>NC_073639.1:69477500-70727500 GCF_029407905.1 Bubalus kerabau | reverse complement strand
CAGTCTGGGTAAGGGATTGATCTTGTAGATGTATCAGGAAGGGTTACTGAAGCTCAGGGTTGTCCTTCTCTTGGGTCCTGTTAAGTCCAGAAATGCCCTTTTGTTTCTCGTGCTCTCCTTGAAGCCACTGATGACCCAAGCATCCTTAGAGCCCTGTGTCCAGAGAACGGCTGCTTTCTCTGGACATGAGGTTGGAAATGCAGCATCTCAGGCCCCACCCCAGACTTGCTGGATCTGAATCTGCCTGTTGCCAAGATCCCCAGGGACACGCTGAGTCTGACAAGCACTAGCCTGGAGACCCCCTATCAGAAAGTTCACCTTGATGGCTTCCCCTGGCCCAGGTCAGATTAGTCCACCTCACCTCCAAATGGGCATGACTAGCATGCTACGTTGGGCTTCCCACAAGAGATGAAGGAGATGCAGGTTCGATCACTTGGTCAGGAAGATCCCCTGGATGAGAAAATGGTAACCCACTCCAGTACTCTTGTCTGGAAAATCCCATGGACAGAGGAGCCTGGTGGGCTGCAGTCCATTGAGTCGCGAAGAGCAGGACATAACTGAGCACATACATACAAGGAGCATGCCGCTTTGCAGAGGAAAATACTGAGGCTTGGAGAGAGGGGACTCCAGGTGTTCTGCCCCATCACAGGGCTGGTGGATCCTGGCCACACCAACTTGTCCACCGCCCTATAACCTCAAGAGAAGAGCCATCCGCTCGGACCGCTTGCCCGCGGCCCTCACCATGGAAGCCCTGCCCGGGAGACCCAAGGATGGAGTAGTCCACGCCCTCCATCCTTCCTGCCCACCCCCCAAATCCTCCCAACTCCCCGGTCATGTATAAAACATTCCCAGAAACTGCTTACTCCTCATGCATTTTCCATGAAGCCAGGCCCAAGTTAAAACATATAAACATAAAAATATCAAGGAGCACTTAAAAAAAAAAAAAAGGACATGTTTCATAAAACACCAGGAGACCCATCTCAGGGCTCACCCTCCCCCCAGGGCTACTGCCCAGGGTTGCCACTCACCTCCCCGCTCCACTCCCCTGCTTTTTCCTCCTCTGTCACACAGTCCCTTTCCTTCCCAGCTTCTGCACATTCCATCTGTTTTCCTTTCCTTCCTCTCTTCTTGCCTCTTTCTCTCTTTCTGTCTCTCCCCTCTCTGCCTGGGCCATTGTCCCTCCTTCCATCCCTGTCTCTCTGTCTGGGTTTCTGCCTGCGAGTCTCTGCTTCTTCCTGCCTCTATCCCTCTTTCTCTCTCTCACTGCCTTCCTGGATCTCCTTCTCAGCATTGCTCCAAGTTAGCACTTCCTCCTTTCTCCCTGCTAAGTGTCTGCCAGAGTCTCCTCTTGTCCCACACTCATGAAAATGGCTAAAAATTAAAAGGAACGACAACCCTACCAGCAGTTGGTGAAAACACGGAGTCATCAGAGTCTCAGGCACTGCTGGTGGGCGTGTAAAAATGGATGCAGCCACTTTGAAAATGCTTTGGCAGTTTCTACTAAGGCTAAAAGGACATTCACCCTATGACCAGATATTTTACGCCCGGGCATTCCAGGGAGAAAGGAGGGCTTATGCCCGCCCCCTCCCCACCGCAAGGCATGTAGACGAATGTGCATGCCAGCATTATTCAGAACAGCCCAAACCAGAAACAACCCATATGGCTGTGGACAGGAGAGTGGATGACTGGATTCTGGTTTATTTATATACTGGAGCATGGCACAGCAATTTAAAAAAAGAAAGAAAGAATGAACTACCATTACACATCGCAATATGGACCAATCTTCAAAATTTTGGATTTTGAGAAAGAAGTCTGAACACAAAAGAGTGCATCATGTATCATTTTTCTTAAAGGAAGTTCAAGAACAAGCAAAACTCATTGGTAGTCCAGGAATTCAGAAGAGCGGCTGTCCTTGAGGAGGGCTGTGGGACTGGAGGAGTTCCAGGGGGGTGTTGGGAATGCTCTGTGTCTTGATTAGGGTGGAGTATGAACCTGGATAAAGCATTCATCAATATTACACCCCATACTTAGTGTTCATGTGCCTTGTTGTATGTGAATTTGACCTTGATGTGAAAACATAAAGAAAATGCTACCTACACAATGGACTACTACTCAGCCATAAAAAAAAGAATGAAATAACGCCATTTGCAGCAACACGGATGGACTTTGGAGGGCATTATGCTAAAGTGAAATAAGTCAGAGAGAGAAAGACAAATACTACATAATATCCCTTATATGTGAGATTCTTTGAAAATACAACAAACTAGTGAATATAACCAAAAAAAGATGCAGACTCATAGATATAGAGAATAAAACTACCAGTGGAATGGGGAGGGGCCATGTAGGGGGAGGGGCAACATAGGGGAAGGGAAGTGGGAGAAACTTTTGGGTGTAAGTGAGGTTCAAGGAGATGGGCTTCCCTGGCTCAGATGGTAAAGAATCTGCCTGCAACGCAGGAAACCTAGGTTCAGTCCCTGGGTTTGGAAGATCCCCTGGAGAAAGGAATGGCCACCCACCCCAGTATTCTTGCCTGGAGAATTCCATGGACATAGGAGCCTGGCAGGCTATAGTCCACAGGGTCGCAAAGAGTTGGACACAACTGAGCAACTAACCCTTCGACTTTTTCACTTTAGGCTCAAGGATGTCTTGTACAACACAGGGAAATACAGCCACTATTTTGCAATAATGGTAAATGGAAAGTAACCTTTTAAATTATATTTAAAAATTTTAATATACATAGAGACAAAATAATGGTAATGGTAATTATTATTATTATTGCCACAATAGGCAAATGGCTTGTACCCAGGCCCAGAAACTCAGACATGTTTCCAATTCCATTGATTACAATTGCTGTCATTGTTGTTGAGTCCCTCAGTCGTGTCCAACTCTTTGTGACCCTATGGACTGTAGCCTGCCAGGCTCCTCTGTCCATGGGGATTCTCCAAGCAAGAATACTGGAGTGGGTTGCCATTTCGTCATCCAGGGGATCTTCCGGACCCAGGAATTGAACCCATGTCTCCTGCACTGACAGGTGGATTTTTTACTGCTAAGCCATGTGGGAAGCTCGTTGATTAAAATGGGAACAGGCATCTGTGTCCCAGCCAGAGTCCTGATGGCTGGAAACCCACCTTCCTACCAGCCAGACTCAGATCCTGGACCTCCACCACCAAACATCACCAACCCTTGGAGGGCCAACCACCCCCGAGAACCTTTACAAAGACCTGCCCCAGAGAGAAAACCTATTTCCACTCAGTTCTCACACCAGGCGTCTTTCTGATGCTTTGGAGTTTTTGAATCCCCCTGCTTCATCTTAAACCAGTATGACTGTGGTTTAACTCAGCACTTACTCTGATAAACAACTAGTTAATTAACATCCCCAAACCTGAATCCAAGCTAATAAGGAGAGGGTGCCTTGCTGGAAACCTTGGGGAAAACTTTCTGACCATGGAGCCATCAGAACGCTATTACAGCCAATGGGGGAAACTGGGAGAGATCCAAACTCCAGCTTGGGGACTCCGAAAAGGCCTTTATTTATGTTTTTCTTCTTTATTCGCATCTTCCCAGGAGGGGAGGAAAACACAGAACCCGGTTCTTCTGTTTCAGCTGCGTGGGTGTCAGCCCAACACACACAACCCTTGGAGGCAAACTAAAACCCGCTTATTTTCATTGAAGGGGAGGAACGGGGACCAGAGGGACTCGAGCACTATTAGTTAAATAATGGTGCTTAAAAATGCATTGAATTTAGCTGCCTCCCTCCCCCCTAAAAAAAATCTGGAATTTTCCTATTGAGGATACTTTTTTCTCCTGGTCCATGAATATTAATGCTTCTCTCAGAGAGATCTACTTAAAAAAAAAAAAAAAAAAAAAAAACAAGAATAAATTAAATACCTACAGATTTTTCTAATTCCTCTTTTTGGTGACATGCCGTCATTACATCAAATTATACTGAGATGGGCCCGCTCCCCCTTTTTTTTTCTTTTTGGGTGAAAATTATGGAATATAAAGTATATGTAAATGGAGCAAAGGAGGGGAAAAAAACCTGTGAAGGAAGAATAGGGGAAGGAGAGGCATTAGGTATTCCGCCGGCGTAGAAGTCAGCCAATTAATCAAGCAGTGGCGAGAAAAAGATGCAGAAAGGATGAGTTCGCCCTTCACGTTGATGGGGCCGGCGCAGGGCAACACCACGGCACCTGAGCTCACGGTTAGGCATGCAGAAAGGGATCATGGGAATATCTTCCTGTCTTTGTCTTTCTCGTGAAGGATGGAAAATGTCAAGCTGTTGTTTGGCTGGATTGAGGGGGGTGGGGGAGAGTCGAGGCGAATTCGCAGTCTGGCAAGGCAAGGTTTTTAACTCTTTGAGGTTACCTCTGCCCCCCTCTCCCTCCCCAGCCTCCAGCTCCACCTTCCTCTCCTTCTCCCAGCCCACCCGCCTCAGCACATCTGTAGGGAACTCTGTCTGCAAACAGCAAGTGGGAGCGAGCTGATTGATGGTGACATGCAGGCTGGGGCAGTGTGTGTGTGTGTGTGTGTGTGTGTGTGTGTATTCTGTGCACATGTGTCAGGAGAAGGGGAGCAAGAGGCAGTTTTCCTCTCCCCCATAGCGTTCTTTGTTTACCCTGGAAATGAGCATACATGACCCCTTCGTTCTCTAGCCCTGCCCCGTCCCCTTGGAAGTGAGCATTGTCTCCAAATCCGAGAGTGACTGTAAAAGGATAATGGGAGGAAGAAGGATCTGAGGCTTTCGAGGCTCCCTCTCTATGGCCCTCAATGGACTGAGCCCACCCAGGAGGCTGGCCTGATGGGGTTCCCTGGAGCCGTCAGAATTCCAGGAGGCTGGCCTGATGGGGTTCCCTGGAGCCATCAGAAGACTCTGAAGAATGCACCAGCTCTGGGAGAGCCCCAGTCCAGGGCTTATCACCTGCGCCAATAACACAGAGGATACTAACAATAATAGTAATAACCTGTCAACTTCCATCAGCATCTTCTTGCCCTGACTCCTTTAAATTCTTCCCAAGTCATTTCACTATTCTTAAAATCTGGCAAATCCACAATTCCAAGGAAAGGCGTGTCATCAAATCACTCATTGAGAAAATGACTGCTTGATTCCCCTCACCTGCCCTGGGAAAGGGCGTTGAGTGGTCTACATGGCAGATGAGATGCTGAGAGAGGAGATGGGAGGCGCTTGGTCTAGACTGCTAAGTGGCCACAGAAGGGGTTCAAGCCCACATCTCTGATTCTCACTCCAAAGACTGCTGTAATTCTGGCCAGAGATAAATAGTCAAAATGCCCCACACCCTGCCCCACTAGCCTCATCAGGACCAGCCCATGACCACTGCCAGCTCATCATGCGAGCCTGGTATGAGCCTCAGATACGGGAGGCAATCTCTACCCAAAGCGTGGTCCGTGGACCAGCTGCATCCTTCTACCTGTGGGCTTGCTTGGAAAGCAGAATCTCTGGCCCCAGCCCTACCTAGTTGCAACTTGCATCCCAACATCTTAGGTGATATGTGAGCACACTGAAGTTTGAAATACATTGTTCCACAAACAAACTTTCTCCCCACATTCGCAATCTTAAATTGGGATGAGTCTGACAATCAAAGGCCGCGTCTACTCTGTGCAATATGCTAACAGGTGGCACTGGCTTGGCTGGGCGCTATGCTGGTGCTCCATATGCATTATTTCAGCATCCTCAGCACCTGTGAGGGGGTACTGTTGACAGCTCACATTACAGGTGGGGTCATGGAGGTGCAGAGGAGGTGAGCGGCTTGCCTGAGGACACACTGCCTTATGTGGCATCCCCAGAATTCGAGGCAAAGCACCAGAATCCACAGGGTCAGCCTCTGAGGCAGTGCTTCTCACCCTGGAGCACACAACACAATCACCCAGCCGACTTGTTGAAACATAGATTCCTGGGTCCCACCCCCAAAGTTTCTGAGAGTCGGCCCAAGAATCTGCATTTCTAACAAGTTCCCAGATAGCGATGCTGGTGTTGCAAATCAGGGGACCACGCCTTGAGAACCACTGCTCACAGCAGGGTCATCACTTCTGTTGAGAAGCCAACTGGTTTAATTATGAGCTTCAACCAAATATGACCAGGAGGTGAATCAGTGCCCCTTCCCTAAAAAGAATTTTTTTTTTTGGAAGGGCGGTGGTGAGCAGAAAATCTCAAACAAGTAAAATACAAACAAACAAAGTGCATGGCACCCCAGAGAAAGTCCAGTTGCCTCCCAATGATCCCTTATTTGGTAGCAGACGCTCCTCATGGTTGTGGCTAATTGCGGGTACACTGCAACATCATTGTTGTAATAATCCTTTCCCTTATTTAACCTGGACGATACATGGTGTTATAATGAGTTTCCTTCCTCTGTTCATTAAACGGACATTTACAAGGCTCATTCTGTCCTGGCAGGCTCTGTGCAGGTCACTGGAGACCGAGACAGATGGGACACGGGCCCTGTCCTCTGACAACTCCCTGTGGCTGGGCTCACCCCTCCATCCCAAGGGAAGGTGCACACATTCTAAGGAAGTGGGGAGGGGGCGGGTCTTGAAAGGGAGTCACTGCTGAATGCTGCTTTCTTATGGTCGTAGGCAGTCTGGAAAAATTATATTTATTAATGGACTAAAACAGTAATAATTGTAAAATTCAAAATTGAGATTAAAACCCGAAAGTCTCTCTCCCCAAGGGTAATCACTTAATAAAAAATTTGATGGGGGGGTAGCAAACAATCCTTTTAGATATCAATTTCTGTCTCGGTCTTTCTCTCTCTCCCTCCCTCCTGGCTTCCTTCTCTCGCTCACTCCACCTCTCCCCATCTCCCTCTCTCCCCTCACAATACGATTTATAACTAGACACAGACCTCCACATCTGAGAGCACTGGTGGGAAAAGGCTCAGAAGTCCACCAGCCACTTTTGGCCCATACAGGTGTCAGGGCAGAGGGGAAGATATGTGCTGAGCCCCAGGGATATAAAAAGACGCGGGGAGCATCAGTACTGAAGCCGTGGTCTGAGGCTGGAGGTGGGAGGGCCAGCAGCATGTGAGGCTGGGCTCAGGAGCTCTGTAAGCGCAGTTTGGGCATTTGTTTGCTTCTGCTCCTCAGATTC
Source organism: Bubalus kerabau (assembly GCF_029407905.1). Classification (NCBI taxonomy): domain Eukaryota; kingdom Metazoa; phylum Chordata; class Mammalia; order Artiodactyla; family Bovidae; genus Bubalus; species Bubalus kerabau. The sequence continues at coordinate 70,720,398 of NC_073639.1, read as the reverse complement.
TCACGGGCTAGATTCTCGAGAATGCACTTGGTAACCAAGGCAGCTGCCTACTTAGGGTGTTATCATCCCGGGAGCAGTTCTCCCCCATTAAAACGGCAATGTCCCTGGAACTTCCCTGGTGGTCCAGTGGTTAAGACTCCAACCTTCCAATGCAAGAGCTGCAGGTTCGATCCCTGGTCAGGAAACTAAGATCCTACATGCTGTCTGGTGTGGCCAAATATATATATATATTTAATTTTTTTTTTTTAATGAAAAGAAAAGCAGCAATGCACCCATCAGAGGATAACAGTGCCCACCTTGAAGGTGTGGTCGGAGCCCTTGGGTGTGTGTGGAAGGGACCAGATCTTGAATAGGAGGGGGTCCAAATGTCAGGGGGCTGCCTATACTAAAGGTGGGGGGGTTGTTCCCTCTATTCCCACCCACAATCACACTTGTCCTCATTTTTCTTTTCAAGAACAGAAATAACTGGTCCTGGAACCGCTGAGCCTTGGAAAAATGTCTCCCACCTCTTCTTGGTATTTTGTGAGGGATTTTATAGAAGATATATGGATGTGACATGACATTCACAATCAATTCTTAAGTGGAAAAATTATTAAGTGAAGAAAGAAAGTTACGGGGTAATATATATGGTATGGTGCTATATTTTAAAGATATATATACTGTTTAAACATATATTTATATGTATAAGTATACACTTTATGGGGAAACGATCCTGGAGGCACATACAGCAAAATGCTAATGGTCAATTTCTCTGGGAAATAGGAAAAAAATAATATTTCTAAATTTTCTTCCCCCAATTCTGTGACCTGCAGTCACTGTAGCAAGAATGGCATGACGGTTTACTTGCCTCTGTGTATTCAGCATCCGGCATAACTCCAACACAGAGTAGGGGCACAGTAAAAACTCATTGGATGGATGGAGAGGAATTTTGCTACACATTTTCTATAATGTACAATGACCTTATTCTTATAGAGAGCAAATGTTAACTGCTTCGTTGTTAAGTATTGGGCCAAAAAGTTCGTTTGGGGTGTTATGCAAAAATCCAAACAAACTTGCTGGCCAACACAATACTCTTTCAAACGGGCAGATGACTGGTCTAACATGTTGGCTTTGGTGTGGTCTCCAACTCTTTGCAACCCCATGGGCTGTAGCCCGCCAGGCTCCTCTGTCCATGGGATTCTCCAGGCAAGAATACTGGAGAGGACTGCTGTGTCCCCCTCCAGGGGATTTCCCCAACCCAGGGACGAACCTGTGTCTCTTACATCTCCTGCGCTGGCAGGCAGGTTCTTTACCACTAGCGCCACCTGGGAAGCACGACTGGCCTAAATGGAGTGCTACTATGAGGATCTGGAGAGAAGAAGGAGGAGGGTTGCTTAGGGCAACAGGATGGAGACTGGGGAGAGAAGAATGATGCTATGGGGGGTGGCAGGGATGTGATGGTCAGAAGAGGCTTCTGGGGGCAGATGGTGGCCAAGCTGGGAGAGCTCTGATGAGCCAGCAAGAGTGAATCAGAGAGAGACTTAGGAAGAAAGTGGCACATGCAAAGGTCCTGAGGCACTGATGAGAATTACCAGTAGGGTCCACCAATTTTCAAATGGGGTCAGTTTTTCCCCTACGAGACATTTAGTAATGTTTGGGGATATTTCTGCTTATCACAAGTGTTGGGGGAGATGCTGCTGGCATCTGATGATAGAAGCCAAGGATGCCACCAAACCTCCTACAGTGCACAAGACAGGCCCCACCATGAAAGAGTACTGAGCCCAAGTATCACCAGTACTGAGGCTGAGATGCTGGGGCAACACCAGCAGCAGGAGCATCACCTGGGAGCTTATTAGAAACGCAGGTTCTCTGGCCCTGCCCAACGCTGCCCAGCCCTGCTGAATCAGAAATTGGGAGGTAGGCTATTAGAAACCCCCAGGGTTCTAAGTCTCCCAGCGTGAGAACCACTTGCACAGCATTGGTTCTCAGCCCTGACTTTGTAATGCAATCACCCAGGAGCTCTTCACAGGGAGATTTGCACACACACACACACTGAGGGAAGACAGCCATGTGAAGTCAGAGCTGAGGGATGCAGCTACAAGCTGAGGAACACCAAGCACTGCTGGAGACCACCAGAAGCTGGGAAGAGAAAGGAAAGGATCTCCCTTGGAGCAAATTGGTGGGAGCATCACCCTGACGACAGAAGCGGTCCAAAGCCCAGACCGAGGAGACAGGGGCGTCAGGCCTCAGCCACACTCTCCTCCAGGCCAGCTGCTGGTCCCTGAGGGCAGCTGTGGACCAGGTGCTGGTGGAGGAAGCCCAGGTGCCCACAGGCTGCTGGGCCGGGCTGGGATTGGCAGGGCACGGGCAGGGCAGAGGGGATGGTCAGGGTGGGGTGGACAGAACTGGAGCCTGGTGGGAGAAACTGTCAGTGTCCTACAGGGCTAAGGAGCTTCAGGAAGCCGTGTTACCCACCCTTAAACTGGGCACGGCCCCACAGCCACTCTGAGGGCTGCCTGCTGAGTGCCTTGGCCAAAAATAAAGGCTTCTCATTCTTCATCCCCAAGAGAAGGAACTTGGGGCATGTGTGCTGATGGTCACCCAACCTCCGTGGCCCCTCACCAGGGTCACTTCAGTGACCTCCTAATGAATCTCCCTGCTTCTGCCCTCAATCCCCTCTGATGCATCCTCCAGGTAGCAGCCAGAGAGACATTTTTAAATGTAAGTCCAATCTTTTCACTCCTCTGCTCGAGAGCCCACCATGGCTCCCATCAGACTTAGAGTAAAAGCCATCGCCCACATAACGTCTCAGAGGTTCTGTAGGATCTGGACCCATGTTAACCCACTGACCTCATCTGCCTGGAGAGTTCACTCTGCCCCAGAAACACTGACTTTCCTGCCGTTACTTAAACAAGCACAGACCAACCTCAGAGCCTTTGCACATGCTGTTGCCTCTTCCTGAAATGCCTTTCCCACTGAGACTGGGATATATTGCACCCTTGCCTTCTTCAGGTCTTTGTTCAAATGGCATCTTCCTCCCAGAGTGCTCACCTGGCCACGTGTAACTCTCTGCTCCATCGTTTCCAGTCCCCTCAACCTTGTTCTTTTTAAAAAAGGTCCATATAGTCCAAGGTATGGTTTTTCCAGTAGTCATGTACAGATGTGAGAGTTGGACCATAAAGAAAGCTGAGCACCAAAGAATTGATGCTTTCAAACTGTGGTGCTGGAGAAGACTCTTGAGAGTCCCTTGGAGAGCAAGGACATCAAATGAGGCAATCCTAAAGGAAATCAATCATGACTATTCATTGGAAGGACTGATGCTGAAGCTTCAATACTTTGGCCACCTAATGCAAAGAACCAACTCACTGGAAAAGACCCTGATACTGGGAAAGATTGAGGGCAGGAGAAGAAGGGGGTGACAGAGGATGAGACGGATGGCATCACTGACTCACTGGACATGAGTTTGAACAAACTCCGGAGACAGTGAAGGACAGGAAAGCCTGGTGTGCTGCAGTCCATGGGGTCACAGTCAGACACGACTGAGCAACTGAACAATAAGAACAACATTTGGTGCTTCTTGCTCTTCCCTGGAATGAGAGCCCCCGCAGTCAGGGTTGTGGTCACCAGTGTGTCTTCAGCTCCCAGTCCTTGTATCACTTAATCCTTCCAGGCCCCCTCCCCACCTTGAGGTGGGCACTATTATGATCCCTAATGAGCAGACAAGGAAATGGAGGCACAGAGAGGGATAGGAGCTTGCCCAAGGCTACACAGCTGGTAAGTGGGAGGGGAGCCAAGAATCCTACCCAGGCTATCTGACTGCACTCGCTCGGCCCATGGCTTTCCCCGAGGCGTGTGTGTGCGGCAACAAAGCACAGGGCCCAACCCACTGCAAAGTTATTTGCAGTGATAAATAACATGTGTAACAGAAGTTTATACAAATCGTTAGTGGAGGATTTACGTGGCGAAGGCTGGAGGCAATGGCCTGTGACCAGTACCTGTAGCTGTTAGCACTCTACAAAATGACAGCATCGTTGCCCACTGCAGCCGGCAGTTCTTTGCCATGGGTGCTGGCAGCTGGAGGCCAGCTCACTCTGGAGCTGTGGACACCATAGTCCCCGGAAGGACGCTCATGCACCCATCCAAGGGGGAGGAGGAGGCGGTAAGTCCCCTCATGGCAATGCAACCAAATGCAGAGGTGGTGGGTACAGAGGAAAAAACATATACCTTCCTTCCTTCCCTCCTTCCTTCTTCCTTGCTTCCTGATTAAACATTTACTGAGTACCTACTATGTGCTATACATTAAGCTAAGGGATGGGATCTAATATGAGCAAAGCATGCTGAGTTGTTGTCATCAGGAAACTTATACTCTAGTGGAGAAAACCAGCTTGATATTTAACCATGGAGGTAAAAGAAGAACACTGTTGCATGTGTATATAAGGAACAGACCTGACCCAGACAAGGGGAGGCATGGAGGGGGCTTGGGAGAGACTTGCAGGAAGAAGAGATAGTTGATCTGAGGTGTGAGAGAGCAGGAGGTGAAAAAGCACCCGAAGTAGACAAAGTGAACAGCATATGCAAAGGTCCTGTGGCAGGATGAAATTGCCAAGGGATGGACTGTCAACCTGAAGCTCAGAGACGGAGGGAGGAAAGGGTAGAGAGGTGGGCAAGGTGAATGTCTTTCAGGTCCTTTCGCCCTAAAGCAGTGTAAAGGGCAGATATGTGTTGTCTTGATCAGTTCTGCACTTTTAAAAACCCCTCTACCATGGAGTGGAGGACCTATAGGTCCTATAGGGTGACCAGCATGGACTCAAGGAAACCAATAAGGGGAGCCCTGTGGTTATCAGTGGTGCTTTGGACATCCTTGGAGAGTTTGGTTCAAATTTCAGCTTTGACACCAGCTTAATGGTGTTGAGCAACCAACTTTGTCTCCCTGAGGATCAATGTCATCATCTGCAAAATGGGAATAGTACTAGTCACCATGCAAGGCTACTAAGAAGATGTTATAGGATGCTAAAGCTCAGCTCCCAGCAGAGGAGAGGAAATCAGAAGAAGTTCCCAGAATCTCAGTTCAGCTCTGCCCTCTACTCTCTGATTTCCTCTTGAAAAAATCTAAATTCCCACTTTATTTTTTTCCTTTTTAAGGGAGCTGCCGGACACAACATCTCCTCAGAAGATGATCTGGCCTTGGTGGACACAGCCATTGGCAGACAAAATGCTCCGTAATGGTCAACGGTTGAGGTTTAACCACTCAGCTCGACATTCAAGACTTTCTGAAATCCAGCCCTGGCTTGCAACCCCATGGGCAAAAATAAGGAAGCAGCAAGATAGGACCAGCAGGTGGGAACCTTGTTTTGGCTTTCACTTTGTCCTAAGAGCAATGAAAATCCAGTGAAGAGTTCTAAGTAGGAGAGTGCCAGAACCAAATTTCTGAACTTGTGATTACTCTATCCACAGAGCAGATAACAGATTGAAGGGAAGCAGGGCTGGAAAGAAGGAATGGGGATGGAGAGAAGTGGACAGATTCAAGACTAAATCTGTGGTTAGAATGAATGGTGTGGGAAATGGGCGGGGAGTATAGAGTGAAGACATTATGGACAGAGAGATACAGGGGAGATTTCCAGGATGGAGCCTGAGCAACTTGGACTCAAACTAGAGGACTGTCACATTCATCATGGTATCCCTGACACCTGGGATATGGGAGGTGCTCAGTGTCTGTTCTTGGAATAAAATGACAGTGAAACCCAGGGCTTCCCAGACATTTGTTTCTTTTTTGAAACTAATTTTTATTGGTGTGTAGTTGTTTTACAATGTTGTGTTAGTTTCTTCTGTACAGCAAAGTGAATTATATATTTTTATATAAATTATATATAATTTATATAATATATAATTATTATTATATATAATAATTATATATATTTTATATAATTATTAAATTATATATATATAGGCTTCCCAGGTGGTGCTAGTGGTAAAGAACCTGCCTGCCAATCCAGGAGATGTAAGAGACATAGGTTCAATCCCTGGGTCAGGAAGATCCCTGAAGGAGGGCATGCAACCCACTCTAGTATTCTTGCCTAGAGAATCCCATGGACAGACGAGCCTGGCAGACTAAAGTCCATAGGGTCGCAAAGAGTTCGACACAACTAAAGCGACTTAGCTTCATATACATATATGACTTAGCTATATATATATCTATGCTGCTGCTGCTGCTAAGTCACTTCAGTCGTGTCCATCTCTGTGCGACCCCAGAGACAGCAGCCCACCAGGCTTCCCCATCCCTGGGGTTCTCCAGGCAAGAACACTGGAGTGGGTTGCCATTTCTTTCTCCAATGCATGAAAGCGAAAAGTGAAAGTGAAGTCGCTCAGTCGTGTCCGACTCTTAGCGACCTCATGGACTGCAGCCTACCAGGCTCCTCCGTCCATGGGATTTTCCAGGCAAGAGTGCTGGAGTGGGGTGCCATTGCCTTCTCCATATGTATCTATATGTATGTGTATATATAGATGTGTATATGTATATATATATATATATATACACACACACATATATATATATCCCCTCTTTTTTAATTTCCTTCCCATTTTGGTCACCATAGAGCACTGAGTAGAATCCCCTCAGCTATACATTGGTTCTCACTGGTTATCTATTTTATACATAGTATCAATGGTGTATATATATTGATTCTTTAAAAATCTACAAGCAATAAATGCTGGAGAGGGTGTGGAGAAAAAGGGACCCTCTTGCACTGTTGGTGGGAATATAAATTGACACAGTAACTAGGGAGAACAGTATGGAGGTGCTTTAAGAAACTAAAATGGACAAGTGTTTCTTAAGGGAGGTAGTGCCATCTCCAAGGGGAATTTGAGGAACATAGGGCAATGGGGTATTATTCTGGCCCACTGTTTCTCAACAGAGGGTTATTCTGCACCCCCAGGGGACACTTGGAAGAATCTGGAGATATTTTTGGTTGTCACAACTTGGAGGGAAAGATGGTACTACTGGCATCCAATGGGTCAAGGCCAGAGATGCTGCTAATTAGCCTACGATGCACAGATCAGCCTCCCCACCACAAATAACTAACCAACCCAAGACATCAATTGTTTCAAGGCTGAGAAACCCAGCCTAGAGATTGGAAGGACTTAAATCATCCATGCTGGATCTGCAATGCCCAGGACAGTCCCATGTCAAGAAGAATGATCCCAAGTCTTTGATTCTCGGATTGCAAATGCCCTTTTGAGCAATCATGCTGGTAAATCTTTTACTTAGTAATGATCTGAGTCTGGAATTTAAATCCATTTTAAATACAGCAAAATCTTGTTTCGAACAGCTTCACTTTGCATGGAATGAAGCTGAAGTATAAATTGGGGGAGGGCGGCGCTTGGCTTTATCCAAAACCCTATCAATTTGTTTTCCATTTTGGATAATTCAGGCATTGACCTCAAAGCTGCTCCTGGAATGTGAGTTGCTACATGCCTGCATCCATCGACATTTGCAGCAGACCACAGTGATTCCACCCATACATATGAATGTACTAATTTAGCCCTTATTTCAAGATGTCAAATGCAGAGAAAGAATGTCGACAATATTCAACTGAATATTTGTCTGAAATTTCAACTTACTCATTGTAAGCAGGTACAAGCATCCGGCTGCTTCATTATGTCTCCTGGCAGAGAATGGTTTCCCGATAATTTACATATTGAAATAGATATTATCTTATTATAAATTGCTTTCATTTTATTTCTCCTTTATATTACAGTTAGGGCATTATATTGATTTTTTTTTGAAATTACGTGTGTATGAAGATGAAAGGCATGAATTTCATTTCAGGATGGTAAAATGGGTGTTATAAAATCGACATAATGGAAAGAGAGTGTTGGGTCTGTTGGAGTAGAGATCCGAAGTCCTAGACTAGTTCCCATGCTGACGGGGAACATTAAGGGACAGAAGACAGAGCCTCTAAATATACTACAATTCACAAAACAGTCCCACTCGGTAAAGAACTACCTTGAGTCTCACATGAATTTTACATGTTCTGCAGAGTATTCATGAAGTCAAACCTCTGTTTATTAATCTGAGTTCAGCTACTTAATGAGTCAGTTTTTGCTGTGTAACAAACAATCCCCAAAATCTCATTGACCAACCACAAGCATTTACTTTCCTTACTCACAGATCTATGGGTTAGCTCAACTTGACTCTTAGCTGCTCTGTCTCTCTTCCTCCACAGACCAGCACCTACCAAGACCAGGCCATTCTTCAGCAAATAGCAGGAACGCAAGGGGCCAAGCCGCTCCTGTTATTACCTGCTCACAGACCATTGGTTGAAATAAGTCATATGGCCAGGTCCACTAACAACTGGATGATGAAATAAGCCCCACCCCCAGAGGGAGGGACTGCAAAGTCACGTGACAGAGTATGGGTACATGAACGTTGGAAAAACCGGAAGTAACGTTTAACCCAGCTGTGTTTTATATCTAAACACAAGTTACTGTCACAGTTTTCTTTTCCATGCTCAATAAAAAGCTCGTTGGATAAATGCTTTCACTACAGAATGTAAAAATGGCACAAAAACTTTGAAAGAAGAAAGAAAAGGGTGGGTAATCTCACTTGTCCCAACACTCATGATTCCTGTATTGAAAACCTACTATGTGCCAGACACTACATGAGATACTTTTGTCCTCACAGTAACCTAGGATTGTCTTTATTTGATAGATGGTAAAATGGAAGTTCAGAGAGGTTAAGAGACTCACTTGATGTCACACAGCTCACTAGTGTTGGAGGCCACCTTCAGACTTACATGCATCAGACTCCAAAGCCTGCATGCTTTCTATTTCATCAGGGCATCACTCTATGGGTTTGAAGCCCTCCCAGGAACCCTCAGCTACTGGCCCTGGGTTCTAACGTTGGCTTGAGTCATTTCTAGCTGCTGGAAGGCAAGTTGAGTAACAGGGACATGTGACATTTATTTAGTTACGTATCTCCGGTGGGAGGTTTCGGGGGCCATTAATGCAGTGTGTCTGCATGGCTAGTTGACATGCTACTTCTTGTTACTGCTGTCTCTATTCCATGGCCCTCACACTCAATTTCAATTCAAAGTTTGGCAGTCAAGGTGTCAGAGCTAAAAAATGGAATGGCCTCCCTCCGAAATGAAATAATTTTGTTGTTCAGTTCCGAGCGATTTTGTAATTTCATGCTTGTGTATGATAATTTTATGCTGTCCTGCCTCACGTAACTCAGTTCTGGCAGATCCTGACAGGTGATAAATACAATCTTTTCCGCCCCGCATGCGACAGGCCGGTGCGAGGAGGGGGAGGGAAAAACGGCAATTTCACATCTGAGGCCAGGGCACAACTGGAGGCAGTAGCAGGCCCAATTCTTTCATAATTTCACGCCTGGATTCCAGCCGGCGCCACCTCTGCTGTGGATGAAGGACCCACGGGTCAAGGGAGCCTTCTTGGAAATGGAATGGCGTTGGGCAGGGCCCGGGGCACTGGCGGTCGAGGAGGGGATGAGGAGAAAGTTATGACTTCGGGCCCGCCCCAGGCTGGCGCATCGTGGGCTGGCGAGGCTCAATTTATGGTCCTGCTCCCTGCTTGTGTACTGTCCTCTGTGTACTCCTATGGGGTGAATTCCTCCTGCAGGAATTATTTTTACAAATCTGTTAAACATCTGAAAGATAGCCATTTCCAATAACAAAAAAAAAAAAAGGAGGAGGAGGTTGTATCTTTAGAGATGGAGAAAGATAAAGAGGAAGAGGGAGGAAGGAGGGCAAAACTGAGATAGAATAGGACATGACCGGGCTTCTCTGGTGGCTCAGTGCTTAAAAACAAAACAAAACAAAAAAAAAACGCTCCTGTCAATTCAGGAGCCACAGGAGACCTGGGTTCGATCCTTGGGTCTGGAAGATCCCCCGAAAAAGGAAATGGCAACCCAGTCCAGTATTCTTGCCTGGAGAATCCCATGGACACAGGAGCCTGGAGGGCTACAGTCCATGGGGTCAAAGAGAGTCGGGCACAACTTAGTAACTAGACAAACAACTGACGCTTACTGAGACTCTTCCATGGCCCATTCTGAAGCTCCATCAACTACCCTGAAAGGCAGGAGGCATGATCTGTTTTAGCATGTGAGAAAACAGGCTCAGTGACGTGGAGCCCCTTTCCTTGTAGGTCATGAGAAAGCAAAAAACAACCTAGACACTTGTGTATCTGACTCCAGAGTCCAGGCTCTTTTCTTCCCCCTCCCCCACACTAAGCTTATTTTCTTGAGCTCAGAGCTTCCCAGGCAAGTAGAAGATCCAGAGTCACTATGTTCTCAGAAATCTACCTGGACCTCCCCCTCTTCCCATGCACCATTCCAGTTTGTGAAGACATTTCCACAGCTATGACTCCATCTGGACCTTGGGAACATTAGCTTGCTTCCCAAAGATGACAGTGATTCTAATGACATTGTTCTGATGCTACCAGTGTGAAATGAAGGCTTGGAGACTGGAGTTAGGGAGACAGCACTGGGCACAATGGACCTGGTCCCCGCCTTCATGGAGTTTATAGTCTACAGGGGAAGATGGAAGGTAAAGAATAAACAAAAAAAAGTTCTAAATTATGACAAATTCTATAAAAGATTTATGACCTAGATGCTGCTACAGGGAATACACCTGAGGGGGTGTTTGGAGGAAGACTCTCTGCTGAGTGATGATCAAGTTGTGACTTGAAAGATGAGGCTATAGTCAGGGGACATCCCTTCTCAAAGCAAAAAGCTTTTGAGAGGGTCCCAGGGTGGGACAGGGCTTGGTCTATTCAAGGAAATAAAAGAAGTCTTGTGTAGCAGAGCATAGTGTGAGTAAGGGGAAGATGATGCTTAGGGGATCATTGATGGGCAGACTTGGCCTTTAGGTCAAGGAAAGGAGCTGGAACCCCATCCGTGGAAGCCACTGAAGCATTTCCACAGGGAAAGATGGGATTTGATCTAGGTTTTTTTTTTTTTAAGAAGAGTATTCCACCATGCTGGTGGAAAAAAAGATTGGGAGGGACAGGGAAGCAGGACTGGAATAAGTGGGGGGACCAGATGGAATCTCACTGCTCTCCAGGGGTGAGAGGACAGTGGCCTGGGCCAAAGTAGAGTGCCAGAGGTAGCCAGATGTGGTCAGACTCCAAAAAGATAAATGGATGTATCTTGAACCAAAACTGTAGGACCTAATGATGGGTTTATTAGAGGGACAAAGAGGGAATAATTGAGATAAAAGTCCCCTCCTTATGCTTTTGAGTTTCTTAGAAAACGTTATTTTTTCCAGATACTGGAACTTTCATGAGGAAGTTTTTGCTCCAAGACACCTTGTGGGCATGCTGTGTGCTCAGTTGTCTGAGTCATGTCCGACTCTTTGCAACCCTATGGACTGTAGGCCACCAGGCTCCTCTGTCCATGGATTCTCCAAGCAGGAATACTGGAGTGGGTTTCCATACCCTCCTCCAGGGGATCTTCATGACCCAGGGATCGAACCCTCATCTCATGTGTCTCCTGCACTGCAGGTGGATTCTTTATCCCCTGTGCCTCCTGGGAAGCCTTCCAAGACACCTTACTCGTGTGTAAAGAGAGTATTACATGTGATGCACAGCAATCACAAGGAAGGCTCTGGTAGGTCGTGGCCAAGTGCTGTGTGAACCTTAAGCCTGGACAGAGAGGCTTCCCTCTTGGTCAGAAGGGCAGCCACAAATTTGCCAGAGATGCTGGCAGGATCTATCTCAGGGATGAATTATTTGGAAGCTTCCCTTACAAATGAGCTTTCAGATGTCTGGGCATGTTGCCTACAAACTGGCTTTATCCTTCCTTTTGGGACAATCACATATAAATTCTTCCTTGTCAGCTATCTTTTGGGACAGTCAGCTCCTGCAGGATTAGATTCCTGTGGGAATCCCCCAAGATCCATTTTATGATCATTAAGTAGGCTTGCCGCTCTGCCAGAGCTCTGGAAACCTGTAGGCACATGAGCCACAACGTCCCATGCCATCACAGGGACATGTGGACTCAGGCAATCTTGAGTGCCTGACCCAAGAGATCATTGAGAATATGAGGAAACTGGGGTCCCAAGTGGCCCAGTGATTTGCCCAAAGTTACAAAACAATCATGGGTTCTGACACAGAGAAGACAAGGGACCATCTGCCTTGGAAGCCATCAAGGAGACAGGTGTTCTAGAGAGCTCATAAATATGTATAAATAAAAATAATATCTTAGTCATCATTGTATCTCCAGGTCATAGGATAGAGGCTGGATGGAGAAGATTCCACCAGCATTTGTTGAGGGAAATGCTGGGGTCTCCATTCTACTTTCAAGTAAGTGAATCTAAGCATAAAGAGAACAGGAGGTGGAGCTAGGATTGAACCCATTTACTTGGCCCCAGACTCTGTGTCCATACATTACCCCTCACCTGAAAGCAGAGCTCACCAGTACACAAAGCACTCAGCGGTCATTTTGACTAATTTGAGAGAGGAGAGCACTATTGTCTGAGGATTACATAGAGCCCCACACCAATGACCATGGTGGTACATAGCAGGGTCATGTAGCCAACCAGCCCTGCAGTCCAGACATGACTTCTTGGAAATGCAACTTTACTGGGACCTCAGCTTCTATATCTGAAAATAAGAGGGGGGAAACGGTTGCCTTGCTACATAAATGTGCTGTGAATAAGAAAAAATATCATGGAGGAGAAAATTGATCTACCAACTAGAGAGTGTTCTGTCCTCAGGTAGAATTTGACTATATTAAAAGTTCTTTGGAACTCAAAGCTTCGGCACTTGCTGTCCCCTGGGCCATGTCCCACCTTGACACCTTCACCTAGCAAACTCTGACCCCCTCCTTCAGGACTCCAGCGAAGTATGTCTTCCTCCAGGAAGCCTTCCTGAAACTTCCAGACTGAGTCAAATTTCCTCTTGCTGTACACTGCGTGTCCGCCCTCCCAACTGACACACATTTCTGATCACTCAGTCATTGTCTAAGTCCCCACGACACCATAAGCTTGCGAGGCCAAGATCGCATCACAAGATCACATCTCCATCCACCCCGCATATTCATTTTCCCATTGGTTCGGTAATAGTGTATTGGGCAGACGCTCTTCTGGAATGAGAGATGCGGTGGTCACAGAACAAAACGAGCCAACACGTGAAGAGACAGACTGCACGCAGCAAACATCACGGTGCACTGGCAGGTTGCAATAGATGCCATGACGGGAAAGTAAAGCCAGGTGACATAAATCTGTGTTGACCAGGAAGGGATCACAATGATTTGCTCATTCAGCCAATGAGTCTACTTTTCTGTGATCTCCTTCAAGGCAGGGACTGTGTCTGACCTGCTCGTTTCTGTGACCCTGGTGCCTAGCACAGTGCCTGGTATAAGCAAGGTATTAAAGAATATTCGATAACTTAATGAATAACTGAATGAATGAAATCAATAATGGAATAAATGAAAAGATGGATGGATGGGTGAATGGACAGGTGAGTGGGGAGGTGAATATGTGGATCACTGGGTGAACTGATGGATGGATAATGGAGAGATGGTTCCAGACATGACTAGATGGTTTGATGACTATCTGTGGTACATTCAGATGGGCCAATGAAACAGAGAATAGAAGTAGGAACCTGATACTGGGCCACCAGAATCCTGGAGCTTGGAGATTGGTGTTGAAATAAACAAGAGATGAATCTTCCCCGTAAGAGGAAAACCAGAGCAAGGTGGTCAAGGCACATTCACAAGCACAGGGAGATAAAGGTTTACATGAAGTCATGGGTGCCGGTTTCAGAGCCATGTTCAAGCAGCTGTGTGTTCTCACAGCTGAAGGCTTGTCTCTCAGAGGACTGTCCATGCACAGCTGTCATCAATGCTCCATTTTTTCTCGGGTCCACCTTGCTGACATCAACCTGAGGAGTAGTGTGATGTTAAAAAAAAAAGAGGCCAGCTTTGGTGTCAGATGGTCGGGTGACTCCCAGCTCTGCCATCTGCCAGCTGTGCAGACTGGGTGATACTTTTTTCTCTCTCTAAGCTTCGTTTCCCTGGGGCCAAACTATAAGTACTGATCGCAACCTAACAGGGGAACCGGGTGAGTGAGGGTTACTCACGGTGTCAAGTGCTCCTCCGAACCTAGGCATACAGGAAGTGCTCAATTGGTCACAGATATTCTACTGCCGTGGCACTGTTTATTTAACCTGTCCCCCCTTCTGTTTCCATTTGGGTCACTTCCAATTTTCCCTCTATTTTAAACGCCACAGCAGAAATGTTTGCAGTTACTGTTTTGCGTACAACTGTGATTAATCCCCCAAGGGGAAAGCTCCAGAAGTGAAAGTTGCTGAGCCAAAGGAAATGAATGCTTTTATGGTCTTCAGTACACAGAGCCAAAGAGATGATGGGACCCCTTGTAAATATCATTCCATGAGCATTAGTGAATGTACAAGTTGCCAGATTTAGGAATCCCCTTCTTAAAACCCAAGACACAATCCCATCCCTTATTGTACAGATGGGAAAACTGAGAATCGGAGAGTGATAAGAACTTACCCAGGATGCTCCATGCTCAGTCATGTCTGACTCTTTGTGATCCTGTGGACTTAGCCCGCCAGGCTCATCTGTCTGTGGGATTTTCCAGGCAAGAATACTGGAGTGGGTTTCCATGCCCTCCTCCAGGGGATCTTCCAGACCCAGAGGTTGAACCCGCATCTCTTACATTTCCTACACTGTCAAGCAGGTTCTTTACCACTGTGTCACCTGCAAAGCCTCCCAAGGTAGGATAGGTAGGATAACAATAGTGATGAAAATCAACATGTGTGAAGACTAGGGATGCTGTGATAAAACCGGCTACACATGGACCATCCACTGCCCACAGCACTACTTCTCCAGGCTAAGTGTCATCATCCTCTCCACACATGTGGGGAAATGAGACCCCCTAGAGAAGTTAAACACTGGAGCCTAAGGTCACAGAACTCATATGTGGTGAGGCTGGGATTGGAACCCAGGAAGTCTGGCTCTAGAGCCTGTGCTCTAACCGTGAGGCTACAGGTGTTCCCTGGAATCACCAACTCAGAAACTAAGAGCTTCTAGTCTTGGAGGGCAGAGTTTGGACCGTTTAGCAGGGCATGGGTGGAAGCTTTCCGAGAGACAGAGTTTGTTTCTGTGTGACTGCTCTGAATCCCTCCACCCTGCAGGTGCTTAATAAGCCAACATCCCAAGCCCAGTGCCATGTACAAATTAATGCCTTCCTAGACCATAAAGTGGATGGCAGTGCCAGCTTGCAGGTCCCTGGTCACCCCTCCCCTGTGTGGATTCCCAAAGCCACCAGTGTAAACTTCAGCTCCAGCACACCTCAGTTCTGCTCTGCCCTGCACAGTGTCCCAGCGGAGGGTCATGGACGGAAGCTTCGCAAAGTTACTAGCTTGCTTTGTTTGCCTACTCTGGAGTTGTCCCATGGCTTCCTGCAACCTGGAGGCCACCAGGAGGTCATGAAATCTGTGACAGACTCTTAGGCAGCTTTCTGACAACCCAAGGAGGAGCCACAGAAGGGCTTATCATCCCAACTCTACCACTTGCCTGCTGTGTGACCTTAGAAAACTGCCTTAACCTCTCTGGGCATCCCCCTTTCCCATCTGCAACAGCAACATTCCCACTGGTTGGCTCTATATCACTGCCTCAAAAATGCTACAGACCCATGAGCATCCCTATGACCTACTTACCACCAAACCCAGCCTTTGTCAGAGTTGATACACCCTTGGCCACTCCTGCAGGCCACAGTCCTCCCCAAGTATCTCCATCTCCACACATCTAGAAATTAACTTCATAACTTCCCATTTAGCCATCACTCGGTGAGTAACCACAAATCACCATCAGTTTGGGTTGTGTATTTTTATACATTGCCCTTTTAATGTCTCTCAGAAAATATAAACAAAGCATACATAACCATTAGAACACTCTGGATCCTGAAAAGTACATAAGAATTTATTTGTCTCCATGTGGATCATACATATTGTATTAAAACCACATAAAGGGGTTTAATAAAACGGCAGAAAGAGAGGCAGGAGAGCAGCATCTCAGGCAGCGGGGAGAGGTGGAAGTGATCTTTCTTTGATGCCTGTTAAATGTTCCAGCAGATGAACCCTATATTCTGCCAGGAAATGAGTTTGCCACCGGCCTATTGGGTCTGTCGTAAGAGGTTGGTCTCACCACGGTCATCCCTCTTCCGCACCCAGCAATACATTACACCGCCTCAATTTTTCATTCCTTGCTGCCCGAAATGCAAATTTCTTCTCTGTTGTTTATATTAGGTTTTCAAATATATGGAAATCCAGGGATCTAGAGGGAAATGCCAGGGCCACGGAGGCACTCAATCTGTCTTTTTCCTCTGACTGACTTCTTTCCATCACTTACATGATGCGTGATGGGGGCCGAGTGTGCGGTACAGGGTACCAGGACAGAAAAGAGCTCCCCGGGGTAAAGAATGGCATAGAGGAGCTTTTGAACTGGGGTCTGCATTTTGAGCCACAAAGGTCTGAAGGGGCCTCATTAATTGAGTGCCCAAGGGACTGGCGACTCCTCCAGACACGGTGGGCACCAAACTCTGTCTAAACCTTGAAGATGGAAACCTTCCTGCATTTGGCCACAGGAATATATTGAGCACATGCTGCATACCAGAAATTGTGACATGCTAATGAGATTTTCTTCTTTTTTTTTTTTGCTTGTGCTCAGTCATTCTGTCATGTCTGACTCTTTTGTGACCTCACAGACTGTAGGTAGCCCTCCAGGTTCCTCTGTCCATGGGATTTTCCAGGCAAGAATATTGCAGTAGTTTTCTATTTCGTCCTCCAGGGATCTTCCCAACCCCAGGACTGAACCTGCATCCCTTGGGTCTCCTGCATTGGCAGGTAGATTTTCCACCACTGTGCCACCTGGGAAGCCAATACTTATGGTCAAAAGCTTGACTGAGCTCTTGCTGCAAGCAGACACAAGGAGAGCTTGTCACATGAGCATCTCGTTGTCCTAATCATCCTATGGCATAAGTTTATCACTTCAATATGGCAAATTAGAAATGGTACTTTCACATAACAGACATCAATCACACAGCAATGAAGGGCAAAGGTTGAGATTTAAACTCTGGTCTTATAAATACCAATCCCCATGTGTTCCTATGCCACCCAGGGATCTGCAACTTCTTTCTATAATAAATATTTTAGGCTTTGTGGATCATATGGTCACTATAGCAATGAGTCAATTCTGCTATTGTATTTCAAAAACAGCCCTAGCCAATGTGTGAACAAATGGATGTGTTTCAATAAAACTTTATTTACAGAAATAGGCAGTGGGTTGGATTTGGCTGACAGGCTGTGCTTTTTGCTGCTGCTCTCCCAAGGCTACCCCTGACATGATCACAGAACTTGATGTTTTACTGTGACTCACCAGGATTACACATTGTAGATGCTGATCTTCTGGGGACCAACTGGGTCTCCCAGGAAACTTCATCATTGTCATCATGACATGCATGATCTTTTTCCAACCTCACAGCAACCGAAAGAGGCAGGGATTTTAATCTTCCCTATTTAAAAGGGAGGAAGCAGAGGTTCAGAGAGCACTCATGCTCGAGTTCACAGTCGAAACACTGGGCTACAGACCTTTAGCAGGTCAGGAGGGTTCAGAGGCAGTGTGACTGGGAGCAAAGGCTGCTCCTGGTGGGAGCCTGGACCCCTCTGGGAGTCAGAGGTGGGACCGAGTCAGACATCAGAGAGGGATGGGCCTCAGCGGCCCATCTGTGTGACCCCTTCCCACTCAGCCTTCTCACCCATGACCGTACTCAGGGACTTCCCTGGCAGTCCAGTGGCTAAGACGCCATGCTTCCAACCCAGAGGACCCAGGTTCGATCCCTGGTCAGGGAATGAGATCCCACAGGACACAACTAAGAGATCCCACATGCCACCATGAAGACTGAAGAGACCGCGTGCTGCAACCAAGCCCCGCATAGCCAAGTAAATAAATAAACACGAAAAGAAAAAAAAGGAAACAACAACCACACTTGAGGAGAACACCAGGTGGGTGAAGATGGAGTCAGAGATGGAGGTGATGCTTCCATCAGAAGCTAGGCGAGAGGCACGGGATGCTCTCTCCCTGACAGCCTCAGAAGGAACCCACCCTGCCGGCACCTTGGTCTCAGACTACTCCCAACCTCCAGAACTGAGTGGACAATTTCTCTTCTATAAGCCACCCAGTTGGTGGCACTTTGGTATGGCAGCCCTGGGAAACTGATATAGCTTTGTGTGTGGCTGGCATCCCACACATCAGCTCTGAAAATCCTTCAGGTGTCCAACCCGTACCCCAGCTCTGAGAGGCTGATTCTCCTTCCTCTGGATCATGAACTGGTTCTACCCATAGTTTGAACTTGGGACCTTGACAAGGAAATTGGAACCCAGAGAGGGGAAGCCACACATCTAAAGTCACATAGCAAAAAAGCTGAGAGGTTCAGGCATCTGTTAGGCCTAGATCTGTTGGACTGTAAAGAACCCAGGCCTTTCTCTGTATCACATGAAAGAGAGATATACAAATGGCCAATGAGCACTTGGAAAGATGTTCAACATCACTAAGGAACGTCAACATCATTCAGGAAATGCAAATCAAAACTATAATGAGATATCACCTCATGCCCATCAGGATGGACAATCAAAAACAGAAACAAAAATTCTTCAGAAAACTACAAATGTTGGTGAGGAAGTGAAGGAATTGGCATCGCTGGTAGGATATAAAATGGTGCAATCACCACGGAAAACAGTATGGTAGTTCTAGAAAATATTAAAAATAGAATTACTATCAGTTCAGTTCAGTTGCTCAGTCATGTCCGACTTTTTGCAACCCCACGAATCACAGCATGCCAGGCCTCCCTGTCCATCACCATCTCCCAGAGTTCACCCAAACTCTTGTCCATCAAGTCAGTGATGCCAACCAGCCATCTCATCCTCTGTCATCCCCTTCTCCTCCTGCCCCCAATCCCTCCAAGCATCAGGGTCTTTTCCAATGAGTCAACTCTTTGCATGAGGTGCCCAAAGTACTGGAGTTTCAGCTTTAGCAACATTCCTTCCAATGAACACCCAGGACTGATCTCCTTTAGAATGGACTGGTTGGATCTCCTTATGATCTAGGAATTCTGGGCTTCCCAGGTGGCGCTAGTGATAAAGAATCCTCCTGCCATGGCAGGAAACAAAAGAGATATAGGTTCGATCCCTGGGTTGGGAAGATCCCCTGGAGGAGGGCGTAGCAACCCACTCCAGTATTCTTGCTTAGAGAATCCCCGTGGACAGAGGAGCCTGATGGGCTACAGTTCATAGGGCTGCAAAGAGTTGGACATGACTAAAGAGACCTAGCAGGTGCCCACTAGGAATTCTACTTCTGAGTATATACCCAAAAGAATGGAAAACAGGGTCTTGAAGGGACAGTAGTCAGCCTATGTTCATAGGTCATTACCCACAATAGCTAAAACATGGGAACAACCCAAATGCCCACCAACCAATGAATGGATAAACAAAGCATGGTATGAACGTGTGATGGAATATTGCTCAGCGCTAAAAAGGGAGGAAGTTCTGGCACCTGAGACAAGATGGATAAACTTAGAGGACGTTATTTTGAGTGAAAGAAGCCAGCCACAAAAGTACAAAACACCATATGATTCCACTCACAGAGGTCCCTGGAGCAGCCAGATTTATGGAGCCAGAGAGCAGAATGGTGGTCACCAGGGAGGGGGGAGATGGTGGGGGTTAGTGTTTAATGGGGACAGAGTTTCAGCCTGGGAAGATGAAAACTTCAGGAGGTGGATGGTGGTAAGGGTCACACAACAATGTGAATGTACTTAATACCACTGAACTAAATGCTTAAGAATGGTTAGGATGTAAATGGTTAAATTTTGTAAGGGTATTTTGCCACAATTTTAAAAAAAGAAAGAGAGAGGGGGTACACTCCCTGGAAAGCTAGCAGTTCCAGCAGGGGTGGGGTGGTGGCAGGGGGCCACAGGCAAGGAAGCAGTCAAGAATCCCTGGTTAGTCTCAAGGTTTCCCAGCTCTGGGCCTGCTGCTTTCTCCAAGCAGCATTTAGCTCCTCCATCAAATAGGAACATCAATCATCTCTTCTTCCTCCCAGAGATGAATCTGAAAATGCTCTATAAACCCTAAAGCGCTGTGCTCTGCTCTATTGCCATTTTCTGTATACCTCCTGGTCATCAGAAGTCCATAAGTCTTTGACCTTAGATGCCTTCCCTCATTGCCAAAGGCCCCCACAACCCTCCGGGAAACTTGTCATCAGAATTCCATTTCTGCCATTCATGCCCTTGGCAACTGTGATGTGCCCCATGAGGGCATGACAGGGCCCCTCGAGTTCCTCTCTGCACCCAGACATTGCTCAGCAGAGAGGTGAAGACCCCTAGGGTCTTGCAGCCACCCTCCACCCACTCCTCAGGGACACACATTACAGGAGCAACTCTTTTAAATAGAGTCCTCTCCCCCTTAGGAGGGAAATGAGGGGGTGCATCTTCGGTGGGTGAGACACTGGAGCCAGGGGAGTGAAGTAGGTGACCTCAGACTGAGCTTAGGGACATAGAGATCCTCCCCACCCCCGCCCACAACCTCACCAGAGCCAAAGGCGTGAGCAGAGGGAGAGGGTGGTACCCACCTGTGCCCCACCCCCTGAACCCCTGTCCACCCTGCAGCTTGTGGGACCCTCCTTCCATTCTGTTCCCCTTCAAAGAGCCCCTGAGGTCTTTTACTTATTCACTCACCATCGGACAGATGTGTACTGAGTTCCCAGCACGTCAGGACGCTGGCTAAGAGCAGCTTCTGATGCCACTCTGAAGCTCTCTGTAAAGTGTTCATCAGAGCCTGGCCTGTGGTGAGCCCATGACACTTCCGTGGGTTTCCCCCAGGAAAAGCACATCATCAGAATTCCCTGGGAGCCGGCCCCACCCTCTGAGATTGCATTCCAGGGCTGCAAACATCTCTTTTCCCTTCCTTCCACCTGGGCTCTCTAGACAGATGCTCCAGCCCCTGGGTCTTTGGCTCCTGATCTCCGTGTGGATCTATCTATCATTAGCCAAGGTCAAGCCGCCAGGTGCCTCCTATCATTTCTCAATTATGGGTGGCCCCTGGGCCAGCACCATAAAGTGGGCTCTGCTTGGCTCATATTAATTAAATATCACAGGCCCCAGGGAAAAGAGCCAGGGAGGGAGGCTTGGCAGCTGGCCTCTCCGGAGCAGCAGCTTTTTCTCAAGGTAAAAACGCATGCATTCACTCATGTGGCAGGTCTTTATTAAGCCCCCACTTTGGGTGTGTCGGGCACTGTGCTAGTTTCAGGTCACCCAGCAGCAAAAGCAACCAACACCGATTATGTCCCTTGGTGCACATGCACCGGTGGTGGTTGTTTAGCTGCAAAGTCATGTCTGACTCTCGGCGACCCCGTGGACTGTAGCCTGCCAGGCTCCTCTGTCCATGGATTTCTCTAGGCAAGAATACTGGAGTGGGTTGCCATTTCCTCCTCCAGGGGATCTTCCCAACCCAGGGATTGAACCCAGGTCTCCTGCACTGGCAGGCGGATTCTTTACCACTCTGCCACCAGAGAAGTCTACACACCAGTGGAAAGGTCCCCAAACTTCAAGACACATATTTATGAACTGGTGCGTTAACCCAGAGAGGAGAACCTCCAGGCTAAGTAACCAGAAAGAGAAGATTCAGGGTGAGAGTTCCCTCTTCATTTATGAATTTGATAAGCATAAATCCTGGAGATCCAAGGCAGCCTGGCTCAGGACAGGGGCCCCAGGAATAAAGAGAGCTGTTTTGTGAGGTTTTCTTCAGCCTTATCACTCTGATTCTGTGACTTTCAAGTTCTCTGGGGCACTTCACTTACCACTGTCCAGGAAAAAATACTAATATTTATAAAAATATAACCAAAAAATATACTTTAAAAAAGTACTAGCCTGAGCACTCACTAAGTGTCATCTCACAGAACCATCACCACCAACATGCAGAGATCCAGCTCTCCCTGCTTGATGCTAAAAAAAAAGGATCTGAGGGTCAGTGCAGTGAAGTTACTTGCCCCAAACCTCAGTGAAAGCAGGAACATTTCAGGGCTACTGCTTATAAAGAAAAGTCTGTTTTGAATCCTTGGGTTCCCATAGGTGAAACCTACCTGTTTCTCTACCTTATTTCTTTCTTCCTTTCTTCACTCAGTGGCATATAGCACGCCAAGACCCTAAAGCATGCCCTGTCCAGCACACAGGAGACACTAGGCAAGGTCTCCCAGAGAGGCATCCATGCACCTGTCCAGGGACGGTGACTGCTGAAGTCGAGGTCCTAACATGGGCCAGATACCAAACACACACTTGCTCATTTGATTCTCCCAGCCACCAGTAAGCTGGGTGCACCTGCCCCGTTTACAGATGATACTCAGACACAAGAAGCCACTTCCTAAAGGTCTCTTGGTTCACAGTGGACAGCATGGTGGCCCCAGCCCAGGTCTCCCAGACTCCAAAGCCCTGGTTCTTTCCACCACACTGTTCAGAGGAAAGATCTGGTTGGAGACTGGAATGGCAATGGGAAAATAACAGTGCAGGCTGCTGGAAGAAATGCTTTGGAGAAAGGCCTCCCCACACTGTGATCTCATGATGGGTAAAGAAGATGTTTCAGTTCCTATTCTGGACATCTCAAGGTTTAACATATTAGCGATGTCCTGGCTATCCAAATATCATAGAGATGCAGATCAAGCTCCGCCCCTTCAGACATCCCTCACCCAATCATGCACGGTCAACAAGCAGGAAGTAATCATGAACGTTTACTGGGTGCCAGACACTGTTCTATGTACTTATACTGATTTCACCCACATAATAACCCCATAAGCTATTACCCTTGTTTACAAACAAGGAAACTGAGGCACCGTGAAATTATATCACTTGTCTGTAACTGTATGTCACGAGATGGTAGCACAACATTTATCTGAATGCTGGTGCTTGGGGAAGGAACCCGGAGCCGTTACTTACCGGAAACATCATCTTCCCAAATGCATGCTGGTAGGAAATTAGTTGAGTAAGTTAGGAAGCATCTACCCAATGGAGTACTGAGCAGTCATCAAAGATGCCGACGGTTGTTAACACATAGAAAAATGCAGAATAAAAAAGATATAAATTTACATGTGGTATTATTTCAACAGCACCTAAAAATGCAAAGGAAAGATGGGAGAATATTCTGAAATAAGTTCAGCTACCCGGTCATCCATCCACCCACCTACTCATCCATTCATCTATCCCTCCATTTGTCTATCCATTCATCTATCTGTTCATCTGTCCATCCATCCATCCTATCACCCATCCATCCATCCAGTCACCCATCCATCCATCCATCCATCCGATCACCCATCCATCCAGCCAGCCAGCCAGCCAGCCGATGACCCATCCATCCATCCATCCATCCACTCATCCATCCATCCATCCATTCATCCACTCATCCATCCATCCGACCACCCGTCCATCCATCCATCCATCCATCCGATGACCCATCCATCCATCCACCCATCCATCCATCCATTCATTCATCCACTCATCCATCCATCCGTCCATCCATCTGACCACCCATCCATCATCCATCCATCCAACCACCCGTCCATCCATCCATCCATCCGACCACCCGTCCATCCATCCATCCATTCATTCATCCACTCATCCATCCATCCGACCACCCACCTATCCATCCATCCATCTGACCACCCACCCATCCATCCATCCATCCGACCACCCGTCCATCCATCCATCCATCCATCCATTCATTCATCCACTCATCCATCCATCCATCCATCCATCCGATCACCCATCGATCCATCCATCCAGCTGATGACCCATCCATCTATCCATCCATTCATTCATCCACTCATCCATCCATCCATCCATCCATCCGACCACCCGTCCATCCATCCATCCATCCATCCATTCATCCACTCATCCATTCATCCATCCATCTGACCACCCGTCAATCCATCCACCCACCCATCCATTCATTCATCCACTCATCCATTCATCCATCTGATCACCCGTCCATCCATCCATCCATCCATCCATCCGATCACCCATCCATCCATTCACTAAGTACTTACTGATGCCTCTTTGTACTGACTGCCCGAGTTGACCACTGGGACTATAAGGTTAGTGAACCATATAGGGTTGTTCCTTGCCCACCTGGAGCAATCTGCCTATTCAGGGAGACTGCAACCAGACAATGAGTGTTACATGTAGACAAGTTCATGGCGATTATGATGTGTGTGTGTAGGACATGGCAATGGCCTCAAATGGCAGAACTACAACCTTCAATGGAGGAAGGAAGAGAGGGGCCTCCAAGAGGAAGTGCTGTTTAGGCTGCACCCTGGAGAGAGAGTAGCAGTCATCCAAGGACAGAGAAGAGAGGTAAATGATGTGGGCAAAGGGAACAGCATTGTCCAAAGACCCCTAGAGGGGAGAAACTTGGCCCAATCCAGTGAAAAAGGAAAAGCCAGAATTGTGGGTGGGGGGCGAGGCGAACAAGAAGTGGGGAAAGGATCATTTAGCTGGGGGTCTGAGATTAATGGTAATTTTTTCTTCCTGTCTTTGTAATGAGCATGCATTTCTTTAATAATGCAAAAAAAAAAAAAGGTTTAAATAGGGTTAAAATGAAAAGAGTGAAGCTTCCTGAGGATGACAGAGAAAATCTAGGGAAAGGGTTGTCATTACAGAAAAGACACTGGGGCCAGAAACAGACCTGGGGCTGGTGAGGGAGGCAAAGACCCAGCCCTTCTTGACCCCCACTCTAGACTTCCTTCCTTGCTGGACCTCCTCTGGGGGCTTTGAGTAGAGAAGGCAGGGAAGTGGGGAGAGCTGGAAGAATCTGGCATGTGGAATAGATATTAATGGCACAGAAGGGGGAGCCGGGGGGAGGGCAGACTATTAAAATTCTGTAGTCCTGAAAAATACATAAGTCTAAAATAAGACTAATGAGACATTTACTGGTGTGGTTGCCTTGCATTAATGACCCTGCTGAGGATAAGATCGCAGAAGGCTTTCAATGTAATTACCAGGCTAATGATTAGCTGTGACATCACTGGAGACTAGAATGCAGACCTCGCTTTGGATCGCTTTCAAAGTCAGGACGCTGCTGACCGCCCTGACGATGGCTGAGCAATCTTGGGGTGCCGGCACCCCACCCCCTACACCCACCTCTGGCTGCTGCGGCTTGTGGCTTCCAGCCAACACCTCCCCAGTCTCCCTCTTCACCCCTCCCCATGCCTGCATTCCTGGACATTTTAAGGAGGCCTCTGGGACCATGGACTTCAAGCAGCAATTTGTCAACACTGGTGGGGGCTGGGGGGTTGAATGCCTGGAAAAGTAGGAGCTACGAGGATATCCAGAAAGAATCTTTAATGAACAAGTGATGCATTAGCTGATGAATGCTTTCAAAACCCTCGTGCCCCGTGAGACCGGAGCAAGACACAACAGGAAGCATGTAATGCTCCATCCCAAAGAGTGCTTGGCTCTGAGCCCATCCAGCCCACCCATTTGAACAGATGGGGAATGCTGAGGCCCAGAGAGGAGAATCGGCTTCCTGAACATCACCCAGCAAGTCTTTTATTCGCCGTGTGGATTATAGGAAAATAAAAGTGCAGAGCGATGATCGTATCCTGCCTCCCCCTTCTGTAATACACAGCACTCTAAACTTCTAATTGCATCCTTGTCATCAAAACTCAGAAGGGGTTCTTACTAGCTGCTGACCTTTGATCAGGATTTTGATTAGGACTCGTCCTTCCAATGTGGTATTAGGCAGGACTGTCTGGACAGTGGCATGGAGATGGGAAAGGTTCAATGAAGCTCGTTGTAGTGTGGCTGCAAGGCTCAGGCCTTTATTTATATTGATGCTGAGGAGCCAGGGAATGGGTAAAGTGCAGGGGTACAGCTCCTGGTCTTCAGACTAGCTGACACCGCTAAGGGCATACAGAGCTTCATACAAGGGCAGAGTGTCCTCATTATCAAAAATCCATGAGAATCAGGTAGCATGGAAACATCTGTCAGGAAGAAAACCCTCATTCTCACACAGGTGCATGGTCAGACCCTGAGAAGAAGTGCCTCCTTTACTTTTGTACCCCGAATTCTTGCCTCACCCCAGTCCTATTCCTGAGGCCCGGATACAGACTCTTGTACAAGAGATTAAAAGACACTTGCTCCTCGGAAGAAAAACCATGACAAATCTACGCAGCATATTAAAAAGCAGAGACATCACTTTGCCGACAAAGCTCCATATAGTCAAAGCTATGGTTTTTCCAGTAGTCATGTATGGATGTGAGAGTTGGACGATAAAGAAAGCTGAGCACCAAAGAATTGATGCTTTTGAGCTATGGTGCTGGAGAAGACTCTTGAGAGTCCCTTGGGCTACAAGGAGATCAAACCAGTCAATCCTAAAGGAAATCCACCCTGGATATTCTACTGGAAGGACTGATGCTGAAGCTGAAGCTCCAATACTTGGCCACCTAATGTGAAGACCCAACTCATTGGAAAAGACCCTGATGCTGGGAAAGATTGAGGGCATGAGGAGAAGACGGCTACAGAGGATGAGATGGTTGGATGGCACCATCGACTCAATGGATGAAAGTTTGAGCAAACTCTGGGAGATAATGAAGGACAAGGAAACCTGGCGGGCTGCAGTCCATGGGGTCACAAAGAGTCAGACACGACTGAGCGACTGAACAATAACAAGAGATTAATTGCAGGAGAGTTCTAGAGAAAACCTTTAAGGATGGGGTGAGCCAGCCAGCAAAGGAGAATAAGCGAAACAAAGATGTGGTTTTGGTTGAGGTCCAGGTTCTGCCTGACCTGACCTGGAGCATCAGTGGTACCAAAATGTTTGCCCCACAGGAAGCCAGAGGAGTTCCGTAAGAGTTCGTCATCAAGTAAAGACTGTCCCTGGGTGTGCATATCTCCCCAGGCATTTCTAAGCAAGGCAGCTCCAGGATGTATCTTCAGAAGTGCAGAAGACGAGGGCTATCAGCAGCCTATACTCACAGAAGCTGGAGGCTTGTCAGGTGATGGGACCAGCAATGTCTCTTACAAGTTCTTACCCCCACAGAACGGCTCTGAGGTTTAAAGAAGGGGATGTGCACACAGCTCATCTTGCTTCAATGGTGCAAAAGCAGGTTCTCAGCAAACTACAGCTCATACCACCCTGGACCAAACTGTAAGCTCCAGTGGGGCTGCCTCCATCTCCACCTTCTCTGTTGTAGCCCTAGCGCCTAGTTCAGGGTGAGGCTCACGGTAGTGTTCATTTATTTGCCAAATGAATGCATTGCTACTAATGGTCTCTATCATTGTAATTTTTGCTGAATCTGAGACTGCAGATATGTAGCAGGTGAATCGGATTACCCTTTCCAAACCTGAGCTGACAAGATGTTTCCAGGGGTAGAGGATCTCCGCTTTTATTTGGGTTTTTTTTTTTTTTTTCCTTTTGAATTTACAGTGGATGGTTGCTAGAGGCAGCTTCTCTATGCCCCAGAGTGAGCAGCCCATGGCGGCCCCTTCTCTGCTCTGTCTGGTTGAGGTATCTGGCTCTCTGCATACCCTTGGCACTCTCAGATGGTCCCCATTAGCCACCCACAAGCGAGACTCCCATGCAGGTCATGGCGACACTGGGTTCTTTCTCCAGGCTATCTATACATGGCTCCTAAATTCTGATCTGAGCTTTCCAGCCTTTGTCAGATTCCCACCAAAGGTACATCTGGGGATTTGAGTTCTCCTTCCATATTTTGTAATCTAAACCTTCTTTTTCAGCAACAAGTCCAGAATGCTGGGCTAGAGAATCTGCGCTCAGTGGTTCATTGTCTTTGGGATACAGCGGGCCAAGGGTGCTACTCTTTTTCTGTGTGATTTTAGGCAAATTGCTGCCTGAGCTGCAGTTTCCTCACTCAAATAAGAGGGAATGGTTATAATTACCTGATCAGGCTACAGTGAGGATTTGAAGAGATACCTTGAGAAAGGAGACCCTGATCAGTAACTCTCCTCATTTAGAATATTTGGTGGCTCCCCATTGCTCTATGATGAAGTCCAATCACTTCAATTCCCATAAGGCCATATCTAGCCTGGCTTCTGTCTAAATCTTAGATATATGTTGAGCCCTGTCCTACTTTCTGTTGTTCACACGTTCCAAACACAACTTAAGGGCCTCTATGTGATTCTTTTCTGTCCCCTACTCCCTGCTTCATAAATGCACAACTTGAATTCATTTTTCAGCTCTCATTCAAATGTCACCTCTTCCAGGCAGTCCTCCATGACCTCTACATCAGCCTCTAAGTTCTCACCACTCCTTTGCTTTTATCCCTAATGCACTTTTTATGCAATAGCCATGATGATTTGCTTAGTTTTGTCTGCCACACCAGACTAGGACCAACGTGAAGGCAGCAATATGTTTGGATGTCCAGCCCCGAACCCAGTGCCTGGCACTGAGTAGGTGCTCAATAAACACATGACAAATGAATGGTGGATACCATGCAGGTGGGTAAGTCCCCTAGGCATCATCCTGTGAGCCTCGTGCAGTGGGTTCTAGCCATCATAACTGCAAACAGATGCCAGCCCCCCCCCCCATCATCCCCCCTTACCCCCGCCTTCAGCTGCCTGCCTGCTGAATGCTATATATTTTCAAGATATTACCTTGCATGGTGTGTATTCACACCACCCCCGGCAGCTCAATCTTCCCCTCCCCGGCATCCATTGGCATAATCAACCAGGGGCCTGCCCAGAACCTGCCAAGCTTGTATTAATGTTGGCTCATGAAGAGATTTATTCCTTCCCAGCACAGCTCACACTGGTCTGGGCTCAGCTAGGACTTTCCCCACCCTTCCCCACTCCCACCACATACAAGCACATGAGCTCAGTGTTGAGTTAGTTCCGATCAGCTTTGGGGAGGGGAAGCTCCTCCACCTTCATCCAGTGTTAACCCCAGAGGGTTTCAGAACGTTTGCATCATTGGGACAGAAAACCCACTTCCTGCTTTGCTGAGGGTCACAAACACATTGGGAAGGTGGCCTTACCTGGAGTTTAAATGCCAACCACGGGGTCAGACAGCTGTGTGATTTGAGTGGATAATTTACCTCTCCAAAAGTCAGTTTGTTCATTGATAAAGTGGGGATGATGTTAGTGGGATAATGTCATAAAGTTGCATGTGTATTAAATGTATAATTTAGAAAGGAAAAGCAAGCCCATCCTGCCCATGGAGCTGGGAGCAAATTAAGATAGAGCATTGACTCCCACCTCAGTCCAAGATGGAATCTGCAGTCTCTGAACCCTCCTAGCTCTAATAACACAACCCACAGATAGAGAGACAAGAGCATTTGCCCTAGATTCAGACCACAGCCCTGCTCATCTGATTCTGCCCTCGCCACATGTCCCTGAGCTCTGTTCACATCAAACTTTTCACTGATCCCAAGACACATCACATTAGCACATGCTGTTCCATGTGCCTGGGTTTCCCTTCCACCTATTCTCTGCCCAAAAAACTTATATGCATCCTTCAAAGCCCAGATCTAAAATCCCCATTTGTTTGTAGTTTTTCCTGATCCCTTCCCTTGCTCTTCAGATCCAAGAGATCATTTCCCGGTTTCCTGCAGAATCTCATTTAACGTTTTATTTTTCAGTTTTTCCACTGCACCACCATGACCTACATCTTCCCTGGTGGTTCAGATGGTAAAGAATCTGCCTGCAGTGCAGGAGACCTGGATTTGATCCCTGGGTTGGGAAGATCCCCTGGGGAAGGGCATGGCAACCCACTCCAATATTCTTGCCTGGAGAGTCCCATGGACAGCGGAGCCTGGCAGGCTAGAGTCAATGTGGTCACAAAGAGTAGGACAGAAGTGAGTGACTAACACTTCCACTTTCACCACGACCTGGCTCTTCCACCAAGTGGTGAACCTCCTGAGGATAAGAACTGTTCATCTTTAACCCCCAAATGCTGAGTGCTTAGCATGTGGCAGAAAATTAATCCATGTTTGAATGAACTATTCTTTGTATCCCCAGAGTTTAATGCCAAGACCAGAGCATACTGCTTATCTAATTAATGTTTGTGGAAATAATCAATTGATTATTATTTATTTATCATGTAGCCCTATAATTTCAGGGCCAGGTACTTGAATGAATGAACTGTTATTCATGTTCCTGGAACTTAGTATGCTGCCTGGACCATAGCAAATGGCAAGGAAAGGCTCTCATCAATGTTTATGCCGCCAATAACTGGTATAATGTCTAGAGAACCACAGTAACCATCTTTCTGCAGCTCAAAAAGCATGGGTATATATTTTGCTCACCTGATGACACAATGTAGTTTTAGGTCAGCAGAGGCTTTGCATAGGGGAGGGGTTATGCTCCACTTGCTCATTCAGGAACCCCATATACTTATGGCTCTGCCAGTTTCAACAAGAGGCCTTCTAGGACTGCCCTGGGTGTTGACCCCCAGTAGGCAGGATGGGGAAAGAGCATGGAAGAGCACATGCAAGAGAATTTTAAGGGCCAGGCCAGGGAGTGACCTGCATCACTTCTGTTCACATCCTCCTGGTTAGAATTCCATTACACATCCATACCTAACTTCAAGGAATTCTGGGAAATGCAACCTAACTGTGTGTTCAGGATGAAATGGGTTTGATGAGGAGTTTAGCAGTGGCATCCCACTCCAGTACTCTTGCCTGGAAAATCCCATGGATTTTACCAGGAGGAGCCTGGTAGGCTGCAGTCCATGGGGTCACTAAGAGTCGGACATGACTGAGCGACTTCCCTTTCACTTTTCACTTTCATGCACTGGAGAAGGAAATGGCAACCCACTCCAGTGCTGTTGCCTGGAGAGTCCCAGGGACGGGGGAGCCTGGTGGGCTGCCGTCTCTGGGGTCGCACAGAGTCGGACACGACTGAAGTGACTTAGCATGGCATAGCATTAGCAGTCCTATGAACTAGTCAATCAGCAATAAGTATTTGAATGAATAATGTGAGTAATAAGTTTTTCTGTATTTGGACCCCAACACAATGTTTGCACACAGCATGTGTTCATTAGACAGTTGAAATAACTCATCTTTGCATCCGCAAAGCTTTACATGTCTGACATGAAGACGATACTCTATAATTTCAGATCCTGATATAATGATCAGCATATGTTGAGAATTTAGGAAATTGTGACCTCCATAAACCTGAGCAATCAGCAACTCTTGCAGACTCCTGCCTTCTGGACTTTAGATCTTGACCCTAAAGACCTATTGGATCTGTCCTGATCCTTTGGGTCTATACCAGCCCCATCCCTCATATAATCTTACACAGGGACCTGGCCAATTCCAGCTCCTGGGCAGGAGTGAGGTTACCTCCTACGTTTCCCAGGCTTTGTGTATTCTACAGTCCCGAGCAGGAGAACTAAAAGGAAGGGGGTGGGGAGAGAGAGCAGGGTTTTCGATTCAAGGTCTGCTCCCTGCTTGAGTGATCAACATCATTTCCATACTATAATTACATTGCCCAATCCTCTCCTGATTTTACTGCTATCTTGTAAGCCGTCCCGGTTGTGAGTAATTTAAAGCTATATGAGATGTCAGACTCCGTGAAACAATCACCCCTCAAAGAAATATGGCCCTAGATCATAATTGATAAGTCCCATTAGGCAATGGGGCCTCTTATTTCCTATTTGGTCTCTTCTGAGATGGCCTTGTTGATTCGCCTAATGTAGACTGTGTCCCCAGCATTGCTGAGGGAGAAAGATTCATCCGGCTTTGGGGGACAAGGGCTCAGGAGCCCCAGGCTTGGGAGTAGGAGGAGAGGGAGGCTGGGACTTGGGAGGGGGTGGGGGCTCCTGGCTAGGCCAGATACACCCTGGCTGGATTTTCTCCATAATCATCATCCTGATTTGTCTGGTACAGAGAACTTCTACAGGGACAGTTTACCACTTCTGGGGTTTAGATAAGCAGCCAGAGGAGCTGCTTTTATGAAGCTTGATTAGGATGAGAGGAAGAGAGGGAGTGTCTGGCCCTGATCCCAAAGGTCTCCCCGAGGGATGTCCCAGGACTCTGCAAGTGGTCCAGAAGAGGCACTTGTCTTTTCAAAGGCATTTCTGACCCTCTAATACCACTGTCTCTTTTCCTAGGCCTCTGTCCCTTAGGCCTGGCACTTTAGCTGAGCTAGGATGTGTTGAAATAATAGTGGCTATATTGTGCTGTTTCAACACTCAGGACTGATTTGCTCAAACATCTTCCCCTGTATTTTATCCCTTCACCTGCATCACCTAGGCCCAGGGCTCATAGAGGAGAGGCCTCTCCTGTCAAACAGGAGAGCAAACTGAAGTGGAGGGAAAGTCACTGAACCAGGAGTCAGGCACTGAGGCTCTAGGCCCCACCCTGTCATCAACATGCTGAGATGCTTTGAACATGTCCCTTCCCCTCTCTGGAGCCCAAGATCTCTATCTTTAAATAAGGGGCTAATCAAAAATGTCTTTGAATTTGCTGCAAGCATTTAAAACTCAGAGAGTCCATCGAAAAGAGGTTTACGGCTCCTCTTTCAAATTCTGATGGAACGCGCTCTTCATACAGCCCCCACATGGCCTCCAATTCATTTGGAACAAGAGGTGGCTGCTCTGTTTAGATG
Source organism: Bubalus kerabau (assembly GCF_029407905.1). NCBI lineage: Eukaryota > Metazoa > Chordata > Mammalia > Artiodactyla > Bovidae > Bubalus > Bubalus kerabau. Next base: position 70,687,774 of record NC_073639.1, on the reverse strand, counting down.
GGGCATGTGCCATCTAGTTAACCACAGTTCCTATTTTCTTAAACCACAGTCCCCACCATTCCTTATCATGTTACAAACTTGTCTCCCTTGTTTGTGTTATCTGCTGGCTCATGTAGGCTTGTGTGTTTGGAATTTCTGAGTATCTGTCCCCCAACTCCAGCTTCATCAATCCACAATAAACTCACTCTCACACAGGAGTGAATGACTGATAATTATCCCCTGGGACTGCTTCTCTCCAACACTAATTAACACTGAGTAGTATGATTCAGCACCATGGACAGATCACCAACCAAGGTATTGGAGGCAAGAGACCCCAGACACCCATTTGCTTGTGATTGAGATATGCTGGCAGGCCATCCTGTTACTACCACCCGAGCCCTGAGTCTCTGCTGCTTCTGTTCTCTGCCTGATTGATTTGTTTGTAATTCTGTCATTCCCTGTGATTTGGCCGGGAGGGTGGGGGGACGGGGGTGGGGTGGGTGACTCTTCTCTGGCAAGACATGTCAAAACTGCCTGCCTATCTTTTGGGTGCAACTGCTGTTTTCCAAGCGCCATCGTCCATGTTGCTGTAAAGAATGACGGATCTGATATCATATATTACTGTTTGTGCACTTTCGTTTTTGATATCTGTTTTTCCTTCCAAAAAGTGCTGAGTGATTGAGAGGCCACGGTTGCTTTTTTGAGATGCATCATAAGGCCTCCTTCATGAACAACTTGGCCATGCAACGTGGATCATCATAGATAGGGGGAAATTGTCAAGTGCCTCCAAGCTGTCTCTCACAGGCATCTCTTTGTGAGTTCCACACCCCCCCCCCCCAAACACACACACAGCGACTCCCCAGGAGTCCACAGCTGTCAAGAGGACATTGGTTGGTGAGGCTGGTTTAAACTCCTTGTAAATACTTAGCACAGTGCTCGAAACCCACCACAATTTGGAGCCCACTGAGTGACTTCTCTGTGCCAAACCCCATGCTAGGAAGTGAAAAAGGAATGTCTCTAGTCTCAGTAGTTCATATTCCAGTGGGCAAGACAGACAAAAGAAATATATAAAATAGCAAGAAGTGGTAAGTGTTTGGAAGAAAAATTAATCTGAGTAAAAGAAGGATGATGGTGGTGGATGTTTTAAATTAGTCAAGCAAACTCTCCCAGGATGTGGCAGTTAAGCAGAGATCTGGACCAAATGGCAGTATGGGGCATTCATGTACCTAGGGGAGGAGCATTTCAATGCGGGGAAAGTGCAAACACCAAGGTCTGGCAGCTATGATCATGCCTGGCACATCTGAGGACTGGAAATGTCTTTGCGGCTGGCGCAATGAAGGGAAGAATGGAAAAGGCTGGTCCTCCTCTCCTGCTCCTCCCACCGACCCTGGTCCTAAGTTCTCACCTGGGGCTCTGTACCCATCAGGGGTCTCCAGAGAAAGAGAAGTAGGACACATAAATAAAGGCATAGACCCAGACCTGTGGAGAGATTTATTCCAAGACCTTGGCTTATGCGATTGTGGGGCTGGCAAGTCTAAGATCTGTAGGGCAATTCCACAGAAAGTGTTCAGGTAAGAGCTCAGGCTGCAGTCTTGGGGCAGAATGTCTTCTTCTCCAAAGAAACCTCTCAGTTCAGTCCTTAAAAGCCTTTCAAATGACTGGATGGGACCCACTCTTACTGTCAAGGATAACTTCTTTTCTCTAAAGACAACTGATAGTGTATGTTAACCACATCTGCAAAATACCTTCACAGAAACAGAATAGGGTTTGACTGAATCACTGGATGCCATAGAACAGCCACGTTGACACACGACTCACCACCACAGGCTCTTTGAGTCCTCCATACTATTGTCCACCCTGTGCCTCTGCTCAAGTCAGCCCCTCTGCCCACATCTTCAAGTGCATCTCCTACACAGCAGCCAGCACTCTGCCCAGAGGATGTACGTTGCCATTACCTTGTCAGCCACCTTAGAGGGACTGAAGAATATGTTACCAATGAAAAGAGATCATTTCAATGTCCATATCTGGGATTTAAGATGTTTGGATATAGGAAAGGGGAAGCTGGCATTGGCAACCAAGTCTTGGTAATGCAGGAAGTAAGGAAGTGCTGGTAACAAACACCTTTGATTCTGGGTAAGGTCTAGCAATACTGGCTCCTTAGAGCCACCTCTGGCATAATTGTTAGCAAGCTAAATGCAGAGTTCTCTGACTCCCTAGTTCCTGGGAGCAGGGGACTCAGCAATCCTTGACATTTGTGAAGTATTGGTCACAAAGCATTTCATGCCCTTGAGCTCATCTGAGTCTGCATCCTTCTCTGTGGATAAAGACACCAAGGTCCAGAGAGGGGAAGGGACCTCCCCAAGGACACACAGACATGAGCTGAGGCACATAATCCGGGTCTCCTGCCCGCACCCCCCAGCTCTTCTCAGGCCTCTGCTGTGTCTTTCATCTCAGAGAAACAAGATTCTTCCCAGACACAGGACAGGCAGCTTTGCCCCTTCCCTTCTGAGGCTCTCAGATGGCTGATAGATTAAGGACTGGTCTGTGACCCTCTGAGTCATCTGCTTGTTCTCCAAGCTTTTACTTAAGAGCAGAACAACAGCGCCAGACTGTCAGGGGCTGAGAGGGCTGTGACGCTATCCTTAAGGATGTCATCCATGAGTGCATCTCCACACCACATCTTCAGTCAACACCCATCTGTGAGGAAGCAATGCCAAGCCCTGTCTATGTCTGTCCAGGCTGGGCCCTCCCAGCCCCCCCCCCCCACATCCCTGCCTTCCCCAGCTTCCTCTCACCCCTCCACCTGCATCTTGACACTCAATGTTGGATTAATATTCCTAATACCTGCTCTGGTCTTGGCAGCCCTTACTCAAAACTTCATCCCCTGTGGACTTCAGGAAGGAAGTCCGAATTCCACACCCTGACATCACAAAGCCACCACATCCTCCAACCTCAGCCCATCCCCACATTCCTCCACCCCCTTGAACGTCAGGCCACAGCTAATGTGCTTGTTTTCCACAAGGCTCCAAAGTTCCTGCCTCCCCACCTCTGCTCACACCCCTCTCCCCACTGGAAAAGTCTGATTTCTGCATTCAAATATACTTAAGAAAATAAATAAATAAAATGCACTACATTAAATGTAAAAACACCCTGTCCATCAAATGTCACCACTAAGAGGGGGAGATGGCAACCCACTCCACAGAATGGGAGAACTCTTCTCCATAGTATATTCTATCAAGGACACGTGTCCAGAATATGTAAAAAGCACCATGCAACTAATAAGAAAAAGTAGATAACCCAATAAGAGAAAAAATAGGCAAAAGCTTTGATCAAGCACTTCACCCAAAGAAGGTCAGTAAATGACCAAAAAAAAAAAATATATAAAAACATGCCCATACATGATATCCATTCAGCCAGTCTTTGTCTTTTGGTTGGGGCATTCAACCCATTTACGTTTAAGGTAATTACTGATAAGTATGACCCCGTTGCCATTTACTTGAACCTGGACGAGTTGCCAGTCCAGGTTCGATGCACGATACTGGATGCTTGGGGCTGGTGCACTGGGACGACCCAGAGGGATGGAATGGGGAGGGAGGAGGGAGGAGGGTTCAGGATGGGGAACACATGTATACCTGTGGCGGATTCATTTTGATATTTGGCAAAACTAATACAATTATGTAAAGTTTAAAAATAAAATAAAATTAAAAAAAAAAACATGCCCAGCTGTATTAGTCATCAAGACGATGAAAATTAAAACCAAAATGTAATATCATCTCACCCTCACCAGGAATGAAAATAAAAGGAAATGAAATGAAATGAAAATGACAGAAAACACCGAGTGTTAGCAAAGATAAGTTGCTCAGACACACGCTTCTGGTGGGAGTGTTAATTGGTGCAACCATTTTGGAAACCCGCTTGGCAGCATTACGAAAGCTCAACATATGCACACCCCTTGACCCAGCAAGTTTACTCCTAGATCACACCCAACAGAAATGCACACATATGTTCACCAAAAGACACGCACCAGAATGTCATAGCAGCAACACCCGGGATGGCCCAAAATGGAAACAACTCAAAACTCCAGCAATAGCGAAGCGAGCAAAAAAGTAAATCGCGGCATATTCACACATTGGGATTCTGCATAGTAATGAGAATAAATGAGATACAATTACACACAACATGGATGAATCTCGCAAACATAGTCTCAAACAAGAGAAGCCATGCATAAGAGAGGAGGCACTATGTAAAAACAGGCAAAATTAACCTAGGCTGCTAGAAGCCAGCCTAGGGGAGACCTGGGTGTAGCTGAAAGGGATTTAAGGGACTTCTGGGGAGCTAGTCACTCTGATTCTTGATTAAGCTGCTGGTTACCTGAGGGCATTCATCTTGTGAAAATTTATCAGGCTGTGCACTGTTTGGTGTATTTATACTGTTAAGACAAAGGGTTTAAGGAAATTCCACTTGGCCTTGAAATCCAGGGCAAGTCCTTCCCTGAGCAGACTAGCCCTTCCCCTTCCTATCTTATGTCATCCTTTCTGTATCTGCCTGGGACCATAAGGTTGTGTCCACCACGAGTCTGCTGCCCCTGCCCAATCTGTGAACCCCCTGATGGCAGAGACTGTGTCTAATAGACTCCATGATCTCCTCTGCTCTCTGATCCATGCCACCCACATGTTAGGTGCTTGGGAAAGCACAAATGAGTGGAATGGCATCATCGGAAAAGAGTGAAGCATAGGTGGTTCTGAGTTTCAGGCCCACCTCAGGGCCTTTGCACCTGCTGTTTCCATTGCCCAGAGTATATTCTCCGATGTCCAGGTGGCTTCTTTCTGCCTCACTTCATCCAGATCTCTGCTCAAAGTCATTTAATCAAAATATCCTTCTCTGGACCATCCTCTGTAAAACAACACTATCCTCTTCATTCTCCCAGAACCTCCGGAGCCTGCAGAAACCTCAAACACCATACAGCAAAGCTGAGCCCAGCATCTTCTCCCAACCCGTTCCACTAGCCCTGGCATTCATCATGGCAGGCTTGGGAATCATTTTTGAATCTTCCCTCACATCTTCATCCAGTCAGATACCAGATTTGTCCACTCGAGTTCCCCAGTGTCTCTGGGGGTCCATTCACTTCTCCCCTCCTCAACCACTTCTGCCTAGTTCAGACCTCCACCATCTTCCAGATGCCTCAATGAAACTATTACTGAGTCTTTCTATTAGATACAGAACCCACTGAGTTGCCACCACAACAAAAAGTGTCAGTATCTAAAGCCAGAGAAAAGTTCATTTTTCTCTCATCTCTCACTCTTGATACAGATAGGTTGCCAAGGTGGGTAGGTGTCTCTGCTCCATGAAACCACCCAGGAACACAATTTCCTTCCATATTGTTATTCTGCCATCCACTAGGGCAGAGTTGAGCTAGTTTCCAGAAGCAAACATACAGTCAGTTTGGCTTTGAAAGTCATGTCAATCTTGGTCACAGCCATTCCACTCTGTTATTGTAGCAAGAAAACAGCCACAGACATTAGGTAAATGAATATATATGTCTATGTCCCAATCACATTTTATTTACAAAAGCAAATGGGGCGTCCTTGGTGGTCCAAATGGCTAAGACTCTGCACTCCCAAGGCAGGCAGCCCAGGATTGATTCCTGGTCGGGAAACTAGATCCCACAACACAACTAAAGATCCTGCATGCCACAGCAAAGACCCAACACAGCTTAATTACTTAAAGCATTAAAAACCACAACAAATGGCCAGCCATTACTGGTTCATAGGGGCTTCTCAGGTGGCTCAGCAGTAAAGAATCCACTTGCCAATGCAGGAGATTTGGATTAGACCCCTGGGTTGGAAACATCCCTTGGAGAAGGAAATGGCAATGTGCTCCAGTATTCTTGCCTGGAAAATCCTGTGGACAGAGGAGCCTGGCAAGCTACAGTCTACGGGGTCACAAAAGAGTCAGACTGTACTTAACGACTAAACAACATTGGTTCATAGAATTTGCCCATCTCTGAGTTCATCACTATGGTTGAAGCTATCTCCCCTTCATCAGGACCACATTCAAAACAGATTTTTTTAAAAAGAGGAAAATGGGGTAAACAGCTTCCTTTTTAGGGAGGAAGTGTAAAAGTTGCACCCACATTTTATTGGTTAGAGCCTAGTTACATGGCCACACCTAGACGCAAGGGAGGCTGGGAAATGTAGTCTCTAGATAAGCAGTCTGGTGCCCTGTTCAGCTTCAGGGGAATCTATCACCAAGAAGGAGAAGGGGGACTTGGAGAATGGGGGACTGTTAACCGTGTTGACCACAAGTCCACCCGGCTCCCTTCTTCCTCCAAGTCACTGTTCACCCCTCACTCGTCCAGAAGGGCCTTCCTAGAATGCAAACATGATCTTGTTGTTCCTGCATTCAAGATTCTTTCATATCTCCCCAAAGACTTCTGGAATCCAAAAGCCAGTCAATACCTGCTGGGTCCTGTTTTGTGATGAACAAAGGGCTAGGAAATGAGGCCTCACTGGTGAGAGAATAGAAGACATAGTCCCTGCCCTCAAGGAACCTTCAGTTTAGTGGGAGCTGAGTACCTGAGCCCTGCCTAGGGAATCTGATCCCTGCCTCACTCCCCACACCTCCTCCCACTCAGTCACTACATCACTTCAGTCATGTCCAACTCTGTGCATCCCCATGGACTACAGCCCACCAGGCTCCTCTGTCCATGGGATTTTCCAGGCAAGAATACTAGACTGGGTTGCCATTTTCTTCTCCAACTCAGTATATATCCCCTGCAAATACACACCATACCCCATGGTGCCTCTGAGCCTTTGCAAATGTTGCTCACTCCTACGTGGAATGTCAGTCTTCATTCCATCTCCTATCACTGGATTAATACCTATGTCTTCTTTAAGAATCAGCTAGGGACATCCCTAGAAGTCCAGTGGTTAAGGCTTAGACTTCCAATGCAGGGAGTGCATATTTGATCCCTGGTCCAGGAGCTGAGATCCCATATGCTTTGGGACCCAAAACCCAAAACATAAAAAGAAGCAATACTGTAACAAATTCAATAAAGACTTTAAAAGTGATCCACATCAAAAACAAATCTTTTTTTAAAAAAAGAAGAAGAACCAACTCGAGCATCCCTTTTCTGTTAGGAGTATCCCTGACCATTTTCTGGCTGGGTCAGGGGTCCCTTCTGGTCCACACAGCTTCCACTATCAGATCACTCGGGGCTGTAATTCTCTTTGCTCCAAATAGCCTGCAGGGCCTTTATCAATATAGGACTCTGATTTATTCATTTCGTATGCCAAGGACTTTACAATGTGGCTTGTGAAGAGCAGGGACTTAAATTTTTGGAACACAAAAAGAGAGAGGAATGGAGAGAAGAGGTGAAGGAAGGAAACAGGGAGAAAGGAAGGATGGAGGGAGAGAAGAGAGGAAGGAATCAGGATACCTTCTGAGTCCCTGAGCCTTGACCACTGGAGAGAAGAAATTAGTGACGTTTCCACTGACTTTCTTAAGTCTAAGAAATGACAAGTCACCAGCGAGGGTTTTTTTTTTCTCATTGTCTCCCTTTGCTTTTCTTTTTCTTCCCCCATGTTTCCTCTTCCAATGCTTTATTTATCTCTGTCTACTTAATGATGATACAACTCACATCCTCCTTTTTTTTTTGTCCTTAAACTTCTGAATTTTTAATCAAGCAATGTAAACTTAATTTTCTGTGTCTACCAGATATGAGAGGTCTTAGACCCTGACAGGAAACCGAGTGATGAATTATGCAGGCAGCAAGCACCAATCTGACTTCCGTGATGTGTTGGGTTATAATTGCGCAAACTATTGCATGCCCAGATCCGGGAAATGTGCTTTTACACTTTCTCAGACATCTTTACAAAAGGGTGACAGTGGATTCCTCAAGTAGAGAAAAACGAGGAAACTGGACTGCTTTTTCCAGGAACGGCACGGACTAGGATGCCCACCTTCTCCTGGCCCTTCAAAGTGTGGACTCAGCTCCCTTGGTCATGTTTGGCAGGAGGCCCCTGGTGTCCCATCCAGCTGAGAAATAAGACCTCACGCCTTCCCACAAGGGTGGCCATTTATCAGCTGTGACGCTTGGTGACTCAGGGGACTGGAAATGGGATATGGCATCTCCTCACTGAGACTGAGTCAGAGTCTACCCATTACACGCGGACCCCAAGTAACATGGGACAGAATTCACTTATTCAGCATTTCACCCCACTGGTGCTTGTTAAAGGCCTTTTTATTTTTATTTTTTTTGCCAGTCACTTATTTGGACTTTGGAAATACCCCGATGATCAAGACAGACACAGCCCAGCTTTCACGGGGCATATGTCTTCATGCTGGAGACAGAGAAAAGAATAAACTGACTAGGTAATTCCAGCTGGTTTGGTGAAAGCTCAAGAAGCAGAGAACAATGTAGGGTGTGGGTATGGGGGACGGGACGGGTGGCATATTTCAGACGGATGAACAGGAAAGCTTCTTTGTGGAGGTGATATCTGAGCTGACACCCCACTGAGTGGAGGAGAAAGCCAGTTCCAAGAAGAGGAAGCAGCCAGTGCAAAAGCCCTGAGGCGGGCCTGAAAATGGACTATTGTTGATGGACAGGAAGTCTAGCCAGGTGGCTGGAGCATAGCAGGGAAGGGGTTTTTTCTTATAAATCTAATCAACATTGAGGTTCAGATTTAGACATTTTTTTTTTCGGTTTTTGAAGAAAGCATTTGATATTGCTACTTGGAAGTCACAGGGTGCCAGAGCAAGGACCTCAGAGGTAGGTGGTGCATTTAAGCTGTGAAACTGACTGCACAAAATGTATGGAGATGCTGACTTATCAAGGCGCCGGAACTGACAGCATCCAACGGGACAGATATTACGGTTCACGAATCGCTTTTGTACCTGTGATTTCAGTAAAACCTCATCCCCTCCCGGTGAGGTGGGCCTCTTTGCTCCCATTTCACCTATAAGAAAGCCAAGTTTGTGTGAGACACAGTGGCACAACCGCATTCACGTGGCGAGAAGGAGGTGATACTGGAATGAGGATCTGAGTGTCCTGCCTCTATGATCTCTTCTGTTTCCAGACGCCCACGTCTCTGAGTCTCGACCTATAATGGGGAAACTTTCACGCTGGAGATAAGAACAGTGGGATTTTGGTTCCAGAGCTGTTTCTCTGGGGCTCTGTGACCTTGACCAGGGCCTTTCCCTCTCTGAAGCTCTTTCATCACCTATATTGATAATAATGACTGCCTTATCACAGCAATGAGATTAGTTGAGTCCTTGGCCACAAAAAAAAAAAAAAAAAAAAAGCGTTAGGAGGGGGTGAGATGAATTGGGAGATTGGGATGGACATATAAACACTACTGATGCTACGTGTAAAACAGACAGTTAATGAGCGCCTACTGTATACGTAGGCTCCACTCTACTCTTCTCAGCACTCTGCGGTGACCTAAATGGGAAGGAAATCCAGAAAAGAGGGGGTATATGTAAACAGATAGCTGATTCGCTTTGCTGTACAGCAGAAACTAACGCAGCATTGTAAAACAACCATACTGCAGTAACAATGAATGCTGCGAAAGCATTAGAATTTCATGGGTGAGAGCATAGTTAGGCAGACTTGAGTTCTGCTCCTTACCTGATGGATCACTTTAGGAAAAGACTTTCGTTTCATTCCTTCATATGTAAAATGGAAATGATGGGACGTAAATGTATAGTTATACAAGTGGAAATAATAAGTGTAGAGCTATGGCAAGAATCATGCAAAATAATGCATGTGAACTACCTGGAAAATAATAAAAGTTCTAGAAACGGTATCATCGCCATCATCATCACCACCACCATAAACCATCGCCCTTATCTCCATCACAGGCATCATCTTCATCATCCTTATTCTCTTCATGACCACCATCATCATCTTCACCATGAGCACTTCTCAGTGCTATCTGAGTTGTAACATGCAGTCCAGACACAAAGAATCATTTTGACTGAGTTTCTTTGCTAACTGCCATCCCTCCTCTCACACTGAGTGTAATACCTGAGAGAAGCTTGGCCATGAACTCCTGTATCCACTCATTCCTTTATTCAACCAACGTTTATTGAAAATCATCTCTGTGCCAAGAGCCGGGGCAGGCAACGGAGACCCAGCTGTGAATAAAGATGAACACAGCCCTTGCCCTCATGGAGCTCACAGGCTGAAGGGAGAACCCACGAGTAAACAATTAAACCCACAAATCAATACCCTAATTACAGGTTGCTGTGTTATTTAATTACAGAGGGTGATTAATGACTGGACTGGGAGGAACTTTTCAGGATGTGTAGTGCCTTGGAGGTGACAGGCACACTGAGTCCTTAAATCAACAAAACATTGGCATGTAGTCAAACGACCTCTCTTGGGGGTAAGGAAAAGACCTGTATTAAAAGCTGGTGAATGTGGCTTTGGTTTTGGAGCCAAATATACCACACTCACAAGATGCACGTAAAAAGAAACCCATTTGCCTCACTCCAGCGCTGCAGGAAAAAGAAAGAAGGGATAGAATTAAGTGTATCCTTGGAACTGTGCTTGTGCTGCTTCATTTAATGTTCATTAATAAGTATTAACCCCATTTAACAAAGCAAAGAACTGAAGTGGGGAAGACACCACCCCAGGCTCACACAGCTAGGCCAGCCAGAGGAAGAAGCACATCCTTCTGTTGACTCGGGGGTTCCCAATGCAGCCTCCCTTTCCTGAAAGTCCTGGATGGGTTAGTAAAGGAAACTTGCGAGAAATTCACAAGCATACCTTTCTTCTGAGCTAGACAGTGGCTTGCAGATCTGGAATGGATGATTCTCCAGAGAAATCTTGTGGAGTCGGTGGAAGTGAAGTCAGTCTTCTCTAAAGACACACCTCCTAAATTATTGCCTGACCAGGATGAGCATGGAGAAAGCAGGTACGAGTGTTCCTGGGGCACGGAGGGCTGGTGGGGTTGCTGGTCAGATGCTATCACCACACACGTACCATCTGGGGCCATCACCATCCACCCTCTGCTGGAAGAAAGGGAAGCCCTTAGCCCTCCATACTGGATGACAGTGGGCATGGTAGACCAGAGCTCCCTGTATCATCAGCTGAAGCCTCAGTAGCAACTGCAAGGTGGATCAAAGCCTTGTCTCCACTAATCTTTCCTTACTTCCTTCTTCCATCCATACCCTCATTCCTTGTTTCCTCCCTTCCATGTTTATCCCCTGAGAGCACTCTTCAGTAAACCTTCCACATATAATCTTCCAACTCAGAATCTGTTTCCTGGTAACCCAATCCAAGATAACTCCATGAGCTTCAGTTCAAAACTGGGGGCGATGAGTGTGTGGCCTAAACATAATTGGTGCTCAGGTGATATACATTAAATGACCCCATTTTTAAGTGTCCCTCCTGCAATGGGTTCATTCTCTTGGGTTGAATGAGGTTGGTATGAACATTTCCGTTTAGCTTACAAATACCAGGTTGGGCTCCAGGCTGGGGCCTGGGATACATAATAGTCCTAGTTCTCAGTCTGAAACACTAGTCTCTCCTGCTGCAGAAAGTCTGCCCTGGTTCACTGAGATCTTATCCAATATTCATATGGACAAGCTCATCCATATTCATATGATGAGCATTTACTGAGCACCTACTGTAGATCCTGCCCTGTGCTGGAGATTTGCGATATGACGGTGAAGATTAAAAACTCTTGAGCTGCTTATGGTGCCATGGAGGAAATGGACCATGACAGCACTGTGATACACATGGGACAAGAAAGATTGTACCAGGTGGGAAGCCCATATGCTTTGCTCTAAGTTGCCTGGGTTCAAATCCCACACCTAAAAACCTTCCAGCATCCCACCTTCAGGGCACATTACAAATATTTATGAGCACATGCAATGGAGGAAGACCTGTGCCAACATAGGAGAGAAAATAGTGAGCAAAATAAGTGTGGAGAAAAAAAAAAAAGGTTCTTCCCCACCTGGAGCAAATAATCTAATGCCTGATGCTGCCTTTTATGACTTACCCAAGGTGGCAGCTCTTGGTCGCAGAGCACCCACAAGGTGTGGGTTTCCTGTTTGCCCACAGATAATAATGGGCCAGAGACCCTTCTTCCAAGGCCCAGCTGTGAGTCTCCATCCCTAGACTAGATCCCTAAACCCAGAGAGTGAGCACAGTGGATCTCCCTGAATGCCGAGTAGATTCCCCTTCTCCCCACTGACATGCACGGCATAGCCCGTGAACACGGTCCTCAGGTCAATAGTGGGGCGTCCATGCGGGAGTGTTCATGAATGTCTAATTAGACACTGCTCACCACGTGCTCTGTTTTAACAGAAATAAATGTGGACAGTCTTAGCTTGTCAAAATGGGTCTTGATGAGGAGCTACCAAAGAGAAACTCTGAATTCTAGGTGCTCATAGAGACCACAATGGGGATCTAATGGAACTATCTGCCTGGAGAGCTGTTGACCAGACTGCTGACAGATGGGTCCTGCTCATGAGCGTTGGTTTTTTAACTCAAGTGTGACTAATCCCAGGCCCATCAGCACGCTGGCCGGGAAGAGCTGCAGAAATGCTGGATCCGTTACACTTAGCGTGTAATTCACAGGAGCACAGAACTAAGCGTAATTCAACACTACCCTTCTCACTCTGCACAGAGAAATCTGAGGCCCTCTGCTTCTGTCCCCTGTAAGCCTGATACATGAAGGGACATCTGACAAAATAGACTTCTGATATTCCTAAGCAGAGTTTCCTTCAGATGTGTTTGTTGGTCAGCTGCTCAGTTATGTCCAAGTCTGCGACCCCATGAACTACAGCACGTGAGGCTTCCCTGTCCTTCACTATCTCCCAGTGAATGAAGTGAAAGTTTCTCACTCATGTCTGACTCTTTGCAACCCCATGGACTATACACTCCCTGGAATTCTCTAGGCCAGGATACTGGAGTGGGTAGCCTTTCCCTTCTCCAGGGGAACTTCTCAACCCAGGGATCGAACTCAGGTCTCCTGCATTGCAGGCAGATTCTTTACCAGCTGAGCCACAAGGGAAGCCCAAGAATACTCCCAGAGTTTGCTCAAATCCATGTCCATCAAGTCAGTGATGTCATCCAATCATCTCATCCCCTGTCTCCTCCTGCCTTCAATCTTTCCCAGCATCACGGACTTTTCCAATGAGTCAGCTATTCACATCACATGGCCAAAGTATTGGAGCTTCAACTTCAGCATTGGTCCTTCCAATGAATATTCATGGTTGATTTCCTTTAGGATTGACTGGTTTGATCTCCTTCCAGTCCAAGGGACTCTCAAGAGTCTTCTCCAACACTACAATTCAAAAGCATCAATTCATCAATGCTCAGCCTTCTTTATGATCCAGCTCTCACATCTGAACATGACTACTGGATGGAAAAATCCAGAGACATCTAGAACAGTGGAATATTGAGGCAGGAGGTAACTAGGAAATCATCTTTACCAACCCCCATTTTACAGATGAGAAAACTGAGGCCAAGAGCAGGGAAAGGAGAGTTCCAAGGTTGCACAGTCCAGGACTCCTGACTTCAGTCCAGAGTTCTACCCAGCAAACTCCATTATCCTGTATTGACTTTTCATTCTAAATCCAGTGTGCTTCCTACAAATCAATTGGAATTAAGCTTCACCCTTTATTCAAAGGAGTGAAGAGAGTGCCTTCAAAAATTCTAACAGAGAATGTACTCCGTGAGGAACTGATAAACAAAATGTGGCACAGCTGTACAGTGGAATATGATTCAGCCATAGAAAGGAGCAAAGCGTTGAACATGCTACCATATGGATGAACCTCAAAAACCTGATGCTGAGAGAAGCCAGACACAGAAGGCCATGTGTTGTATGAGTCCATTCACATGAAATATTCAAAGTAGATCAGTCCATAGAGATGGAAAGCAGAGAAGTGGTTGCCAGGGGCTGAGGGAAAGGGAGTGGGGACTGAGTGCCTGAGATTTCCCTTTGGGGTGATGAGAATGTTGTGGAACTGGATGAAGTGCAAGATGCATGTGATTGTACAACACTGTGGATACACTAAATGCCACTGAACTGTACACTCTAAAATGGCTAATTCTATGCTGTGTGAGATTTACCTTGACAAACACACACACACACACGCACGCACACACACACATACCAGAAAGTACTGAGACCCTTCAGAAGCCCCATATTTTGGGGACCTGGAAGGTGGGTGCCAAGATCCTATTTAACATGGGAATAAGCTGAGTCCAAGAGTTTTAGCACTGAGTCCAGGAAGGCCCAGCCACCAGGTGGTGGAGCTGCGATTAGAACTTGTGTCTGACAGCCAAGCAGCCTCCTTCCTCTTAGTCCCTGCCATTAAGGACTACGTAGCCAGAGGCAAACTCTGAAGAGGTGACTGTGATCATTATCTGGAGAGTTTCCAAATTCATCTCTTCTGGTACAGATGAGGGGTACACTTGGGAAGCTGGTGAATCTGAGAAGATGGAACATAGAAAGGATCTTTAAAAATAGAAGAAAATAAAAGAGCAAGTAGTCTTTTGATTGTCAAAGAAGGAGCAATGCGGGGAGAAAGCCCACTTAGATGAGGCTAATACTTCCTGAAAGAGTTCATTCTTTGTAGCACCTGGCTAGTGGATCTGCTCAGAAATTTTTGGATGAAACAACGTTCAACAGACTTCATCACTGCAGGCCTTCTCAGAGCCTTTAACTTCCCAGTGGGCTCTGTGATTCTCCAACAGCCCCCTACATTGTGTGCAGCATTTCCCAACTTAGACCTCAGGCCCCTCTCTTCCCATTCCCTGACCAAGAATCCCTGGGGCTGGGGCTAAGTGTCAGGCATCTGGGGAAACACTGGGTTCATGGCTGCTGCGGTTTCAAGGGAAGAAAATAGGGCCAGCAGGCAGGCAGTGGTGGGGATGGTCAGAGTGCACACAGGTCCCAGCTGGCCCTTCTGAGCTGCAATAGCATATTCCACTTTCCTGCCAGAATCTCATGTTTAAGCTATTCGTTCAACCAGCTCTCTTTTTCAGGGAAAGAGGAGCAGCTGAGTGAGGGAGATACAAGGCAAGAGCGAGGGAGAGAAAGATGCAGAGAGAAAGGGAGAAAGAGGAGAGGGCAGCAGAGGGGAAAGAAGGGTGGAGCCTTACAGATCAACAGGAGGATGGGAGAGAAAAGAGGCCCCCCGAAAACCCCAAGTCGACTGGGTCCCCTCCAGGTCCAGCATCATCAATCCACTGCAGAAAAGGACCCCAACAGCTATGGCTGCTCGAGAAGAGGCAGGCAGCCATTAAATTAATGACGTATTACCCAAGACGAAGGAAACAATTAGGATATTTAGCACCAGAGATAAAGCAAACACTTTTTCCATCCAAAAAAAAAAAAATATATATATATATATATATATAAACTAATTCAATTGGAAAAGAGGCAATGGGGAGAAAGTCTTGGAAGCCCAGGCACAGGGGACAAAGGGCTTGGTGATAAGCATGAAGAAGAGATTTATCCAAACTCAAATATGTGCGCAAGGAGGACAGGGGAGGGGGTTCAGGGGCCTCCCAGCTGTGCTTGAATAAACAAGTCGATGTCAGCTTTTCCTTTCGATAAGTGAGAGGGTGATGGGCAAACCACACTTCCCCCAGTTGGCAGACTTGAAATGAGTGATCGATAGGGCAGTATCACTGAGCTAATTAAATCAGAGCACCATGGGGCTGAGTTCTTTATAGCCCAGGGCCAGTGAGAGATGGATGTGCAGGGCAGGATGGTGCTTGAAGATCTAGTCCGATCTCCTGCCTCCAGTTCTATATAGTTGAGGCTCTCCTGCCTCCTACCAGGCTTACCCTTTCCCTTTCTTCCCTGCACCATCCAAGGCAGCTCATCCTGCAATTTGGAAACACTGAGAATAAGTCATAAATAGCCTTACCTGGGTAGCTCTGAGCATCAGACTTTGAGTTTAGTGCCCCTTTATCTCATTTTATCCCTAAGACAACTCCCTGCAGGGGCTACAATGATTACCACCATTTTACTAAGAAGATGCTGAGAGCCAGAGAGGTAAAGGAACTGAATCAAGGTCACACAACTGGAGAGTATTAGAATTTGAATCCAGATTTTCCAAAATCCCAACCAGGAGGTCTTGACCCCTGATTCTGCAAAAGTCCAGTCAAACTGGCTTTCCGACAGCTTTAACCCACCAGTATGTTAGTTGTTCAGTCATGCCCAAGTCTTTGTGACCCCATGAACTATAGCCCACCAGGCTCTTCTCTCCATGGAATTCTCCAGAAAGAATACTGGAATGGCTGGCCATTCCTTTCTCCAGGGAATCTTTCTGATCCAAGAACTGAACCCAGGTCTCCTGCATCACAGGCAGATTCTTTACTGCCTGAGCCACCAAAGAAACCCAATGTACAATGGACTAACTCTAATTTACCAGGCCCATACTTTTATTCACTTTTTCATTCTACTCGATTTATAACTAGAGCAGGCCCCACTGCCATTTTGCAGTGGGAACAAAATAAGGGAAAAGCAGACAGGATCCTTGCCCTCAAACTAGAGTGGGAAGATGGAGAAGGGCAAAAGGGTAGCCAATTAGTAAAAGGTGATTACAAAGTGAGGTAGGAGCTGCATGGAACAGAAAGGACTGACAGGGAGCAAAAGGCCCTAGCAGAGATAGTGTAATCAGGGAGGATAATCAGGGAAGACTTCTCAGAAGAGGTAGTGCTCACAGTGAGGCCCAGAGGATGAGAAGAAGCCAGTCAGGTGCAAAGTGGAGGAGGCATCTGTGAGCACCTTAGGTTGGGAATGACCTCAGAGTTTACAAGAGCAGAAGGAAGCCTGGAGCAGAGAGATTGGGGCAGGCAGTGATGGGAGATTAGGAGGGAGTGGTGTGGGGCACCATTTTGCAGGAACACCAGGGTGAGCCTTTGAATGTACTCCCAAATGTGGTGGTGGCAAGAACTTGGAGGGCCTCTAAGCTAGCTAGTGACAAGACTCAATTTGTGGTTTTTCATCTTCACTCTCGGCTTCAAAGAGGAGAAAAGAGACTCAGACACGACTAGTGATTTTCTCGAAATAACAGTGCAAATTCCTGGTTGCACCTGCTCAGAGCCCAGGCTTCCTGATGTCCAGCCCTCGGCTCTTTCATCTGGCCCTGCAGCCTCTCCTGCTGGATGGTAAGTGCCATGGGAACAGCCACCATGTCTCCTTTATTTGTCAGCATATCCCCAGCACGGAGTCCTCAGTCTGGTACATACAAAGCACTCACTGAATGTTTGCTGAGTGAATTAATGACTTGAAAAGGAGGACTGAAGAGATGGACTCAACACCTATTGAGCACCTATTGTGTGCAAGGCACCATAATCATTACAGCGGATCGGAAGTGATGAGAGATCCTCTTTTTTAACAGGATTCTTAGTTTCATCATCTGCCACTTCCGGACTCACAGGCTCCACTCTAGCGGTACTGCCTCCACCCAGTGGTACTCTCTCAGGTGCGTATCTCACACACGAGTCTCTTTCCACAGTTTCCTTTGCCCTTGCTCTACCCCCACCTGGCCTTTGCTGTTGTTCAGTCACTAAGTCATGTCTGACTCTTTGTAACCTCATGGACCGCAGCATGCCAGGCTTTCCTGTCCTTCACTATCTCCCAGAGTTTGCTCGAACTCCTGTCCATCAAGTCAATGATGCCATCCAACCATCTCATCCTTGTTGCCCTCTTCTCTTGCCCTCAGTCTTTCACAAAATCAGGGTCTTTTCCAGTGAGTCAGCTCTTCGCATCAGGTGGCCAAAGTATTAGAGCTTTAGCTTCAGCATCAGTCCTTCCAATGACTATTCAAGGTTGATTTCCTTTAGAATTGACTGCTTTGATCTCCTTGCTGTCCAAGGTACTCTCAGGAGTCTTCTCTAGAACCACAGTTTGAAAGCACCAATTCTTCAGTGCTCAACCTTCTTTATGGTCCAACTCTCGTGTCAGTACATGACTACTTGTAAAACCATAGCTCTGACTATATGACCTTTGTTGGCAAAGTGATGGCTCGGCTTTTTAATACACTGTCTTGATTTGTCATAGCTTTTCTTCCAAATGGCAAGCATCTTTTATTTCATGGCTATAGTCACCATCCACAGTGATTCTGGAGCTCAAGAAAATAAAATATGCCACTGTTTCCTCTTTTTCCCCATCTATTTGCCATGAAGTGATGGAAACCGGATGCCATGGTCTTTATCTTTTTGAATGTTGAGTTTCAAGCTAGCATTTTTGGTAAAGCATCTGCCCGCAATGCGAGAGACCTGGGTTCAATCCCTGGGTCAGGAAAATCCCCTGGAGAAGGAAATGGAAACCCACTCCAGTAACCTTGCCTGGAAAATCCCATGGACGGAAGAGCCTGGTAGGCTACAGTCCATGGGATTGCAAAGAGTCAAACATAACTGAGAGACTTCACTTTCTACTTTCTTTCTTTTTCACTCTCTTTTACCTTCATCAAGAGGTTCTTTAGTTCTCCTTTACTCTCTGCCTTTAGGGTGGTATCATCTACATATTTGAGGTTGTTGATATTTCTCTTGGCAATCTTGATTCCAACTTGTGCTTCATCCATCCCAGCATTTCACATGATGTACTGTGCATATAAGTTAAATAAATAGGGTGAAAATAAACAGGCTTGATGAACCCTTTTCCCAATTTTAAACCTGTCCATTATTCCATGTCTGGTTCTATTGCTTCTTGACCTACATACAGGTTTCTCAGGAGGCATGTAAGGTGGTCTGGTACTCCTATCTCTTTAAGAATTTTCCATAGTCTGTTGTGATCCACACAAAGGTTTTAGGGTAATCAATGAAGCAGAAGTAAATGTTTTTCTGGAATTCTCTTGCTTTTTCTATGATTCAATGGATGTTAGCAATTTGAGTTCTGGTTCCTCTGCCTTTTCTAAATCCAGCTTGTACATCTGGAAGTTCTTGGTTCATGTACTGCTAAAGACTATCTTGAAGGATTTTGAGTATTACCTTCCTAGCGTGTGAAATGATAGTAATTGTATGGCAGTTTGACCATTCCTTGGCATTACGCTTCTTTGGGTCTGGAATGAAAACTAACTTTTCCAGTCCTGTGGCTCACTGCTGAGTTTTCCAAATTGCTGGCATATTGAATGCAGAACTTTAACAGCATCATCTTTTAGGATCTGAAATAGATCAGTTGGAATTCCATCACCTCCACTAGCTTTGTTTGTAGTAATGCTTCCTAAGGCCCACTTGACTTCACCCTCTAGGATGTCTGGCTCTAGGTGAGTGACCACACCATCGTGGTTATCCAGGACATTGAGACCTTTTTGTACAGTTTTTCTGTGTATTCTTGCCACCTCTTCTTAATATCTTCTGCTTCTGTTAGGTCATTGCTGTTTCTGTCCTTTATTGTGCCTATCTTTGCATGAAATGTTCCCTTGGTATCTCTGATTTCCTTGAAGGGATCGCTAGTCTCATTCTATTGTTTTCCTCTCTTTCTTTGCATTGTTTGCTTAAGAAGGCTTTCTTATCTGTCCTTGCTATTCTTTGACTCTGCATTCAGATGGGTATATCTTTCCCTTTCTCCTTTGCCTTTCACTTCTCTTCTTTTCTTAGCCATTTGTAAGGTTTCCTCAGACAACCACTCTGCCTTCTTGCATTTTTTTTTTCCTTAGGGATGGTTTTGGTCTCTGCCTCCTATACAATGTCATGAACCTCTGTCCAGAGTTCTTCAGGTACTCTGTCCATCAGATCTAATCCCTTGAATCTATCTGTCACTTGCACTGTATAGTCTTAAGGGATTTGATTTAGATCATACCTGAGTGATCTAGTGGTTTTCCCTACTTTCTTCAATTTAAGCTTGAATTTTGCAATAAGGTGTTCATGGTCTAAGCCACAGTAAGCTCCAGGTCTTGTTTCTGCTGACTGTGTAGAGCCTCTCCATCTTTGGCTGCAAATAATATAATCAGTTTTATTTCAGTATTGACCATCTGGTGATGTCCATGTGTAGAGTCATCCCTCATGTTGTAGGAAGAGAGTATTTGCTATGATGAGTGTGTTCTCTTGGCAAAACTCTGTCAGCCTTTGCCCTGCTTCATTTGTACTCCAAGGCCAGGTACCTCTTCACCTCCTACTTTTGCATTCTAGTCCCCCATGATGAAAAGGACATCTTTTTTGAGGGTTAGTTCTAGAAGGTCTTGTAGGTCTTCATAGAACCATTCAACTTCAGCTTCTTCAGCATTAGTGGTTGGGGAACAGACTTGGATTACTGTAATGCTAAGTGATTTGCCTTGGAAACGAACTGAGATCATTTTGTCATTTTTGAGGGAGAGTATGGAGACCTACTTTCCCTCAGTATATTCAGGGGAACAAATTAGTTCAGTCCTCCATGACCCTCCTCCTCTGTGAAGCCCTCTTTCACCATTTCTCTGGACTGTCTCTGCATATACTATCTATGTCTCTGTAACATGTAAGGTCACCAAGAGCCCAAGCCAAGGATCCTATTTTCTTTGCAGTACTGGGCCTAGGAATGTGGGTGAATAAATCCTTGCTCAACTGACTCCTAAGGATCTTGAGCAAGTCACATCCATTCTTAGTCTCAAAGAATGGATGTGACTTGCCCAAGGCCCTTAGGAAACCAGAGGCTTCCATAACTGAGAGATAAGACCAAATTGTAACAAGGATGGCAAATCTGTGGTATCTGTACCACTGCATCTTCTCCCTGAGTCAAAGCAGACATTACTAATCAATCACTGACAATTTTCCACCCCCCTGTGACTGGATACACATTTAGAATACTAATTCCAAGCAGCCATTACTAAGAAATGAAAACTTTGTGAGCCAGATGAAAACTACTTGCCGCTTCTTAATACAATAAACTCTAAAGTATTTTTCTGTTTGATCTTTGGTCATCTACAATGAACCTGATGCAGAGAATATGAGATGAGAAGACTGAAACATAATTTACATAAGCCTCAACTTCCTTTTCTGTGATGGGGTATATCTTATAAGATGTGTTCTGTACACATAGCACTGCTTTTTACCTGTGGTAATAAGAAAAATCAGGATGTAACAAGGTTATTATACTTGTTATAATTGTGCATAACTATGACTTTATTTGGGGTTCTCAGAGGGTGCTAGCAGTAAAGAACCCACCTGTCAATGCAGGAGACATAAGAGACATGGATTTGACTCCTGGGTTAGGAAGACCCCTGGAGGAGGGCATGGCAACCCACACCAATATTCTTGCCTGGAGAATCCCATGGACAGAGAAGCCTGGTGGGCTACATTTCATAGGTCACAAAGAGTTGGACACGGCTGAAGCAACTAAGCATGCACGACATTATTAAGCTCTAAGGCAGGAAGCCTGAAGATTCCTCTTAGTAAGTTCCTGTGCCGTGCTTTGTGTGTGTGCTCAGTCATGTCCAACTATTTGTGACCCCACGGACTGTAGCCCACCAAGCTCCTCTGTCCATGGGATTTTCCAAGCAAGCATAATGGAGCAGGTTATCACTTCCTTCTCCCAGAGAACTTCCCAACCCAGGTGTTGAACCCATGTCTCCACTGTCTCTTGCATTGGCAGGTGGATTCTTTACCACTGAGCCACCTGGAAACCCAGGAAGCTCCTAGAAGTCCTCTAATAAGTGTAAGTTGCTTCTGCTGCCTTGGCAGAAGTAGACTGAATAGCAGAACTCCACACTGCAGTGAAGAAAAGCTATGACCAACCTAGACAGCCCATTAAAAGACAAAGACATTAGAAGACAAAGTTCCATCTAATCAAAGCTATGATTTTTCCAGTAGTCATGTGTGGATGTGAGAGTTGGACTATAAAGAAAGCTGAGTGCTGAAGAACTGATGCTTTTGAACTGTGGTGTTGGAGAAGACTCTTGAGAGTCCCTGCAAGGAGATGCAACCAGTCAATCCTAAAGGAAATCAACCATGAATATTCATTGAAAGGACTGATGCTAAAGCTGAAACTGCAACACTTTGGCCACCTGATGTGAAGAACTGACTCATTGGAAAAGACCCTGATGCTGGGAAAGATCGAAGGCAGGAGGAGAAGGGGACAACAGAGGATGAGATAGTTGGCTGGCATCACTGACTTGATGGACAGGAGTTTGAGCAAGCTTCAGGAGTTGGTGATGGACAGGGAAGCCTGGCGTGCTGCAGTCCATGGGGTTTCAAAGAGTCAGACACGACTGAGCGACTGAACTGAACTGAACTGAATATCTCAGTCTCCTAAGCCCACCAGGCAGCAAGCCCCTTGAGGGCAGGGGTTCTGTCTCATGCACAGCTGTATCCCTAGCACCCAGCCCTGGGCCAGAAGCTTCATGGATGCTCAGTCAAGATTTGTTGAATGAATGGATGGAGGGAGGAAAGATAATGACACCATTTAATTCCCTACACCGTGCATTCCACATGCGGAGCCTGTGAGCGCACACTACTCTCACTCGGACACAATTATGTTAAAAGAGCAATTAGCAACCTTTTAAGCCTGATTGCCAACTCCTCCATTAATCACTTGCAATTATAAACCCCAAATCTTCAAAACAATTGGTCCCAGACGCCCACTAGAGAGAATCGCTAATAACCTTCCTTCTTCGTCTGGAAAGCTCTGCTCAGCTGGAGTCTCTGGGTCACAGAAGGATGGAGAGGCCAGGAGCAGCTGAATAGCCTGATGTGGGAGCAGCCACCCTGCAGAAGGGGGCAGAAAAGTCACCCTGCAGGGGCCCGAGGACATTCTGGGAGACTGCCCCATTGTCCCCCTGCCTGCTTCCACCCTGTTACCACTGCCAGCCTGGGCCATATATCTCCCCGTGCCTTCACCAAGCCACTCTAATTCCACATTATGAAGACACTCTCTCTAATTACTGCAGCTAATTAGCTCCTTACAGCCACCCCAGTTGAGGTGCATGAGAGACAGAGCAGCCCGCAAGGCCTCGGACGTGGCTGGCTGCCTCCAGCCACCGGCCGCCACTTTGCTACCACAATGACACCCCATGAGCTGACCCCCATGTTTCAGGAGAAAGGGAGGAGGAGGGTGAGAGATGGCGGGAGGCTGCTCGGTCAATCTGAACCCCCTCTCTCCGCCAGTCCCCTGCTGCGGGCAGCAGGCAATTCAGACCTGAGTGCAGCAGCTAATTAAATCAATATGAGATAATGAACGGCAATTAGAGGTCCGGCTAGGCACATCTTCTCTTGTAAATACTGTTTCTCTCCCAACGGGGAGCTCTTTTTTAATAATCTGTTTGTGTTTCATTTCCAGGAGCCCTAATTCCCCCAAGAAGCACTTTGGGAGAGTGATTTGTTTGTCTGTATAATCGCCAAAGCATTCTGGTAGACTTGTTTGTTTTGCTGAGCAACTGCTACTACTGGAGAGACACAATTTGCATCCCTCCTATTTTTTTTTTTAATTTCTATTTCCTGTCTAAGTATCCTGATGTCAGACCAGGTCAACGGAATGCATTCTAGAAGTCTAATGAGCTGCTTCTTCTCCCCCTCCCTGGGTCCCTCATCACCATTTTGAAGGATGAATAATAAAACTTGAAACCTTAAATGATCACGGAAGGACTGGAGGAAGCCTGGTGATTCCCATCCTATAGATGGAAAGACTGAGGTTGGGTGTGGTCACCAATGACTGACTGACCGACAAGCTAACCATTCTCCTCTTCTCCATTCAAATATCTCATAAATTTAATGTGGTGCCCAGGGAGACGCTTGGGAGGGCATTGCATGGAACCCTCTGCCCTCAAGAAGCTTGCAAATGTGTCTGGTGAGACAGGCTGAGGCACATATCAATTAGAAAGCAATTAAGTGCCTAATTGTGTGGCACCAACAAGCTCAAAGTGTTCAGGGAAGGAAAACATCCTTTGGGGAATAGAGTATAGAAAGAGAGGGCATCATAACCATTTGCATCTTAACTCTATCTTTATCCTTCATCAATTCCTGTTTTCTCAGCTCTGGACTTTTGTGTTTTAATTTGGATTCCCCACGGCCCCACAAAGTTCAAAATACCCCCAAACCAAAGCATTACCTCTGCCTCCAGTTCCACTTGTTCCCATATCTGTACTCTTTGCTCATAAGTGGACCTCTAGACATCCTGTTTCCCAGTCTAGAAAACTCAGTTCCTTTTCTCTTGGCATCTACATCCAGTAGTAGACAGGACCATGCAAACCTCTCTCAATTTTATTTGCTTCATTGCACCCCACTATCACTACCCCAGCCTAGCCACCAACACTGGGCACTTGCATTCTTACAACACTCACCATACTGGTCTCCAAGTCTGGTCTCCTTCCTTTCCAGCAAATACCCATGCTGCAACCAGGGCCACTTTCTGCAATGCAATCTGACCAAGTCATTTCTCCTGATCAAAACCCTTTCAGAACTTCCCCAGTGGTCCAGTAGTTAAGAATTCACCTTGCAATTCAGGGTGCATAGGTTCGACCCCTGGTCAAGAAACATTCCACATGCCATGGAGCAACTAAGCCCAGGAAGGATGAAGCATGACAAACTCAAAGTGAAACTCAGTTTACATATCACTCTGATTCTTTTCAATAAATTTTCTCCTCCACACAGTTCACAGGTTATGAATGGAAGGGACTTTCACCACCAAAACTATCATCATCACCTCCAGTTTTCAGATCA
Source organism: Bubalus kerabau (assembly GCF_029407905.1). NCBI lineage: Eukaryota > Metazoa > Chordata > Mammalia > Artiodactyla > Bovidae > Bubalus > Bubalus kerabau. The sequence goes on along the minus strand of NC_073639.1, from coordinate 70,663,194 downwards.
GGGAATAGGAGCACAGATGAATAAGGAGGAAATGTTGGGTGAGCATTTTTGAGGAACAAGAGTGAAAGGGAAAGATTGGGGTTGAAAGATCCCTTATACTAACATTTATAAACATGCTGTTTATGGAACCTGTTTTCCTTAAATATCCTATACACAGCCATATTGCTTATCTCTTCAACTGCCCCCTTCTATTTACAGATGTGGAGACTGGGGCTCAGAGAGAGTAAACAATTTGTGCAAGAAACATATCTGGTCAATATTGAAACAATGATTCAATTCAAGTCTTTGTGCTACCCTAAGCCTCTCTTTTGTGCAGAACACAGCCTTCTTTAAAGAAGGTTTGAAGAAGTCTGCCAGACATATCCTGGTACAGAATAACTGGGTCTCATGTGAGGTTTGGAATATAAACTTGGGAACCATGTCAGAGGTTCAAACCGCCCATTCACCTTCCAGTAAGAGCTAATGACAAAAGCTGTTTGGTAGATGATTCTAGACAAAGCTTGGGGCTGTGATATGGTTGCATATTATTCTTGAGCATATAGGACATGCGTCATAACCTTCAGGTTGTATCATGGAGAGAAAATCAAGAGGATTTCTCAGAGTAGAGGCCACGGGCCAGAGCCACAAATGGGCTCCCCGCCACAATGTAAGCACTAAGACAAATATTTCAGAACCACGGACAGCTCCCTAGACGTAGGCTCACTAGGGCTCACCCTTGCATAGCTTACTGGCTTGCGGTAAATGTGCAGTGAATGATTGTTCAATTAATTTTAAAAGAAAAGGAAAACAAGTAAGACCTTAGTGGACTTTTCTCCCCAGAGAGTCATAATTTCTCCTTTTGGTGGAAGGACATTTACAGAGGACTCAACCACCCACAAAGCCACACCATCGACCTCATAGCCTCAGTTCTTCCATGGGGCCTCAGCCTAGATAAAGATTTCCCACTAAGTGCTTGGCTTGGGTTTCCTCTGAAGCATTCCTGACCTCCAGAGAGTCTGGAACACCAAACCACCCTTTGAGGAAAGGTGGACCAACGATAATCTGTCATCCCTCGGATCCAGTCCATAAAAGGCAAATGTGGAGAAAACACCACCAGCTCTGTTAGCCTCCCCATGGGGGAAAGCAAGGTCCACAGGGAGACATCAATTTATCTTATATTAGGAACTGGGGAAATCCTAAATTATAACTATGACATTGTTAATGCCTACTTCTGGCATTTTGAGCTGTTTATTTGTGTATTTACTTAGTCAACTGTGCTGGGTCTCCATTGCTGCTCAGCTTTTCTCTAGTTGCAATGAGTGGCCTACTCTCTAGTTGTTGTGCATGGTCTTCTCACTGTAGGGGCTTCTCTTGTTGCAGAGCACAGGCTCTATAGTGCTCAGGCTTCAGTAGTTGTTGGGCACAGGAATAATTGCTTGGGTGGCATGTGGGATCATCCCAGACCAGGGGCTGAATCTGTGTCTCCTGCATTTATTATCACATTTTTTTAATGCATTTACCACTGAGCCACCAGGGAAGCCCCTACTGCCATTTTCTATTGATACTTTTCAAGCACACATATAAACATAATCTCATTGAGTTGCTCAGTCACCCTGTGATTAAGATACCATTAACTCCATTTTGTAGATGAGTAATCTAAGGCTCAGAGCAGGGCACTAATGGGACACAAGTCACATAACCAGGAACTGGCAGAGCCTGGCTTCAAATCCAGATTTTTTGACTCAAGTCCATGATGTTTCTACCCTATTACATTGTCTTCGGTGGACCTCCTTGATCTTTGAGCCAGTAAAACCTGTAACTCTCAACCTAGGAGCAGGACACAGCTAAGTAAAACACAAGTCACTCAGTCATGTCAGACTCTTTGTGACCCCGTGGACTATACAGTCTGTGGTATTCTCCAGGCCAGAATACTGGAATGGGTAGCCTTTCCCTTCTCCAGGGGATCTTCCCAACCCAGGGATTGAACCCAGGTCTCCTGCATTGCAGGTGGATTCTTTACCAACTGAGCTATCAGGGAAGCCCCTAGTACACAGCTAACCTATTCCAGATGAAAGTTGGGACATTCCTCTGGTCCTTGTGGGATACTGAATTATTTTTTCTCTCTTCATTATTCCATGATGCCTGGCAATAACCAGGCCAAATTTCATTGTTTTTTTAACCATTCCTTCTTCCTTTCTGCTGTGATCATAGCTCAGAAATATGAAACCTAATTTTCTCAGGACGGCAAAAAGCCCCAGATAGGAAGGCTTTCATCCACAAGGCACTGTTGACAAAATGCCAGACCCACCTGCCCTTCTACTTTCTTTCCTGCTTGTGCACCAAGGTCCGGGTAAACCTGTAAATTCAGACTTTTGATCACACTCTCCAACCTACAACAGTAGACACACGTGCTGTACACTTATTATTTTCTGTATTCAATTTCTCCCTTCTCCTCTCCCTTACAAAACTCTAAGTCACTTTTGACTTGGAAAAAACTCTGCCTGAGCCTGATGCAATGGAATAAAATGGGCTTTGGAATCAGGTAGAGAAGGATTCAAAAATATGCTCATTTCTTCTAGCTCTGTGACCTTGGGCAAGCTTATAAGGTTTAATTACCTCATTTGTAAACTGGAGATGACACCTATCTTTACCATGCCATAGAAACTAGCAATGATGTACATATACATCACAGAATCTCTAGTAATAATAAATTTAACATTAATAATAAAAATAATAATTACTAATTCATTAAATGCTCACCATTTACCAGGCACTATTTTAAATGTTTTATATATAATAATTAAGTCCTCATAAAAACTCCATGTAGTTATACTAGAAATACCTCCACTTTCTCATAAGGAAACTGAGGCATATGGAAGTTAAATAGCAAGCATAAAACTACACACCTACTAATTTTCAGTGCTTGTAAAGAGTAGGTGTTACAAACAGCAACTCTATATCCCACTTCTCCCTCAACTTCCATCATGCAATTCCTTTCTTCCACTGTCAAGGATCGATTACAGTTTGTCCTCCTAAATACTGTGAGTTCTGTTTTCCTCATCCATAAAATAGGTATCATTACTTACTTTTAGGAATGCACTGAAGACCCAATAGTATAAATGGGAAAGTGCACCACATATAAAATATGTTTAATATTTGTCAAAAACTAATCATACTCACTACCCCATACATACTACTCACAATACTAACATCAGAGGTAAGGAGCAGCAGCTGCATTTTGCTGGAGCAGCCATGAAGAGAGACCCCACGTCCAAGGTAAGAGAAACCCACGTAAGACGGTAGGCACTGAGAGAGGGGATCAGAGGGCAGACAGACTGCAACTACAATCACAGACAACTAGCCAATCTTATCACTTGGACCACAGCCTTGTCTAACTCAATGAAACTAAGCCATGTCGTGTGGGGCCACCCAAGACAGCTGGGTCATGGTGGAGAGGTCTGACAGAATGTTGTCCACTGGAGAAGGGAATGGCAAACCACTTCAGTATTCTTGCCTTGAGAACCCCATGAACAGTATGAAAAGGCAAAAAGATAGGATGGTGAAAGATGAACTCCCCAGGTTGGTAGGTGCCCAATATGCTACTGGAGATCAGTGGAGAAATAACTCCAGAAAGAATGAAGGGATGGAGCCAAAGCAAAAATAATACCCAGTTGGGAATGTGACTGGTGATGGAAGCAGGGTTCCATGCTGTAAAGAGCAATATTGCATAGGAACCTGGAATGTTAGGTCCATGAATCAAAGCTAATTGGAAGTGGTCAAACAGGAGATGGCTAGAGTGAACATCAACTTTCTAGGAATCAGTGAACTAAAATGGACTGGAATTGGTGAATTTAACTCAGATGACCATTATATCTACTACTATGGGCAGGAATCCCTTAGAAGAAATGGAATAGCCATCATAGTCAACAAAAGAGTCCAAAATGCAATACTTGGATGCAATCTCAAAAACGACAGAATGATCTCTCTTTGTTTCCAAGGCAAACCATTCAATATCACGGTAATCCAAGTCTATTCCCCAACCAGTAACGCTGAAGAAGCTGAAGTTGAATGGCTCTAAGAAGACCTTCTAGAACTAACACCCAAAAAAGATGTATTTTTCATTATAGGGGGCTGGAATGCAAAAGTAGGAAGTCAAGAAACACCTGAAGTAACAGGCAAATTTGGCCTTGGAGTACAGAATGCAGCAGGGCAAAGGCAAATAGAGTTCTGCCAAGAGAACACACTGGTCATAGCAAACACCCTCTTCCAACAACACAAGAGAAGACTCATGGACATCACCAGATGGTCAACACCGAAATCAGATTGATTATATTCTTTGCAGCCAAAGATGGAGAAGCTCTATTCAGTCAGCAAAAACAAGACTGGGAGCTGACTGTGGCTCAGATCATGAACTCTTTATTGCCAAATTCAAACTGAAATTGAAGAAAGTGGAGAAAACCACTAGACCATTCAGGTATTACCCAAATCAAATCCCTTATGATTATATAGTGGAAGCGAGAAATAGATTTAAGGGACTAGATCTGATAGACAGAGTGCCTGATGAACTATGGGATGGAGGTTCATGACATTGTACAGGAGACAGGAATCAAGACCATCCCCAAGAAAAAGAAATGCAAAAAAGCAAAATGGCTGTCTGAGAAGGCCTTACAAATAGCTGTGAAAAGAAAGGAAGCGAAAAGCAAAGGAGAAAAGGAAAGATATACCCATTTGAATGCAGAGTTCCAAAGAATAGCAAGGAGAGATAAGAAAGCCTTTCTCAGTGATCAATGCAAAGAAATAGAGGAAAACAATAGAATGGGAAAGACTAGAGATCTCTTCAAGAAAATTAGAGATACCAAGGGAACATTTCATGCAAAGATGGGCACAATAAAGGACAGAAATGGTAGGGACATTACAGAAGCAGAAGATATTAAGAAGAGATGGCAAGAATACACAGAAGAACTGTACAAAAAAAGATCTTCACGACCCAGATAATCACGATGGTGTGATCACTCACCTAGAGCCAGACATCCTGGAATGTGAAGTCAAGTGGGCCTTAAGAAGCATCACTATGAACAAAGCTAGAGGAGGTGATGGAATACCAGTTGAGCTATTTCAAATCCTGAAAGATGATGCTGTGAAAGTGCTGCACTCAATATGCCAGCAAATTTGGAAAACTCAGCAGTGGCCATAGGACTGGAAAAGGTCAGTTTTCATTCCAATCCCAAAGAAAGGCAATGCCAAAGAATGCTCAAACTACCGCACAATTGCACTCATCTCACACACTAGTAAAGTAATGCTCAAAATTCTCCAAGCCAGGCTCCAGCAATATGTGAACTGTGAACTTCCAGATGTTCAAGCTGGTTTTAGAAAAGGCAGAGGAACCAGAGATCAAATTGCCAACATCCGCTGGATCATGGAAAAAGCAAGAGAGTTCCAGAAAAACATCTATTTCTGCTTTATTGACTATGCCAAAGCCTTTGACTGTGTGGATCACAAAAAACTGTGGAAAATTCTGAAAGAGTTGGGAATACCAGACCACCTGATCTGTATCTTGAGAAACCTGTATGAATGTCAGGAAGAAGCAGTTAGAACTGGACATGGAACAACACATTGGTTCCAAATAGGAAAAGGAGTACGTCAAGGCTGTAAATTGTCACCCTGCTTATTTAACTTATATACAGAGTACATCATGAGAAACACTGGGCTGGAAGAAGCACAAGCTGGAATCAAGATTGCTGGGAGAAATAGCAATAACCTCAGATATGCAGATGACACCACCCTTATGGCAGAAAGTGAAGAACTAAAGAGCCTCTTGATGAAAGTGAATGTGGAGAGTGAAAAAGTTGGCTTAAAGCTCAACATTCAGAAAACGAAGATCACGGCATCTGGTCCCATCACTTCATGGGAAATAGATGGGGAAACAGTGGAAACAGTGTCAGACTTTATTTTTGGGGGCTCCAAAATCACTGCAAATGGTGATTGCAGCCATGAAATTAAAAGATGCTTATTCCTTGGAAGGAAAGTTATGACCAACCTAGACAGCATATTAAAAAGCAGAGATATTACGTTGCCAACAAAGGTCCATCTAGTCAAGGTTATGGTTTTTCCAGTGGTCATGTATGGATGTGAGAGTTTGACTATAAAGAAAGCTGAGTGCTGAAGAATTGATGCTTTTGAACTGTGGTGTTGGAGAAGACTCTTGAGAGTCCCTTGGCCTGCAAGGTGATCCAACCAGTCCATCCTAAAGGAGATCAGTCCTGGGTGTTCATTGGAAGGACTGATGTTGAAGCTGAAATTCCAATACTTTGGCCACCTGATGCAAAGAACTGACTCATTTGAAAAGACCTTGATGCTGGGAAAAATTGAGGGCAGGAGGAGAAGGGGACAACAGAGGATGAGATGGTTGGATGGCATCACCGACTCGATGGACATAGGTTTGGGTGAACTCCAGGAGTTGGTGATGGATGTCAGGGAGGCCTGGCGTGCTGCGGTTCATGGGGTCACAAAGAGTCAGACACAACTGAGCAACTGAACTGAACTGAACTGAATCATACTCACTTGTGTTTTGTTCCACCTCACTCTACTTCTGGAAATCTAGTTCTGTTCTCACCATACCATACTTGCTCTGAAAATAATGGTGAATGATATAATTGCTATGTCTGAGAGCCTATTCCAGTTCTATCAGAGGTAGAGACCATGGACCAGAGCTACAGATAGACTCCCCTCCCCAATATGATGTGCTTCGAGGATGTGCTTAGTCACTCAGTCATGTCTGACTCTTTGTGACTCCATGGACTGTAGCCTGTCCATGGGGATTCTTCAGGTGAGAATGGGTAGCCTTTCATTTCTCCAGGGGATCTTCCCAACCCAGGGATTGAACCCAGGTCTCCTGCATATCAGGAAGATTCTTTACCATCTGAGCCACCAGGGAAGTCCAAGAATACTGGAGTGGGTAGCCTATCCTCCAGAGAATCTTTCTGACCCTTGAATCGAACCGGGGTCTCCTGCATTGCAGGTGGATTCTTTACCATCTGAGCTACAAGGGAAACCCAGGCAATTTCAGCACCACAGACAGCTCCTAGGAGGCCCTGCTACTGTGTGACCAACACACCTAAACCCTTCTCCTTCCTGGCTCCCAGAATCTTGCCTTCTCTGTTTTCTCCTTCTCTCTGACCTCCCTTCCCAATTCTGCATGTTTTTACCCAAGATTAAGTTCTGACTTCTTGACTTGCTTCTCTCTTGCCTCCAGCCCTGAGCTCCATGATCCAGTTCTGTGGGGAGGACTCTCATTTTAGTTTGAGTTCTCCCATAAGCAGAAAGTTTTGAGTGTAAGCAAGAAACAGTGGGAAGAAGTAGGCAGAAGTGAAACAGGGAAGGAAAGGCAGCCGACCAAAGGTACAAAGTCAAGCCAGACACCACTACGGGCTGCGGCTGATGCTAAGCTCCTTCAGTCATGTCCAATTCTGTGCGACCCCATAGACGGCAGCCCACCAGGCTCCCCCGTCCCTGGGTTTCTCCAGGCAAGAACACTGGAGTGGGTTGCCATTTCCTTCTCCAATGCATGAAAGTGAAAAGTGAAAGTGAAGTCGCTCAGTCGTGTCCGACTCTTCGCGACCCCATGTACTGCAGCCCACCAGGCTCCTCTGTCCATGGGATTTTCCAAGCAAGAGTACTGGAGTGGGGTGCCATTTCCTTCTCCAATGCATGAAAGTGAAAAGTGAAAGTGAAGTCGCTCAGTCGTGTCCGACTCTTTGCGACCCCATGGACTCCAGCCCTCCAGGCTCCCCCGTCCATGGGATTTTCCAGGCACGAGTGACCACTATGGGCAGCTAGAGCCAGACCCCACTGGGGACGTAGTGTAGAAACGCTCTACAGGGTTATCCCACTTGAGGAACCAGGGGGCTGAGACAATTTATTCATGAACTCCCTCCAATCATCAGTTGAAAGTTACTCCTGGATTATTAATTCTCAGACACATTTAGCTTACTTGCCTGCAAGCAGAGCAGGCTCCAGCCAACAGCGACAGCCTTAGGCTGTGGGCGTTCATCCCAGCCAGCTCTATAAAGGTAAGTCTATGGGGATGTGAGTAAGGACACCAACAGTGTCTACTATAACCCTCATATTTTCATCTCCATCTACATACCCTCTCCCAAGGGTTTTACTTGGGAGAGTCTCTGGTCCCAGGACACTGAGACGCCTCTCTGGAGAGGTTGTGATGGAGTGTAGAATGGCCAGCATACAATGCCAGAACACTGTAGATCCTCCAGTGGCGTCTGAGGGAGTGTGGGCAGGAGGGGAGCAGCTCAGGCTCCCTTGGTCTCTGCAGCCCCCCATGCCTGCTTCCTCACCTGAGTATCACGTACTATCAGTGTCACATGTATCTTGAAAGATGCTTACATATCTTAGCACAGGAAATTGTTCTAAATGGGGACTTGGAGCCTTTTTGTATGTAGTTAGTCTCGTGTTGAACATCATATCAAAGGTAAAGACACAGAGGCCCAAGGAGATTATAGGACTTGCTCGAGCTCACGAAAAAAAGATCACAGCAGTGCAAGAATGCAAGCCCAGTGGTCCTGCCTCCTGGCCCAGTGCTCTGTCTTAAGCTGCCTGCACCCCCATTCCCAGGACCTTGCACAGTAGCAGCCACTAGCCCCAGAGAAATCAGATCCCCAGTCCAATCACTGGGGTCTCCATGGAAGGCCCACCCGTAGTCCCTCTCCCAAGAGACATGACGAGGGGAGAAGCCTGGCTGGGAAGAAATGGCAATTTCCTGTAAGTCCATGAAGGGATGAAAAATAGTGCCAAGATAAAATATGCCCCATCTCCAACTCAGCTTGGATGCAAGCCCAGGACATGTGGTATGCGGGCACTGGGCTGAGGTATATGGATGGGTAAGGGGAGGGGGGAAGGGCAGGCAGCAGAGAAGGTGGGAGGAGGGAAAAGTTCTCCAAGTCACCAAGATGTTTGAAAGTGAGATCCAACACCTTTGATGAGTGTAAGAAAGCCCTGGTTTCACTCTGAGCTCTGGCAGATGGAATGGACCTGTCTCAATCACTGCAGCATCCCTACTGCCTCAAATGATGCCTGGTGCAACATATATACTCCATAAATTCCAGCTGAATGGAAAAACTTGGAGCCCCACAGTCCCTGAACTGGAAATCCTAGATGACACCTCATCTGTCTGGGCCTTTGTTTCACCATCTGCAAATCTACCTGCCAGATAACTGGTTAAAAAATTAACTAGAGCAAGTATCAGTTGAACTTAAACACCTAGACTCTAGAGTCAGAAGCCTTGTGCTTAAATCCCCTCTGCTGCTGCTGCTGCTGCTAAGTCGCTTCAGTCGTGTCCGACTCTGTGCAACCCCATAGACGGCAGCCCACCAGGCTCCCCCGTCCCTGGGATTCTCCAGGCAAGAACACTGGAGTGGGTTGCCATTTCCTTCTCCAATGCATGAAAGTGAAAAGTGAAAGTGAAGTCGCTCAGTCGTGTCCGACTCTTAGCGACCCCATGGACTGCAGCCTACCAGGTTCCTCCATCCATGGGATTTTCCAGGCAAGAGTACTGGAGTGGGGTGCCATTGCCTTCTCCAAATCCCCTCTCTACTCCCTTCTAAAAATGGAAAAGTTTTGCACACAATTAACCTGTATAAGAATCTTTAACATGTTGACTATCAGTTGACTTTTCAGTCACTCACACTTTAGTATGAATGAAGAGCCCATATGCAGGCTTTTTAAGAGCTGATGAAGGGACTTGCGATTTGTTGAGTGTCTACCATATGCCATACACTCTACATGTAAAAGCACTTTGCATGTAAAAGTGTATTTGATTTTTCACAACAACCTTGCAGGAATCAAAGCAGAGAAGGAAAGCGCATAAAGCCCACAGCTTGGTAGGTGGCCAAGTCATGATTTAACCCAATGTCTGTGTAAGTCCAGACCCTGGATTTCTTTTTTTTTTTTTTAATATTTATTTATTTATCTGGCTGTGTCAGGTCTGAGTTGCAGCACACAGGGTCTCCGATCTTCGTTGCAGCTTGTAGGATCTTTCTTTGTGGCACGCAAACTCTCTAGCTGTGGCCCGCAGGCTCAGGAGTTGGGGCACATGGGCTTAGTTTGCTCCATGGCCCGTGGGATCTTAATTCCCTGACCAGGGATCGAGCCCATGTTCCCTGCATTGAAAGGCAGATTCTTAACCATTGGACCACCAGGGAAGTCCCAGACCCTGGATTCTTAATACTGCAATACCTTCAGATCAAAATTGCATATATGCCATGAAAACTAGCTTAGAATTTATCCTGTAGTTCAGTGCTTCTCAGACTTTATTGTGCACAGGAATCAGATTCCTTAAACAGTAGGTCCTGGGGTAAAAGGCCCAAGAATCTACATTTCTAACTAGCTCCCCGGGGCAGGTGAAGCTGCTGATTCACACTGAGTGGTGAAGTTCTAAGCATGGGGACCATGATGACGGTTTTTAAGCAGGAATGTGATAGAGTCAGATCAAGCCTGCAGGAGCTTGTCTGGCTACTGTCTGAGGGCGAATTAGAGCAGGTGAGGTTAAAGGTGGGTGTTGATGCCCTAAGGTTCCTTCAAGCTCAAACACCTCACGATTTGATTCTAAGAGATGGTGTAAGCCTCTTAGGGAAACTGAAGAATGGGGGAACCTTCCCACTCCACCCGCTCCCCAGGCCCAGAAAGAACATCAGCTTTGAGGCAGCTTCTGCTTAAAAATGATGCTCTGAGCAGCCACTCAGTATTCCAGGGACCACACTGGATTCAATACATCAAAGGTTGAAGGATCATATAGCCCCATTAGCTGCAAAGTTTAATTTCCCTTCGGGGCTGGTGGTTACAATGAAACTACAGCAGCAATTACAACTTCCCCTTCACCGACAACCTGCTTAGATCAATAACGGCCACGTCGCAGGCATCAGCCTCATTCGTCAGGAGACTCTGGGCCACCCAAGGCCTATCACTGCCCACCACACACCCTCCCTCGTGGTGTGATGGGTGACAGAGCACGGGGACCCCTTCCAAGATGCCAAGACTCCCTCCCTGATTTTGCAGTGTGGGGGAGCCCGAGGCCAAGAGAGTGAGAAACCACATTAATTAATTAATCCACCGTATAGTTAATAAGTGTCAACCGTTCTAGGCCCTGAGGGCACCACTGCGCACGAGACAGATGTGGTCCTCGTCTTCAAAAGGAGACCGAGGTAAACAAGGGAATGAACAAGTGCAAAAACTGAAGAGTGGGATGCATGCCTGGTTGGGTCAAGGATGGGACTGTGGTGACTTTGGAGCAGGGCCCTAGGCAAGCCAAGGAGTGAGCTGTCTGCAGATCTGGGAAGGGCGTTCCAGGAAGGGGAGAAGTCAGGTGCAAGGGTCCTGCAGTGGGAACATATGCAACTGGGAAAGCACAGAAAGGAAGTCAGAATGGAGCTTCAGGAGGAAGGGGAGAGAGGCTGAAGATAGGCCAGAGAGGTGGCAGGGCTCAGCAAGGACCCTGGATTTCATTCCGGACACAGCAGGATCCAAGGGGGGGTTCTGCAAAGGAATGGCTTAGGTGAGGCCTCATGTGGAGCCCAGCCAACCTGAGATAGAACCAACATCTCCCAAAGCCTTAGATCAGGGTTCTCGTCCCCCAGGCCATGCTGGGCTCTGTTTTGCAGGAACATCACCCAAAGTCAAAGGTGCTCTGGTCATTCATGGACTCAAAGTCAGACGTTTGGAGTCAGCAGTTACTGCCCCAGGGTCCGGGGTGGGCCAAACAGACCTTGTGAAACCTTCAATGTCTTCAGGACATGAACTAGAGTCTTCAGAATCCATACCCGCTGTGGTTTAGTGTGGTCATCATTTTCTAAGGCTGTCCCTTCCCTCATCAGAACCTCACAGCAAGCCTAGGACGCCAGGGACCGGGGGGAGTGTTTCATTTCGACAAAAGAAGAAGCCCGAGGCCAGGGCAGCTGCAGAGGTATCGCTGCCCACCTGGAGGCTGGTCTTGAACAGTCTCCTCTGTCCCACAGCCCTGGTTTCTCCATCTACACCCAGCTAAAGCCCAGCCCACCAACGCACTGCCAGGATTTCCCTGAGGTTGGAGCCAGCTCCTCTCTCTTCTCTTCCTTGGTGTCTTCCTTCTCTTTGCAACACTGCCATTCCTCCCTTGATGGATTAATACAACCATTATCAAACTCCTGCTCTAGGCTGGGCAGTAGGAAACTGCTAAACAGAGCACAAGAAAAGATTAGAGGGGAAAAAGGAAAGATCAGGGGAGGGGGGGTGGGGGGGGGGCAAAGAACACAGATTAAAGGAAGCCAAAGGTCAAATCAAATGATGTCCTATTTGTCCCAGGCATTATCGCCTCTGGGCTTTATTAGCAATGCCTTTCCTGCACTGATACATTAACCCAGCTCTTTGGTAGTCTCCTGAGGGCAAGCTCAGTCTCAGTCTGAGATGCAGTGCCGACTGGAGCGTCCTGCACAGACTGACTGTTCAAATGCAGCACAGTGTGCCTGCTGAAAGCGCACACCCTGGGGCCGTTTACCAGGGTATAACTCCCAGCTTCAAGAGGTACCCGCTGTGTGACACTGGGCAGTTGGCTTAACCTCTCTGGGCATCAGGGTCTTCACCTCAGAAATGGGGATTTGTCTAGGGTCTCTCTCAATGCATATCGGTAAGACTCAGCAGAAAGTGCTGCGTGGAGGACGATTTCAATTGCAGGGAAACTGTTACCTGGTCGCTCTGTTGCCCTGAGCAATCCTGTCCTCTCCCCGAGCTTTGGCTTCCCCTTTCGTTCGTCCTCATGGGACAACAGTCTAGGTGGGGCACGGTGGCCAGAAACAAGGGCAGCTGCAGCCTCCCACAAGGCTTGGCAGGAAGGCAGGAGTCAGGGGACATGCAAGGCAGCCCCCACTGCTCCGCTGGTCCTGGACCAACAGGGCTCTTTCCTGGCAAGCTGGATGGAACCTGAGAGCCAGCTCAGGAGGGGGATTTGGGGAGGAGTGTGTGGCCTGGAGAGAGGGATTAGGCAGGCAGCACCATACTGACAGGCCCAGGTGGTTGTGATAAGACAGGAATGGAGCCATTCTCTGCCGTGAAATATGGCCCCCAGCCAATGTAAACGCCTTGGCAGAATTAATGCACAGCACTTTGATCCCTAGTTCATCTGCCAGGTGGAGGCATATGTGGGAGAAAGGCAGGGTCTGTGAATGGATTCCTAATACCTTCCAAATTCCCAGGAAACCGAGGGCACATTTCCTACTTCGCGGAAGAAAAACCCACTCTCACAGAGAAACCACAAGTGGGCAGAACTCTGCCCTTACCCAGCTCAGTGGGGAGGATGTGGGGTGAGAGTCAGCAGGGCACTTCGTGCTGTGGGGGAGCCTCGACATGTCACCTCCAAGGATCCTCTCCCTGACTCAGAGGGAGGGTGAAGTCCATTCTGCAGATGGGAAAGTTGAGGATATCAGTATTACACAGCAGAACAGAATTTGAGCTGACGTTTTTCTCCACCTCAAATGAAGTGAAGTGAAAGTGAAAGTCACTCAGTCATGTCCAGCTCTTTGCGACTCTGTGGACTATCCAGTCCATGGAATTCCCTAGGCCAGAATACCGGAGTGGGTAGCCTTTCCCTTCTCCAGGGGATCTTCCCAACCTAGGGATCGAACCCAGGTCTCCCGCATTGCAGGCAGATTCTTTACCAGCTGAGCCACAAGGGAAGCCTGCCTCTAATGAGAAATTCAGGAAGGAAGGGACATTAGAGTCTATGCAACTTAACCTCCCATTCCAAGGTGAGAATCCTGCAACCAGGCATCTTTCTGCAAAGATTTGCATGCCTCTGCTGAAGGTGGCTAGTTCACTCCTGGCAACACAGCTGAAGTCAGATCTCTTGCCAGTCCTGGTGGTCCTTACCTATTTATTTATCAAACATTTACTGAAAAATGAGGAGGAGGAGGAAAAGAAGTTTATGGAAGCAGGACTTTCTTGATCAGTGAAGTCATTCGGCTAAAGAGGAAGAGAGTAAATATAAGCATTATAACTACACCCAGAATTTGGGATCAGGTCTGGGATAGACCCTTTTAAAAAAATTTTTTTTAATTTATTTATTTATTTTAATTGGAGGCTAATTATCTTATAATAGTGTGGTGGTTTTCACCATACATTGACACGAATCAGCCATGGGTGTACATGTGTCCCAGACCCTTTTTAGCTGAGTGACATTCACTCTTTACCTCTTTGAGTCTCGGTTTTCTTCTCCTTAAAGTGGGCATAATGTATCCACCAAAAGATAATTGCAATGTCCACAGAAGAATGGATAAACAAACTATGATGTATCTGTACAATGGAACACTACTCAGCAATAAAAAAGAGTGAACTATTTACTGATACAGACAATAATGCGGAAACATCACAAAAGCATTACAAGAAGTAGAACAAGCTAACGACACAAGGCTACATACGGTGTGGTCCCAGTGTATGATGCTCTGGAATAGACAAAACCACGGGGCTGGTCATCTAATCGGTCCTGTCTGGGAGCTGAGTCTGGGAGCAGGGAATTGACCATGCTACGAGAGAATTTGGGGGACAGGCAAGAAAAACAGTCTATATCTTGATAGTGTTGGCAGTTATACTACGTTATACATCTGTCAAGGTTCAACAAACTGCACACTTTTAGAAGGGTAAATTGTTCTACAGATAAGTCATACCTCAATAAGCATGGCTTTAAAGGGAAACGATGATGATTTAGTATTTACTGAAGTAAGTGGGGCTTCCCTCAAAGCTCAGTTGGTAAAGAATCTGCCTGCAATGCAGGAGACCCCGGTTCGATTCCTGAGTTGGGAAGATCTGCTAGAGAGGGGATAGGCTGCCCACTCCAGTATTCTTGGGCTTCCCTTGTGGCTCAGCTGGTAAAGAATCTGCCCGCAATGCAGGAGACCTGGGTTCAATCCCTGGGTTGGGAAGATCCCCTGGAGAAGGGAAAGGCTCCAGTATTCTGGCCTGGAGAATTCCATGGACTGTATAGTCCATGAGGTCACAAAGAGTCAGACACGACTGAGTGACTTCCACTTTCACTACTAAAGTGAGTGAGTGATGCATGTTGCTTGTTGTTCAGTCGCTAAGTCATGTCTGACTCTTTGCAACCCTGGGTAGCCCACCAGGCTCCTCTGTCCTCCACTATCTTCAAATGCATTTTCATTGAGTCAATGATGCCATCTAACCATCTCTTCCTCTGACACCCCCTTTTTCTTTTGCCTTCAATCCTTCCCAGCACCAGGGTCTTTTCCAATGAGTCAGCTCTTAGCATCGGGTGGCCAAAGTATTGGAGCTTCAGCTTCAGCACCAGTCCTTCCAATGAATATTCTGAGTTGATTTCGTTTAGGACTGACTGGTTTGATCTCCATGCAGTCCAGGGGACTCTCAAGAGTCTTCTGCAGACAATTAAGTGTAGATTTCTTTTGCCTCGCGGCCGTAGTAAAACAGGTAGAGCTAGGTTGCTATAGCCCACTCCACCAGTAGGTGTCGCTAACACAGTATGCTGTTTTACAGTTTGACAGACCCATTCACTCACTTTCAGCCCCAAATAAGATAAAACTACCTTCCAATTGTAACGTGAACAATTTGTGTTGCAAGGCTGTCTGCCTGCCTCTGATAAACTGCCTGTAGATGGTAAGTTAGGTCCTCTCCCCCATCCAGATGAATGATGTAATAGAATTGGTCCCATTCCATGCCCCAAGCAGCGGAGGTGAGACCCAAGACAGCACTGGGCAGGATGACATTTGAAGTGCTTTTCTGGCTACCCCCACTGAGCATGGATTGATATTTCTTGAAATCTTCCAGTCCACAATTGAATGCAGCTCCTTGGAATGCTGAGGTCTCGCCAGACCTGTAGGCAGCGGCAAACTTTGAGCTTATGTGGACACACTCCCCTGCCAAACCCCTCACGGCTGTGCTTCTTCCAATAACAATATTTTCTCTGCTCCCTCTGAAGAGAAAGTCATGTGTTAAATGGAAGATTTGCTTGAGTGAGTCACTGGGAACCTAAGCAAAATCATATTAAGGAAGTAATATTTATTATATCCATAAAGCAACCCGCACAGCCGATGTGCGGGGGCCAGATGGGAGGCCCAGATGTGCAGGGAGCCAAATCAAGCCTGTCAAAAGGGGAGCCTTGGCCTGTGAGTTAAAGCCCTTCAGCTAGGGAGGAATTGGAGGTGGATGCAGTCAACAGAGGGGTCCTCCGGTGGCCTCAGAGGTGGGGGCTCCCAGACGAAGGTGAAGGGGTCAAGGGTTCCCTGCAATGACAGTGACTGGTGAGATGGTTCAGGATAAAAGAGGAGAGAGGTGGCGTGAAGCCCAAACACGAGAGTGGCCAGGTCTGCATGACATGCATAACAAGAACCAGGGCTGGGGGGTAGAGAGACGGAAGGAAGAATGGAAAGGGCGGCAGAAGGAAGAAGACCCCTGGGGACAATTGTTTGAGTCACCGCTTGTTCAAGGATGCTCAGCCAATGGGACAGGTAGGGCCTGAAATCCAATTTACAGTGTAGCTCGAAGCTGTTTATCTTGGGCAGAAGTAGGCTCTATCGGGAGGAGGAGCCCTTCACTCAGTTGCACAGAGGTGCCAAGTGGATGAACCATAGTCCTAGATGGAAGGATGAAAGGAAGGTAAGAGAGAGGAGGGATCTTTTCACTCTGCATCTCTCTAAGATGATCCACGTAGTCTCAAGATGAACATTCTTTTCAGTTGCATTCTCCTTGGTCCATGCTAATCCCACTGATAAATCAAAGCCCAGCTCAGTCATCACCAACTCCCAGGAGCCTTCCCAGTTGTTCACATCTTCCAAAGGCAGCTCCTGATTCCTGCTGAGCAAACTGAAATTTCATCTATAAGCCGAGTCAACCTTGAGCACGGCTGAGGTGACTTCATCGCTATTGGTGTCAACGGCCCTTTTGATGGCACCTCTCTCCGTATCCAGAGCTCACTGAGCTCAAACTACCCTAGTCTTGGGTGCAAAGAATTAAATGCTCCCCTTTTATTACTCTTTATACTCCTGTTTTGATGAAGACCACACGGTGGCAATTCAGATGCCAGACGAGTGGACAGGGAAATTGTGAGCCCTGACCTGGGCAATGCATGGCAAACATCTGTTATTCTTGACTAACATCCACTCCCCTGGCCTCTGGGAACAAGGTGCTTATACCCCTTTAGGCACTCGCCCTTCCTCCAGTCTCAGTCCTTGGGGCTCTAGTTGCACAAATCCCTCTCCCTGATTGGCTTAGGAATGGGCACGTGACTCAATCCACCGAATGAGAGCCAGTCCTTTGACTTTTGCTGCAACTTAAAGGGAACACTTTCTGGGAATGGGTTGGGGCAAAAAATAGATGGAGTTGCAGGCACTGCTGGTCATCTTACCACCCCAGAGAGAAATCCTTTCCCCAAAAATGGAGTCAACTCAGAGAACAGCCAAGCCAAAGAGAGGAAAACACAAATATTCTTGATATCACTTGAGCAGCTGGAACCAGCCATACCTGAATCTGGTGCCCCTTTCATTCCTTTCATATAAACCAACACATTCCTTTTCTAGATGAGTACAATTTCATTTGGATTCCTGGCATTTGTTACTTAAAGAGCCCTGATCAATAAGGGAAGCTTCCCAAATCTGCTGCTGCTGTTGCGGCTAAGTCGCTTCAGTCGCGTCCAACTCTGTGCGACCCCATAGATGGCAGCCCACCAGGCTCCCCCGTCCCTGGGATTCTCCAGGCAAGAACACTGGAGTGGGTTGCCATTTCCTTCTCCAATGCATGAAAGTGAAAAGTCAAAGTGAAGTCGCTCAGTCATGTCTGACTCTTAGCGACCCCATGGACTGCAGCCCACCAGGCTCCTTTATCCATAGGATTTTCCAGCCAAGAGTACTGGAGTGGGGTGCCATCGCCTTCTCCGTCCCAAATCTAGTTCTTTGTAAATCATCTCTGAAATACAGAAATGTGGGACTTTGAGCTGGAGGTTCTTAGATCTGAGATTTTACTCTAGTTCTTAGATTAAGCAGATAGGTGATCCTAGGACACTCATTTCCCACCTTACCAGGACTAATTTTTTCATATATGAAAGAAAACCTGTCTTTTGTTTGGTTAAATTTTTCTCTTTTTAAACAAAATGTGTTCTTTAAACTTTTGTGCAGAACGGTGATTTCTTTGGGTATAGGAGGACAACACTGCAGTGAACACGTTTCATCCATAATCTACTCCCTGTAGTCTCTGGACTACTTCTAACTATTGGACACGGCAATCTTCCCCATCCTGTAAGAAGCAGGGCTTCAAGAGATGGGTGTCCGCAGTAACAGAAAGTTCCTACAACTTTGGCACCAGGCAGACATTGGCTCAAATCCCAGGGTGCCTGCTCAAGGCATGAGAGCCTTGACAAGCTCCATCACTCCTCAGAATGCCAGCTTCCTCCTCGTGGAATGGGGACCCTTGCCTAATCTTCACAGACAAGAGACTACACTAAATGCTTTCTGCGTATCTGTACCCTTTACCTTCACAATGCCCTTTTGAGGGCCTACTATCATCTCCATTTTGCAGAAGACAAAACCCAGCTGCTGAGAGGTTAAGGCTCACACATAAAGTCAAGTCCTGAGCGAGGATTTGAATCCACATCTGCTTGAAACCAGAGCTGTGCACAGATCTAAGACACAACCCAACACAGAGTTGACACTCAGAACAAGTAGACATAAACGCACTATTGTCTGGCAGAATTCCCTACAAGGATGAAAATACTTTACTGCTGATCTACCCACTACAGTAGCCTGCACATGGCACCTAACACTGCGGATTTTTAAATTTTATTTAATTTAAATGTAAAGAGCCACACGTGGCTAGTGGCTAGCATATTGGACAGCATGAGACTAGACACTGTGCTCCCTGAGGGAAAGATGGAATATGTTTGTAAGATAAATATATCTGGGGTCCAGCTGATCTGTGTTCAAATCCCAGTTGGCCGCTGACTGGCATTTCGAGTTTACCCAGCGATTTCAATTTCTAGTGACAAAAACTCGACCTCCTAGGATCGTCATGACAGGCGCTCACTCACATGTTCATTCGACAACAGTCAGCCCCTCCTGCAGCTGGGGCCCTTTGCTAATGTCAGGAATCTCGTGAAGAACAGAACAGAAAAGAATCCAGCTCTCGAAAAAAAAAGTCCAACTTCAGCACACTCTAAGTGCAAATACAAATCACGCACTTGAGGCAGGGAGCACAGCCCTGGCACACAACACCCGCATGCTCGAGAGAGGGGAGTTGATTTCAAGCAGCGGGCATCGTAAACTTAACACAGTGTCATATGTCAATTATATCTCAGTAAAGCTGGGGGTGGGGAGTAGGAAAGTTAAAAAAAAAAAAGAAGAAAAAGAAGCAGACGTCTTCTGGAAGAGACTTGGCAATGTCTCCAGAGCATTTTGTGTTAACTCAAGGAAGTTGGGAGGGTTATGCAAATGGGCCTGTTGAATAAAGAATATTCCTAGGTAAAATCATTATGCAGAACGTTTTCCCCTTTGCATAAGGTGGCAAAAATTATCTCCCCGGTGCCAATTATGTGCTTGTTAGCACTGACATTCTCAGAGTCATTACACTGAATGGGTGCCGTTTATGTAAGACCTACACTGGATTCTATTGTAATTTTTCCTCTGTTTACAACTCAGTATAATAAATGTCATTTTTTCAAATGT
Source organism: Bubalus kerabau (assembly GCF_029407905.1). NCBI lineage: Eukaryota > Metazoa > Chordata > Mammalia > Artiodactyla > Bovidae > Bubalus > Bubalus kerabau. Next base: position 70,643,497 of record NC_073639.1, on the reverse strand, counting down.
TAAGGTATTTGGTATTTAATTTAACATAAAGGCTTGGAATATGTTTGCCCCTAAAAGGTGCTTGCATCCAAACACCCTCAGGAGTCACGAAAGGGAACAAATATTCAGGAATGCCTAATGAGAGCGGGGGTCAGGACACAAGAAATCCGTTTCTGACTGTGTCCTTGAATGTGGAGCTCCCATCCTCTGAGCCTAATTGCCCATGTGTGATAGACGTGATCAGACAAAGTAATTTCTAAAGTCCTTTTGCAAACTCGACTTCCTATAACCCTACTGAGATGCTTAGCTTTTGCCACTGTTGATTACAACCATTTTAAGAGTATATTTTTTAAAAGAGAAATGGAGCAAATAGAGAGCAGAGATAAAGTGGATAGATAGATACAACCATATTAATAGTATATTTTTTAAAAGACAAATGGAGCAAAATGGAGAGCAAAGTAAACTAGATGGATAGATAGATAATAGAAAGGCAGGTAGAATCACAGACAGTGGGGAAATGATGAATTATTGAGTATGATATTGAGACAACTCAACTACTCAAGACGGAAAAATCAAGGTGGATTCCTACCTCACACCATATACAAAAATAAAATCTAAATGCATTAAATACCTCAACATAAAAAGCAAAAAAGCAGAAAGCAAACAGAAGGAAATAACAGGAGAATATTTTGTGACCTTCAACAGGAGGGAGTAGAATTTCTTGAAGACATATCAACATTAGAGATGATAACATAGGTAAAGGATGGAATTCATTACATCAAAATTAAAGATATCTGTCCCAAGAACACCATAGATGAAGTTAGCACAAGGCCAATGGAATGAAACAAGATATTTGCAAAGGATAACTCTCTAGGAAACACCGAGATCTATGAATCAGAAAAAAAAAAAAAAAAAAAAAACCTTTAAAAATTCAATAGTGAAATGGACAAAATACGTTAATAAATAACTCACAGAAAGGGAAAAAAAATTCTAATAAGTATATTACATGTTCAAGATTACCAGTGATGACTGACATGGAAATTAAATTAACCATGAAGTACCACATTATCCCCATTTGACTGGCAAAAGTCAAAGGGAAAGATGGTATTGTGTCTTGGCAAAAATGTGGTGAAAGAGCCATTCTCACTCACAGCTGGAGAGAGTGTGAAGGACGCAGCCGTCTGAGAACAGTCTGGCCACACTTGGCGGAATTAAATGTGCAGACACTCAAGAGCTCAGCAAAGCCATCGTTGGTGACAGAGCCAGAAGACATCCTCAGTCGGGGCCACAGGAAGATACGCACAAGGGTATTCATGGCATTATACTGACACAAGGTGGCCGTACTCCTTCCCTGGAGAAGCAGGGGAGTCAACATGTGGTGGGAGGCAAACTGAGAAATGGGAAATACTCTACAACTGTCGGGAAAAAAGAAGTCAGACCTGAATGCAGCAGCAGCAGCTGATCTCAGAAATGATGCTGAGGACTTCCCTGGTGGTCCAGTGGTTAATAATCTGCCTGCCCTTGCAGGAGACACGGGTTTGACCCCTGGTCTGGGAAGATTCACATGTCACAGAGCAACCCATGCGCCACAACTCCTGAGCCCGTGCGCCCTAGAGACCACGTTCCCCAACAAGAGGAAGTCACCACAATGAGCAGCCCGGGCACCACAACAGAGAGTGGCCCCCAGTCTCCACAACTAGAGAAAGCCCACGTGCAGCAACAAAGACCCAGCACAGCCATAAATAAATAAACAAATAAAAATTTAAATGATGTTGAGAAAGAATAAAACCCAGAAAGAGAACCCAATCAATTCTGCAATTTACGAAGTTACACACACCATGCATTTTCCAAAGACGCAAGTATGTATGAACGGCCAGACTGTGGGCTGGAGGTCATGAAAGCTAGGAATGCGTGCCAACGCGGTCAAGAGGAGGGGCATCCAGGTGGAGGACAGGGGTGGGCAATTTAAAACAAGAGTCCTTGAAGAGAGGGTCTACGCAGTTCTGTGCACCTAGGCCCCCACTGCCCAAATAATTGTGGTATCCAAATGTTAAGTTCCCAGGCACTGTGTTAAAAAATGAGAGATCAGCTATAGAATGCTGTTGTTGTTCAGTCACTACAAAAAAGGAAAAAAAAGTCACTCAGTCGTGTCCGACTCTTTGTGAGCCTGTGGACTGTAGCCCACCAGGCTCCTCCATCCATGGGATTCTCCAGGCAAGAATACTGGAGTGACTTGCCATTTCCTTCTCCAGGGGATCTTCCCGACCCAGGGATGGAACCCAGGTCTCCCGCACTACAGGCAGACTCTTTACCAGCTGAGCCACCAGGGAAGAGGCACCAAGTCGTGTCCAACTCTCTGCAACCACAAGACCTACAGCCCACCAGGCTTCCCTGTCCTTCACTATGTCCCAGAGTTTCTATATCTAACATTGATGTCATTTAATATAGATACTTGAATCCTCACTTTCCTCACCATTCAGAACTGGGCAGATTTATGCATCTCAGGTTGGACCCAAACCCACTTCTCCAGAGTAGGTAACACATGTGAGGCATGGCTCTACACCAGCCCCAAGCAGACATGAGACAGGAGCGTGGCCGAGAGCAGGATATGCAGATGCTGTTCTGACGCACAGAGTGTGCTGTCGCCCCACCTGCTGATAAAGCACAGGTGTTGGTCCCGACTCCTGACATGGAGGTAATGGTGGGCCTCTTCCTTTCCTCTCTCTCTGCCCCAAAGGACAGAGTCTTACAGCTCTGTGCGACCTTGGGCTCACTGAATATGCTGCACTGTGTCCACTGCTATTTGCTGAGAGCCTACAAAATGCCAGGAACTGTGCTAAGTAATATTGGACCCCTTGCCTAAGGACCCACCAAGAGCAGTGACCCCCACCCTTCAGACATCAGCCCGTGGATCACACAGCTCCAGGGTGGACCCCAGTACCTGAGTGTTTCCACGGCTCACTTTTCAGTGATTCTACAGTGATTCTACTGCAGCCATTAGAAGGGCTCCCTGCCCAGAGAAGAACAAGCCAGAATGTAGGTGCCAGAAATGAGGTTCAGTGAAGGAAGATGAGGACCCAGAAGGAAACCCACCCTGTGCCTCTCAGAGGGAATAGCCTCACCTTTATTCGCAATCCATACTTTGGCTTTTCATTGTACGTTTTTGGATGAAAAGAAGAGACACCCCAAGGGCTGAGATGGAGGGAAAAGCCAACACACAAAAAGGGGAGACATGTAAGAAAGGGACAGGCCACTGGTCAAAGGTCCAGCAGGTTGAATTCCTGTGTCTGACTCAGCTGTCAGGGTACTGTGTGACCTAAAGCAGGTCAGGCGTCCTCTCTGGGCTTCAGCTTCTGCATCCATAAAATGGGCAGAGGGTGGGTAGATGATCCATTAACAGGAATCCGTTTAATTCTCTAGTAGGATCTGGAAATTCGACTGACGGCCAAGACGAGGTTGGTGCCTTTGAGAAGCTGACAACCAGAAGGAGAGGTAAGTATCAGCTGGAACAACGACTATCCAAGTGGAGTGAGCAAGGGGGAGAGCGGTGAGGGGTGAAGGTGAAGGGCGACACAGAGACAGAGCTTGGAGGATTTTGCTCCTGATGTCTGTGAGGCCCTGTGTGTATCAACCTTACACTTCTTTTGTTTCCGCATTAAGAAAGAAAGCATCACTCAACGGTCAGACCCATGGTCACCAGTGAAGGACACTGCCCCTCCCCCAGGCTCTGCATCCAAGATGGTGCCTCCTGCTCCATCGGGCCCACCAACCCAATGAGGCCCTTCCATCCCCACCCCCGTGCCACTGGACCCTGATCCCCCCAACTTCCATTTCACCCATTTTTCTCTCTGCACTTCTCGCCTTTCATTTCTGACCAAACTTCGGATGACGGGAACACTGATAAATTAATGATTGTAATTAATAAAAATCGACTCTGTGCTAATAAATTATTATGAAATGGCCTGTCAGGTTTTTTAATGAAATGCAAAAAGCTGCAGTAATGAGATGAGTGTGTGCACTTTTTTTTTTCAGCCAAGACGTGAGGAAATACATCCATGGGGGTACTCAAGAGCTTTTTTTTTTTAATAAGGAAAGAATCCAGAAGAAGAAAAGCACAATTGTAGCAATGCTCAGAGGGGAATTGGAGGAATTACCACCGTATGAGTACCTACTCTGTTAGACACATCGCCTATGTTGTTTTATATTATCTTATCAGTCCCATGAGCTGGATACTATTATCACTTCTTATTCTTACTGATGGGGGCTTCCCAAGTGGTGTGGTGGTAATAAATCCACCTGCCAATGCAGGAGACACAAGAGACATGAGTTCAGTCCCTGGGCCAGAAAGATCCCCTGGAGCAGGAAATGGCAACCCACGACAGTATTCTGGCCTGAGAAATTCCATGGACAGAGGGGCCTGGCAGGCAGGCTGCAGTCCATGAGGTTGCAAAGAGCTGGACACAACTGAGCGACTGAGCACACACACACACACACACGCTTACTGATGAGGAAACAGGCCTGGAGAGGGTAAGGAGTCATCCAAGGTCACTCGGTAATTATGTTATAGAGCTAGGATTGAGCCTGGATATTTTAGATTCCAGACTCATCCCAAGCTCTTAACCACTCAATCATACTACCCTTCAAAAACTCTGGATTTGGAGACAAAGGGCATGAGTTCAGAGTCTGAATTCGTCCACTTGACATTGTGACCTGCAGCAGGTTCCTAACCTCTCTGCGCCTCGGGTGAGCCATCTATTTAATGGAGGCAACAGCACTTCTTTGACATGCTCTTGCATGTGTACAGATAAGAAGGAAGCAGGATGAAGAGTGTGAACACACGTAGCCCTAAGCATCCTTCCTCTCTTTTTCTAAGAGTTTGGCATAAGAAGTTCTGTCCGTGAGCAGGTGAAGCATCACAAGAAAGGCGGTCCAAAGTCAAGGAGAGGAGGCATGGCAGCCTTCTCATCCACACCCCATCCCAGCTCTGTGGAGTGTTTAATATTACAAGGTTGTCCCAGTTCTTTGTAAACTATAGCCATGAATGTAAAACAACTGATTTTTACAACAGAATTGTTTAACCCTGCACCAATTAAAAGTACCTGTTATTAAAAAAGGTAATTATGCTGTAATTAGTTTGACACAAGACATTAAGCAGATTATTATCAAAGCCAGGGAAATAGTAACTTCAAAGCAATTTCCCTTCTTGAAAGAGGCATTTACATGCCACCACTGAACACAATCCTCACTCGAGGCACTTTTTAAAGCAGGGAAACATGGTTCCAAATTCTGCCGAGCAGCTTGGAGCTTTACGGCAGCGAAAGCCCGCATTACAGATGAACTTGGGTGGCTGGGCTGCAGAAATTCGTCCCAGGAAATCCATGTTCTGGGTGGGTAATTGCTGGCCAGGATGCAGCGTGGCCAGAGAAAATGTAGGCAGAGGATACTTACTGATAAAACCAGGAGAAGGGCTAAAGAGAGTGCACCCAGGTGTGCCAGGCGTCACACATGGACTTTTCACTATTCTATGAGGCAAGAATACAGAGACCCTGCTTGTGAGGGACAGAAAATAGGCTGCTAACCACTAATGTGGCAAGCAGGGTGAAGATCAGCTGTCTCAAAAAGCACTTCCCCCAGCAATGTTGTCTTCCTATATATATATATATAGAGAGAGAGAGAGAGAGATGAACACACACACATATATATACAATCAGGTCACTTTTATTTCTCCTCAGCAACCTTTCATGAAATATCTCCTTGCAAAAGGCCCTGATTCTCTCTCTCACCGACTTCTTGTGTTCTTTCCTTTCTATGTTCTTTCCCCAAGGCGTCCTCTCTTACCTGTCAGATTTCTAGCAGAGGCAGGACGGGGGCACTGATGAACAGGAATTCTAAGGAATAGCTCAGCCCCGTAGGCCACTAAGGTTTCAGGACCAAGGTCAGCGGCATCAGTCCTTACTGCCCTTTCATTCTCAAGAATAAGCACACACCTGTGGCAGAGGTCCCATCTCTGCCACTTACCAGCTCTGTGACTTTGGGTGATAGATGTAACCTCTCTGAGCCTCAGCTTCCTCTTTTCTAAAATGGAATAATAAGAGCACCTAACAAAGAATCATTGTGAAGAATTCATGCCAAACATTTAGCAAGGAGCCTGGCACATAGTAAGCTCCCAATAAATGAGAACTATTATTTATTATTAACCTATATCTCCTGACTACTGACCTATGGGCTTTCCCTAGCAAATAGAGCTCTGTTCTCCAAGAGACAGAAAAGTATAGCTATAAACGTAAGGCAGGCAAAGAGGCAAAACCAGATGGTTCAAGAAGTAAAGTAGATCCCACCTCTCATGATGCTACACAAATATAGTGGATATTTTTTTCCAGCCAGCAAAATGTGAAGCTGCTTCTTGCTGGCTAACCTTATAATATTATTATTATAGGGATATTTATTGAGCATTTATGCTTTACCAAGCACCATATGAAGCATTTTATATTAGTTATGTCATTCAAAAAGTTCAACCACTCTATGAGGCAGACAATATTATAAATCATAAACTCCATCCATTTTGTAGATGAGGAAACTGAGACTCAGGGGAAATAACAGCACCACCACCCACTGGGTAAGTGGCCAAGCAAGAATTTGAAACCAGGTCTCTCTGACACCTAACCCATAACCAAGATGCTCCCCTGCCCTCCCAAATCACAGTCAGGCGGCAAAGAGAGACACGTCATTAGAAGTGAGGAGAAAGTACCAGTTACCTACTATGTGCTTAGAAAACATTGTCCTCACCACTTTCCTCCTTAATACTCAGTTTCCTCATCTTTCAATTCAGGGATTTGGACAGGTCTTCTCTAAGAGCCCATTGATTTGGCAGGTCCCAGAGCCTCCTTCTCCCTGGCTGTCACCCTGAGACCCCACCTGTGTTCTCAGGACCCCCACCTGAGCCTCTTGCCTTCCTTCAAAGGCTCTGGAATCCAGGAGGAGCTGGAGGAGCTGCTCCCGGCAGTGGGGCCTCAAGCCCATCCTGTCGTTGCCATGACGACAATGCCAGCATCAATCTTCTTCAAGCCCCTCTCTCCAGCTCTGCCTCTCTCCCTCTCCTGTTGTGCCTGTGCCTTCTGGGTGCCCCTGCAGTAGGATTCAGGGCTCAGGGCCAGGACCAAGCATGGGTGCAGCGATGGGGCAAGAGGGAGAGGCAGGAAGAGGAGAAGCCTCAGGACTAAGGTGGATCAGACTCAGGGAGCCTCGGGGGAGTACTGGATCCCCCAGCAACCTCATTTCTTATTCTCTTCCTTTTCCTTTATAAGCATATAATCCACCTCAGGTATTGTACTAAGCTTTTCACATACCTTGTTGCCATTTAAAGTTCAGCTTAGGTATAACCTTCTACAATCATCATCCCCCACTAGAAGGGTTAACACTACCCCTGCCTCCTGCGGGTCATAGCAATTATCATACTGCTTTACCTGAATTAATATACTGGTTATCACAATGACTTTATGAGGTTGAATCTACTTTAGTCTAATGTTGCTTATTATTATCCCCATTTGCCAGGTGGATAAACTAAGGCTCATGGGAGTTGAGCAATTTGCTCACAAGCAAGTAGCCCAGCCACCACTGAAACCCATCTCAGCTCAACTGCACCAGGAGGCCTCAGGAATCGACTTGGCTGAGGGGACAAAGTGATATTACGTGTTTAACTGTTGGTTTGCTTTGTGAGTTTGGGGAGGAATTGATGTGCCTGAGGACATGGACTGGACACTAGCAGAGACCAGTCAACTTGGCCTGTGGTCTCAGGATGCTCCCCTGACCCTAGGCCCTATTCATGATGCAGGGAGAAGCGAGTGCATTGGGGTGACCACCATCAACCCTAAGGTCTCAAGAACATGATGGGAGGTGCACTTTCTCAGAAAACCAAACTAAGGGCTTCAAGTGAGCTACAAAATCCCCCTACCCACCCCCAACAATATGAATCCTCATAAGAAGGTCACAGCTGGAAGGATGCTTATGGGCCATCTCCCCCCACACCCATCATACAGACTGGAAAACTGAGACCTGGATCACAGTAAGAACAAGTCTGAGATCATCTGTCTATTAGTGAGAGACAGAGCCATGACTTGTGCACAGTCCTCCTGATCCATAGTCCAAGATCCTTTCCTCCAGTCCCTCACTGGAGCAGCCAAACACATCTAAGCTAGTAGACCTGAACTCCATCCACCTACAGCCTCACTAGAAAAGAACACATATTGTGGGCCCTGATCTGTGCTAAATGTTTGATGTCCATTAACTCAATATTCAATACACAATGAGGCATGATTATTAAACTCATTTCTCAGATGAAGAAATGGGGGTTTGGATGAGTTTCCTACTGTTGCTGTGATGAATAACCACATACACCATGGCTTCAAACAACATAGACTTACTTTATTACAGTTCTGGGGATCGGAAGCCCAAAATGGGTCTCACTAGGCTACTCACTGGGGCTGTGTTCCACCTGGAGACTGTAAGGGAGAACCAGTTTCCCTACCTTTTAAAGCTTCTTTCTAGAGGCTGCCTCATTCCTAAACTCAAAGCCCCTTCCTCCATCTACAAAGCCAGAAATGCTGGGCCAATTCCTCCTTGTGCTGCCGTCTCTCTAGTTCTCTCTCTTCCACTTTTAGGAACTCCTATGCTCATATTGAAGGAGATCAGCCCTGGGATTTCTTTGGAGGGAATGATGCTAAAGCTGAAACTCCAGTACTTTGGCCACCTCATGCGAAGAGCTGACTCAATGGAAAAGATTCTGATGCTGGGAGGGATTGGGGGCAGGAGGAGAAGGGGACGACCGAGGATGAGATGGCTGGATGGCATCATTGACTCGATGGACGTGAGTCTGAGTGAACTCCAGGAGTTGGTGATGGACAGGGAGGCCTGGCGTGCTGCGATTCATGGGGTTGCAAAGAGTCGGACACGACTGAGCGACTGAACTGAACTGAACTGAACTGATGCTCATACTGGGCCCACTCACAGAATCCATGATGATCTCTCCATTTCAAGGTCAGTAGATTTGCAGGCTTAATTCCATATGCAACCTTAATTCCCTTTTTCCATATAACCTGACATAGTCAGGAGTCCACAGGGTGGTGGAGATGTCTACAATCCTAAAAGGAGGTCAGTGATGATGGAGGACAGGAAGCCAGGCCTCCAAGCCAATTGTCAGAGGTGTGGTAGGGATCGGGGTAAAAGCTTGCTTCTGCTGAGTGTCCGAGGAAAAGCAGACTGCAGGGTAAGAATTCTCAGACCTTCCCCAACTAGCTGCATCTCTTGACCTCCCCATTTCATATACTCCCAGCTCCTGCCACTGAAATTTGCCCTGATCCCCAGTACAACTGGGCTCCTCATGGCCCCATGGATTTGCAAGTGTTGTTCCTGCCTTCCCAACTTTCCAGCTTCCTCTACTAATGAACTTCATCTCATCTTCTGAGGTCTTCTGTGATGCACGTGAGACCTGGCTCCTCTTAACCACACTCTTCTCTCTCACCCAAGTTTAATGGTTATAACAGATATTTCAACCAATACACATTTCCACTTGGGTTAAGAATCACTGTCGTTATATTAGAAATTTCTGATGTGATTCTAAAGAAACAGAACTGTCTTTGAACATAAGTTTTTAGCCAGTATCCATCCTAGACTCAGAAAACTTTAAGTTACTGTCTGACAAAGACAGGGAACAACCTATTCCTGTCTCAGAACGTTTCTAAAATTAGACCAAACGTTGTGTTCACCACCACGGCTAAAATCAAAGTGATGGATTCCTCTTAGGAAACCAATCCTAAAATGTTTCCCCTCCTGGCAGTCAGAAAACTCACTCTCCATTTGGACCACTGTGAACCCTGTAATTGCTTTTCACAATTACGTTGTGACTACCCTTCACCCTGAAGGAAATCTGAGAAACACTAATCTCACCCGAGTCACTTCCTGTTTCAGCTCCAAGACCCGTAGACACTTCCGGCGAGGGCAAGGGCTGGGCTGAACACTTCCGGGTTGAAGAAGGAGGTTCCGGGTTGAAGAAGGTAGCGGAGGGAGGGCGCAGCTCTGATAAGTCAGGGCAGAAGACCTTGTGGGTCCCACACCTCACTGTCTGGTTTCCCGCTGGCTGATCCAGATTGCATCTAAAAGAAGGAAAAAATGTTTGCCTACATGAGTGTTTGGAGTAATCCAAATGCCAAGGATTTAATTGCTGGCCACTTCCACTCAGATCTAAGTCATTTTGGAATGACTGGAATCCTGCAAAACCTGGAGCGCCTCTCGTGTTGTCAGCCAGAAAACTTAAATATTGAAACTTCCATCTTTTTCTCCATAGAATGCTGTACCCCCACTCTCCACAACCCTGATTTTGAGTCCTGTCATCTCCACTTGCAAATTGTTTTCCCTCTTCAGACCTCCGTTTTCTTGTCCTCTGAAGGGGGAATCATAGGAATTCCTGCACCAGGGAGTCGGATCAAGTTAATAAAATCATATGCCTACTGTTGTTGTTTAGTCACTAAGTTGTGTCCAGCTCTTTTGCAACCCCATGGACCCATAGCCCACCAGACTTCTCTGTCCATGGGATTTCCCAGGCAATAATACTGGAGGGGGTGGTCATTGCCTTCTCCAGAGGATCTTCCCAATCCAGGGATCAAACCCACATCTCTTATGTGTCCTGAACTGGCAGTGGGTTCTTTACCACTAGCTCAACAAGGAGTTTGGCCCCGGGGAAATGGCTAAAGTCAGCTATGGGCAGGAATTTAATATGAAATACCAAGGTTCAGTTCCTACCCTGCCCCCAACTTCTTGAATTAGTCTGGGACATTAGTTCTCAACTTGGGCTGATTCTAACCAGGAGGTAGCATTTCTGCTGGCATCTTCAGAGTAGAGTCCAAGGTTGCTGCTCAACATCCCTCAATGGACACGACAGCCCCCGACCACAAAGACTTATTCAGCCCAGTATGTCAATAGCGGTGAGCTGGAGGAAGACTGGTCTGGGATGAGGCCCAGGCATTTGTATGTTTAGAAAGCTCTTCAGGTGATTCTAATGAGAGCCACTGGGTTAATCAAACGCTCAGCAATTAGCCTTGGGGAATTAGAGTCTTTTAGATGGAGCCTCTATAATCAGCCAGCTGTTATTAAATCATCAATAGCTGTGGCCAAATTAAACCCAGAGTTGAGAGTGCTTCAAGCATTGACTTATCCATTCCTGCTAGGGAAGCCAACCGTTCAGTTTTCCCAGGACGAAGGGAGTTCCCAGGGAGTGAGACCTTGCGGTTTCCCAGGGGGTGAGACCTTGCGGTTTCCAAACTGGGACAGTTCAGGGAACACCTGAGGTGGGAGGGAGCTCACCTCATTTCTGTCTCTCTTTTGTTTCCTCTACTAGCCATCTGTCCATTGTTTATTGACTTTGTACAACATGTCAGGCCTATACAAACACTTCACCCACATCAGCTTGAACCCTAAGAGGCAGATGCTAAGATCATCCCACAGGCGGACTTCCCTGGTGGTCCAGTGGTTAAGATTTTGTGCTTCCAATGCAGTGGGGCGTGGTTTCAATCCCTGGCTGGAGAACTAAGATATTGGTGGCACAGCCAAAAAAGAGAAAACACAGGGGGGTCGAGGGGAAGGTAATATTTCATCTTTAAAACAAAGTATCATTCCCCAAGAATTCAGCAGTTAAAATGCTCGACCACAGAGATCACTCTGACAGTCAAGTGTTAGAGTCAGAATTAAAGCCTGGTCTCTGGACTTTGTGGTCCTCACCACAAGACCACGCTGTCTGTCTCCTTTGTTGTGACTTGATTCCCATGGTAAGTTCAGGGAAGCGAACCCCCACTTGGCAGGAATACCACCTCTAGGTTCTGCATTACTTCTGCTGCTTCCATTAATCCTATCCTACTGTCTTTTATTTTCAGATGGGGGCCCTGCCAATTAAACAGAAAAGAAGGAAGACTCTGAAGATGACCTGCAGCCAAAACTGATTAGCAAAGGCCTTTCAGCGCTGTGCAATGCTGCAGACGTGCAGGTGAGTGAAACAGCAAAGAAAGCCATCTTGGTTCCCCACTCCGGTCCTCCCGCATTTCACATCACAGATCTCTGTACCACAATAATTCCTGCGGTCCAGAGAAGGAAGCTGAGGCCAGAGACGTGAATACCATGGCCATCTCCCCAGTTAGGGGCGAATCTGGTGTTAGAACCCACATCTGTTTCCTCCAGCGCCCGTGCTTTGGGCATTTTATTCCACAACATGTGGGGAAGCCTGACTTCTGGTTGATTTAACAGCCCAGCTTGGGCAAAGCGCCCCTAACAAATCCCAGAAGATTGGCTCAGGGAGGAGTTCTTGTTGTGCAAACAGCTTTACACATGTCCTGGGCCTTGTAGCATCGTTTCAAATATTGACGAGGCCCATTAAGGAATTCCGAGAGAACAGGCCGGCATTAAGTGGAACAGGTTCTGAGTTCAGAATGGCTGGTGTGATAACAGACCACATGGCTATCCGGGCACCAGGCAGCTGACTGCTCCACCCGGGTGCCTGATGTTCTGTGCACGCCCGTGTGCACACGCCCACCATCCTCTGCAAACCTCACTTCACCCCCCTCCCCACACACGCCCACCGAGGTGCGAACCCCACAGTGCCCTGTGCATTTCTATGAAATGATATTTTATTAAATAAACAAACTGGAGCCATTCCAGTAGATTTATGAACAGTTCCTCAAGTCTCACTTGTTCGACCCACTGCAGATTTACGGCCCTGCATTAACCTCGTGAGCGCTCATAACGTTTACTAAGATAATGTTGGCAGGAGGGAGAAGGGATTTTTATAGCCGAGTAATAATTACGAAATGCAGGGAGTGCTCCGCTCAGGAACCTGTTTATTAGTTATGCCGGGTGCGTGGTCAACAGTGGGACTGCACATTCCACGCCGGTAGAGATCAACCCCTTCCTGGCAAGCTAGCTTTACATCCCTGGCTCCTCTGGAGCCTGCTGTACCCTTTGAGAGACTATGTCGCCAGTGTGTTAGAAACCACTGAAGACCATCAAGCATCAAGTGGCTCTTGATTCACACTTGCCTCGCCTCTCCAGAGAGTGGACCCTTAGAACCTGGAAGTGGGTGCTGCCCCTGGAGAGAAGTCAGTCCCCTGGGATGCAGTCTCTCCCCTTCTCCCCACCACCCTGAGAGCAAACAAGTGGGTCCTTGGGCTCCTTCTTGCAAACGATATTGTTTAGTGAGAAGGAAACAAACACACCCCCCTCAACACACACACACACACACACACACATCCAATGTAAGGTGGCATTGGAGGCTGAAGGGGAGTTGGGAAAGACAGGGTCTTGGAAAACAGTCAGGAAATATGATGGCAATGAACAATAAAGTATTAATAATAAGGACTGCCATAATCTGGCTGCATATAAGAACCAAGAGGGATCGGGATTAAAACTTTGGATGCCTCAGTCAGTCAGTCAGTTCAGTCGCTCAGTCTTGTCCGACTCTTTGCAACCCCATGAATTACAGCACACCAGGCCTCCCTGTCCATCACCAACTCCCGGAGTTCACTCAAACTCATGTCCATCGAGTCAGTGATGCCATCCAGCCATCTCATCCTCTTTTGTCGCCTTCTCCTCCCGCCCTCAATCCCTCTGAGCATCAGGGTCTTTTCCAATGAGTCAGCTCTTCGCATGAGGTGGCCAAAGTACTGGAGTTTCAGCTTCAACATCAATCCTTCCAATGAACACCCAGGACTGATCTCCTTTAGGATGGACTGGTTGGATCTCCTTGCAGTCCAAGGGACTCTCAAGAGTCTTCTCCAACACCACAGTTCAAAAGCATCAATTCTTGGGCGCTCGGCTGTCTTCACAGTCCAACTCTCACATCCATACATGACCACTGGAAAAACCATAGCCTTGACTAGATGGACCTTTGTTGGCAAAGTAATATCTCTGCTTTTTGATATACTATCTAGGTTGGTCATAACTTTCCTTCCAAGGAGTAAACGTCTTTTAATTTCATGGCTGCAATCACCATCTGCAGTAATTTTGGAGCCCCAAAAAATAAAGTCTGACACTGTTTCCACTGTTTCCCCATCTATTTCCCATGAAGTGACGGGACCAGATGCCATGATCTAGGCCCAACCAATTAAACTCAACCTTCAAGGGATGCTGTGGGCATCACACCTTTCCAAACTGCACAGGGAGGTGAATACAAAGCAGAAAGCCTTGAGGACCAGCAGATCCACCCTACAGAGTGCTTCCCTGTTAGCATGGCCCTGCTAGAGCCTCCGAGACTGGGGTCCACACGCCAGCGGCCCGTTTCACCCAGGAGCTAGCTGGGGATGCAGAATCTCAGACCCCACCCCTGACTTGGCGGCGCTGGACTCTCCATCCAGCAAGATCCCTGTGTGATTCCTAAGGAAGCAAGTGTAAGACGCAGCCTCTGAACCTCAGACATTCCATTCTTCCTCCACCCCAGCAAAGTAGGCAGAAGAGCTGCTGATGGGCTGCCCTGTTTTGCAGACTCAGAGAGGTTTCGCCGCCAGCCGGAGCTCACACGGTGCCAGGACCGGAAGCCAGCTGCGCATGCCCACCTCCACCCGTTGGCCCTCTCCAGTTGACACACAGCACAAGGGCCGCGGATGGGGGCGATCTAGCAGCGAGGCAGGGGCTTGTGGGCAGGAGCTGAAAATGAGAGCTGGAAGAGAGGGCGCCCTGGGGAAGGGGCTCTGTGAGAACTTGTCAATTAGTCACCGACCTAGTGCAGCTGGCAGAGCGGCCGTCTCCCGCCACCCCCTCCGCTGCCTCTGCCCTCTCTCCCTTCCCCTTCCAGACCCTCCTTGAGATATGAAACTCAGACAAGAGGGTATGAATAATGTAGCGCGATTGCTTCTCTCGTCTACCCCAATCCTCAGAGGGTGCGCGAGGCTCCTTGTCTGCCTCATTAGTGGCCGTTCAACCATTTGATTTCGGTAACAATGAGCGTGCCTTCCTCGGAATTTTCATACCTATTTGCGTCACCGGAGTCAACACTGAATTTTTGAATCCGCATGAAATGTTAATGGGGCGATCTGCATACCGAGCGCTCTCTCGGTCTCCGTGGTCGTGGCTGCCACCTCAGCCCAGGGGCCCGACAGGCACGGAGAGGGCTGAAGACAGACCAGTTACAGAAAAGTGGCTGAGAACCTAGTAGACACCCAGCTTGGAGAGCCTGTGGCGGGGGCAGGGGGCCAAGGGGAGGCCACCCAGGGTAGAGAGGGTCCTTCCAGCTAAGCTCCCTGCACCCAAGGTGAGCAGTTTCCAATATCAGCTTAAGGGTTAAGTCAACCTGGAGCCCTGAAGCTTCACCATTTGCTGGCTGTTTGACATAGGGTAGGCTGCTTTACCACTCTGAGCCTCCATTTGCTCATTTGTCAAATAGGGATTATAAGAGTGTTGTTGCAGGGGTCTTAAACCCTATGCCTGGCACATGACAGGTACCCAGTGCTAAGTAGACATTATTATTATCATTATTATCAGTTTTCCTCCTTCTCTCCCCCTCTACACATATGACTGGAATTTGGTACTTTGCAAAACATGGTCAGGTCTGCTTTTTTCTGTCTGCACATTGGACTTGGCAGCAGAGAGACCTGGGTTGATCCTAGCTTCACCTTTTACAAACGATATAACACAGAGGAAGTGGCTTCGCCTCTGTGAGCCTCAGTCTTCCCAGCTTGTAATGGGGAGAATAAACTGTACCTTTTAGGATTATTGTCAGGAAATGTATGTAAGGTGCCTATTCTTATGTCCCACATGGGGCAGGCACCACATGCAGGAGGAAAGATTCTAAGCACGCTTTATATATATATGTTAGCATCTGTGAATTCAGGGTACATCTTGCCATCACGACAGCAACTTAGATTGGATGAAATATGATGATATTCTTTCAGTCGAGAGCATTTATTGAGCTCTCGCTCATGTGCCAGATATGTGCTAAAAGGTACATGGAAGCTAGCTCATGGAATCTTTGCAATAATACAGAGGGACCCATGGCACCTCTAAACATGCTTTGGCGGGGGGGGGGGGGGGGGTTGGAGCCCAGAGAGGCGATGCCACCTCCGCTGGGTGGGTGGCACAGGTGGTGAAGGGAGAAGCCCAGGTTTGTGTTACAGAGCTCCTACTCTTGGGAGCCGGGTTCTCCCAGCTCTGTACCATTCTGATTGGACAGCTAAGAAGAAGGAGGGGCGGGGAGACGAGCAACTGTCCAGAGCATCGTGATCAGTAAGTGCAGAGTTGGGACTGGAACCAAGCCCATGGGCCCACAAATGCCGAGCTCTCTCTGCCTCAACCACGCCAGGGCAGGGAGGTGGCTGGAGCAGTCCCTTTACTGACCAGCAGTTCAGGACACCCAGCCAAAGCCTGCAGACCCACTTCTCGCTCCCAGGCGTCTTGCACAGGGCTTCATGACTCCGAGCCTCACTTTTTCACCTGTGCAATGGAGTTGACAATCCCAACCTTGAAGAAGCAGTGTGAAGATTAAAAGGAGCGACACGAAGAGGGGGCTCTGTAAGCCACAGGAAGTCCTCAAAATGCAAGTGATGACGGAGGACAGGGAAGGGCAGAGGGGCTGAGAGCTGGAGAGGGCTGGGAGCAGGACCCTCAGGGTTTGGAAAGAGCATCAAAGGGGCACCCACTCCCTCTCACACCACTGACCTCTCTCCTCGGGGGAGCCCAGTGTGAAGCTCCCCCCTCCCCGCCTCACCTGACACAGAGACGGGAGTGAAATGAAACACAGCCCCCAGCCCACCCCCTGTGGTCCAGTATTTCTCACCCGGTGTAATGAAATGGAAGGAATTTCTGCTGAGAAGGGTGATTACTAACCTGCCAAGATGAGTGAGAAAAATCAATTCAGAGAGTGCGGGAAGGTAGGGACTCGGCTGAGTGGAGGAAACATTGGGGGGGGGAGGCGGGGAGAGGGCAGGACGGGGAGACAGAGAGCAACCAGAAGGGGAGAGAGACGGACAGACAGACAGACCACAGGTCCTGTTCAGTGACAACAGACTTCAGGTAGATTTAACCTCAATCCTCTCCCACCATTTCTCTCTTCAGTGATAAGCAAAGAAGATTAAGGAAGTAGGTTCAAGAGGCAAACACACAGGGACTTCCCTGGTGGTCCAGTGTTTAAGATTTTGCCTACCGATGCAGGGGTTGCGAGTTTGATCCCTGGTCTGGATCGAACTGAGATCCAGATCCAGGGAGCTGAGATCCCACCTGCCTCAGGGTCAAAAAGCCAAAACATAAAACAGAAACAATATTGGAATAAATTCAATAAAGACTTTTTTAAAAAATGGTCCACATCTGAAAAAAAAAAAAAAAAGAGGCAAAGGTGTGTTTCATACAGAGGTTCAGTGGGAGGGGATTGGGACCAAGGTCCTGCACTTCTGACCAGCTCGGGGGGTCCGACGACACTGTTCTGGGGACCAGACGTGGCTGAAGATAGAAACAGTCCACACGACAATCTGTGAATGGACACCACACATCTTTCCCAAGTGCCTACTATGTGTTTTCACACCAAGAGCCTGACGCTTAGCAAATGCGCGGTGGGGCCTGACTGAAGGTTACTTGCGTGAAGTGTTTGGTAATTAATTGTTTGATGGGGGTGAAATCCACCTGACATAAAATCAACCACTTGAAAGTGTCCGGTTTGGCGGCGTTTTGCACCTTCTCAGTGTTGTGCCGCCACCATCTCTATCTAGTTCCAGAACATTTTTTATCACCCCCGCAATGAGCCCACTTCCCATTCCCTCCTCCCCGGGTCCTGGCAACCACCAGTCTTCTTACTTTTTGCATGGATGCACTTATTCCAGATATTTCATTTTCTGTTAACGATAACCCGTGACCTTCAGTGTCTGGCTTCATTCAGGCAGCATCAGATAACCTTGCACAGGAATGTTCACAGTAGCAATATCCATCAAGTGGAAACAACCCAAGTGTCCATCGACTGACGAATGAACAAAAGGTGGTGTATGTTTACACAGTGGAATATCATTCAGCCATAAAAAGGAGCAAAGTGCTAACGTATTCTATAATGCAGATGGACCTAAAAAACTTCATGCTGTATAATTTATTATTTCTTGGGCTGTGCCATGCAGCATTTCGAATCTTAGTTCCCTGACCAGGGACAGAACTTGTGCCTCTTCTAGGAGAAGCACAGAGTCTTATCCACTGGACAGTCAGGGAAGTCCCATGCTGCATGATTCATTTTTAAATGATGTTTCTTGCCCTTATGGCTCCTTTGTGACCCAATCCAAGGGTCATCACTTCCCACCCCATATAAATAGAAGCTGAGCATCCATGACGGGGGAGATGCTGGACACACCAGGGTCAAAGGTCAGTCAGACCAAGGCTGGCACTTGGCTCCTTATTGATTTACCTGATGACCTTAGGCAAGTCCCTTGCCTTTCCCAAGGCTTAGATTTCTCATCTGTAAGATGGGATTCAAGATTTCTCACTGGGTTGGCCCCAGAGCTCCACTAGGTGAGGGTGAGTGCTCTGGGTAAGCTGCAGAACTGGATGAGAGTCTGTGACTGTCAGGGGTTGAATAAGGGGGAACTTCAAATCCATCCACTACCCGCAGTGTTTGGGAGGCAGGACACCAGTGCCAGAAAGAGAATTCGAAGCACAAGGAGAGTGCTGGTCATCACAGAGGATCTCAGTGGGTGGCTGCTCTCACATAAAATCCAAACCCCTGTTCACCACCCATCAAGCTCGTCTGACCAGCACTGTCCCCCTCCAAGACTTTGGCTGGACCCTAGCACTCATCCAGCCCAACTCCCTCCTTTCATAGGTGAAGAACTGGAGACCCAAGGAAGAGAAGCAATTTGCCCAAAGTCTAAACTTCCAGTTCACTTGTTACTGACGTCCAGTTCAGATGGTGAACTGAACAAACCCCTTGAATATATTTCCCTCCACGAAACCCAATAAAATTACAGTAAAGGAATTTTTCAAAGCATAAACATCTAAGGACAGGGTGCACTGAGGGAAAAGACAATAGCCATAAGGTTCAGAAATTGGAAAGGAGGAGGACAAGGGTAATTGACTTAGCAGACGCAACACAGCTGAATCCTAAGTCAGCCATGGGAATGCTGGAGACCAACCTGATTGGAACCCATTTGTTATGGCATCCAATTAACTTTCCTTTGTCAGATTCTCCGTGCAGACCCAGCATAAGATGAATACATCTCCCCAGACCATTCTTTGGGGAAGGAAGCAACAGAGAGCAAAGCCAACAAGGTATTGTGAAAAGTTCTTCAGTGGAGATATAGATAGAGAGATACTAGAGGAGGACATGGCAACCCATTCCAATATTCTTGCTGGACAATCCCACGAACAGAGGAGCATGATAGGCCATAGTCCATGGGGTCGCAAAGAGTCGGGCACAACTTAGGAACTAAACAGCAACAACAACAAAAATATCTAGATACATATGTGGCTACCTATTAATATGTCTAGATAGATAGATATGGCAGGAGATTCCCCAAAGAAGGAGCAATCAGTTCTCTTTGGGAAGATAGAGGGGTGAAGGTTGCAAAGGACAGAGGAGTTGGAGCTGGTTACTGAAGAATAACCAGCAGAAGAAGGATCGGGGGCACTTCCAACTGCAGAACAGCAAAAGCAAGATGCAGTAAGAATACGAACATTTCAGAGCATGGCAAGTAACTCAGAGAAGGCGAGACAGAGACACCCTCAGGTGCCAGGTCTTGACAGACCTGCTGAGCTAGAACTCAAGGGTCCTGGGGAGCCATTGAAAGGTTTAGAGCAGTGGAGTGACTAGGGTCTAAAAGATCACTCTTATGAGAGTGGAATAGAGGAGTCACAAGAATTCCCATTTATGTCTCAAATTCCCCCTCTTCATTATTTCTTCCACATGCTTTAATTGAGCCCTACTGTGTGCACAGCCCCATGCTGGGTGCCAAAGACTGGGGCAAGTATCCGCATACACACACACACACAAGAGCATGGTGTGATCAGGCCAGAGCAGCGGTAATTGGGCTCCGTCTGCATCTGCCATCTCCTGTTGCTTGGAAAAGACATCCCACCGAGTGTCAAATGTGCACCTGCCGGCTGGCCAGCACACTCGCATAAAAGTCTGTGAAAAAAAAAATGGATTATATTCATTCTCTTAACCTCACCCCAACCCGAACATAAATCGTCTCTGTTTATAACACTTCTGGCGTTTTGTGCATTTTGCCGAGTGACATAAAATGACAATAAATTTCGGCCCCACCAGCAGAAAAGTACCTAAAATGCCACATGTCACTAATATTGACAGGTTCTAAAAGTAAAACTTGGAAATGGTTCAGGTGACATAAATTAAAATAAAAATATATACTTTGTCCTTGAGAGAGAATCAGCTAAAATTAAACCTTCGTGTGGGAGGGATGTCCAGGAATGTGAGCGAGAGAAACACCAGGGACGCTGTTTCAGAACAGAGCCACAGAGTTGGGGGCCGAGAAGGACTCGAAGGAAACCCAAGCTGGACCCCTGATAGAGGCAAGAAGGACTGTTCTCAGGGCAGGACTTCAGATATGCAGCCACCGCCTTCAGACGACCGTTCACGTTTAAATATATATTAATACATTTAAATACATGGCTGTTCGCATTTAAATTTAAATGCAGTTAAACTCCAATTCCTTGGTTCTGCGGCCACATTCCAAGGGCTCAGTGGCCACAGAAGGCGAGGGGCTATTGCCTTGGACCTTGGATGGAGAAGTCTGTCACAGAAGGTTCTATCAGACTGGGCTGTCCGGGACCAAAAGCATCCCTACTGCTCTCCCCAAGGGCGACTGACACCTGTGAATTTCCTCCTTTCCCCTGACGTTCTCAGCCGCCTCCCCTTAAACTCCTCCTTTCCTCCTCTCTCTGGCCATCTGCCTGCCTGCCTCTCTCTGGCCCCTTTCTTGGCCTCGCTCCTCTGGTTCCTTTTTTTTTTTCTCCATACTTCTCTAACACACAAATAAATCCAGAAGGCCGACTAGGATTTGAAACCAGAGCTCAAAGCCCTGCTTGAGCACTGTGGGATCCTGGTGAATGAGGACAGCATGCCTGCCCCCCAAGCTGGTAGTTATGGGGGGAGTGGCACCTCCTGTGTGCGTTTGTGAACTGGAATCACACTGAGTGGCACATCAGCTCGGGGCCGCTCTTTCCTTCCTTCTCCTTGAACGCAGATCTTCAGAGGCATAGAAAAATCGACCAGATCTATGTCAGCCTCTTTAGCTCAGAACTGAAGACTTCACGAAAATTTTCCTGTTTCACCTCTGGCTCCAGCCCACTCATCCCTCTTTCCATGTTCTAAATACTCAGTGTGTTTTTCAACCTCCCTATCTCCCCAGCCTAGGATGTCCTTTGCCCTTCTGTCTCCCTCTTATTATCCTACTTCCAGTGGAGGGTCCAGTTCAGAGAACATCTATTCTCCTGGGTAACTTCACCTTGTCCACTGAGGCTCAAACACAGGATTGGTTGATGATTATAAGAAAGGAGGTGGAGCGGGGGAAACCCAGAGAAATTGAAGAACTGGTCTGTTTCATTTCGGGCAGACGGGAGCCTGCTTGCTCTCCATCTGTGGCTGAGCGGACTTGTCTCATTCCTCCAATCAACATTTACTGGGTGCCCACTGTTGCATGGGGCTTCCCAGGTGGCGCCAGTGGTAAAGAAGCCACCTACCAATGCAGGAGACACAAGAGACTCGGGATCGACCCCTGGGTTGGGAAGATCCCCTGGAGGAGGAAATGGCAACCCACTCCAGTATTCTCGCCTGGAAAATCCCACAGAGAGAGGAAACTGGCAGGCTGCAGTCCGTGGGGTGCAAAGAGTGAGACACAACTGAGTATGCACGCCTAACACCACTGTTTACATGGCCCTGCCCTGCTGGATACAGGATGTATCAAGCACATCCCTTTCCTGGAGAAGTCCCAGCCTGATGGAGTAAGGGGCCGTCCCCTGAGCAAGTACTAGGCAGCATGACGAGTTCTGGCCATGCCAGAGGGGCTTCCGTCCACGGCAGGAGGCTGCAGGATGTGAGTAAATGCCCCAAGAGCGGGGTGGGGGTGGGGGGGGCGGGGCGGGGAGTGTTTGGGACCGGGGGAGGGGTTTGTCACAAAGAGTCTGGCCAATGAGAATGCAGGAGGACATTCCAAGATAGGAGCAGAGGCCAGGAAGAGAAAAACACGCTCAAGGAGCCAGGGGTCCTTCAGGGGGACTGAGCATAGGTATGAAGAGGGAACAAAAATGATGATCGGGTCAGGGGAGCAGGAGGGGTCAGCAGGCTGGTTATGGGTAAGGTGACGTCATCCTGCAGGAGCCCACAACAGGCTTTAAGCAAGGGAGAGCTGTGATCACAGAGGTGCTTGGGGGCAGTTCAGGGCTGGGACATGCCCCTGGAGGCCTGGGGGAAGGTTGCTGTAGGGTAGGCCATGGTAGGGACAGACAGGGCAGGCAGGAGGCCCTGTCTTGGGTCTTGGGCCTTGCCCTTCCCCCTTGGCTGCTGCCGCCTCAGGCATCTAACCAGTGCAGCACGCCACCCCCCCAACCCCCCAGCACCTTCCTGCCAGCCCAGAAGCCTTCTGGGCTGCACAATTTGTGAAGAACATTATGTAAATGGGCTTTATGCAAATCCAGCCTCCCCCTGCTCGATGGACTCCTGAACCCTAATTAACTTGCCAGAGCCTGCGTTGCCGTCCCCTCTACGCCAGCCCAGCCCCCCAGCCCGCTCCCCCAACCAAGAAATCCATCTTCAGAGGCGAACCCGGTCTAATCGCTCCCTCATTTGGATGTGCGGGCTGTCACCCACACGTTAGCCGGCAGGAGAAGGCGGCATTTCAGCCAGTTGACACTTCTGCTTCCGATACAGCTCCAAAATAAATGCCTGTTGTGTGTGTGTGTGTATGTGTTTCTTTTCTCCCCCTCCTGCTTTATTTTTGCTTGCTTCCAGAGCCAGAAACAGCTCTGGGGAAAGTTGATGCAATTTCTCATTATCTTCAAGTCTTTCTTCTCCCATCTTGGGCCATCCTCCCCTCCCCGACCTCAGAGTCAGGGGTCCCAAAACCCTCTCCCCTGCCTCTCTCCAAAGATGCGCTCTGGGAAGGAGCAGGCATCTGTTGTTTTTGAAATCAGACCATCAAGGATTTATTCCTCAAGGCGCGGACGGTGAACGTGTGTATCCCTCAAGGTATGTTTTCGAACTAGAAAGAACCTCAGGAGCACCTCACCCAGCCTCCTGGATTCTGAGACAGTGGAACCTAGGTTCAGGGAGCGCCAGGGATGCATCCAGGGTCACGCAGCAGGGATGGAGTCACACCCAGCCCCCTCGCCCACCCCACCCCCTGCCTCCTTCGCAGGGCTGGCTTCCGTCCCCCTCCCCCACCCAGCCTAACATCCCCCGTGTCCCAAGCAGCTCAGTGAAAGGAGCTGCTCTTGACAGTCTGGTGCCTGCTCACTTTCAAGTGCAGAACAAAGCAAAATAAAGGCTGTCCCAGGAAACAGGAAGAATTGTGTTGTCAGCCGGTTCCTGCTGCTGCAGCAGATTCCCTGGGTACCATTCTAAAGGCAGAAATGGGTGGGGTGGGGAAGTGGGGAGGGCCGTTTGTGCCTCTGGAGCTCGGAGGGCAGAG
Organism: Bubalus kerabau; assembly: GCF_029407905.1. NCBI lineage: Eukaryota > Metazoa > Chordata > Mammalia > Artiodactyla > Bovidae > Bubalus > Bubalus kerabau. The sequence continues at coordinate 70,619,876 of NC_073639.1, read as the reverse complement.
CAGGCACGATGTTTAAGGCTCAACACTGTAAAGGGGTGGGTTTTTTTTTTAAGATGTAGTGTATAGGATATTTACTCGAGTTTGGTCTGACAACGCGGAGCGGAAACAAGCAGGGTGACTGTTCGATCATTCATTCATTCAGCCATCATTCATTCCGGAAGCATTTATTACTGGTAGCTTCTGGACCAGAGTGGACCCCCCAAATTCATTTCTGCCTGCGGAGCCTGGTAACCAACCCACTTGTCACCCACGAGGAGCCCAAGATCACCATATGGAGGCAGCCGTCTGACACCACGTCTGTCCCAGTGGCCAAGTCTCTCTCCCTCCACCCTTGGCATCTGTGCACATGAATTTTTAAAGGGTCCACGTTTGGAAATCCCCAAAATCATCTTGTCCTTTCATTTTCGTTTCTGAGAAGGAATGATGTCTGCTTGTACTTAACCCTGAGAGGAAGTTTATCACAGAAGAAGGAATCTGGAGCGAACACACACAGAGGGTTCAAATCTTATGACCTTAGGCAAGGCACTGCTTCCAAAATCTCGTTTTCTCGTCTGTAAAAGGAGGACCATTAACAGTGCATACTTCACAGTGATTAAAGAGGAGATAGATAAATGTAAAAAATCACCTTCTGTCTGAGATAAAAGTCTGCTCACATACCCTCTATTAAAGCCATCGTCAATTTCTTATTAGTGTTTCAAAAACAAATGTAGGGAATCAGAATCCTTTTAAGAATTTTATGATTAGAATTTTATTACATCAGAGATGCCAATGAAGATGTCTCCAGGAAACACGTGGGTCTAATTAGTTCACCTCTTCGAGCCTCAATTTTCTAGCTATAAAATGGGAATAATAAAATTAGCTACCTCCTAAGGTTGTTGGAAGGAAGAGTCTTAGTACTGCATGAGTCATATAGTTAGGGCTCAGTGAATCCTGGACAAAAAATATAGACAGGCTTCCCTGGTGGTTCAGTGGTTAAAAGAAAAAAAAAATCCACCTGCCAATACAGGAGACATGGGTTCGATCTCTGGTCTGGGAAGATCCCACGTGCTGCCAGCAACTAAGCCCATGAGTCTGTGCTCTAGAGCCCGGGAGTCACGAGCCCTGAGGCCATGTGCCGCAGTTACTGAAGCCCATGCACCCCACAGCCTTGTGCTCCACAACAAGAGAAGACTCCCTAGTGAAGAGCCCATGCGCAGCAGCTAGAGAGCAGACCTTGCTCGTGGCAACTCGAGAAAACCCGAGCAGCGACGAAGACCCAGCACAGCCAACACTAAATAAATAAATAAAATTGTAAACAAGAACACAGACATAAGTACATGCATAAGTTATGTGCAGGGACAGGGAGTTCTCTAATCAATTAATTTAAAAGTAATTACCCTAGGCTGTCTATAAAGGAAAGTTTCTCCCTCCAGACTTAATGATGGATGATTTGGATAGAAATACTGGGTTACGTTCCTATTGCTATTTGGAAAGAAAACACACAAAAATGTTTTGAAAACTGTAGAAATTAAATGACTTTGCTTATTCCAACAGAAGACAAATCTATCTCTAAGAATAAGCATTCAGACTTGGATAGGTGGCAATTCTTTATATCTCAGGTTTCCAAACTCTCATCTTAGATACACGGCAGGCATGGTCCAAATGTCATTCTTGATGATATATTCGATGACAAATGCCAGGATATGCATGGCGCACTTTACAATTATTATAGAGCTTTTCAACCCTCCTCTGCTTTGGAATTTTTTCTTGGGGGCATTGGAATGTCGCTACAGAGACTACCACAGCACAAGTTCATGGCCAGCCATTAGTCTCACTCTGAGATATTACTTAGTCCTATAAGGCAATAAGATCTCATTTAGCACACCAACTCCTGTCAATCTGTAGCTGCAGCCTGAAGTGCTGCGTTAAGAAGGATTCTGAGGTCTTATCTAAGCTTAATGCCAAAGAGTGCCTTATGGATTAGTGATGTCTGCTGAGGAGCTCGGTGACGGTAGTACGTGTGTGCCTCATATGTGCTCACCCTGAGTTAGTGCAACCCTCTGTGTATGATAGTCCAAGAAACTGAAGCTCGGAGAGGGGAACTGATTTGCCAAGGTCACACAGCTATTTAGTGGCAGAGGGAGAAATGGAATAAGTATCTCCTGGCTCTGTGCCCAGGTCTGTTTCCTCTCCATGGTGACACACGCAAGTTCCTAGGAGATCCAGTGGTATCTATGAGGCAGTCATACGTTTGGCATTTGCTATCCTATTTACCACCCCCATATGGTTCCAAAAAGATCTGCGGTGATTACACTCCAGAAATATACACATTTGAGAGAAATGCACACATTAACAGAGGACTCAAATAAAATAGACAAGGTAAACAGGGGAAAGGAACCAGGAAACTTAGAATAAAAAATAAGAGGGAGCCAAGAGTAAGTTTGACACACAAAAATGCATCCCTACACAGGTGCCAGGCAACTGGTGGCCAATGCAAAGAAGTAACCAGGAATCCAGGAGTTTGGAAAAGGGGGATTCAGTCATTCAGAAGAAAGAGATTTCTGTGAAGTTCTCCTGGGAGAAATACCTCCATGAGTGCTCATGCCTAGGCAGCTGTGAAGCATTGCAGGGTGTTCCTCAAAGATACGTCTCCAAGAAACAAAGCAATTTTGATACCACTGACTCTTGGAATGTCTCCTGGTGAAGGTCAATGATGAAATGTCAAAAGGTGGTCCAAGAACTCAAGATTTTTAGTGTTGACAGCCATGTTTCCAAAGCCAGCAGTCAGGTTCTATTGTTCCTCTTACTTGACCCCCTGGCAGTCTTTGATATAGTTGGTGGCCTCACCCTTGGTTTTATGCTCACCTGCAGGACACCACATTCTCTTGCATGACAGCTGCTTCCCCACATCCTGTGTGGCACATTTATCCTCCCCTTCAGTGTCTAAATGTTGCAGGCTCCAAGACTCAGCCTACAGGCCTTCTCTTAGACTTCTCTGTCCTCAGCTCTTGGTGATCTCATGGCTTTAAAACCATCCTCGGGCTGATGACTTCAAAATTTATATCTCCAGCCTGACCTCTCTCCTAGACTCCAGACTCATACATCCACCAGCCCCCTTGACATCCCCAGCTGGACACTAATGGCATCTCAAACTTCAGACGTCCATCTCCAGAGACTCGATGCCACTCCACCCTTTCTCTAACCTGGTACCACTCCCTCATCCTCCCCATTTCAGGGAATGGCAACACTGTTCCCCCAGTTGCTCAGGCCAGAAACCTGGGACTTGACCTTTACTCCTGTCTTCTTGTCTCATCCGATATCCAATTCATCAACAAGTCCTGACAACTCAATTACAAAAACTGCTTCAAACGCAACCCTCTTTCCCCGTCTCAACCACAGCCTCCCCGTTTGAGCCACCTTACCGTCATACTTTACAGCTAGTGGACGGGAAATTCTCCAACCTCACCTTTCTGATTCCACTCCTGCCCCCTACAGTCTGTTCTCCAGACAGCAGTCAGAACAACCATTATTTTAAATGCCGATCTGATCAGATCTGGCTCAGAGGCCTCCATCACTCTGCTCCAGTCACACTGGGCTCCTGCTGGGGACACTCTCCTCTCAATAACTCTGCATTGCCTGGTCCCTCCTCTTGAGATGCTCTTTCCCTAGACAGCCCATAGTTTAGTCCCTTACCCATGACTCTGATGAAAACCACCTCCTGCAGGAGGCCTTCCCTGACCACTCTGTTTTAAATGGACCTTACCAGCCTCCCTCCCAACTGCCTCCAGCATCTCTCCCCATTCCCCACCAGCATCCCTCCCACCTCTTACTATCAACCCTCACACCCTACTGACTTCCCTCCCACCCTCCTCAACCTGCGTCCCCACCACCACCACCAGGAAGAGGTCTTGTCTGTCTCTTGCCCACACCGCGCTATGAGAGCAGGGACATTTGCCTCAATTTCAAACCACTGTAGCCCTATATCCTGCACTTAATGCATGCTAAGTCACTTCAGTCATGTCCTACTGTTTGTGACGCTATGGACTGTAGCCTGGCAGACTCCTCTGTCCATGGGATTCTCCAGGCAGGAATACTGGAGTGGGTTGCTGTGCCCTCCTCCAGGGGATATGCACATAATAGGTGCTCAATAAACACATTTTGCACCAATGACTCTCTACTCATCAGACTTATTCAAGATAAATCTCTGAACTGAAAATTCCAAGGTGATCAGCCCATGGGGGAAGCAGAGTAGACTCGGGTCCCTCATTGGCGGCTAAGTTGGCAGGAGAGTTTTGCCTTCGAAGATGGCACATGGAGTCACATCTGTCCCCTTGGCTGATGCCACTAGGGATGTCCCGATGATTTCCACAGCATCCCCCTACTCATAAATATCTCCCCTTGGTGTCAGCTGACCCCTTGGATCTCACCAGAGGGAATACTGTCATCAAACCCCAATAAATTGCTAAAAACCTCAGCAGATCGGGCCAATTTACAGCAGGTTTTGACTTTAATAATGTTTTGTCTTGGATTTGGCCCTAATTATAAATCATTTGCAACTGTGCTTTAAACCATAAGCAAATCTTACATGGCATTCTTATTATCTACTTAATATTGCAGGAAGAAAGATTTACGGAATCGCATTCTGGGAATTAAGCAAACGAGGAAACTTTTAGGTGAAGGTGAAACACATGAAAATTACAGTTTTGTCGTAAAACGCTGATTGATCAATGATTATTGTAAAACTGTAGTAACCAAGCTGGCGTCAACATAAATCTGTAATTGGCTGGATTTATTCTTTTTCAAAATACTGTATTTCCTACAGTTTTGACCATCGTGTTAATCTGAGCCTGTCAGATTTACTGTAGTTTTAACTTAATTAACTCCATTGAGCTGATGCATATATGTGTCTGTGCAAGTGAATGTAGTGTGTGCGTGGGCATGTGTGTGGTTTAGAATGATAGATAGACAGATTAGATGGACGGATAGAGATTGAGAGATTAAATGAAGGATAAAGAGATAGGGAGAGAGAGACCAGGAGGATGGACAGAGAGAGATGGAAAGATAGAACAACAGATAGACTAGATGCATGGACAAATAGAGAGACAGATGCATTACCACCAGTTGTTTGTACTTTTCAACGCTTTGTGTTTTTTTCTTTAAATCTAACTTTTGAAATATTTGAAGATAATCGCTTCTTGGCCTTCTGGCTAAGATCAAGTGTGGTATCTGTTCTTATCCCTTTAAAATATTTGAAGATAACACCCTAAGCTATGTGAAGCCAATCCTGCTGCAGAAATGGCTCCAAAGCACTACTTCCTACATCATCCTTCTGAGGGGTGACCACCTCGGGTCATAATATTGCATCTTAGGAGGCAGGGAGGACTGCAGAAAGCTCATGATTGACTCAGATCTTGGCTCTGCCGTTTACTGGCTGTATCACTCTAAAGAACCTACATCATCTCACTGAGCCTCAGGCTCCTGCATCTGTAAAATGGGAATAATTACAGCCACTTTACCGGCTACTCTGAGGCTTAAATGAAATGACAGATGTGAAGTGGTTAGCCCTGGGGCTTGCACATTGCTGATGCTCAGGACCTGCTGTGGAAGCTCCCTTTTCCTCTCCCTGGTCAGAGGATGGACTTGTGATGTAGGGGCAAGGGGAGCGTGCCCTAAGGAACGAGGTCCAGGAAGCACTCTAACCCTCAGAGGGACCCTCACAGAGAGGGTAGTCCTCACACCAGGGGGAAACCAGACTAGACCTCAGAATCATCTTCTATCCCCACAGGACCAGGGAGCTGGTAGGTCCAGACCAAAACCACACAGGGACATGCTAATGCAAAATTAAGTGAGTGAAAGTCGTTCAGTCATGTCTGACTCTTTGCAACCCCATGGACTACACAGTCCATGGAATTCTCCAGGCCAGAATACTGGAGTGGGTAGTCTTTCCCTTCTCCAGGGGATCTTCCCAACCCAGGGATAGAACCCAGCTCTCCCGCACTGCAGGCGGATTCTTTACCAGCTGAGCCACAAAGGAAACAGTAGTAGCCCCCACTCAGTCCTTCAGTTCAGTTCAGTTCAGTAGCTCAGTCGTGTCCAACTCTTTGTGACCCCATGGACTGCAGCACACCAGGCGTCCCTGTCTATCCCCAACTCCTGGAACTTGCTCAAACTCATGTCCATTGAGTCGGTGATGCCATCCAACCATCTCCTCCTCTGTTGTCCCCTTCTCCTCCCACTTTCAATCTTTCCCAGCATCAGGATCTTTTCAAATGAGTCAGTTCTTCGCATCAGGTGGCCAAAGTCCTTACAGTCATACTTTTGTGAAATCTCAGCAGAGCCAGCCACCTCTGAGCTAAGAATGAGGATGTCAGAGGTGTGACTTGCCCAAGCAAACAGCAAACAGTGGCAGAACCAAGACTCCAAGCCCACAAGCTGAGCTCTGAGCTTTGCTGCTTCCAAGAGTCACTGGGCTTACACATCCCTTCGGGGGCGGCACTCTGTCTTGGAGGGAAAGGGAGACCCAGCGGAGCCATTTCGGTCTCTTCTCAGCTAATTGCTGAGGACAGACCTGAGAAGTAGCCAGTCTGAGGTGGAACCTCCCCCCTCTCTTCTCACAGAGTAGTGCACTTGGGTTGAACAGTGCTCTTTTTCTTGACACAGCCAGTGAAAAATATTTTCTGAAACTATTCTGAGTCACTGATTCACACTGTCTGTTTTCAAGCTGCCCAGGGTCAAGAGAGTCAACCGTGGCTAAATGAACCCAGACATTGAATTTCACCAAAAGGTAAATATTCTGAGCCATGAAAAAAAAAATGTTGGTTTCAAATATAACTTTCATGTGCCATCTCCCTTCCTCTCTTCCTCATCTCCCTCTCCCAACCTCTCTCCCTCCTTCCTTCCTTTTCACCTTGATTTCTTCTCCTCTTTTCTCCACCTCTCTATTCTTCAGTCTTTCTCTTCCTCCTTTTTTAATCTCTCCTTCTTTCTCCTGTTCCATTTTCCCTCTTATTTCCCTCTCTTCCTTCCTCTATTCTCTTCTATCCTCCTTCCTTCTCTTTTGTGTTAAAATATGCACAGGAGTTTTTTGTTTGTTTTACAATGGTGATCAGGAGATGACTGCCATTGAAAAGATGGTTTGGACTTCCCTGGTGGGTCAGTGACTAAGAATCTGCCTGCCGATGAAGGGGACAGGGGTTCAACCTCTGGTCTGGGAGAATCCCATAGGCTGTGAGTAACTAACCGGGGGACCACAGCTACTGAACTGGAGCTCTAGAGCCCAAGAGCCGCCACTACTGAAGCCAGTGTGCTTGCTCTACAGCTTGTGCTTCGCAACAAGAGAAGTCGCTGCAATGAGAAGCCCGAGCACAGCAACTAGAGTGGAGCCCCAGCTCGCTGCAACTAGAGAAAGTCTGAGAACAGCAATGAAGACCCAGGGCAACAAACTATTTTTTGATTTTTTTTTAAATTAGAAAAAAAAAAAAAAACATGGTTGTTGCTCACATTTCCCAAGAGGAGGGGACACAACAGGCTGGGCCATGTGAGGAAACACCAGGAGGAGATTCTGGTAGGGAGGCAGAAGGAACAAGAAGAAAACATGTGCCAGAGACCTGATTGTGGTTTTTGCAAGAAGGACAGGTGAGGCAAGATTAAGCTAATCTAGTATTGGCTAGTTGCAGAATTTCAGCAGACTTAGGGCTTCCCTGGTGGCTCAGCCAGTAAAGAATCTGCACGATGTGGGAGACCTGGGTTCCATCCCTGGAATGGGAAGATCCCCTGGAAAAGGGAACAGCTACCCACTCCAGTATTCTTGCCTGGAGAATTCCATGGGCAGAGGAGCGCGGCTGCCAGTTGCAGGGCTTCCCTTGTGTCTCAGATGGTAAAGAATCCACCTGCTAATGCAGGAGACCCAAGTTCGATCCCTGGGTTAGGAAGATCTCCTGGAGAAGGAAATGGCAACTCACTCCAGTATTCTTGCCTGGAGAATTCCATAGTCAGAGGAGCCTTGCAGGCTACTACTTCAGGGTTGAGCATTTCTGGGGCTTCCTTGGTGGTTCAGATGGTAAAGAATCCACCTGCAATGTGGGAGACCTGGGTTCAACCCCTGGGTTGGGAAGACCCCCCTGGAGGAGGGCATGGCAACCCACTTCAGTATTCTTGCCTGGAGAATCCCCATGGACTGAGGAGCCTGGAGGGCTACAGTCCATGGGGCTGCAAAGAGTTGGATACAACTGAGCAACTGAGCACAGCTGGACTATAGAGCTGATGGTTCCCCTGTCATCTGGGACCTGGCCCCAGGGTGACTCAGACAGAGAGGTGGTATCCTGAGCTGCAAAAGCCTGATAAAAGGAGGTAGAGGAGTGTGTGGCCTTTGCATTGGTCAGTTTGTGTATCAAAGGTGTGCTGAAAGGCAATGTATGCTCCCTCTAGGAAACAGCTAACCCTGGGAGGGGCAGTTAGGGGGTCTGCAAGGTGCCACCGCCATGTCAAAGCATCATGGTTAGGGCTTAGGGCTTAGGGCTTCCCTGGTGGCTCAGAAGTTAAAGCGTCTGCCTGCAATGCGGGAGACCCAGGTTTGATTCCTGGGTTGGGAAGCTCCCCTGGAGAAGGAAATGGCAACCCACTCCAGTATTCTTGCCTGGAGAATCCCTTGGAGAGAGGAGCCTAGTAGGCTACAGTCCACAGGGTCGCAAAGAGTTGGACATGACTGAGTGACTTCACTTTCACTTTCTTTCAAGGTGCTACCACCATGTCAAAGCATCATGACATCCAGAAAATGTTTTAAAAGCTTTCTCCCTTCTTCTTTCTCCTCCCTTCTGCCTCCCCCGAGTCTGCAAAGAACTCACCACAAATGTTGGGGTGAATGTGAATAAAGGGCTGGATTGGGTGGGCAACCAGGAGCCAGGAGAGGAACACACAGTCTCAAGAATGACTGGGGAGACAGAGCCCTGGTTTTCAGAGACTGAAGGTGCCTCCCGCCAGCCAGTGAGGAAAGAGCTTCATGCAGCTCCCGGCGGCCTGAGCCCTACCCCTCTGCTTCTCAGAAGCCGTCGCCTGTCCTGACAGCCATGGCGACCGCTTCCTCACCCTGCCACCGTCCCGTGGGCTGGTTGTTTTGCCCAGTCCTGGAATTACCCAAATCCCCTTAAATACATGGCTGCAAATGAGGACACTGGAAAAAAAGGCAATAATTGTGACAGTAACTCACGGGGCCAGGCCTGACACGTCTCTAATTGCCTGCTAAAATTGTCGCTGTCTCCTAAAGTGCAAATTATCACCCGAAATGACAAGAATAATGAATGAGTAACTCTGATGTAATGCAACAATTAGTCCTCAAAGACACTGTCTAATATGGTAATTCAGAACACCCACTCCTTGTTATTAAGTGCCTGATAATTATTTAATTATCTATCTGCCAGCATGATTTACTTGGTTTATTTAGCTGCAGATGTGGGCAGGAGCATTCGGGTTTAAGGTCAGGACGAGCTGGCCCCTCTGTCGGCCGCCACATCGCTTTGCTTGGGTGCTGGAGGCCACCGTCTGTCTGACGCCCCTAATTGACTCTGGCAGTCCGGACCCAGAGTCAGAAAATCCTCCTCTCTCCACTCCTGGCTCTGGCCTGCGGTCACTCGGGGACTGAGGTCCGTGAAGACCAGGACTGAAGGCCTCTACTTACCTCTTGCCCAGTGGACCCCCCAACAAGTGATAAGATTATTTAGGGTAAACAGCTGCCCCACCAAGATCAAGGTGAGTGTCCACTCTGTGCCAGGCTCAGGGCCATGTGTTTGCCCAAACGTTAGCTTGTGTAATCGTCTCAGTAACGCCAGGAGGTAAAACAGTCAGTATCAGCATGTGACAGAGGAGGTCACTTGCCCAAGTTCCCACCATAAACAAGTGATGAGGCCAGGAACGCCGGCCCAGAGCCACTGTGCACTCCTGGACCCTGACACCCACCACAGTGAGGCTGCCCCAGAGCTCCTGGCCACCGCGCAATCCAGGGCCAGGGCACAAACAGGAGAGTCTGTGTCAGGATTCAGGAAGTCAGGTCTTGGTCTCCAAACCACAAAATGACTGATAGGAGAAGGAAGAAGGTTTAGTCTGTGTTGGTTCAAAGAACTCAGAGTCAAGAAGTAGAGCCTGCTACAGAGAGACAGGCTTGGGATCTAAAACTGGACCGCTTACTAGCTGAATGCACTTGGGCATGTTACTGAACTTCTCAAAGCCTCAGTTTCCTCGTCTGTAAAATGGGTGTGATCAGAAAGTCTCTCCATGACCAGCCTGTCAAAAGTACCCCTCATTATCATCAGATACTCTCCATTCAGCACCCTGTTGGTTTCCTTTACCACATGTGTGCGTATCTAAAATTATCTTGTTTATTTATCTAATTACCTACTACACACACACACACACACACAGAATATAAGCTCCAAGGACAGGGATCTTTTCTTATTTTTTTTTATCTTGTTTATACTGCTGTATTTTGAGTCTTTGTTACAGAGTTTAAGTATTATTATTTTTTTTTTGTATGTGCTATATTTTATTCTGTAATGGTTTTTTTTTTTTCATTTTTTTAATTTAATTTTATTTTTAAACCTTACAATATTGTGTTAGTTTTGCTTAAGTATTATTATTATCCTCCAATTAAAATAAATAATTTTTTAAAACTACGTTAACTACCACAGTATACATAGGTTGAAATGATTCTGTTTCCTAAAATTTTACTTATAATACATTGCTTACAAAAATTGAATCAGAGATTCAAACTAGCTATTTCCTGGTGCACATTTAAAATAAAAATTGTACAAAATAGTCATAGTCCACAAATTTATAAAAATCTAATTGTTCTCAAAATATTATTTCAGAGAACACTTACTTTGTCTGCCTTATTTATTCATCATAGTCTCTGCACCGAGCACAATGCTATACACTATATGAACCATGGCGTATTACAGGCCCTCTACAAATACCTGCAGAATAAATGAATGCGTGAATGACCAGCATCCAGACGCGTTCTCAGGCCAGCATAACCCTCCCTGAGTGACGTTCCAGCGTCTGCACACACAGCTCTCTGCCCTACTCTCTCCCCAGCCATCCCCTCTAATGATGCCCCAACTTCACACCCACACAGCTTCCACGTGCAAAAGGCCATGATGGTCACCCAGCTGGGACCCTGTGATTCTCCTGGGTGCTCCAGCCAATGGGCCCTGTGCTTCCAGCAGCTTCCCAAGTCCATACATCTGAGGGGTAAGTGTGGTTGGCCCAGGCCATCTGCAGTGGATGATCTTGGTTCTCACACACCCGTGTTTCCTCAATGCTTGCCATTTCTGGGCATATTTGCCCAACTCCCATACACAGGGTCTCATTGCCGAGGACTTCCTGTCTGCTGGAGCTCTCCACGGCCCCACACAGGTCAAGCCGTGCTCCTTCAGGCTGGGAATCAAGCTCCCAGGGAAGCAGCCTTCAGGAGGACGGGTGGGAGTCGGCGGATAGAGAGCCTGCTCTCCTGGGGACGTGCAAGTTTCTCAGTCTCTGTCAGTTTCCCAGTGGGAGGAAGCTCCAGTTTCCCAGCAGCACGTATTATCCGTGCCCCACTCAGGTCCCTTGGAAAGACCAGTCCATCCAGTCCCACCTACTGTGAACGCTGACTGTCCATGCTAACAGCTGCACCTGCAACTAAGAATTGCCCTCAGCCAGCAAGAGCCAACTTGCTCGGAAATACCCGGGAGACTACACCCTCCCTGAGGGGTGTCCCACTGCCACTAACCAAGCAGTGTGAGGTACAAAGGCCAGGACCCTTGTTCCAGGGTGGGAAACTCCACAGTGCTATTCATGCTCCATGGCCCTTGGCGGTCATCTGGAGGGTGGACATCAATTGAACCACACCTTTTCCTAGGCTCTCAAAGGCAGGGCATGTCTGACTTGTTGACAAAGCGCCATATTTCTTCACTTAGTGAATGAATGAATATGCACATGATACATTCAGATATACATACATGAATGATTGAATCAGAGCCATAGGATTCCCAAATCATGACCAGAACCCTGTCTTCTAAATCATCAGATTGTGCACTGAAGTGGTAGGAGGCAGCGAAGGGGAGGTCCGGGTTGAGAGTCAGAAGATCTCAGCTCTTGTCTTTGACTCACTGGGCAACTTGAGACCCCATGCTCTAGGTCTCCATTTTTCCATCTGTCCAAGGAGAAAAAGAACATTTTTCTCCACATTGTCTTCCGGCCAAACATAGAGTACGTTTTGCGATATATTTTTAGTGTTCTATTTTGAAACCATTTTAGACAAAAGGTTAAAAAAAATAATAAAGGAAGAAAACCAGGAGCACAGAGAGCTCCCTCTATCCTTCACCCAGCCTCCCTGAATGTTGATGGTCTGTGATCTTTAAGCCTTCAGTTCAAATGTCCGGGCAATTGTCTTAAGGGTGGAGATGTGGCGGGAGCGCCAGAAAGGAGGCTCCCCTGAGCAAACGCAGGATGAAAACGCACCGTGCCGGGCAGCCTTGGAAAACCAGGCGGCAGCAGACAGACAAAACGCCTTCCCTTTTCATTTCTCTCTGCTGCTCGTGGCACATCCACTGCTTCTTTTTATTTGTGGTCTCTCACCTCCTATGCCATGGCAAACAAGGGACTTTATAAATATTTCAAGCACTAATAATTTGTGCTGTCCCTGCTTAGACTTTTAAATGAATCTAAGAGCATTTCTCTCTGAGAAATCTGCCAAAATGCAGGCGGGTGAGAGAAATACCACCACCAGCCGCTGCCTGAGCTGGGTTCTTGATGGAGAGATGGCACCAGAGGCTGTGGCCAAGGATGTAAGATACTCATCTTTTCTCCCACCCCCATCCCTTACCCCAGCGTCTGCTCTGGGGAAGCTCTGCCTGGTAGGGGAAATAGCTAGTCTAAATCCCCGGTCCACAGGGTGGGGAGACCCCCACTGCTCCAGCTGACAGAGAGAGAGAGGACTGGTTAATTCTGTGATTGGTTTTAGAATCAGATATTCTTGGGTGATGCTGGAAAAGATTGAAGGCAGGAGGAGAAGGGGGCAGCAGAGAATGAGATGGCTGGATGCCATCACTGGTTCAATGGACGTGAGTTTCGAGCAAACTCCAGGAGACTGTGAAGGACAGGGAAACCTGGTGTGTGCAGTCCATGGGGCCGCAAAGAGTCAGACACAACTGAGCGACCAAGCAACAGCAACAATTGCTGGGTTCAGATCTCAGCTCGTCTACTCATTAGCTGTGTGGCCTGGGGCAAGTAACTTCACCTCTCTAAGTCTTTGTTTCTTTATCTATAAAGTGGATATCGTCAGGATTAAATGAAAGTACGCATATAGAGTGTACAGAGTCTAGCTTATGCCATGCACTCAATGCTCAGTAGCTGGTATTTTCCCTTTCGATATTTCCAAGATTTATTTCCAATATTTATAATGGCTCAGACATAATATGTTAGTTTCTCGTTCACACAGACTACTCGATGAGGTTCTAGGTTGGCTCAGGAGAGTGAGTAGGGGGGATATTATTCTACTTTGCCCAAGTTAATGGAGATTCTGCCATAGCTTCAAGATTTTCCTGGGGGCTCACCACCCAGCCAGCAGAGACGAAAAGAATCGGAGGGAGGGTCACAGAGAGTTCCTCCTGCCCTTCTGAAGCTCACACACAGTCTAGGAGCTGAGAGCTATGGAAACCACAGCCTATAAGATGCAGGGCAGATCTTCAAGGGAGGAGGGCCCAGGGCACTCAGGAGAACAGAGAAGAAGGAGATGTTTTCAGGAGGCAAACCCAATCCTGGCACACCTGCCTGAACCCCTTCAGAGGTTCACCTTGTTCTCAGGATGGAGACTGGACGCCTTCTCCAGCTTTCAAGCCCACCTGGTCCAGTCCCCCCAGCCTCTCCAGCCTTGGCCCCTCCTCCTCCTGCAGTCCCGACACTCTGGGCTACTTATTATCCCCCAAACAGGGCCACAATCACAGGGCAACCATACAATTTATCTTTCAAGCTAGGCCACTTTGGAGAGAGAAAGAGGATGCTACTAATTAATAACCCAGGACAGCTGGGGTTGTCTAGGACAGACACGAATATGTGGTCACTATACTGTACTGGTCCTGCCACAGGACCTTTGCATGGGCTGCTCTTCCTATTCCTTACTCACCCGGCTAACTTGCCCTGATGCTTCAGCATCACTTCCTCAAGGAAGCCTCTTCTGATCACCAAACGAAGTCAGATTCCTTTGCTATATGTTCTCCTAGAACCTGTTTCTTTCTCTCCTCTCTCTCTCTCTGGCTGTGCTGGGTCTTCAATGCTGTGCACAGGATTTCTCCAGTTACTGTATGCGGGCTTCTCATTGTGGTGGCTTCTCTTGTTGCAAAGCGTGGGCTCTAGAGTGCACAGACTTCAGTAGTTACGATACGCAGGTTCAGTAGTTTTCGCTCGCAGGCTCTAGAACATGGGCTCAGTAGCTGTGGCACAAACTTAGTTGCCTCACAGCATGAGAAATCTTCCCAGACCAGGGATTGAACCCATGTTCCCTGCCTTGGGGGTACTTCCCTGATAGCTCAGTTGGTAAAGAATCCTCCTGAATGCAGGAGACCCAGATTTGATCCCTGGGTTGGGAAGAGCCCCTGGAGAAGGGAAAGGCTACCCACTCCAGTATTCTGACCTGGAGAATTCCAGGACTGTATAGTCCATGGGGTCACAAAGAGTCGGACACGACTGAGCAACTTTCACTTTCCCCTGCATTGGCAGGCAGATTCTAGGGAAGCCTTAGAACCCTTTTATTTCATTAGGGGCACTAATTTAAATTCCTACATATATATTCAATCATTTATGTATTTGATAGTTGTCTCTCTCTTCCCATCAGGACTGTAAGTTCCATGAAGGTAGGGACCATCTCTTTTTTGGCTCACGCTTTGCCTCCAATGTCCAGCGCAAAGTAAGCATTCAATAAACATTGGAATACATGAATAATTGCTTACTTCTGCTCAGAGGCATCAAAATAGAAACCTTCTGACGAGAAAGGACACTTCAGCACGGACTGGAAGGCTAAGTATAAGATGGGAGGACATGGAGAAGCAGATGAAGAGCATTGCAGATGCGGGAGACCCAGCGAACAGATGCAAAGATGCTGGGACACATTTAATATACCCAGAGAGTGTCCCAGAGTTTACTACCTGGAGCACAAAGGTGTAGAGGCAATGTGGGAATTAGCCGGCCAGGGGGCAGGGGCAGGCTGGGAGACTCCAAATGCCAAGGAATGGTGCTTGGAAGAGGACTCACCCTCAGATGTGTTTGAGAGTGGCGTCACTGGAGATGGGTGATAGTCCTCTGAGCAAACCAAGGGACTACTGGCTACAGTAGCAACTCTCCAATTTTTCTTGGAGCTTAAATCTATTTTTAATGGCTTTTTGAGACATAAAATCAGGTGTCAGGAGTGTGTCCTGGGGCTGGGCGTGGGGGTGGGGTATTAAACAGAGCCTCATTCATAGCCCTTGAGGCACCTCTGTTTCCTGCAGCATCAGCTGATATACTGAGTCTTGGGACTTGAGTCCTGTGACCTCCTTTATGGTCCTCTACCTCCTGGATAATAAAATAGACCTGGGAGATGGGTACACAGGCCTCAGAGTGGTGCTTCAGATGGGGGTCTTACTTAGTCCCCAGATCCAGAAAGAATTGCCCTCAGTGATGTTGGAAGATACAGGAAGGGAGGGAGCTGAGTAATTGTTCTCACTAACCTGGAACCCTATATATAGGTTTCTTGAGAAACCTATATGCAGGTCAGGAAGCAATAGTTAGAACTGGACATGGAACAACAGACTGGTTCCAAATAGGAAAAGGAGTAAGTCAAGGCTATATATTGTCACCCTGCTTATTTAACTTATATGCAGAGTACATCATGAGAAACACTGGGCTGGAAGAAGCACAAGCTGGAATCAAGATTGCTGGGAGAAATATCAATCACCTCAGATATGCAGATGACACCACCCTTATGGCAGAAAGTGAAGAGGAACTCAAAAGCCTCTTGATGAAAGTGAAAGAGGAGAGTGAAAAAGTTGGCTTAAAGCTCAGCATTCAGAAAACGAAGATCATGGCATCTGGTCCCATCACTTCATGGGAAATAGATGGGGAAACAGTGAAAAGAGTGACAGACTTTATTTTTTTCAGCTCCAAAATCACTGCAGATGGTGATTGCAGCCATGAAATTAAAAGACACTTACTCCTTGGAAGGAAAGTTATGACCAACCTAGACAGCATATTCAAAAGTAGAGACGTTACTTTGTCAACAAAGGTCCGTCTAGTCAAGGCTATGGTTTTTCCAGTGGTCATGTATGGATGTGAGAGTTGGACTGTGAAGAAAGCTGAGCGCCGAAAAATTGATGCTTTTGAACTGTGGTGTTGGAGAAGACTTGAGAGTCCCTTGGACTGCAAGGAGATCCAACTAGTTCATTCTAAAGGAGATCGGTCCTGGGTGTTCTTTGGAAGGAATGATGCTAAAGCTGAAACTCCAGTACTTTGGCCACCTGATGCGAAGAGCTGACTCATTGGAAAAGACTCTGATGCTGGAAGGGATTGGGGGCAGGAGGAGAAGGGACGACAGTGGATGAGATGGCTGGATGGCATCACTGACTCGATGGACGTGAGTCTGAGTGAACTCCGGGAGTTGGTGATGGACAGGGAGGCCTGGCGTGCTGCAGTTCATGGGGTCGCAAAGAGTCGGACATGACTGAGCGACTGAACTGAACTGAACTGAACCTGGAACCCTGAATATTCATTGGAAGCACTGATGTTGAAGCTGAAGCTCCAATACTTTGGCCACCTCATGCGAAGAGCTGACTCATTGGAAAAGACCCTGATGCTGGGAAAGATTGAAGGTGAGAGAAGAAGGGGACAACAGAGGATGAGATGGTTGGATAGCATGTACAACTCAGTGGACATGAATTTGAGCAAACTCCGGCAGAGAGTGGAGGACAGAGGAGCCTGGCGGGCGACAGTCCATGGGGTCAGAAGGAGACAGACACGACCGAGCGACTGCACAACAGCAACCTGGTGCAGCCCCATTCCCTGAGCGTTTACTGTGACCCTGCTCCTGTCCCTAAAGCCCGTGGCAACCTTTGAGCTGGGCGCTATTCTCATCTTTCATCTTAGTGGTGAGGGAACCGAGTGGTTCACTAACTTGCCTGAGGTCACACAGCTTGTGAATGACTCGACCAGGATTTAAGCCCAGATCTTACCGCAGAACATTTTCACACTGTATTCACCATTACCAAAAGAAAAAAAGTAGAAGAGGTCTGAGTAGATTTTCCTTTCTTTGTGGAGATTTCTAAGAAAGAGAACAGGTAGGCACCTTCCTGGATGAGCTGAGCTAGGAGGGTTCCCACTAAACCCAAGGGAAGGACATGGTCACTCTGTGGCTCTTGCCTAGTCTCTCAGACGCTATTTTCAGGGCCATCCCTGCTGGGGACAGATGAAGCGGCCCCCATTTAGGCATGCTGTCCATCTGGCTGTCTGCATGATGTTATTTATAATGCCTAACCCACAGCCAGGCTGTAATGAAGAAGAATTCAGTTCCAGCTCCTTAGCAGGGGAGGCAGTTGACTTTGGAGCCAGCTGTCCTGGCAGCCCAGTGCAGCAAATGGGACTTCGATGTGAACCACGATTTGAGGCAGCCTGGCACCCGGAGAGAAGGTGGAGACCACGCTGTTCAGACGGGGCCATTTGTGTGTCTGACAGCCGCAAGGGCTTGTCCAGAAGTTTGGATGATGCCGTGCGGGTCTCTCATGGCGGAATGTGGAGTCAGATGACGTATTTTTCACGACTCAACGGATGGGTATTGCTTCAGGAAGGGAGACATACTTTCTGAGCCCAGAACTCTTGTTGACTCTGTTTTACTTTTGCCGTCTTATCTGTGCTTAATAAATACGCAGGGATACTTGTGTGCATATGTGTGTGTGCGCACACAAATGTGTGGTGTCACCGGAGTGCATGGTAACCCCTGTAAATGAGGAAGGAGGGACCAATATGGATTTCCCACCTTCTGTAAGCCAGGGAACTGGTCAGTCTCCTATTGAATCCCCTTAACAATCAATGAGGTATGTGTTGTAATCCCCTCTACAGAGCGGAAGAAATGAAACTCAGAGTGGGAAAGGGCCTGGCCAAAGCAGCCCAGAATATACCACCTTCCCAAACACCAGCCCACTGCCCAGCACACGTGGCCGCCACATCTGAAGTTCTCAGAGTTAGCTCCCGTCAACCTCATTTCTACATCATCTTCTCTCTAAACCGTAAGTTCTCTGGCACAGGAATCACATGCCACTAGCTGTGAATCCACCAGGGTGGCAAACAGTGTATGTTCAAATGGCTGCAGCTGTCGTGAAGTTCTGTGCCCTGATCCCTAACTGTTTGAGCATATTTATTCACACTTCTACCAGACTGATTGTTCTCAAGCCTATTTTAACAAAGGAATCATAGAGAAATACAAAAAAAATGGTGGTTATTCAATAATTATGCCACTGAAACCATGGCAAAAGAAGATGTTATTCTACAAGGAATCTGAAAGAGACTTTTTTGAGTTTTCCTGGTCCACAGAGGGAGTGTCCCCAAACTGCAAAGGTAAAATGCCGAACAAAGACTCAGAGAAAAATTCTAGTCACTATTTATTAATCCTCAATTATATGTTAGACATAGTATGAGGTGCTTTACATGTATCAACTCAGTATTTATCCTCAAAACACCCCTGGAGTTGGTATTACATTCCTCGCTCTATGGGCAAGTCCAGAGAGGTGATGTGACTTGCCCAAGCTAGTAAGTGGCAGAGCCAGGATTTAGATGTAGGCTTGCCTGTGCCTTCTGCCTTAGCATCCTCCTCAATAGGCCCCCAATATAGATAAACTGTATGGATGCTTCAAAAGAGAATGAGCTTCTCAGATTTCTTCCTCTGGTCATTCATTCATTTAAACCATGTTTCTCAAGGCCCTTTGAAAGGTGCCAAGTGTAGACAGGTGAATAAGACATGGTCCCTGCCCCCAAGAGCTCACAGTCTAGTGCAGATGAGACCGGAAAGTAAGATAAAGTGTTGTGAGGATTCTGGGGGCCAGAAAGGCGAGGGAGATGAATATAGAGAATTTTCTAATTTATGAGATTCTGTTTCCTCATACCTACACTGAGGAGGTTTGAAAAGGCTATGGTTTCAAGGGCTTGTTCAAAAACCAACTGTAAACAACTACACATTTTATAGATATTTTGGTATAGCATGCGAAGTACCCTTCAGCAGAAAAGATGCTAAACCAGTTTATTAAATTGCACTCCACTGAATTTCATTACATTGTTGGGACATGTTGTGCAGGAAGTTTTTCTTATTTGAATTTACTTGTGTTAGGTTGGTAGACTGATAAGCAGTTATTGTATTGTGTTGAGTTTTACAATTTGTTGGGTTGGGTTGGTTTTGTTAAATAATATCTGGTCAAATTGGGTTGCATTTTGTTAGTTGAGTTGGGCTGAGCTGGGTCATTATATGGGTGCATTTCAATGGAATTGATGTGAACTAAGTTGGGTACATTTTGTAGAATTCATTTGGCTTGGCTTGGCATGAATGAAACAGATTTGTATTCCTCTATTTTAGAAAGTCTTTCTGGTATGGAAGCACTTCCTGTCCAACAACTAGAACTGTTCTTGAAAGCTCTGTATTCATGGCCAAAACCACAATGGACAGAGTGTTTTGTATTAGGGAGGCCTGATGCAAATAAATAGCCTGAGAAGATTGGGTCTTCCTATCTCTGCTAAAGTCCAGTTTACTTTCTAGAAAGATTGCAATAAGGGTGTCAGAAGTGGGATACTGCAAAGGTAAAAAGGCTTTTACTCATTTCTGGCATCTCCATGGGATGAATTCCATTCATTCATTTGCCAAGCATTATGGAGCACTTCTACATGAGATGCTCTGTTCTGGGTACTGAAGATTGAGGACGAACAATGCCCTTTTAATGTCCCTTTTAAGGAATTAATCATGTCAAGCAATTACTATCCACTATACCATTGTCTTCCTTGGGCAAACTCTTTATCCTTGAACCTGACTACAAGCATACCTTGTTTTATTGCACTTCACAGATAATGCACTTTGTTTTTGCTTTACAAATGGAAGGCTTTTGGCAATGCAGCATTGATCAAATGTATTGATGTCATTTTCCAATAGCATTTGCTCACTTCATGTTTGTGTCACATTTTGGCAATTCTTACAGTATTTCAAACTTTTTCATTATTATTATATTTGCTGTGGTGATCTTAGATGTGACTACTACAGCCTGCTGAAGTCTCAGTGCATAACATTTTTTAGCAACAAAGTTGTTTTTTTTTTCATTAAGGGGTATAAAACTTTTAGATGTGGTGCTATTGCACACTTAATGGGCAATAGTATAGTGTAAATATAACGTTTTTATGCACTGGGAAACCAAAACATGTATATGACTTGCTTTATAGCAATATTTATTTTACTGCGGTGGTCTGGAACCAAACCCGCAGTTTCTAGGGCAACTGCCAAAATTCCAGCCCCAAGACCTCAGAACAATAGAGAGGATCCACAAACACAAAAGCCACTGTTCAAAATAAAACAAATAAACAAAAACATCTCGCAAGTCTGGATTACATTAATAGGGAGGGGGGAGCACACAAATACATAACATGATAATTTTCAACCCACAGAAACAGTAAATTAAAAACAGCAGGAATCTTCCTCAATCTGATTATTTAAATTTAAATATATCAAAGTTTATTCCTAATGGTGAAAACTACTGAAAACTTTTCCCATGAAATAAGGAACTAGATAAGAATGCTTGCTGTCAACAGTTCTATTTAGCATTGTACTACAGGACTTAGAGCAATCGGAAAGAAAAAGAAAATAAAAGCTTAAGGATTGAGAATGAAGAAATAAAACTGTCTTTATTCACTGGTGACATGAGTAAGTAAGTAGAAGATCCAAAAGAATCTATAGCAGATTCATGTTGATGTATGGAAAAACCCAACACAATATTGTAAAGTAAAAAAATAAAAATAAAAAAAGATTAAAATATAAACTATTCAGTCAATTCAGTCGCTCAGTCATGTCTGACTCTTTGTGACCCCATGGACTGTAGCATGCCAGGCCTCCCTGTCCATCACCAACTCCCAGAGCTCACTCAAACTCATGTCCATTGAGTCGGTGATGCCATCCAGCCATCTCATCCTCTGTCACCCCTTCTCCTCCTGCCTTCAGTCTCTCCCAGCATCATTCAGTATTAATACTTTTAGTTTAACAATGTCACTGGGAACAAGGCCAACACACACAAACATCGATTTTATTTCTGTATACCAACAATGAACAAATAGAAAAAAATTTAAGAAAATTACAAAACTATAATAGTATCAAATATTTCAAATACCTAAGAAATAAATCTAACAAACAATAAGAAAATTTATTACACTAAAAACTGCAAGACATTACTGAGAATCAGAGATGAAAAGATGGAATATTTCTTAAATTGTGGTGGGACAATTGGGTACATACATGTAAAACAAAGAAAATTAGATTCCTCTCTAACATATTATGCAAAAATAAATTCTGGGTTAATTAAAGACCTAATAGGGAAAAATAAAACTTTTAAAATTATACAATAAATTATAAGAATATATCTTATAACCTCAGGATGGACTATCTATATTAAATTGGGCTCGAAGCACAAATCCTAAAAGATTAAACTCTGTGATTAATTAAACTTGAAAACTTCTACACAAAGATATCCCACACAGTATTGAAAACCAGGATTCGTACTGGTAGAAAAAAAATTTCACTCACTTCATACACTCACAAAGTATTAAGAATCAGAATATATTTTTAATTGCTTTACAAAAAAGATAAACAATACTTTGGGGGAAATGGCATAAGAAACGAATAGATAATTCACAAAACAGAAAAATAAATGTCCATTGAACATATGTAAAGATGTGCAATCTTGCTAGTAATCAGGAAAATGCAAATTAAAGCCACAAAGAGATATCATTTTACACCCATCAGATTGGAAAATATTAAGCCATCTGACAATGCCAATTGTTGGCAAGAATTCTTATCCACTGCTAGTGGGAGTGTAAATTTGTACAACCATTTTGGGGAGCAACTTGGCAAACCTAGTAGAGATTAAGATATGCATATTCTTGCACCTAGAAATTTCACTTCTAAGTATATACCTTAAAAATTCTTACATATGTGCACCAGGAGATGTGTACAAAAATTGGAAACAGCCTACATGTCCATCAGTGAAGAAAAGAATAAATTAATGTTAGTATATTTATACAATGGAACACCATATAGAAATTAAAATGAATGAACTAGAATTACATATATCAACATGTATAAATCTTTTTAAAAAACATAAAATGTATTTTAAAATAAAAGTTGTGGAATGATACATATGGTAGAATACGACGGATATAAATCTAAGGATATGCAAAACAATACCATGTATTATTTATGGACACATATGTAGTAAAAATATTTTTAAAACATGATAAACACCAAGTTTGGGATGGGACTATATTTCTGGATCAGGAAGCAAATGAATGAGATTGTGGGGAGTAATACAGATGGAGCCAACTGTTTTTGTATCATTTTATCCCTTAAAAGAAAAATGAAAGGTCTGAAACAAATACATACAGCAAAATGTCAAGATTTACCGAAGCTGGGTGGTGGGTATACAAGCGTTATTATATTAGTCTAGTGGCATGCTGGTAAATATTTAACAGCTGACTCTCCTAGGGGAAAACTCTGATTCACGATGTTGGCCAATCATCCTGGTGTAAGTAGTCCCACCATGGCCAATTTCAAGCTACCAACACAACGTCACTGAATAGAGTTGGGAAGAGATGGACACAATAGGCTCTTATGAGCCAGCAGAAGTGGGCTCCAACATACCACAGTCTTAGCTTTCTGTGTGAAGCAGAGCAAAATAAAACACTAAACAGAAATAATTTTACCTTTTTTTTTTTTTGGCCACACCATGCAGCATGGTATGCTAGCGTAGATAGCTAGTACAGATAGCTAGTACAGACAGCTAGCATAGATAGCTAGTGAGAAGCTGTTGTATAGCACAGGGAGTTCAGCTCTGTGCTCTGTGATGACCTAGAGGTGTGGGATGAGGGGCTGAGAGGTTCAAGAGGGAAGTGTGTGCATGTTAAGTCACTTCAGTCATGTCCAGCTCTTTGCAACCCCATGGACTATAGCCCATCAGGCTCCTCTGTCCACAGGGAGGAAAGGTGTCTTTCCTCCAGGCAAGAACACTGGAGTGGATTGCCATTTCCTCCTCCAGGGGATCTTCCCAACTCAAGGATGGAACCCGCTTCTCTTATGTCTCCTGCATTGGCAGGCGGGTTCTTTACCACTGGCACCACCTACTAAGCCCTTAGGAGGAAGGGGATATATGTATACATATAGCTGACTCACATTGTTGTACTGCAGCAACTAACACAACATTTTAAAGCAGTTATACTCCGATTTTTAAAAAATACTATTTTAGAAGCACACACGCACATGGAAAGCAGTCAGAGCGCAGGTACTCTGGTGAGGGAAGGGGTAGTGGGCGGACTCTGCCTTTCCTTTCTTCCCTCAGGGGAACCACAGAGACACCTTTCCTCCCCGCATGTAGACCACTAGCCTAAACTACATCAGATGTGCTAGAATTCACAATGACATCCTCATCTCCTTGGTTGATGCTGACATTTCTTCACTCAGCAAAGAAGAAAGGAGGCATCCGAAGAGGGAGTGGGAGTTCTCCCACAAGACTTGAGGCACAGGCAAGCTTGTGACTTGGAGGAAACTGCAGACCCATATTCCAAAGCCAGATAGAAATCAATGGCCAAGGCCACAGCACCCTCTCTGCTCAAGCTCTCGGGACGTTGGACAGGCTCACGTTGCTCCACTGAGAAGTTCTAAGCTGAATTGTTTAGGATGATAAGAGACATAGAACGTTGGAGGAATAAATATCTTTAGGGACCATTTGGCCACCTCTTTTCAGTGTCTTATGGCATGCTGGTGTTCACTGTGGGTGCCTTGGGTGCCACTGGGGAGCTGAGGGGCGGGATCAACACCCCCATTCCCTCTCCACCCACTTGAGTGTAAGCCTTCCTTATAACAATTTCATCTGAGCATCTGGTTCAACTGCTTCACAAACAAAAACAGCATGGAAGCCAGTTAAACGATAATACAACTCGCATGCTTCTGCAACTGTGGGAAAGGATGTCCAGGGAGAGAAGGCCTGTCCCCATAGTCACACAGATAGCAGAGCCAGAACTCAAGCCCCTGTGTCCTGGCCCAGTCCTTCCCACCCACCTGCACCCTCGATCTAGAAGCCACTCTTGCCATCACTGGGACATCAGGACCTCCTCCTGCTTTACTGGGAACGAAGACCATGAAGACCAGCAAAAAGACAAGTGGGAGTAGGTACAGAATCAAAGCAACTCATGAGAATCTCCCCAGGAAAACAACTGCTTTCCTGCCTGACTCGTACAGACAATGGCCCTACCTCCCTGGCCAAGGTCCAAAGACAAAACAGGTGTTGCGGGGAGACTCCTCCCACATATTCTTCACTGAGCTTCTGGAGAAAAGCACAGGGAAGATAAACCCATGGTCCTCCTCCCTCAGTAGCACAGGGAGGAGGATTCCCGTCTCAGCGTGAATCCCAGAACCAGCACACACTATCCCTGTAACTAAGAGTAGGAAGACTAACCTGAGACTTAGTCTCCTCCTCTGAAGCATGGGATAATCACGGGCTCAGAGGGTGGTTATAAGGGTCAAGTGATGTCACAAACATAAAGCCTTCAGTACAGAGGTTGACCCCACAGCAAATGCCCAAAAGATAATTGACCCTCATGCTCTAACCCACAAAAACATTCAGTAGGAAAGATAGGACATACCCATGTATAACTAACATTACAAGTCAGAACATCAGTCAGTATTTATTGAGCACCAGCTGCGTATGAGGCGCCTTAGTAGACTCCCCTTGAGCACCTCCCTTAATCCTCACAACGGTCCTATGAGACAGCCTGTTTTACAGATGAGAAAGCTGAGGCTCAAATGACATGCCTAACTCAAGTTCAATGCACTGAAGCAAGGTTCCAGCCCAACATCTGATCCCATGCTCCATGCTTTTGGGTGGTTTACCAGATGCCCACCATCCCATTGCCTGGTGCCAAAGCTGTGATGTTTTAAAGGGTGGAGCAATCACTTCTAATTGTGACAGACCCCAACTGCAGGTTCCTTGGAGGAGCGGACCTTGTAGGATGAATGGGAAGGGAAGACCTGCTGGGCTGAACAAGCAGTGCCAACAAAGGCAGAAGACAGGCCAGAGCTGGGCCATCTGGGATGCTGTCTGGCAATAGACTCACCTACAAGTGTGCTCACTTGCACTTCCATGCACTGCCTAATCCACAGCATTCCAGGTGGGGACAAGAGAACCACCAACAGGGACTTCCCTGGCAGTCCAGTGGTTAAGACTCCATGTTTCCAAAGCAGGGGGTGTAGGTTCGATCCCTGGTCAGGGAACTAAGATCCCACATACTGCGGGGTGTGGCCAAAAAAAGAAGGAACCACCAACAGTATCTTGAGATGGGATATTTAGATTCTACACTTACGGGATTGAACACAGGCTGCCTGAGCTTAAAGCTTAACCCTGCCATTTACCAGCTGTGTGTTCTTGAACATGTTATTCAACCCTTCTGTGCCTCAGTTTACCCAGCTGTGTAATGGGGTTAATCAAGAGTTTCAGGGGATGTGAAGATTAAATGAGGTGATGTATAGGAAGCACTTAGCACCATGCCTGCACATAATAAGCTCTTAATAAATGCTAGCTATTATTGTGGCTCTTATCAATATTATTCTAATTCTGAGAGACTATACTTCTCAGCAGAACTGAATCTTGGACTGTTGGATTAATTTATCCTAAAAATCAAATGCCTTGGGAACTTGGACACATGGAATTTCAATATCTCAGAACTGTTAAAAATTAGATTCTGAGAATTATAGAACCTTCAAACCTCAGAATAAAAATACAGTTCAAGCCGATAAAAGTTATAACATAAATTTTCCCCTCAATTCTGCTCTCCTCCTCTCTCTTTGGGGGATTAGAACTATTATTTTGTCACCTGGATCTCTGACTTTTTTCCCCAGAAATATATGTATTATTATTTTTTTTTTGTTTCAAGGAGAAGCAGTTATGTTCTTTTTCCCCCCTCTCCCCTCCTCTTTTTCGCTCTCTTGTGCTGAGAATATGATGTGATGGGTAAAATATCGAGTGCAATAAGTCAAAATTTCTGACAGAAATAATAGAGCCCACATCCATTTCCAGCCGTTCTCCCAGTGATAACAATTAAGCTCCGGACAGTTTGAACTTTTTACAAAGAATTAATGATGCATGTGAACACGGGGGGAGAACAATTGCTAATAATTTATGAAGTCTTCACCAGCTCCAAGTAGTAAGTTTGGTAAAGTGAAGGGGGGAAGCTTTGAAAGGTAAACACTTTGAAAAGCCATTCTGAGGATCTGCCCTGTCAATTGAGAATTTACTACATTCCATTAAACAACCTAAAATAACTTCAATGGTAATCACGCTTCAGATACAGGCGCCCGTGCCGACAAAGGTATTATTAAGTTAAATTACCCTCAAAGTGTTGGATTGACAGAAAGGTTCAGTCAATGGTTTGGAAAGCCAGGGTCCCTAAGTGACACCAACAAACGGATACTGATGTTCTGGGGCTGGGAAACTTGGCTTTCCAAGACCTGGCGCTAACAGGATTTCAATTTAAGCTTTTAAATATTTCATGCTCCCCCTGCAGATCTCAGGAGGAGGGCTGTGGGATTCACGGAGGTGGAAGCCAGGGCCCCTCCTTGCCTTGCCTTTCAGGACCACGATTTGATAGGTGGCTCTGAGTGGAAATAAACAAAAAGACATATGGTGAGGAGGGCTTGTCTCTTTGAGGGCAGGAGGGAGCGATGAAAAGGGAATTCGCCAGCTGAGTGTGATTGGGGAAAAGAGTTAGGAGTCTCAACTTACAGATGGGGAAATGAGACCCAGTTCTCCTATCTCTAAGGGAAATGGGGTCTCTCGCCTGAGGCCACCCAGCAAGTCCACGTTATCCATTGGGACGTCTAATACCTCGTCTCATGATGGGGAGGGTTTCCTCTCCATTGATTTTGGATGACTCCCTAGAGTCAAGCCTGGTTTGCACAATGCAGGACCCCATAAATATGTTTAAATAAACTATTAATACATAACACACTTGTGGAAAGATGTTGCAACCCATGAAATTTTGCAAACCAAACACATATGCAACTAGCACTTTCACTCAAGACACACAACATTCCCAGCCTTCCCTACCCCAGGACCCCAGAAGGCTGTCATATCCCCCAAGTCATGCCCCCCAGCTTCAAAGAATTACCACCCTCCCAATTCCCGACACACAGATAAGTCTGTCCAACTGTTGAACTTGAGGTAGATAGACTCACAGGGCAAATGTTCTTCTGGGGTCTGCCTTCTTTCACCTGAAATCATGTTTGTGAGATTCGCCATGAGATTCATCCATGTTTTTGTATGTATCTGTGGTTTGTTCATGGTCTTGGGTGCTTGGTTTTCAGCTGCATGAATGTACCATAATTTATTTAGCCATGCTTCTGTTGTTAGCATTTACGTTGTTTCTGCTCGGGACTAATGTAAATAGTGCTGGTATAAACTTCCTTTTACAAGTCTCCTGGTGCATATCTGTATGTATTTCAGTTGGATTTATACCAAGAAATGGAATTACTAGGTCATAGGATATACATAAGCTTGGCTTTAGTAGATGCCAGCAAACAGATTTCCCAAATGGTTATCTCAATTTATTCTCCCACAAGCAACGCAAAATTGTTGCAGTTACTCCATATTCTCACCAACATTCGGAATTCCCTAGCTTTTAAAACATTTTAACCTTTACGTAGTGTGTGCAGTAGTATCACATGGTGATTTTAATCTGCATTATTCTGTTGACTTCTGAAAATGAACACATATATGTATCACTCATTTTGATGTCCATTTTGGTGAACTGCCTATTCAAGCCTTTTGCCCATTTCTCTATAGGATTATCTGCCATTCTCGTGTGGATGGTGGGAGTCCTTTTATTTTGGTCTATGTATGAGCTCTTCGTCAAGTATACAAATTTCAAATATCTCCTTCCACTCAATTTCTTACCTTTTCACTCTGACCTTTCCTGACACTTTCCACTCTGTTAATGTCTTTCAATGAACACACATTCTCAATTTTAAGTCTAATGTGATTGATCTATTTTTGGCCCCCACAAATATCTGTCCCATGAAGAAATGCTGCTGGATGGGGTGGACTTCCCCAGTGGTCCAGTGGTTAAGAATCCACCTTGCAATGCGGGGGACTCAGGTTTGATCCCTGGATCAGGAACTAAGATCCCACATGCCGAGGAGCAACTAAGCCCACAAGAGCGCCACAACTACTGAGCCTGCGGGAGGCAACTAGAGCATCCGTGAGCCACCGTGAAAAATCCCGCATGACACAGTGAAGATTCCAGGTGCCACAACTAAGACCTAACGCAGCCAAACAAATAAATAAAGAGAGTGCTGCTGGGAGTAGAGCCAAGGTGTCTTGGAGGCCTGGCTATTCTTATTTTGCATGCCTAAAATGAGGAAGTCCAATAGCGGCTGGTGTGTTTTAAAAGGATTTCCTATGTAAAGTGTGATGTTCTTTGCCTGTAGCCAACCGCTGCAGCAGGAAGCTGTGGCAATAGTTGGGAAGAGGTGAAGGTGACTCCGGTTAAGCTTCAGAGGGCGGCTGCAAGTACAGACCAGAATGCTTTCAAGGGCTGGAAAGGA
The DNA here is from genome assembly GCF_029407905.1 of Bubalus kerabau. Classification (NCBI taxonomy): domain Eukaryota; kingdom Metazoa; phylum Chordata; class Mammalia; order Artiodactyla; family Bovidae; genus Bubalus; species Bubalus kerabau. Next base: position 70,591,012 of record NC_073639.1, on the reverse strand, counting down.
GCTGTGAGACAGTAAGGCACCCGTGCTCCTGCAGTTGTGCAAATCATAGTCAAGGCTCCTCAAGACAGGGACAGCAAAGATGAGAGTGTTTCCCACTGTTTGTAAAAGCCTTTCATAGAAGATCATGTCTACCTCTCTAAAACCACAGGATCTTGGAACTGGAAGGATTTCAGGGGTCTCCTAGTCCAATTTCTCATACTTCTTTTCCCCTGACTTCTTTTCTTCTCTAATTTATCTATCTATTTTTGGCTGCACTGGGTCTTCATTGCTTTTTGCACAGGCTTTCTCTAGTTGCAGCGAGCAGGGGCTACTCTCTCGCTGGCAGTACATGGGCTTCTCACTGGGATAGCTTCTCTTGTTGCAGAACACAGGCTCTAAGGTACACGGGCTTCGGCAGTTGTGGCTCACAGACTCCAGAATGTGGGAGCTCAGAAGTTGCAGAGCACGCACGGGCTTAGTTGCCCCAAGGCATGTGGAATCTTCCCAGACCAGAGATCGAACCCATGTCCCCTGCAGTGGCAGGTGGATTCTTTACCACTGGACCACCAGCGAAGTCCCTGACTTCTCTCTGGCTGCTCTCAAAACATCTTCAATGAGGAATTAGCCAGGTTAACATTTGCATAGCCCCATAACAGGGAGCTCACTACCTCTTAGAGCTCTGTACAATCATCCTTCGACTGAGCTAAACCTGTTTCCTTAATATATCTGTCTCAATTTGACCCTCCAGGAAACAAAGAAAGAACCTGTCTAGACCATTCATGTTGCCAAGGGTAACCCTGCAGAAACAGAGCATCTCTTCTGAGATAGAACAGAAAATTCCTCCACAATGCTACCCTCAATTCCTCGCCAGTGTGAGTGGCCCACACAGCGTTGGACGTCAAGTCAGGCAACATCACCAAATGAGTAGATAGCATGTCAGCCACATGTCGTGTCTGGCAAAACACCGCTTCCCTCTGCGTTTGTGGTCATTGTTGTTATTATCTCCATTGTTATTGTTATCAAGAATAGCAGCATTGTCTTTTTTTTTTCTCCAAGAAATGAAAGCTTTATCCTGCAATGTCTATATGGTGTTGTCTTAATAAAGCTTGTTTTGTGTGAACATCTGCTCCATGTGACCATCTGAATTTCTTCAGGTATCAACCAACAGACGACATTCACTCTCATATTTTAATCACTTCACACTTGCTGTTCCTTCTACTTCCAACACTCTTCCCTCCTTCATTCTCTTGAACAGTATTAACTGTTTAGGACATGGCCCAGGCACCACCTTTTCCTTGCAACCCTCTTTCTCTTTCTCTCTCTGCCCCCTTCTCTTTTACACACATACACACACACACAAATGCACATACACACTGCAGAGAGAGACCCTTCCTCTTCTATGTTTCATCATCAAAGCATTTCATGCGGCGGTCTTGCACTTTTCAGCCCCTCGGGCCAGCAAGCAGTTCCTAGGTCAAAGGTGAAACTTCCAATCTACGGTGGCTTCACATGGAGGTGTGCTATGATGTGTGCTAACTAAGGACCATCTGTGTACCATCCATTTCCCCGTCTCGTGGCATTTCATCCTCACAAATGTCCTAGAATGTTGGTGCTACTGTTATCCCATTTTACAGACAAGAAAATTGAGGCTTCAAGAGGTGAAGTGATTCTTCACCTGGTTATCCTTTGGTCCTGGTGCCAATGCCACTCCCTCAGGAAAGCCCTTCCTGGCCAATCCCCCAATGAAGCCAGTCCCTGCTGCAGGGAGATGTGTGACTCCCTGACATAACCCTCCCAGTGTGTAAACATGCCTTTCTTTGTGCCAGTTATCTGATGGTTTCTGTCTTCCCCACCTAGACCCAGCATGGAGTTGGAGACTGGGTCTGCCTGGTTCTTCCTGAGCATAATACACAGTAGGTGCCCCAAAATAACCATGGAAGAAGAAGAGAGAGAAAGACAGGGAAGAAGGCCACATCAAAAGAATTAAGATGAAAACAGATCCTTCTGGGGCTCCTTTTCCAGCTGTGTAATTTCAGAATTGCATGGGAGAAGAGGACTTTGGGATCTGACATCATCCCCCTGGAAGAAATGAGGCCCTCCATGGTCTTCCCTACCTGCCATGAGCATTTCAATGCCCACGTAAGTTCTTGGGCCTGCAGAACAGAGCCCCTGAGCCACGGAGGTCTTCTCTCTGCCGCCTGGGTGCCTTCCCTTCAGTCTGAACAAGCTGAGCTGTCTCAGCCCCTCACTTCTCTGCTGGGAGCTGGAGATGCAACTAATCCTGCAGGGCCCCCACTGCTCTCAGGAGCCAGAGACTCCTGGGAGCCTGACGGCTGTGTGTACTCACATCTGGGAGGTGTGGAGGACCCTCCAGGCTGCTCTGAGCACAGGCTGACCAGTCAGGGTTCTCAGGAGGGGACGCCCCTTGGGGAAGGAGCAGAGACAATTCTGGGAGAAGGCATTTGTCTTCCTACTCCCACGATTGTCTCGCAGGGCCAGGAGCCAGCATGCACCCCTCCAAGAGAAGACCACTGTCCTAAAGGCACAGTGAAGGAGACAGAAGCCCCCCTGGAATTCCAAAGACCAGGGGCTAGAGCCTGGCTTGAGTGTTCCTGTCCTGTGTGACCTCAGGCAGTGCACTTAACCTCTCTGAATCTGGGAAATGATGGTAAATCTGGGAAATAAGAGTAACTCTTTTTCAAAACTGCTGAGGACATCAACTGAGATAATTCACATAAATGTCTAATCATAATGTCTAGTGCATAACAACACTCAATAAATGATAGCTATTATTATTTTATGTATTGTTACCTTTCATTGTTAACTTTCAGGGCTGTAAAAGGACTAAATGAGATCATGTACCTAAAGCTTCTAGACAGAGCCCAGCACAGGGTAGTTGCCCAGTAATCATTCATCCCCATCCCAAATCTTAAGTGCCACCAGTTTAATGGGTCTGGAGTCTCCACCCTTCACATCGTACAGTTAACCTTCTAAATGTTCTTAATAGTTAGATGGATGGAAGGATGATGGGTGGATGGACAGATGGATGGATGATGGGTGGAAGGATGATGGGTGGATGGACAGATGGATGGATGATGAATGCATGATGGATGGATGGATGGACAGATGGATGAATGGATGGATGGATGATGGGTGGGTGAACAGATGGATGGATGATGGATGGATGGACAGATGGATGGAAGGACGATGGGTGGATGGAAGGATGATGGGTGGATGGACAGATGGATGGAGGATGGATGGATGGACAGATGGATGGATGGACAGATGGATGGAAGGACGATGGGTGGATGGAAGGATGATGGGTGGATGAACAGATGGATGGATGAATGGATGGGTAAATCTCAAGAAACATGATACACATCTTCATGGTGACATGGTGTAATTTCAACCTATTTTCCAGAACAACACAAAGCTCTCACAAATGCCAAAATTTAAGCACCATTTTTACTAGACCTTCTCATTATCTCATTCTTTTTCTTCCCCTGATATTTTACTTTCCATCAAACTTGCACGTAGTCCTTCTTTGAGCTAATTCAGCACTGCTTACAGACAAGGGACACTATTATTACTGTCATTTGACATATGAGGAAACATAAGCCCAGAGAGCTAAGGAGGAAGCCCTACAGTTAGCAAGCAGCACAACAGATTCTAACCCAAATGTCCGATTCCAAAACATCCACCAACTCTTTCACAAAACCTCTATCTTAAATGAGGAAAATGAGACCGAGCAAGGGCAGGTGGCTTGCCCAAGGTCATACACATAGTTGAGGTCCAGAACCCAGGTTAAATTGCCCTTTCTTGGCTCCTCCCACCAGCAAGATTCAAGGCAATGTTTTCAAAGATTCTCTTGGCATCCTCTCTCCCTGGTGTGGCAATCCCTCTTTCCAGCCTTGGGGGAGCCCTGGGCACACTTTGTGGCCAGCAGCAACATAAAATGGGTGAAAATATTTCAGTTAGATTTTCTCCTCTTGATGGGTGAGAATTTTTCAGGTCTGGGCACCTTTGAAATCTCTCAACGTCAGCCATCATCAGCTGTAACTGGCACCTCTGCTAATAAATTGAGAATGTCACATCTCCCAAACTGCATTATTACCGTTTATAATTTTGATTGTTCATTTGCATACGAAAATTAGTCCTGTGACATGCGTGAATTTTATTTTATTCTTGAACTAATTATAAACAAGAATGCCACATTATTTACATAACTAATTATTGTTCCGTATGTTCCCCTGCTTTTAAATCGGGGGCCCATTCTCCATTGGTTAACTACGCAGATGAAAAATCCAAGAACATTTCTAAAGTTTAGGAACTTGTTCTATTTGCATCAAATACAAATTCCTTTGAATGAGAGATAATATGCTTTCCATTTTAATAGGCCTAAATTAGGTTGATCTTAATTTATAGTTAATTTGAATGAATAATTCCTGTCTACCTGAGTCTGTTTTTTCAGCGGCTCATTGTAAATGTTTATTAACCCATAAATCTGCTGCCTTCCTTTAGGAGGCAATTTTAAGCACCGCCCACCCCCCCAAAAAAACAAAAAAACTAGAAGGAATATGGTGCAGAGAGGAAAAAAGCACAAGAGCATTTAAGAAACCCTGGTACAAGTCCCTATGCTGTAGGTCACCTGCTGTGTGCCTTCGGGCAAATACCTAACCCTCTCTGAACCTCAGGTTTCTCAGGCGTTACATAAGTGGATTGAATTAGGTGGTTACTAAGATTGTGACCTCTCTAAGCTTATGTTACTAAGACTTCTCTAAGATTATGGGGTTGTGGGGAGGTGAAGAGGAGCAGAGAGTCTAGGTATCTTCTCCATCTTGCCTTTGATTATGCATGCATACAGTCACTTCAGTTGCGTACAACTCTTTGGGACCGTAACCCACCAGGCTCCTCTGTCTATGGGATTTTCCCAGCAAGAATACTAGAGCGGGTTACCATGCCCTCCTCCAGGGGATCTTCCCAATCCAGGGATCGAACCCTCGTCTCCTGCATCTCCTGCCTTGCAAGCAGAGTCTTCACCACTGACGCCAGCTAGGAAGCCCACCTTTAAATGTACCTGCTCCCAAATCTCTCTTTTAATCAACGTCTTAAATCTGTCTCTCCTCATGGGGAGCCGACCCATTTTGTTGGCCACTATAAATAATGAGGAAAAAATTCTGCCCAAAAGAGGACTGTAAGGGCTGCCAAGCTAATGGCAGGGTTCCAGGCACAGTGAACCTTTGGGAAGACAACCACTCTGCAAATCTAATCGCTGGGACTCTGTGCAGACTCCTGTCTGACTCCTTGTGACCCCATGGACTGTAGCCTGCCAGGCTCCTCTGTCCATGGAATTCTCCAGACAAGAATACTGGAGTGGGTAGCCATTCCCTTCTCCAGGGGATCTTCCCGACCCAGGAATCAAACCAGGATCTCCTGCATTGCAGGCAGATTCTTTACCAGCTGAGCTAAACTGACCTCTGAAGGTGAGGAAGAAGAGGACAATGATACATACACTGAATGCTTTCTAGGTGCTGCTTCTTTGGATTTTTGCCCAAGAGTCACTACTTCAGGGACGCTTTCTCTGACCTTCCAGACAAGGCTGAACTCCTCCCTGGAGACTCTCAGAGATTTGTGCAACTCCACTCACAGGAGTGATCACAATGGCAATTTCACATTTCTCTGTGTGATTTCTAACTTGACCATTACCACCACCAGCCTACTACCAACAGAGGCAGACACTGTATCTGCTTTTGTCTCCATTATCTCTCTCGAGTCCTGGCACCAAGCCAGCCCTCAATACATATTTGAGGAAGTCAGGACTAGGTACTTGTCCCAGACTACCTTACTGAATCTTCACAAGAATGGGTTCTGCTACTATCATACCCATTTACAGATGAGGAAACCGAGGGTCAGAGAACGGACATTCATTCCGTGCCCGAGGTTACACGTAGAGCAAACGGTAGACCCTGGATCTGAACTCAGACCTGTTTGATACTGAAGAAGCTCAATCTCTGTAACTGTTTATCCCTGATCCAGAGATAGAAGAAAAGAGACAGGCAACAAGGCTAGAATGAGCAGGTCCTACCTCCAAAAGCCATCCAAAGTTTCTCATTTTGCCCAGTTGCTTAAAAGGATGCTGACTGGCCCGTGAGGCACCTCTCAGCTGGTAGGGCGAGGGGTGTCTCTGCAGCCCCCAGGCCAAAGGTACGCAAGTTAACATTACTGGCACTGGGTAATATTTCTCCATAACTAGTAGCTAAAGACCTGCTTCCCCTGGTGAGAGGTGTAGTCACAGTGCCAACAGCCCAATCCTCCTGCCTCTGACCGCCCCATTTCTGGTTTTAGATTTCCCCTGTTGGAAAAGATGGCCCTCCCCAGGGCAGACCATCATGCTGCTTCTTAAATTCAATCATTCATTTACTAAGTATCCCTGCTTCAGATGCCCCACTGGTTGCTGAGGACAGGAGTAAATAAGATACAATTCTTAAAGTCCACAGCTTAGACAGGGAGTTCTAGGAGAGGGCCGGGATAACGTTCTGCCAAACCCTTCTGCCTCCCAGACCCTGTGTCCCACTCCCCTCCCCCACCCCTGTTGAGGCCACGTGACCCTGAACACCCATCCTTTCAGACATGGCCCCCACCAGCGTTTCCTCCAGAGCATCTATTTTAACTGGTGAGGAGAAGACAACAAATTCCCCTTTACCTCATCCTAGATTCTGGGGTTCTTTTTGACCTAAGGCAGGGAAAAACTACCACGGTCCTGGGACTGAGCACTCAGACTTTAGGCAGTCATGTTCATCGTCCTGATGGCTGTAAGGAAATAGCTCATTGTGATGTTTTAATATTTATTTATTGGCTGCTAAGGCACACAGGCTCTTCCTTGCGATGTGTGGCCTTCTCTCAGTTATGGCAGATGGGCTCCAGAACACACAGGTTTTGTAGCTTATGGTGCAAGGGCTCAGGAGTTGTGGTGCGCTGGCTTAGTTGCCCCTTGGCCTGTGGGATCTTGGGTCCCAGACCAGAGATCAAGCCTGCGTCCTCTGAACTGGAAGGCAGATTCTTAACCCCTGGACCGCCAGGGTAGTCCCCTCGCTGTAGTTTTGACTTGTGTTTCTCTGATGGTTAGTCATGCTGAGCACCTTTTCATGTACCTTTCAGAGCATTATTGTGTCCATGGGTAACCAATACATATGTGTATATTATGGTATACTTCATCAAGCAACGTCACGTAAGTCACTTCATCCCCATACCTTCATCCATGAAAAGAGATGAATTCCTTTCTCTAGTTCACACAATTAGCAAAGAAAAGCAGCCTTTGTTCTCATATTCATTCCTATGCTCACACAGTACAATAAGCAATTATCAGGCACCTACTCTGTGCCAAACATTGTTCCAGGAAAAAAATAAAAGACATAAATCCCTGCCCTCAGTGAGCTTAAATTCAAAATCCCTTTTAACATTCATTCAGTCCATCAGTTAGTCAGCCAGTCATACACTCGCTGAACACTTACTGTGTCCAGCACTGCACAGATAAGTCAGGTCTGTTCCTTGCCCTTGAGGGTCTGAGAGTCTCAAGGGGGCAGATACAGCTTAGGTTATTGCCCGTCACATCCACAAGACAAGACTCCTAAAGAAAGGAATAACAGAGACATGAACTCCAAATAAGTCACGAATGTGTGATGAAAATGACACAGGTTTGGTTGAGGGCAGAGGTGGAAGTTAAATCCTTGTTCTCCTGGCCTGGGAAGGATTTTGCATTCACACGATCACCTTTCTGCTAAACTGTTTTATTAGTTTGGTCAAACAATCATTTCTGTAATTAAACAGAGGGTGCTGAGGAGAAACTCTGCAAAGGTGTCTTATTTAGTTCTATAAGTGGGACTCCGGTGACCTCTCCCCCCATCTGTTCAGTGATCAGACAGTGCAAATAGGACCATTAATTGGGTGTTTTAGGTACCGATACAGTTGTCCAAGCAGTCATGGAGCTAAGTGGCCCCAAAGTTGCTGATGAACTATGGTCCACAGCTTAAGGACACAGCCTTTGTTTTTCTGAGTCTCATTATCTATTTATTATTCAAAGAGGTTGGAAGGGACCCTAATTAGAACAAGCAGCAACTCTCACTTAGACAACCTTCCTAGAGTGCTTTGGAGAGATGAGGGCCCTCCAAGCGTCTCATAAAAAAAGAAAGAAATGTCTATCAACACCGTACTTATCACTTCATAAGGAAGTGGAACCAAGAAGCAATGAAATACCCACATAAGGAGTTAAGCTCATCAGATCTCGGACATTAATTAGCTGCTACCCTTCTCTGCACTAGAGCTCAGCTAAGGGTATTGGGGGGGGGGGGGGGGGGGCGGCGGCAGGGAGGCTTATGTGCCTCTGTCCAAGGTCCTTAACTAAGATCTTTGCTCTCTCAATCACCCTGCAGTTTCTTTGGCCCCTTGAACACTAGTTAAGAAAGAAAGGAGGGAGGGGGGAGAGAGAGAGTAAGAGAGAGAGACAGCACTGGAGAAAAACGACTGTTTTGACATGGTTTTCAAGTAATTGCAGTTACCAAGAAAGAAAATTGTTTTCCTTCAGAAAGTCAAGAGAGCACTTACTTCCCCTTCACCTCCCTCAACACTGTTTGTGAGTACAAGGCTGTCAGCCCATGGTTTTGTTATGAGGAAACTCCCCTGTTGGGATTTGGCCCTGCACGGGCCTTGGGTTGAAGGGACCGTCCCAGGGTCCCTGCTTCAGTGACTCAGGAAGGCTGCTTCTGGTCTCATCAACAGGGTTAGGATGATGGCCAACTGCCATACTGCCATCACCCCTAGAAAGAGTGCGAGGGCAGAGCACTCATCCTGGCTCTGCGTGTACAGCTGTGTGACCATAGATAAGCACCCTTCCCTCTCTGGCTCTCAGGCATTACAAGTTCAATGTGAGGAGATAAGGCTGAATGGACTTGAGGTCATCCAGCCCTCTGTGGACATTCTGAAATTCCTCAAGCCAACTTTTTTTCCAGAAGTGAAAGAAAAGACCACATTTCTCACTTAAGGTGGCCCAAGAAAGCATTTCTCCACTATTAGGCAACTACTGGGCCAAGCAGCAGAAATGGAAGAATATAAGTCCCTCAGCATAAGAAATATGTCTTTGCCTCCCGTAAGGCAAAATGTTGGCCTTCTAGGACCTTCTGTGTTCACTCCTTTACTCACTCACTGCTCACAGCAACTCTAACAGGTAAACACTGTTGTAATCCCCAGTTTACAGATAAGAAAACTAAAGCCCAAGAGATGAAGTGACTTCTTCAAGGTCACCTAGAGGAGCTGGTGTTCTAAACCCTAGCTGCTTGAGTCCACATTATTCTCACTAGGCTTCCACACAAGGGTCACTGTGAACATACATCCTGCTCTGATGAGCCCCACTGAGCTCAGGGAGACTGTCCAGGCTCCCTCAGCCCCTCTGAACTGGCTCTGTCCTGACCTCCTGGGTAGCAAGTTCTCACTAAAGACCTCTGCCAACTAGCTTTCCATCTTGGATAAGGTAATGCCAAGCTGCAGTCCCAAGCACAGGGACCAAACAAAGATTGGTTTTTAATTAGGAAGCCCATGATTGTTTGTTGTGGCTTCGATAATAAGCACTGTGAGACCTGGGAAAATCATTACACAAGCAGAGAGGTAACAAGGCTTGCTCAGGACTCATGCTTGAGGACCTACAGAGGCAGAAGAGGGAGGAGGTCCCATCTCAAGGAGTGTAGTGCTTCTTCCAGACCCGCGGCTAAGACCAACAGGACCGGACTCTGGTCCAGGAGTGAAGCACTGATCTGTTCCCAGCCCCCTCCACCCAGTGCTCCCAACTGAGAAAAGGAAAGCTACTCTGCCTTCTGCCCAGGTCTGCCCAGCCAGGGAAAGGTCTCTTAGAGCATGGAGTCTCTGAGCTGGAAGGGACTTGAAGACCCAGGTGAAGGCCACCCACTCTCCCCCCAAGCATGTGCCAGCTCCAAACACGACAAAGAATTTTCCTTGATCGAGACAAGGTCTATGCCCCTGTATTCTCTCTTTAGATGCCCACCGAGCATCACTCGAGTTAAGGTTCTGTGTCAGAGACAGGGCTGGATCCTGGGGACATCCTGGGGAACAGAGACAGTCTTGTCTTCACAGGGTAGTGACATGTCTCACGTTCCTCGAGTCTGTTCCTTGCCAGATTTAACACATGTAGTTTAGCCACTTGTTTCTTTTAAAACACAGTTCTGGTCACTCACCAACTTATCACCTCAGAGCTACAAATCTGATACATATGTCAGTTCCCTGAGAAAAAACAACCACACCCCACCCCACCCACCTCATGTATACCCTAGACCCACACTCACACCCGTGCAATTCAACCTTTCAAATGACAGTTACTGAGTTCCTACCAGGTGCCCAAGGGCCAACTGTGAATTCTAAAAAAGCACGAGTTTTGCTTCCCTGGAACTTTCAGTCTACTGAGAATGAGAGGCATTCATCAAACAGGCACAGAATAAACAGATTCATACCACTGGTGCCATGCGTGATAGTGGAAATAAAACAGCACAGTAAGGGTAATACACAGGGGTGGAGACTGACCCAGCTCAGAGGCACTGGGGGCGGGGGAGTGGGGACCTCTAGGTCAAAGTGAGCTTTAGATCCAGGCCCGAAGGGTGAGAAGTTGCAGTCACATGATGCTCAGAAAGGATGAGCAGAGGGCAGCCCCAAGGTGATCATAGGAATGGTCCATCTGAAGACAGAAAGAGGCCTTGAGGTTGGCATGAGGTTGTTTAGGGTGGAATATCCCAGGATGGGGTTGGCGAAGGAACCAGAGTCACGAGGGTCCTTGTCTGCCAAGCAAAGGCCTTTGGGATTATTTTCCAAGTGCAATGGGAATCCACTGAAAGTCAGAAGCAGGGAATGGTGTGAGCTAATTCACGTGTTAGGCCATAGCGGGAAAGAGGCAAGTGTGGAAGAAGAGATAGACAGATAGAAAGAGGGGGCTACTGCGGTGTGCCATGTCCCCACATGTCACCCACCCTCCCCCGTCACTCTTTCCACACTCAGTCATAGTACAGCTGATTTACAATGTCATGTTAATTTCTGCTGCACAGCAAAGTGAGTTTTACCTATACACACACGTGCATTCTTTCTCATATTCTTTTATACTATTGTTTATTACAGGATACTGAAGAGAGTTCTGTATGCTATATAGTAGGGCCTGGTTGTCTATCCATTCTCTATACAGTAGTTTGTATCCACTAATCTCAAACTCCCAGTCCAACCCTCTCCCACTCCCCCGCCTTGGTAACCACAGGTCTACTGACTGAGAGTCTGTTTCTGCTTCATAGGTAAGTTCATTTGCATCACACTTTAGTTCCATATACAAGTGATATCACGTGGTATTTGTCTTTCTCTTTCTGACTTACTTCACTTAGTATGATCATCTCTGTGTGTGCTAAGTCACTTTAATCGTGTCCAGCTCTTTCTGACCCCATGGGCCATAGCCCGCCAGGCTTCTCTGTCTATGGGATTCTCCAGGCAAGATTACTGGAGTGGGTTGCCATTTCCTCCTCCAGGGGATCTTCCCAACGCAGGGATGGAACTTGCATTGGCAGGCGGGTTCTTTACCAGTAGCGCCACCCGACAATCTCTAGGTCCATCTTACTGCTGCAGATATTATTTCATCCTTTTCTGTGGCCAAGTGGTGCTCCATTGTGTATGCTGACCACGTCTTCTTCATCCACTCATCTGCTGATGGCCATTTAGGTTGTTTCCATGTCTTGGCTGCTGTGAACACTGGGGTGCCTGCATCTTTTTGAATTAGAGTTTTATTTGGATATATGCCCAGGAGTGGGATTTCTGAATTATATGGCAACTCTATTTTTAGTTTTTTGAGGAGCCTCCATACTGCTTTTCATAGTTGGTGCACCAATTTACCTCCCCACCAATAGTGCAGGAGGGTTCCCTTTCCAGAGACCTTATTTCTAATCTTTCTGTTTGGTTTCTGGGCCTCAGCCTTTTCATGTATAAAGTGGAGTCTTGAAGAGAAAGAGTAACACATGTATGGGACCTTATAAAGTCTCCTTGAATCAGGATTCTCTGTGTGAGGCTTCTATTCCCTATAGAATTGAACATTATAAAACATAAGGAGCTGCCCATCCCTAGAGGTATTCAAGCAGAAGCTGAGCAACTACATAGGTGGGAAACTTAAATGGAAAGAATGAGGCTAACAATTATTTATCTCCTACTATCTGCCAGTTACTGGAACAAGTGATCATATACCTTCTTTATGCTTTTAACAAAAATGTGAGGACAAAATTATTAGCCCTCTTTTACAAATGAGAAAACTAAGGTCTATACAAGCAAAGTGACTAAGTTCACTCAGCTAGCAATAAGGAAAGCTAACATGGTCTATATGCTATTTGCTTCTCAAGTGTTATATCATTTCATCTCCCAACAATATTATGAGGACAATGATATGTTGTCCCTATTTCACAGATGAGAAAACTGAGGCCCAAAGAAGTTAGACCTGGCGTCCCACAGGAAGGAAGTAAGGACGTCTTCATTCTATCTCCAGAGCCCCGATTCTGACTCTCAACACCAAATTCCCTTCTAAAACTTCAACTCTCATTTTCAAAGTCAATTCTGGCTGACCCCAGAGTTCATCCTCTATGTCCTGCTCACATAGTACCTCCTTGGACCCCTAGGGATCTGTGAACTCCCTTCCTGGATTATTTTCCTAGGCTGCTGTAACAAACCATCACAAATTGGGCAGCTTAGAATCACAGAAATTCATTGTCTCACAGTTCTGAGGCCAGAAGTCCAAAGTCAAGATATGGGCAGGGCCAGGGTCCCTCTGATGACTTAGGAAAGGGTCTCTTCCAGGCCTCTCTCCAGCTTCTGGCAGTCCCCAGGCTTGCGGCAGCACAACTGCACTGTTCACAAAGAGCTCCCTGTGTGTCTCCAAACCTCCCCCCTTTACGGGGACATCAGACACACTGGATTAGGGACCCGCCCTACTCCAGGACGACCTCATCTTGACTACTCACATCTGCAGTTGCACTATTTCTAAATAATGTCACCTTTTGAAGTACTGGGGGTTAGGGCTTCAACACAGAGATTGGCGATGGAGACAATTCAACCCATAGCTCCTTCCAATCCCAAGTGTCTCTGCCTATGGGGAAGAGGTGAGTAATGAGGCTCTGATGGACCCTGGACCATTACAGACAACAGGTCCCCTCCATCTCTTCTGCACCACCCACCAGCCTCACCCCTCTGTCCCAGATGCCCAGGGCTCTGCTTCGGGTCCTGGTATCATCCTGTGTTGGTGACAGCCTGGGGCTTGGCTCCCTCCATGGTGGAGTGGCCAAGAAGCAGGGAGAAGCTTTCATCCCTTCCAGGGGAGGCGGGTGAGTATTTCATACGGCACAGGAGAGCCACCTCCTGCAAATGCAACATGACACCTCATAATGGGGCGATATCAGTACAAATCCAGCCTCGCGGCAGCCCGGAGCCTCCTGGTAATTCCTCACATATTGTGCTCATGTTACTGTAAATACGATCGCCAAGCTCAGGCCAGCTCATCAGAAAGGATCGCCCCCATTCCTGCAGCTGAGAAGACTGAGACCCGCAGAAGGTAACTGGCCCTAGATCACACAGTGGGTGAATGGTGTCCAGCTGGACAAGAGCCAAAGAAGTAGACAAGTAATGAGGAAGGTTGGTCCCTGATGCCACATCTGGAAAGAGGTGGGAGCAGGACAGAGGGGGCTTAATGTGCCAAGCCCTGAGGCGGTGGGATGAGGGAGGGGCGAGGAACCACACGGTTGGACAGAAAAAGAGCTAAGTACCAGGGTACAAGCAAGAAAGAAATGGAGCCCAAGGAGGCTACTGGAGTTGGGTGGACTTGGACAAGAACTGAGTGGGGTGATGGGGGAGGGAGGAATCCAAAGTCAGGCATCGAGCAGTGGGACCCTGGGTCTTGACAGAGACCAAGCCAGAGGGAGGTTGTTTCGTGCTTCCTCCCAACTGGCCCACCAGGAGGAGGGCCAGCCAATGCCTGGGCATGTAAAGAGCATCCAATCCCTAGGATAAAAACCAAGCTTCAGGGTAGTCTCCTCTTTTGGCAGAATATCTGTGGCACTTAAGAAGGCATCAAGACTGGATCCTAGAGATGGGGAGTAGGAAAGAGTGTTGGCTATATTCCTTCCAACCTCCATCTCAGTCCCATTCTCCTTCACCCCCTGCTCTGCTCTGCGACCCAGGAGGAGGCTGACCCACACGAATCATGTCACCTCGTCATCTAACTTGAGGTGAGATAATGAAGCCAATGGTGGGAGGTGGGGGGAAAGCAGACTATGCCAGATACCATAAAGCCAGTGGAAATCTCACTACAAAGAGGAGAGGGGCTTCTTGAAGATGACAACATCACAGAGGGAAGAGAGGCTAATAGCTGAAGGCCTATGTGCTCTATTCCAGAGAAGGCAATGGCACCCCACTTGCCTGGAAAATCCCATGGATGGAGGAGCCTGGTAGGCTGTAGTCCATGGGGTCGCACAGAGTCGGACACGACTGAAGCGACTTAGCAGCAGCATGTGCTCTGTTCAGGCACCTGGATTCAGCCTTGCCTGAAAGCCTGCTTCGAAAGCTCTCAATTTGATGATCCAACAAATTTCTTTCTTCCCTTAAGCTAATCTCTGCATTCAAAAAGAGTTCTGATGGGACTTAAACTTCCAATCTTTTTCAGATTTTATATTAACATTCCATAAATGATATACGTAAACAAACAGAACAAAGAGTCCTGACGGGCTCGGGTGATCTTGCGGTATTATAAAATGAGCAGCTCACTTGGGATTGGTCTGTCCAGTGTTTTAATCATAGCTCTGCATAACCCTGGACAAAAGACATCAATCTCCGAGTCTATTCTTTCACACCCACAGACTCCCGGAGAAGAATTAAATAAAATAACACCTATACAAGCATCTAGATTATACTAGATGCGCCCAATAAATGAGTTTACTGCAAACTCTCTCCCCTTTCTCCTAGGACCCTAACAAGAGAAAGTGTGGACCCCAGCACTGACGAGTTTGTAAATTTCATGAGACAACCCCATACACTGTCTTACACCGTCATGCTCTCTCCACCCCTTGGAACGTTAATGAAAAGCTACCATCTTGTGTGATTTCTGTGCAAATGGCATGACATCACTGGGTCTCAGTTTTCTCAAGTATGTTGCTTACCAACTGTTGTGAAAATGAAACGTGTACAGTATTAGAACAGGGTCTGGTACATAATACACGCTCAATAAATGCTGATTGTTTTATTGGTGGAGGTGGTGGTTTTACTAATAAGTCCTGTTACTGTCTCTGAGCACCTGCTCTGGTTTTGTGTACACACCATCTCATCATCTAGATCTTGATAACACGACCCTGTGTGGTCAGTAATGATGTTCCAACTGCACAGATGGGCTACAGCTCAAAGAAACTGAATTACTTACCTGAGTTTTGGAACTGGGATTTGAATATTTGTGCCCTAACCCAAGCACAATGTATTTAAGGACTACAGGCATCGCCTTCCTAGAGTCCCCACTCACGTTTCACATTCAGCCAGCCACAATCTCTGAACTTAGAAAGGCATCTTTCTGGCACTCAAGCCCTCCAGAGAAGCTTCCCAAGTCTGCTCCTCCAGCCATCATCTCCCTTTGCAAACACACTTTCTGTTCATGTGAATGAAACCCGCTAACTGGTATGGTGTCTGCTCTAATTATAGGCTCTCCAGCCTGTGCCAAGAGGAAGCTGGTTAGTGTACACTTGAGTAGATTTCAAATCGGATTTTGTGAGTCCCCAGCATGAGGGAAGGAGGCCAAGTTCTCCGGAAGAAAATAACGGGAAATGCTGGCCCATGTGAGCATCCCCGGCTCCTCGCCTGCTGGAGCAGGTGATGCCTTTGCTTCCCGGGTTACAGAGTCCTCTTTCCAGCTCCTTTTCCTCTGTTTCTAGCCTTTTTCAGGAGCTGGGAAACTGGGGGAAGGAATGGGAGAGGCAACCCGCGATGCTGAAATGGAGGAAGTACAGCAAAGGGCAAACAATGCCTTGGAATCAGAGGAAACTGAATTCTGAACACAGCTCTGCTTCATTTCAGCTTTCGCTGCCTTTCTGAGTCTCAAGCTCCTCATCTATCAAACAGTACTTTCTCTACAACGATCCAGGGATGTGTGTTGCTGTGTTTATTCAACATTTATTCAATATTTACAGTGTGACCTATTTCATGCTGCATTGTACCCATTACAGCTATGAATAAGATGCTTTCCTGGGAGCTTTAGAACTCCTGGTCCAGCGAGAAACAAGCCATTTGATACTAACCACATACTGTGATGAGAGAAGGACAAGGCTCTACAGGAAGGAGGGGCACTTGACCCAGAACTGGTGCATCCCGGAAGACTTCCTGGAGGAGGCACATCTAGAATGCAACCTCAAGGATGACTTGAATTAAAGCCCGACAGGACAGAATGCTCTCCTTCATGTGGGCCAAGAGAGGGAAAAAAAAATAACACATTCCAGAAACATCATTTAGAATAGCCAAATATCAGGGGTGGGGGCGTAGACAGGAATGGTCAAAATAAAGAAACTTCTTTTTCAAAAATCATGGAATTCAACAGAGCCAATCAAAACAACACTGACAAAGAACACTTTCTTTTTTTCTCTAGTCTCTTTTCTCAACTGTCTTAACTATATTTGCAAGTCCTATAGTACATTTTTAGTATAAGTTTATTTTGTATTGAAGTATAGTTGCTGCACAGTATTATATGTTACAGATGTATAATACAGTCAGTCACCATTTTTAGAGACTATACTCCATTTACAGTTATTATCAAACTTTGGCTATATTCCCCATGTTGTACAATATATCCTTGTAGCTTATTTTATACTTAACAGTTTGTACCAGTTACTTCCCTGCCTCTATGTGGCTCCTTATCCTTTCCTTCTCCCCACTGCTAACTGCTAGTTTGTTCTCTATATCCATGAGTCTGCTTTTTTGTTTATTCACTAGTTTGCTTTATACATGTAAGTGATATTGTATAGTATTTGTCTTTCTCTGTCTGACTTACTTCACTCAGTATGATAATCTCTAGGTCACCCATGTTGCTACAAATGACGATATTTCCTTCTTTTTATGGCTGAGTAGTATTCCACCTATTGATGAATCCATAGGTTGCTTCATACCTTGGCAATTGCAAATAATGCTGCTATGGACATAGAGGTGCATGCATCTTTTTGTATTGTGGGTTTTTTTTTTAATATATACCTTTTTTTTTCAGACACATGCCACATTTCTCCTTCACAAATGTTCTAAAGAAGGGCAGATGGGCCTTGATGAAAACAAAGGGGGAAAAAAACATGACGTCTCTGCAGCATTATTGGCACCATTATTCTGTTGAGAGCAATTGCACTTATCACCGGTTTGGGAATTTCAGAAACATCTTCACAGCCACACCCAGAACATCCAGACTCTCCGTGATCCAGTCAAGTTGACATATAAAATTAACCATCAAAGCGTTTATAGAAGCAATCAGCCGTGGTGGCAGGGTAGAAAAATTTTTTGAACACACCAAACTCCTCTCATGAACACACCAAAATCACAACTGCGCACAACCACCACGGATGAAAAAGGCCGGAAGTCTCCAGAAAAGACCTACAACTGAAGAATGAACCACAGTGAGACGGGCAAGAGCGGTGGACCGGTGACGCAGCCAAATCCCAACCCCCAGGAGGGTGACCCACACGCAGCGCTTCTCCCACAGGAGTGAGGGGTCTGGGTCCCTCCTCGGGGTTCCCAGCCCGCGGGTCCTGTACCAGGAAGATGAGCCCCCAGAGCACGTGGCTTTGAAGGTTAGCAGGGCATTATTTCTGGAGCCCCTGGGGGCCGGGGGATATAGTGGCTTTACTCTTAAAGGCGTGCAGACAGCCTCACACACTCCGGAGCACAGGGCACAAGTGCCTGGGCCACACCTAACTGCTGGTCTTGGAGGGTCTCTGGGTGAGGCCAGGAGACGGGCTCATCCTGACAGAAGCCATACTTGGGAGCTCCTTCCATTGAGGGAGGCTGACGCGGCCTCCAGCTCCTCAGGGCCAAAGACCTGGCCTGGCCCTGCCAGTGCTGCCACACTTCAGGCCAAGCAGTTAACTGGGCGGGACGCAGCCTCACGCACCTGCTGTCGAGAGAGCTGTCAAATGGGCCTGAACCCACAGCTGCCTCCGACAAGAACCTGTCAGCTCACAATCCCAGAATCCCCTGCGCCCAGGGCCCAGCTCCCCCACAGTCCTAGAATGTCCTGAGACCAGGACTCAGCTCCCCCACTGTCCTAGAATCCCCTGCGCCCAGGGCCCAGCTCCCCCACAGTCCTAGAATGTCCTGAGACCAGGACTCAGCTCCCCCATGGTCCTAGAATCCCCTGCGCCCAGGGCCCAGCTCCCCCACAGTCCTAGAATGTCCTGAGACCAGGACTCAGCTCCCCCATGGTCCTAGAATCCCCTGCGCCCAGGGCCCAGCTCCCCACCAGTCCTAGAATGTCCTGAGACCAGGACTCAGCTCCCCCATGGTCCTAGAATCCCCTGCGCCCAGGGCCCAGCTCCCCACCAGTCCTAGAAAGTCCTGAGACCAGGACTCAGCTCCCCCATGGTCCTAGAATCCCCTGCGCCCAGGGCCCAGTTCCGCCACAATCCCCAAATCTCCTGAGACCAAGACTGAGCTCCCCCACTGTCCTAGAACCCCCCTGGGCCGAGGGCCCAGCTCCATCATGTTCCCAGAATCCCCTGCGCCCAGCCCCGCCCCAAGGAGCCTCTGAACCAGCCCCACCCACCTGGGGCGGACACCAGACTCAGAAAAGCCATGATCCCTTTTCCTGCAGACCCAGCCTGCTCCCGGCAAACCAGACCCTACCCTGGGACCAGCTTGGCCCCAGCCCTGCCCTCTGGTGAAAGTGAAAGTGAAGTTGCTCAGTCGTGTCCGACTCTTTGCGACCCCTTGGACTGCAGCCCACCAGGCTCTTCCATCCAGGGGATTTTCTAGGCAAGAGTACTTGAGTGGGGTGCCATTTCTTTCTCCAGGGGATATTCCCGACCCGGGGATCGAACCCGGGTCTCCTGCATTGCGGGCAGACGCTTTACCATCTGAGCCATAGGCCAACACAACTTTCAGAACACCACAGACCCTGTACCCAAATGTGTCCGGAACCTCAGCCCCACACACCCAGCGGACAATGTGACACCAAGTCTGGGACCCCTGGTCCCTGCAGCCAGACTCCCAAGACCAGCTCTGCGTGCCAGTAGTGTGGCAGCAACCCCAGGACCCGACTTCACCCACCACTAGGCGGGCAACAGCCTCAGAGTCTTCTGGACCCTGACGCAGCCCAGCAGTGAGCCGGCACTAGCCCCAGGGTCCCCTCCGTTTCTGTGGTCGGGCACCTCGTGACTCCGGTTTGCCAACCAGTTGCTGGCAGCCTCCACACAGGAAAAGCCTGGCAACCAGCTGGATCGGGGGCCTGTCAAGCCTACCAGACTGCCCATACAACCAGCTCACCACCACAGAAGGACCCACGCAGCCCTCATAGGGAAGCCCCTAATGCTCGGGGGTAACGAGAGCGGAATGTGTGCTGGGACCCACAGGACATCCCCGTAGTGAACGTTTGTCCTACTCAGACCACCTCTCCCTCCTTCTGTTCTTGGCCCCTCAGTCCTTGCAGTTCACCTGTTTCTCAGTCACCCTGGCTTCGATTACCTGCTCACCAGAAAACCCCTGAACAGCCATTGCTGAATGTGCCAGACTACACGGTAGTCATTTTGCATTCATGACACCTTGTTTAAGCCTCACAGGAATCCTTCACATGAGAATAAGGGGCCAAGAAAGGGCTCTGTAGACTTAACAGGATGAGAACTGTTTAATTATAGCTGAATTGAGTATTAATTATCGTCAGACATTGTGATGAGCTCTGTACATACACTATTTCTTTTAACCTAAATATTAACCCTACAAGGCATTGTTCTCATCCCTACTTTACATGTAGGAAAATGGAGGTCCAAAGAGGTGAACCATATGCCAAGTGAGGGTAACAGTGGGGACCGGTGACTGCTCTTGGACATAAATCCAATTAAAAACAAAAAGCCCTTAATCTAAGAAAAGGAACTTACAGGCTCATGTAGCAGAAAAATGTAAAGGAACAGCATCAGGATGGCTGGATGTAGGCACTTAGGTATCTGTCTCCATCTCTTGGTATACTTTGTTTTATGATAGTTTTACTTCCAGGAAAGTTCTCCTTCATTAAGGTAAGATGACCAAAAGCAGCTCTAGGTGTACCCCAAAGCAACTCAGCAACCACCATCAAAATGCAAGTCTCATTGGACCAAACCTGGGGCCACATGACCATCTAACCTGCTCTCTGTGGCCTAAAGGGTTGAAAGGTACTATTGTCCAGGCCAGGGTTGCCTGCCCACTCTTGAGCCTGGGAGGGGTGTACGGTGTAGGAGAAGAGCCCTCTCACAAAGGAAGACCAAGAATCTGTTATTAAAACCCACAGAGCAGAAGAAGGCAGCTGAGCGGCAGTGACCGCCACGCAGGGATCTGACCCAAAGCCGCCTCGCTCACAGCCTGAGTGTTAACCAGTGTGCGCCAGCCCCTCTGTTTTGATTGCCTCTTTCTAATTCCCTGGCCCTGGGCTGACCCCTCGCAAGTCCCCTCCTTCAGCCCTCGGCGCTGAGCGCTGGTACTTAATGGTCATGCCAAGCAGGTGATGGATGGCACCTGCCCAGGAGGCTCTTCAAAAGGGACAGGCAGCTGCTGGCTTTGCAATGACTCTTCTGTAGGGACGAAACCCAAATGCAATCACGACACCGTGGGGCCACCTCAGCTTTTTGTGGATTCTCCCCCTTTGGGCCCCCTGCCTCTGTTTCCAGTTTACATCCAAGGCTGCTCTGAGGCAGAAAAATCTTATCAGAAATGGAAGCATGTGACCATCCTAGCAGCCAAATAATTGTTCCTTTGTGTTGTCAGAACATCAGCCCTGGAAGATACCCCAGGTGGTTCCCTATCCCACCTTCTCGTCAAGCAGAGGAGGTTCAGAGAGGCTGAGACATTATCCAGAGGCTGCACAGCCGGGGAGTGGAGGCGGAGCTAGGACACATGAAAGAGCACTCAGACTAACTGTGCACCTACTGTGTGTCGAGCTCGCGCTGGGGGCTTCGGCCAAGTTTTAGCTGCTTGTTCAAACCACGGGGCCAAACTTTAGGGATGAACCCTCAGTGTGTACGGCAGGGAAGCCTGAATTCCACACCAAGGCCCAGCTGTGCGGGGCATCCATGGTCCAATCTTGTCTGGGATTTGGTTTCTCCATTTAGAAAACAGGATTGATGACCTCAAGGGTGATTCCACCTCAACATTCCATAATATGTGTGGTAAAGGCCATCCTTGGGGGGAGGAGGGCCCTCTGGGCAACTTTTTAGCCATGAGAGGGAGAGGCCACAGACTCTCCTGTGAGCAGCTGTGACGCTGAAGCAGGCCCCCCTGGACTAAGAGGATGAAGTCCTAAATCATAGACCACGCCCTTCCTGATTCAGTCCCCGGCAGCCCCTCCTCCCTCTAACCTCCGGCCTTGCCTGTCACACTCCAGCACTCGCCGCTTTGAAACACGTGAACTTCCAGGAACCACCCCGCTGTCCCTCCCCTCCAGGACTCTGCTATGCTGTCCCCTCCCTGGCTAACTCCCACTCACGCTTCTGTTCCTACTAGAACACCACCCTGTCTTCCCTTACTCAGCCCCCAGATTAATTTAGGAGCCTCCCCAACGTTTCTCGGGCCCCTCTGCTCCCCATCAGAGTGCTTTTTCTTAGGTTGCAATCTGCCACTTGTCTGTCTCCCCTCCTGGATCATAAAATCAAGGACAGGACCGACTCTGGTCACAGCCGTATCCCCGACATCCAGGATGGAACTGGCCCAACAAGCGGTAAAGAGGGAACCCTAACTAAATTCGAGTGGTCATGAGCATCCCAAGGGTCCTGGGAAGACTGTGCCCCAGAAGACCCCTCTGAGCATCAAACAGAAGAGATTTTTTTTTCCCCTATTTACCAGGAGGACTTCTGTCCCCGCCTGCATGGTTTATCGGCAGTAACAGCAGTAGTGCCCGTTGGTAGTGATCGTATTTCTGGCTGTGAGACCTGAGAGGGGGACTTGTCACCTTGCTCCTGAACCGCACTGCAAGCCTCCCAATACCCGGAGGCCAGGAGTCCACTATATTCTCTGCACAGCAGCCGGGGAGCATCCTTCCAAAAGGCAGATCAGATCACAGCTGTTCTGGGAGCACAAACTTCTGAGCCTTTCCCGTTTCACTAAAAGCCCAAATCCTTAGAATTCCCTGAAAGGCTGTAGCGGGCTGGATTTCAGGAAAAGGCACAAAAGGCCACCTCGGACCCCAGCCAGAACGGCCTTTTATCACACAGTCCAGACGCTGAGATGGAAGGATCTTTGGGGCCATCGATGCCATTTTCTAAAAGGAAAAACTGAGATGGGGTTAGACATCATGCACCCTTGGATCAGTGCGGTCAGAAGGGAGGTGGGGAGGGCTGGGCAGGGGGAGGACCCAGGCCAAAAGGCAGGTCCAGGAGAGCCCCATAGCCAGAATGGCCCATCGGAGTTAGCCCACACGGGGGGGGAACCTACACCTGCCGTTGTCAGTTACTGGATGTGGACAGCAAGGAAGGGCAAGGTGGCCCTCTGGGGCTGGCCCGTCCCTGGGGTAGACAGCTGAAGGCTAGAGGCCAGTGACGCCGCAAGGCCTCCCCCCAAGGAGAGTCCTAACAAAGCCTACCCACCCTGGCCCCCGTCACCTCTCTGACCTCACCTCTCCCCCACTGCCTCTGGCCACCCTAACCCCCTCCTTCCTTAAACCTTCCTCGCCTTCCCACCTCAGGGCCTCTGCTCTTGCTGACCTGTCTGCCTGGAGTGCTTTTCCTCCAGTCACATCCATGCCTTGTCCCCTCAGTCTCTGCAAAGGTCACCTTATTAGAACATCCTTCCTTGAGACCCCCCCCTCAATAAAAGAGCACTTTGCCCTGCCCTTATTCCCTGCCGCTCTCTGACTCACTGCGTTGTTGTTATGTACTGACTAAGTCTTATCCAACTCTTTGTGGGCCCCATGGATTGTCGCCCTCCAGGCTCCTCTGGCCATGGGATTTCCTAGGCAAGAAGACTGGAGTGGGTTGACATGCCCACCTCCAGGGGATCTTCCCAACCCAGGGATCGAACCCTTGTGTCCTGAGTCTCCTGCTTGGCAGGTGGATTCTTTCCCACTGAGCCACCTGGATAAGCCTCGTTTATTTGTTATTGTCTGTCTCCTTCCTCTCAAACCGAGGCCCAGGGGACTTGTCTGGTGCAGTGCACACAAGCAGCGCCACACTGAGAACCCAGTGCATCACAGGAACTCAGTAAATACCTGGGGCTGAATCAACAAGCCTCCAGTACTTCACCTGCCGCAGAAGAGATCTTAGCTTTGAACTGTTTAGAGCAGCCCCCTGTACTGGCCCTCCACAGGACACCAGGCTTCAGCATCATAGCGCACCCAGGATGTGGGTGCCGTAACTGTTTAATTCCCCTCTGCCCCACTGTACAGAGGAGGCAGCCGTGAGCCAGAAGCCACATGCCCCAGGTCACAGACCAGGGGACAGCTGAGCCATTGCAGGGAGCAAGGACTGTCTGACATTGTGTGGGTGGTGGGGGCAGAGGGTGGGGTGTTCCGGGCGCAGCTGCTCCTCAGCTCAGGGGTCCTGCTGCCCCCTGTCTATTTCTCTTATTTCGTACTCAAGTCTTCCATTGCTCTCTGAGTACAATGGTATTTATTAACTTCCCACTGAGCTCATTACGGAGCAGCCACCTTATCACCGACCACCTGCATTCGGAGCTGAGCAGGATCACACTCAGCTTATAAACAGCCCCAGTCTCCACCCCAAGGGTAGCCATAGACTCAGGGGCCACCAGCTTCACTCGGAAGTTCAAGTCCGAGGGCAAAGAGCTGGCCCCTCCTCTGTCCCCAGCCCTCACCACCACTCCGGGACCGGGAGTCAAGCAGGAATCCATCTGAGTCTCCCACTCTGTCTGTCCCGTCTGCCATCCCTGCGCCAGACACACATTCATCTTGACTCTGTGACAAGTTCACTGCCACGTGGCTGTCATCCTCAGCGCGGCCCAAGAGAGCTGCCATTGGAACTTCCCGTGACAACGTGGTGAACCTCAGGCAGGTGTGAGCTTTGCCGTGGATTCACTCTGTGCTCCCGGGCCAGATGGCTAATCTCTGCAAGCCTCAGCTTTCCCATCTCTGTAATGGACGTAATCATGCTCCCTATGAATGCTTGTGTGCAATTTACATGTAATAACAAATGCTTAGAGTCAAAACTTCAATCGTTGAGTCCTGACTTCTCCGCTATGCACAGTCAGCTGAGTGTTTAGGGATCACGACATTTTAGGGGCCCATGAAAAGGTTTTAATTTCTTTTAAAACCAAAAGCCAAGTTGTAACATAATCCAGTGGGAGATAATATTCCTTCTTGTACCAAAGCAGTCATAAAATACAATTTTAATTTTTTTTTTTAATGGAGGAAGAGGCCCATAAAGGTAGAAATGCGTAGAGCCCAGGAACTCTGTGATACAGTCCAGGAATGCCACAGTGCAGCTCTGCAGCCATGTTTGTTCGGGGAGTTGGAGGCACAGACCGGGACCCAGAGAAGGCACTTGATTAGTTTGACCTGTACTTGACTGGCATGGCTTGAACTTTGGTAACTTGATGAGCCACAAGGCTTGACAAGCAATCGGCTTACAGTCTAGCTCACAGTCTAACAAAACCCATTCCTTATTCTTGCCACAAATATTTGTGGAGTTCCTATTCTAAGGGCTTCCCAGGTAGCCCTAATAGTAAAGAATCCACCCGCCAATGCAGGAGACTCGGGTTCGATCCCTGGGTTGGGAAGATCCCCTGGAGAAGGGCATGGCAACCCACTCCAGTATTCTTGCCTGGAGAATCCCATGGACAGAGGAGTCCTCTGGGCTGCAGTCCATGGGGTCAAAAAGAATTGGACATGACTGAACGACTTAGCACGCACGTACTCCAAGCTAGGCTCGGTCTGGGTTCAAGTATTGGTGTGAGTACTGTCTGGCTGTATGAACTTGGGAAAGTGACTTTACGTCCGTGTGCCACTGATAAAATGGGAGTGATGGGTGTCAGAATTCAGACAATCCAGTGAAAACTTTTAGAAGATAGCCCAGTGTATAATAATCACTCCAAAATGTTAGCCCAAGGTAACCATCACAGACATGGTCCCTGCCCCAAGGGAGCCTGCAAAACACAGTCCATGAACAAGCATGTTAATAAAGGGTTTGGCCTTGGTGGTTATCAGTGCTATGAAGGAAATAAGAGAGTGGTGTTAGAGCAACCCCCGCTTGATGGCCTTTGGTCAAAGGCCACATCCAGCCCAGGGAGGCCAGATGGACAAACACCCAACCCTCCTCTCCTCCCACCCCCTGATCTCCTGCTGGGCTCCTCATTGGCTGAACCCAGCCAGGGCCAGGCATGGGAATCTGTGGATGTGTCCAATCAGGTCAGCTTCCCGGGCTCAGGGCAGGATGGTGAAGGATGGAGCTCAGTCTGGAGGGTCAAGCAGGATACCTCCCACATAGAGCCCTGCCCCTCTGCAAGGCTGAAATCATTCATTAGCTCCTCTTTGCCCACAGGTTCCCAAGGATGCCCCCATGACCCCTCAGTCCCTACACCTGCTCCCACTCCCATCTCACCCTCAAGTTTGGGGAACTTCTCATGGTTCCCCCAAAGCATAAGGCCATTTTGCATCTCTAAAGCTTTACCCCAGCTGTTGCCACCCCCTAGAATGCCCTCCCCACACCCACACCTGGGCAAACCCCACAGGACAGTGGGACAGTGGGACAGTGCAGAGCCTGGAAACCTGGCTTCCAGCTCTGTTTCTGCCACTTCTTAGCTGCATGACCTGGGAGAAGCCAGTTCATCCAGTGGAACCTCCATGTCTCACCTGTAACATGCGAAGGATGCTAGTCCACATTGTGAAGTTACTATGAGAACCAAATGAAATAATGCTTACAAAGGGCTGGGCAGGAGGTCCCTCAGTGAGTCATATTAGAGGCAATTTTTGAAAATGTATTTATTTGACTGTGTCTGCTCTAATTGTGGCACATGGGACCCTTTTAGTTGTGGCATGTGGGATCTAGTTCCCTGACTAGGAATCGAACCCAGGCTCCCTGCATTGGGAGCGCAGAGTCTTAGCCACTGGACCACCAGGGAAGTCCCCAGAGGCAATTTTTAAGAAGTACATCGTTTGCGAAGCCGTTCCTGACCATCTGTCCCTCGAGTATCAGGGCCCCACCGTTCTGTGAGCATCAGTGGACCCTTCCTGGACAGCTCTTGGGGCCCCTAGAATGCTTTCCTCTGCATCTCCATCCATGCCCTGTGAGCTCCAAGAGAGTCTATCTGTGTCCTCAGCATCCAGTGCACGGCAGACACTCAGTGAATACAGAATGAATGAATGAATGAATGAACAAGTGTTCAAACCAGTGGACCAGTCTGCCTGCCCCTCCACCTGAATAAAGCTTGAACTACTTCAGTCCCCGCCTGGACTACTAAACAGGGCACGGGGTGACCTCTTGAGGAAGCCCAGGCCCAAGGTCATGGCAGGGGGAGGGGTACTAAGGGCAGTACCGGGGCTGGGAGGAGGTGGCAGGCCCCAGCTCATTGGAAATGCAGAGAGAATCCCAGCGCGGCCGCCTTCTCTGGCAGGGAGCGCGCGGGAAAAGACAAGAAAAATGAAGCCGCCACAATCTCATTTTCTGAGGCCTGCAAGTCAGCCAGGAAATAGCTATTATTCCATCGCACTGTCGGTATTAAGTTATTTCCTTCACTAAATACGGGAATGTTCATGAATATCTATTGAGTCCCAGGTACAGACACCTCCTGGCTCTGTGGCTCCGTCACTCTGCCTTTACATTCCTCCAACAACACCCCTCAATCTTGCTCTGAAGTGAAAGACAATAGTATTTTAAATTGGTTAATAAATCTCGGAATTGATGCTCCTCGAAGGCCCGGGAACTTCGTCTCTATTACTTGAATAAAAGGGATCACATTTTAACCACTGCTGGGCTAGGAACTCAGGAGAGGGACCTGAACCAGCCTCTCCTTCGTGCTGGGGAGGGGAGGGTCGGAGGCTTCAGGACCCCGGGTCCGACGGAACCCTTTGGACAGCCAGGAAATTCTCATTTTTCTGGTCGATTCAGGCCAGCGGGACATCTTGGACCACTTTGGTTTTGATGGCTTTGTGTTCGGCCAGTTCCCCTGGATTCAAATAAAAGAGACTTGGAAGCAGAGCTCCAGGGAAAAGATGGGTATCTGACATCCTTAAAAAGGATGGGGACCTCCCTGGCTGTCCAGTGGTTAAGACTCTGAGTTTACGATACAGGGGCTGTGGGTTCAATCCCTGGTCAGGGAACTAAGATCTAGCATGCTGCACGGTGTAGCCAAATTTTAAAAAATAATTAAAAATAAAAACCACCTGGATGCAGATAAGGAAGGTGGGGGAGGAAAGCATAAATAGTACTGTCTGGAACACCATTCCAGGTGTTGATTCTTTTATCACCTTCCTCACGGGCACAGGTGACCTTGAGCATCCTTTTTGGGGTGGAGAAAGCTTTGAAAAGCTCAGATGCGGGAGAATGAGAAGTAGGACTGAAATGTCTCCTGTTTGTTCAGTTTCTTGCCATCTGCTTTACACGTTTTCCCAACCCATCCTTGCAGCCACCCTAGGAAATGCAAAGTCCAGACGTTGTCAACGGGCCAGAAAACCCATAGGTCAGAATCATCTCTATGTACTCAGCACCCAACACACGGCCTGGCCCCAGATTTGTTGCTGTTGGGTACTAGCTCAGTCATGTCCAATTCGTTGTGACCCCATGGCTTGTAGCCCACCAGGCTCCTCCATCTGTGGAATTTTCCAGGCAAGAATACTGGAGTGGATTGTCATTTCCTTCTCCAGGGGATCTTTCCAACCCAGGGATCGAACCCGTGTCTTCTTCATTGGCAGCCAGGTTCTTAACCCCTGAGCCCCCAGCCCCAGTGTATCAGCTTCAAAAATAGTGGGGAAATGGGCTATTGTACAACATCCCCAATTTACAGATGTGCCAAGTGAGGCTTGGGGCAGGCAAAGGCTTGCTCAGCAACTCATCAATGACTCAGCTAAGACAGTCTGTGCACCCACTATGTCCAGGCCCTGAGCTGGGTACTACAGATACAGGTGTGAACAAAAAAAGGTGCTTGATGGGGCTCGTCATCTCGGAGTGAGGTGGGGGGCAGGGGGGCAGCAGGGCAGAGAGCACTTGAGTGACTAAAGAGAGAACCGGGACAACTTCAGGTGTACAGTAAATCCACTACGTACGACAAGTTCCATTCCGAGTGAGTTAGTAAGTCCAATTGGTTCATACATCCAGCAAAGTTAGCCTAGATACCCAACTAACACAATTGGCTATTAGTAATATACTGTAATAGGTTTCTACTACTTTTCACACAATTAATACATCAGTGAAAGTGAAAGTCGCTCAGTCGTGTCCATCTCTTTGCAACCCCATGGATATACAGTCCATGGAATTCTCCAGGCCAGAATACTGGAGTGGGTAGCCTTTCCCTTCTCCACGGGATCTTCCCAACCCAGGGATCGAACCCAGGTCTCCCACATTGCAGGTGGATTCTTTACCAGCTGAGCCTCAATGGAAGCCTAAGAATACTGGAGTGGGTAGCCTATCCCTTCTCCAGCGGATCTTCCTGACCCAGGAATCGAACCCGGGTCTCCTGCACTGCAGGCGGATTCTTTACCAACTGAGCTATCAGAACAAACACAAAAAGAAAACATTTTTAATCTTACAGGACAGTCCCAGGTTCGTTTCTGGAAACTGGGTCCCAACCACAGGACTCAGGATATCCTGGTCTCTTCAAGATTCATCAAAGCACACATCCCATGGCTGTCACTGGCGGAGCAGGTGGAGAGTGACCCCCAGCTAACCAAGGGACCTCTCGTCACGGGTGGGTCGGAGAAGCCGAGCTCCAAGGCACTTTCAGAAAATCTCACAGTCTGGCAAGGGCCTCGTCCAGAGTGCTGAACTCCATCTGGGGAATAAAGCCAGACACATCACTCTTTTGGACAAGCAATTTTTTTTTTTTTGCATAATTGACAATTCTTGGCATATTCTCCCCTTCTCTGCTCACAGCCTTCTTTTCATGTCACTCATGCACGTACCAGACACTCCGAGGTGACTTCCCTTGAAAGGAGAACGCCAGAGAGACCTCTGTCTCCCTACCCTTAAATATTCCACTTGTTATAAATTCCCCGAGGAGTCTTCTCAGCTCCAAATATCAGGGGAACAGAAACGGGGGAGGAAAGGGGGGGAAAAACACATTCTCAGAACAGTTCTTTGTACTTGAGATTCTTTGGTTTGTATTAAAATATTCTCATCTCCCCATAATTTATGAACACTCCTGGCACTAAGAGGCTTCGCTTTGTCCCTGATCCTCCATTCTAGAAATAAAACGAAGAATGTCAGTGCGGACATCTCCCAGAGGGAGGGGGTGACTGGCCAGACACTTCCAGAGCATCTGATTTGAGTGGTCGGGGAAAGGCAGACTCATTTCCTGACCCCTTTTATCAGGGAGGAGACTCAGCAGTAGGCACTTCCCTGTCCGTGATCTCATTTGATTTTCCCAACAGTCCTACCATGCTACTATTATAATTATTATTATACCACTCTCTCAAAGGAAACAGTGAGGCTCTACAGGGTAAAGTGTCCTCTCAAGAGCCAGAGCTGGCAAAATATGGGCCTTGGATTTAAATCCAGATGCGGCTGACGTCCCAGTGCTCCTACCAGTTGACTATACCTTCTGGAGGAAGAGTAATCAAGGTAGGCTGCCTGGAAGAGGCAGGATTTAAACTGAGTCTCAGAACGGCTGGTGTCCCAGCTTGCTGTGTTTTCTGGTGGCAGAGATGCAGCTGTCCTCAGTCATTCAGTCTCTATAACACCCTGAAGGAGGCAGGATCTGTAATTTATTCAGCATCATTTTTGAAAATACATGGATTTGATATTTTCTCCCTCATATGAAAACCTCTGTTTCTCCTACCCCTGTGACAGCTGAGCAAAATTTAACATCTTGATCATGACATTCAAGGTTCTTAATAATTTGTCCTAACCTACCTTTTCAGCTTTCTGCCTCATTACCATCACACACACACACAGAGATATGCCCTTAAAGATATCCCATGTGCTAGTCAAATAACACTTTATCCTCATATGGGAGGATACAGACTTCCTCCTCTATATTGCTCGTGGGATTCCCACTTCTTGCAATGCCTTTCTCTGCCTAGTGAACTCCTATGCATCCCTCAGAGCCCAAGTCAAATGCCCCATCAGCAAGGAAGCTTCATCCCTTCACATACAGTTCTTTGTACATGTATCTGGTAAGAACCAGCCCAGAACTAACTGGCCCATAGTGAGACATCTGTCCCCCTTACAATGAATGCTGCAGATAGGAGCTCAGGTCTTATATTTCTCTGAATCCCCACAGCTTTAGCCCAGGGCCTGGCCTTTTGTCTAGGGGCTCAATAACCACAGATGCTGATGGATGAATAAATGAATGAGTGAGTGAATGAATGAATGTATTGCAGACTTTCAGGAGTTGCCTGTTGGATGAACCTAAGCCTCTGCTTCACACACACACAAGAAAGTCTGCCTCACGACCTTACATACAGTTGGTCCTCAAACAGCACCTTTGGTGCACAAGACATCACTCTTCTCACCTGAAACTGCTTGTTGGGGGAGAATTAAGACAACAACATGGACTTCCCTGGTGGTCCAATGGTTAAGAATCTGCCTGCCAACACAGAGGGCACAGGTTCCATCCCTGGTTCTGGAAGATTCCAAATGCCTGGGAGCAACTAAGCCCATGTGCCCCAACTACTGAGCCCACACACGCCAGAGCCCATTCTCTGCAATGAGAGAAGCTGCTGCGATGAGAAGCCTGCACATGGCAATGAACACCCAGCACAGCCAAAAAGGAACAGAATAAATTAATTTAAAAAGCAACACGGGGCTTCCCTGGTGGTCCAGTGATTAAGAATCTGTCTGCCAATGCAGGGAACACGGGTTCAGTCCCTGGCCTGGGATGATTCCGCGTGCCACGGGGCAATTAAACCCATGCAGCACAACTGCTGAGCCTGTGCTCTAGAGCCCCTGTGCCGCAACTACTGAAGCCCACGCTCCCTAGAGCCCATGCTTTACGAGAGAAGCTACAGCAGTGAGAAGCCCCCTGCACCGCATCTATAGGGTAGCCCCGCTCACCTCGACTAGAAAAAGCCCATGTGCAGCCATGCAAAACCAGTGCAGCCAAAATAAAATAAATTTTTTTTAAAACAAATAAATAAAAAGCAACCACAAATATAAGGCCTGGGTGGCAGTCTGAGCCCTCAGCGGCCCCACTGGAAGGAAATAGACAGAGCAGCTTCCAGGGTCCGGCTGCTCTCCCTCTCTCCAAGCTCCAGATCCATCTTTTACTGACCAGTGGCCTATCTCGCCTAACATCCTCCCCAAGAAGAGGAACCGGGGGTTTTCAGACCCACAGTCCAGTCGAGGGGCTGAGACTGGAGACAGAGCTGACCAAGCAGTAAAATGGCATCAAACACGTAGTAGCTTTCATCCCAAATGTCCAGGCCTGTGGACATTTGGGGAGTGGATGGAGGAGCCCTGATTTATAACACGGGCCAATTTCCAGGGTGCAAATATTCCCATCATGACAGATTTCAAGCTGATGGTTTAATAAGTGGCTTAGAAAACTCCTGAATTTTTAACAACCAGCTCTCGTGAAGCGGGGTGAACCAGCTCCAGGACTTCAGGGTTACCTGTTATGGTCGTTATTATTATTACGGTCCAACCAAGCAGTGTTATTTTCAGTGTCTTCCTTTCACAAAACTACGTGAGATTTCCCTTCAACATTGGAATGTGCAGGCTAAAT
This sequence comes from Bubalus kerabau, assembly GCF_029407905.1. Lineage (NCBI taxonomy): Eukaryota > Metazoa > Chordata > Mammalia > Artiodactyla > Bovidae > Bubalus > Bubalus kerabau. The sequence continues at coordinate 70,558,945 of NC_073639.1, read as the reverse complement.
ATAGTTTGAAAGTCATCAGAGCAAATGGTAAGGTCTTAATAACCTTCCAAAAGTTCAGCACCCAAGTCCTCCCCCTGGGAGATAACTCCCCAGACTCCCTCCAAGACACAAGAATCCCATCCCTTGCCCTTTTTTCCAATAGCCCTACAACGGGCAAGTCAGAAAGTGCACCCCAGAGGAGTACTGTGTGGGCTCAGACAAATCACCCAACCTCTCTGAGCCTCAGTTTCCTCATCTGGCTCCCAGAGGTACTGTGAAGGGTTAATGAGGTAACGTATGTGGAACGTATTTGAAATACCCATCACAGAATAATGCCCAGTAAAACACAGCTATTATTAAGAATACTCATCATAATACAAGCAGCAGTCCCAGGGCCCCTGCTCCTCTGCAGAGGGTCCGGGGTCTCCCAGGACCCCCACAAGTTATGCAAACAGCAGGACAGAGCTGGATCCTTGGAGCTGAGCAAGCCTCCCCGTCTCCTCCCCCCACCGCCCCCTCACTTCCAGTCCCCCTCCAGGACTAATTTATTTATTTCCTTCTGAATCCTCCAAGTCCAGCAAGCTGTGGAGTGGTCAGATGGATTTTTTAAATTAATTGACAGGAAATCAATGAAGCAGTGATTGTTTTGGCCCTGGCTGGGTGGGGGGCCATCTCGGCCATGGGAGACAAATGGGTGGCTTCAGGCAGCACAGGGGTGGGGGCTTTGTTGAGCTGTGGTTGGGCTGTGGATCCTGAGGCCCAGGAGGCCAGCACCTGCCGTGGGAGGCAGGATGGAGAAGTGAAAGGCGGTCAACCTGCCTGTCGAGGAGCCAGGAGATCCGAGTTCAGACCCTGACACCCCCACCCACCGGCCACGTCACTGTGGACAAGTCACCCCGCCTCTCGGAGCCTCAGTCTCCTCCGAGGGTGGCGGTAAGGATTTGACTCTGACACAGCTGGGGAGAGAGTCGGGGGGCGTTATTCAATCCACCACAACAGTGAGACTAAAGCAAATGTCACAGAAGCTTGGGAGTGCTTGTGCCATACGGCTGGCCCTCTCGGGCTTTGCTGGGAACCCTTCACCAGGAGTGCCAGCCCAAGCTAGCCCGCTGGGAAAGGAAAGAGACACGTGGCCCAGGCACCCCAGCCAACAGCCAGCCAACCCCAAGTGACGGAGCTGCCTTGCTGACCAACAGCTGATGGCCGACTCTTGTGTGAGCCCGGGGAGCATTGCTGGTAGCTCAGATGGTGAGAATCTGCCTGCAACGTGGAAGACCTGGGTTTGATCCCTGGGCTGGGAAGATCCCCTGGAGGAGGGCATGGCAACCCACTCCAGTGTTCCTGCCTGGAGGATCCCGTGGACAGAGGAGCCTGGCAGAGGGGCGTGGACAGAGAATCCCGTGGACAGAGGGGTCCCAAAGAGTTGGACGCCGCTGAGAGGCTGAGCACACATACTAGAGGTAAAGAAACCGAGGCTCAAGCAGGGGAAACCACTGGCTTAAGACCTCATGGCTAAGACTCGTGTCACCCTCTGACCTACCTGACCCCAAAGCCATGGGTCTTCCAACAGCCCCACTCGGTTCTAAAATCATGCTGAGTCAGCATGATTATCCACGACTGGTTCCCTCTTCCCCAGTCACCTTTCCAAGAAACTGTTACCACATTCCCCCCACCTCACCCACCCAGCCCCCCTCCACACATTCAGCAGTCATTTGTTGAAGCAGGAGAGCACAGTGGTTAAGCATTCAGACTCTGATGTCAGAGTCAAATTCCAGCTCTGTTTCTTTCCAGCTGTGTGACCTAGGACAAGTTAACTCACTTCTCTGATCCATGTCTTCCTCATCAGTAATAGGGAGAACACAACAATGTCTGCTGCTGCTGCTGCTAAGTCGCTTCAGTCATGTCTGACTCTGTGTGACCCCATAGACAACAGCCCACCAGGCTCCCCATCCCTGGGATTCTCCAGGCAAGAACACTGGAGTGGGTTGTCATTTCCTTCTCCAATGCATGAAAGTGAAAAGTGAAAGTGAAGTCGCTCAGTCATGTTTGATTCTTAGCAACCCCATGGACTGCAGCCTACCAGGCTCCTCAGCCCATGGGATTTTCCAGGCAAGAGTACTGGAGTGGGTTGCCATTGCCTTCTCCCAAGAATGTCTACTTGGTGGAATTCTTTGCAGATGAAATAGGAAAGGCATGGAAAGCACTATAATAGTGCCTGGCATGGAGAGTGTGCTCAGCAAATGCTGGGTGTTATATATGTGGCCATTGCTCCTGACAGCCTGCCACAGACCAGGCACTGAAGTGGTCCCTTTGGAAGACCATGAAGATGCCAGTCTCTACCCAACAGGGGCAGAGCCTCCTACTGACTGAACTGGGCAGTACTGAACCATTTCAGAACTTGCTTCTTTCACTTACTGCTTTTTCTGGACAACGGGAAGGTGTGAGAAAGCAGCAGAAAGAAGAGGCAATCTTTACTCAGGATGCCAGGGTCCCAACTCTGCCTGCAACCCACTCTGAATGATGCCTCCCTTGTCTGGCCTTCAGTTTTCCCATCATATCATGAAGGAATGAACTTCCAAACTGTCCCATCTCTTCCTGCCATTCTGTCATCTTGGGATCGCCAGCTGTTCATCCCCATTCTGCCTAACCTGACATCAGAACAAACCTCCCCCCAAATACATTCAATGCCAAGCAGGTTTCGATAATCCGAGGAATTCTGGTTTTTATTGATGATGTCCACCCGCCCCCTTCCTTCCACAGCCCAGGATAAATTTGCATTAGGGGCTGGATTCAAAAAGAGGAGAAAAAAAAAAAGCAAGCAAGAAAGAGGGCTGTCTTTGAAGTGAATGACATGAATTATTTCGACCTAACTTACTAATTAAGACCTCATTAGCAGCCCAAATTTGTGATAGATCAGCAGAGGACTTGGCACAATGGTTTAATTTAATGATTTCTTGCATTACTTTGTTAATCATCTTTAGTCTGATTTAATTTATGCCAATGTGACTGTCCTAATTTCTAATTAAGGCATTGATGGCGGGGACGCCCGCCATAGCATAAGAATTTCAATCAAGGCTGATACAAAAGCAGATATTCGTTTTTAAGGCCTGTGAGATAGCAATTTGCTAAGCCTTCTGCTTATTGTTTTATTCGCCCCCACCGAAATGTTGGGGAGGGTCTGGTCTTCGCCTGGGGCAGACGGATTCTCACTAATCACAGACCTTTACAGTCATCGATTTTTTTTTAAGGCTCTGAAAAAGACCTTGGAGATTAACCAGACTAAGCTCCTCATTTCACGCATGAGGCAACAGGGGCCAGAGAGGGTGAGGGGCTCACCCAAGGTCACACAGCAAGTTAGCAAGATGGCAGGGGGAGACCCCAGGCACGTGCTGTCCTCCACGGTCACCGGCTTGACGGCAGTGGCGGTTTCTGCAGGCAGGGGTTGCAACTGACTGAGGTTTGAGTCAGTGAATTAAAGGTGACATAATAATTCCAATAACTTCCAGCACTTGAGGGCCAGACCCTGAGCTTGAAGTGTGATGCACATTTTTCTCATATCCACAAACCAACACCCACGCCTGCCCTCCCATTTTATAGAGGCTCAGAGAGGTACAATGCCTCCCCAGCGTTCCACGGCAAAAAAATGGGATTTGAACCCAGATCTGCCTGACTCCCAAGTCCATGCTACTATTACGGCTTCGGCCCGCCTCCCTAGGTCACCATCAGGTATCCATAGTAATTTGTATCAATATTATAACTAACGTGTATTTAGGACTTACCAAGTGCCAAGAGCTGTACTAAGCCCCTCACATGAGAATGCCATTTGATCCTCACAACACCCTGTGAAGAAGGCATCATTCTTATGACAAATCATACCTAGAAAAGCCAAGGACCAGAGAGGTTACTTGAGCTGCCCAACAATGCACAGCAAGACGGCAGTGTCCAAAGGCTGAACCGTCCTCAGCTGCTCTAATCTAAAACTTCCTACATCCCACTTCTGTCCTGAGTATTTCTGAGCTTGGCTGAGCCAGAATGCCTGGGCTTTGCCTCCCCAGGGCACTAGAATATGCCTTTGGGCTCCTTTAAGGATGCCAGAGGCAGCCTGAGCCACAGAGGAGACGCGTGCCGAGCCAAGAGCCAGGAGGAACATCCTTCCATCCTAGTTCCACCACCAATTTTCAAATCCTGTCTCCTCCCTGGGCCTCAGTTTCCCACTCTGAAAATGAGGGGACTGGAAAAGCAGTTCTCCAATGTGGCTGCACGTTGGAATCACCAGAGGCCACCCTCCCCCTAAATAAACCCAGCTTAATAAACCCAGCCCAGACCTGATAAATCAGAATCTCTAGGGACAAGGTCCAGGACTCTGGATGGCAACCAGCATCCTTGGTGATTCCAATACACTTAACATTTGAGAATGAGTCCTACTGGCCCCTTCAACACTGACAGGACCAAAAATATACTCTTGACCTGCTACTCAAGCTGTTCCTTCCCACATCCTCTTCCCCAGAATGGGAAATGCTACCCAGATGCTCAGATCAAGTGCTGGAAGCATCCTTGGCTCCTCTCTCCTGTCTCCAGATCTCTGATCCATCACCGTGTCCTGTCAACTCGACCTCCACAAAATCCTGAATGTCAGCTTCTCTCCCTCCCCCTACATACCCTTAATAACTGCACCTGCCTCCCCTCTGTTCCTCCATGCCCATCCTGGCCCCCTGCAATCCACTCTCCTCCCAGCATCCTAGTGACCTTGGCAAAATATAAAGTCTTTGCACCTGCTATTCCGTCTGCCTGGAAGTCCATGTCTTTGGCTGTTCATCTCCTTCTTGCCATTCTCTCTGACTTTCCAATCTAAAGGAACCCTGTGCGGCACATTCCCCACCCCAGCAGTCTGCATTACTCCCTTCCTAACAAGCATCGCTATTTAAAATTATCTCATTTTTCTTTTGTCCATTGTCTCCCCATGATGTTGTGATATAATAATACTTATATATTTGGTCTTTGTTCCCGGTTCCTGGCACGGAGCTCCTAAAACCCTTGGAATTTCCTGAGTGACAGGGGTGAGAGGAATATCTTTTGTTATTCATAATCAGCCCCTTTCAACTCTAGTGAGTTTATGTTAATGAGGTGACTTGGGGAAAACCCCTAAGGATGGGGGCTGGTTGCCAAGGGAACCAGCTCTGCGATTAGAGGGTTGGAACTTTCAGTACCACCCCACCCCCAACTTGTGGAGACGTGAGAGGGGCCGGAGATTGAGGTCAGTCACCGATGACAATCACTGCAATGGAGAGGTAATGAAGCCTCAGTAGAAACCCCAGGCAAAGGTGTGGATAGCTTTGGGGTTGGAGCTGGGAGGGCAGGGGGGCCCCACACCACCTCCCACATGCCAAGCCCTATGCACCTCTTCATTCAGCTCTTCTTGAGTTGTATCCTTCACCATCAACAAATAATAGCGTGCAAAGGACTTTGCTGTGTCTGCTAGGTGTTTCAGCAAATTATTGAACCCATGCAGGGGCCTGTGGGAATCCGAAATGTATGGGGGCCAGTCTGTCCTTAACTGCATCCTCAACCAGTGGGGTCTGCACTGAGCCCAGGCAGTGAGTGTCAGAACTGAGAAAGAGGACACCCAGCTGGTGTCCAGAGCATTGGAGAATTGGCTGGTGTGGGGTGGGGGGAGGAAACCCACATATTTGGTGTCAGAAGCATTATAAGTAGTAGAAGAAAAACGTGCTCTTTCCTTTTAGTTGCTATTCACAGTCGTAGCAGAGAAAGAGAGCTTCGTTTTTAATTGTACCTTTATTAGCATGCCAGGTCCATGGGAGCAGGGCCCCTACCTGACTAGGGCACCCCATTGTCCCCAGGAGGCAACACCTGACACAGAGCAGACACCCCAAAGTACTCATCACATGAACAAATGCAGGATGACATCTGTGCTCCTGGAAGAGCTGGGTCTGAACCCCAGTCCTTGGCGATGCCCCAGAAGAGGAACACCTTAAGAAATTACATCTTGGGGACTTCCCCCACCCCAGGCAGTCCAGTGGTTAGCAGTGCCTTCCAATGCAGGGGGCGAGGGTTCGATCCTGGTCAGGGATCTAAGGTCCCACATGCCACAGGGTGTGGCCAAAAAAAATTTTTTTTTTTAAAAGAAAGGACATCCTGGGAACCTTTAATGCACAGGACACCCTCAGGCCACAATGAGGGGAACCGTCAGCAACGTTCAGTGACCACTCTGTCCTGGAGATCCAGCCTCCACTATGCCCTTGAGCGCAATCATAGAGAATTTAAAAGTTTGCAAGAAAGTGCATCTGCTAATGTGCAACATTTATGTTAGTCAATATAGATTTATTTAACGCAATAAATGACATAATTGGACTTTTATTTCCATAATATATTTTTCCAAGATAACTAATATTGTGAGTACCCCTGCCTTGCTGATGTCTCCTGAACGAACATATTTCCTGTATTATTACTCTTGTATAAAACTGACATTTAAACAGTTTAATAAATGAGCAGTTGTTTGACTTGTATCAGTTTCAATACATTCCGGGATATTAATAAAATATATTTCATAAGCCAGCTCAATAGACCATGCCGTAAAAATTCAATGATTTATTAGCAACACACTGGCTATTAGTTGGGACAGATACTCAAAATGCCATTAGGGTTAAAATAATAATCAATCAAACTAATTAGACCCTATTTTTCATATGCAAATATAATTAAGCATACATTTCTCCCGTAACTTTAAAGAGAATTATTGAAGCTCAACCTCGTATGAAGAGCCCCTCACTTGAGTTAATGAAATGACAGGGTCTGAAGTTGGATATACAAATGAAATTGATGAACTGTCCTGGGCTTTGAGGATCACAGGGAGGTGGAACAGGAAAAGAAGGGCTGAAAAAAGACCCCCCTGTACACCTGAGTCTATTCATCCTACCAAAGCTGATTAAGGGAAAGTTTCAAGACTCAAAGTGGGCATGGATGACAAAGCCAATATGGTGCCATGAGTTAGAACATGGACTGAACTCACAGCACTGAGTTCAAACCTTAGCTTCACCAACAGAGTGGACCTTGGCTTCCTCTGCCCCAGTTTCACCATCTCTAAAACGGGAGTGGTGATGATAGCACAGTGAAATTTGCTGAAAAGAGTACTGTGTGCCTCACTCATAACAAGCACCCCAAAAACATTAGCTGTTTTTATCCAGAGGTAGTTTATTTGACCCCTCAGCTTTTTCTGCAAGACCTCTCAGCTGCTTGCTGGCTGAGTGACCCTGGCAAAAGTCTAATCCTTTCTCTCTGGGTGTCAGCTTCCAAGTCTAGAGAGTCAGTGGGTTGGACTAGATGATTCAGAAGGTCAGAGCTAACAGGTGAAGAAGTTGAAGAATGATGACCCCCAATCATTCTTTTCTGTCTCCGTTTGGGTCTAAGTCACAAAGCCTAGCTGTGCCTTGGAACAGGGCCAAATGGGCCAAGGAAACCAGAACCAAGTCAGGGCAGGAAGTCAGAGCATCTGGGAGTGGTCTCTTCAAAGAAACCAGTATTGGAGAGCACGAGAAGGCTCTAGACTGCTTCTTCCAGCCTAGATGCTTGGCATATTAACGAAGACCAGGATCAGTAAATGATTTCTGTAAAAGGCCAGAGAGTACATACTTCAGGCTCTGCAGACCATACAGTCTGTCACAACTCCTCAACTCTGCTGGTACAGCTTCAAAGCAGCCACAGACTGTGTTCCAACAAAACAATTTACAGACACAGAGGACAGGAGAGTTGAGGCTCTTGAATTCAGGTAATGTCATCTGATGTAACAAACAAACCCTGAAATGTGCAATGACTTAACCATGGCAGAGGTGTCTTTCTAGCTCTCTCAAAGTACACTGCAGACACTCCTGGTTGGGTAGCTCTCTAGGGTGACTTTCCTGCAAGAGTATTGGAGACCCAGGTTCTTGCCATATTGTGGCTCCTCCATCCTCAGCTCAAGAGTCTCCCAACTCACTGGACTGATGTGAACTAAATCAGTGGACGGGAAAGGGCATGTAAGATCACACCTGGGAGAGTTTATGACCAGGACTGAGGGTAAAGCCCATCTCCTCCACTCATGTTTGGCTAGAACTTGGTCTCAGGGTCACTGCGAGGGAGGCTGAGACCTGAGCTGTGTGTCCTGAAAGAGAACAAAACAGATTTGGGGAAAAGCTAGTCATCTCTGCCACAGGAGAGGGAAAAAAAAAACCTCAATATGTCTGGATGTGACAGGATGCATTCACCATCTCCATCCTACCTTTTTACTTCTGATTTCGATTTGGACAAATAACATAATTATTCTACTTGGGGACCTCCCCAAGACTTCTGGGGTTACTTGCCCATCCCTCCCCTTTTCCATATTCCCTCCCCATGTCTCCCTGTAAGAACCTCCCCCCCATACCTGTCTCTCCTCCTGGCAGGTTCTTCCTTTCTCGAGGGCAAGGTCAGGTCTGTCTGACTCACCACTGTGCCTGTCTTCACACTGACCATGTGGGAGAGTCTCAATAAAAATTAATGCGTGAATAGATAAATCTAAGATGAGTCATAATGATCAAGCACATGCAAAATTGGGTTAAAAATAACAGAAAATAATTAAGAAGAGGGAAAGAAATTGATATGACATACCCCTGAGAAAAATCTCATGCATGTCCAGGAAAAGAAGAAACCTGAAAAATTCGGAAGAAAGCCCAGAGTTAAAAGTAGGAAAACAGGGACTTGCGGTGGTCCAGTGGGTAAGACTTCACCTTCCAACACAGGGGGAGCAGGTTGGTTCATCCCTGATTGGGGGGCTAAGATTCCCTCATGCCTCTTGGCCAAAAAACCAAAACATAAAACAGAAGCGCTATTGTAACAAATTCAATGAAGAGTTTTAAAATGTTCCATATTACCTGAAACCATGACAGTATTATTAATAGGTTATACCCCAATACAAAATAAAAAGCTTTAAAAAAATGGCCCACAGAAATGTAGCAAACAGCTGCAGCCATACAGCCCTAAAGAATAGGAAAGAATGAACTGTGTGTCCGTGTGTGAGCACGTATGTGTGTGTTTGTGTGTGGGGTTACGCCAGTCCCTTTGTCTAAGATAGGAGCTCATGCCGCAGACACTAACTTGGTCTGGTTTTTCCAGCCCTTTCTTTCCACCTTTAGGTCAGAACATGCATGGGGCTCTGGAGAGGAGAAAGGTAATTATGCCCAATGGGTGAAGAGCAAACTCAGCATTTTTCGCAAAAAGGCTGTGGGCTCTCCAAGGGACATCCGTGGCCAGAAACCTGGCTTCAGCCACAAGATGTATTTCCAGCCTCAGGGAGGAAGAAGAATGAGATGATTGGGGCTTCTGCGCCAGCCGTCTTTTTTAAAAAATCATTTCGAAATTAAATTAAATGCTATTAAATTAGCAAAAGTGCCAGGGGAGCCTGGGAAGAGAGTCACTCAGATAAATGGTCTGGGCTGGGCATCTTAAAATCATGGAGGTGTCAGATGCTGGGGCTGGATGGGGGGTCCAGTTTTCTGGCTCTGAACCATGCCCTGCGTCCAGATGACCCGGGGAGTTTTCACAAAAGCACAGTGCAGGGCACATGCCCTTGTAGAGAAGCTGGCTCTGCAGGTGTGCACGGAGTAGGGCTTTGTCTCTTAGGAAAAGTCCAAGAAGGTGATTCTGACATACATCCCCGGTGACAAAGCATGGATATACCCCAGTGCCTTCATTTTGCAGAGAAGGGAGAGAAAGGGACTTGCAAGTTTCTCCCAAGGTACGACATCAGTGCAGAGGGAGATCAGAAGTTTTTCAGTCTTGAAACAGTCTCCATAGTGGAGGAAGGGGATTTGGGAAGATTCCAAAGGAGAGGTGAGCGTCTGGGGCAGGAAATGCTTTCCCGTTCTCCAACGCTCGCTGACATGTTCAGCAAATATTCACAGCACATCCCCTCTGTCCTGGGGACCCCGTGATGGCCAAGCCCCAGCTCGTGATAAACAAAATGGCTTCAGCTACTGATAAATGCTCTGATGGAAATGAAACAGAAGAAGAGAGAGAGGAGGGAGGCCACTTTAGCCGTGACATTTGACCAGAAATGTGAGCAATGGGCAACGAAATCCAAGGATGAGAAACAAGGAACAAATATCACCAAAATGTCTAATAGTGGCAGCAGAGGGGAACCCTGGTGGCTCAGTGGTAAAGGACCTGCCTGCAATGAAGGAGACGCAGGAGACGTGGGTTCGATCCCTGGGTTGGGAAGATCTCCTGGAGGAGGGCATGGCAACCCACTCCAGTATTCTTGCCTGAAGAATCCCGTGGACAGAGGAGCCTGGTGGGCTACAGTTCATGGGGTCGCAAAGAGTCGGACACGCCTGAGGCAACTGAGCACTTATGCACGAGTTCAGGCTTTTTCAACCCTGAAAAAGCAGCCTTTGACCTGGGAACAAAAGGATAGGTCAGAAGGGGCAGGACAGTGTGTCCACTCATTCATTCGACCTTTTAGCAAATCCCTATTGAAGACCTACTGTGCGCCAAGCACTAGAATGAGTGATAAAATTCAGTGGTGAGCAAGACAGCACGTGCTAGCTTTCAGAGAGGACAGCAGACACTGAACAAGGAATCCCGATAAAGCTGGGCTTCTCAGTCTCACCACAGTGGACAAGTGGGGCTGGATCATTCTTTGAGATGGTGGCGGGGCTGAGGGGCTCTCTTATGCCTCAGAAGATGTTGACCGGCACCCCTGGCCTCCACCCACCAGATGGCCAGTAGCGTCTCCCAGTTGTGACGACCAAAAACGTCTGCAGACAGTGCTATATGTTCACGGGGGGCAAAATCAGCACCGGTGAGTGCTTAGAACCCCTGTACTGAAGTGTAATGAGAGAGAGAATAGAAATACAATGCATAATATTTTTAAGAGGAGATGGGAAATATGGAGAGTTTGGGGAGGAACCTACCTAATCCAGACCCCAAAGCGCTCCTGAAGCGCAGAGGTCTATGGAGCACATTTCTACAAACCCAAGCCCCTCATTTTAACAAAGAATCGCCTGTGACCCTTTCACACCCAGAGGGAGGGGCCAGGTAGAGAAGGCTGAGAGCACATGGAGGGTAGTGGGCACCAAGGGACCCTTGGAAGCCGATTGTTTCCTCCCACTGGGGTATAAAACCCCCACTCCCGGCTGAATCCCAGTGGCTCTGCCCACCGGGCTCAGAAAGGGTTAACCCGCAATGTTTATTTATGAACTTGGCCTATTACTGTAGCATAATTTGAATACAGTGCCTATGAGGTTTTTTATTGCCGGCTATAATTTCATTTTTAAAGCTCTCCCTATGCCATACTTTAAAAATGATATCTCAAACAAGAAATAAATTCTGTTTTGCAGCTGTGTTAACTATATTTACCCATGGGATACACTATTTTGTCCTTGACACAAACCCCTGGGGGTTTCACTGAGAATTGCTTTGGCAGCTCCGTCTCTCTTTTTCTCTCTCTCTTCCCCCATACTGCTGCTCTTCCCTGAAACACCCCACAGCACCCCAACTGCATTCCCGGGAGGCCTGAGCCCTGGACAGAGGAAGACCTGGGCAGCTTTTGGTCCAAGAGTGGCCTCCGCCCCCTCACCAGCCAGCTGTATGGACAGGGCAGCACTCCTGAGTCTTTCTGAGCTTTTGTATCAGAAAAGAGGGACTTGGGGCATAATGCTGTCACCCCTCCATGCCCGCACGCCCCTCACCCCTCCTCGGCCACAGCTGGAAGCCAGCAGAATCTCTCCCTCCTTCTTGCCCGCACTCCTGGAGCTGGGGATGGAGTTCAGATAATCTCTGCATCTCCAGAGTGATGGATCGGAAACCTAAGTCATCCAGCTTCCGTAATTTTAAGCTTTCCCCCCGCATCTCGGAGCAGAAAAAAAATACGGCAGGGCCCAACTGACAGTAACAATCGCTTACCTTTATGGACTGCTTCCTCTCTCCCAGACGCTGTGCTAGAACCAGAGGTAAGCATATTTTGATACTGACAATAGGCCTTGGAGTGTGTGTGACTCTTCCCATTCTCCAGAGGAGGCAACTGAGGCTCAGAGAGTCAGAGGGAATGTTCACTTGGGTTAGCTCAGGGTGGGGACAGTCAGGAGAAGAGGCTGAGATACCTTCCTCAGCCCTGCACCCCGGGGTGGCTCACGTCAGCTAATCAGATAAGCTCCTGTCCCCAGAGGACGGGAGGCAACAGGAACAGAAGGGCGAAGAGAAAAGGGGGTGGGAGGCAGGGAGCCTGCTGGATGCAGACGCTCAGTGCAGAAAGGCCTCAGTTAATCACATGGAGACTGGGGCAGGCGGGGAGCAGGAGAGAGCGGCCAGAGATGGCCAGTTTCCTGCACAACACACAGCAACTGACCCTTCTCTGCACCTCAGCCCTGCAGAGACACGAAAACTGCAGCTTTGGTGGCAGGCAATTCAAGTGCTGGTTCCATGCTGCAAAACCACCTCTGGCTCTGTGACCCGAGCGAGAGACCCCACTTCTCCGCAAGGCAGTTTCCCCATCCTTAAAATGGGGGCAGCACCACTGTCCTTCTGAGAGTCCATTATTGACTATAATTTATTGAGCACACTATTTTGATGGACATAGTCTGGTTACAGAAAAGACGCAGGGAGAGAGAGACAGAGAGAGACATGCCAGGCAGATGAAACCTCGGATACAAAGACACGCTGGCGTGGACTTCGAGAGACCTGTGTTCCGGTCCTGAGTTTGTTGCCATTCACTTATTAGTCATTGGCGCTTGGACAAGTTCCTTAGCCTGAGTTTCAACTTCCTCATCTGTAAAATGGGAATATAAATGCCTTCATCTGAAAGTTGTTTTGGATTGGTGAGAAGTCAAGCAAAGCCCTTGGGGTTTTTTGTTTGTTTGTTTGTTGGCTGTGCTAGGTCATTATTGCTCTGTGCTGGCTTTTCTCTAGTTGTGGCGAGAGGAGGCTCCTCTCTGGTTTTGGCTCACAGGCGTCTCACTGCAGGGGCTCCTCTTGTTTCAGAGCACGGGCTCCAGGCCACATGGGCTCCATAGTTGCAGCTCACGAGCTCTGCGGTGCAGTCCCAGTAGTTCTGGCACACAGGCTTAGTGGCCCTGCATCATGTGGGGTCTTCCTGGATCGGGAATCAAACCCATGTCCCCTGCATCGGCAGGCCAATTCTTAATCACTGAACCACCAGGGAAGTCCTAGGAGCAGTTTACTAAATGGTACCTGCACTGTGATTCAAGGTGGATCACAGTACCTGGTGATTGAGAGGGACATGGTCTTTGAAGTGTTAAGCTCTTAGCTCCACCATGGGTGACTTGCTGAGTCCAAATCTCAGTTTCCTCATCAGGAAAATGGGAATAATTTCTCCTTCACAGGAACATCATGCGGAAGGACAATCAATCATCTTGTGTGCTTCTGTCCCTGCCACGAGAGTAACATGCACCACCGAGCACTGGTCCCAGGAAGAGGAGAGAGCCATGTGGACAGAGATCCGTGCACCCAGCCTGGATGATCCAAGCCTCAGCTGCTAGCAAGTCCGACCAAGATTAGCAGGGCCACCCGGCTGAGCCCACTCTAGGGGAACCAACCCTCAACTTACCCCACAAATCTCAGAGAATACATAAATGCTGTTTTAAGCCACCAAGATTGGGGCTGATTTGTTATGCAGCGTCACTGAGTCCGTAGCTAACTGACACTGGGGGATGCCATTCCACAAAGTAATAGCTATAGATTCATACACACAGCTACTGCTCACTGAGCCCGACTCTGCCCCAGGCTTTGTAGGAAGCACCTTGCATGTTTTCCCTTATTGGATCTTCACAACAACCACAGCAGGAAGGGAAATGACTACCACTGTTTAATAGACAAAGGAACTGAGGCAAGGAGAGGCGTGGTCACCTGCCCAAGGGCACTTAGCCCCGAAGAAATGCAATGTGGATTAAAAGCTCAGGTCTCTGACACCAGAGCCCCCACCTTGAACTACTAGGCCCCAGGGGCCTCCAGGCTGGCTGGGTTTGATCCCCAGGGCCCAGCACCCAGTTAGTGCAACATAGACAGATGTCCTCTGTGCCTCAGGAAGGCGCCAGGGGCAGACCAGATGGCCAAACAGGACCCCGAACGCAGGCCGACTCTCGCCGGTTCAGCGGCCCCCACCGGGGCCTCCCTACCCCTCCCTCCCACCCGCCCAGAGCCGTTCAGGCTGAACACCTCCCTTGCAGCCCCTCTGGCACCAACCCTATAAATATTAAACCAGTGGTAATTAGGGGGAAATCAGTCAGTCACCGCACTCCGGAGCACTGCCACATCTCCCCACCAGGCCCGGGCTGCCTTTGACTGGGGAGCTCTGTTTCTTTTAATTTGGGGACCTCAGACAAGGCATGTGTCAGGCTCCGGGACATCAAACCCATCCCCACGTGAGCCGCGGCCCCACCAGCAGACCCCACCCCCTCGGGGCCTGGCAGGTTCTGCCAAGACTCAGCAGAGGGGCTCTGAGTTGAAGGTGGGGGGCACGGGGGACCGCAGGGCTCCTGTCAAGGCCCGAGCCGCACCCCCCCAGGGGGCCCACGTCGTTCTGGTGTCGCTCGTGTGGCATCAGGCTCCGGTGTCACCACTTTGAGGGGCTGATGACACATAATGCACGGTGACAAGGTGTCACATCAGAAAACACAGCCCCACGTGCACTCTAGTGGGACCACAAGCCCCAGGGGTGCCAAGGAAACCAAAGGCAGGACTCTCCCGCAAAGGCATCCGCGAGGATAAGAAGACACCAGCCCACCCATCCCCCTCTCTCTTGGGAAATAAACAGCCAAACTTCCCACCAGGCCTCATGGGGTCAGGGTGGGTGGGAGGACGGAAAAGTGCCCGTGCGTCTCCCAACCCACATGCAGTCACAAAGAAGGAGAGTAATTGATCTTGCCCAATTCTAGCCACCTCTTTGCCTGGAATAAGTTAACAAGAACCCCTTATATAGATGGAGAGACTGAGGCAACTGGAGGCAGGGAGGTGTAGCAGCGACAGGCATCAGCTCTGGAATCCCAGGGAACTGGACCCAAGTGCTGGTTCTGATGATCCCTGGTTGTGTGACCTCAGGAAACTTACTTGACCTCGCTGAGTCAGAGTTTCCTCATCTGTAAAATGTGCATAAAAAGAATACCTACAGCCTAGAGGGTTTAATATGACCACACAGTACCCGGTACACAGCAAGCACCGATGGGTCATTAACGCTGTCATTATTATACCGAAGACCACGTAACTCACAAGAGTTGAAAATGATCAGTTTCACTTGAAAGCCAATGGCCTGTCTCCTGCCTCTCCACTCCCACCCAGCACCTGGCACCCAAACCACCCCCTATAGAGTTTCCCTTGCCCGATACAGCAAGCCATCACTCAACTCATTAGCACCACGGGACAATCACAGCCTCTCCCTTCACTGGGAGAGTACTACTGGCCAGGCTCCCATGCAGGTATGAGACAGGAAAGGAGCAATCATTCCCATTTTTCAGATTGGGAAACTGAGGCCCAGGAACATGAAGGCCTTGTCCCATGACTCACAGCAAAGCAAGAGGTGGCCCCAAGATGGAGAACCCAAATATCCTGACCATGCCCCCAGCCACTGTCCTGCCATTTCTAGTAAAAATTCTAAGGCTAGATGGAGTTACACTCAATCCTATGAAATTCTCGTGGTAACACTAAAATGGGCATGCACCGTATTTTTTGCATGCGGAAACCAAGACTCAGGCTGGAGGTGTGGCTTGCCAAGGACCTCAGGGCTCGTCCAAGGCAGAACAGAGACTGGCGAATGGAAGTCACATCCCCCAGCCGTCCCCACCCTCCAAGAAGGAGGCAGTCCCTGCCTGGCCGAGGTCTGACGGGGCACCCCTCTCCCAAAAATGACAATACCTGGGGAACAAACCCCTGCTCTCCCCAGCCCATGGCCTGGAGGAACTCTGGGGACCCACAGTGGCCACACAGGCCCAAGGCGTCTGCACACCCGCGGAGGAAGAGAGCCAAACCTCAAACTCGACAGACCCGCACGAGTGGCAGGTATTAATTGGTGCAATTAGGCAGCCCTTTCCCAAGGCCATAGAAGCTTCAGCATCAATAATTAGACTCAGATTGGAATTCCTTCGGCTCTGCGTGTAAACAGGACACTCTCTCTGCAGTTGCGGTAAATGATTTGTTCAAGGGGGGAAACATTTACTGTAATTTGAAAGGAGCAATTGACTGTATTATTAGTGAATGTGAGTGCCCAGCTGGTGACAGACTCCACATTATTCTATCTTCTTCCCCGGGCTCGAGGACGGAAACCTGTGTCCCAGGGACTGGGGTGGCCCAGTTCCAGAGGCACAAAATCCCAGACTAGGGTTCAAGTCTTAACTCCCCCAACTGCTTGTGTGCTGTGTGAGCTTTGGCAAGTAAGACAGCATCTCTGAGCCTCCCTTTCCTCAGGACGATACCAGCACACATCTTAGAAGGATTCTGTGAAGATGAGATGAGCCAAGCACACAGAAAGTGCTCAATGAAATGAGCTGTTTGTCATTACTGTCGTTAAGTAATGATAATTATTGTCATCTCTGAAGCATTCCTGAGACCCCCAAGGAACTTATACTCCACTACCCACCTGCAAAGGGAATAAAGCAAAAAGACAAAAGCTATCATCCACCCAACAGATCACGCCTTTGTCACTTAATGAGCACTCACTGTGTACATGGTTGAATCAGTCAAGGAATCAGCTCTCAAGGTGCTGAGTCTTTAGTGAAAGTGGATAATGGCCAAACTTCCCAACAGACAGCACTTTACAATTTATAAAGCACGCAAACCTCCATTAGCCCCCCACCTCCCACAACACGTGGAAGCTGGTATCTTGGTACCCATTTTACTGATGAGAACTCTGAGGTTTTAACTTGCTTTTCCAGAATCTCATGGCAAGAAGAGGCAGAACTGGGATTTGAACTCAGGTTTGTCCACCCCGACACCCACTAGAATCACTTAGCAAATTCCCTCCGTGGAGGAAGTGGGTGGAGATGGGCTGAGATCACCCACTTCCTGGAAAGGAACCTGCCCTGGGGACCTCAGGATCAGGTGTGAATCTGGCCAACCCCATCCCAGTTGGTGGTGGTAGTTTAGTTGCTAAGTCCTGTCTGACTCTTTGCAACCCTGTGGACTGTAGCCAGTCTCCTCTGTGCAGGGGATTTCCCAGGCAAGAAAACTGGAGAAGATTGCCATTTCCTCCTCTAGGGGATCTTCCCTACCCAGGGATCGAACCCAAGTCTCCTGCATTGCAGGCAGTCTCCTGCATTGTAGATGGAATCTTTACTGACTGAGCCCATCCCAGGGGTCCCTCCAAAAGTCGAGACACCCTTGCCATCTCTCTGCCTTGCCTGGGCCTCCATGGCTGCTTTCCCAGGACTGTCTTCATACCTCATGGGCGCCCACTCGCCCACACTTTTCTTGGGGACCTCACCCCTTCTGTGGGCACCTGCGTTAGTCCCTGAAGGCAGCCCTCTAAGACAGAGATGAGTCAGATAGAGCTGAGTCTCCATCCTTAATCCTCCTCGGACCAGCTGGGCAGCCTTTCCCAAGTGATCAAAGCCTCAGTTTCCACATCTGCTAAATGGGGGTAAGGATGGGGCTGTTGCAGGTGAAGCTGTGAGCCCCATGAGGACAAGAGTATCCTCTTCCATCTCCCATCACTGCATTCCTGGGACAAAGGAGACACTCAGCAATGGAAGGAGGGAGGGGAAGAGGAGGAAAGGAGAGAGGAGGAAGGAAGGAAAGAAAGAAGGGAGGGCGGGAGGGCAAGATGGTAGGAGGTGACTGGAGGGTCCTACCTAGTCCCAGGAGTCCTGCTAGGGGAGAAGGGTGTTCTGTGAGCTATCCATTACCCCTCCCACCCCAAGTTGGGCTCTAGGAAAGAGAAGGGCGAGGAACCCTATGCCATGAACTACCTCCCCTTGATTCCCGCTGCTATCCAAGCACAGAAGCTGTTTACCCTCAGCTCAGCAGGCCCGGGTGGGATTTGGAACTGTGTCTCCTCGGGCCCAGAACCCAGCCTATTCCCAGGCCCAGGCTGCCCCGCCCCCCGCCCCCCCCCCCACCCCGAGGGAGACAGCAGAGGAGCCTGGCGCCTCCTGACTCCTGTGTGATGGGAGAGCCCGCCTGGGCCAGGGAGGAGGGAGGGGAGGAGGAGGAAGGGGCGGCGAGCGGCGGCCGGGAGGATATTTTAGTGCCCCGTGAAAACCTGAATAAATAGTGTCTAACCTTTCCCGCTCCCACTTCCTTATCTCAATATTCCATTTAATAGCACCTTTCAGGCCTCACTAAAAGAAAACGAGGGTGTTATATCGGCTCTAAGTCACTGTTACAACGGGCCTGCCTGCCACGCTCAGGGCTCCCGGCTTCCCTGTTCCTCATGGGGGATGAGGATCCTGGTCTTCTGGGAATGCCCAGTGCCCCTGACTGGAGACCCACCGGGGCCTGGAGACGATGCCGGCTGGGGATGGGGCTCTGCCAGCAGCCCCCTTCGGAACTGTGATGGAGCAAAACATGATGGACCAAAATCTGCATTAGGGTCCGAGGACTGCCATAACAAAGAACCAAAAACTAGGCAGCTTAAGTCATCAAAATGTATTGCCCCAAACTTCTGGAGACTAGAAGTCCAAAGTCAAGGTGTGGGCAGGGTGGGTTCCTTCCGAGGACTGCGGCGGAAGGGTTGGCCCCCAGCTTCTCTCCTTGGCTTGTCGGTGGCCATCTTTTCCTGCATCCTTACATCACCTCTCTCTGCGGGGGTACCATTAGGATAACAGTATAATGTTAGGATAAGAGTCCCTTGGACTGCAAGGAGATCCAACCAGTCCATCCTAAAGGAAATCAGTCCTGAATATTCATTGGAAGGACTGATGCTGAAGCTGAAGCTCCAATACTTGGACCACCTGATGTGAAGAACTGACTCATTGGGAAAGACCCTGATCCTGGGAAAGATTGAAGGGGGAGAAGGGGGTGACAGAGGATGAGATGGTTGGGTGGCGTCACCGACTCAATGCACGTGAGTTTGAGTAAACTCTGGGACTTGGTGATGGACAGGGAGTCCTGCCATGCCACAGTCCATGGGGTCGCAAAGAGTCGGACATGACTGAACTGAACTGAATATAGAGATGATTTCTGCTTACTGTTTACAGGGCACCCCTCACCGAGCCTGTTCCTCCACATCGGTTCTCCCCTTGATCCTACGCCAGATGCCACAAAGCAGCTGCTTTCCTTCCCCATTTCAGGAGCAAGCACAAAATCTCCCAGACTTACCCAAGACCACACAGCTGGTGAGCAGCAGAGCCGGGACCCAAACCCAGGTTTGTGCCTGGCTCCCCATGATACAGCCTGTGCTGGGATGTAATCAAGGTTCCACCTGCTTCCAGCTTGGGTGAGTCCCAGCTGCAGCTCAGTGTCCTCTGTGAAACGGGCATATGTAACGCCCAGCCCACAGAAGGCAGTGGGAACCGAAGGAGCTTTTGTCCATTGACAGGGCCTGCAAGCGCCACTCATCAGTAGGTGAGTAGAGCTTCACACAGACTCAGAAACAGTACAGACAGACAGACACACACAGTGCCAGTGCATACAAAGATCTGTGGGGCCCTCGTGCATCAGGGTGGGTATGTCTGTGAATTGCAATGACTGTCCATGAACTGCAGTGTCTGTACAATGGCACGTGTGTGTGTGGTGTGTGTGTGTGTTCAGCGGGTATGCATTCCTGGATCCAGTAGGGCCTGCATTTGGAGGCCTCCGTGTGTGTGTGTGTGTGTGTGTGTGCTTCAGAACACACTTGTTGACCATCCTCGCTATGCCTGGGTGAACAGACAGAAGCTCTGTGTCCCATGCACTTGGGCACCTATTGTGCATACTGTGTGCATGGAAGTGAGCTTGCGTGTGTTTGCACAAGCATACACCATATCTGCCCACCTTTGTACACCCAGATGCCTATGTGTGTCTGTGATGTGTGGACGTGAGCACATCCCTGCAGTTCTGTATCTGAGGGCACCTCTGGGCACCCGTGTACACACCTGCCTGAGCGTGTAAGCCTGGCTGTGTATACTAGGGCCCATGACCGTGTTGACCCAGGGCCCGTGGTGCGTGTATGTGGGGGGAGCTGCATGCGTGTACCTCTGGGAGCCCACCTGGCACGCATGCGGCCGCCGGGCACAGGATCCAGCGCTGGGGTAAATGAGGCCTTTTCCGCCCCCGGCTGCACCCAGGGCCTGCGGGCGGCTGCGCTAATAAGGCTGCTTTCCCCAAGGCGGTGGCTGCCGGGAGCAGGTCGGAGAGCCCAAGCCTCCGGGCTAGGCTCTGCAGCCCCTCACCGAGGCTGCCTCGTCAGCGAGACCACGGTCCACCATGACCCTGTGCCCTGCAGTAGCTGGGGGCCAGCTGCGGTCCAGGAGTGACCCCTGGGGACACCTGCCCTTCCCCAGCCTGCATGTCTCCTCCTCTGAGACAGTGGCCCAGAGTCCTAGAGGGTCCTGGAAGGGACCAGGTCCACCCGCCTACATGGGACCCCTCTGACTGGGACTCTGACCAGCCTTGAACATGGCCTGTTGAGGACTCAGCCTTCCTCTCTGTAAAATGGGGCAAGGCTCTTCTAGATGGGCCACTTCCCTCAAAGCCTCCTGACAAGATAGCTGGAGTGGGGAGGACTTCCCTGATGGTCCAGTGGTTAAGACTTCGAGCTTTCAGTGCAGGGAGCATGGGTTTGATCCCTCTGGTCAGGGAACTAAGTTCCCACATGCCGCATGGCCAAAAAAAATTACAAAAAGATCACTGGGGTGAGGATGGAGCAGGAGGAGAAGGTCTCACCTCTCAGTACAATCCTAACAGTGATCAGGAAATATTCCATGAATGCTAATCATGGCCCAGAGCCAGGTGGCTAATGATGATAATAATAATAAAGGCAGTTACTGTTTACAGCTCACCTAAGCTGTGATGGTTACTATTATTATTATCATAGGTGTTCTTATTATTGTTCTCTCTCTGCTACGCAGCTCAGGATCCATGGCTGCCCCACCACCCATCTCTCCCATCCAGGGAGCTGAATGCCAAGAGCTGACACTCCGACCTCCTCACCGGGGCTTAATTAGATCCCTTAGAAGGCAGAACTGGCTCAGGCCCTGCAGGGAGCTTGGAGCAGAGGAAGCTGCGAGGAGCTGAGGAGGTGGCTACAGGCAAAGACAAAGCAGCGTTGGGCTGGGCTGGGTGAGGTGGTCTCCCCTAACCCAGGGAATGCCCCTATCCACCACTAGAGCCCTTCTCTGCAGTGAAGGCCAGGCCTGAGTGAGCTAAACACACACACACAGATATACAGGCATTGTTCTCCAAGCGCCTCATCCACCCTTTAGCCGTGAGCAAAAGCTCCCCGCAAGCTTCATCAGGGCAGAATAGTGCTGGGGTTCATTCCTCAGAGTCAGACCCACCTGGGCTTGAATCCAGTTCCATGAAACCTTGACCTCGAGCTGCTGGCTTTCGCTCTCTGAGACTCTGCTGCCTCTTCTTGAAAATCATCGGCCCATTCCACAAGGCAGCTCTGAGGATCAAACAGTAAAATGCAACTAAGGGGTTGAGCCCCATCCCTGGGCCAGAGTCAAGTCCCTCGTGGTGCCTGTTCCATTATTGGTGATTATCATTGTATCAGCTGGGATGGGATGAGGCATGCTGCTGTACAAGTAACCCCACATCTTTATAGGTTTACTTCAAACTTTGCTCCGCATGCCTCCTAGGTTTTTGAATCCCCACAGCCTGAAATGGATAAGCACACCAGTATCTGTGGAATGAACTGATGAATTGATTGAATTTTCTACATGGGCCAGGGGTCAGGCTAAGCCTTATCTGTGCCCTTGCAAGAAAGCACCCCAGAGGATGCAAGGGTGAGTGTGGCAGAAACGTTGCAACAGGCTGTATGTCCACATTCTAGCCCAGCAACGGCATTGCTAGCATTCTGCTGCAGGAAGACAAGCTGAAAGCAAGACTCAGCGTTAACCAGTCTGCCTGTTAACCTGATTTCTAGGCTGTAAGCCCTTTGAGGGCAGTGATGGTTTTTGAGAAGTGTCTGTCCATCTGGATGAGACCTGGGTCCTGCAGAGGGGTGAGTTTCCAGGGCTCCTCACACCAGATGGCTCTCCTGGGCCCTGCATCTATCACGGCAAGTTGGTCTTGGAGAAAACAGAAACAGTGCTTGAGAGATGGATGTCGATGGCAAATGGGCTGTGATGATCGTGCGTCTCCATTTTCCCCCTAATATACATGATGAATAAACTTAATTACATGGAAAATTGCTGCCTTTGAAGAATGGGGCACATTTGGCTTTCTCAAGTTGCTTAGTGCTTCCTCTCTCCCAAAGGTCCAAAGGCAGGGACCCAGAGTCACCACCACGGACTCCGGGACTTGTCTTCACGGGATAGCCATGCTCAGGCAGAGGTCAAGCCAGCTCGCAATGAAGCGATACAGTGTTGGCTCTGAGAAGACCTGGAGTGTTCACTTCATCCAACCACCCATTTTACAGATGGGGATAATTGAGTCCCAGAGAAATGGACGTGATGACTTGAATCAGGGCTCCATCTCTTCCTTCTCCAAGCCTGAATACTGTCCTGATCCAAAAGACTCATAAGTCAAATTCCTCTTGAATTCAATATTTTCCAAAGCAGACATTTGGGAGACTGACCCATGCCAAGGACATACTCTCTAAAGGGCAAAATTCTGAGCACGGGGCCAGACCAGAACCAATGCATAACAGAAGTTAGCTGTCATTTTTATTGTTTTTGTGGTTATTAGTATTACAAATTTTAGGCATTGAATAAAACCAGCTCCCCCAGAAGGAAAGAGAGACAAAGTCAGGACCTGGGAAGGAGGAAACCTAGATGGCGGTATAGCCTCTGTTACTAATCATGCACAATTTAGCGAAGCCACACCAACCTCTGGGTCTGTTTCATGTCCTGTAAAATGAACGTAGTAATCTTTTCTGTTAACCATCAGCAGCCTATTAGAGCCTCCGGATACCTAATGAGTGTCTGAGCTGCACGGACTTGTGAGTGGTTGTGTTATAGCTATTAACGGGAGACTTCTGTACCATATCACTGCTCAGCTGTTCACTGACAGAGCCAAGGCTTGGGCAAGCGTCCTGCAGTCTTCTGGACTCTGCTGAGATGGAGATAAGCTTGCCTGAAGCCAGGTGGGCAGAGGCAGGATGGCAGGGAGGAACTGAGAACACCTGAGGTCTGTGTTCAGCCTTCATCTTTATTCAGCAGACCTCTACTCTGGGGTGGTGATGTGCCAAGAGAAGAGCACAGAGCTGAGCAAGATATGGGATCAGCTCTCAAGAAGCACACAGTCTGGGGACTTCCCTGGTGGTCCAGTGGTCTGCCTTCCAAAGCAGGTGACATGGGTTCAATCCCTGGTCGGAGAACTAAGATGGCACATGCTATAGGGCAACTGAGCCCATGTGTCTCAACTAAGGAACCCAGGAGCCAAAAACTACAGAGCCCACGCACTCTGCAGCCCACACGCCGCAACTAGAGAGCAGCCCACGTGACAAAACAAAAGATCCTGCCTGCTTCAACTAAACCCCAAAGCAGCCAAAAATAAAGAAATAAATATTTTTTTAATGGCTGAGTAATACTCCATCGTGTATATGTACCATAGCTTTCTTATCCATCCATGAATCAGTTCTAATGAGGTGGATGAAACTGGAGCCTATTATACAGAGTGAAGTAAGCCAGAAAGAAAAACACCAATACAGTATACTAACGCATATATATGGAATTTAGAAAGATGGTAACAATAACCCTGTGTACGAGACAGCAAAAGAGACACTGATGTATAGAACAGTCTTATGGACTCTGTGGGAGAGGGAGAGGGTGGGAAGATTTGGGAGAATGGCATTGAAACATGTAAAATATCATGTATGAAACGAGTTGCCAGTCCAGGTTCGATGCACGATACTGGATGCTTGGGGCTGGTGCACTGGGACGACCCAGAGGGATGGTATGGGGAGGGAGGAGGGAAGAGGGTTCAGGATGGGGAACACATGTATACCTGTGGCGGATTCATTTTGATATTTGGCAAAACTAATACAATTATGTAAAATTTAAAAATAAAATAAAATTTAAAAAAAAATAAATAAATGTATTAAAAAAAAAAGAATTTCATCATAAGAACTGCACCCAAAAAAAAAAAAAAGAAAGAAATATTTTTAAAAAGAGGAAGCACACAGTTTAGTAGAAGAGACAGACACAGCATCAGTTAGTGTCGCGACTGAAAAACAGCCAGAAGTGGATGCAAAGCGCAGGAGGCAGTTGAGGCGGACCCTCTGAGGAGTGTGGGATTGAATGCACCGTGTATTCATTCATTCGTTCAGGTCGGCAGGCAGGGTGTCTCATGCACTGGATATCCCCGAATGAATAAAACCCATGTGGTCCCTGCTTTCACTGACCCCACAGTCTACAAAATGAGACTGAGCCAGGCCAACAGGAAGCAGTGGGAAGCCCACTTGGAGCAGAAGGGACAGCATGGGCAAAGGCTGAAGGTGGGAGGCAACTTGGTATTCTCAGAGCAAGAGCTCTACACAGGAGATGAAGCTCAGTGGGTGTTAGTGTTAGTCACTCGGTCAAGTTCGACTCTTTGCAACCCCATGGCCTGCAGCAGCCCACCAGGCTCCTCTCTCCATGGAATTCTCCAGGCAAGAGTACTGGAGTGGGTTGCCACTTCCTTCTCCAGGGGATCTTCCCAACCCAGGGATCGAACCCAAGTCTCTTGCATCAGGGGGCAGATTCTTTACCATCTGAGCTAACAGGGAAGTTCTAAGGGAACCCTCTCTTGTTTTGCAGGCTGCCAAGGAGCTGAAATATCTAATCCCTCACCTTGAAATACCTACTCCTCTCTCAAAAGTACCCTGTACAACAGATAAGTGGAAAAACAATTGGGTTCTATTTCTACAACGAAACATTACCCAGCCATAAAAAAGGGACAAAGAATTAACACATATCATGACATGGGCAGACCCTGAGGACGCTGCTGCTGACGCTACACCAAGTGAAACACGGCACACGCAAAAGGACAAATAGTGTGTGATTCCATTCACGTGAATTGCCTAAAATAGGGAAATCAATTGACATAGAAAGTGGAATAGAGGCTATCCGAAGGTGCAGGGAGGGGGAAATGGGAGTTATTGTTTAACGAATACAAGAGCTTCTGTTTGGGATGATGAAATGTTCTGGAAATAGTTGGTGATGGTTGTATCGTACAGTGTTATGAATATACTTATAACATCGCTAAAATATATCCTTAGAAATGGCTAAAATGGTAAGTGTTATATATGCTATGTGTATTTTGCCACAATAAATTTTTTTAAACTTTTATTGAAGTATAGTTGATTTACAATGTTGTGTTTATTTATTTATTTTTGGCCACACCCTGAGGCACGTGGGGTCTTAGTTCTCCAGCCAGGTATCGAACCTGCACCCCTTGCACTGATTGAAAGGCGAAGTCTTAACCACTAGACCACCAGAGAAGTCCCTAAAAAATGTTTGGGAGTGGGGGTGATGGGGGCTTCCTTAGTGGTTCAGTGGTTAAGAATCCACCTGCCAATGCAGGAGAGGCAGGTTCAGTCCCCGTTCCAGGAGGATCTCACATGTTGTGGAGCAACTAAGCCCTTGTGTCATAACTGCTGAGCCTGCACTCTAGAGCCGCTACTCAGAAACGAGAGAATCCAGCGCAATAAGGAGCCTGTGCGCTGCAACCAAAGAGTCGTCTCCACTCACCACAGCTAGAGAAAAGCCCACACAGCAACAAAGACCCAGCACAGCCATAAAGAAACTTCCCTGCCCCAAAATTTTTTCAAGTGAACTAAGCTACTCTGGGGCTTCCCTGGTGGCTCAGACAATAAAAAATCTGTATGCACGCAGGAGATCCAGGTTCAATCCCTGGGCTGGGAAGATCCCCTGGAGAAGGGAAGGTCTACCC
The DNA here is from genome assembly GCF_029407905.1 of Bubalus kerabau. NCBI lineage: Eukaryota > Metazoa > Chordata > Mammalia > Artiodactyla > Bovidae > Bubalus > Bubalus kerabau. The sequence continues at coordinate 70,532,974 of NC_073639.1, read as the reverse complement.
ACTCCGGTACTCTTGCCTGCAGAATCTCATGGACAGAGGAGCCTGCTGGGCTACAGTCCATGGGGTCACAAAGAGTTGGACAAAACTGAGTAACTAACACTTTCACACAAGCTACTCTGAGCCACTCACAAGTTCATTCATTCATTCATTCCATAAATATTTACTAAGCACCAACAACAGACTAGACATGGTTCCAAGCACCGGGGAAGCAGAGGCAAAAAAAAGAGAGAGAGAGAAAGACAAAGACCCCTGCAAGCATGGAGGTGACAGGCTTGCAGGAGCCAGACAGTAAACAAGTAAATGCATTAATAAACCAGATAATTATAGATGGCAATGAATGAGGGAGGCTACAAACAGGGCGATGTGCTAAGAAGAGATGGGGAGGGAGGTTTTCTACTTTGAGACTGAGTTCTGGGCTGGGCTCCCTGCAGAGGCAGCTGGTCCCGAGTCCTACCGGAAGCAGCCATACAAACAGCTGGGGGAAGAGCAAATCCTAAGATAGGCTAGACGCCCTGTGTATAACATGTGTTTCCCTGTCTCGCTCTCCCCCACCTGCCCCAGTCTTTCTGATGCTGGCCCCACTCTGGGAGGGTATGAGGGTCTGAGGCTGGATACAGACACAGCTAAGACTCAGGACCCTTACATAAGCATCTTCCAAGCCTCCCCATCAGAAAGGACTTGCCCGAGTCTAACTTCCTTCTCTCCTGCTGCAGGCAGGAGGAGAGAGACTCTTCAGAGAGGTGGCCCTTGCTCTGACCCGCCCAGCCATCACACCCTCTACAATCTCCAACTCTGTCACCTGAGACACACAATGGGAGAAAGGAACCCGATCACTAATACCAAGCAGTCACTGGCGGTGCAGCTCGCGAACCGTGATATAATTAAGTCCCAAGCTGGGCCTGGCCCATTAGCGCCTTTTAGATCATCCAGAGACAGTGGTTTCCTTAATGAAAGGCTCTTCACGACAAAATTGGGCTTCCATCCATCTCCATTATGGGGGGCAGTTTACCTGCTTACACACTCGCCACTCGCACTCCCTGGCAGGGGGTGGCGGTGACTTGAGGGTGCGGAATGGCTTTGCAGGCCCCAGGATGCTGATAAACAGCCTGTCCTCGCCGCCAAGACAGACAGAACAGCCAATTCTCCTGGGGCCGGCTGTCTGCCAGTGTCTGGAGGATGAGGGTAGACGGAGATTTCTTGGGATGGGGCAAATGCTGGCCAAGACTAGAAGGTTCCTGCCTCGGGGAGTAGGTTCAGCCAAAGTGACGAGCAGGGCGACTTCAGCCCAGCAACTGGGAGATGGGATTTCCATCCCAGCCTAGTGGGGACACATGCTGGGTGCTGTGTGGCCCTCACTCCTGCTTTTATATTCATGAAACGAGGCATCTGCACTTCCTTGTTACTCCCCTAACTGCAAACTCACCACCCACTGACTCTACCGTTAAGATACTACCAGGATCTGGACGCCACCCCCCATCACCTCCTTCGTGGACGAGTTATCATTACCTTCATCATGATCTTCCCACCAAACTCCCAGTTTCTACTCATGTCCTCTTCCAGGCAGTTGTTCAGTCGCTAAGTCATGTCTGACTCTTTGCAACCCCATGAATCACAGCACGCCAGGCCTCCCTGTCCATCACCAACTCCCGGAATTCACTCAAACTCATGTCCATCGAGTCGGTGATGCCATCCAGCCATCTCATCCTCTGTCGTCCCCTTCTCCTCTTGCCCCCAGTCCCTCCCAGCATCAGGGTCTTTTACAATGAGTCTTCTCTTCTCATCAGGTGGCCAAAGTATTGGAGCTTCAGCTTCAGCATCAGTCCTTCCAATGGATATTCAGGGTTGATTTCCTTTTGGATTGACTGGTTGGATCTCTTTGCACTCCAAGGGACTATCAGAAGTCTTCTCCAACACCACAGTTCAAAAGCGTCAGTTCTTCAGCACTCAACCTTCTTTATGGTCCAGCTCTCACATCCATACATGACTCCTGGAAAAGCCACCAGAGGAAACTTTTTTGTTTTTTTAAACTTCATTGCAGTGAAATTCACATAATGGAGCAATTTCACTCCTAGGTATACACCCAAACGAACTGAAAATAGGTGTTTCAGCAAATTCTCATACACAAATACTCCTAGTAGCACCATCCACAATAACCAAAAGGTGGAGACCATCCAAATGTCTATCAGCAGGTGAATGGATAAACAAATGGAGTCTATCCATATATGTTACTTTTTTTTTTTTGGCCAGGCAATGCAGCTTATGGGATCTCAGTTCTCCAACCAGGGACCAAACCCAGGCCACGGCAGCGAAAGCCCAGAACAAGGGAACTGTAAGCTATCAGGGGACTCCCCATCTATCCATGTGATGGAATATTACTTGGCTGTAAAAAGGAGGCAAGTTGTGATACATGCTACAATGTGGATGAAGAGGGGCCTTTTTAAAAGCAGATCATGTGCCTCCTCTGCGTGGAACTATCCACTGGTCTCTTTGAATGACCTCCAGACTCTGTGCGAAGGTCTGTAAGGTCCTAACGCCCCCATTTCCTCTCTGACTTTTTTTCTATGTCTGCCCAACCCCCACACATCCCCCAGGTCCATCTAGCCAAAGCTATGGTTTCTCCAGTAGTCATGTATGGATGTGAGAGTTGGACCATAAAAAAAGCTGAGTGCCAAAGAATTGATGCTTTTGAACTGTGGTATTGGAGAAGACTCTTGAGAGTCCCTTGGACTGCATGGAGGTCAAACCAGTCCATCCTAAAGGAAATCAGTCCTGTTTATTCTTTGGAAGGATTGACGCTGAAGCTGAAGCTTCAATACTTTGGCCATCTGATGCAAAGAACTGACTCACTGGAAAAGACCCTGATGCTGGGAAAGATTGAAGGCAGGAGGAGAGGGCGAGGATGAGATGGTTGGATGGCATCACCAACTCGATGGGCGTGAGTTTGAGCAAGCTCTGGGATTTGGTAATGGACAGGGAGGCCTGGCGTGCTGCAGTCCATGGGGTTGCAAAGAGTCGGACATGACTGAGAGACTGAACTGATGCAGACTTTTCTCCTTAGGCAGCCCCTCCCTTTTCCCCAATCTTCTGTCAGCTCCCCCCACCAACACAGCCCCCTTTTGGGCATCAAAGGGTTCTCCTCTCCACCCTCCTGTTTGCTCAGACTCAAGTTCATTACACTGACTAATTGCTTCAAAGTCAGCGATTCCACCATCACTAATGGAAAATGTATCTGCAAGTAATAGATTAATTGGCCACTTGTGATCAGCTCTGAACCAGAGGATCACTGGGCACGCTGCACCCACCCAGCCCCTCCTTCCAGAGCCAGGAGAGGAAACCAGAAGCTGGACTCAAGGGGACTTTGGGGGAATCCAGAGTTTCACTGACCATCGCCCTGAGAAAGGCCTGCCAGTCAGTTCTGCCCCTGAGGAGACACATCCAACATCCTTTCCAAAACATTAAAATGCAAGTGTGTTAACTTGAAAAAAAATGAAAATTTTATCAGCGTAATTAGCCACCAAATATCAGAACTACAGTTTCCCCTTACCCCAGAAGGGCGGGGGCTTTCCTCAGAAGGTTTAAAGTCATTAATTAGAAAGTAAGAGTTACCCATTTGCACACTAGATATGTTCCATCGCTGCCTTTTCTCACTGAATCCTAGAGACAGCTCAGTTGTTGCTGGTGTTATCATTATCCCATTTTACAGAAGGGAAACTGGGCGCAGAGAGATGCAGCAACCTGCCCAAGGTCACAGTAAAGAAGGAAAAGAAGTGACCCAGGGGAAACTGCAGGTCTGCGTGACCTCCAAACCAGATCTTTCTTTTTTTTGGCCACACTACATGGCATGCAGGATCTTAGTCCCCTGACCAGGGTTGGAAGCTGTACCCCCTGCAATGGAAGCACAGAGTCTTAACCACTGAACTGCCCAAGAACTTCTCCAAACCAGATCTTTTCTCCTCTGCTCTAAGGACAGCAAATGAAAGGCCATGCATGGGCTAAATCTGGCCCAGGGCTTGTGTTTGTAAATAAAGTTTTATTGGAACACAGCCACACCCACTCATTTACATACTCTCTCTTCATCACAGCAGCTGAGTGAGTTCAATTCAGTTCAGTGGCTCAGTTGTGTCTGACTCTGCCACCCCATGGATTGCAGCACACCAGGCTTCCCTGTCCTCCCAGAGCTTGCTCAAACTCATGTCCATCACGTCGGTGATGCCATCCAACCATCTCATCCTCTGTCGTCCCCTTCTCCTCCAGCCTCCAATCTTTCCCAGCATCAGGGGCTTTTCCAATGAGTCGATTCTTCAAATCAGGTGGCCAAAGTATTGGAGTTTCAGCTTCAGCGTGATTAGTTAGGACGAAGTCTGAAATATGTATTATCTACCCTTTGCAGAAAAAGCTTGCAGACCAATGTCAGACTCAGTTACCCTTCCCAGTAGATGGGATTTGCACCTCAGCAAAGTGAGGGGGAAGAAAGCTGAGACAAGGGGCTGACATGAACCAGGCGATGCAGAGAGAAACCAGTCTGCAGGAAGATCTCTGTGAGCCTGGAAGCAGAGAAGGGAGCTTAGAATTGGGGAGAACAGAGGGAGACAAAGGAGGGCTTAGCAGGCACACAGCAGGCACTCAATAGATGCTTGGGAGATGGGGGATGAACAAGGCTGGTGTCTGAGAGGTGAAACTTGGCAGAGTTTGCCCCTCTGCCTGCCTGGTAACAGAGCACTCCCCATCTCCTTGCTGGTCGAGGAAGTTTTACAGGCTGCAGAGTTGCTGGAGGCTGTAAAAACATGAGGGCTTTTTTCCTTTAAGTCTCCCCTGTAAGTCACCTCAAAGCATTTCCCTGATCGATTGGCTCTTCTCCTCCTTGTAGGAGCCCTCCCCGGGGAACTGTTTGCCGAAAGGAATTGGCCAGTTTGCATTTAGTCACCTTTATCTGACCCAGGAGATAAATCTCTCTTAGTTTAGTTTTTCCACAGGGAGGGGGGATTCTTGGAGGCCCTTTGGTCACCAGCGAAAGCTGGAGATGCACTAATTCAGATGCTGATCATTCCAAATGGGAGCTGATAGGAGGGCCTGAGAGAGCCTTGTGTCCCTGGGAAAAGCAGGTTTCTCTAAGAAAAGGGACGGGGTTTATATAAAGGTGCATCTGAGCTGCCTTGAAGTATCAAGCTTCCCTCTGGGGATTCAAGTACATGGATGGTGGCCCCTGAATGTACCATCAGTGGGGGCACTGTGGTCAGGGAGAAAACAGGTCCCCTCTGTGAGAGTGACTTGAACCTGGGCGGAGAAGCTGTACGTGTACATGGTGTATCCAGGGCCGTGTGTCTGTGTCACAGGCTCCAGGTTTCCAGCTCAGCCACAGGATCTTGGGTGAACAGCTTCGCTTCTGAGCCTCAGTTTCTTCCCCTGTGAAATGGGCATAACGATACCAACCTCATAGCCCCTGATCTCCTAAAATGGTCTTGAAGATTCAACAAACTTCTGCATTTGAATAAAGGGCTCAGTTGAGTTCAGTTGCTCAGTCATGCCTGACTCTTTATGACCCCATGGACTGCAGCATGCTGGGCTTCCCTGTCCTTCACTGTCTCCCAGAGTTTGCTCAAACTCATGCCCGTTGAGTCAGTGATGCCATCCAACCATCTCATCCTCTGTCATTCCCTTCTCCTCCCGCCTTCAATCTTTCCCAGCATCAGGGTCTTTTCCAGTGAGTCAGTTCTTCCCATCAGGTGGCCAAAATATTGGAGCTTCAGCTTCAGCATCAATCCTTCCAATGAATAATCAGGACTGATTTCCTTTAGGATGGACTGGTTTGACTCCTTGCAATCCAAGGGACTCTCAAGAGTCTTCTCCAACACCACAGTTCAAAAGCATCAATTCTTCGGTGCTCAGCTTTCTTTATAGTCCAACTCTCACATCCATACATGACTACTGGAAAAACCATAGCTTTGACTAGATGGACCTTTGTTGGCAAAGTAATGTCTCTGCTTTTGAATATGCTGTCTAGGTTGGTCATAGTTTTACTTTCAAGGAGCAAGAGTCTTTTAATTTCATGGCTGCAGTCACCATCTGCAGTGATTTTGAAGCCCAACAAAATAAAGTCTGTCACTCTTTCCACTCTTTCCCCATCTATTTGCCATGAAGTGATGGGACCAGATGCCATGATCTTAGTTTTCTGAGTGTTGAGCTTTAAGCCAACTTTTTCACTCTCCTCTTTCACTTTCATCAAGAGGCTTTTTAGTTCCTCTTCACTTTCTTCCATAAGGGTGGTGTCATCTGCATATCTGAGGTTATTGATATTTCTCCCAGCAATCTTGATTCCAGCTTGTGCTTCATCCAACCCAGCATTTCGCATGATGTACTCTGCATATAAGTTAAACAAGCAGGATGACAATATACAGCCTTGACATACTCCTTTCCCGATTTGGAACCAGTCTGTTCAGCACACGACAAACTCTGAATAAAGTTCGCTATTCCTACTCCTGGGCTTCCCAAGTGTCTCAGTGGTAAAGAACCCCCATGCCAATGCAGGAGATGCAGGAGACGTGGGTTCAATCTCTGGATCAGGAAGATCCCCTGGGGGAGGAAATGGCAGCCCACTCCAGTATTCTTGCCTGGAGAATCCCATGGACAGAGGAGCCTGGTGGGCTACAGTCCATATAGATCACAAAGAATCAGACATGATTTAGCGACTAAACAACATTCCTACTCCTATTACTATTGTTACTGTTATTTGGCTGATGCGAAAAAGCAGAGGCTGTTATTCATGCACGTACCCTGCTAGATCCCCTCCCACCAGCACACGTGGTTGATGTAGACCACCACTCTCAGCTTCTGCATCCCCTAGAGAAAGTTATTCCTCTGGTGGTCAAATCCATCAGAAAGAACCCACTGGCATCCCCAAAGATGCACATTTTGTATCCAGAGATCCTGAACCCCCTCATGAATAAATTTCCTTCCATTCAAAGACCCTCCCCTTCCCATAAGGTTTTTCTGGGCTCAGGGCAGATCCTTTGAGATGCTGTAAAGTCAGCCTTTATGAAAAGGATAAAACTCTTGAATCTCTGCCTCCCCTTGGGGACAATCCATAGGTGACAACGTTTAACCCAAGGAGACCATCACAAAGTGACAGTGATGCATCAGACAGACCACCTTTCCAGTCTCAGATGTGTCCCTTTTTAGCCTGGTATTTAAATCTCTATAAGCCTCAGTTTCCTTGTCAGGAGAATGGGACCACTAGTTACATCAGCCTCATGGGATTATCAAGAGGTTAACAGAGATAATACATCACAAAACCCTGAACCTAGAGGCTATCACACTGCGCATGCCCTGGAAAGGGTATGATTATGAAGGATATCATTAACTAAGAGCTCCTGATTACACATAGAATGCCATGACTTTTAATTCCAGTTTGGCCACAGAATAACTGATGACCTTGGGCAAGTCCCTCTTGGCCTCAGTTTACCCCTCCTGCTCACCAAAGCCTCCCTCCCCTCTGGAAATCCACCACGCTACCATCCCCACCCGGTGTCAGCACCAAGTCTAAGCATCTTTGCTCCTGAATCTCTGCAAATCTCTGAATAGAAGAGCTGCTTACTCACTGTGTCTTTTTCACCAAGAGCAAAAAATCAGGGGTTTTTTGAAGCCAGGACTCACCCCATGTCCTCTGCTTCTTTGAAACACACACACACACACACACACACACACACACACACGCACACACATCCCTTGGCAGAAGAGCCATCGGCGGCTGCCTTCATCCTCCCCCCGCCCCCATCACGTGTTCATCCAGAAGTCCTTGTCAGAATATCCCCCCCGGGACCAGCAGGTGGGAAATGTCATTTTGGATCCATTACTAGAGCTCTAAGGTGCTTAGAGATGATCAACACCAATTCCGACTTCCATCCAGGGAGGAGGGGCGGCCAGAAGCAGCCCGCATCTTGGGCAAGCAGTCCTGCCGCGGCCACCCCAAGCTGCTGGGTACCACCGCCTGGGGAGGGCAGGCAAAGGGGGCTCTCCGGAGGCCAGGAACCCTTGTCACTCTGTGTCCTCAGACTTCCCTGCCACAGCTGATTTGAATAATTCAGCAATGCCAGGTCTCCTGGGCACTATTGTCTTCAGTGAAGGCAAATCAGTCTCCTGCTTGGCCTGTTAAGAGGGCCCCTGCCTGCTGCCTTTTTCTGTAAATCAGGATTAACGAGATGGCGAGGGGAAGCACCGGGCCCTGGGCAGAGATGCTGGCAACCGGCTCTCCTGGAGCTGCGGCTTCTGCCTCCGTGTCCTCAGGCGGCCTTCTGAGGCAGTCATCAACCTGTCGATCACAAGCTATCACCCGCCCTGCCAGCCCTCGCCTCGGCCCCTCTGCCGGCCCCCAGGGCTCCAGGGGAAAGAGAACGCAAGAGAGAGAGAGCTGTCTGCAAGGGGGCTTTGCCCCCTCACCCCCGGCTGCCCGGCAGGCTAGGCTGGTGTCAGGGGCTGGGCTCCTTTCCCGCCGGCTGCACCCAAGAGAGAGGTGTGGGGGAGGTTCTCCCAGCCTGGGGCTGACAGACAGCTTGTTAGGCTCCGAGACAGCGAGCATCCTGGGCCTGGCTCTTTGACAGCTGTCACTCACACAGGGGACAAAAACCTCAGGCCTCTCTCTGGTGACACCTTCCTCCCCCTCCTCCTGCCTTGTAGCAGCTAAACAGGTGGACTCTGGTTACCCCACTGCTAGGCTGTGTGATCTTGGGCAAGTCACTTAGCTTCTCTGGGCCTCAACTGCATTATTTGGAAAGTGGAGATAAAAACATTTATTTGCTGCACAGGTGGTCAAGAGGATTCCACAGTGTGTGAAATGGAAAGTGTTAGTAGCTCGGGGGTGTCCAACTCTTTGTGACACCATGGACTGCAGCCCTCCAGGCTCCTCTGTCCATGGGATTCTCTAGTCAAGAATGCCGGAGTGGGTAGCCATTCCCTTCTCCAGCGGATCTTCCTGACCCAGGGATCGAACCCAGGTCTCCTACATTGCAGGCAGATTCTTTTCTGTCTGAGCCCCCAGGGAACCCCATTCCAAGGTACATAGGCTTGTAAATTCCTACCACCAGCCAATGTCCAGCCCACAATCATGTATCATCATATCATACTCATATCATTTTCATTATTAACTCTAGAATTGTGCTGCTCAAAGTATGGTCCACGTGCTGTGCCAGGTCACAAACTATCACCTTTGCATAGTGAGGTATACACAGAGAAAGAGAGTAAATGTTAAGAAACGTTTATAATAATTCAACAAGAATTTTACATCTCTTGAATCTAATGATTAAAAAAGCAAGGGCTTGGACTTTGTAGTTCTTTTTGATTTTTCATTTAGTCTTTATAAAATTCATTTTTTACTGGATTTTACAAGTGTCCGTCTGCAACAAATAGGAAATTTTGTTAAGAAGAACACTGGTCCTTCAGCACAGGTAGCCTGAGAAGCAGGATTCTAGATACTCTCATGTCACACAGATCCCCTGGAGAGCTTGTTAAAATAGTTTCTGATTCAGCAGATCTGAGTGTCACCTAAGAGTTTGTAGCTTTTTTTCCTTCCTGGGGGAGGACAGGGAAAGGGGTTTCCAGCTTTCCAAGTGGGGCTAGTGGTAAAGAACCTGCTTGCCAATGCAGGAGACATTAGAGACATGGGTTTGATCCCTGGGTCAGGAAGATCCCCTGGAGGAGCACACAGCAACCCACTCTAGTATTCTTGCCTGAAGACTCCCATGGACAGAAGAGCCTGGTGGGCTACAGTCCATGGGGCTGCACAGAGTAAGACACGTCTAAAGCGACATAGCATGCATGCACATTTGGGGGGGTTTGACTGCCCTATGCAGTATGCAGAACTTCCCTAACCGGGGATCCAACCCACGCCCCGTGCAGTGGAAGCTCCGTCTTAACCACTGGACCACTGGGGAAGTCCGAATGTGCATCTCTAACAAGAGCCCAGAGGATGCTGAGGAAGCTGGTTCAGGGACCGAATGGGGGGAGTGATGGGGGAAAGTATGGAGCATCCTCGCTGATGCTTTATCCCCTACCTGATCCGACTTCACTCCCTCAGGTTCCCCCAACACCCAGAGATGCTGCCCCCTAGTCTTTTCACAGGTGAGTACTCACCAAGGCCTCCAGACCCAGAGACTACAACTCAGAACCCACTGCAGAACCAGAGGCACTTGTCAGAACTCCCAACAGCAGCAGCAGCCAACGACTAACACGCATCCAGGAGGTACCTTGTGCCAGGCTCTAGGATGCCCCACCCCAGCTGCAAGTCTCTCTCTGCACGTCCTTGAGGCGTGGGCGTGTACATGCGTGGTTGCTTGGTCACGTCCGATTCTTTGCAGTCCCATGGACTCCTCATGCAGTCCACCAGGCTCCTCTGTCCATGGGATTTCCCAGGCAAGAATATTGGAGTGGGTTGCCATTTCCTCCTCCACAGGATCTTCCCCACCCAGGGATCGAACCTGCATCTCCTCTGTCTCCTGGATTCCAGGCAGATTCTTTACCCACTGAGCCATCAGGGAAGCCCTTGAGACACTGCCAGTCAAACCCCAGCAGGCTGCCAGGCAATCTGCACACAACCAAAAGCAGTTACTGTCACTCTCCTGTACGACTGCTTCCACCTCATAGCAACTCTTTAAGCTAAAGGTGTATGTGTTAGCTATTGCTGTGTAACAAATCAACACAAAAACTAGCAACTTAAATCCTGGGCTTCCCTGGTGGCTCAGCAGTAAAGAACCTGCCTGCCATTGCAGGAGACACGAGGCTGATCCCTGAGTCGGGAAGATCTCCTGGAGAAGGAAACGGCAACCCACTCTAGTATTCTTGCCTGGGAAATTCCATGCACAGAGGAGCCTGGTGGGGCTGCAGTCCATAGGGTTGCAAAAAAGTCAGACACAATTTAGCAACTAAACAACAGCAAAGGAAAATCCACTGTGTCCCTTGAGTCTGTGAGTCAGCTGGCGCTTCTGCTTGTCCGGGTCTGCCTGGACATACACGGGCTGGCTCTCTTATGCCTCTGTGGTCACCTGCTCCCGGGTGTTTTAGAACAGTCTCAGCTGGGACAGCTCGTGTCTGCTCCGTGCGGCCTCTCATCCTCTAACAGGTTAGCCTGATTCTCCTTCTAAGGTTCAAGGAACAGAGTGAACACAGCCTCTTGGGACCTGGGCTCAGAACTGTCAGATCATCACTTTCACTATATCCTATTGGCCAAAATAAGTCACATGGACAGTTCGAAACCAAGGGGTGGGAGGAAAGACTCCACCTGGAAACAGGAGCTGTAAAGTCACGTTCCAAGGAACATAAACACAAAGAGAGGGGGAGGTTCAGGGCCATCTTTTGTAGGTTTATCCTTATCTCTCTTTCTAGAGGAAGATACTGAGGGTCAGAGAGGCTCAGAGACTCGCTTGAGGTCAGACAGCAGTGAGAAAGGGACCAAGCCAAGCTCTGCCGGACTCGAAAATGTGCTCTGAACCACAGCCAGACTGCTCTGTGTGCAAAAAGGGAGAGAGAGAGAGAAAAAAATACATTTTGGTAACTCAATTCACCAAAGGAAGAGGATTTTCAAATATTTTGACATCTCCAGTGGAGGTCTCTGCCTGCTCGGGCTCCTGTGCCACCCCCTGCCCTCTAATCACAGGCCTGTTTTCCATCACCTGCTCTCCTCTTCCCTCCTGGGCCTTGCAGCTTCAGGCAATTTATCTTTCCCTCTCTTTTTTAATGGTCTCTTTAACACAAGGGTTTTCTAACAAGACAAATTGAAGGGCTTGGGCAGAGCTCGCGTGTGCTCGTGGGAAGGTGCGCAGTGAGGAGTAGAAGGGAGTCCAGAGAAGGGACTGGCACAGACTGGGTGGTCCCCAACTCGAAGAACTGGGGAATTATGTCTTGTCAGGCACCTTGCCCATCCTTGTCCCAAAAGTCTAGGGCTCTTGTCCTGGCTTCCCCAGATTCCCACGGTCCCAAAACTGTCCAGGGAAACCCTCTGGGGTAAGCTGCAGCAGATGGCTAATCTAGAAACTCAAGCAGTCCAGAAAGCTTTATTTTTTTTGTAATTGAGTATAATATCTATAGGGCTTCCCTGGTGGTTCAGTGGTAAAGAATCTGCCTGTCAATGCAGGAGACTCTGGCTCAATCCCTGGGTGGGGAAGATCCCCTGGAGTAGGACATGGCAACCCATTCCAGTATTCTTGCCTGGAAAATCCCATGGACAGAGGAGCCAGGTGGGCTACAGTCCAGGGGCCACAAGAGTCAGACATGACTTAGCAACTAAGCACAGCACACATAATTTCTATATAAGCCTATGCTCTACCAAGTGATAGAAATATAGTTACTGTTCATTTAGGGTCCTCTGCCTCCTTTCTCCAGGGCTATGTCTAAATTCTGGAGAGAATCTTCCCCAGTGGCCCCATGTTCCCTTTATTTCCCACCTAACTCTATCGTGCAGCCCAAGGAGTCTTTTCCAGTCTCAGAGATAGGACCACTTCACTTTTCCATCCTTCCAAATCTTTTGTCATATGCCCAGTCCTTGGCCGGCTTTTAAAACTCAAAAGCCAAGACTGGATTCCTTCTTTATCTGAGTTCTGCTGTGTCATTCTTTCCCTGAGGCATGCCGCATTGTCCGGCTGCTGCCTGAGTGAGGAGACGGGCCACAGGACAGAAATAAATGCACAGAATTTTTTTTTTTTTAAAGAGGAACTAAGTTAATATTTTCCTACCAGGCTGTGAAACACTGTGTTCATGTGAGTTGCCTTTTTCATCTCGCACGATTTTCTCAGTGACCCTACAAGAAATAATCAAATGTCCCCATTTTATAGACAAAGAAACAAAGTCAGAGAGGTTGGATGACTTGCTAGACCCAAACCCAAGGAGGGTGGCATTAAGTGGCACACAACCCCGTGTTTTCTTCTTTTTTTTTTTTTTGCTTTTTAACAGGAGGGGTTTTTCATTTAATTTTTTAATTTTTTTTTTTTTTTTTTGACTGCTCTGGGTCTTTGTTGCTCTGTGGGCTTTCTCTACCACACAATTGCACTCATCTCACATGCTAGTAAAGTAATGCTCAAAATTCTCCAAGCCAGGCTTCAGCAATATGTGAACCGTGAACTTCCTGATGTTCAAGCTGGTTTTAGAAAAGGCAGAGAACCAGAGAACAAATTGCCAACATCCGCTGGATCATGGAAAAAGCAAGAGAGTTCCAGAAAAACATCTATTTCTGCTTTATTGACTATGCCAAAGCCTTTGACTGTGTGCATCACAATAAACTGTGGAAAATTCTGAAAGAAATGGGAATACCAGACCACCTGATCTGCCTCATGAGAAATCTGTATGCAGGTCAGGAAGCAACAGTTAGAACTGGACATGGAACAACAGACTGGTTCCAAATAGGAAAAGGAGTACGTCAAGGCTGTATATTGTCACCCTGTTTATTTAACTTATATGCAGAGTACATCATGAGAAACGATGGACTGAAAGAAACACAAGCTGGAATCAAGATTGCCGGGAGAAATATCAATAACCTCAGATATGCAGATGACACCACCCTTATGGCAGAAAGTGAAGAGGAACTAAAGAGCCTCTTGATGAAAGTGAAAGTGGAGAGTGAAAAAGTTGGCTTAAAGCTCAACATTCAGAAAGCAAAGATCATGGCATCCGGTCCTATCACTTCGTGGGAAATAGATGGGGAAACAGTGGAAACAGTGTCAGACTTTATTTTTCTGGTCTCCAAAATCACTGCAGATGGTGACTGCAGCCATGAAATTAAAAGACGCTTACTCCTTGGAAGGAAAGTTATGACCAACCTGGATAGCATATTCAAAAGCAGAGACATTACTTTGCCAACAAAGTTTCGTCTAGTCAAGGCTATGGTTTTTCCTATGGTCATGTATGGATGTGAGAGTTGGACTGTGAAGAAGGCTGAGCACCAAAGAATTGATGCTTTTGAACTGTGGTGTTGGAGAAGACTCTTGAGAGTCCCTTGGACTGCAAGGAGATCCAACCAGTCCATTCTGAAGGAGATCAGCCCTGGGATTTCTTTGGAAGGAATGATGCTGAAGCTGAAACTCCAGTACTTTGGCCACCTCATGCGAAGAGTTGACTCACTGGAAAAGACTCTGATGCTGGGAGGGATTGGGGGCAGGAGGAGAAGGGGACGCCAGAGGATGAGATGGCTGGATGGCATCACTGACTCGATGGACGTGAGTCTGAGTGAACTCCGGGAGTTGGTGATGGACAGGGAAGCCTGGCGTGCTGCGATTCATGGGGTCACAGAGAGTCAGACACGACTGAGCGACTGAGCGACTGATCTGATCTGATCTGATCTGGGCTTTCTCTAGTTGCAGAGCACAGGCTCTAGAGCACAAGGGCTTCAGTAGTTGCAGCTCACCGGCTCTTGAGCTTGGATTCAGCGGTGGTGGCACTCAGGCTTAGTTGCCCTGTGGCATGTGGGATCTTAGTTCCCGGACCAGGGATTGAACCCGTGTCTCCTGCATAACCACTGGACCACCAAGAAAGCCCACACCCCCGTGTTTTCTGGCCCCAAGTCAGCACTCCGCCCACAACTGTATTACTTCCCTGTGTCTTCTGTCTTCTTTACCTTCTGAAATCTGTTTTCTTCGAGAGTTTTCCCCCTGCCACTGAAAGGGTACAGTATTATGACACAATTAGCTTTCTCTGGGCATCTTAACCAGACATAAGAATTCTCCTAAGCTAAAGGAAGCTTCTCCTAAACTAAAGGAAACGTTGTTGAGAGAACTTTGAGAGAATCTTAGAGAACTTGAGAGAAATTTAGGCATAGGCATAAGTGGGTGAAAGGTCAGTAAACTAATCAAATATTCCTGAAATTATACACCAAAGTTTCACCCACAGGTGAGTTGGACCTTCTGGATGAGAAGGATCAGATACAGAAGGTAAGAGAAACAGATGGACACACAGACAGAAGGCCAAGCAGGAGACAACAACCAGAGTGACCCAACCCATCCTCTCCCGACACAGGAGCTCCCCAAGGAGTGTCAGCTTCGAATTCAATACCAGCTCTAGAAGCTTATTAAACCTGAACTCCCAATGAAGAACAGATGGGAAATGGAAGGAAAGCAAAGTTCAAAATATGCTTTCCATATTTCTTGTCTAAATGAAAAAAAAAAAAGTTGTCAGGAACCACTGATTGCCTGCTGCAAGGGGTTATCTGTACCCAGTGAATTCCCAAGTCAGCAAAGGGTATCTCCTCTCGGATCCAGGCTTGTCTACCACAAGCAGATGCCTGAGAGTGCAGGCAGCCACCCCACCCAGTCCCCCAGACTCGGAGGGTCCACCACATGAGAAGGGAAGAGTTCAGACCTCAGAGGCATGCAAACCTGGGTTCAGATATTAATTTTTACGTACTTGTTTGTTTGCGCTGGGTCTTTGCTGCCACATGAGATCTTTGGGTGTGGCCTGTGAACTCTCAGTTGAGCCATGTCCCTGACCGAGGATTGAACCCCAGCCCCCTGCCTTGGGAGTGTGGAGCCTTAGCCACTGGACCACCAGAGAAGCCCCTGGGTTCAGATTCTGAACCTGCCATTCTCTGTGTGACTTTGAGCAAGTTGTTCAACCTCTCTGGGCCTTGGTTTCCTCATCTGTAAAGTCCGCTTTTTTATTTTTTTTTTAATATTTGTCTATTTGGCTGCACTGGGTTGTAGTCACAGCATGCAGGATCTTAGCTGAGTCATGTAAGCCCTTAGTTGAAGCATGTGGGTCTAGTTCCCCAACCAGGGGTCAAACCCGGGCCCGCTGCATTGGGAGCACAGAGTCCTAGCCACTGGACCAGCAGGGAATCCCCTGTAGGGATCTTTAATGATTTAAATAAATTAATGTAGAGTCATGGTCGTATGGTCGCTACTAAAATAAGACATGGTGGTTGTAGCAGAAACGGTATGATGTGCTCACCAAATGCTACCTCATATTCATCTTTCCTGGACACATAGAAAATCACCCTTCCTAGCCTCCTTCCAGGTAGCTAGGGTCACGTGACTGGTTCTGAGTGGAGGTCACAAGCATCACTTTCAAACGGAGGAACTTCTCTTGCCCCCTGTTAATATAGGAAGCCTCCTGTTGAAATGCAGACACATATTCAAGGGGCCTAGATCACTGAGTCACCATGTGGAACACAGCTGCCCAGGCCCACGGTGGAATTTACAGGGGCAAAAAAGTGAACTTTGCTTATGAGGAGTTTTTGTTGCAGTAACCTAGCCTTTCCTGACTCATTCAGCCGTCGTTGGTATCCATGTTGTGTCGTATCAAAGTTTATGCACGCTCGTGTGCGTACTCAGTTGCTCAGTTGTGTCTGACTCTGCGGCGCCATGGACTGCAGCCCGCCAGGCTCCTCTGTCCATGGGATTTCCCAGGCAAGAATATTGGAGTGGGTAGCCATTCCCTTCTCCAGGGGGTCTTCCTGACCCAGAGATTGAACCCTGGTCTCCTTCACTGCAGGCAGATTCTTTACTGTCTGAGCCACCAGGGAAGACCAAAGGCTCGCATTTAAATTCCAACAGGTTAACTAACAGATCCACATGGAATGTATGGATGGCTTTATTCAGATCCCTGTTGGGAGCAGGGGGATTATATGGCAGGTCGATTTGGAGGGAAAGGGGGTAGAAAGAGTTTATCGCAGGGAACCATAAGCATCTGTCCAAACCCAATCATTTCAGAGCATCCCAGGTCTCTCATATCGAATAGATGGTGCTTGCCTAATATCCATTCCTGCTCCTCAACCCCCGCTCCATCCTTTGTACCCACAACTCTTAATCACCTGGCATTATTTTGCTCTTCTTGGCCACACTCTGGCCCCTCATACCTGATGGCAGAGGTGTAGCTGCTCTAGTTTTGACCCTGGACACAGCCAACATGTAAGACTCTATCTCAGTCAGCACCTGCCCCACCACACTCCCATCCTTGGTGCCTCACTGTGGCATGGACCGGTATCTCACAAGTGGGGCTTGGACACATTGGTTCAAAAAAAAAAATTTTTTTTCTTGGCATAATTGAGCCAGAAAGTCTACATCCCAGGATCATCATGTCTAGAATCAAAGAGGTGCAAAATCAAAGTGCTATAGTAGTTGAGGATAGAGTGCTAAAATATCAAAGAACACTAAACCCCCTGAATCATAAAGAAACCACAGAACTACAGATCCCAGCTGAGCCTAAGTGGAAATTTAACATGTTAGGCCTGCTCTACCCTCAGGCAGCTATTTGCATGAACTGCAGTGCTTGAGGGCTGGGAGCTGGAGGAGGTGCAAGACGATGTGTGCTCAGGATCCAGGAGGGCAGTAGACAAGGCGGGGTGGTCCCTGACTCCTCTGGTACCTAGAACCACACCTGGAGAGCTTTGCGGTGTTTCTTGTGAAGCTTCCCTTGAGTCAGGCTCCTCTGAGTCCTCTTCTCAGCTAGATCTTGTCCTTAGCACCCGTTCTTGCTGGACCCACATCACCCAGTTGTAGTAAGAATCCTGTCAAGTCATTGAGAGAATCCCTTATCCTTGATATCTGGCCCCCTGGCCTGCCTTCAGCAAGAATCCCCTCTACCATTGGGATTTCCATGGTGGTCCAGTGGCTAAAACCCCACAGTCCCAATGCAGGGGGCCCAGGGTTCAGTCCTTGGTCAGGAAACTAGATCTCGCATGCCTCAACTAAAGATCTCCCACGTGGTAGTGAAGAGCCTGAGTGCCGCAATTAAGGCTTCCCTGGTGGCTCAGATGGTAAAGCATCTGCCTACAATGCAGGAGACCTGGGTTCGATCCCTGGGTTGAGAAGATCCTCTGGAGAAGGAAATGGCAACCCACTCCAGTACTCTTGCCTGGAAAATCCCACGGACCGAGGAGCCTGGTAGGCTACAGTCCTTGGGATCACAGAGTCGGACATGACTGAGCGACTTCACTCCCTTTCACACAGCCAAAAACAGAATCCCCTCTATCCTTGATGTCTTCTCTTAGTCATTGACCATTCACACCACTACCCCCAAACTACTCCTTGGCTAAAAATTCTCACTGTTCTTTCCGTCTCCCCTATCAGAAGAGCCTGAAGAAAGTCTTACTTACTACTTGCACCAGTGCCAGAATAATTGTTTCTTTAACATTCTTCAACGAGTGCATTGTGAGAGTCAAACTTTGTGTGTGTGGAATAGTTTTTCAGACGAAATCCAGTAAGTAGAATGGATGGAGTTGTTCAGCTTGAACACAGGAGGGGAATGTGAAGTCCTTCAATTCTTATGTAATCCAAGAATAATAAATGCTGGAGAGGATGTGGAAAAAAGGGAACCCTTCTACAATGTTGGCAGGAATGTAAATTGGTGCAGGCACCATGGAGAACAGCATGCGGGTTCCTTAAGAAACTAAAATAGAGCTACCATATGATCCAGCAATCCCACCCATGGGCATATATCCAGAGGAAACTATGCATCGAAAGGATGTATGCACCCCAACGTTCATAGCACCATTTACAACAGCCAAGACATGGAAGCAACCTAAGCGTCCATCGACAGAGGGATGGGAAAAGAAGACGTGGTGTATATATACAGTGGAATATTACTCTGTCGTTAACAATAATGGAACACTGCTATTTGCAGCAACATGGATGGACCTAGAGATGATCATACCAAGTGAACTAAGTAGGAGAAGGAGGAATATCCTATGACATCCTTCACATGTGGAATCTAAAAATCAGTGATACAAATGAACTCATTTACAAGTAAGAAACAGACTCACTGATTTAGAGAATAAACTTAAGGGTTGTGAGAGGGGTGGAGAATGGGGGGAAGAGACAGTTAGGGATTTGGGGATGGACATGTACACACTGCTGTATTTAAAATAGATAACCAACAAGGACCTACTGTATTAACAGAGGGAACTCTGCTCAAGTCATATGGCAGCCCGGATGGGAGGAGAACTTGGGGGAGAATGGACATGTATATGTACGCTTGTATCCCTTTGCTGTCCACCTGGAACAATCACAACATTGTTAATCGGCTATAGCCCAGTGTAAAATAAAAAGTTTTTTTTAAAAAAGGTAAAGTTGCTGACCGTCTGCCTGCCATAGTGCCAACGTGCAATATTGATGAATCAGGAGCCGGGCCTGGAACTGGATGTGGGTCCAAGCGCCCAGAATATTCAAGCACTCCCTTGCTGTTCCCTGATGCCATCACTTGGCTTTACACTGTGATTCTTCTACTGTGGGGCACTTGTGCCAACGTGAATTTCCACTGCCGCCCGCATACCGCAACCTGGGCAGACAAGCCTCCTGCCTAGAACCATTTTCCAGGCCCCAGTGAGGACAAACAGGCCGCCACCACTACACAGGGACTTCGTGGGACAAATGAAGGACCTGCACCCCACCAACATCTGGAAGGAGGCAGCCTTCAATCTCCACTCTCCTCCTATCAGAGGCAAGAGCCGCTTCTCACTCAAGCCGATTGAAAAGAGCAACATTTAGCTAACCTCCAGTCCCCCAAAGCCCAACCTGGACATTTGGGGAACCAGGGACATTTTTCTCAATAAATATCTTCTCCCCAGAGCGAGACAGCCTGCCCGTCCTCATTGCCCTTGGAAAAGCTTGTCTGTTAGATGTTCTGAGCTGCCGAGTGCCTTCCTGGTTAAACATTTATTCTGCAGCTTTTGTGGATAAATAGATCCATACATGTGTCTGCATGGTTAGGATTAAATATTAAGAAGATGCACAGGCAGAAACCTGGTCAGCCTGAATGAGATGAACCTTGGGGCACAAATGGCGGATCTGAGTGGGGAGGAAGGGGGAGTGATTAAGAGCATCAATGTGGCCCTTCAGGTCCTGGGCTGCCCAAGTAGAAAGAAGCCCTAATGTGGCTCTTACCCCTTTCTTTCCTCTCTTCCAGCCTTTTCCCTCCTTGCTTTCTCCTCCCTCCAAGGCGTGGAGGAGCCGCCTTCCCTTCCAGCATTCACCGCACCACTCCAAATCTGACTGCCTTTTACAATTTTATTTGATTAGGTTTTACGAGCTGACTCGCTTGACGACGTGGCACAAGTTGCCGGATATGTCAGAGGCCTGGTGGAGACCGGAATTGAAATGATTCTAATTACATGTGATAATTTTTGCATTCTAACATAAAACAGTTACCCCCCCCCAAAAAAAAATCCCATTACAATGGTTAAAAGACAAATCATTTAGCAAGTCTCTTTCTTTATTACTTTATTAGACAATTTACAAGGCAACATTTTGAACATTGGGATCGGGTGATGGCCCAAGGCTATCCAACTGTAAGTTGCAGTAAGAAAAGGGAGTTCATCTCTTGTCATTAGTCAGAAAGTCAAATGCAATCATGGGGACTCCATTTGGCTTGTCAAATTAGCCGCTGTTTCAAGTCATTAGCATGGCGGAGCATTGCAGGCATGGAGAGCAGGCCCCCAGCTCTGGAAAGCAGCAGTGAGAAGCCACCCAAGATGCTTGGATCACCTCCTCCAAGCAGCCTCCAAACATCCCAAATCCCAGCCTCCGCAACTATGGGAACACCATTGTCTATTGTCTAAGCCCCCCATGTATGGTATTCTGTTATGGCAGCCTGAGCAGACTAAGACACTGACTGATACACCCTCACTTTACAAGTGAGGAAACCAAAGCTCAGAGAGTCAGAGATGCTTGACCAAGGTAGCGTGGCATGAGAACAGCACGGAGACTTTATTGACACCAGGGGGACCAGCGTTTGTTTTCTGGCTGTGACGGTCACCTTTATGTGTCAGCTTGACAAATCTTCAGGGATGCCCAGACAGCTGGTCAGACACTACTTCTGGGGATGTCTGTGAGGGTGTTTCCAGAAGACACTGGCATTTGAATCGACAGGGTGAGTAAAGCTCATCCTAACCCACGCAGGTGGGCATCACCCGACCCACCGAGGGCCAGAAGAGAACAGAAGGGCAGAGGGAAGGCCAATTCACTCTCTCTGCTTGAACCAGGGTGTCCACCTTCTCCTACCCTTGGATATCAGCCCTCATGGTTCTTAGGCCTTCAGACTTGGACCTGGACTAACCCTAACCCCTGGTTCTCAGGACCTTTGGGTTTGGACTAGAACCATACTGCCAGCTTTTCTGGGCCTCAGTCTTGCAAACAGCAGACTAGGGGACTTCTCAGCCTCCATAATCATGTGAGCCAATCCTTCATAATAAATCCCTATCTATCTAGTTATCTATAAATCTATGGATATATCTAATCTATACCTACCTACCTACCCCTATCTAGCTCATCTATCTGTCTATATATAGATTTATTCCCCAATGGCTCAGTGGGTAAAGAATCTCCCTGCAGTGCAGGAGACACTGGAGATGCGATTCTATCCCTGAGTGGGAAAGATCCCCTGGAGTAGGAAATGGCAACCCACCCAAGTATTATTTCCTGGGAAATTCCATGTACAGAGGAGCCTAGCAGGCTACAGTCCAAAGGGTTGCAAAAGAGTCAGACACGACTGAGCAACTAAACAGACACACGCAGATCTATTGATTTAGCTCATCTATGTACCTACCTACCTACCTATCCATCTATCTACCCTATTGGTTCTCTTTCTCTGGAGATCCCTGACTAACACACGAGCTCTGCTGATCACTGGCTGTACTCCTTTGGGCAAATGTCACAGGTGGGTCCCCAGCAAGCAGATGTTACCATGCAGTCTGTTCAGTAGAAAGTGCTCTTGGGGTCGGAACTCAAGGACAAGGGGAGAAGGAAGCAGAATTGGGAAGAGGAAGAAGGTGAGCTCTGACGATGGTCCAACAAAGGTCTCACTGGACCCCACACAGAGCCCTGGAGCCAGCATGGCCTCTCAGAAGCATCTCGAATTAGGACAATGGGTCAGGACTTTATCGTCCCACATCTATTGGTCACTGGATGATGTCCACCCCCAGAAGAGAGTGACCTTGCCGAGTCAGCCCCTAAAGAGGGCACCACTCCTGGAGTGAAAGAACAAACCCTTCCTTCCCTCAAGTGGAGCAGGTTGTACGCCCCAGCATCCAACATGGCAAGTTACTTAAATGGTCTGAACCTCGGTCTTCAGCTGCAACCTGGGGCAAGCAGCACATACAGATCGCTGATACAATGGAGGTGATTGGTTGATGCTTAACAGTACAGCGGGCCTGAGGTTATGAGCTTTACATGCACTTCAGCTCACGGGTATATTTGAGGAGTGAATGAGGTAAAACATGTAAATGCTTAAAATACTGCCTGGTATACCATTATTGTCATATATATTGTAGTAACTATTATATATAGTTACTACATATATATAGTATACTATATTATATATAGTTACTATATAGTTATATATATTATATATATATATATGTCTGGGAGGCCCTGCACTGGGTCTTCTTTGCAGTGCATGGGTTTCTCTAGTTACAGTGTCCTGTGGTACACGGGACCCTAGTTTCCCGACCAGGGATCGAACCTGCATCCCCTGCATTGGAAAGAGGATTCTTAACCACTGGACCACCAGAGAAGTCCATCCTCTACTATTATATTAAATATCATGCACTTATATGACTGCAGCCGTCTCTTTACCGGCCTCACAGTAGCCAGAAAGAGCTCTCAAAAAGGCCACTATCCCTAGGTTACTCCCCAGCTCCGAATCCTTCCAAATACATCCCTATGACTTTCTAGACACAGCCCATCCCCAAAAGCGTTTGCTAATCTCGGCCCCTCTATGCCTCACACTTCCCCAGCCTCGTGGTCAAGTGGATTTAACGACATTCTATAACTTTATACCTCTGAGCCCTCACACATGCCATTCCACCCGGAATACATACCTGATCGCCTCCCCCATATGATGAATTCCAACTTCTTTCTCAAGACTCAACTCAGGTATCACCGTCTTTCGGAAGCCCTCTCCGCGCTTCAGGCTGGTCGAACGCTGTTCCCGGACCCCTGCCACCCTCTGGGCTTGCTCCAATCACGCTACATACACACACTGCTGTGTTTATTTGTATTTGTTTTTGGCTGTGCTGGGTCTTTGTTGCTGCATGCAGGCTTTCTCTGATCGCAGATAGTTTGGGCTGCTCTCTAGTTGCAGCGCGTGGGCTTCTCATTGTGGTGGCTTCTTTCGCTGCGGAGCGCAGGCTCTAGGTGCACAGGCTTCAGTAGCTGTGTCTTGCTGGCCCTTGAGCATGCAGGCTTCAGTCATTCTGACTCACAGGCTCAGTAAGTTGCAGTGCACAGGGTTAGTCGCTCCATGGCATGTGGAGTTTCCCCAGGCCAGGGATCGAACCCAAGTCTCCTGCACTGGCAGGTGGATTCTTATCCTCTGACCCACCAGGAAAGACCTACCTGGATTCTGATTATCCACTGGACACCATTCTGTCTACCCCACTGGACACTGGGTTCTATGAAGCCAAAGCAAGAGTGTTTTTGGATTCCAAAAGAAAACTGTCCAAGAATTAAAAAAAAAAAATTCTCCGTTCCCAGCCCTCATTTCAGGGTTGTGGGGTGGGAGGCTGGCACACAGAGTGGGTGATCAGGAAACACTCACTGCATGAAGGAATCTTTCTAGGAAAAGCCCAGCCCTTTCTAGGATAAGTGCGGGGACTTTTCTCCACGTCTCAACGGAACCTACCTAGAAATTCAATTTGAAACCCATGAAAATTGGCTGCAAATTTACTAACCCCTAGAGATGCAGATGAGCGAAACCAGGCAAATGGCTTCTATTGTCATCGGTAACGGCTGTTGTGTTTTGAATAAGCATTTTTATAACTTGCAGACTGGGCCACGTGCTCGCAAGACCTGGAAGCAAGGAGGTCTGCCGTCCAGTGTCCCTCCTGGCTCCTGTGGGCTGCGTGTCCCTGAGAGAGTCACCTTCCCGCTCAGAACCTAGGATTCTTCCCACGTAAAATGAGAGCTGGCGCTGAGCTGAGCTCTAAACACAGACCTCCCGCTCCAAACAAACATGCAACTTCCCCACGGTCCACTGGTTAAGAATCTGCCTTCCAACGCAGGCGACAAGGGTTCCATCTTTGTTTCCAGGAAGATTCCACATGCCGAGGTGCACTAAGCCCGTGGGCCACAACTACTGAGCTGGCGCACCCAGAGCCCGTGCTCTGCAACAACAGAAACCACCACGGTGAGAAGCCTGTGCCCCGCAACAGAGAGGAGCCCCAGCTTGCTGCATCTACAGAAAAGCCTGAGGGCAGGAACGAAGACCCAGAGCAGTCAAAAAAATTAATTTTTAAAAAAAGAATGGAATTTCTTTAAAAAAAAAAAAAAAGCATGATTTCTACAGCTCTTTAGCTCATCAAGTCTAAGACTTCCTGTCTACACCTGAGAGCCTCTTAGTGGTTCAGTCCCCAGGTCTTGCACCTGGTTGGCACTCAAAGCCACGAGCAGCATCGGTCCCAGCTTTCTGTCTTGACCCATCTCCGAATGCGCCCCTGCAGGCCACCTCCCACCTCCCAGCCATACCCCCTCCCTGGTCCTCACTTCTGTAGTTTCTCCTCCCTAACCCCCTACCTCTCTCCCTTGCACCCTGGGCACCATGTGCCAGGTATACAGTTGGCACTCAAAAAGCACTGCATGATGTTTATTGCATGGCAGGCCAAGTATGGGTTGAACTGTGTGCCCACAAAATATGTTGAAATCCTGACCCTTGGTACCCGGGTCAAGCACTCATCTACCCATTCAATGTTCCCCCAAGTGCCCGCTGTGTACCAGGTACCATTCCTGGCAGGGGGAGAGGACGCTGACCCAGACAGATGCAGCTCCTGTCCCCGGGGCACTCCGTCTGGGGCTTAACAGACATGCAGCCTGTCTTTGCTCACCAGGTGTCAGAGCAGCGAGCAGGGATGAGCCCCACTGTGAGCCAGACTTCATTGAGGGGACCTGTGTGCACGAGCAGGCTATCAACCTCCCCGGGGGACTAAGCACCGGCTTGTGAGACTGGGTCTGTGATGATGAAAACAGAATCACGTCCAGCTTCCCCCATGGAGTGGACATGGGCCCGTCCACCGGCTATCTGTCTATCTGGAGGGGCGGGCAAGGCTGAGTCCCAGTCCTGGGCGCCCCAGCACCGCAGCCCCGGAGGCTTTAGCACAGAGGCGCTGCCAGCCAGCCAGCCAGATCCACCGCCTTGGGGGTCAGCAGAGCTGTGACCCGAGGGCGTCTCATCTCCGGCGGCTTGGCAGTGGGTAATTGCCCAGCCACCTGCGGCCGCTGGGCCGGAATCAATTTTATCCACTCCATCCATCCGCCAGCAGACAGCGCCCCCCGCTTCCCATCGCCCTGAAAATACCTCCTCTGGGGGTTCCGGCGATGGGGGAGCAGTCTGGCCACCACCTCCCAGTCAGGCCAGTGTGTGTGCCCAGTCTGGATCTGTTCCAAAACCCTCATCTGGGCTATTGATACTCATAATAAATAGTCGTCATTACCAAGTGCTCATGATGGCCAGGTCCACACTCAGCTCATACAAGGCTCAGCTTTCATTCCATCCTCACAGCAACTCTACAGACAGGAACAAGTGTTCCCACTGAACAGATGAAGATACTGAGGGTCAGAGAGTAGATGATGTTGCTGGATTCTGTTCCGTGTAGCTCCAAAGCCTCATGTCCTAACTGGGAGCCAGGGAGGTGCCTTGTGGGCATGGCGTCATCTCAAGGTCCTGACTCCAAGAGAAGTGGGGCACGTGCCAGGGTGATGCCTGAAGATTCTCGGGCCCAGAGGCAAGAAGCCCTTCTTCGTATTACTTTTCAGGGTGGGGCTGTGTGACCTCCACCAAGTGGCTTCACCTCTCTGAACCTCAGTTTCCTTGTCTGTAACAGAGGTTGAAAGGCTATGGGAGAAAGGGCAGGCTGGGGGGCAATGTCTAAGCTGGAGCCTCTACCTCCCTCTGCCCGACAGACTAATGGTTCCTTCTGGTCCCTTCTGCTGCCCTTGCAGTTTTCAGCAGGACACAGGGGAACTATGCTTGGTGTTCAGGTTCCAGAGAAAAGTTCACTGGAACAGAGGCTGAGGGACTCCGGGCCGTGTGCCTTGGTCAGTGCTGGGGGTGGGGGATCTGGGGGTCTTCACGGTGAACCTAGAGGCCCTGTCACCCCAGCTATGCCTAGGAAGTATCTTCCATGTGCTTGACGCCTCCTTTCTTTAACCTCACAGCGACCTCGAAGTGGGTGTGGTTATCTCCATTGTACAGATGAGTAAACTGAGGTTCAAAGGCACTGGATGACCTGCCCACGTCATCAGAAAAAAGCAATAACCTGGCTAGGATTGGAACTCAATTCTGTTCGATTTCAGGGTCATTATTTTTCACAGCTCTACACCCTCGCCCAAGCCTACGATGACCACCAAACCCTGATCAGCTCTTCCCACATCCCCCATGGAAGACTGAAGGCAAAAAGACCACCAACTTCAGAGTCACACGTAGCTGGCTCTTCATTAGCAACATGAAAAGCATAAGCAACAAAAGGAAAAATAGCAACTTGGACATTTATCAATATTTTAAACTGCTCCAAACAATACCATAAAGAAAGCAAAAAGACAACTCACTAAATGAGAGAAAGTATTTGCAAATCATATATCAGATAAGGTATCTGTATCCAGAATATATAAAGAACCCCAACAACTCAATAACAGACAACTCTTTTTAACAGCAAAGGATCTGAATAAACATTCCTCCAAAGAAAATATACAAATGGCCAATAAGCACACTTAAAGATGTTTGACATCATCAACCATCAGGGAAATGAAATGCAAGTCAAAACCACAATGAGGTACCACTTCACACCCACTAGGATGACTAGAATCAAAAAGTCAGATAGTAACAAGGGTTGGCTAAAATGTGGGAAAGTAATCAAAGCACTCATCTGCTGTGGGCAGGAATGTAAAATGATGCAGTCACTTGAAAACGGTCTAGCATCCCCTCAAGTTTTGGTAAACATCATGTTCTTATATGACCCAGCAATTTCACTCCTAGGTATCTAGCCAAAAGAATTGAAAACATACATCCACATACATCCATTTGAAAAACCAAAATTCCACAAATGTTCATAGCAGCTCTACTCACACGAGTCAAAAAGTGGAAGCAACCCAAATGTCCATTAACAGATGAATGGATACACAAATGTGATATATCCATACAATGGAATATTATTCAGCAATAACAAGGAAGAACTTACACAGGCTACAACATGGATGAACTTTGAAAACACTCTGCTAAGTGAAACAATCCACTTACAAAAGGTCACACATGGTAGGATTCCACTTATATGAAATGTCCAGAAGAGGCAGATCTATAGAGACAGAAAGTAGATTAGTGGTTACCAGGAGCTAGGGAGAGAGAGGAATTAAGAATGACTGCTGGGGCCTCCCTGGCGGCTCAGTGGTAAAGAATCTGCATGCCGATGCTGAAGACACGGGTTCCATCCCTGGTCTGGGAAAATCCCACATGACGTGGGGAGCAACCAATTCCATGCACCACAATTATTGAACCTGTGCTCCAGAGCCCAGGAGCCAGAACCGCTGAGCCCATGCACTTCAGAGCTTGTGCTCCACAGCAAGAGAAGCCGCTGCAATGAGAAGCCCGTGTACTGCAACCAGAGAGCAGCCAGTGCACCAATGAAGACCCAGTGCAGCCAAAAATAAATATTAAAAAAAAAAAAACCTGCTCACAGGTTTGGGGGCGGGGTGGGGGGGGCGGCGGTGGGAGTGGACTTTAAAATGTTCTAATATTGACTCATGGGGATAGTTGCACAACTCTGTGAAGAGACTAAAAGTCACTGAAATGTACATCTGAATGTGTGAATATTATAATCAGTGAGTTATATCTCCATAAAGCTGCAAAGGAAAAAACCCATTTTAAGCAAACTCTAGAGCTGTGTGACCTTAGAATAAAGATTTCCCAGCTCCAAGCCTCAGTTTCCTCCTCTGTGAAATGGGTTAATAACCCAAACACCAGCTTACACGGAAATCAAGGAGAGAGTGACTGGGACCCAGCACACAGTAGGTGCTCACCCCGCAGGAGGTTCCTTCCCGAGAGTGACAGGTCACTGGGGTCGTCCAGGCAGAAGGCATGAAAGTCCAGCCTGGCCCAGACGCAGGACTCTGGACACAGGAGGATGCTCATTGCCCATGACATAATTTAGATGGATGGCTCGGGCCATCCGTCAGGCTGGGAGCGGGCGGCCCGCAAAGAGGCCGTGGGGGAGCCCATTACCGTACACGTGTTAACAGCGCATCCTTTGTACCGACAGCCGCGCGGGCGCGGGCAAGGGCCGCTCCCCGCATTGTCTGCGCGCCGCGGCCCCGCGGTGATGAATGGGCCGCGCGCGCCCGGCCGGCCCCTCCCGGGTACCGCGGGCTGAGGGCGACACTGTGTGGCCGCGCTGGGAACTGCGCGCAGAGGCCGCTGACAGCGGGGGACCGGCCCCTTCCTTCAGGGCTCCAGAGACACGGCATGTCAAGCCCTTAGGACACAGCCTGGCACAGAGTAGGTCCTCAAGAAACCCAGATTATAATGATCACTACCTTTACTTTCAGGGGTGAAAACAGGCATAACCAAGTTCAAAAACTGGATAGGTTTGCCAAGTACAAGACACTCCATTCAGTTTCAGAGAAACAGCAAATACTTTTTTAAAGTATGTCCCAAATATTTCATATACTTAGCCTTCAAAAAACTCATTCATTGTTTATCTGAAATTTGAATTTAACAGGGATCCCAGTTTCTTTTGCTTTTGTAAGTCCAGCAGCCCTACAACAGGGTGACTTAGGACATAACACTTCACCTTTCTGGGCAACAGTAAAATAAAGTCATCCTCTATTCCTGTACTAACAGGATTATTGTTCGGATTAAATGAGATGATGGTCAGGACTTCCCTGATGGTCCAGTGGGTAAGACTCGTGCTCCTAATACAGGGGACTTGGGTTTGATCCCTGATCAGGGAACTAGACTCTACACGCCACAACTAAGACCCAGCACAGCCAAATAAATAAATATTTTTAAATGAATAAATTAAAAAATAAAAATACATGATATACGAAAAGAAAGTAAAGAGAATCAAGGTTAAAGCTAGTGAGGGTTAAAGTTCTCATGTTCAACCACAATTCACCGAGTTTAGGGATGAAATGGCCAGACGTTAATGGAGGAGTCTTGTTCAGTTGCTAAATCATGTCCAGCTCTTTGCAACCCCATAGACTGTAGCGTGCCAGGCTTCCCTGTCCTTCACTATCTCCCAGAGTTTGCTCAAACTCATATCCATTGAGCTGATGGTGCCATCCAACCATCTCATCCTCTGTCGTCCCCTTCTCCTCCCGCCCTCAATCTGGGTCTTTTCCAATGAGCCGGCTCTTCGCATCACACTGGAGGACTCTAACAACCACGAGATTTAACCAGAGTCAGCAAGACAGCTCTGTGCCTGTGCTGTTCCAGCCCCTAGATCACCCTTCCAGCCTAACTCCTGTCAGTCCTCCAGGACCCAGCCTGGTGCAGGCCCTCTGACTCTCCTTCCCTCTTCATAATCCCATCTACATGCTTCCTTGGAGAAGCAGCACCTTATTCCTCTTTGCCTGGCCAAGTACACAGTAGGTACTCAATATTTGTTGAATGGATGGATATATATGCGTAGTAGTTCGAGGCTCACAGATTAGTATCTTATACTTTCGTGGCACTGCCAAAAATGTAAGTGCTGGAGGGTGGATGGGGTCTGTTCTGCACCCCTACTGTAGTGCCAGCATCCAAATCAGGATTTGTTGAATTCATCTGCATTGCACAGTGCATCTAGCCCTGTCCCCAGTATATTAGCTAAACACAGTCTAAACTATTAACTTCTCACAAGCCAGTGAAGTAGGTGCTTTTATTGTGCCCATTCTACAGATGAGGACACTGAGGCACAGAGAAGTCAAGTAAAGCCCTTTGCCCAAGATGACACAGCTTCGTGGGGAGAAACCACACCTAAACTAGGGCATGGCACTGGCTCCAGTGCCCTCCTGCCACGGTGGCTCCGCTCAGGCCCTCAGAGTGGGGAAGACCTGGGTGTGAACACCGGCTCTAAGCTTCTCCAGAGTGACCTCAGCAAATCTCTTCTCTTCTCTGAGTTCTACTTCCTTACGTTCACAAAGGGGAGTGAATGAATTTCCCAACCATATAGAAACTGTTCATAGCAAATGCACACAGCTGGCGCTCAGTAATTGATGATCTCCCCAGTGGTTGCAAATACCACGGTAAGGCTGGGCGTAGAGAAGAGGGAACTCTCTCACACCGTTGGTGGGAAGGCATAGTGACACAGCTGCTACGGAGGACAATATGGAGATCCCTTAAAAAACTAAAAATAAAACCAGCGTGGTAGTGTTTGTGCGTGCTCAGTCATGTCCGACTCTTTGTGTCCCCATGGACTATAGCCCGCCAAGCTCCTCTGCCCATGGAATTTTCCAGGCAAGAATTCTGGAGTAGGTGGCCATTCCCTTCCCCAGGGGAATCTTCCCAACCCAGGGACCAAACTCCGGTCTCTTGCATCTCCTGCACTGGCAGGTAGATTCTTTACCAATAGTGCCACCTGGGAAACCCCAGAGCTAGCATATGGCCCGGCAATCCCACTCCTTGGGCACATATTCAGAGAAAACTATAATTCCAAAAGATACGTGAACCCAGTGTTCATTGTAGCACTATTTACAATAGCCAGGACATGGGAGCGGCCGTGGGAGCAACCTAAATGTCCATCAACATAGGAATGGATAAAGAAGATGTGGTACATACATACAGTGGGATATTACTCAGCCACGAAAGGGAATGAAATTGTGCCATTTGCAGAGGTATGGATGAACCTAGAGACTGTCATCGAGTGAAGCAAATCAGAAAGAAAAACATATCATGTATTAACACAAATATGTGGGATCTAGAAAAATAGTACAGATGAACCTATTTGCAAAGCAGAAATAGAACAGAGACACAGAGAATAAACATATGAACACCAAAAGAGGAAATGCGGGGGTGGGATGAATCGGGAGATCGGGATTGACATATATACACAACTATGCATAAAATAGATGACCAATGAGAACCTACTGTGCAGCACAGGGAACTCTACTCAACGCTCTGTGCGGACCTCAGGGGGAAGGACATAGGGAAAGAGGGAATGCATGTATACGTGTGGCTGATGCACTTTTCTGTACAGCAGAAACTAACACGACATTGTAAAGTGATTACTAAAAAAAAAAAAATTTTTTTTTTAAGCCATGGTAAGGGGAGGAGAGAGCAGCTCCTTAGTGCTGCCTATTCGCTCCCTTCTGGGGCAAAAGAAGATTTTGTGGTTGCTAATTCCTCCTAGAGACAGAAAAATAGCTGGAGAGATTTCCATTAAGATTGCCTGCAGAAATCTGTGTCCTTGGCTGGCTCCAGGGCAGGGAAGTGACTCCAAGGTGCCTTGCTCAGTGGTCCCCCAGCAGAGGCTGGGAGTGGGGCAGGCAGGGAATTCTCCAGGGCCCCCAAGAAGCCTCCTCCCCACACACAGGTCAGAGGGAGAAGGATGGAATTGGGGCATAGTGGGGTGACATCCTCTCTGCCCCAGATCCTGCTCCATCACCAGCCAATTTCTGCCAGTTTGCTCATCCACCAAAAGCCGAGGATTTTAGCCCTGGTGCCGGGGTGTCAAGTGGGCTGGGCCATGGAACATAATGCAGAGGCAGAGCAATGTTGGTGCCCTACGGCTGGTCTCCTCTCCCAGGCATCTCCCTCAAAGGCATCTCAGACTTACGCCCAAGTCTGAGCTTCAGTCTCCCCATCGACATAATCATGACCCATAAGACACAACAATAACGCCTCTCCTCCATACCCCACTCCCAAGGTCAAGAAACTGCCAGAAACATCCGTCATCATCAATAATCAATAGTTACTGGGAGCTCCCACTTAGCTTGTTACAGGAGAAATGCCCCATCCTTATTTCAAGGTAATCATTGTCTGGGGCATTCAGGTGGCTATGTGGTAAAGAATCCGCCTGCCAATGCAGGAAATGTGGGAGACTTGGGTCTGATCCCTGGCTCAGGAAGATCTCCTGGAGGTGGAAATGGCAACCCGCTCCTAGAAAATTCCATGGACAGAGGAGCCTGGCAGGCTACAGTCTATGGGGTGACAAAGAGTCAGACACAACTGAGCACGCAGGCAGTCACTTGCCTAAATCCACGTGGCCAGTAAGAGGCAATCAAATGAATAACAGCCCCCCAGCACTGCTCCACACTTTACATCAAACAATCACGTAACCCTCACCGCCACGCTGTGGATGATTATCCCCATTTTATAAGAGAGGAAATTGAGGTTCAGAGAGGGAGGGAACTTGCACAAGGTAACACAGCAAGTCGGAACACCAACTTTCTCTCCATGTTCTCAGGCCAGCTGGAAGGGTTTCTAGAGAGGCTGGAGGAAGAGAAGCAGGGCATCCCACCATGACCAGCCTCCCTCCTGCAGCAGGAAGACCCCTTCCTTCAGTTTGTTCGGAAGGCAGACACCAAGTCATTCCCCTCTTTTAAAGGGGAACGTCCCCTCCTGCATTGCCCTCTCCCCCAGCAGCTGCCCCCTTCCCTCCATTTCCTCCCTTCACCTCTCTCTCCCACTCTCCAGCACAAAGGGTTGCCAAGGTAACCGCATCACCAATGACTTCCCTCTTTGTCTGGGGCCCTCTGAGGAAATTCATAAGCCAAGTTGCTACTCACTGACCCCTGATGACCCGCGCAGGGCAGTGCAGCCCTGGACCACCCCTTCAAGTCCCCCTCACCCCACCCCACTCATTTCAGCAAATATACCCTGGTAGCAACAAACTCCAGGTCCCAAGATGCAGGAGGCTGGGGCTGGGAGGAGGTGTTTTGAGGAGTAACCTTTGAAAAAGACACTGCTAGAAACACTGCAGGAAGAGATACAAGGAAAAAACACACTATGTGTTTTACATTGGCTGGACATTGTGGACAGTTCAACTAATAACACCTACTATGTGCCTAACATTGCAAAGCACCAAGAATAGCACTTACTAAGTTCTTGGGTCTTTGCTAGATACTGACAGGCATAGCAGGTGGCTCAGCAGGTACAGAATCCTCCTGCAAAGCAGGAGATGTGGGTTCGATCCCTGGGTCTGAAAGATCCCCTGGAGGTGGGCATGACAACCGACTCCAGTATTCTTGCCTGGAAAATTCCATGGACAGGAAAATTCCTGGCAGGCTAAAATCCTTGGGGTCGTAAAGAGTCAGACATGACTGAAGTGACTGAGCATGCATGCATGCACAAAGCTTCCCTGGTAACTCAGTGGTAAAGAATCTGCCTGCCAAGCAAGAGATGAAGGTTCCATCCCCGGGCAGGGAAGATCCCCTGGAGGAGAAAAAGGCAACCCACTCCAGTATTCTTGCCTGGAGAATCCCACGGACAGAGGAGTACCGCGGGCTACAGTCCATAGGTCACAGAAGTGAAGTGAAAGTCATTCAGTCGTGTCCGACTCTGCAACCCCATGAACTATACAGTCCATGGAATTCTCCAGGCCAGAATACTGGAGTGGGTAGCTTTCCCTTCTCCAGGGGATCTTCTCAATCCAGGGATCGAACTCAGGTCTCCTGCATCGCAGGTGGATTCTTCACCAGTTGAGCCTCAAGGGAAGCCCATAGGTCACAGAGTCAGACACAACTGAAGTGACTTAGCACGCAAGTGCTTAGGTCTTTGCTAGACACCGGCAGGGCGCAGATTACAGTCCCTACTATGTACTTTCCACTGTGCTAAGATGATGAAAAGGTGCTGGGAAATGAGGCGGGTCTCAGAACTCATGCTGGAGGGGCAGGCATTTGAGCCTAGCTCTGGAAATCCAACTTGGACATACAGAAAATAAGGGTTGGAGAAACTGGATAAGGGGGA
The DNA here is from genome assembly GCF_029407905.1 of Bubalus kerabau. Lineage (NCBI taxonomy): Eukaryota > Metazoa > Chordata > Mammalia > Artiodactyla > Bovidae > Bubalus > Bubalus kerabau. The sequence goes on along the minus strand of NC_073639.1, from coordinate 70,499,140 downwards.
AATTGATACTCTCTGAGCAATAACTGAGTACCAGGCAGGCCCCTTGCTTCAAGCAACAAGGTCAGGACTTGAAGTCAGATGCATCTAATTCCACTGTGCCTGCCCCCCCTGCTGTGGTATTTGATGATGTTCCCAGCGGTAGAAGCTCCACCAGCCTGTATCTCTGAATGAGGAGATAGGAGCAGAGCCCCCACCAGCCTGAGACCGACAAGGGGCATGAACAAGAAATCAACTTGTGCCCGTTTTGTGTCACTAAGATTTGCATCACCATAATTATGATGGAGGGGCTGGAGCCTATCCCGGACCCTTTCTTGACTGTTAAACCAACAGTCCAAACTAAAATCCTGAGTCTGGCTCTCATTGGCTAGATTGGGTCATGAGTCCCAGCACTGAGCCAATCACTGAAAGCAGAGGGCAGGAGTGTTCTGATTGGCTCAGGCCTGGTCCACGTGCCCACCACCCATGTGGAGGTGCAGCAGTCAGCCCCGTTCAAACTGGTGGAATGGGGATGGCAGAGGACTCGTTAAGAAAGTAGGGTGTGTTTGCAAATTTCCTGGCAGTCCGATGGTTAGGACTCCAAGCTTCCCCTGCAGGGTGCACGAGTTCCACGCGTGGTTGGAGAACTAAGATCCCACATGCCACGGTGGAGCAGCCAAAACAAATTAAAATAGGAGGGGCAGTTACCAGGAAAAGGAAAAGATGCTAATAAGGCAAAACCCACTACTGTCCACTTCAGGGGCCTCCTTGGAGGTGACACTGTGCAGGAAATGTCTAAGGTTAAGGTGAAAAGAGTCCTTCCCGCTCCTTCTTAAGACCTTACAGGGCTCTACAACTTGCCTGGAAGAAGATGCCACTGAGTTCCACTGGGCGATTTGGTTTCTCCCCTAGGTCTCAGCAAGTCCTTCAATTTCTGAGCGACCTGCAGGGCAGGTGGCTGATTTCTCCTAGGAAAGTATAGGGTACTAGACTGGGGTAGGGATGTGTTGGGGGAGAAGGGATAGATAACCAGCTCCTAGCTGCCCAGGAGGATAGAGGGGGCTGGGCCTGCTCAGAGCAGCCAGTGAAGGCTAGAGCAGGCGTCTGTCTCCATAAAGCCCAGGTCCTTCCCCATCAGGTCTCTCCTTAAGAAACTCACATGGCTCCTCGCTGATTAAAATCGGTGCAAACCAGACACTACACTTAATCATCCCAAGACCCTCATGAGCAGGTGTGAAAGGACTACTTCATCATAAAACAAGCAATGGACACTCAGAAAAGCATGATCTACCCGAGGTCAGTCTTTATCCATTCAACACATCTTTCTAAAAAATAATAATTTGACAGTACAAAAAAGATAAGAAATAAAAGAGGAAATTGCCCTTTACTTGTCACACCCATTCTACTCTCCAAAGGAAGCACCATTGACTGTTTGCAGGCCATCCACCCAGATGTCTCTCTATGCTCATCTAATATATTTGAGTGTTTGTCACATACCAAGAATGTGCAAGGGCGTTACAGGTGACTGTCAGAAAGATGGGTTCTCTAGTGTCCACGGCCCCTGCCCAGCAGGATGAAGTTTCAGAAGAGACCTTCAGCCCCTTGTTGCTGTTGTTCAGTCACCAAGTCCTGTCCGACTCTCTGTGACCCCATGGACCGCAGCGGGCCACGCTTCTCTGTCCCTCACCATCTCCCAGAGTTTGCCCGAGTTCGAATCCACTGAATCGGTGATGCCATCCAACCATCGCATCCTGTGTCAGCCCTTCACGCCTTAAGAATAAGGGGTAGAGTCTCTCAGGGAGCAGTGAGGGACCTGGGACCCTTTGCCGCAGTGCTGCAATGCTTGCAGCTGGACACACCTCTCCTTGAGCAACAAAATACAAACGAACTATATAGGACTAAAAATAATTGTGTGCGAGTGTGGTTAGGGCAAATTATGGACCCAGAAGATACGAAGAGACCAAAACATCCAACTGCCACTTTTGAAGAACCTGGAGAAAAAAATAAAAGGGGGTGTCTGGAGCAAAAGCAGGGTACTACGCATGCCCTCTGCACTCAACACCACCAGTTCAGTTCAGTTTAGTTGCTCAGCCGTGTCCAACTGTTTGCGACCCCATGGACTGCAGCATGCCAGGCCTCCCTGTCCATCACCAACTCCTGGAGTTTACTCAAACTCATGTCCATTGAGTCGGTGATGCCATCCAACTATCTCATCCTCTGTCGTCCCTTTCTCCTCCTGCCCTCAATCTTTCCCAGCGTCAGGGTTTTTTCAAATGAATCAGTTCTTCACATCAGGTGGTCAAAGTATTGGAGTTTCAGCTTCAGCATCAGTCCTCCCAATGAATATGCAAGACTAATTTCCTTTAGGATGGATTAGTTGGATCTCCTTGCAGTCCAAGGGTCTCTCAAGAGTCTTCTCCAACACCACAGTTCAAAAGCATCAATTCTTCAGCACTCAGCTTTCTTTATAGTCCAATTCTCACATCCATATCTGACTACTGGAAAAACCATAGCTCAACACCACCAGAGGGGTGGGCAAACCACCCAGTCAACCCTCTGGCCCCACACATGGACACACCCCTGCCCTCACCCCATATAAGGAACAAGCTCCCCTCCTTCACCCTCAGGGAACCAGTGAGCAAGGGAAACTGTTACTTGTTCTAGATTCCCCCTGCTGTCTCAGGGACCCCAGTAAAACCTTGCCTGAAAAAAAAATAATAAAGATGGGTTCTCAGTGGTGTACAAGTTGCCATATAAATCCATCTAGATTTGTTTAATCTTGAGTATCCAGGATATAAGAGTGAGGGACTGACAAGAAGTTGAAAACCACATTAGATTAGATCTCTCCCCAGCTCCAAGTTCCCCAACAATCCCTATCGACCCAGAAGAAACCCAGTTCACTACTGCCCAGATGCCCTGCCTGTTCTTGCCCTTGGTCACCTCTCCAACCTCAACTGCACCATCCGTCAGCATCCCCTATCTCCCCTCTAGCCCTCCCTCCTCATTTCTCAAACACCCCTGATGCATCGTGCCTCAGGACCTTTGCACCTGCTGCCTAGAACACCTTTCTCCACTTTCTGATGGGCTCACATGCTCATCTGCTTTAAGTCTGTCCTCAAACGTCCCCTTACCATAATTAAACCTGACTCCTCCCACCCAGAACACTCTACATTTCTTTTATTTTCTTTGTTTTTTGTTTTAACATCTATTACCCTCCAACATACTATAAAAATCTTAATTATCTTATCTCTCCCATCATTAACTAAACTGTAGCTTCAGGGAAGTCAGGAGCATGTTTCTATTTTGTCCATGGCTGAATCCCCAGGGCCTTTGGGCAATGCCTGGCACACAGTGGGTGCTTCATAAAAATTTATTGAATAGCTACATTCCTGGTGGCTTAAACAGTAAAGAATCTGCCTGCAATGAAGGAGACCCAGGTTCAATCCCTGGATCGGGAAGATCCCCTGGAGAAGGGAATGGCTAGCCACTTCAGTATTCTTGTCTGGGAAATTCCATGGGCAGAGGAGCCTGGAGGGCTATGGTCCATTGAGTCGCAAGGAGTCAGACACAACTGAGTGACTAACACTTTCACTTTTCACGTCCTTTACATTTATGAAAGGAGGCCGCAGGTCAATGGGCAACATGTCTCAGACATGGCTGACATTTTTTTTAGAACATTTGAGCCTCATACTTTTTGAAGCCAGCACTCTGAGCTATGAAATCTTACAGGATGGTATGTATGGAAGGATGAAGGGCTGAAGCAGGGAGGGGGGAGCTTTTTCCCCCAAAGCCCTGTCCTACAGACATCCTTTCTCAACTGAGACAGGGGTTGTGCAGTGAGGCCCCAAGTCAAGACCTCAAATCAGAATCCGAAGCCCTGGCTCTGGTGGCCTCTCGTCCCCTGGATCTACCAGGAATCGGGGTCCAAGAAACTCAGACACCAAAAGCAGAGGTGCCGGGAGCCAGCTCGCCGGGGCGGCTAAGGCTCAAGGCCATTGCTGCTGCCGCTGCGGGTTCTCTTCCCCAGGCATGATTTATGCTTCTGGCTGAACCTTCTTTTTTTTTCTCTCTCCCTCTCTACTTTTTTGGATTCTTCTCTGGATTTTTTTTTTCTCCTTGGCCTTTTCCTGGGTCAGTGCAGCCCTGATATTTGATTTACTGTTAACAGTATTGACTGCATAGGATTGAGCCAAGAAATGGAAGAAATTGCTTTTTCTTTTTTTTTTTTTCTTTTTCTATCTCCTGGTTGACAACTCAGTCTCAGCCCTGGGTTGGCCAAGCTTTACAAATGCACTTAAAATGGTGAAGGGAGTGGGCTTTTGTGCCTCTGTGGCTGGAAGGTGATAGACGCTGGGAAGGAAATGAGCAAAGGGTTGCCAGCTAAAGGGAGTCCCGCATCTGCCTCCCATCCAGGTTTTCCCTCCCACATAAGATAAAGGCTTTGAGAGGAGGTGCTTCAGAGTCAACCAGTCTTGGATTGAAGCTGTGTGGGCTTCCCTGGTGACTCAGTGGTAAAGAATCCGCCTGCCAGGGCAGGAAACGAGGTCTGATCCCTGGATTAAAAAGATCCCCTGGAGAAGGGAATAGCAACTCACTCCAGTATTCTTGCAAGATAACCCTATGGACAGAGGAGCCTGGTGGGCTACAGTCAATGGGATCACAAAGAGTCGGACACGACTGAGTGATTAAACAGCAGCAGCAGCAGTAGCAGCAGACCTTGGGGGAGTCACTTAACCTCTCTGAGCCTCTGTTTCCACATTCATAAGTTTGAGGTAATAATACCCTCCTCATGGGTGAACTGTAAAGTAATCAAGCATGAGAAATCCTTTGAATTGAGCCTGTCACCATAAGAGCACAATTTCTTGTACCTGCCATGATCACCACCATCATCATCACAATCATGACTATTACTGTGTAATTTCTTTTCTGTCCAAATACAGAAACAAACACTCTCTCCCATGAAAACGATGTGGGAAGACTGGAGGTGTCTTTATATTTACTTATATATGCAGGGTATTTTTTTTGGCCATGCCCCAAGCATGTGGGATCTTACTTCCCTGACCAGGGATTGAACCTGTAGCCCCTGCAGTGGAAGCATGGAGTCTTAACCATTGGACTGCCAGGGAAGTCCCTGATATTCCTCTACTGTGGCTCTCACATGGTTAAAAACTTTGTTAAGGGCTATGAAGGAAAAAAGAGGAGGCTGTGAGAGGAGGGCATTGCTTGATCTGAACTGGAAGGATGCTCTTAGAAAGAACTTCCATGATAAGCTTGTTCCTGGTAAAAGAAGAAGAAAGCCCACTTGAACAATGGCAGGTAGCGTTTGCCATTCAACATCCAGTCATCAGAGAGGATCACTCTATCACGGTCACAGAGGTCTGGGGCAGGGCCCTGGACCAGCTCGTACCAGCCCAGGAGAGCTAATGACTAAATTTTCAGGAATTTTGTGAGCCAGTTATATACTGTGACCATGATTAATGATTAAATTATATGGAAATATATGTCCCAAACTGTATTTTTTAAGTTCACTTTTGTTTCCTTATACAAGATAATTTTAAAAGATCTTGAAAGACTGAAATATAACTTTTTTGTTCATTCATAGTCTCTTCATGGCAATTTTAAATAAATTTTTTAAATAAAATGTGTTTGGATCAACTCCCAAAATAATTGAATTATATAAGCTTACAATTAAATCAGTTCAGTTCAGTCACTCAGTCGTGTCTGACTCTTTGAGACCCCATGAATCGCAGCACTCCAGGCCTCCCTGTCCATCACCAACTCCTGGAGTTCACTCAGACTCACATCCATCGAGTCAGCGATGCCATCCAGCCATCTCATCCTCTGTCGTCCCCTTCTCCTCTTGCCCCCAATCCCTCCCAGCATCACAGTCTTTTCCAATGAGTCAACTCTTTGCATGAGGTGGCCAAAGTACTGGAGTTTCAGCTTTAGCATCATTCCTTCCAAAGAAATCCCAGGGCTGATCTCCTTCAGAATGCACTGGTTGGATCTCCTTGAAGTCCAAGGGACTCTCAAGAGTCTTCTCCAACACCACAGTTCAAAAGCATCAATTCTTGACATTAAAAATGACTTAAAATTCATCACTTCTTAATTGTTTGACCACTTTTTTATTATCTATGCTTTTGAAGTTATTTGCACCCATTACATCTATCTGATGAACATATGCATAATAATATCTGTGCATCTTCTCAACTTCACTTTCAGTGACATCAGGTTGGTAGCTTGAAATCAGCCCCAATGAAAATATTTACAGACACTCGTAAATGCTCCAAGCCAGGGTTTAATTTACTATTGTTTTGTTGATTCTCTAAAAAGTGATGTGAAAAATGTTAATTAAGCAGATTAAACTTAAAGATATGCTGTGTTCATAGTCATTCTATTGTAGAAGCACAAACAACTGAGGAACTATTCTTCCAGTATTTGAAAACCATGATTCGATTCAGAAAGAAGTTGCCCACGTCACCGACAAACAAGTGAAGTGCAAACCATATGCCTTTGTTGCTTTATTTTGTCTTACTCATTAAGGTAAACAAAAATATTCACCAAGATTCATGTCAGAACCACACATGTTAAATGTTAAACATGCACCAGCACACCACTGAGTCATTCTAGTGCCTTCCAAGTTAAAAGTCAAGAGCTATGGCTATAGTGAATATTTTAAATTATTTCTGGACATGGAAACGCATTTCAGGAAAGGCGGTTTGTCACTTCAAATTAGCGAGCCATTCAGGTGGTCTGTGAGGATACTGGGACAGTGTATCTGAAATTGGGGCTGATCCAGAAAATTCTCAGAATCACCGTTCTTAGAATAATAGTTTGACAGCATCACCTTGTTGATAAAAGGATAAGCTGATTCCAGCACTGCCACTATGATGCATAAACGTAGGCAACTCTGTGAGTCCCAGAGTCCCCCTCCACTATAAAATTAGGATAAGATAGTTCCATTGACTACATCCATGATAGGTAAGGGGATCAGGTGTGCCATGAATGAGTTGGGACTCATTTGAATGTAAATGATAAACATCTAATGTAAGCTAGCTTAGTGGAGAAAGGGGAGATTCATTGGTTCTCAACAGACACTGGGGCATGTTGAAAGTAAAAGCTCTCATTTCTCCCTTTTTCTTCATCTTATGATGGAGGCTTCACTCTCCACACACACCTTCTACTTTTTCCATGTGGCTGGACAAAATTAAGTGGGGCGGGGGGTGGGACTTTCTCCAACCAGGTCCATAGACCAATCCCATGGAAGGACTCTGATTGGCCCTACTTAGGTCACGTGCTTGCCTCCTGCGCCAATCACTGTCACCAGAGGGATCGAATGCTGTGATTGGTCAGGCTTGGGCCATGGGACCACTTCTGCAGCCAGGGTGGGCAGAATATGTTTCCAGAAGAAGGGCACTGGGAAAGCTTTCTAGGCAGATACAATTCATCAGTCCTCTCTAGGAGGCAAATGTGTGCTGGAAAGATTAAAGCAACAAGCATGAAGGATGAGAATAATTATTCTCAGAATAAAGGGACAAGGTTGTCTGTATCTTGCACATGGACTTAATTCATTTAACAAACCATCTTTTCACAGTGTAAAATTGATCTTGTAGCTCCAAGCTGAAAACCCTGCAAGGACCTCATGATCCGAGTCGTTGCCCACATCTTGGGGCTCATTTTGGACCCCTCCTCATTTCTCGCAGTGCCCAAGCCCCCTGGGCTTCTGTTTCAGGGTGTCTCTCCCCTCCCTTCCTCCCTCAAGATCTTTTGCATGCATTTCCTCTGCCTAGAATGTTCCTCCCCTAATTCCTTAACCCCAATCCATCTTTCTAATCTATTTTCCCCATAAGTGCCATAGACAATAGAGACTTATTTGTCTTGCTCCTGGGAACATCCCCATGGCTGAGCACAGCACAAGGCACAAAGCAGACAGCCAACATACACTTCTGAAAAGTATAAATAAATATTTATTATTCCAAGAGGAAAGGAATCACAAGTTCCCGGCCTTTACACACAGATTCATTCTTCGCTTCATTCTGGCAATACTACACCATGTGACAGTTAAACAAGAAAGTCTTCTTGCCTTCAAGGAGATCCTGGTTTGATGGAGGCGACAGCAGAGAGTCACACACAGAACTGGCACAAAGTGAGTGTGGGGGCCAGAGATGCCCAGGGAGCACAGGTCACGATTCAGAAAGATGGCAAGCACTTCCTGGAGAAGGTGCAGCCCAAGATGAGTGACAGATGGATAGAAATCAGGGGAGTGAAGAAGGCAGTGTTCAGGGGGGTGGTACTGGGGTGGGAAGGAGATCATTGCAGCCAGAGGGAAGAGTAATGCAAAGAGCTGGGGGCATTATTTGCCGTCAGAAAGGGACAGAGAGCGTGCATATTGTTGGGGGCAGAGGGAATATTTGTGAGGATTCAGGAGGCTGATTCTGGAGAGAATGAGGCACAAGGCAAGCCCAGAATGGCTTTGAAGGCATCCTAAAGAGATTGGACTTGACCCTCATGGGGCCATGAGACCCCACTGAAATATCTTAAGCATCAGCATGAACACAGCTACATGGTGTATCACAAAGAAATCTTCACCTGGCCCACCCCCTAGGGGACCCAAGCTAAGATTAATGTCGGTTTAAGGGTTTCAATTTAGACAAATTCATGACTCCATGGGAGGGACTGCTGGGCAGGTCTGACCATGTCCCCCCGCCCCACCCTTTTAAGGTTGAGGTTATTAATATCATCTCTGATTTTTAGAATCCTCACATTCCAGAAGCATAGATGCATAAATAAGAGAAACTCTGGCTCTTAGACCTGGGGGAAATGGAGGCATGGCACCTCGGTCTTACAGAGAACAGGAGGATACCAGGGGGAGCCCTATAACCACAGCATCTCAGAGACCTGGAGTCACAGAATGACAAGCCAGTAACATTCCTCTTCCCAGGTGGTGCCAGTGGTAAGGAACCCGCCTGCCAACGAAGGAGACATGAGTCACGGGTTCAATCCCTGGGCTGGGAAGATCCCCTGGAGGAGGGCAAGGCAACCCACTCAGTATTCTTGCCCGGAGGACCCCATGGACAGAGGAGCCTGGCGGGTTACAGTCCATGGGGTCACAAAGAGTCTGACACGACCGAAGCGACTCAGCACACACACAGCACATAGCTCTTGGCCAGCACAGGGGATTCGGTGGGGTTAGGTCGCCCAAGCCCTATGAAATGACACAGGAAGCCTCTCGGGAAGGTGGCCTTGGCCTCCCTAAACCTCCTTCATCCAGGGTCCCACTGGGGCATCTGCTCACCCTCCCAGGGCTGCCTCCTAGGAGGCTCCCACCCTACACCGTCTCTGTTGTATTCTTGTGGCTGCTCCCCACACCCCACCCTTCTGACCGCTGACCTACTCCTTCCTGCCCAGAGTTTGAATATTTTCTTAGCTAGCATCAGTCCTTAAAGATAAATGCTGTTTCATTTCTGCCCCCCGACACTCTGTCGCCCCTCCTCCCAAGGTGCCAGAGTTCAACTCAATTTTCTCAGATTAAATAAAATTTCAAAGTGTCAGTCTCCAGCAAACGACGAGTTGGAAGGTGGTTGATTTTCCTAACCCGATCGCCAGTCCAATTACAATTTTTAATCTATATGTAGATAATGGTGAACAAAACCCCATAGAAATGTCAAGAGTGAGGAGGTTATTAGCTTAGTTTTAATTACTGTCCATCATTCTTAGCAACTGGAGAGACCCGGCAAATTAGGGGAAGGCGGCATTCCTCCGGAAGAGTTCAGCCGGGCCTCTGGGCTACGAGTCCACGAAAGCACCCCCAGGGAGACAGTTCCGGGTGCGGGCAGTGCACACCCTCCCACTCAGCCCTGCCAAGAGTTCCTGGCCAGAGAGGCCTGCGGACCTGAACTTGGGCGGAATCAGTCACACCAGCTGATTCGATGTGACTGCGGACCTCCCTTCTCCAGCATCCCTCTGGGCGGCTGGCCTCTCCTCCACTCCTCCACCCGCTTTGTGTCTAAAACATCCCTCGAGGTTCTTCTTTTGTCTTGACGAGAAGAGTAATTCATGCTCATTGTAGGAAGATGTTTGGAAAATGGGGAGAGACGAAATGGAGGAAAGAAGAAAAAACTTACCCTAATCTTGCCACCTAAAACAACCGTTAATATTTGAGGTTATTCCCAGTCTTGTGACTATGTGTGTATACATACACACACATATTCACACATATGTATGTACACACACATATAAATAAGATAAAATGTAAAAATTAATACAAATACCCCTATATAATATATAATAAAATAAATATTTAATATTAAATTTATGAAAAATGTATAAATACAATATATTAATTTAAAATATTTATATATAATATATTATTATAGATATAATTAGATTACCACACATAGTGTTAGGGTTATATACATACACACAGATTCAATTATACTGCATGTGGCTTTTTCTGTCTTTATCATAAACAGTTTCTCATATCGTGAATGTTATTGGCAAATATCATTTTAGTAGCTGCAGAAAAGTCTATAGCCTGGATATATATTTCACTAAACCACCCTCGGGGCTTCCCCTGTGGCTCAGTAGTAAAGAATCTGCCTGCAATGAGGAAGACTCAGAGGCTGAGGGCTTGATCCCTGGGTTTGGAAGATCCCTAGAGGAGGAAATGGCAACCCACTTCAGTATTCTTGGTCACAAAGAGTAGGATGCAACTGAGCGTGCTTGCGATCCACCTTTTATTCTGGCATGTGCAAAGCCAATGCATATGTTTTTAATGTTTATTTCATTGATTAATTTGGCCGCACTGGGTCTTAGTCATGGCATGGGAACTCCCAGTTGTGGTATGTGGGATCTAGTTCCCAAACCAGGAATCGAACATGGGCCCCCTGTACTGGGAGTACAGAGTCTTAGTCACTGGACCGCAAGGGAAGCCCCCAAAGCATATTTTAATAGAGATGTGACAATACATTGTGTTTACTATTGCACCCTGATTTTTTCACTTACTAAACAGTTTTTTTGTGTGTTATTATAAATTCTGTGACTATCATTTTAATAAATCACTCAGCCTCCAACAAGTATTTTTGAGGGTCTCATCTGTGCCAAGCACTGTGCTAAGTGGTAGAGATACAAAAATTAGAATCCAAGAAACATTAAAGTCTTTGAGGGTCTTGATCTGATAAACCACATCTTTCATTAAATTGAATATATATGTATATACATTACTACATATTCATTATATGCTAATCGAATTAGTCCTGCTGTTATTGGAGATTTGGGTGGATTAATGTTTCTCACAATTGTACAGAACAGTGCCTTGAACGTTTTTGTATATAAACTATTATCGCTATATTGAATTTTTCCTTCTTATATATGCCCCAGAATGCAATAAATGGGTCTAAGGATATTAATATTTTTTAAATTCTTAATGAGAAATCTGGTTTCTACTTAAATGAAGTTTTAGGAGTGAAACTGATTTGTGACCTAGAGCAAATACCAAGAAAAAGAAAGAAAGTCACACAAAATTAGACCCCCGGGGGCTCTATTTTAATTAATTAGAAACAGTGCTATTTTTAATATCTCAAAGGCTGTCAGAAGGATGTAATGAAAGAATAACAATGTCTTATTCATGGAGAGAGACAGGAGTTTTTAAAAGTGCTCACCCTCATCCTTTCAGTTGTGGAACAGTTTCGGAAACTATAAAATAGTGTTTTTCCATAGAGTAGGGTGAGTGCAATGAGCTGCTGGCCACGTGATTTTAAGGGCAGAGACATGAACCTATGTTTAATTTTTCATCCTTTCATGTTTATGGTTTCGTATGTTAGAGAAAAAAATATCAGTGGAATATCAAACCCTCACTCTCGCAAGATTAGTTTAGAATGGACTAGGGAAGGGACACGAGAAGGGTTAAACTGCAATCTGAAGAAAGATCCTATGCAAGGAAGCATATAGGTTGCATGAATGTGGTGAACAGCAGGTGCCTGGGAGGGTCACAGGAGGTGCCGTGTGTATCAGCGTGACCTAGGACGACGATGACAAGAGACTAGCAACAGGGCCAAGTTGATGGGACCAGAAAGTCCCAGATGTCAGGGAACTTGCTATTAATATTCATTGAGCATCCCCATATGGCAAAGCTGTGATGGCCAAATTTGGGGATTTTCTTCACTAGAGAGATTAAAAATAATATTCCAGACCTCCTTGGCAGCACATTAAACTGGCCTGGGGGCAGGGTGGCCTTCTAAACCACCAATGGCCAATGGCTGGAGCCCTCCCTTAGAGGTTCAGCATCCATACCTCTGGGCAGCATGTGGGCATCAGTATCCCCCATGGGTCTGATATGCATCCAGGGATGAACACTCCTGGTCAGATGGCCTTCCTTCTGGGTGTTCATACATAGGGGCTGGCCACACCCACCTCGTGATCGCGCCCCTCTTTGGCATTCTAGAATTTCCCCCAGCCCTCTGCTTACAGGATAATGAGGCTAACAGCCAATCAAGCCTTAACGAGGATTGATTCGTTTATTAAGCCGCCATCAGGTGCCAGGTGCTTCCCACTCTGGAGCCCAGGAGACTCAAGGGCAAGCAGGATACAGCCCTGGAAAGGCTGAGGATGCAAGAGGAGAGAGAAAGAAGAGCAACTTCAGGCCTTGAGAGTGGACTTGAGGTCCAAGCCACAGGGGAATCTCAGCAGCAGATCAAATAAAAGACCCTGAAAAGACCCTGATTCTGGAAAAGATTGAAAGTGGGAGGAGAAGGGGATGACAGAGGATGAGATGGTTGGATGGCATCACCGACTCAATGGACATGGGTTTGAGCAAGCTCCAGGAGAAGCTGGTGGACAGGGAGGCCTGTCGTGCTGCAGTCCATGGGGTCACAAACAGTTGGACACGACTGAGTGACTGATCTGATCTGCTTGAATGAGTCTGGGCCAACTCAAGTATAGATCATATGCCTGGGTGGGAGTACCATCAGAGCATGGACTACGAGGTTCTGGGTGGAGGATGTGCTGGAAGACGGATGGGGCACGTGGCTGGCATTTTGCTCAGTGAGGGACAATAACCAGTAAATGCCAGAGCAGGCCGGACTGAGTCATCCTTGGTTGTGGGGATAGAGATTAAATCTGATGCAATAAAGTGTCTCCTCCTTTTCCCAGGATGCCTTTCCACATCCAGCCCTCCAAAGGACATGAGTCACGCATACCATCATGGGATGAGTTGTCCTCGTCTCTTCCTGCTCCCCCTGCCCCTTGCACTGGACGAATGGATGGACTTGTGGGTGGCTCACCTTATTAATTCAAACACAGGTCAGCCGAGATCACCTCCTGTTGCCATCTATGAGCCAGCTCAGACAGTCAAAATTCCATAACTCCAACATCATGCCCCAGAGGGGGGGGAAAAAATAAATCAACAACCACCACCACCTCCCAGGCCCTGAACCATCAGCCACTTTTCAAAGAAAGTCAAGACTCTGTCACATTTTTTTCTTCCCTCCCAAAATTAAAATGTGCTTCCAGTATAACTTGTTATCAAAAATAGAAGCATTTTATCTATCTTTATTGCAGAACAGAGATTACATGGAGACATTCAATTTGGAGTCAATTTAAATTTCAATTGTCTGTGAAATCTAAATCAATAGGGTATAGTTCAATGACGCTTTAATAAAACAGGACATAACAGAGAAATCATTAGGAATTACATATGATAAGAGATTGGAGCCAAGCCTCCGTAATGGCGGAAGGGACATTAGAAAATTACCCCCAAGCATTCACAAGTAAACCAACTGCTTCCTTTCCCCATGAGACGCCTGAGAAAGCTTCATTTTGCCTTGAGCCCTGAGAATCCATCTTTGTCAGCCCATTGATTGGGGGACAATTTACAGTGAGTGACAAACGCAGGGGGTTGTCTCACATGGAAGGTGCCCATCACGTGTCTCCATCTGAACACGGTGAACACGTGTTATGCCTTCTCCGAATTCTTGACCTTCCTCTCCTCATCACTGGCCTCCTTTCCTGGAGATTTGTCCCCCGGGGGCCCCCAGGAGGATCCGCCTTGGGATAGGAGGCTCAGAGGCAGGGAGAGGGGACAGCTGGATACAATGGATCAAAGCCCAGGCTTTGGAGAAAGACAATCCAGGAAGAAATTCCAGCTCCTCTCCTGAGTCCAGAGCAAGTGGTTTCACCTCCGTGAGCCTCCCCTTTCTCATCTTAAAAACAGAGATATGACTCTGCGCCTCACAGGCGGGAGCTTCATTCATTCAACACGTATTTGTTGAAGAAAGAGACTCACAGACTTAGAGAACAAACTTAAGGTTGCGGGGGAAAGGATAGTTACGGAGTTTGGGACGGACAGGTACACATCGCCGTGTTTAAAATGGACAGCCAACCAGGGACTGTACAGCACAAGGAGCTCTGCTGCATGTCACGTGGCAGCCTGGAGGGGAGGGGGCCGCTGGGGAGAGGATGGATCCAGGTATATGTTTGGCTGAGTTCCTTCAATGTTCCCCTGAAACTATCGCAACACTGTTAATCAGCCACGCGTGCGTGCTAAGTCGCTTCAGTCGTGTCTGACTCTTTACGACCCTATGGACTATAGCTCGCCAGGGTCCCCTGTCCATGGGATTCTCCAGGCACGAACAGTGGAGTGGGTTGCCATGCCTTCCTCCAGGGGATCTTCCCGACCCAGGGATCAAACCCACATCTTTTAAGTCTCCTGCATTATCAGGCGGGTGCTTCATCACTAGTGCCACCTGGGAAGCCCCTAATCAGCTTTATCCTGATACGAAATAAAAAGTTCAAACAAAGAAATATTTGTTGATGGCCTATCATGGGGGAGCAACAGGGCCAGAATGAGGGTGAGGCAAGCGAATCATTTTCTCTGAGTATTAAATTTAAGGCGGCACCAAAACAGCCCTCAAGATAATGCCTTTTTTTAATTAATTAATTTATTTCTGGCTGCGCTGAGTCTTCGTCGCTGCGCCCAGGCTTTCTCTGGTTGGGGCGAGCAGGGGCTACTCTCTACTCACAGCACACAGGCTTCTTGCGGTGGTTTCTCTTGTCACAGAACACAGCCCCTAGAGCTCGGGCTCGGCAGCTGTGGCAGACCGGCTTAGCTGGCCCTCCGCATGTGCAATCTTCCAGGACCAGGGATTGAACCTGTGTCCTCTGCAATGGCAGGCAGAGTCTTAACCACTGGACCACCAAGGCAGTCCTCAAAATAGCTTCTTGGTGCAGTATGTTTTTCAAATCCAAATGAACGCCTCAAATCCATCATGAACAAAAATATCAAAACTGTGTGCAGAGACAAGGCGACAAACAGTGCCACGCCTGGTAGAGTTGGGGGTTGAAAAATATCAGCAACAGCACTGATCCTGTTTTTGTTAAAAAGTCTAAGACTTTGCTTCTTGTATTAATTTTGATTTTTTTTTAAATATTGCATTAAAACACTGTTTATCTTGATGACTGAGATTGTATGCATCCACCAGTCTTAAACTTTGCACCCCAGAGGGGACTTCCCTATTGGCCCCATGGCTAAGACTCCAAGCTCCCAACACAGGGGGCCTGAGTTCAATCCCTGGTCAGGGAACTAGATCCCACATATCGCAACTAAAGATCCTATATGCCGATACTAGGACTCGGCATGGCCAAGGAAATGCGTGTGTGCTCAGTCGTGTCCGACTCTTTGCGGCCCCGTGGACTATAGCCCACCAGGTTCCATGGGATTCTCCAGGCAAGAATACTGGAGTGAGTGGGTAGCCATTTCTTTCTCCAGGGGATCGTCCCAACCCAGGGATCAAACCTGGATACCCTGCATTGCAGGCAGATTCTTTACTGTCTGAGCCACCAGGGAAGCCCCTGAAATTAAAATAAATATTAAAAAAAAATTTGCTTCACCCTAGTCCTGGCTCTGCATGTAAAGTATGTTAAGTGTTAGGGAAAACAGCAGAAACCAGGCCCACGCATTACCCCATGGTTTAGCAAATGAGGCAAAGTAAACCAATAAATAGAGTAATTGTAAGTTACCATAAGTCTAATGGTAGGAACATGGCACTGAGAAAGGCAGTAACCTGCTCAGATCATGATCACTGACACCTTCTCCAAATTTCCAAGCTTGAACAGCCCTTGTCGTTCTTACCTGTAGAACCTGCTGTGCATTAAAGGGTTAACTCAGCAGGTTTAGCCTCTTCAACCCTGAACCATCCACATAAAGGACTACACTGGCTTTTGGGAGAGTACCTGTAAGCCCCTGAGTCATTCTCACTAATAGGAGTGTCTTTGTGTACTTGGGACGCTGGGCCACACCTGGCCAGATAATCTATGCTAATAATGTGATTTATGGGGGGCAGCCTTGAACCCTGCTCTATCATTTGGTTTTTGAAGGGGCTGGAGACCGAATAATTAAGGTTAGTTTGTAGGTGCTCCACCCCTATGTGACTGATGCCCAATAAAAATGCAGGACCCCAAGGATCCAGTGAGCCTCCCTGGGTGTGTCATTGCACATGACTGCTGGAAGGGTGAAGCTCTGTCCCCACGACACCTCTGGGAGGAGACAACACCGTGCTCGCTCCTGGTCTCTCCTTCACTCGGCTTTGCTATCAGGTCTCCTGGGACCACCCCTAGGACCGCCCCTCCCCCCAAACAACCCCAAAGGGAAAGCACCACCCCCCCACCCCTCCACCAAGAGCCTATATTTTCTTCCTCACTCAGTGCTAAGCTTGTCGAGATTTCTGAAATTTCCCAGGCCTAAGAGAAAACCCTGAAGTTCATCTGCTCTTGACACACCCAGAGCCCAGGTGATGAAACCAGCCAGGGCAGGGCATTCATAGGGGTGAACGTTTACTGACCGGTCTCACCCCATGCTATGAGCTGAGCTGCCACATAAGAGCATCATTTCATCGGTTCCTCATGCAACCTGTGAGGCAGGGCTGCTGTTGATCCCGTGGTCCTGGAGGAACATTAGGCCCAAAGTGGTGGAGCCACGCCCCCCTGTGGGGATGCCTGGAGTCCCGCAGCTGCCGGTGGAAGAGCCAGAATCAAGCCCAGACTTGACTGACTTCAAAACAGGTTGTGAGTTCCCCGTTGCTGGAGGTATCCAAGAGTCTCCATAATCAAATAGCAAGAAGGTAGTAGAGGGAATTCAAGAAAAGGGAGACTAAAATATCAGAGTCACACGAAGAGGCTCCCTCAACCAAAGAGTTTCTCAACCTCAGCACCACTGACAGTTTGGACTAGATAATTCTTTGGGGGGAGGGGGTTGCTGTCTTGGGCAAGGGAGGATGTTCAGCAGCACTCCTGGCCTCTACCCCCTGGATGCCAGCAGCAAACCCCTAGTTATGGCAACCAAAAATGTCTCCAATCAAAAGGGCAAATTCCTTTTGCTCCACCTGCATTCCCTCTCCAAACCCTTCTCCCCTGACTCTCTGCCCCAGAGGCTGACATAGTGTGTGTCCTCCAGGAAAACGGGGCGGGGTGTGGGCGCAACCTCTCCCCTGTTTGAGAAACTCTGCTCTGCAAGAATTTCTGGAAAAGTCAGTCGACATCCATGAAGACCAGCGCTGACAAGGAAGTGCAGTTTTACACCCAGGCAGCGCCATCATGGGAGACAGCCATGCACAGCAGCAGCCCTTATATCATGGCCGAGATGCTGTATATCTGCTCCCCCTGTCAGCATCCCAGAGCGGCAGGAGGAATATCTGTGTGTGTAGAAAATACAGAGAGAGATGGGAGGGAGGGAGAAGGAGAGGGGAGACAAAAAGGAGGAGGGAGAGAGGAAGAAAGGAAGAAGGGCGGGAAAATGCCATGACCCCAAAACTGAATCCAGGCATTATTTGACCTGATGCAACAGAATTGTGCCGTTTTTACTAGACCAACTCTGAGTTGCTACAATAGGATCTTGGCAAGGCTGGACCCATTGAAGAACCTGTGCACGACCAACCCGGAAGGACCCTTAGAAAGTGGCAATCTGAGAGCTAACCCTGGCTTGTGTATTGCAGGGTGGGGGTGGGTGTTGGTCTCGGGCATCTTCCTTTTGTTCCACCCCCATTTCCTCTCTAAACCCATCTCCCCTGACTCTCTGCCCCAGAGGCTGACATGTGTGGACTGCATTGGACTGTCTTGCCTTCTGCCTTCCGGTTGGGCTCTGCCAATGGGAGGTCCATTCAGAAAACTAAGATCATGGCCTCTGGTCCCATCACTTCATGGCAAATAGATGGGGAAACATTGGAAACAGTGACAGACTTTATTTTTTGGGCTCCAAAATCACTGTAGATGGTGACTGCAGCCATGAAATTAAAAGATGCTTGCTCCTTGGAAGAATAGCTATGACCAACCTAGACAGCATATTGAAAAGCAGAGACATTACTTTACTGACAAAGGTCTGTCTAGTCAAGGCTATGGTTTTTCCAGTAGTCATGTATGGATGTGAGAGTTGGACTATGAAGAATGTTGAGTGCCAAAGAATTGATGCTTTTGAACTGTGGTGTTGGAGAAGACTCTTGAAAGTTCCTTGGAGAAGACTCTTGAGAGTCCCTTGGGCAGCAAGGAGATCAACAAGTCAATCCTAAAGGAAATCAGTCCTGAATAGTCATTGGACTGATGCTGAAGCTGAAACTCCAATACTTTGGTCATCTGATTCGAAGAACTGAATTGGAAAAGACCCTGATGCTGGGAAAGATTGAAGGCGGGAGGAGAAGGGGTCGACAAAGGATGAGATGGTTGGATGGTATCACCGACTCAATGGACATGAGTTTGAGTAAACTCTGGGAGTTGGTGATGGACAGTGAGGCCTGGTGTGCTGCAGTCCATGGGGTCGCAAAGAGTCAGACACGACTGAGCAACTGAACTGAATGGGAGGTCCAGAAGGAAATGAGAGGGTGATGGAGGTCAGGTGTTCATCGCCCCTGCTCCTGCCTGCCAGGGGCTCTGATGGGGTGGCTGTATCTTTTCACAAAAGGCTTCAACCCCTGCTCAGAGACCACATAACCCTTAACCCTCCCTGGTCCCATCTCCTGGTCTAGGAGTGATGCTGGTACCCTCTGTACCTAGACCCCAGAGACTTCGCTATCCTGTGTGGTTTCCCTATGCCCTGCCCTCACCTTTGTAAGCAATTCCTTTATTAAACTCTCCTTAAATTATTCCAATTTATCTGTGCTGTGTGTTTCCTGCTGGGTCCTAACTGATGAACCATGCGATTCATTGTTCAAACAAAATCGTATGCAAAAACCCAATAGGTGAAACAGACTAAGGCAGGGCTCCTCCATCCATGCAACATGCATCTGTTTGGTGTCCACACGTGGCCAGCTTGCCCCATGGCTGTTAGAGGCAGAGGCTTACTTCTCTGAACAGATCAGTTCTCTCCAAGACCACTTTGATGGTCTAATTATCCTTGGATCACTGTTCTATGTTATGTAAGGAGGCCAATTGATATTTCTAAAGAATTAAAACATTCCTCCAGGCACGTCTCACCGGTGAGTACAATGTTATCTCTCCTTCTATACGTGTACCCAAAACATGCTCACTTTCCAAGCCCAAACACGGTCAGTGTAACTTGGATGTCTCCTATTCTGAGTGTCATCAAACAGTAGTTTGTGGGAAATTCCCCACGGGCAGGCTGTTCGTGACAGTATCACAAAGGGACATTTTTTAAATTTATTTTAAATTAAGCTCCGCTATGGTATGAGTCTGGGCTTCCCTGGTGGCTCAGTGGTAAAAATTCTCCTCCCAATGTAGGAGACATGGGTTCGATCCCTGGGTCAGGAAGATCCCCTGGAGAAGGAAATGGTAACCCACTCCAGTATCTTTGCCTGGGGAATCCCATGAACAGAGGAGCCTAGTGGGCTACAGTCCATGGGGTTGCAAAGAGTCGGACACAACTGAAGCAACTTAGCACACACACACACACAGACAGTGTGAGTCTGTGCTGTCCAAGAAGGGATAAATCAGTAGGAGAAAGCGATACAAAGAAAAAAGAAGTTTGATCTGACCTTTAAACTGTAGGTAGGGTTTCGTAGTTAAACAAAAGAAGAGGGGATAAGCCCAGAAGGGAAAGCACCAGAGCAAAGGTGTGAAGTTAGGAGGTGGTGATGCGACAGAAGAGTGAGAAAGGAGCCAGGCCCAGGGAGGAAGGGGATGGCCCCAGGAGTTAAGGGAAATGTATTTGAATAGACCCAACGGGGCCAGATTACTAAAACCCTTGAAAGGCAGGCAGGTGAAGTTTCTCTTTAGTTATTTGATATAGTAGGTAGTAGGAAGCCTTAGATGGTATTTGAGCGGGCGAGTAGTACAAGATACCATCAATCCTCATTATTCACGGATTTTGTACCCGTAACCCCCAAACCTATCTCCACAGTCATTCTTGGGCACGGGCAGAGTGGTTAAAAAAAAGTGCCACCCATCGTCAACATTCATAGCTGGGGCTGAGCGAGGTGGCACTCAGCTTCCCGTTTCAGCTCACATCCTGTGAACACGTGTCCTTTTGTGGTCTAAATGGAGCCACTTTTTTTTTTTTTTTTTTTTGCATCTGTATGCTTTTCATTGGTGATTTGGGTGTGTTTGTTTTTCTTTGTTCATTTCATTTTGCTGTTTGGCTATATAGGGTTCCTAAGTGCAAGCAGGCTGTGATGTGCCTTATGGAGTAAAACACACATGTTGGAGAACGTTTATTCAGACATGAGCTGTAGCGCTATCGGCTGTGAGTTCACTGTTAATGAATCAACAATATATACTGACTCGGGTATCTTTAAACAGAAACACACATAAAACAAGTTTATGTATTCATCAGCTGACAAAAACGTCATGTCCAGAGGCTTTCAGGAACCTAACCCTGTATGTCCCTTAGGAGCCACGGTCCAATATTCAGCAGTTCAGTGTTTGTAACTAGCTGGAATAACAAGAATCAACTGTGGCAGCATTTGCGAACTGGGTGGAGGCCACAAGACCATCAAGAGGAATCACCTCTTGGGACTTCCCTGGTGATCCACAGGGAAGTACCACAAAGGGACATTTGTTAAGACTCCACACTTCCAATGCAAGGGGCATGTGTTCAATCCCTGGTCAGGGAACTAAATCCCACATGCCAAACGATGTGGCCAGAAAAGAAAAAAAAAAAAAAAAAAGAGGAACCACCTCTTGAAAGCATGAGTGCTGGAGCGAGGGCCTGGGCCTAAATCCCTGCTCTACTGCTTGCTAGCTGTGTGTCCTTAGACAAGTCACTCAGCCTCTCTGGGCCACGGTTTCCTCATCTGTAAACCCTTCTCATAGGGTGGCTAGGAGAATCTCAATGTGTCAGTGTTGTAAAATATTTAGGACACTACTTGGGACACCAGGAACGCTCTGCATGTTTCAGGTTTGTTAAATAAATAAATGGAGAAAGGAACAAAAAGAGAAACCAACTTATTTCACAGAGAAGGAAATTGAGTCGGGCCTAGGAAGAACCTGCCACACCTGAGTTATTAGCAGAGCTGCTGAGCTCTTTCCAACGATGGCATGGGGTGATGCCAGCTCCAGGGAACCTGCTCCCAGCCCATTATGATGACTCAGCTGCAGAGAAGCAAGGTAGAGCTGACCCCAGCGGTCACAGGAGCAAACCCACCATGTGGCCCAGGGAAACCCCCACCACCACCAAGTCCCCATCTTGGGAGCCCCTGCCCCTCATCCCTCCTCCAGCAAGCCCCCATGTGCCACTTCCAGGCATGGGCCAGAAGGATTCTAGAACGCTCTAAAGGAGCGCCTCTCCATCTTGCGGTTTAAGAATTACTAGTGATCTCCAGCGTGTGCCTGCGGAGGAACAAGAAATACTACCACGCCCGGGCAGAAACCTAATGAGAAACTGAACATGGCCAGACAGAAGCTTAACAAGAAATACTGGCCCGGGCTCCCGAGAAGAACAGCGGGCTTGGGAGGCTGGGGCAGGCGGCCTGCCATCTTCCCCCGCCCACGAATCGATTGCGCACAAGGCTATCGAGAGCAGGGAAGTAGATAAACGGGAAGATATATGACAGGAGGGGCCCAGGGCTGATGAAAGGGGAAGAGAAGGCAGCTTAAATCAAGGGGCAAGTGCTGCGAGAGAGGGGAGATAACAGGATTTGTGTTTATGGTTAACTAGGAGAATCGGCTGAGGTGCTGGGGCCGCGAGATGGGTGAGCACCCCGGGGAGGGGTGGGTGGAGAGTGCGCTGTGCTCCCGGTGAATCACCGATGCTCTGGGTGGCGGGCAGGCAACACAAGCCAGAAACAGATACCTAAAATTGCAAAGTCCCTCCTGGTCCATTTGGTTGCGGCCCCAAACTGCCTTTCACCCTCTGTCCTTTGTTTCCAGGCTTGCCTGGACATCGCAGGGTACTCTCAAAGGTATCCACAGGCGCCACATCCTCCCACCATGGGGATGATCAAGATAGAAGGCAATGCCCACGTTGGGACAATCCAGACATCAGCAAATGCTTACTGGGAAGCTCCTCTGTACCTGTGGCTGAGCACGGGGCCTCCTGTGTCTTGTTCCAGCCAACATTCACTGGAAGCACTGGGGTTGTTCCCATTTTACAGAGGCGGAAACTGAGGCTCACTGTCCCAGCGCAGTCGAGTGGTGATGGAATTCCAGCCCAGGCAGTCTGGCTTCAGAGCCCACCTGGATTCGAGAGTGACTCGGTTGCCATCGTTAGTATCCACTTAAAGGGAGACAATATGCCCCCATCCCATTCTCTCAGTGTCTCTGTGGCAGACAGTTCTTATTTGGTGGGAAAGAAGAAAAGTGAGACAGGAAAGGGTGTGTTACCCAGCAGGTCACCGCCATGGACGACAGAGCTCAGTCCCCTCATGCAAAGGACACAGGTTGTCCCTGTCGCCCAGAGGGGAGGGAGCTGGGCTTTCTCCACACCAGCTTCTACTAAGTTGTTGGCTGTTGTTGCTTAGTTGCTCAGTCGTGGCCAACTCTGTGACCCCACGGCTATAACCTGCCCAGCTCCTCTGTCCGTGGGACTATCCAGGCAAGAATACAGGAGTGGGTTGCCATTTCCTCCTCCAGGGGATCTTCCTGACCGAGGGATGGAAGTCACTTCTCCTGCATTGGCAGGCAGGTTCTTTACCACTGAGTCACCAGGGCAGCCCATGAGTCATTGGTTGGGGCATAATTCGCCAGCCCTTTTAACTGGCCAGAGCGTGGGCAGCACAGGCCCAATGGCCAGATCCAGCCTTCCCCCAAGCCCAGGGAAAGAAATGCAGGACAAGGGACTGTGAGCGTGGCTCCAGCAGCCTCTACTGCACACCGCCTATAGCCTGCTGCATGCATATTTATCCCCCAGGAGTAGAAAATGATGATTAAAAGCTCAGGTGGTAGAACGAGGCAGACCTGACCTCAAATTTCAGCTCTGTCACTTTCTACATGACAACTTGAGCAAATTGTTCTTCTACAAAACAGGGGTCTTGCATGGTTGAGGGGACTCAATGAGTTCATCCCGATTTCATGCTCACCACAGCGCCTGCCACATCGGAGAAACTTCCAGTAAACACTAATAGCAATGAGCAGTATTGTTACCATCTCATTCACTCTATTTTCCCCCAAAAAAATTCCACATTAACATTTTCCCATTTTTTTCTTTTTGATTATTTTTAAGGTTTAATTGTTGAAAGAGAATATGTTGGCCAAAAAGTGCATTCGAGTTTTTCTGTAACATCTTCTGGAAACATCCGAGTGAACTTTTTGGCCAACCCAATGCATAGTTCAAAATCCAAAAGGTATTAAACAATAAGCTGTGAAAAGTCCCTCCTTTTGCACTAGCCACCCAGGGGCCCTCCTCCCAAGTAACCAAGATCAGCATGTTTGTGAATTTTCCCAAAGATATTTTAATACAGCATTCTAACATGTATTTTGGGCTTGCTTTTGTTTTTCTGTGGCTGAATCCAGTACAGGATGGTATTGTAAATAATATAAACAAATTTTTAAACTTCCTGTTTAGAAATAATTTTTAGATTTATGGAAGAGCTGCAAAGATAATACAGAGAGTTCTGGTATCTCTCTCACCCGGCACCCCAAGTGCTAACATCCTGCATAACCACATAACCTAAGAACCTGACGTTGGTGCCATACTATTACTTATACTACAGATTTAATTTGGATTTCACCCGTTTTCTCCCTAAAGTGGATGCACTCAGGACAGCGCGTTGCATTGAGCTGCCGTGTCTCCTAAGTCCCCTCCAGTCTGTGACAGTTTCTTACCTTCGCCTTGTTTTTGTGATCTTCACACTTTTGAAGAATCCTACGCAATTGTTCCAAAATGAACAAATCTATATGGCTTGGTGCCCCTAAAGGGCATTCAGTTCAGTTCAGTTCAGTCGCTCAGTCGTGTCCAACTCTTTGCGACCCCATGAATCGCAGCACGCCAGGCCTCCCTGTCCATCACCAACTCCCGGAGTCCACCCAAACCCATGTCCATTGAGTCAGTGATGCCATCCAGCCATCTCATCCTCCGTTGTCTCCTCCTCCTGCCCCCAATCCCTCCCACCATCAGAGTCTTTTCCAATGAGTCAACTCTTCGCATGAGGTGGCCAAAGTACTGGAGTTTCAGCTTTAGCATCATTCCTTCCAGTGAACACCCAGGACTGAGCTCCTTTAGAATGGACTGGTTGGATCTCCTTGCAGTCCAAGGGACTCTCAAGAGTCTTCTCCAACACCACAGTTTAAAAGCATCAATTCTTCGGTGCTCATCTCAGTGCTCCACAGTGAGAATTGGTAGTGCCAAGGAAGGGCTTTGAGCACTTCATTTGTTGTCACTGTTGCCGGAAGCCTGGGAATCCAGATCTCCACTATCGCTGTGTGATCTTGGGCAAGTAGCACTCCCTCTCTGGGCTTCAGAATCCCCCTCAGGACAATAAAGCCGTGAAATCGTGTTGGCGTGCAGTAATTGTGTGGTCAAAGCAGTCTACACAATGTATGTACAGACCCCACTGTATGCTAGCATGTTAAAGGCACGGAAAAGTCCTGCAGGAAAGATTGAAATAAGTTTCTAAAAAAATGAACACATTTTTACTTATCCATGCAGTGGAATGCTGACTACTGCAGTTATTTTATTAAAAAAAGAAAAAGAAGGAAGGAAGGAGTGAGGAAATTGTTTATGTACTAAAATGGAAATATCTCCAAAATACACATACAGAGTGTATCACGCATGAGTAAAAAAGAGGCAAAATAAGAATATAAATATATTCAAGATATATAGATATATATATGGAAAGATGTAAATAAAACTAAGAATCATGGTTATTTATAGGGGAGGGGTTGCATAGAAGTGGGAAGGAGATGTTTCACAGTCTTCTTTCAAATATGTTTATATATTTTACACATAAATTGCTTAATTATTTTATTATACATTTTAACAATGAATATATGACTTCAAAATTAAATAAATAACTATGAACATGGGATGTTTATGTAGACTGAGGTATAACAATTTTCCAGGTAAACTATTAAATGAAAAAGAAGCAAGTTTATAGCAGTGTGTATAATATATATAGTTATATATAGCAGTGCGTATAGTATAATGGGAGAAATACCAAAACCTCAAATATGCAGATGACACCACCCTTATGGCAGAAAGTGAAGAGGAACTAAAAAGCCTCTTGATGAAAGTGAAAGTGGAGAGTGAAAAAGTTGGCTTAAAGCTCAACATTCAGAAAACGAAGATCATGGCATCTGCTCCCATCACTTCATGGCAAATAAATGGGGAAACAGTGGAAACAGTGTCAGACTTTATTTTGGGGGGCTCCAAAATCACTGCAGATGGTGACTGCAGCCATGAAATTAAAAGATGCTTACTCCTTGGAAGGAAAGTTATGACCAACCTAGATAGCATATTCAAAAGCAGAGACATTATTTTGCCAACAAAGGTCCGTCTAGTCAAGGCTATGGTTTTTCCTGTGGTCATGTATGGATGTGAGAGTTGGACTGTGAAGAAAGCTGAGCATCGAAGAATTGATGCTTTTGAACTGTGGTGTTGGAGAAGACTCTTGAGAGTCCCTTGGACTGCAAGGAGATCCAACCAGTCCATTCTGAAGGAGATCAGCCCTCGGATTTCTTTGGAAGGAATGATGCTAAAGCTGAAACTCCAGTACTTTGGCCACCTCATGCGAAGAGTTGACTCATTGGAAAAGACTCTGATGCTGGGAGGGATTGGGGGCAGGAGAAGAAGGGGACACCATAGGATGAGATGGCTGGATGGCATCACTGACTCGATGGACGTGAGTCTGAGTGAACTCCGGGAGTTGGTGATGGACAGGGAGGCCTGGCGTGCTGCGATTCATGGGGTCGCAAAGAGTCGGACACAACTGAGCGAATGATCTGATCTGATCTGATCTGATAAGACTGGTCAACCTTAGCAAAGTTTTTCAAGCAAAAATTTAGAAATGATTTTCACATTTCTCCTCTGGAGCTGGTTTGTATACATTTTAGCCCAACCATACTCTAGAATACTCTTCAAACATTAAAATAGTTGAAAAATTAAACATGTACCTATTTACAGAGAACTTCAGAGATGCCCACAATATTTTATGAAGTGAAGAAAAGTTTAAGAACCAAAAATATACTGTAACCCAATATTGTGGGGAAAAAAATGTCTAAGTGTACACACGCATCTAGAGTGTACTATGCAGACAGACATGCAGGGGATTCAAGTCCTGACTCTGTCACTTACTGGCTGTGTGATTTTGGACAAGCCTCTTAAAATCAATGGTCTCAGTTTCCCCATTTGTAAAATTAGTGCAAGTAGTCCGGGATTTCCAGGCGGCACAGGGGTAAAGAATCTGCTTGCTGATGCAGGAGATGTGGGTTTGATTCCCTGGGTCAGGAAGATCCCCTGGAGTAGGAGATGGCAACCCACTCTAATATTCTTGATAGAAATTTCCATGGACAGAGGAGCCTGGTGGGCGACAGTTCACAGGGTTCTCAAAGAGTTGGACACGACAGCACAGCATGCACGCACAACTGTTCGACCCGCCTTGAATTAACCCCTTTGAGCAGCTTAGAGCATAATGCCCGTCCCACAGTCAGCACTCTGTAATTAATAGGTGCTGCTATCACACATCGGAGCAGGCGATGGCACCCCACTCCAGTCCTCTTGCCTGGAAAATCCCATGGGCGGAGGAGCCTGGTAGGCTGCAGTCCATGGAGTCGCGAAGAGTCGGACACGACTGAGCGACTTCACTTTCACTTTTCACTTTCATGCATTGGAGAAGGAAATGGCAACCCACTCCAGTGTTCTTGCCTGGAGAATCCCAGGGACGGGGGAGCCTGGTGGGCTGCTGCCTATGGGGTCACACAGAGTCGGACACGACTGAAGCGACTTAGCAGCAGCAGCAGCAGCAGCATAGTTGAGTTACAATGTTGTGCTGGTAAGAGAATCTTCTTTATACTAGTTAGTAATTTATGTTTTTTCATGTTCTTTCCCATTATGATTTGTTATAGAATACTGAATATGGTTCCCTGTGCTATATAGTCGGGCTGTGTTGCTAACCCAATCTATGTATAATACTTGGCCTCTGCTAATCCCAAACTCCCAATCCAACCCTCCCCCTCCGTGGTCCCCCTTGGCAACCACCAGTCTGTGGTGAGTTGTTTGTTTCATAAATAGGTTCATTTGTGTCTGCAAGTCTGTTTCTGTTGATAGGTTCATTTGTGCCATATTTTAGATTTCACATGTAAGTGATATAAAATGTTCATCTTTCTCTGTCTTACTTCACCTTGCATGTAATCTCTAGGTCCATCCATGTAGCTGCAAGTGGCATTGCTTCATTTGTATGGCCGAGCAGTACTCCACTGTGTGTATTACTACATCTCCTTCATCCATTCATCTGTTGATGGACATTTAGGTTGTATCCATGTCTTGGCTGCTGTGAATCGTGCTTCTGAAAACACAGGGGTGCATGTAACTTTTAGAATTAGAGTTTTGTCCAGATACATGCCCAGGAGTGGGATTGCTGGATCATATGACAAGTCTAGTTTTTATTTTTTAAGCTACCTCCATATTATTTTCCATAATGGTGGCACCAGTTTGAATTTCCACCAACAGTGTAGGATGATTCCCTTTTCTCTACACCATCTCTAGCATTTCACATACAGCTTTTAAGAGCATCATGGAGACAAGGGCTGGTAGTACCCACAATACATGCTGCACTGGTTACCCGAGAATATGGGATTCGAGTGGGCAGGGAGAATCTTCACTTTCTATTATTTGAAACCTTTTTTAAATAGCAAGTATGCATTCTATTATTAAAAGAAAAAAATAGTTGGTGGACAAGGGTGGGGGAAACTCCATAAGAACCCGCAGCGGAGGGGGAGAGGAGCTGCATGCATCTCACCGTGCTCAGACCTCGCACCCATAAAGCAAGAAGACAAGACCCAAAGCCACTGCCGCCCACCCCACCACTAAATCTGTCCACGTCCTCCCGCCTGTGAGACGGAGGTGACCAGACTCAGGAATTACATCCGGGGTGTTCAGATTTGTGGCCATGCAGCCCAGTACTCAGGACACTGGGAAATTGGGCCACTGCCACTGTTCATCAAGCATCTCGGACGGAAAATGGGAAATGCTGAAGCC
Source organism: Bubalus kerabau (assembly GCF_029407905.1). Classification (NCBI taxonomy): domain Eukaryota; kingdom Metazoa; phylum Chordata; class Mammalia; order Artiodactyla; family Bovidae; genus Bubalus; species Bubalus kerabau. The sequence continues at coordinate 70,470,597 of NC_073639.1, read as the reverse complement.
CTGGTCTCTGGAGGCCCACCCAGACTGGGGTTCACCCACCAAAATCGGAACTGCCAATCTCTGTGGAAGGACGCTGAGGGATGTGGGGTTTCTCCCAGAGTATTCCTGAGTGGCTTCGGTTAACAGAAGGCTTTGAAATCATCTGCTGTGAAATCCTCTTTGGAGCCCCCAGTGAAGACCCCCAGTTGACAGACCAAGAAATGGGCTCTGAGAATGAAAAGACTTGCCCAAAGTCACAGCTGGGAAGTAGAAGAAGCTGCATCCAAACCCTGGTCTGTCCACCCCAAAGCCATGCCAGTGACACTACCAAGAAGCAGGGATGGGACCCACCAGACCACAGAGAACCAATCTGTTTGTTTTGCACACATGGAACCAGTAATTTTGCACTTGCCATGCGCCAGGCCCTGGCTCTGAGAGCACAAAGACTCCATCACCATTTGACATAACTAATGCCCACTTGGCTCCAGGAATTCAGCAGGATGCTGGGGCTACAAGGGGGAACAAAGAGGCATGGTCCCTGCTCTCAGGCCCTCTGCAAGCGGAGACGATTGCTTACCCAATCTCGATAGCAGTGACTAGTCTACAAAGGCGAGATCCTCAGAACTGATAACAAGAGTTTGACCTAATCTCTGGAGAACTGAAGCTTGTGCTGAAATCTGAAGGATCGGGGGCACAATTAAGGGGGGGTGGGGGCTAGGAAAGAAAGAGCATCCAGTGAAGAGAATGGCATGTGCCAAGGCCCTGGCATAGGAAGCATACAGGACCTGAAGGTGACTGTTGTGTCTGGAACAGAGGGGGAACACCACTCAAGGTCACGCAGAAGAGGGAGACGATGCAAAGCCATGCAGGGAATTGAGGCCAGAGTATGGATTTGGTCTTCAGATGGTTAAATAGCATCAGCAGCTCAATGGATATGAACTTGAGCAAACTCTAGGAGACAGTGGAGGATGGGAAAGCTTGGCAAAGGGTTGGACACGACTTAGCGACTGAACAACAACTAAAGCAGTGAAGTCTTCGAAGAGCTCTGAGCAGGAAGTGATGTGATCCATTCTTACCCTCGAGGTGGTGACAGTCCAATGAGAGATATGTAACAGGCAATCACAACCAAATAAAGACACAGATGACGAGGTAATCCAGGAAGCTGGGAAGTCGCCTGATGCAATCTGAGGGGTCATGAGGCTTCCTGGAGGATGTGATGTCCTGAAAGGGATGGTTCTTGAATCCACCCCAGAATCCAGATTGAAAAGCTTTAAACCAACTCCTTCCAACAGGGACGCAGGCCCATTTCCAAGACAAGGCCACAGGACTCCAGATGACTCTGGTGAAGCCGTACAGCCTCATGGTGGCAGACCAGAGACCAATAGCCATTTGGGGCTCTCAGGGTCTCCTGGCTGGATTATCTTCCTAAGTGGCCCCTGAGCCCCTCTGAGAGGCATGATGTCACAGAGACCTGATGCAGGCAGAATTCCAGAGTCTGAGTCTCTAATCCACCAGGTGGGAGATGAAACAGGAGCTGGGCACTCACATGGCTCCCCAGAGAAAACCCTTCTCTCCACTGGAGAGCTCCCCCCAAAGCTGGCCGAACAGCTGCCGGAGAGGGGGTGCATTAAGGTGAGAGGAACTTCAAGGAACCATCAGCGTAAATTTCAAGGAGGGCCGAGGGCTGACGGGGAAAGGATTATTGGATCTGCTCTCTGCAGGGAGATGGAGATAACCAGACAGGTCAGCGAGTGAGCAGCTCAAGGAAGAGTCACTGCATGACTGTTGACCCGGGACCCCAGTCTTCACAATCCCGGAAGTAAGACAGCGTGTCTCCTGCTGGGCTCGAAGGAGCAGACATCCATGCCATGAGCTGTCTGTGGAAGGGGGACACATGACAAGGATCTGAGAGTGGTCTCTGGAAGACAAGAGCTGTCTCTAAGCAAGCAGGAAGTGAGAAAACAGGGACCTCAGCCCTACAACCACAGGGAACTGAATTCTGCTGACACGTCGACTGAACTTGAAGGAGAACCTGAGCCTCAGATGAGATCCTAACCCCAGTGACACCTTGATTACAACCTCGGGAGATACTAAGCAGAAAATCTAACTACACCATGCCTGGACTATGACCTACAGGCCTGTGAGCTAACAGATGGATGCCGCTTAAGGTCACGAAGTTTGCGGCTTTTTTTTATGCAGCAGGAGAAAACGAGGGACTTCCGTGATGGTCCAATGGTTAAGACTCTCTGCTTCCAATGCAGGGGGTCCAGGTTCTATCCTTGGTCAGGGAACTAGATCCCAAGTGCCACAACTAAGACCCAGTACGGAAAATTTAAAAAAAAAAAACAGAGACTTCCTTGGCAGCCCAGTGATTAAGACTTTGCCTTCCAATGCAGTGGGTGTGGGTTCATCCCTGGTCAGGCAGCTAAGATCCCACATGCCTCCTGGCCAAAAAACTGAAACATGAAACAGAAACAATATTGTAACAAATTCAATAAAGACTTCTAAAAAAGAAACAAATGCACTAAAAATGTTTTTTAAAAATTTAGAAAATGAATCCACTACCCTGACCTCTGTAAATAGCAGTTTTATTAAAGTAGGTTCATTTGAATGTGCCATCTGTCTCTGGTGGGGCCCTGCATTATTTGACTTCTCTGGTCTTTGGTTTCTTTACCTATAATAGGAGATAACTATAACAAAGCTATAACAAGGATGCAATGAGATGGTGACCAGGCCAGCTCTCTGTACCTCCCTCCCCTGCTCCACCAGCCCCTGGACCAAGCACACGCCTGCCCTCTGCCCCAGCCGAGTGACGGTTCTAAAACTGAGGGCAGCACAGCTTCATCTACTAGTTAACAAGAAACACACGCCACCGAGATGGTGGTAAACCTGAGGGCCTGTGAGGGGCGTGCCCAAACCACTGGTTTCCCTGGTCACCAATGAACCACGTGACATCGGTTCCTCCAATCAACGGCCTCTCTCCCTCCCTCTAGTGGTGAAGAGCGCCGCCATGTTGTGCTCACCGCCAGCTGTGCGAAGTGCGGCTGTCACCTCAGGACCCTTTCCTTCTGACGTCAGTGTCTCCAGATTCAAGGCTGGACAACTACAAGGCTCACAGTCCAATAGGTGCAGCCGAAAACTGGCCACAGAAGGCTGAGGAAACTCCCCTCAGCGGGAAGAAGTTGGGAAGTGAGGACGGGGACGAAAAGTTGTGGGGGATGACCTTAGGTGTCGCCCGCTAGCACGAGGGGCACTGGGCAGCTGACCACCACGAGAGGCGTCTTTCTCTTCCATGACACTAAGGATGTCCTACTCAATTCTGAGTCTCTTTCCAGTTTAAAAGTGGCATTTCCGTGCTCTGGGTTCCTCTAACTGCTCGGGGTTGGCTGGTGAATACAGACAAAGACGAGGATCTGGATTATTTGTCAGATACTTGGGGGTTACCCGGTTGGGTAAGACCAGCCCACTCCCTAAACCAACCCCCACCTCGGTCCCGGCTACAGGAGGGGGCAGAGCAACGAAATTGGGGGACGGGATCACGGCTGCATACCGGCTACGATGCGTTACCACAGGTGGGAGACATTACAGAACGTTAACCAAGTCTTCCAGCATCACAACCACTGTTCAGGATCTAGAACAGCCGTGCGTGACCTATGGGACCCCTTTTGAACATGGATAGGGAGTAATGCCTGTGAAGTCCAGGAACAGGGCAATAAAAAGGCCATACACTCACTTTTCCACCTGCTTTACAACCCCACTGCTGACGGGCTATGAAAGGACCACTTAAACATTGAGAGGGGAGCTCGTTCTCAACACGTGGTTGTCTCAAGCCCTGCGAACTGTCCCCGAGCAGTCCAGGAGCATCTTCCCAGTGCCCACGCTGTGTTGATCCAGAGGAGACTGGTCAACACCGTCCCCCTCAACTGTTGACAACCAGGAACCAAAGGACTGTTGCCAAACATGGGTCAGGACAACCACTTGCTTTTTCCCTTGACATGGGATCCACTTCCGGGGAACACGTTGTAAAATGGCCTGGGACTGGCAGGTAAGTCCTGGTGGTTTGTGTTTGCCAAATAGGATTAGAAAGGGGCTTACATGGACTTCTCTGGTGGTCCAGTGGTTAAGACTCTGCACTGCCAATGCAGGTGGCACCGGTTCGATCCCTGGTTGGGGAACGAAGATCCCACATGCCACTCAGTGTGGCCAAAAGATAAATGAATCAAAGTTTCCTGCTCGGGTCACTTCTTCAGGTCTTCATTATCTTGTGAATTAAATTTTAAAAGTTACATTTTAAAAAGGCAGGGGAGGTGGTGGGGGGGGGGGGGAGGTGTTGGCTTACAGGGTGGGATAAATACATCACCCTTAAGTTCCCTGGTGGCTCAGACGGTAAAGCGTTTGTCTACAATGTGAGAGACCTGGGTTCGATCCCTGGGTTGGGAAGATTCCCTGGAGAAGGAAATGGCAACCCACTCCAGTACTCTTGCCCTGAAAATCCCATGGACAGAGGAGCTTGGTGCAAGCTACTATCCATGGGGTCGCAAAGAGTTGGGCAGGACTGAGCGACTTTACTTTCACTTTCAGTTCAGTTCAGTCACTCAGTCATGTCCGACTCTTTTCTACCCCATGGACCGCAGCACACCAGGCTTCCCTGTTCATCACCAGCTCCTGGAGCTTACTCAAACTCCTGTCCATCAAGTCGGTGATGCCATCCAACCATCTCATCCTCTGTCATCCCCCTCTCCTCCCTCCTTCAGTCTTTCCCAGCATCAGGGTCTTTTCCAGTAAGTCAGTTCTTCACATCAGGTGGCCAAAGTATTGGAGTTTCAGCTTCAGCATCAGTCCTTCCAATGAATAATCAGGACTGATTTCCTTTAGGATGGACTGGTTGGATCTCCTTGCTGTCCAAGGGACTCTCAAGAGTCTTCGCCAACACCACAGTTCAAAACCATCAATTCTTCAGCACTCAGCTTTCTTTAGAGTCCAACTCTCACATCCATACATGACTACTGGAAAAACCATAGCCTTGACTAGATGGACCTTTGTTGGCAAAGTAATGTCTCTGCTTTTTAATATGCTGTCTAGGTTGGTCATAGCTTTTCTTCCAAGGAGCAAGCATCTTCTAATTACATGGCTGCAGTCACCATCCACTCCAGTACGCCTGCCTGGAAAATCCCATGGATGGAGGAGCCTGGAAGGCTCCATGGGGTCGCTGAGGGTCAGACATGACTGAGCGACTTCACTTTCACTTTTCACTTTCATGCATTGGAGAAGGCAATGGCAACCCACTCCAGTGTTCTTGCCTGGAGAATCCCAGGGACGGGGGAGCCTGGTGGGCTGCTGTCTATGGGGTCACACAGAGTCGGACACGACTGAAGTGACTTAGCAGCAGCAGCAGTCACCATCTGCAGCGATTTTGGAGCCCCAAAAATAGTCTGCCACTGTTTCTCCATCTATTTGCCATGAAGTAATGGGACCAGATGCCATGATCTTCGTTTTCTGAATGTTGAGCTTTAAGCCAACTTTTTCACTCTCCTCTTTGACTTTCATCAAGAGGCTCTTTAGTTCTTCTTCATTTTCAGCCATAAGGGTGGTGTCATCTGCATATCTGAGGTTGTTGATACTTCTCCCAGCAATCTCAATTCCAGCTTGTGCTTCTTCCAGACCAGCATTTCTCATGATGTACTCTGCATATAAGTTAAATAAGCAGGGTGACAATGTACAGCCTTGACGTACGTATTTCTTCCCCGATTTGGATTCTTTACCAGCTGAGCCACAAGGGAAGCCCTTCTTTCCCGACTTGGAACCAGTCTGTTGTTCCATGTCCAGTTCTAACTGTTGCTTCTTGACCTGTGTAAACATTTCTATTTTGATTATTAGTGGGATCTTGGTCCTCCTGGGGTGCAAGGAGCCACTGTGAATGGTTTATGCATGCTGAATTTAACTCGATTTCCAACACAAGTGCTCCCTCCACAGAGAAACCCATTTTAGTAGCCTCAGCACTTCTCTCTTCAGTCCCCTGGTGGCTTGAAGGCAGAGGAAACTGAGCAATGGGAAATGTCTTGCCTTAACCATTTGTTTCAGGAGGGCTCATACCTGGGAACCGGTTTGTTAAGAGGGAAAGACACAGCAGTGGGGGAAGAGCTTGGAGAAGGAGGTGGGCAGCCAGCACCCAGCACCCAACACCCACACCTACAACTGCCCACCAAAAGCAGTTCTATAGGCTTCCTGGTTGTGACCACCTGTGGAGTGGAAATCAGATTCAGATCCTAGAAGACAGAGGGGAAATCACCGTCTCTTAAGTTTTAAAGTTTTAAAACTATCTTCCCAAAATCAGTGTTGCCGTTGGTGGGGTGGTGGGGAGGGGTCATATCTCCTGTTCAGAGATGATTTCAAGAGACATTCATTTACTCAGGCTCTAGGGGGGAACATTGTTGTTACCCGCCAGAACTGGAACCGAACTCGGGTTCAGCTGCTTGTTACTGAAAAGTCAAATGTTCGAGAGACAAAGATTGGTGGGGAAAGATGCTTCATTCAAGAAGCCTGTGACCTGGGGAGATGGTGAACTAGCAACCCCCCAAAAACAGTCTCCCCATTGCCAATCAGAGGGCAAGAGTTTTTAAAGGAAATCTTCACGGGTGCACAGGCGGGGGTTCCATGCAGAACGGCCAGTCAGCTGACTCCGTCGATCATATTGAAACTGGTCACATGGTGGGCTGGTCAGCACCATCTTGACTGTCTCGAGCACAGTTCATCTTCAGCTCCAGGGTTGGTCGGTTCCCATTTCCTAGAGGCCAGTTCTTAAAATTGTGCGAGATGGAGCAGCTTGTGTCACGGCTACTGTCTGCTGATCATGCAATTAGCTTTTTCCCTCTGCTGGTAGTTCTAGTATCTGCAAAACAACTCAGGAGTGGTCATGAGACGCTTAACCTGTGTCCTTCAGGGAGGAACTAAAGATGATGTGACTCACCCTAATTATTAACTGCTAGAGCCTGTTCTTTTGTGACTCAGAGGAGGTCTGGCAGACTACAGCTTTTCAACAAATAAAAGATGGAGGACTCTGAAGGCCTTTTGTACCTGGGAGGGCCCTGAAGGGTCCTTCTCGGTTTTATTATAAGGCAGATACTATCCTTGCCCTTAGGGAGAAAACAGCCCAGTGAATTCAGTAAAAAGGTGGCAGAGGCATGAAAGAATCACTGGAGTTATGATATGCATGTGAAATTATTAAGGAAACATGTTGGTAGACGCTCCAAGCAGTGGACCTTGTACAAACAGGTGTTATGCAATAAATAAAGTATATAAAGGGATACATGTTAAGTAACTTTGGTAAACTGGGTTCAGTGAAACTAATAGGTGTTCTCAGTGCCTTTAATGTAAGAATGTGCCCTGAGCTGCTCGGAATCTGACTGATTGTCACAGTCCTCAGGGAGGCATCTCAAAAGGACAAATGCAGCACAGACCTATGAAATCAGAATCCCCCAGAAGTGAGGCTAAGGAAACTGCAGTGTTACAAAGTCTCCAGGTTGATTTTTTTTAAATAATCAGTCAAAATAATTTAGAGATTAGAACTTGGGGCTGTTAGGGGGGACTTCCCTGGTGGCCCAGTGGCTGAGGCTCCAAATTCCTAATGCAGGGGGCCTGGGTTTGGTCCTTGGTCAAGAAACCAGATCTCGCATACCAAAACGAAGATCCCTTGTTTGGAAATTAAGACCTGGAACTGCCAAATAAGTTTTTAAAAAAAAAAGAATTGGGGGCTATTAGGGACTGGAATGTCTGTGGTCCTTTCGCCCCACCACCCTCCACTGCCAATTCACCTGTTGAAATCTAATCCCCTCTGGGATGATATTTGGACATAGAGCTTTGGAAGGTAATTAAGTGATGAGGGTGGGGCCCTCATGAATGGAATTAATACCTCTAGAGGAAAAAAAAGAATACTAGCTCACCTTCCTCATGTGAAGATATGAGAAGGGGACTTTCCGCCACCCCGAACTCACCAAGACCCCACTATGCTAGCACCCTGATCACAGACTTCCAGCCTCCAGAATTATGAGAAATTTCCGTTTATACACTATCCAGTCTATGGCACTTTGTTTATAACAGCCCAAGCTAAGACAGGACTACAGGAATTTCCCAGTCTTCTTAGTCTCCTAGATATATCTGCTGAAACATTCTTCAATATATGCTAGTCTGGATACCTGGTCCTAGCTGTGTTGATTTCTCTATTGCCATCCATTCATTAGGAAATGTGCTGGCATCCCAGTGGAATCCAGGTGTGCATATTAAAGGGAGCCGGGTACACAACCCTAGCCAAGTGTCTAGAGACAAAAATCAGAGGAGCTCATGGTCCTGCGGGATTTCCCCTTGGCAGAGCCTCTTTGGGAAGATCTGGTTTTGCTCTTTTCCTAACACACAGGAGGTGCAGGTGCTGGAATGATCTCAGTGGCCACAAATGAGCCATCCGGAGACTGGAGGTGGGGTGGTCTCGATGGTTCCTGAGAGGGTCCTGAAGCACTCACAGCAATGACTGGGTTCTAGGAGTTGGTCTTTAAAGGTAGAAAGACTTCTACCTTCATGTAAGAATGTGCCCTGAGCTTCTCGGAATCTGACTGATTGTCACAGTCCTCAGGGAGGCATCTCAAAAGGACAAATGCAGCACAGACCTATGAAATCAGAATGAAAGTGTTAGTCAGCCAATCCTGTCCGACTCTTTGTGACCCCATGTAGCCCTCCAGACTCCTCCATCCATGGGATTCTGCAGGCAAGAATACTGGAATGGGATGGGATGGGGGGATAAGAGGGAGGGAACATATATATATATTTATTATTGCTGATTCACATTGTCTATAGCAGAAACCAATACAACATTATAAAGCAGTTATTCTCCACTTAAAAATAAATAAAAATGAATAAGTTTTTTAACAGGTAAGGGGCCTTGCCCATGTCTGGACCTGTGATCCTGTCTCTCCTCTGCAGGATTTCAAGAGGCTGACTGTGACTCTTTTGGCTGATTTACTCCTGATGTTCCCATTGGCTATCTCCCAACAGCCTCATGGTCATATTTATAACAAAGCAGCACACCTCTTTTAAACAAGCAGCTTAGGGTGCTGAACAGTCACAAAATTAGTGAAAGTAATTAAATCCTCAGTTCTTCCTGGACAAGTTGTTCACTTCCATGCCTCGGTTTCCTCATCTGCAAACAGAGAAAATAGAATATAATCTCCCTCCCAGGATGGAAGAGATTAAATAGATGCCATTACAAAGCATCTGGCACAGAGTAGATCTTCAACAAATGCAAGTTATTCCTTCCCTCCTTATTTCATTCTTCCTCGAAAGGGCTTTTCGTTAAGAGTCAGGAGAAAGAGGATGGTTCTGCCACCAGCTTGTGTGTGACATTGGTTCTCTCTTGGGCTCTGAATTTGGGGGAGAGTTTAGTTGGAAAGGAGCTAACATTCTAATTAATTCAAGCAGGGGAAGTAGGAAGAAAGAATACATATTATTAAGATGCAGGGGCAACTCATAGAGCCTGAGCTGGAGTGAAGGCAGGTCTCAGGGAAATAGGGACCCCGGGTGTGCTAGGAAACCTGAGGTGCTCCTCCTTTCTGCCTTTGTCCTTTCTCCTCTCTTGACGTGGCTTTCATTTGTTGCTACTTCCCAGCCCACAGCACAGATCACGGCAGTCAGCACTCCCCGGAATGCACACACTGAGCCGAGGGCCCGCTTCCCTTAAAAAATGAAAGTGTTAGTCAGCCAATCCTGTCCGACTCTTTGTGACCCCATGTAGCCCTCCAGACTCCTCCATCCATGGGATTCTCCAGGCAAGAATACTGGAATGGGTTGCCTTTCCCTTCTCCAGGAGATCTTCCCCACCCAGGGATTGAACCCAGGTATCCCACGTTGCAGGAGGATTCTTTACCATTTGAGTCACCAGGGAAGCCCTTAAACTACTTCCAAATCTCCAGAGGCTTTCATTGGCCCAGCTTGAGTTGGGCCCTACCCTTGATCCAATCCACGGTGTCCATAGCTGAGGCCAGAGAAGGAGAACTGGGATTGCCAAAGGGTAAGAGTCTCTGAGATGAATGAAAAACGCTAGCTGGCCTCACAGAGCTCGGTGTGAAGAGGGAGACAGACCCAGGGACAAACTCCATTCCTACTTAGGAGAGGTCATCAAATGATGGGATTGAAAGGACCACACAACCAGCTTGCGGTGGGAAAAGTTCCCAGAAGCTGCACCGACCACTGCCCCAAAGCCACTCTAGGACGTGATGAGCCAATTAATCACAATTATTATTTATGGCAGTGCCAATCCACCTGCTTGTGTCACAGGACATTAGTTATTGCCAGGAATGATGAATCCCAGGATGTAGAACATGCTAAAAATATTAATCTACAAGTGAAAATGATTTTAATTGGATTTCGCCCTTGGGGTCGTGTCAGGGTCCTGCTTTCAATCAGACTTGTCCAGTCAGCAAAGCGGACCCCAGCCTTTCAAATTGAAACTGTGATTGGCTGGCAGAGGTTAATAGAAATGTTGGGAAATAAATAGGTTATTGATTGATCATAACAATCAGCTGGCTCCCGGCTTACCTTGCTGACCTCGCCCACCCAATTTTATGGCCAAACTCAGTTAGCATCTAATTATAGATCACTTTTACAATACTGTGTATTAATGAGTAGATTAAGGGGTGGTGGGTAGGGGAATTCTTACTGGAGAAGTTTCCCCCTGGCAGAAAAACGTGATGAGACTTCCTGTCTTACTTGGGGACTGTGGCTGAGAGAAGGGAGGATCCTAAGAGGAATATTACTCTCCCCACTTTCCTGACAAAACCTCATTCTTTCACTCAACACACATTTGGAGGCTTTGTGCAGGGAGCCTGGGGACCATATTTCATACAACCCCTCTGCTCAGGCCCTCATTCCGGCTTTTAAAACATCTGTGAGCATAAGAATTACTTGGCAGGGGACTTCCCTCCTGGCTCAAGTGGTAAGGAATCTGTCTGCCAGTGCAGGAGACATGAGTTCAGTCCCTGATCTGGGAAGATCCCCCATGCCTCGGGGCAACTAAACCCACGTGCCATAACTACTGAGCCCACACGCCCTGGAACCCGGGCTCTGCAACCAGAGAAGCTGCCACAGTCAGAAATGCGTGCAGCACAACCAGAGAACAGCCCCCACTCTCCACAACTGCAGAAAGCTCACACAGCCATGAAGACCCAGCACGGCCAAAAAGAAATAGTAAATTTTTTTAAAGGAATTATTTGGCAGGCAGCTTGTTAGAAAGGCAGATTCTTGAACCCACCCCTGAGGTGCTGATTCAGAGGAGTCTGCATTTTTAGCAAGCCCACCCAGCCTCAGAAATCCAGAGGCAGTGGGAGAACCTCATTTTGAGACAGAATGGCCTGATTGGAAATAAGGCCCACACAAGGAAACAAAAGTCAGAGCTCTGGGTGCCTGGCTGGAAACTGGTCCAGGGCCCCATGGGACACGTGGGAAGCCAGGGTCAGCTGAGCCTGGGAGTCTTCAGAGAGCAGGTGATGCTGGCGTTGAGCAGGAATTCCCCAGGTGAGCCTGAAGAGCAGTTTGTCCCCATAAAGGGTCATTTTTAACAGGCACCAGTGGTGCGGCTGGCAGTCCCCGCCAGGGAGACAATCAGCGTCTGCTTTTTGGCTGGGAAGACAAGCGCATAAATAACTTTGAATTGCCTCCTGTATTCCAAGTTACTCCCTGCTTGCTGACCCCCAGCCTCTTGTGCCCCGGTCTTTTCCCCCCAGCCTCATAGCCCGAACCCCCAGCCTCTTGCGCCCCAGTCTTTCCCCCCAGCACGCCAGCTCACTCCCACCTCAGGACCTTTGCCCTCTCTGTCGCCCGTGCCGGACACGCCCTTCCTCCTGATGTCACATGCTCAGCTCCTTCACAGCAGCTCAAAGTGCCACCTCCTCCCACCACCAGCCTCAGCCATCCACAGGCCACGCTGCCCACTTGCTGTCCTCAACTTCTTCCGTAGCAGTGAATGGCAGGAGGTACCTCACATGAAATTAAAAGATGCTTACTTCTTGGAAGAAAAGTTATGACCAACCTAGACAGCATATTAAAAAGCAGAGACATTACTTTGCCAACCAAGGTCCATCTAGTCAAGGCTATGGTTTTTCCAGTAGTCATGTATGGATGTGAGAGTTGGACTCTAAAGAAGGCTGAGCACCGAAGAATTGATGCTTTTGAACTGTGGTGTTGGAGAAGACTCTTGAGAGTCCCTTGGACTGCAAGGAGATCCAACAGTCCATCCTCAAGGAAATCAGTCCTGGATATTCATTGGAAGGACTGATGTTGAAGCTGAAACTCCAATACTTTGGCCACCTGATGCGAAGAACTGACTCATTTGGAAAGACCCTGATGCTGGGAAAGATTGAAGGCGGGAGGAGAAGGGGAACACGGAGGATGAGATGGTTGGATGGCATCACTGACTCGATGGACATGAGTTTGGGTGAACTCCGGGAGTCAGTGATGGACAGGGAGGCCTGGTGTGCTGCAATCCATGGGGTTGCAAAGAGTCGGACACAGCTGAGCGACTGAACTGAACTGACCTGACCTCACATGTTAGGTTCCATGTCTGTGACCCCTACTGGCCTCAGAGGACGCTGTGCACAGGCAGGACATGGTTGCCGGATGGGCCTCATCCTGAACTCTGAGGAACAAAGAGGATAGGCCAGGAAAAGACAGACGAAGTTCATCAGCTGAGACCCAGCACTCCAGGCAAATGAAGTTGTGAGCCCATGACTTACCCGCCCTGCACATCATTTGTGTATCAAGATTCCTGTTCTGTGGGAGAGGGGGGTGGGCAGGAAAGGGAGGGAGCTGGCATGGCCACCCCGGACGCAAGCGAAGCGCTGCAGGCTTGGATGAAAGGAATGGCAGAGAGTCAGAGGAAAAAGGACAGAATCAAGAGATACCTGTGATTTCTCCCTGATTTTGCCTTTGGGCAACCAGAGATGAGATGTGGGGCTCTTCACTGAGATGGAAGACATTGGCAGAGGACCAGGATGGAGCAGGAGGGAAACATCCTGAGTTCAGGAGAGAGAGAAACAAAGACGTTTTTTTAAAAGGAATTATATCTGTTGTCTGTTTCTGCACAAGGATCCACTCCAAGACCTACTGACTTAGAACTAGAATCATTTCTCCTGAACCTGCAGTTTGGGAAGGGTTATCCCCGCTCCATGCGGCATCGGCTAGGCAGCCCAACTAGAGCCGAAGGATCCGCCCTTTGAGATGGCACAGTTGCTGCAGCCTGGGGGCTGACCCAGGGCCCCGGGTGGGGAAGGGGTTGAGGCTTAGGTCCTCCACATGTCTCTTCACAGCTGCTTTGGCTTCCTCACAGCATGGTGGCTGGGCTCCAGGTGAGCCGCACTTGGCCTTGGAAATCACGTACCATCACATCTGCCATAGTCACAAACCTGCCGAGCTTTTGAGGAGATGGGAGAGACTGCTGCTGCCGTTTCTGGAAAATACAGCCAGCCACAGCGACAATAATGACAAACGCTTGCGGCACAACTACTCTACACCAGGACCTCCCCGCGCGTGGGGTCCTTTCACAACAGCCCCAAGGAGGAGGCTCCGTTATTAACCCCATCTCACATGTGGGGACATGAAGGCCCAGACAGGTGAAGTGACTTGCCCCACGTGACACACTGTCTGAGTCCTGGTGGCTCCGAGCAGAGCTCAGCCTGACTTTCCTGTACGCCTGGGCGCGCAGTGCAGGGCCCGGCCCCGACCCCGGGGCGCTGGCTGGGTGAGAGGCTGAAGGCGCGGACGGCGCAAGCCCCGCAGGAGCCCCATCACTGCCACACTGAGAACCCGGGAGCGCTTGGAGGCAGCTGAGGCCTGGCCCCGTGCCAAAAGGTGTTGTCTGGTATGAGCTCCCCAGTGGCCCAGCGGCCCTGAGATCCTCACTGGGAAAGAGCCCCCACGGTCCTGAGCTTCCAAGGCGCTCCTGTGGCGGGAAGCTCCAGAACATTCCTTACATTCCAGGGCTTTTCTCTGGGAGGAGGCCTCCTTCCCACAGGACAGGACTCTCTGCAAGGGCTGGGAAGCTCATTGTGTTTCAGGCACAACAGTACCAGCTCTCCATGGGGCCCCTGTACCTCCAGTTGTGTGGCTTTGACCCTAGTGTGGCCACTTAGGGTAAAAGAATCTGTTTATCTGCCATGGAGCCTTGTGAGAAATGCCCACGATGAGTTGGCCACCAGGACCACGGCCCCTGGGGCGCCTGCGTTCAGGTGGGCTCAGGCGCTGGGGGGACAGGGCGGCCTGAGCGACAGCTGGGCTGCCCATCTGTCCGCTCAGTGACATGGTCCAGTTGCTCCCCTGTCCAGTCCTCAGGCTGCTCCACCTTCCACCTGGATTCCCTGCCCAGCGGCAAGAGAAACCACAGGTCTAGGAAAAGGGATTGGAGACCCGTCGAGTACTGATGATATTCTACATCTCCTCTTTTCGAGTCCTCACAATCTCTTAGACGGAAACGGTATTATCTTCATTTTGCAGATGAAACTGAGGCTTTGAAAGGGGAGATCACTAACTCGAGGTCACATAGCCAACAAGGGGTGGATCTGGTTGCTCCTGAGTCAGCTTGGGTACTGCCCACTCACAGATTCCACTGGCTCCCCTTTTCATTCAGCAATATCTTCTGGATCCCTGGCTCTGTGCCCGGCACAAGGCTGGGTGCAGCACAGGGCACAGACATGCAGCAGGCAGGCATCATCTCCGCCCTGTGGAATCACAGACCCGAGGGGGCAGCACGTGAGCAAAACAGGTGTGAAGCACAAACTCCGTTTGTTCTCCAAGGACAGGGAGCACCTCACAGGGAGGAGCAGAAACAAGAGAAGCCAGTGTAGAGATAGCGACTGGGCTGTCTCACTGGGAAGACGAACCTGGAGTCTGGGAATGGTGCATCCCCCCATTGCCATGGTAACCACCTGGGACCCAGCATTCCCAGTCCCCCAACTGTGCATCCCTGGGCAAGTGTCTTCACCTCCCTGAGGCTCAGTGTCCCCCTCCTGTAAAAATGGGGAAAAGGAAACTCACCTCTCAGATACTGTGAGCACTCCAGGAACCAACATGTAGGAACGATTTAGCACAGAGCCTGGCATGCAGCTAGCACACGGAAAATGGCAACAGCCGTTTTATATTTGAAAGTGGGATGGGAAGAAATGGTCTTGCCTGCAGGCAGAGCCCACAACATAGGCTTGGTTCTCAGAATTCTTTAGGGGGAGTAAATTAGAGGACCCTGAATTGCCAGAAACACCAGTGGCATCGAAATAAAGTGACCCTTGCCAAGAGAACCGTGGTGAAATGGAAGCCAAAGTCATAGTCTGCCCATTTTGCAGAGAAGAAAAACGGGCTTCGAGAGGAGAAGCCATTTGGCTTGATGTCTGTTAAGAACAGAAGCCCTCAGTAGACATGAACAGAACTTTTCCAAAGCTTCTATTCAAAACCGCATTCTCTCTAGCGTGTTCCTTTCCCCCATCCACCCAGGCCCACCCAATTCCGTGAAACTGGAATCCAAAGAGGATCCCCACAGAGCCTCCTCTCGAAACCCCAGAGAGTAACCAAAGTTTCCAACAGAGAATGCGGGGGTCTTGGTGCGACACCGCCATCTGCTGGCTATGCCCGAGAACTGCAGCTCTGGCTTGACCACTTAAAAGTGCCTGCAGTGGGCTCTGGGACCCTGCCTCCCGCGAATGTACAATAAATAAGACCAGAGACAGACAATAAATAAGGAATCAGACGAGTAAGCAAGGTAATTTCAGATGGGTGCAAGTTTTAAGCAGGAAATAAACAGGTTTATGTGATAGAGCAGCCGGTCTCAGGTGTGGTCCTGAGATCTGGGGACCCAAAGAGAAATTAATCCTTCTGTTTCATCTTGCCTCACAAGTGCATGGTGGGGTTTTGCAGGGGCTACCTGGACATGTGATGTTGCAACAGACTGAATGCAGAAGCAGACAGCAGAATCCAAGGCTCGCTCTTCTATTAAGTTCAGTTCAGTTCAGTGGCTCTGTCGTGTCCAACTCTTTTTGACTCCATGGACTGCAGCATGCGAGGCCTCCCTGTCCATCACCAACTCCCGGAGTTTACCCAAACTCATGTCCATTGAGCCGGTGATGCCATCTAACCATCTCACCCTCTGTCGGCCCCTTCTTCTCCCGCCTTCAATCTTTCCCGGCATCAGGGTCTTTTCAAAAGAGTCAACTTTTCGCATCAGGTGGCCAAAGTATTGGAGTTTCAGCTTCAACATCAGTCCTTCCAATGAACACTCAGGACTGATCTCCTTTAGAATGGACTGGTTGGATCTCCTTGCAGTCCAAGGGACTCTCAAGAGTCTTCTCCAACACCACAGTTCAAAAGCATCAATTCTTTGGCGCTCAGCTTTCTTTATAGTCCAACTCTCACATCCATACATGACCACTGGAAAAACCATAGCTTTGACTAGACGGACCTTGGTTGGCAAAGTAATGTCTCTGCTTTTTAATATGCTGTCTAGGTTGGTCATAGCTTTTCTTCCAAGGAGCGTCTTTTAATTTCATGGCTGCAGTCACCATCTGCAGTGATTTTGGAGCCCAAAAAATAAAGTCTGCCACTGTTTGCACTGTTTCCCCATCTATTTGCCATGAAGTGATGGGACCGGATGCCATGATCTTAGTTTTCTGAATGTTGAGCTTTAAGCCAACTTTTTCACTCTCCTCTTTCACTTTCATCAAGAGGCTCTTTAGTTCTTCTTCGCTTTCTGCTATAAGGATGGTGTCATCTGCATATCTGAGGTTATTGCTATTTTTCCCAGCAATCTTGATTCCAGCTTGTGCTTCATCCAGCCTGGCATTTCACATGATGTACTCTGCATATAAGTTAAACAAGCAGGGTGACAATATACAGCCTTGACATACTTCTTTCCCAATTTGGAACCAGTCTGCTGTTCCATGTTCAGTTCAAACTGTTGCTTCCTGACCTGCATACAGATTTCTCAAGAGGCAGGTCAGGTGGTCTGGTATTGCCATCTCTTTCAGAATTTTCCACAGTTTGTTGTGATCCACACAGTCTTCTATTAAGCCAGACTTTAAAGAGATTTGCCAAGAAAATAATAATGCTGTCTCCTTTTTTTTGGAAAGTTATTTTTCATGAAGAATGTGTTATTTACATAAGCATGCAATGCTTATTTTTATTGTCTTTTTTTTTTCAATGAATTAATAGGTCCTTTTAAAGTCTCAGTTTTTATTTCTGTTGTAATGAATTGGATAAACAAGACTCTAAAACATCTCAGTTGCAACTTCTAATATGGTGGACTCCATGCCAATTTCCATCTGCTATTTTTCTCCTTGTGAGGTAGTCCCTGTCCTTGGAGAGCTGTGCACAGCTGCCTCCCCAGGGCTGTAAGCTCCACAAAGGCAGGCCAGTGCCTGTCTGCCCTGGGCACTCCGTGTGGCACTTCACACAGAGTAGGGATAAGAAGTTTGTTTTGTTTTTTTTAATTGGGGTATAATTGATTTACAATGTTGTATTAGTTTCTGTTATACAACAAAGTGAATCTGTTATACCTGTATCCACTCTTTTAGATTATTTTCCTATATAGGTCCTTACCGAGTGTTGAGTAGAGCTCCCCTTACTATACAGTATATCCTTATTAGTTATCTTTCTGCATATAGTAGTGTGTATATTTCAATCTCAAGCTCCCAATTTATTCCTCCTCCCCTACCCCCTTGATAATCATAAGTTTTTTCCTATATCTATGGCACTGTATTTGTTTTGTAAAGTTCATTGGTACCATTTTTTAATATTCTACATATAAGTGATAACAATCTCTAGGCCCATCCATGTTGCTGCAGATGGCATTATTTCGTTCTTTTCATGGCTGAGTAATATTCCATTTTACATAAGTGCCTCATCTTCCTTATTCTTCTATCTATGGACATTTAAGTTGTTTCCATGCCCTAGCTATTGTAAATAGTGCCGCTGTGAACATTGGGATGCATGTATCTTTTCCAGTTATGGTTTTCTCCAGACGTACACCCAGGAGCGGGATTTCTGGATGTAGAGTAATTCTGTTTTTAGTTTTGAAGGAATCTGTATACTGTTCTCCATAGTGGTTGCATCAGCTTGCAGTTTCCCGCCAACAGTGAAAGATTTTTCTTTTCTCCAGCATTTATTGTTTGTAGATTTTTTGACGGTGGCCATTATGACCTGTCCCTAGAGAAGGAAATGGCAGTCCACTCCAGTATTCTTGCCTGGAGAACCCCATGGACAGAGGAGTCTGGCAGGCTACAGTCCATGGTGTCACAAGAGTTGGATACGACTCAGTGACTAAACCACCACCACCATTCTGACCCGTGTGAGGTGATAACTCATTGTAGTTTTGGTTTGCATTTTTATGACAATTAGTGATATTAAGCATATTTTCACGTGCATTTTGGTCATCAGGGGATGCTGAATGAATGAAATGGGGAGCAATTGTGACTGAGCAGTGCCAAGGTGCCCTGGAGGGTGACCTCTTACTATATGGTAGGATATAAAGGGGCCCTAGGACCAAAATATTTGAGAACAGAAATGACAGAATCCCTGTGGATGCGATGGTCAGTGGAGGTGACTCTGAGGTGTCATTCAGCTGAGACCTGAGAGCCCCAAAGAAGGGCCCTCAGCCATGCTAAAAGGAACAGCCAGTGCAAAAATCTACAGGACAGCATAAGACAGTTGCCTTAGAGAAACGGAAGGGTGGGTAGCCTGGCATCCCCGAGAGGAGGGCTGTGCCTGGTATTCAGGATGGACTCAGCACATGGTTTCCAGGTGAACAGAGGGAGAGAAGCAAAGAGACCAAAGTTGATAAGAGACATGGGTTTTCTCTGACGTGCTGTCCTAGACAGAAAGTAGTGCTATCTTAAAAACAGAGCAGCAGGGACCACCCTGGTGGTCCAGTGGCCGAGACTGCACTCCCAATGCAGCAAGCCAGGGTTCGATCCCCAGTCAGGGAACTAGATCCTGCATACTGCAACTAAAGAGCCCATATGCCGCAGCCAAGACCTGGTGCAGCCAAATGAAGCCATTTGTTTCTCCAGAATAAATAGATAATAAATCCTAAAACACAGAGCAGTGGGCTTCACTGGTGGCTCAGTGGTAGAGAATCTGCCTGCCAGTGCAGGAGATGCAGGCTCAATCCCTGGGTCGGGAACCCCCTCGAGAAGGAGATGGCAGCTCACTCCAGTATTCTTGCCTGGAGAATCCCACAAGCAGAGGGGTCTGGCAGGCTACAGTCCATGGGCTCGCACAATTGGACATGACCTAGTGACTAAACAGTAACAGCAGATAGTGATGATGATGCGACACCAAGTACCTGTGAATACACCTGATGCCACTGCACTGTGTGCCTGAAACTGGCTAGATGGAAAACCTTGATAATGTGCATTTTCCCACAATTACAAGTGAAATCTATATTGTACTGACTTTTTAGGTCACGGTCTTGAGAAAAGGTTAACAGAGTCCACTCTGGTTCCTGGAAAATGCCACTGGTTCCCCCTCCCCACAAATTACGCACCCCTCTGCCTTTTAAGCCACAGTGAGCCTCTGCGTGTGAGTTAGTTTTTAATATCAAAATGGTCTTTTCCACTAAAGAAGCTGCATTTATGGGTGAAAGCAAAAGGCCAAGTTCACATTCATTGCTGGATACACATAAAAGTATGTTTAATCGACAGCAGAATTTCCGTCCCCACAGTTAGCATCCCCGGGAGGCAGTAACATGGGAAGTGTCCTCTCTGGTCTGTTCAAGCAAAACAGTGGGTTCCCTGGGTAGATGCTCAAGAGGGCCTTTGGGGTCTTTTGTGGGGATGGGACCAGTGCCCCCCAGGGAATCCCCCAGCTCATATTGCAATATCAATATCTACACAAGCACACCCCCCAGCAGGGACCCCGTGGCCTCTCCCCCACACTGGCTGTTAAAGGACTGAGTCGCCTCTTCCAGCTGGGAGGCCAGCTCCCGGGCTCCTGAGGTACAGCTCCTAGCGAACTTGATGCTCAGAGGAGTCCAGGCCAGAGTGAGCATCGGCAGGCCAGGCTCCGGGGTGGAGAACAGAGTTGCCTTCCTGGGCTCGGCTTCCTCTAGTAGTAAGTCAAGGACACACACACACACACACACTCACACACACAAAATCTCAGAATCCCACCACCATCCTCAGTTTCAAAGGTGGCCTACTCCCAATTCTTCTGTCTCCATAAGGTTCATTACCCACCAAGATGCATTTTCCCTCCCTGGGACCAGCCTCCTGGAAGCTTCCACCAAGCCTGCGTGCCCCCTTGCAGCCACACGGGACTAACAGGGTCCCTCTCCAGCGAAACTCTCCTGTGGACTTCCAGCCCCGGGACCACGTCCCCTCAGGTCTTCCCCCAGACCAACATGGCCATTCCAGGGGCTTGGGACGACATGCTTTTAAGACTGTTCCTCCAACCTGTCATTGTCCCCTCGGCCAGGCCCCTGCCTGGCAGGAACATGGCCCTCTTTATTTATCTTAACATGGATCTGAGGACCCACCACCTTTCCAGAAGTTCTAACCAGTTTCCTAAAATTTGGCCAGAACATGTTATCAGCATCTCACAATTCCACCTAGGCTGAAACAGTCACGTTGTCAGCCTAGAACTGAAATCTAACATCTCCCCTCCTCAGATCACATCCACAGCCACCCCCACCCCGCCGCCATTGCCCTTTGGATAAATTCCCTGGCAACACCATCTGGTATGTGTCCATTTCCCCTCTGTCTCCTGCTTCGTCCCCTACACCCTTCCAGAACTTCTTTGGTCCTCTCTGACCCCCAGAACTCTGTGTCCTCCCTTCTCGCCACCACACTCTGCCCAGCCAGGGCTCCGCTTAGATGCCTTCCTCTTCAGAAAATCTACTGGTGGCCCGCAGCCCACTCTCCCCCACACCCGCTCGATACGCTAGCATTAAAGCTCCTGAAGGTTGTATGATGTTTAATCACCACTCATCCCTGATGCCTAGCACCGCCCCTGGCACGCAGCAGGTGTTTCTCATCCTTTGCCTCCTGGGCACTTCCACAGGCCCATCACCCCTATCATGGTGCCCACCTCACTGCATTACCTGTTTTATTTCTCTGTCTCCCCCACCAAGCTAGCCAAGCACTATGGAAAAACCTGTGCGTGGGTCCAAGACCCAGAGCAGTGCTGGGCACACAGCAGGTCCTCAGCATCCTCAGGTCTTTGCAGTTGAATAAAGAGGCCCCCCAGAATGGGAAATGTTACCAGTGAAATGAAGCGAGGCGGCCACTAGAGGGCAGCAGGCATGTGCTTCCTCGGTGCAGGCTCCCCCTCATCCCAGGTTCTGATGTGTCCTCCTCTCTCCTTCCCTTTGCAGCTCAGGCCTCTGGATCACCCTTCAGACCTCACCAGCGGCTCCACGAGTTTAGCTCTGAGTCTCTGACTGTCAGAGAGGCTCTCAACCCCACAGCAGTATTCAATGACTCAAGCAAATTGCCCGCAAAGCCTCCAGGCAGGACTCTGACCCTGCCCCTGAGCTGATCCAATCCTCAGGCCCTGCTATAAGCTGTCCTCTCCCACAGACCCTGACTACCAGACCAAACCAGCAAAACAGCCCCTCTTATTCCCCCTCCCCAGCCATCTGGTTTCCCCTCTTACACCCACCCAGGAACCCCCAGACTCCAGCTTCTCCTCTCTGTTCCCAGAGGAGCCTCCCCCAGCCCTGAAGAGATCCAGACTCCCTTCCAGCCACATTCTGGTCCTCCCAGGGCAGCTAATTGTACAGCAGTTATAAGAGAACGCTGAGCTAATTTACACCAAGGTGTCAGTGGGTGATGGATTTATAACCCATCTGACTATCCAAAGTTTTATGTCTTAAGGCTTCCAAACTCTGAAGTCCCCAAATCAAGGACTCTAGACTCTCACCTGGTGACTGATGATTCCAATTACAATGGCATCTCCTCTCTACACACTAGACGGGCCGTGGGCGGGGGTGGCTACAAACGCTGCATGCACTAATACAACTATCAGGCTCTTGTTGAAAAGAACCAGAATCTGAATGCAGATTATAAGGGGTTAATAGGATATGTCTAGCAGAGAAGGAAATGGCAACCCACTCCAGTGTTCTTGCCTGGAGAACCCCAGGGACAGGGGAGCCTGGTGGGCTGCCGTCTATGGGGTCGCACAGAGTCGGACACGACTGAAGTGACTTAGCAGCAGCGGCGGCCAAAATCTTGGAAGGCTGAGTATGCTTCTAACCACCCACCACCCCACCCGCCCCACAGCAGACACCACTCCTCCATTCGGCCTGAGCCACAGCCCAGCCCCGGCATCTGCTTTTGAGCACCGAGGTCTTTCCTGACTTCAGCTGGCTCTTCCCCAGAGCCTTCACCAAGGCCCACACGACTAGCTCCGCCTCTCCCCGTGTTAGTCAAGTCCCAGCCATGCCGACATCCAAGCTGTTAATAGTAATAGTGACGAGGAGTGTTAGACCTGTTGTTAGTCAGAAAGAAATCCACAAGCCGTTAGTTTCTGCTGAAAGGAACAGATCGGGGGGGGGGGGGGGGGGGGGGGGCAGGAGTTAGTCAGGTGAAGGAGAGGTTAATTAAGAGCAGGTCAGAGCCAGGCCAGGAGCCTGGAGCCCCCCAAGATGGGCAGGGCTGGCTGTTAATGGTCAGCCCCTGGGGCAGCCAGGGCGAGGCAGGGATTAGCTGGGTGAGAGCAAGAGTTAGTGCAGAGGAGCCAGAGATTAGCCCAAAGAGACCAAGGTGCCTACTGGAGGTGAGGCATAAAATCACCCCCAGGTGTGGCCCTGGCTTAGCGGCTGGCGGGCTCTGGGGTAGACAGGCTGGGGTAGGGACGTGGGGGTGAAAAAAACAAGGAGCCAGGGGTGAATTTCTGACTGGCCCAAGGCGTGCAGGGCCCTGTGGGCGCCTGGGGTTCATTGGTTGCTTCCCACTTTATCCCGCAAACCCCCTACCCAAGATCTGCTTTCTTCTCAAACTTTAGATCTGCTGTTTTCTCAAACTTCCCAGTGTGGACTGCCCTTCCCAGTGTGGACTGCCCTTCTCAAAGGCATCTGTAGGGGAAATGGACCACACCTACTTCTGGCGTGGGAAACCGGGATCTCGCAGCTCCAGGGATGGGGAAGGGCCCCTCTAGCCAACTTCCTGTCGTATGAACGGCCCCTCTCACTCATCTCTTTGGTCATTCCTCTTCACCGCCTTGCGATAAGGCAGAAATCCCCCTATCACTGACTAACGGTGTAACAAATACCCCTCTTCGCATTCTTCAAATATAGGAAATGCCCCCTTTGTCTGACTTCCTGTACCAAACGCTGCCTTCAGTGATTTCCACCGCGGTTAAGACCCTTTCAGTGACTTCCAATGCGGAGGAAGTCTTCACTTACTGACTTCCGGCGTGGGACACGCCCCTTTACTAACTCCCTTGAGGGACACGCCCCCCTTGTTGACTTCCTGTGCAGGGCACGCCCCCCAGTGGGGCCCCGCCTCTATCGGCCGCTTGCCCAGTAAGAACCTCTGCCCCCACTTCCCTCCGAGGGACGACCCAGAGGCCCCTTCTCTCCGCTCCCTTGGCTGGAAAGAGACCTGCAGGCCTCCACCTTCACACCGCAGAGGTTGCCCTGCTCCAGCCAACTCCCAGTGGCCCCCAGACTCTGCGCAGAGGAGAGACGCTGTGCTCAGAGGCCGACCTCCCTCTAGAACCGCAGGAGCACCTCTTCCTCCTGGCCTTCGCCCCCCTCAGACCTGACCCAGGGAACTTTGAACTCACAGCCAATCGGGGCAGCAAAGTAGGGCATCTGTCTGCAGGACCAGCCTAGGACGTCTGCTTGCCAAAAGGAGGGGGGAACTAGCCCCCCACGGGGGCCCAGAGCTCGGCAGGGCTGGGGTTAGTAAGAAGAGAAAACAGGGTTAGTAGGGACTGGGTTAGTAAGTCAGAGCACAGCACCAGCGGACAGGGGCACCTCAGCAGACACACACGGGAGTCGCTAGGAGAAAAGGAAGAACACACTCGGGTCCGTTAGTTGGTTAGGGGAGGGTGGTCGGGGTGCAGTTGAGGCCCCCCGCCCCGGGATTAGATGGGTTAGTAATTGAACAAAAGAACTGCCTATGGGGAAAAAGCTGAGGAGAGGAAGAGTGTGGGGAAAGACACAGTTAAGGGTTCAAAGCAAGTGTCTGGCCCCAGGCAGAGGGGTCTGTGTGCAAACCACCTAGAGGGACCAGGGCCTGCCAGGGGACCCGATGGGTCCGGTTTTCTGGGCCTCCCGCCCCCACCTCGCATAAATGTGGATTAAGTATCTGCCATGTATCAAGAACTCTATCCTCCTGGGAATGCTCACGGCCGCCTGGGAGGTGGCCTCCCATTCCACTGCCGAGGAAACGGACTCAGAGAGGCGGGGTGACTCGCTCTCCAAGTCCGCCCCCCCACACCCCCGCCACAGCAGGAAGCGGCAGAGTTGGCAAGTCCTGTTTGCGCGCCCGGTCCTGGAATGTGGGTCTGCACAGAGATCCCAGGCCACGGGCAGGGCCTTCCGGAGCCTCGTCTGCCCCCACATCCCCACCCCTGGGAAGGCCCGTGAGCTGCGAGGTTAGTAGGGTCTGGCTGCGGGGGGGTTAGTAGGGCATGCTCGGGCCTGGTTAGTGGGTTAGTTGGTTGGCAGAAGGCCAGGCACCTCGCCACACGCCACAGCGTCCCGGCCGAGCCCTGGGTTAGTAGGTTAATCCCACCATGCAACACTGCCCCAGCCACATCTCCAGAGGCCGCCCGCCCCCACCAGCCAGGGAGCCGGGCCTGACCAGGACAGGGGGTCTGCCGCCAGCGCCTCAGCCCCGCCCCCAGGATAAGACTGTCCACGTGGACCCTGCCCAAAAGAATCGGCGTCCCTGCTTCTGGGCGGTGGGCTTCAGGGCCCCTCCCCCAGCCACTTCAGATCCCCGAAAATGGACCCTGCTGGTCCTGGCTGGAAAGACCCCCTGCCTGGTCCTGGTCACCACTTCCCAGAAGGCTGGATCCTGTCACACTCAGGCACACGCACACACGCACATACCAGCATCTTCTCACAAAAGGTCTGATACCCCAGAGTCACTGGCTCCAGTGGACAGGTCCCTCTGTCCCCCACCACCAGGCATCTGGCTACCCCCACCGCTGGCCGGCCCTTCCTGCAAACGCCCTAGCCGTGTAGAGCTCCCCTGACTCCTGCAGCCGAGTTCAGACTTGCCGGCCCCAGGGAAAGAGCTGCCTTGCCAGCCACTGCTCCGGAGCACCTGGGTGTGCCCTAGTGTCATCCCTATCACGGTTATCATTCTCCCGCGGAAACCCCAGCCTAGACTCTCTGCGGTTCTAAATGATGCTCCTTAAGAAAAGGGTTTTGTTGCCAGTAAAGCTTGGGGGAAAACACTTAGTCCTCTGTCTGTCCTTGAGTATTCACAATTCCCATCAGCGCTTTTACAGGCTCTGATAAGTCCTGCACTACAGAAACCTACTGAATTTTAATTTCTTTTTTTTTTTTTTTTTTAAGACCAATGACATCTCTTATAACTTACTTTGGGAATCTCTTACCTAATTTCCCTTGGAAAACTCTCAGCTTAGCCACATCTTTCTCATCCTCCCAAGATCCTGACTGGTTCAGCCTCCCTGGGAAGCCTTTCCAGCCTACTCTGGGGTCTCCCTCCCACCCACCCACCTGTACCCTCAGAACTTGTGCCTCAGGAGACTCTTTTCTGCCCCATCCGCTCATTCTCTGTGTGGACTGGTTTTCTCCCGCTTGGCATGGCTGTAAAACCCTGCCAGCTTGAATCATGGCTGTATCTGCACTTATATCCCCCTCAAATGAGCAGCACAGGGAAGGACTCATAATAGGTGCTCAATTCTGATGAGAAGGGTAGATACTAAATTCCCCAGGAAGCATTCAGAGCTACTGTGGAGGCCATGCCATGCAGTAGATTCCTTGACCTGATTAGAGAGGGATATTAAAAATATAAGAGGGAAAGGCTTCCCTGGCAGTCCAGGGGTTAAGACTGCACTCTCAGCACCAGGGGCACAGGTTCGACCTTTGGTCCAGGAACTAAGATCCCACATGCCACCCCGTACAGCCAAAAACAAACAAACAAAAAGATACACCTGGGGAAGCACTGGTCAGAAACGCCTCTGGATCAAAGATGCGGAGTTTACAGTCCAGGGTGCCCAAAAGAGAGAAGCCCTAAATCCAAACTCCCAGACGGACGGGAGTGTTTATTGAGCACCTACTAAGAGTCAAGCACTGTGCAAGCTGTGAGATCTCACTGACTTCTCCCTGTGCCCCGCTCCCCGGGTGAGCTGATGGTTCCTGCTTCAGAGTGGCAATCGGACTCACAGGGGTGAGGTGACTTGCCCAAGGTTGCACGTCAGAGCATAACCCTCAGGCTCCAAAGCCCAGGCTCTTCACAGGACCCTCCTCTCCCAGGGGCTCCTCTCCACTGCTCTGGGTTTGGCCAATTCCGTGTCTCTCCAAGGGCCCCAGGGCCTCCCTCGCACAGGACCTGCCACACCGTTTCTGCTTCCCATTCTCTGCTTCTCCTTCCCCTCCCCATCAGGGATGGGAATTCGAAAGGGTATATGGCTCCAGCTTCCAGGTTTGTGGTGACCACCTGCCAGGGACTGAATTGTGTCTCCCTCTAAATTCATAGCCCCGATGTGACTATATTTGGAGGTAGGGCTTTGGCATAGGCAATTAAGGCTAAATGAGGTCATAAGGATGAGGCCCTAACCCCATAGGACCGGTGCCCTTATAGGAAAGGGAAGAGATGCCTGATATCTATTTCTCTCCTCTCACACACACCATCTCTCTCTGCGTACACACAGAGAGAAGGCCATGTAAAAATACAGCGAGAAGGTTCTGTCTGCCGGCCAAGGAGATATGCCTCACAACCTGCCATCTTGGTCTGGGACTTCCAGCCTCCAGAACTATAAGAAAATACATTTCTGCAGTTCGGCCATCCAGGAGTGGAGTTCTGTTATGACAGCGTCCCTTCCTGCCCCAGGAAAAGGACGTCAGGCTCTTGAGCTTCTCCGGGGAAGGCCATGGCCGCCCTCCTGCAAGCACTGAGGCCGGCCCCTCAGTGGGGGGACTGGAGAAAGGGAGGGCGTGTGAGTGAGCCCACAGCCCCGTGATGGGGAAGCTGTACCTGTATGGAGCCTACCCTGCCCGCCTCTGCTTCCCAGGGATGGGGGTGACCAGGAGCAGGAGCCTGAGACTGGGCCAGGGTGAGGCTGATTCCAGACTATCCCCTTTGGATGTCAGGAGCCAGGCCCAGGGTCTGTCTCCTCACAAGCCCCTTGGCCGGGGTCTTCTCCTCTCTTGGAAACCCTCCCCTTTCAGGATAGCCCCTCCCAGAGCTCCACAGCATTAGAAGAAGGCCCAAGCTCCCCCGAGGCCTAGACTGCCTCCTCCTGGTGACCATCAGGGAGAGAAGCAAGGAAGAAGAACCCCAGAAGCCCCCGGAAAAATGGGAATCACTCACACGCAAAGGGCACAAGACAGACTCCAGCCCACCGACTCCCCGAGCTGCGTCCACCCTCCACCCCACTGGCAGCTCGTCCCTGACGCCCATCCGCAGGTTCCTGCCCCCGTCCTGCAGGTCCTGTGAGACCCAGCCTTGCCGAGGGTGTGGTCAGTGGGGCCTGGACCCAGGCCAAGCTCCGCCTGGTCACCGGCGGGGATGGGAGGAGCAGTGAGGCCCTCAAGGGGTCAGGAAGGGCCCCCAGCCCTGGACAGGGGCGGGGACAGGCAGGCAGGTCCAGGGAGATGCAGAAGGGATGGATGATGGGCTGCCAGCCTCCCTCGCGCTCCGCCACTGTCCTCGGCCAAGCACCAACCAGGAGGGGCCTTTATCCAGGGGAGGCCCAGGAGTTAGGAAGGATGAGATCTTCAGGGAGCTGTCCAGGGTTCCAGAAAACCAGTGAAGACTGCTCCCTGTGCCACCACCGCCAGAGTCCAGGAGGAGAGCGGGCCACGAGTCCTAGAGATGCAGCCGGGGCAGCGCCGCCTGGAGGGGGCACAGCAAGTGAGGAGGGGGGCCCGGCCTCCACCCGAGGCTAACCCACACCTGGTGGGGACACCCTCAGAGACCCCCGTCTCCCTCCCGTGCCGCCAATGCTGAGACAGGGTAGGGCAGGGGCCTTGGATGCTAGTAACGCATATAGAAGGCGCCCCGCCTTAACAGGGCCAGCAGGGGGTATGGAAGCAACAGAGAGCACCCAGAGCTGGCCCTGCGGGCATCACAGGTGGATGAGAAGCAAGGGTCCAGGGGGGCAGAAAGGGCCTTCAGAGTCCTCGGGAGGCTCGACATTCCTGCTGGGGGAGGGGGCTCTGCACCACCCTTTGCCAGCACACACACACACACACACACATGCACACCTCCCAGTACGGGGAGCTCATTCCCTCACAGAGATGGTGATAAAGCACATTCTTACACGAAGATCTGAGAGGGCAGGACCACATCGCACGTTGACCTCCGGATCCTCAGTTTCTATCCAAGAGAAGGCACTCGGTCCACATCTGCGCTGAATGAAGGCACGTGCTGAAATCTGTGCCGTGGACCTGCCCGCCATGGTCGTGACTCAGGCCCACCACCTCCACCAAGACCCCACACAACAAGCCTTCCAGCCCCCCAGCTCCCAGAAGGAGCATTTAGGCCGGGCCTGGGTACCCAGGGAAGGGCCCAGGTCGGGGGAACAGTCATCCGCCAGGAAACTAATCTCAGTGGAACCCCCTCCCCCACCCCCTGCCCAGGCTTACCTGGCAGTGCCCTGATCCCAGCTCCTACCCCACGGAGACCCCCATAGGCCCATCCTGGAAGACAAAAGAGCTGACCGCAACACAGGAGAAAACTGCACCCAGGCCCCTCCCCAGCCCGGGCCAGACCTCTCTGCTAAGGAGACAGCCCCTGCCCGGGACCCAGGGAGGCTGGGCCCAGGCACACCACCCCCACCTCCCTTCCCCTACCCAGAAAACCTTTCGCTTCCCAGAACACCTCCCTGTTCCCTGCCAACAGGAACATGGGACCCTGGAGAGAGCAGGGCAAGCTCAGCTTGAGTGAGAGCGTGGAGCAGGGCGAGAAGCTGGACATCTGATCCCAGCTCCACCATCCCGGGTCGCGCTGGACCGGCGGCCCCTCCCTCCAGGTCCCAGGGTCCTCCCAGTCCAGACATTCCCCTGAAGTGCAGCAACCACCCGCAGCTTGAGGCAGAGGATGGGAAGCAGAAGGCCCAACCTCAGTTATCTTTCTGCCCCACTCCCCCCCCACCCTCATCTCCTATCCTCTTTTCTGATGCCCCAGCAAAAGAAAATGTGGGGAGCCAGATGGTGGGCTGGGGCTCTTTAGCGACATCCCCATGTCTGCAGTGTGGAGAAGACCAGAGAATGCCCACACATCCTGAGCCAGGACCAGCTCCCAGGCTTTTCTTCTAGTGACAGCTAAGCTACCTTAGGGCTTCCCCGGCGGCTAGTGGTAAAGAATCCGCCTGCTAATGCAGGAGACGAGATGCAGGTTGGATCCCTGGGTCAGGAGGATTCCCTGAAAAGGAAATGGCAACCCACTCCAGTATTCTTGCCTGGGAAATCCCACGGACGAAGGAGGTACAGTCCATGGGATGGCAAAGAGTCAGACACGATTTAGGGACTAAACAACAAACAGCGACAAAGTTATCTTCACCCACTGGCAGGCTCGGCCCGTTCACCGCATCTCCAGAGCTTGCTGTCAGCACCTGGACTTGGGGGCCCGGGCCCAGAGCAGGAGAGGTACTCAGACCCTTAAACCAAGAAGCATGTGCCCAGGGGTCACAGTGTCGAGGTCCCCACTTGACTGCCAGGCAAGAAAAGGAGCCCTAGCCAAGTTTTATAAATATGATGACAGAGGACAAGAACCAAGAAGGGAAGGGCCAGCCCAAATCACCAGGAGTCCCCAGTCTCCTCCTGACACCAGATCTACAGGTTCTCAAGATGAAGTTACCAAACTCAGCTCCTCAGAAGTCCCTGAGGGTGGAGTTTGTAAAATACTAGCCTTGATGTCAAAAGTGGGGTAGGAAAATTACTCTCTGGGGCCCCATAAAATGGGGACAAGCTTTTTCTTTGTGTCTTAGGGATAGGAAAGCAAAAGAGCTGGAGCGCTGATTTCTCCTTGGACTTGGGGATTCAGGGATGCTGTACTTTGCTCCACCGACCAGTAGAGGGCAGGAGAGGGCAGGCTGGTAGGCTGTGGGCTGGGAAGTTTGAATACTTATCTGCAAGGCTGCTTCCCAGAGTGGTCCTGAACATCTCCAAGAACCCGGAAATTCCCTTCCTTCTCCTCTGTCTCAGGGTCTTGCACTCTGTGAACAGACCCTGCACCACTCAGAGGAACATTGTTTAAACACAATAACAACCCTTTCCCCTGACCCTGTGAACCCAGACTCCCTGATATGAATAAATCAACGGAGGTTTCAGTGGAAACTTCAGCTCCTGCATCAAGCTGACAGTTGTTTAGGAGGGTATAAAGGGCTCTGAGGTCAAACAAACATGAGTGAGATGATGGCTTCCAGACCCATGTCCCCAACGTGTGACTCAAGGCTAATTATTTTCAAAGGCTCAGCCAGTGTCTGGCGCACAGGGTGTGTTTCCAAAAATTATCCTCCCCAGTTAATGATTTAAACTTTGAATAAATCTTTCAGTAACACTGATGGGCCATATTTATCCTGCAGGGTTAATAAGCCTGCCGGGGCGGCGGGTGTATATATCCCACTTAGGAAGCACAGATCAAATATAAATCCCGTCTTGCTGGACGGATAAGCAAGCTTGTAGTTGTTGGTAGTCCAGACATATAGTATTAATAAAATCTCCTCAGCAATAAAAAGGAACGAGCTATTGCTACAGACTATGACAAGGACAAACTTCAAAAATAGTACAACTGGGTGAAGGAAGCCAGGCCCAAGATAGGCTGTATGATTTCCATTTACATGAAATGTCCAGAAAAGGCGAACCTATACAGACAAAGCAGACCAGAGGCTGCCGAGGATTAAGAGTGGGCTGGGGATTAGCGCTAAATGGGGTGAGGGATCTTATGGGGCCAGTGGAAGTGTTTTAAAACGGAGTTGTAGTGATGGGTGCAGAACTTGGTAAAATGACGAAAACTCACTGAACTGTGCGCTCACAGTGGGTGAGTTATATGATATGCCTCCCTGAAGTTAGACCCAGAAAAGGGGGCTGAATTGCTGACAACAAACAATGGCAAGTTTAAACCTCAAAAACATTATGCTGAGCAAAAAAAAAAAAAAAAGCCAAGCACAAACGCGTCCCTAATGATGAAACTTTAGGGAAAACGTCAACTCTGTAGACACAGAAAGCAGCTCAGTGGTTTCCTGAGGCTAGGAGGTGATTTACCAGGGGAACTTTCAGGGTGATGCAACTGTCTGATATCTTGATTGTGGTGGTGGCCACACAGATGTGTACCTTTATCAATATTGAAATGTATGCTTTAAATGATTGCATTTTATGGCATATAAATGACATGGCCTCAGTATAGTTCACTTCAAAAATCATCTAGAACTGATGACAGAGGGCAAGACTCAAGAAGGGTCAGGCCAAAGGCTCCACAGAGACCTGGTGGTGGGCTCCCAGGTCCCAGCGTCTCAGGTCCCATTACTCCACAACAGATCCCCACCCCACCCCTACTTCAAGGTCAGGAGTCCCATCAGGGAGGCCTTGATTGAGGGACTGGACCCCAGAGAACCTCTGAAATCTACAAGTTTTCTCCCACACATGTGGGTTTCATGGTGGACCTGACCACACAGCTTGAGACTGGCCTCCTCCACCCCAGGAGCACACAGAAGGAGGGGAAGGGTCACCTTGGTTACTCCTTTGATGCTGGTAGGATCACGGCGGCCACATGAATGTGTCTGGAACCATACGGGTAGGCAGGGAGATGCCTCCAGCTGTCATCGAGAGAGAAGGAAAGATGGGGTGGAAAATGTAGCCGTGGGTGCGGTGGAGAGTAGACGCCAAAGATGGTGGGAAATGTAGCCATGGATGCACTGGAGAGTAGATGCCAGCCTGTGTTCTGAAATCACAGCATTTGCCAAAATGCTCTCCTGGGATGCAGATGGGAAGAGAAATGAGAAACCACAAGGCATCTTGGTGGGGCCAGTGCTAACCAGAAAACCCAAAGGTGCTGGAAAGCACATGGGCTTCCGGCCCTGCTCTGGCACCTTGAGCAGCTGCATCGCTTCTCAAGCTGGTCCCCTCATCCACACAATGGGGGTACTAATGGCGCCTGCCATACAGGGGTTGTTGTGAGGATTACATGAGTAATGTAATGGTAACTAGTATCTCTTAGCTTGCATTCTCTACTTTTCTTACACTATTACGACTACCATTGTCCACACTGCTCATGAATACCATCCACAGATACTCAATTTCCCCCCTACACTCTGCGCTGATCATTGTAATGGAGGAAAAGTGGCCAGGGAAACGCATTTGGTTGCATTTTAGGATCCCTCTGGGTTTGAGGGCTTTTTTTTTTTTTTCCTGACTCTGGAATAAAATAGCTGCTCAGAGAGCTGAGGCATCAGAGAGACGCTGGCCTACATTGCTGTGGATGAGCGAGTGCTGGGGGATGATGGCAGCCCCTGGGAATAAGAGCGTGTGAAAGGCGCCTTGCGGCAGACTTGTGGAGGAAGAGAGGCTTCTGCACACGCGCACAGCACTGTATCCCGACACATTCCAATACAAACCTACACAAAAGGGGAGCTTCAGTATCCACACCTTTCTCAAACAAGGGGACCCCTGAGCTGCGGGTATGGGGGATTGCCTTTACCTGAGAAAACAATGGGTTAGATTTTTTTACTCCCATTTTACAGATGAGGAAACTGAGGTTCAGAGTCCAGTGCCTTGCTCCAAGATCACCCAGCAAGAAAATGATGCAGCTGGATTCTAACCAGGCCTATTGAGGCCCTAAGGGAGAGAAGGCTTCTGTTCAGATATGGGGGTGGGGGTTAAACAAGAAAAGACCCGGAAGGGCTGTATCAAATGCAAACACTGGTCATCAGTGTTACTGTGAGAGAACTCACGATAACTGCTAAACCATCTGGGTCAGTTTATTCCAGTGGCTTCCATGGTCTTGAGGCAACTGATTATGTTCCCTTTTAGGAGAAGAGGTAGCATACTGGAGTAGTTTCAAATACACACTTCAGAGCCAGACTAGTTCTAGACTCAAATCCTGACTCTACAACTAACCTGCTGTCTGACCCTGAGCCAATCACTTCACCTCTCTTAGCCTCCAGTTCCCATCTGTAGTGCCCAATTCTCAGCCTTTCCGTGGGGTCTCCAAGCGGCAACTCCCAGCAAGAACTTTGGTTAACAAATGGTAGCTGGAGTTGGTTACCATTAATCATCTACTCCACACCTCTGAGCACAGGTTAGCTCAGCCCCTCCCTCCCCTCCATGACTCACCCAGTAGCTTCCAGAGGGGCCCACCTGGCACCCCAGGGGAGCAAGCGACACCTGCCTTGTCTGATCCGGTCAGCCTGGCGAGGGACGAGGGGACAGATGTCACCCTCAGCCAGCCTTTGCCTCTACTGAGCATCGCTGGCTATTGTTTCACAGAGCTCCAGCTGACAGATGAGCTGTGCCTCAAAGATGAGGGAAGGATCCCTTCTAAACAAAGGGCTAGCCTTTAAGTTGTTCCCCAGCCCATTGAGCCTGCACAATGGCCCCAGTGCCCCAGAAATACCACTGTTCAAACAGCCTGAGGTCCACCCAGGAGAGAAACCAACAAGCCCAATACAAATGAAAGCACATAACTAGATGTCTCTACAAGATTCACGGGCAGTAGAAGTGACCTGAGCTGAGAGTGGATTGCACTAAAGCAGCCATGTCTCTACTGGGTGTTGGGCACTTTACACACACGGGTTCAGAGCCTCACAATCACCTTTTAAGGACAAGAATTATGATTCCCACTTTGCAGATGAGGAGACTGAGGCTCAGAAAGGGAAACGACTTCCTCCTGAAACTGACACAGAGCATAGGGTGGGGGGAGGATTCGCACACAGATCCCTGTAACTCAGCGCCTTCTATTTCTACCACAGTAGGCTGCCTGGAGGAGGGATCAACTCAAAGAGCAGAATCCTGCCCTGGGCAAGAGCAGGGATGAGGTCCAGAGAAAGGATCCTTAAGAGGAAGATTTTAAAAACAACTGGCAGGACCAATAATAAGGAGACACCAACCCTGTTAACAGGGATTTCTGCCAAGGGCATAAAAATATGGAGAAACTCCTCTGATGAAACCTTTTAAAAGCATTATACACAGAGCACAAATTCACTTAGTATTTTCAAGAACAGAAAATATACTGCAGGGAAATACGTGAAAACGGTAAAAAGAGTAGTTATTCTTGGATGATGAAATTTTGGACTTTTCATCCCTTTTGTTTTCAGTGTTTTCCAAATCTTCTACAATTATCACACATTCGTTTAAACTTACTATGTTCATCTTAAAGATCACCAAAAAAATTTTATGTTTGAATTCATTTTGAATACCAGTAGAGAGAGTGGTCCTTCTAAATCTCGTGGTAAGTTACGGTTCCTTTGAGCGACTCCAAAGAATTCACCTCTCTCCTCCCTGAAGGAGTGAAGAGATGGACCAAAAATGCAGCAAGAAGGTATAGGGTTGATTTCAGAGACTTTCTCAATGGCCAGCATCATTAAATAACAAAATAGGTGGGCAAGGGAGCCATAGGGATGTTACCCTTAAAACGGGCTTCCCAGGTGGCTCAGACAGTAAAGAATATGCCTACAATGCAGGAGACCGGGGGTTCGATCCCTGGGTGGGGAATTCAATACTTGGGTCAGAAATTTGGTCCTCGGGTTGGAAATGGGTCAGGAAGATCCCCTGGAGAAGAGAATGGCAACCCAAACTCCAGTATTCTTGCCTGGAGAATTTCATGGACAGAGGAGCCTGGTGGGCTACACAGTCCATGGGTTTGCCAAGAGTTGGATACCCTCAAAATTTTTTCAACATGAAATTAACCAACCTCAGTGTGGGATGAGCTTGAGGCCACCTAACGCTAACCTCTGCCCAAGTGTCCCGGGGATACGTTTTTACCCAGAGTGGTTCTGGGCCGGGGGTGAGGGGAGAGGTCTGACCATCTGCCCGATGAAGAGGAGGAAGGGGTCTGAGTAAACCTCCAGATGCCCAGCCCCACCCTAGCCCTGCTGACTCATCCCCTGGCCACGTGGCCCGGACATCTGCCGTACCTGAAGCAACGCCCCTAAAGTCTGAGAACCGCTGTCCTCAGGTTTCCCAGTCTATCGAGTGGAATTACTCATCCCTCCCCTCCCCCACTAGCCCCGGCAATCGCGAAGCTCCCTGGCTCTCCCAGATGGGGACCGCTTTTCGGTCGTTCGAAGGAGCCGCTGGGCCCCGGGTCTCACTCGGTTTGAGGCTGAGCACCGAGAAAAACAAAGCCGTTCTCTCCCCGCCCCTCCCCGCACTAGCACCTCCTCCCTCCCCCCGCCCCACCCCCAGCAGCAGGTGGGGGCGGTTTCCCCGCGCCCGCACTGCAGTGGGGTGAGGGCGCCAGCAGTCCCGTCGCAGGGCAGCCCCCGGCCTGGAGCCCCCGAGGATGGGGGTGGGGGCATACGGAGCCCCCAGCTTCCCTCACGGCCGAGAAGCAGTGTCTCCAGCCGAGGGTCCTCCAGTGGGAGAGAGCAGAGATCGGGCCCCCTCCCTCCCAAATCCCCAGCCTCTCTAGAGAATGTATGGGAGAGATGTGGGCGGGGGGAGCTGGGGGTTCTGGGGTCTCTGCAGACCCATTTAAGGATACAACGTGGGCTATCTGGATTCAAACATACCTGGCTGTGTGACCTTGGACCTGTCGCTAACCTTCTCTGGAGCTCAGTTTCTTCATCTTTAAAATGGGACACTTACCACCTCCGGGGACTGTTGTGAACAGGCATGCAAAGCACTAAGCTGTTGCTGGCAGAGAGCTCTCCTCGACCTGATGTATTATTATTATTATTATTATCATTATCGATACCATTATTCTTCTCATTGAAGAGGTTTTCCGGCCCTCTGCATCCCTTTGGACACCGGACATCTGGCATTTGAGTCCCGAAGTGGAGAATTGGCAGGCGCCAGGGTTGGGGGTTTTGGGGGGGGGGGGGGTGGCTAGGTATGAAACAACGGGGGCGAGGGGCTCAAGAACCCTGCATCCCATCCCATCCCCCACCTCCAGCTCTGAGACCACGGAGGGGCCCTCGAAGGCTTGGCTGGTTCTGGCGGGCGGAAAGGTTCAGGGGGACTGACGCCTCCTGTTCTGTCCGGTAGCGGGGGGGAAGGGAGGGTCTTTGTTTCCCTTCAGATCATGACTGCAAGACCCCCATGGGCGCTAGACTCGCATTGCAAACTCCCCCCATTCTTGCCCAAGCCCCACCCAGCCCGGGGTCGGCTGCATTTGACAACAGCGGACTGGTGAGGCTCTTCGTCCAACAAATGAGGGCAGCTTCAGGCAAGGTTTGCAACCCCAGGCAAGGTTTGTCCCAGCCAGGGACCCTGGGACCTACCCTCGACGCCAGCCTCGGGGAAATTAGGCTATTCCCGGCGCGCAGACAAGGATGCTTGGGCAGGGAGGGCTGTTAGAACGGGTCGGCGGCTTACCTCGGGTCCGCGGTCTTGCGGCGCCAGTGCAGAGAGCTCTTTGTGCCCCGGCTCACAGCGCAGAACTGGGGGAGCCCCTGCAGGCGCCTCCCATCGCAAACTCCTCCCCGCCCTCGTCCGCAGCCTCCCTCCCGCCGGTCCCCCGAGCGCAGCCGGCGTAGTCTTTGTAGCTGCTGCAGCGCCCATGAAATTTTAATGCGGGAGCGGCTGGCGGGCGGAGGCGCCCCACCCCCGGCCCTCCCCTCGGCCCTCCCCCCGTCTCCCCGCGCCCCTGCAACCCCACACCCTACCCTTCACCCCGTCCCGGGGGTCGGGGTCTGAGTTGCGGGTGCGGCCGGGTATGGAGGCAGCGCACTGACACCCCCGCGGCACAAAGAGGCGAGCGGGGCAGCGCGCTCGGCCTCCCGCATCCCAGCCCGCGGCGCTGCCATGGCAACGCTTGCCAGGCTGAACTGGACCAAGGATGGAGAGGCTAGCCGCGCGCTACTGCGGACTGGGGGAGTAGACGCCTGGAGCCGGGGCGGGGGGAAGAGGGTGGAGTGCCTCTCGGTTGACCTGCACGGCTTGGCTGTATGCCTCTCTATTAACCCCGCCCGTGGTCGTGGTGGAGTCAAGACCTGAACCCCCGTCTGAGACCTCACAGGCTTGCTCGTGCCACTACACCACTTGGCCTAACAACTTAGAGGTGTGGCTTTTTTCCCCTCGCCTGCCCACTCCTTCCTAGCTACTATTTTTTCTCTAGAGCAGTAAACGGTAAAGAATCTGCGGCAATGCGGGAGACCCGAGTTCGATCCCTGGGTGGGGAAGAGCCCCTGGAGAAGGAAATGACAACCCATTCCAGTATTCTTGCCTGGGAAATCCCATGGACAGAGGAGCCTGGCGGGCTACAGTCCCTAGGGTCACAAAAGTGTCGACATGACTTAGCGACTAAGCAACAGCAAGAGTGTTAGAAAATGGTCCCAGAGCAGTCGCTCTGACCGGGTCCCAGAGAAGCACCATTACATCACCTGGAAACTCTTTAGCAATGGAGATTCTCTGGCCTCTCCGCAGAGCTACTGGATCAAAAACTCAGGCATAGAGGCCCAGAGATCTGTGTTTTAACAAGCCCTCCAGGGGATGCTGACGCTTGAGAACCACTGTCCCAGGCCATTCCGGTGGCCTCCACAGCCAGCTATCCTGTGTCAGTTCTATCCATGCCCCTTGGTGGATGACCTGAGGCAAGTCACTCCCTTTCTGAGACTCAGTTTCCTAGACTCCAAAGTAGAGGTAATATTGGAACTCACCTCATATAGGGTCGTGTGGGCTAAATGCAGGAATACCTGTGAGGAGAGAAGCTTAGGACTGCCTGGCACTTAGTAAGGGCTCAAAACACATTTTAATTCCTACAATACTATGATATCTCCTTTCATTTTCACATATATTATTTATCATCTGCATATATTATTTATCATCTCCACAGCTCCAAAAAGGACGTTAAGACTCAGAGAGGCAGCAAGAGCTGCCCAGTTTCCTGGTAAGGGATCCAGGTGGGATTTGAACCCACTAGCTCAGGTCCCAGATTAAATAGTGATTAACTAAACTACACATCTCTTGCTGGGACCATCCCCCCCACCAGCCTTGATCTTCAGAAAATCCAGACCCAACTCAACAAAACCTAGAGCACATTTCCAATGTGCACAGCCAAGGCCACTGCAGGAACTATGCAGATGCCAGGGCAGGACCCAGATTCTGCCTTCACCCCAACAGAGCCAGCAGTCCCACCGCATAAGCAAGACTCATGTGGAGCTGTTAGAGAAAAGTCAAGGTGGGCGTCCGGGCACAGCGTGGCCCCAGAGTCCACAGCCAAACCCCTGTCATCACAGGCCTACGACTTCGCCCTGCATCACGGGACCACACACGAAAGAGGAAATGGGGTTCAGCATGACGCTCTAAATGAACACGGGATGCATAGGGGTCACTCTTTAAAAAATAAAAAAATAGTATTCCCAAGCACCACCTTTTCCATAATCAGTTCCCAAATTCTCCTGAGGATCCACCCATCATTTCCAATATTTATTTGGGGGAAAAAAAGTTGACACTTGCCACTCTCAAATTTTCAATGCTTCTCCTGTTTTCTGGGGCTTCCCAGAGATGAATGATAAAGGATCCATGATTCTATTTCCAAGCAACCTTGTTTCCAGGGATATCTTTCCCAGGAGGGCAGTGGGAGGAAGAGGGGAGCAAAGGAAATAATCAGAAGCTGCCGTGGGCTCGCTGGGAAGACTGTGTCTAAGTGAGGTGGGTTCAGCGTAAGCCATAGACTGAGTGATGCCAAAGAGGACAGACCCCATGTCCAGCAGATACAGGAACCTGCGAAGCATGGTCCTGCCTGCTACCCTCGGTCCCTGGTTCTCTGATTTCTTTATGTCAGATAGCTCAAACTGGCTGTCCCGAGGGATTCAGTTGGTCCCTTGCCTTTTCTCTGTCCACCTGCAGAGCACCTTTGCAGTGAATAAAAACTTCCTTGGAATTTGCCATTATCCTGGGAATGGGCAGGACCCACAGTGGCCTCCGTCATCTCCTTTAATGCTCCAGGTGCTGCCGCCACCTCCTCTGGGACCCACGTCTAGTCTGATGTCTATGGAGAGCTGGCATCCTTCTTGTCTCCGATCCTCACCTTATCCTGCGGGTAGACCCAGGTCGAGGCAGGGTCCTCCCCCAAAATAGTCAAATGTCATTCTCACCACAACTCGCCAAGAGCCCCAGCCTCCAGGGGGCATTTACAGTGTTACCCTGGGCCCCTGGGGGGCCCACAAGCTGATAAGAGCACCAGATGGCACGCCAGAGGGAAGTGTCAGTGTCTTCTGCCTCTCTTGAAAGTGGCTTGAGCATCTTAGAATGAAGTGCCTGTCGCCATGGCAACAGGAAGAGGTGCCGTCATCCCGGAGATGCATTTCAGCATATAGCTGCCTCCTGTAAGCTGGCCCAGGTGGTTGCCTCACCTGTTTTCATGAGGCTCTGCGAGCTAGGCAGTTTGGGGCTCATCAAGCTTTTACCCCTCTACCCCGCAGTCCAAGATTTCCCAAGAATTCTGACAGGGGTAACATGTCCAGGAAAAACTCTGATTTCTCTTTCCCTGGAGAAACTCAGGTAGCCCAGGTGGCCAGGGTTCCAATTCCAACTCTATCTTCAGCCTGCCTGGTGCCTCTGAGTTCTCACCCTACTGTGCCTCCTTTTAAATTAAAAAAAAATTTTTTTTTATATTATTGAAGCATAGTTGATTTGCGATGTTGTGTTAATTTCTGCTGTCCAGCAAAGTGACTCAGTTATAGATCTGAACATTCTTTTTCGTATTTTTTCTGCTATGGTTTATCAGAGGATATCGAATCTAGTCTCACATGCTGTACAGCAGGTCTTGGTTGTTCATCCATCCTGTATATATATACTAGTTTGCATCTGCTAATCCCAGACTCCCGATCCTGCCCTCCCACCCCTTGTCAAGCACAAATGTGTTCTCTGTGACTGTGAATCTGTTTTTGGTTCATAACTATGTTCATTTATGTTGTATTTTAGAGTCCACATATACGTGATATCATATATGTTTGTCTTTCTCTGTTTGACTTATTTCACTCAATATGATCATCTCTAGGTCTATGCAGGTTGCTGCAAATAGCATTATTTCTTTTTCGTGGCTGAGTAATATTCCATTTAACTATGCACCGCATCTTTATCCGTGCATCTGCTGATGGACATTGAAGTTGCTTCCGTCTTGGCTCTTGTGAATAGTGCTGCTGTGAACATAGGGGCACATGTATCTTTTTGAATTACAGCTTTGTCTGGGTGTGTGCCCAGGAATGGGATTGCTGGATCATATGGCAACCCTATTTTTAGTTTGTTTCAGAATCCTCCATACTGTTTTCCATAGTGGCTGCACCTAAAAAAAAAATTGGGTGAATTTCACATAACTAAAACCGATCACTTTAAAGCAAGCAGTTCAGTGGCATTTGTTTCTTATTTTTGACTGTGCTGGGTCTTCACTGCTGCGTGCAGGCTCTCGGCTAGCAGGGGCTGCTGTTTGTTGAGGTGGCTCCTCTCGCTGGGAAGCACTGGCTCTACGGCACCAACTCAGTGGCTGTGGTGCCTGGGCTTAGCTGCTCCGCGGTGTGTGGGGTCTTCTGAGACCAGGGATCGAGCCCACGTCTCCCACATCGGCAGACGGATTCTTTACCACTGAGCCACCGGGGAAGTCCAGTTCCGCGGCATTCAGCACTTTCCCAGTGGTGTGCAATGACCGCCTCTATCTAGTTCCGAACCATGTTCATCCCCTCCAAGTAATAACCTGCACCCGTTAAGTAGTTCTTCCCCAGCCTCCCCCTGCCCCAGGCCCTGGCAACCCTGAATCTATGTCCTGTCTCTTATGGATGTGCCTTTTCTGGTTATTTCAAATAAATGGAAGCATAAGATATGTGTCCTTTAGGTTCCGGCTTATTTCACCCAGCATAATGTTTTTGAGGTTTACCCACGTCGTCACACATACCAGCACTGGGTTCCTTGTTATGGCCGAATCATATTCCATTGTATGGTTACACCATAATCTGTGTGCCCATCCGTCCGTTGATGGACACGTGGGTTATTTCTACCTTTCGGCAATTGTGGATGCTGCTGCTGTGAACATGTGTAAACAGGATTTGTCTGAGTCCCTCTTTCCAAGCCTTTCAGGTACACGCTTCTCTGCACCTTGTTTTCTTTCATTTGCTCCCCCAGCCATGCACCTGACCCCCTGACCCTGCACTGACCCCCCGACCCTGCACTGACCCCTCAGCCATGCACCTGACCCCCCCGACCCTGAACCTGACCCCCCAACCCTGCACTGACCCCCGACCCTGCACCTGGTCAGGGCATCCTGGAGACGGGGTGAGGTGGGCTTCACCACCTTGTTACCTGAACTAGTCACACAAACCCTCCTCCCCCAGTGCCGCCTCTCTGCCTGGCCACACCTGCCGTATCCTCTAAGGAAGGGCTCTGGGAAGAGCCAGATTTCATCTGCCCTCCAGCCAA
This sequence comes from Bubalus kerabau, assembly GCF_029407905.1. Taxonomy (NCBI): domain Eukaryota; kingdom Metazoa; phylum Chordata; class Mammalia; order Artiodactyla; family Bovidae; genus Bubalus; species Bubalus kerabau. The sequence goes on along the minus strand of NC_073639.1, from coordinate 70,428,887 downwards.
GCTATTAACGGAGCCTGTGTGCCTCCATCCGGGCCTCAGGGGAGCTTCTCTCTGACAGCTGTTCCCCGAGCCAGCAGCTCAGCTCCCAGGCTCACTCAGAGAGAAATTTCATTTTGACTCATCAAAGCAGCTATCGATGCTGGGATGAGGGTGCTGCTGCTGCTGCTGCTAAGTCACTTCAGTCGTGTCCGACTCTGTGCGACCCCATAGACGGCAGCCCGCCAGGCTCCTCCGTCCCTGGGATTCTCCAGGCAAGAACACTGGAGTGGGTTGCCATTTCCTTCTCCAATGCATGAAAGTGAAAAGTGAAAGTGAACTCGCTCAGTTGTGTCCGACTCTTTGCAACCCCATGGGCTACAGCCTACCAGGCTCCTCCATCCATGGAATTTTCCAGGCAAGAGGGATGAGGGTGGAGCTCCCTAAATTCAGGGGAAAGTGCTCATACTGCAGAGGAGAGCCGCGTGTGGCATGGCCCCGAAAAGCGTATGCCCTTCAACGTTCCCGGCAACCTCCCTCTCCCCACCCCACCCCCTGTCATCACCTTCAGAAGCAATGAACTTACCCCCCTCCACTAACTTGACACTGTTCAAGGGCTTTACCCACATCCCCCACCCCCAGCATCCTCTGAGGAAATGTCAATATCATCTCCATCTGATAAGGAGAGCCAGGCTCAGAGAGGGGGCGTGATTTACCCCAGGTCAGCCAGCTAGAAAGTACTGAAGCGGAGATTCAGGCTCAGCACTGTTTCCAAAAGCTGCTCTCAGAATCACTGAATAAAAACCATCTGCATTCACGCTCACCCAATCCTTCCCCTAGAAAGGATGCTCTGGCCTGCAGTCAGCTGGCCGCCACCACCTTGCTAGGGACACTTTGGGGTCCATTCACCGCCCTGCCCTGGGCATGCACAGCAGTGGTTAATATCCCGCTCAGTCCAGGAGGGACATTATTGGCTCAGCATCATTGCCACGGATGAGTAGAGTTCCGTGTTTTCCAGTCTTTTCTCTGTTCTGCCCCCAGGGGCTGCCTTCAAGCACAAAGGCCCGCAGTGCCGCTAGATAAAGCGTGGACAGGAGTATGAGCCTGGACTGTCCAAGATACAGACTCTGCGACAAGGATTCACGTGCTCGTAGTTGACTTGGGAGCTGATCCCAGGATGAAGCAGACAAGTTGGAGAGTAGACTAACAGAGGAAGAAGGAAGACCGAAGAGCCAGACTGGGTGGATCAGTGAGGGCATCGCTCTGCTAGGGCTGCCGTAACAGAATACCACAGACAGGGGCCTTCAGCCACAGGAACTTATCTTCTCAACGTTCTGAAGGCTAGAAGGCCAAGGTCAAGGTGGCACCAGGGCTGGTGTCTCCCGAGGCCTCTCCCTGCGGCTTGCAGAAGGCCGCCTTCTCACTGTGTCCCCAGTGGGCCGCTCGTCTGTGTGTACATCCCTGGTCTTATCCGAACCCCAGTCCTATGGGATCAGGGCCCCACTCTCTGGCCTCACTTAATCTCCGTGACCTCCATAAGGGCCCTATCTCCAGATACAGTCGCACTGGGGTCATACTCAATTCCACCTATGACATACTCAATTCTCCCACTGGCATGTGGGAGACACATGCCAGTCTGTAACAAGAAGAGAGTGGTTGTGGCCGCTGCCCTGCTGAGGTGCTCTGATAGGTGGGGCATGCCTGAGCTGTCCCATGTGAGGTCCAGGGAATCAGGGCACCTGCCCCCAACTCTCACCCGGCGTGGTTGAAGGATGTTCCCCGCGCATCAACCCCTCGCCTCCTCTAGGCTGCCCCGGGCTCACACCCAACAGATGCCCTTGGCCAGAGACAGCAGTCAGCAGGGAGTCACGGGGCCCACAGCACAGAGCCACCGGGGTGCCCGGGCACGGTGAGGGTCCCGGGGACACACCATGGGGTATGCTGCCTACTCCCATCAACCACCACTGCCCAATCCTGCCCAGCAGAGCCCACCCTGCCCTCCACGAATCCAAGGTCTCCCCAGTTTGAGAAGCTTCCACCCTCTGGGTGCCAACCTGGCATATGCTGGTGAGTAATACAGAGCCCCCCCCCAACCTCCCTGAAGCTCCCACCTAGACAGGGAAAGAGCAGAAGTCACGGGGAGCAATGCCATAATGACGAAGTTCAGGGTACTTGGGAGAATTTATATTTTAATAACCCAACTCATCTTTCAGGTCAGTAAAAGGCCTACTGAGTGCCAGAAACTGTACCGGGGACCGAGAACTGAAAGTCACAGGAAGTATAACTATTCCTTTTTAGAACCTTTTCAGTTTCAAGCAGCAGAAAAATAAGTCCAGCACTGCAGCTGTTTCAGGCATAGCTGTATCCAGGTGTCCAGGCAACATTACCAGGCGTCCATCTTTCTCCAGTGAGGAGGCACTCACCAGGCACTGCCAGGCTCTCTGCCACCCGGCTCTTTGTTTCTTTTCTCTACCTTCCTCTCAGCTCAATTGGCAGCCGAGAAATGGATGCCGGAGTCAGGCCGACGTGAGTTGGAATCTGCCCTTTACTCATGATGTGACATTGCTCTAGGCCTCAGTTTCTTCTTCTATAAAAGGGGCACAACACAACCTGTCTTGCAGGGCTTTCAGAACAGTTAAGTGATTTGATTGCCGAAAAGACATGGCATGGTCAGTAAATACCCCCTGCCCACCTCTCTCCTCTATTGAAGAACCATTAGAGACTAAGACCCGGAGTTCTTAGTCCCGAGGAATTATGATAAATGGGTCTCAGAAAGTCCACAGACATCAACCCTGTCTGCAGGGCATGTAAGTAGCAAGTCCCGTCCACAGCTCATCTGCTCTCACACGTGCGCATCCAAGCTGTTGGCTCAACCCAGTATAGGTTGGTGTGGACCCCACACCACACTCGTGGTCGCCTTCTTTACCATCACCACCCACAGGACCTGAAGGTGTACCCTTGACTTTATGGACCCCCCGATCAGTTGTCCTTTGAGGAAGAGACCATCGAACCGGCAAGGTTTGGGGTTAACTGGTGTCCCCCAGCCTCTTTGTTTGCAGGGCCCGGAGCAAGGCTCGGAGACCAAGCGGCCTTACCCGAGGTCACAAGAGACTTACCCATCCCCACCTAGCTCTTTGTTCTGCTAGGGTCAGCCCCTGCCCCCTCACTTTGAACGGGCGCGTGCGTGTGTGTGTGTGCATGTGTGTGCATGTGCGTGCGTGTGTGTGCATGTGTGTGCGTGTGTGTGTGTGTGTGCGTGTGTGTGTGCTGTGCGGGCCTGCCTCTCTGTGTCCTGTCCCTGCTGCTCCTTTGTCTGCGCTTTTGTGTCCAGACAACAGAGAAGGCGGGCAGCGTGTGCGCCATTCTCACCCAGCCCATCTCGTGATCCGTCTGCAAACAGACGCCCCGCACCTGCTCCCCAGCCTCCCCAGCCGCCCCAGCAGGTGCTGCAGCCGGCCAGCCTCTCCCCATCCTGCCCGCCCTCCCAGCCCATTTCTTCTCCTGTAAGGGCAGATGCTGGCAGAGCCAGGGAGGGGCCGGAAGGAACTGAAAAGAGGGAGACGTTCCCTGCAGAGCCTCACGCCCAGACCCGGTGTGCCCACAGCCCCATCAATGCATGCTCTGCACGTTCGCCAAACCCTCCTCACCCCACCCACTGCCACCAGGCTCTCTGCCTCCATCACCCCCGCCTGGGACCTTCGGCTTCCCTCGGTCTGCTCCCCTCACTCCAGCCAGAAGAGTCTTGAAATGCAAAACTGACCTCATTACCCCCCTAGCCCACAGCCCTTCAGGGTCGCAGGATGAAGAGTAAGCGCCTTGCCTTCCTGGCAAGGCCCTGCCTTGGCTGATTCCTGCTGACGGTCCCACGTCCATCCCTCACCACACTCCTGCTCCACTTGTCACCCGGCCCACCCCACCCCGGCCCCTCCCGAGTGTCTTTGTCTTGGACAAGGACACTTGGAGAAGGGGTGAAACCTTCTCCAGCCTCCTGGTCAAAGTCGAGGCCATTTGTTACACACATTCCTTGATTGACCCATGTCCCGCCCCTTCAGGGCTGCTTTTAGTTTGAGATTACATAGCTATTTGTTTGTCTGTGTGTACACACACACACACACACCAGCTCGTGAGAACCTTTATGGGAGGAACCTGCTGTTTTTCCACCATCGCACCACCAGAGCTTCCCCCGGGGTCTGACTCACAGGTGGCCCTCCATGTATGTTGGTCAAAAGAAGGTGTAAACCTTCAGGTGTAAACGCTGCAGTTCTGGAACGCTTCTCAGAAACCATTTTATAGATGGACAAACAGAGACCCAGAGAAGGAAAGTGACTCACCCAAGGCTTTGTTGCAATGCAGCCATGCTGATGGTATAACCTGTGTCTGCCTACCAAAGGTCACCCTCTCCTTTAGAAGCCAATCAAACAGCTCAAGTGCCCACGCTGAGATGGCTGCAGAGACGCTGTCCCCTTGCCAGAACTTGTCTGCCTTTGTGAGTTAGTGGTTGTATCCTCATCCCTTGCTCCAAACACCTGCTGCCGTTGCCTTGAGGCCCTCTCACTGGGTCCTCCCTTTCCTGCAGCCCATCATCTCCTCCCCTGACTCAGACGCTGTGTGAACCCCATCCTCACCGATCTCCAGAACAGAAGCAAATTCAAAGCTCTTGAAGAAGATGACTAAGGAAATTCGGGGCAAATAATAACAGTCACTGAGCATTTGCTGTGTTCCAGCTCCTGAGCTAAACGCTCAAAGTGCAATGGCCATAACAGCCCATGGTACCAGTACTGATATTATCCCCATTTTATAGACAAGGAAATTGAAGCTGAGGGACACAGCTAGGAGGTGTCTGAACCAAGATTCAGCCCCAGAAGTCTGCATCCAGATCTGGCCCCGTTACACCTTCCCGGGCTCTCCGAGTGCCCCCTGCACTGGTCTGGGACCAGCAGCCCATGCAGTCCTCCCTGCCTCCCCCAGCCCCATCTCCCTACCTCCCCACCCCCACGCGGCCACGCCGCAGCCATTCTGCAGGAACAGCACATTCTTTATTTATGAGATGCATCTGGACTCTCTGCAGATCGGCTGGGAATGCTGCGGCGTCTGCAGGCAGGAGGCAGAAAGTTCTGGAGACCAGAAGTCCTCCAGGAGGTAGCCAGGGGCAGGGCTCAGGGCACCAGACTCTAGCAAGGGCGCCCAGTGGGTCTGCAGAGCACAGAGTGGGGCTGGAGGCAAAGTGATCCGAGCTTTGAATCCTCTTTGCATCCCAGCCTGCCCCAGGCAAGCAGCAGAGAGCCCGGGGCGGGGTGGCGGCACAGAGATGGGAAACAGGCAGGCACTGGGCATCTCCACAGACTCCCACAAAACCCTACAGGGCAGGGGTTCTTGTGCCCACTTTATAGGGGAGGAAATCAAGGCCTGTAGAAGGTAGGAAGCTCTTTCTGAATTTTTAACCCTGCTTTGTCAGCCCACAAAGAAGGGAATTAAAGTGGTTTATTGGGCTTCCCTGGTGGCTCAGATGGTAAAGAATGCCTACAATGCGGGAGACCTGGGTTCGGTCCATGGGTCAGGAAGATCCCCTGGAGAAGGGAATGGCTAGCCACTCCAGTATTCTTGCCTGGAGAATCCCATGGACAGAGGAGCCTGGCGGGCTACAGTCCATGAGGTTGCAAAGAGTCAGACACGACTGAGTGACTAACACACACACACACACACACACACACACACACACACACACAAGATGGCTTATAAGCATGCCCTCAGGGGCCTCCCTGGTGGTCCAGTGTTTAAGAATCTGCCTTGCAATGCTTAGGACACCATTTCGATCCCTGATCTGGGAAGACCCCGAATGCTGGGCAGCAGTTAAGCCTGTGCGTCTCAACCACTGAGCCCACACACTGCAATTACTGAAGCCTGCGCCCCGTAGAGCCCGTGCTCCACAGCAAGAGACGCCACAGCAGTGACAAGCCGTGCCCTGCAACGAAGGAAGCCCCTGCTCGCTGCAAGTAGAGAAAGCCCTTGTGACGCAATGAAGGCCCACCACAGCCAAAAAATAAATAAATATATTTCTTAATTCAAAAATTATTTTAAAAAGATTAAGGATGCCCTCAAGCCCAGGCAGAAAACTAAATATACAATAGAGAAAATGAGGCTCACAGAAGGGAATATGGAGTCAGGGATTAAGCTCCTCCTCCAAATGCCTGCCACCTGGTCCTGGTGGCGAGTTGCTAGTGGTGGATTGTACTTTGGTCCCGAGCATCCTGGCAGTCAAGGCAAAGAGGGAATGCAGTTCCTTTCGAAGGTATCCAAGGTCTACAAGGAGAAAGGAAGTTAGAGACACAGGTGTGGCAGAGAAACAGAGGAGGAACATCAGGCCCCTAATCAAATCTCAGATTCCAAAATTCCTAGAAATTGTCCCACCAATCCGTATTCCACCACCCCTTTCCCTACACGACCTGCCCCAGGGTAGAACGGTTTCCTGACAGCCTCTAGGAGGTGTGTTTTCACATGTGACCACCAGGTGGCGGTGCGGCGCAGGTCTCGGGTGGAAGTTTGTTAGATTCCCAAGGTGGCCCAGTGGGCTGGAGGGGCCGGGAAGCGGCTGAGCTACCTTGGTGAACTAGTGTGGAGCCTTCGGTTGAACCTCAATGAAGAAATCGGTCTCAGGCTAGGTCAGACTGCACTGCTTCCTCACAGAGGAAGGAGGAAGAGCCCTGGCCAGAGTGTCAGGAGTCCTGGTTTTGAGTCTCAGCCCTGCGTCCCATTTTCTGTGCAAAAAAGCACATTCATTTGCACGTGCGAACCTGTCTTCTTACCTGAGCAAGGGGTTGATAACGCCTTGCTGGGGGAAGAGGAGACGGAGCCAGCGATGGAGAGATCGTGGTCACTAAGGTCAAGAACAGCCAGGGGGTGTTGGCGGGGGTGGGGGGGGGGGGAGTGAAAGAACAAGAGCTTCTAAGATACAGGTGAGAAAAAAGGGGCCCAAAGGGGGCCCAAAAGGAAAGCCACCAGGGCTCCTAGTTAGTGACAAGGAGAGGAAGTGGTCAACGCTTCTGTTTCTTCTCATGGGTTTAGGGATTTAGGGGAGTTCAAAAAGCCAGGACTTGTTCAAGTGTCGATGACAAACCCATCTTAAAACATCTTAAAAGAAAAAATAAAAACACAAGGAGAAGGTGTTTTTCGGTTCATGTGATAAACAGCGCAGAGGGTATGTGCATAACAGGATGGTGGGACTCATTTCTGGCCGCTAGGGCTTCCCCTGCCTTGGTTTTGCTTTCATATTGCCTTCGAAGGCAAGTCCCAATCTCACACCTGTCACTTCACAAGCCTAGCGCGTAGAAAGCGTCTCCTTCCAAATGGTCCCAAAGTTCCAGAGCAGCCTCTCATTGGCTCCCCCTGGATCACATGCCCATCCCTTGGACCAATCACGGTGACTGTTACCTGGCCCGCCGGTGTTCTCCTCACCTCTGGAATCAGGCGAGTCCTCCGCGGACTCGACCCGGAGAGGGAGACGGGCGATGCTCTAAAGTGAAACTGGGGTGAAAAGGGCAGACTGTCACCTCCAGGAGGAACCAGTCACAACCCGCAGGACTGCCTCCCCCACGTTTTTGTATCGAGAAGATTCAGGAGCATGAGGCAGGAAAAGAGCCTCCTCGCCCTGAGATATTTCCCCTCTACCAGTCAGTTAGGCGATGGGCAAACAGCCCTAAGAAGTAGGGATCAGGGGCCACCACCCATCGTGGGGGCTTGTGCCAGACTCAGCTTCCCATCCCAGTGGGGCGCGCGGGTGGAGTGGGGGCTTCTGGGCTAAAGTCCCTCAGTTAGTGAGATGGGGGCGGCGGCTGAGTGCCTGGCCCTGTGACCAGCTCGAAGCAGACCTCAGTAGGTGCCATTTCTTAACAAAGGGCTGCGGTGATGAGCTCCGGTACTGGAGCCGTCCTTGCTCTGGTCCTTGTTGATGATGAACAGGTGCTCCACAGCATACGCTTCTGGCAGGATTCAGGAAAAAGCCCCCTTGCCAGGTCTCGCTCACCCTCCTCTCCCTCTCTTCACCCTCCCGCCGATCCTCCCTCTCATAGACACACTCGAGACGTGTGAGATCTTCCGCTTCTTGCCTCCTCTCATTCTGGGTGGTTTCTTTACTTTCTGTCTTACTGTCCCACCATCATCCTTGTCAGGGCCTCTGTGCTCCGGGGGTGGGGGGTGGGGGAGAAAGTGATTCATTAAGTGTGAGGACCCTGTAGACCAGAGGAAGGACCAGACAGGTAGGCAGGAGGCTTCGGAGCAGCCTCATGGATAGTGCTTGCTGCGGGGCCTTAGACAAGTCCCTTTCCCTCTCTGGGCCAAAAGGATGTTGGCGTGAGACCTGCTGTAGTCCCAGACCCTGTGGTGGGTCACGTGCACCACGTGTGGGGTTCTGCGTGACTGGTGTTCTGTGCATAACACTCACTTCTGAACAAACACCGTCAATAATTCAAGTGCCCCTTCCTTTATAACCTAGGAGAATTGGTCTTCTGGCAAGATAGGAAAAATAATTTCACGCTCCCTTTCCTCCCCTCCCGTGATCACCTCTGACAAATTGTCTCTTTATTGCCTGTCATTCCAGCCGTCATCTCACATCTGGGGTTCCATTTTTTATAGTTGCCAGCCTCACTCTGGCTCTGACTGGGACTGGCTTTTAACAGGGCTGCCGTCAGATTCCAGTGAGGCTCTCCTCATTCTTTCACTCAGCAAATATGGCCTGCTTTGACCCCCTAGGGACCCACAGCTTACTTAGGATAGATGAGAAGGTTCCCGGTTATTCATACTAAAGTGTAAGGGGCTACTTTCTTAACTCTTTCAAAGGAGGACATGAACCTAGCAATTTACTGTTTACAAATCCCATTGTGCCTAGTATCTCTTTAATGCCCCCTGAAGCTTTATACAACCCACAGTGAGCTCAATGCTCTTGAGGGCTGGGTGACCTCAGGCAAGTAGCTTGACCTCTCTGAGCCTCTGAGCTCAAGTTGTTGATGAGTTTTATGGGGATAATGATAATATCAAGGAGTTACTGTGAGGTTCAAATTATATCCCAGATGAAAGAAACCAAGGGAATGTATATCATCAATTTTATCATCCTTGTTATTGTTATGAGGAAGGTTGTAAGGGGGTTGGGGTAAAGACAGAGGACTATCAGAGTGAAAAGACAGAGAAAGTTAAAGTATTACTAATAACAATACTGAGAACGATACCGACAACTTCCACAAAGTTTTCTTGAGAGATTATCGAGCGCCTGGTGTATGTTCTGGGCACAGGCATATATAATATTTCCTTTAACTTTTCACAAGCAAAGGGGTGGGTATTGTGTTTCCCCGGTTAACAGACAAGAAAACTGAGGTGACAAGCTGGTAAGCCCAGGATGCGTGTCCACGCTGTGATGGCCTCTGTTCCCAGGGGTGGTACCAATTCAGAACTATCAGGGTCAGACAGTCACTCCCTGTGGAAGGTACAGCTTTGGGGGTATGACTTCCCTACACCCAGTGCTTGCTAGGGGCTCAGAGTGGAGACATTTCTAGGTGGAAAATGGTGACCAGACCCAACCCTCATCCAAGGCCTCAGCAAAACCTCAGAATCCGCAGAGACCGACTTCAGGCCCCCTCTCTAAATTGTCCTCAGCCCTATGTCTTCCTAATGCCCATTCCCTAGGACTGACCCTGAGACCACGTCCTGGACCGTATCCTTGCTCCCATAGCAACACTTAGCATCTCTGCAGTGCCCTTCCTAAAGTCCTGCCAAACGCCAGGACCTGAACACTCCAACCTAATTCATACTAGGCTGTGAATGACTATATCACACTTAACTGCCCCATTTACCACTACATTCCTCAAGTCATTCATGATGCAAGATGCTCCACCAAAAAAAATAAAAGAAAATAACAGCTGTGTGTCAGGTACTTGTGAAAAACCCCGAATACTCTATTCTCCCTTCCAGAGAGTCATTTGCTATTGTTGTTCAGTCACTCAGCCGTGTCTGACTCTTTGCAACCCCATGGACTGAGAAAGTCAGAATTCACATTAAACTCTGGCAAGCTGTGAGTATTCCTGCATTGTAGACACCAACAGTACCCAAAGCTACAGGACATAATTTTTTTTCAAGGAACCAAGTAACAGTACCTGTAAAATCAGATCAGATCAGATCAGATCAATTGTTCAGTCGTGTCCGACTCTTTGCGACCCCATGAATCGCAGCACGCCAGGCCTCCCTGTCCATCACCAACTCCCGGAGTTCACTGAGACTCACGTCCATCAGAGTCTTTTCCAATGAGTCAACTCTTCGTGTGAGGTAGCCAAAGTACTGGAGTTTCAGCTCTAGCATCATTCCTTCCAAAGAGATCCCAGGGCTGATCTCCTTCAGAATGGACTGTTTGGATCTCCTTGCAGTCCAACGGACTCTCAAGAGTCTTCTCCAACACCACAGTTCAAAAGCATAAATCCTAAGTGAGGACCCAGGTTCAATCCCTGGTCTTGGAACTAAGATCCCACAAGCCACGTGGTACAGCCAAAAAAATTAAACAAATAAATTTAATTAAATAATAAAAAGAGACGTGACTCTATTATACATTGGAAATCGGGCTTCCCCAATGGTTCAGCAGGTGAAGAATCCTCCTGCAATGTAGGAGACGCATGTTCGAGCCCTAGGTTGGGAAGATGCCCTGGAGAAATAGCAGCCCACTCCAGTATCCATGGACAGAGGAATCTGGTGGGCTGCACTCCAGGTGGTCACGAAGAGTCAGACACGACTGAGCACTAGCACGGTAGAATGGGGGCAGTGGTACCCCCAAAGAAGTGAAAATTGGTACTTGAGGAGCAAACAAAACCAAAAAAAAAAAATCCAAACATTATTCTTTTTATGTATGAAACACAGATATACATATATGATGGACATGGATCTACATTATATTAATATCTGTGGCATTAAGATTCCATTGGCAAAAGGGGAGGCAGTTTGGAAAACAATGTCTGAAAAGACATTGGAGGGGTGGCAATAAAGGAAAAAAGCTTGAGAAACACTGGACTTGATAGAGAAGTTCCTTCCAAGTCTGACAGTCTATGAACACCTGATTCTAAGTGAAAGGGTCAGCGGGAGTGCAGGGGGCCCAGGTTCCATCCCTGGTCAGGGAACTACATCCCACATGCTTCAACTAAGACCTGGCACTGCCAAATAAATTTTAAAAAACCGAACCCACAGGTGGGAACAAACCTGGTCTCATGGACTGAAACGTTTCCTCTCAAAATTCACAAGTTGAAGTCCAAACCCCAATACCCCAGAATATAAGGATATTTGGAGAAAAGGGTGTGTCAAGAGATCATTAAGTCAGGCTGTTAGGGTGAGGCTCTCACCCAAGAAGACTGGGGTCCTTATAAGAAGAGGAAGAAACACCAGGGGTTCACACACAGAGGAACGTCCACATGAGGACACAGGGAGAAAGCAGCCATCTGCAAGCCCAGGAGTGAGCCCTCCCCAGAAACCAACCCTGGTGGCACCTTGATCATCAACTTCCTGCCTCCAGAACCATGAGAAAGTAGATTTCTGTTGTTTAAGCCGTCCTTGTCTGCGCTATCTGGTTTTGGCAAATGTAGCAAATGAATACACCTGGGATATTTAAGGAAAGCATCACTACAGGGACATGAGGTCAGAGAGACCACGGGGCTGCAGACCATGGCCAGCCTCCTCGGACTAGGAAATACTGGTTTGTTTTGTTCTTGGGGTGGGGTGGGAAGTGTGGGAGGGTTTTAGCAGGGGAGCAAAGGTCAAACTTATTATTATTTTTTTTTTTTACCCACACTTGCAGCCCGTGGGATCATAATTCCCCAACCAGGGATTGAACCCATGTTGCCTGTACTGAGAGCACGGAGTCTTAACCACTGGACTGCCAGGGAAGTCCCCCACGTTACGTTCGTAACGGGGCCACTCTGGCTGCTGGGTGCAGAGCAGATTTGTTGTTGTGCAGCCACTAAGTCACGTCTGACTCTTTGCGAACACCATGGACTGCAGCCTGCCAGGCTCCTCTGTCCATGGGATTTCCCAGGCAAAAATACTGGAGGGGGTAGCCATTCCCATCTCCAGGGAGTCTTTGCGGCCCAGGGATAAAACCTGCATCTCCTGCATTGCAGGTAGATTCTTGACCACTGAGCGACCAGGGAAGCCTGAAGAACAGGTTGTTCAGAGGCAAAGTGGGATCAGGGAGACCGAGGGGGATGGAGAGAGAATGGCTTGGACTAATGTAGGAGCAAGAGAGATGGTGACAAGGGGCTGGATTCTAGCACATTCTGAAGGTGCAGACACCATGATTCGCCAGTGCATTGGACTGTGGGGTGTGAGAGATTTTGGATTATTCCAAAGGTTTGGGCCCACACAGCTGGAAACGTGTAGCTTCGGTTGTGGATGGATTCTGTTTGAGATGTACGTCAGACATCCACGTGGAGGTGTCGAGGAAGGAGCTGATATCCAGAGATGGAGTCCAGAGGAGAGGTCAGAGCAGTGATAAACTCCAGGGAAGGACTGCCTCCCAGCCCTCCCGCATCATCTGACTGAGGTCCTTGCTTATCAGCCCTACACACCCAAATCTCCCCATCACAGCACCTATCACAGGAGATTATAGCCCACTGTGGACTTGTCTGCCTTCCCCACACAACTGCGTGAGAGAAAAGGTTTTGTGTCTCTTGTTTATCATTTGCCAGGGCCTGGGTACACAGGAGGTCCCAGGCACATGGCTGTTTGAATGAACAGGATACCACAAAGAGGGGTTAAAAAATGACTAAAAAGTGCCAGTGTTCCCAAATACTGTCCTCCCTTTCCTGAGCCAGATAATGTTATCTTTTCCAGCAGGCTGTTCAGAACCCTGCCCCTTCCTGACCCTATCAGACTTATTTATGACAGAGGAAGATAGTCCGGAAAATAGCCAGATGGCTTTTGATTGTTAAGACAATCTATATACAAAGAACCAGGAGAGAGAGTAAGGGCAGGGCAGGGCAAGGAACGTTTGTACAGATCTGGCCGCTCAGGCTGCAAATGGAATGGGAGTTCCTTTCCTTGTTTTAAAAACCTTTAAGGTGGGAGGTGTTAAATGTGACTCCAGGGTAGTATGAGTGAGAAAGAACTGGGGAGAGAAAAAAGGAAGGTGTGAAGCTTTAGGGGAGAGAACTGGCTCCCTCCATGCATGGCTTTAAAAAAAACAACATGCTTGGGACAGTTTATTGGGAAGACGGCAATCATAAACATACGTGTACCTGAGTTTGGGGAGAACGGATACAGATATATGTATGACTGAGACCCTTAGAACTGTCCACCTAGAACTATCACAACATTGTTAATCGACTACATCCCAATATAAAATAAAACATTTAAAAATAAATATATGTGCACCTTCCCTGGTAACTCAGCCGGTAAAGAATCCTCCTGCAATGCCAGAGACCTAGGTTCGATCCCCGGGTTGGGAAGATCCACTGGAGAAGGGATGCGCTACCCACTCCAGAATTCTGGCCTGAAGAATTCCATGGACTGTATAGTCCATGGGGTCACAAAGAATCAGATACAACTGAGTGACTTTCACTTTCACTTTCCATAAAACAGCAGCAAGGTTCTTGAAGGAAAAAAAATCAGGAAGCAAAAATGAACAAAACTAAAGATAGAAGCAGATAAAGCCCAAATCATTGTAGGAGATATTAACAGCCCTTTCTGCGTGATTGATTAAAAAAAAAAAAACTAATTTTTAAAAACTTGGCAAGGATATAGAAAAATCCTACCAAAGTTGTGGGCCAACCTGACCTAGTCCACATTTATAAAACACTACACCGAACAACAGCAAGATTTTAAAATTTTCAAGTCTTTCAGAAAGAGACCATAATCTGGGCCAGGAAATAAGTTTCATTAGAATATTTAAATCTTGAGTATGTTCTCTGATCACAATTAACAAACCAATAACAATAAAATATGTAGGAAATCCCAAATATTCAGATAGCATATCCCTAAGTAACCCATGGATCAAAGAAGAACTCATAAGGGAGACTGGAAAATATCAAACTGAGTGATAATGAAAACAACATCAAATCACAATTTCTGGGAAGCAGCTAATGCGGTGATTGCAGGGAAATTCTTAACTCTGACTCTGTGGGCGTGCGTGCGCGGGTGCGTGCTAACTCGCTTCAGTAGTGTGTGACTCTTTTCCACCCCATGGACCGTAGCCCGCCAGGCTCCTCTGTCCATGGGATTCTCCAGGCAAGAACACTGGAGTGGGTGGCCGTGCCCTCCAGAGATCCTCCCCACCCAGAGAGCCAACCTATGGCTTTTGCACTGCAGGCAGATTCTTTACCGCTGAGCCCCCCTGGAAGGCTCAACTTCGTGGTGTGTGTGTTAGTCACTCAGTTGTGTTTAAATCTTTGCGACCCCGGGCCGTAGCCCGCCAGGCTCCTCCGTCCCTGGGATTCTCCAGGCAAGAATACTGGAGTGGGTGGGTAGCCATTCCCTTCTCCCGGGGATCTTCCCAACCCAGGGATGGAACCCCGGTCTCCTGCATTGCAGGCAGATTCTTTACCATCAGAGCCACCAGGGAAGCCCATATGGGGGGAGGGACCATAATTAATGACTCAAGGGTCTACCTCTAAAAGCTAGACAAAAGACGAATAAAGTAAACCCAAAATAATAGAAGATGAAAAAGAGGAAGGATAAGAGCAAAACTCAGTGAAATGAAACACAGACGGCCGACAGAGAAAATCAGCAAAGCTACACGCTGATCCTCTGAAAGGATTCACCAAGTGGAAAACCACAGGCTAACACTAGGCCTTTTATTTTAGTATTACTTTTAGTTTTTCGTGCTGACTGTGCATGGACTGGCCCACAGGGTTAACGGGTGCATACGGGTTACGGGGCAGGAAGAGGAGAGAGCAGTCAACAGCGTCCGCGGTTCCTCTGTTCCAGACAAGCACACGTCCCCTGCTCAGCGCCGACCCCTCGGCTCACTGCTGGATCCTTCGGATGCTCTGCACCTGGAAGGTCTGGGCGTGAGAGCCCCACTCCCGGAAGTGCTTATAGTCGCCTGAGTGGTGGTCACACTCCAGCACGTACTGAAAACCTCGGTAGCCAGGAAACTGGGAGCAAACCCAGCTGCAAAAGGGAAGGGGGCAGGCCGTTACCTTTCAAGAGGCACCAGCACGGCCACCAAGGCAGAGACACAGGGGGAGCCGCGGCTGCGAGCACACTCCAGCCACCCCGCATTCCTGCCCAGAACGCGCCCTGCTCTGCCCGCCACCGATCACGTGCTTCTGTCTGCCAGCAACACCCTTCGGGCCCTTCTTTGCCTGGTTGAGTTAATATTTATCGTCCAGGTCTCAGCCCGATCTTCACTGCAACGGGGTCGGTCTGACTTCTCGTCCAAATTAGGCCACGGTCCCTCATCGTACCTTTGTAGCACTCGCGCAATTAGGTAATTAACATATTATTTGTAAAAAAAAAAAAAAAGTCAGGCTCCTCTGCCAACAGTAAGCACCTGTGTGCCCTGGTACATTGTTATTTAGTGCCTACACAATGCCTGGCACAATAAATATTTGATGAGGAAAGGGAGGGGGAGGGGGGAGGGAGGAGGGGGAGGGGAGGGGGAGGGAAGAGGAGGAGAGAAGGAAGAGGGAGGAGGGGGAGGGAGGAGGGGGAGTGGACGGCGGGAGGAAGAAGGGAGGAGTCTTCCTCTTCATTGACCCTCACATTGTTCAGGACTAGACAAGGGCTGGTGTCTCTTTCTCTGAGCTTCCCTTCCCCTTTCTATACGAGGGAGGCGGACTCGAGATTCCCAAGAGGTCCATCCTCCTCCGGAGGTGTCCCCCCGGCCCTCTCAACCTCCTCTCTGTCCCCGCAGAGCACAGCCTCGATCCACTTACGCCCCCGAGTGGACGTGGAAGGAGCCCACTTCATTGCCATCCCAGCCCATCGCCTGGAGGGAGGGGTAATCATCACTCAGCTCTCCCTTCCTGCCCAGGAAGTTCTCCTGCTCGAAGATGGTCAGCCTCGAGTCGCGGTGGTTCTGCAGGGAACAGAGTCAGAGCATCAGGGTGTCAGTCGGAAGCCCCAGCCGGCCCCTGCATCCCAGCTCTCGTCTCCAAAAATCAGCCTTCCTCTCCAGCCCTCTGGAAGGACAATAAGGCAACAGGCACTGGAAACCTTACAAGAGCCAAAACCTTCCAGAAATTTACACAAAATAAACAAGGACAACAAGCCTTGGTGATAAAAGAAAGAAAAGAATCAAAAAAATCAATATGATACCCAACAGCAGGGGATCAGGGGGTAAGCTGGAGTGTTGCATAGGGTTAAGAGAAGGGTGTGGAGATCTGGGTTCAAATCCTGATTTTCCACACACCAGCTGACTGAGCTTAAAAACATGCCCCACATATACACAATGGAATATTACTCAGCCATTAAAAAGAATGAAGTAATGCCATTTGCAGCAACGCGAATGGACCTAGAGATTGTCATACTGAGTGAAGTAAGTCAGACAGGGAAGGAGGAAATACCGTATGACATTCCTTATATGTGGAATCGAAAAAGAAATGATGCAAATGAACTTAACTTACAAAACAGAAAGAGACTCACAGACTTAGAGAATGAACTTAATGGTTGCCGGAGGGGAAAGACGGGGGGATGGGATAGTTAGGGAGTTTGGGATGAACATGTACACACGGCTATATTCAAAACGGATAACCAACAAGGTCCCACTGTATAGCACATGGAACTCGGCTCAGTGTCATGTGGCAGCCTGGATGGGAGGGGCGTTTAGGGAAGAATGGATACTTGTATATGTGTGGCTGAGTCCTTTCCCTGTCCACCTGAAACCATGGCAACATTGTTAAATTGGCTATACCCTAATACAAAATAAAAAGTTTAAACAGACAAAAAAACCTGTCCCACAGCATTTCTGAGCCTGTTTCCGCATCTATAAAATGAAATTAACCACATCCACTTTTGCAGAACTTGTAAACTAGGTAGAGGCAGGGATCGCTTCGGTGAGAGCCCGTGTGGGTCCCCATATGGGCACAGTGGCTGGGCTGTCTGTGGAACAAGTGATCAGCCATAAGACAGTATACTAGGTAGGCACCATGGAAAATGTCATAGGTGAGATTTAATCACCCAAAGGGTGACTGGAATATATTTGCAGAGGGGGTAAGGCTGGTTTCCAAGCTTTAGGTTCATTATGATTCAATTTGTATAACCAAATGAGATGCATATGTAGATATATAGCCTTAGATGGTATAGATACACAGATCTAGACATCGATATGGACATCAATCACTGCAGATAGAATCTGTGGGTAGCACAGAAACCAAGGAAATCTCAAGTACCGATAACAGCAGGCTTCTGTCTCAGAAGTGTGGGTATAAGTGACTTTTATTTTCTTATTCAGCCATATTGGGTTTTTCCCTGAACTTTAGGGGATACATACATGTGCTGTAGTTATTTAAAATTCATCAAAATTGTTTTTGAAGGAGAAAAATACACCTTTTTGAGCCTCAGTTTTTCCATCTGTAAAATGGGGATAATAATACTCACCTCGCCCCATACTCTGTAAATAGTAGCTAAAATATAAAATCAGGAACACTGACAATGAATCAGGAATAAGACATAGGACCCTTCTTTCTCACATCACCCTGCCATCTCTGGTACCCAGCCTCTCCCAGTGTGGTCCAGAGGTTAAGACTCCATGCTCCCAACACAGGGGGCACAGGTTCAGTCCCCAGTCAGGGCACTAAGATCCCAAAGGCCGCACAGCACGGCCAGAAAAAAGGAAAAGGACACAAAACAGGAAGGAGTTCATATCACAACCAGAGTAGCAATGGGCAGAATGTCTGTGGTGGGCTCTGTCCATATGTACATTTTTTTCCCCAGAACTTAAGTACCATGGCCCCATTTTAAGATGAAGAAACTGAGGCTCAGAGAGGGGAGGGACCGCCACAGCTTGAAGCAGTGATACGAGAATCTGAACTCTGGACATCCAATTCCCAAGCCCCCACTGGAGGGGCTCAGCCCCCCACCCCCGCCTTCAGGGACCAGGCAGTGTCGGGACTCACAGCGCAGGCCACTGGCCGGAAGGAGGTGAGCCGCTCGGCGGGGTAGGACGTGTTGCCGCTCCACGCATCCCAGGATGGGTACTCACCCCGCTCCAGCACATACTGCTGCCCTTGGAAGCCGGCGTGCTCAAAACCCACCCACCTGCCAACAGACGGTAGAGCATACAAGAGGTTAGGAGGCCTCCGACCCTGAGTTCTAGACCAGTGGTTGTCATACAGAGGTGACTTTGCCCCCCACCCACCCAAGGAGGCATTTAAAATGTCTGCAGGCATTTTTAGTTGTCTTGCTGGGAGTCCGGAGG
The DNA here is from genome assembly GCF_029407905.1 of Bubalus kerabau. Classification (NCBI taxonomy): domain Eukaryota; kingdom Metazoa; phylum Chordata; class Mammalia; order Artiodactyla; family Bovidae; genus Bubalus; species Bubalus kerabau. Next base: position 70,410,532 of record NC_073639.1, on the reverse strand, counting down.
AGAGATTTGCAACTGGCATTTGTGAGCAGAGGCTGGGGATGCTGCTAAACATCCTCCCATGCACTGGGCAGCCACCAGCACGGAATTACCTGACCCCAAACATCTGTAGTGCCAACGTGGAGAAGCCCGCTGCCTCGCTGTGCATCCTGCAGGCAGGGGACTGGCCCCTTGCAGGTACCCTCCACCCTCGCGCCTGTCCCCCTGGGCCACGTAGATGAGACTTGACCATGTGCTGACTTCAGCTTTGGCCATCTCATTAATCTCCGTCTCTCTTTTTACTTTTTTCAAATTTATTTTATTTTTGGCTGCACTGGGTCTTCGCTGCTGCGCACGGGCTTTTCTCTAGCTGTGGTGTGCAGGCTCCTTATTGCAGTGGTATCTCCTGTTTTGGAGCACAGGCTCTAGGGCACGGGCTTAAGTTGTTGTGGCCCATGGGCTTAGCTACCTCAAAGCATGTGAAATCTTCCCCAGCCAGGGACCAAACTCATATCGCCTGCACTGGCAGGCAGATTCTTTACCACTGGACCACCAGGGAAGTCCCCCCTCTCTTTTTAAACAAAACATATCTCATGCTCAGAGCCTCAGTCAAGCAGCAACACTTAACTAAAAATTACTAGCATTATTTTTCACTATATTTTTAGTTACCTTCCACTTTTGGTGAGTGATCTTGACTTTCGATTTGTACCTAACAGAGACATTTCAGACCCAACACTGGATTTTGAAGGTCTGCCCCCACAGGGCTGCCTCGTCCAATGTGCAGACTCTGTGAAAGGCACCGCTGCCCTCCCATACACCCAGCTACATTTGCAACCTGTGCAACCTTACACTGCCATCCTTCATGCTCCGCAGCATCTCACATCCATGGAGGCACACCGGTACAGTTAGAGCCTGGGAAGATAGGACCTCGAACGTCTAAAAGTCCCAGCACCCCTCTCTAGATACCTTCCTGTCTCCCCAACCCCAGCTCCGATCCCCCTGGACTCACGCGCCACTCAGCACTTTCAAAGATCGAACAGTCTCGAAGCCAAGCTCCAGCACGCTGGGGCACTCAGCCGTGAACTCATGCCGCCGGCCCTGGAAGCCCTCCTCATCCCACACCACGATCTATGCCGGAGAGAAAAGGTAGGGACCCACATCAGAGTGCTGGGCAGCGGGGCGGAATGGGGGACGGTGAGGGGTTAGGAACGCACCCCAGGACTCAGTGTGGGGCAGGCCAGGTAATGCAGGGAGGCAAACTCAGATGCCTTCAGGGTCCAGGGAGGGGAGGGTGAGAGCTGAGACCCCGGGAGCACAGGCCCTGCTCAGCGCCACCTACTGTTGCCACTTGGTAATGCGACCAACCGTACAATTTTCCCAAGACAACCCCTGTAACAACCTTTCTGTGAGCTCTCCCGGTGTTCAAAGGCTGACGACAAATTCAGAGGTTTTAGGGTTGTTTTTTTTTTTTTTTTTTCTTCTTCTTCTTTTTTAACACAGAGGAAACCAAAGGAAGCATGCCCAGAGACTGTGCAACATCACCAGTTGGCCTTTTCTGCCAGTGGTAGTGATGTTGTCGACTCTTTGCGACCCCGCGGACTGTGGCCCGCCAGGCTCCTCTGTCCATGGGATTCTCCAGGCAAGAACACTGGAGTGAGTTGCCATTCCCTTCTCCAGGGGGTCTTCCCAACCCAGGGATCAGACCCAGGTCTCCTGAGTTGCAGGCAGACTCTTTACCGTCTGAGCTACAAAGACCTGTTTTCTGCCAGAGAGATGGTTACGTTTGGGGACAGGAAGCCCCAGCTTCAAGTCAAGAACCTCTGTGTGTGACCTCTGGCAAGACCTTCTCCCTCTCGCAGCCTCGACTACATCCTCTGTGAAATGGGTCCTCATTACCGCCCCGCTCCAGGGGTGAGGTGGGAACTCAGTGAAGGTGGGGCAGGGGTCCGCAGGACTCGGGTTTGACCTGTGCCCTCCCCCTCCCGACGTCGCCCCCCCCACCCCCAGCGCCTCTCCCTACCTTCCAGAGTCCCGCCGACTTGGTGCACTGCAGAGACATGCCGCTCGTTTCCTAGGCGACAGAAGAAGGTGAGGTAGCTTCCACTCTGACTCTGCTCCCCTCCTTGAAGCCAAAGTCTGGTTTGAGCAGATGGGTACCCAGGTGGGGTCCAGAAGTGCCCCAGATGAAGGGCAAAGTGCGGCTTTGGGCTTGTCCCCCTCCTCCACTTTCCAGTACCATCTCCTTCTCTTCCATCCTCTCTGTCTCAAAATGAACCCATTCTGGGTCCTGTTCCTCTAAGCCCCCTCGGTGCTGCTTTGTCTACTCAGTAGGGGGAATTTTCCATGGCTGCAGGTGGGTGGGTGCTGCACCCCTGGCAAGCCCCAAGGTGCTCAGCTTGAGAGCCTCCCAAAGACAGCGCCTGACCTAGAAAGGAGGCTCTAAGAGCGTAAGGTGAGGCCACAGGATTACAGGAATCATTTGGGTTTCAAACGGCGGTCGCAGGTACCGGTCTCGAGGTCTGGAGCCTGGTTTGATGAGGATAGCATTTGGGATGACTCAGTGGTATACCCCCAGGACTGGGGACGAGGGGCTCCCCTGCCTCCCAGGAGACTCACCCAGAGCTCGAATCCCACCCCTTCTCCAAGCCGGGGACTTACCGAGATGGACCCAGAGAACATGCCAGACCCGGGAACGGCCGAGGTCAGGCTCTTATAGGCAGGGAGGAGAGAGGGCCCCTGGGGGGGACAGAGCCCTGACTCAGCAAGTGAGTGACGGGAACAAAAGCCAAGCCTGCTTGTGGCTCTGATGGAGAGGTGTCAGCACCATTGGCCTCGGCTGGGAGGGAGAGGCCAGGGTGCCCCCCTCGGGGATCACCCATGAAGAAGGCAAGAGGAAGACGGTCCCCCCTAATCAGCTCCACCCTAATCCAGCAATGGATCAAGAGTCCAAACACCTCAGCCTTCCTAGCCGTGTGACCTGGGGCAGGTCCTCCCCGCTATTTCTTCCTGTAAAACGGAGCAAGGGTAAACTATAAAAAGGCATGAGAGTATGCCACATGCCTGGCACAGGCATTCAACAAATACCTATGCCTTTCCCCTCTCCCAGCTCCCTTCTTCTTCTTCCTCCGGTAGGGGCAATCAGGGTGGACTTCATGGCAGACACTCGGTTCTGAAGGGTGGCATTGAAACTCAGTTCTGAAGGGTGTAGAGGATTTATAGCGAGTGAGATGCTTTTGCTAGGCAAGAGTGCACAGGTGGGAGTCTGGGGCTGGTGACCCAATGGGGCTGAAGGAGCGCAGAGGGACGCAGGCAGGACAGGTGGCTGGGCCAGGGCCTCTGGGGCCCACAAAGCCCAGAGACGGGTCCAGCTCGCTCCGTGGGCAGAAGGAAGGCGCTGGTGGCCTGAACATGCTTTACAAACTGTGCTGCACCGCCGAACATCCGGGGTTTGTGGAATTCGCTTCGCGCACACGTCTCCCCCCCATTCCTACCCTCTGAAATTGGCCCAAGAGGGTCCTCTCACGGCATAGGGAAGACCATGACTGGAAACCAGATCCCTCCAGGTGAGCTGGAGAACGTCCACGTCAGCTCACGGAGCTGTGAGCTGTGAGATGGCAATACTAGTGCCCTCTGGGTGGGTTCTATGCAGCCCGATCAAAGGCACGGCTTTGAGATCAGGTTGCCAGGAAGGTGAAAGAACAAGAATGCAGCCTCCGTAGCCAGACGGCCCGGGTTTACGTCCCACTCTTGGTGGCTGGGTAACCTTGAGCCTGTTACTTCGTCTCTCCAAGCCTCAGTTTCCTCATATGTAAAATGGGTATACAGGTAAATTGGGTTCAGCCTAAGAGATGCGGTATTGTGAGGGTAAATGTGACTTACACACAAAGAGCATCACGGTTCTGGAACGGCTCCTGGAACCTGACATTCATCATGTGTCTCCATCATCAATGGCATCATTGCAGCTAATTAAAAAAAAAAATTACTATCGACACATCTTCACTTCCATGTTTATTGCAGCGTTATGCACAATAGCCAGGATGTGAAAATAACCCAATTGTCCATAATATTGGATAACTGAAATAACCTAATTATCCATCCACTCTTTATCCAATGAGTGGATATATAAGATGTGATATGTAGGTACAATGGAATATTATTCAGCCTTGAGAAAGAAGAAAACCCTACCATTCGTGACAACACAGATAGACCCCCAAAGGCATTATGCTAAGCGAAATAAATCAGAGAAAGACAAATATCGTAGGATCTCACTTACACATGGAACTGTAAAAAGACAAAATAAGAGAAGTGGAGAGTAAGATGGAGGGAGCCGGGAGGTGGAAGAAACAGGGAGATGATGTTCACGGGGCATAAACTTGCAGTTATAAGGTTAACGAGTTTGGGGACCTAATGGACAGCATGGTGATTATAGCTGGTGGTGTACCGTACACTCTAATGCTGCTTAGGGAACAGAGCTTTCGTGTTCTCCGCACAAGAACGTGAAGAGTAACTGTGAGGTGGCAGGGAGGTGGCAATCACCGTGCACTTTGTAAATGTATCAGGTCAACGTTCGGCACACCTTTACCCTGCTGTGTGCCGGTTATATTTCAGTACAGCTGGGGGAAGTGATTCCTCTTAAATGTTTGTTAAATACTTAATGAATACCCTTAATTACCTGAAAATACTTACTTGTATGAAAGCAAGAGGGCATGGCTTTTAAGAGCTTGGGTTCAGGAGTTCAAAACGTGTGACTTCCAATTCCATTCTTACTGATGAAGAAATGGGCTGAGAGAGGGCAAAGGGATTTGCTTCGGTTTCCTCGTCTGCGAAGAGGATCAATCCCAGCGCCCCCACCGAAATAATGAGGATTACAGGAACCACGTCAGTCAGATGCTCAGAGTGGAGCCACCCAGCATGGGGGGGAGAGGGAGGCATAGGAGGGGCCCCCCTACCTCCGCCCCCACCGTTTGGCTGACCACCCATTGCCATAGGGGACACGGAACTGCCCCAGACGTCTTGGCCCTGAAACCCAGACCTGTGGGTGGCCCCCACCACAGGCATCTTGGCCCCCGTTCCAGTGGCTGCCCCGTCCTGTGGTTGCTGCCCCCCACAACAACCAAGGTCTTGGCCCAGGATGAAAGGCTGGGGGGGAGGCTGGGAAGTGAGGGGGTGTGAGGTGGGGGTTGGGCAGACAGCAGAGCTGCCCCTGGGTCATGCAAGGCGGAGCTGGGCTCCGTGGGGAGTCTGGGACCCTGGACCCCCACAGAAGAAACAAGAACCTAAGGAGAATCTCATTCTCCCCCACCCCATCACCACCACCAGGGGCTGGGGAGGCAGACTCCAGGCCGGCGTGGCCCGGCAGTGCCCCGTGGTCCCCCAGTGCTGGCTCGATTGTCAGTTCATCCTGTGTGGCCGTGGTGAAATCCATGGTTCCCCCCGGGCCTCAGTTTCTCCAAGTGTGAAATGTGGGGATTGGATGGGGAGATTTCTGGCATCTGTTCCCTTGTTCCGACTCTTTACTGCTCTATTTGACATCTGTCTCTGTCTGTCTGTCCCTCTCTGTTGCCATCGCCCTTCCCTCTCCCCATCCGTATTTCTGTCTCCATCATCCCTCTTTCTCTGTCACTCTCCACTTCTCCCAACCTGAGTCCCTGTTCTCTCTCCCAACTGGTTTCCCTGGTTTCCCCTGCACCCAGCCCATTCCTGGCTCTGCCCTCTCTGTGCCTTAGTTTTGCTCATCTGACAAATGGGTATAATCAAAGTACCCGATAAGGTGGATTGTCCTGGGGACTGACCCAGATGGCAGGGGTAACGCATTAGTGCTACCCCTTGTCCCCTGCCTTCCTGGGCAGCAACCCCACAGGGACACCTGAGCCACTTGTAACCGCAGACACAGAGGCCCCAAGGGACAGACTTTCCTAAGGCCACGCAGCGCAGAGTGGCTGAGCCTGGATTCCAACCCAGGTCTCCAACTGACCTTCTGGAGGCTCCCGCTTTCCCTGGATTGGCAGCCAGTGGGGACCCCATCACAGGCCCATACCCGGCGGGGGTTTGTGAGAGCAGCTTTGGGGCAGGGGCCCGGCAGAGGCAAGGCCATGTGGCTGCCGGCCAGGGTTTCTGCTGTGCGTGCTGGGCTCACAATGGAAAGTGCTGGTCTCCGCAGGAACCCAGCAGAGCCAGGGCTCCGAGGCCCCCCGACTCTCTGCCCAGGGCCTGCTGAGCCAGCTGCCACTTTGTGCCACAGAAGACAGGATCTGGTGTCTGCCAGACTATAAAATGGGGGGTCGGCCTCTGGTCACCCACTGCTCCAAGCCTGCCCGCCTGCCTGTCCTCCAGCAGCAAATAGCAGGGCCCCAGGTAAGAGGGGACCCACCCTCGGCCAAGAGCCCCAGGGGAGGGGAGGGGAGTGAGAAAGGGAGACAGAAAGCAGGGATAGAAGAGAGTCAGAGAGATGGGCGTAATCAGGAGACAGGTGGGGAGAGAGAGGAGGCAGAGCGAGGAAGAGAGGGAGGGAAGAAAAGAGAAGAAAGACAAAGAACAGATAGATGCAGAGGTATAAACAGGGCAAGACACTGGGGGCGAAAGAAGCAGAAAGAGACAGGAGGGTAGGCACAGAGAGAGAGAAGATGGGAATAAACAGGAAAACTGAGAGGGAGGGGTAGGGGAGGAGGAAGGGAGCGATGGATAGAGAGGGATGGGGGGTTGGGTTGTGGCAGGGCAGGAAGGAACCCAGTGCCAGCCCAGGGGACTGTGGATTCAGAGCCTGACTTTGGGGGCGGGGGAAGCAAGAGCCTGGAAGCCACAGATGTGGCCCAGCTGTCTGGCCTCCCTACAGCCGGGCAGAGCACCCCGGAGCGCTGACAGTCCTTCTCAAGAGGCAGCCCAGGGAGGGGTCTGCTTGCGCCCAGCTAGCTCTTCCTCACAGAAAGTGTTCGGGAAGCTGCAGCCAGGGACTCTTGATCTGTGCTGGATGCGGGTCCTGGAGTCTCTGGGAACGGTCTCCAGAGTTAAAGGGGGCATTTTCCACCCCCTGGGGACAAAAACAAGGCGTTCTTCAAACACTCAAGGCGCCCATGACCCCAAAGTAAGGAGGAACCACTGGAACTGACCAAAGGTCTCTCCACCCAATGCCTACACGGCCACAGCCCTTCTTTTAGAATCCTGACAGGTGTCTCCTGAGCCTCCGCAGCCCAGGCCTGTGTCTGCACCCACACACCTGTTCCCAGGCAATGCCAGAGGCACGGTTTCAGAAAAAGGAGAGAGGAAGAGGCATTAGTGCAATCTCTGGACAGGTGTTAAGTGAGCCTCTCCCATGTGCCCGGTGCTGAGCCAGGCACTGAGGGCAGAAGGATGAGTCGATCAGGATAAGCAAGTGGCAAAGCCTCGGTGGCACAGATGGTAAAGCGTCTGCCTGCAATGAGGGAGACCTGGGTTCGATCCCTGGGTCAGGAAGATCCTCTGGAGAAGCAAATGGCAACCCACTCCAGTACTCTTGCCTGGAAAATTCCATGGACTGAGGAGCCTGGTAGGCTACAGTCCACGGGGTTGCAAAGAGTCAGACACGACTGAGCGACTTCACTCAAAAAGCCCAGTCTCTGGGTTTGTCTGGTGGCATTGAAACTGGAGGGAGTCCCACCACTTAGCAGCTGTGTGGCCTCGGGCAGGCCCCCTCCCCTCTCTTGAGCCTCAGCTTGCTCCGAGGGTATAAGAGGTTATCCTGAGGGAAGGATGCTGCATTCATGAGCCTCATATCTCTCGGGCTTCCCCGAGTGGGACATTCTTGTTATGAATCTGCTGGGGCACGTGGAAGGTGCCCTGAGCCAAGAAGCGTGCTAAGTGATGAAAGCGTGAGAAGTGACTCCAGGGAGCAGAGAGGAAGGACACGAGAGCCAGCGGGGTGCAGGCAGCTAGGAGGAATGAGGGGGTCCCCCCAGAGGAGATAGGAACAGAAAGCTTTCCAGGCTTCTGTCTTAGAAGGAGAAAGAGAGGAGGTGAGTTTGGAGGAACCTGAGCATACAGGCGGATGGGGGGACGAGAAGCAGGGGGGCAGCTCGGGGGTTGCCGGGCCTGCCTGAACCCGGGCCAAAGGGTTCTCTTCACAAAACTTCCCCAGGCGGGAACCATGTCTCAGCCCGCGGCCAAGGCCTCGGCCACCGCCGCCGTGAACCCAGGGCCCGACGGGAAGGGGAAGGCGGGCCCGCCCCCAGGCCCCGCCCCGGGATCCGGCCCCGCCCCCGCCCCGGCCCCAGCCCAGCCGGCGCCCGCGGCCAAAGCAGACCTGCCTCCCGGCAGCTACAAGGTGAGCGCGCGCCTGGGGGCGGGGCGGCGGGGCTGCACCCCCGCGCCTGCGCGGCCCCCCGCCCCGCCTCGCCCCGCCCCCGCCCCGCCCCGCCCCGCTCCCCACCTGCCCCCCCACCCCGCGTCCCCGCCAGATGCCCAACAGGCTTGCACCTGCTTTCGAGTTTTTGTCGAAAGCAAGAAACAGAAGGAAAGAAAGCGGGCTGGCTTAGCATCAGGAAACAGCTGTCCCAGAAGGTCATCTCGGGCAGAAGGCCGCCCTCAGCCCCTCCTGAAAAGTGTTTCCAAGCGGCCGGTCAAGCTGAAAGGGCTCCCGGAGAGCTAGGCATCCGGTCCCCTGGGACCGGGTTGGGTTGCAACCGCGGGTATTCAGAACTGGGTCATGACGCGCTGTCAGGCGGTCCACCCGCCCCCCAACCCCACCCCGGCCGGCTTTTACTTATGCGGCCCCTTATTTAATGGTTTAATTTCAATTTGATTTTTCATGAATACAACACGCATCTGCAAACCCCCTATTTACACGAAAAGGCAGGACTTGGTAAACAGCCTCTATCTAACTTCAAAGTGTCCCCCGCCCCCGCCCCTCCACTCCTCCTACCCTCCCCGCACGCCCTCCCGGGAGCCCACCTCCCTCCTCCCCTGGGCGAGGGAACTGCCATCCTCACCCCGCCCCCTCACCTGCTTGCTTGCTGTTTTATGTGCTTTGATGCATTATTCTTTTAAAAGTATATATTTACACTTCATTTGTTTTTAACTTATTGAAATATACTGTATGTAACCGTTCCGGGGTTTTCGTTTTTCTTTTGTACCTCCTATGAGATTTATAACAGCTACTGATGCTGTGGTGCATTGCTGTGGGTCATTTGTTGTGGCTGCTGTGTGATATTGCAGAGCGTGTCCATCACTCCTGACTATCGTGGGGTGGGTGCGAGCTTTGCTGTCAGCCATGTCACCTGCAGGAGCTTCTCTTGGGCGGATAAGTGTAGGAGTGGAAGGGCTGGGTCATGGGTGTGTTGAACCTCTCTCCCTTTTACAGCTGGGGAAATTGGGGCTCGGAGAAGGCACACGCTTGCCTCAGTTCAAGCGAATGGCAACGATTTCCCAGCTCCAGACCACGAGCAGTCAAAAACCAAAATTGGATGCTTAGTGAGAGGAGGGCATTAGCCCATGTAGACACAGGGGCCCCTGCTTCTGGCCTCCCTTGTGGTTTGATGGGTAGACTTATGAATGTTTCCTGAGTATCAGCTCTGTGGCAGAGGCTGGGGCTGGGAGATACAGAAATAGATCCACCCCTTTGGAACTGGTGAGTGAAAGGGGAGAGGGGTACTTAGAGACCCGGAAGAAAAGCACCAGTGACTGTGTATGTGTTACTTGTGCTGCTGATGGGATGGGCACAGTGTGGGGAGGGGGGGTCATTCGACCAAGCTCACTCAGGGAAAGGGTATCAGGGAGGGCTTCCTGGAGGAGGTGACATCTGATCCTAGACCAGGACAGGGGACATGAGTTCCAGGACTGGGGTGTGTGGTGGAGAGGGCGTTCCAGGCAGAAGGAACAGCACAGATAAAAAGGCCTGGAAGGAAGATCCATCAGTTCCTAAGGATGGCACAGACATTAAGTTCAGAAGTGGAGGGAAGGCAGGACAGGATCGTTTCACAGACCTTGGCTCCGAGCAAGCTCTCAGTTGATTTGGGCAGGGCCTGCTCTTCGGTACATAGATACTTAATGCATATTTGCCCTGGAGCCTCTCTGCTTTGGAGGTACTCCCCCCTTACTCTGCTCCCTGGGCACGGGGGCTTCTTTCCTACAGCTGGTGGTCTTTGAGCAGGAGAACTTCCAGGGCCGGCGGGTGGAATTCTCCGGGGAGTGCTTGAACCTGGGAGACCGTGGCTTCGAACGAGTGCGCAGCATCATTGTCAGCTCCGGACCGTGAGTGTGTAGGCGGGCGGTGGGGGGGGGGGGGGGCACTCCCACAGCCTTAGTAAAATAGGAATACGAAAACAACCATAGCTGCTCTTTACTGCCTTCCCCTGTGCTAGCAGAGACGCACACGGTCATCCCTCAGTACCCTCCGTGGGCTGGTTCCGGGACCCCCAGCAGATACCGAAATCTGCCGATGCTCAAGTACCTGGATAAGGCATAGTCCAGCCTGATTTCTGTATTCACAGATGCAGGATCCACCCCCACCCCCCATACTGGGGCCAACTGTGTATTATTTCTAGGGCTTGTTTCAAAGCCAAGAGGGAGGAAAGGGAGGTATGGTTCTCCTTCCCATTTTACAGATGAGGAAACTGAGGCACAGAGAGGTGATCTGATAAGCATAAGGGCACGCTGACAGTAAGGCATGATTCCAGGCTCCAGAGAAATGTTGTTTCTGCTGCAGAAGGGGCCCCCTGCCCATCACTGATGGCAGAAGCAGGGCAAAGTGCCAGGTGTCCACTAGCTGTCCCCTCTCCTGGGCAGCAAGCAGCCTTTAGGATAGTAACGAGCTTCTGTTGAGTGCCCACGAGGTGCCAGGCACCAACTGAGGGCTTTACCTAGCTGATCCTACAGTGCTGTGTGGGAGAGGGGTGGTTCTTATTCCCATTTGATGGATAGGGAAACCGAGGCTCAAAGGGTGAGTGGCAGAGCCTGGGTTCGACTCAAGTTGACGAGTTTCACTCACAGTGCCTGTATCATCCTGCTCCACAGGCTGCCCCTGACTCTCTGGGCCTAAGGCAGGAATAATTGTCCCTTGGACATAGTGGTTGTGCCAACTTCAACCCCTGTGGACTACGCTCAGGGCACAGGGCCAACCTCTGGACAAGACCCACAGGGCCTGTTTGCCTCATCTCTCCAGCCAAAAAGCCCGCAAGGGGTGTGATCAGCCAGTACACCTGGCATCCCAGGGCTCTGGGTGCTACAGAGGGCAGAGATAGGCTTTGAGATCAGACAGGCCTGGGTGAGTCCCAACTCCCCTGTTTACTTTGTTCAGTGTCTGAGCCTCAGTTTCCTCATCTCTGAAATGGGCAGAGTAATGGTCCCCACTCCCTTCCACTAGATTATTCTCAAGTCTGAAGGCAATAATGCAGCATGGAACTGGCATTCTGTGGGTGCCCAGACGTTAGCTGGTGGTAACGAGGATTATTGATGCTCCCTGATGCTCTGTGTGTTTAGCCAAGTTACCATGGGCCAGGGTAGGCTGGTAACCTCAGCCCCACCCTCAGATTCAAAGCCCAGCTGAGAAGAGAAGCTGCCGGATGTGGCCAGTTTGGGTTTTCAGGCTTTTTTCATTATCAGTGACTCAAACCCAGAGTATTTCTCCTCCAACAAAGATGCAGCTGGTCTTTGGTGTGTGCTCTGGGACTGCGCCTGGTGGGAGAGATAAGGACCTGTGTCCCAGGGCCCCGGGCCCGTGTCAGGACCAGTAGGGCCCTGGGAGAAACAGTGGTGGAGAAAGCGATGGAGGGGATGGGGTGAGCGGGGTGGGGGGAGGAGAGGTGTGCCCTCACACAGGTGGGGAGGGGAGGCAAGCCCACCTGAAACCCACGAGGCCTCAGCGGACACTCGCCACCTCCGCCGTGTGACTTTACACCAGTGACTTAACCCCTCTGAGCCTCAGTTTCCCACGTCTGTGAACTGAGATTCCTGCACTACCTCTCTCCTTGTTCATATGAGCCACAGGAGATGAGAAAAGGCACTAAGATAGACAACTCCTCACTCGTATACCAGACCCTCACTGGGCACTGTGACTCCTGAATAAGACAGTTTTAGGAGAGGGTGGCAGGGTGGCAAGACCACATCAGTGTCTGTCTTTCCATAAGCTCAGATCTCCGGCTTCCCTTCCTCTTTAATCATGAACGATCTTGCTGGCTGTGTTTTCTCTTTAGACCCATATCACCTCCTGACAAGGTAGATGCAATCCTTTCTTCTCCTTGATGGAGGCTTAATGAGCTCAAGTGACTTGCCCAGATCACACAGAAAATAAATGCTAAAGTGGGATTAGAACTGGGGTCTGTCTGTTGCCAAAGTCTATCCTCTTGACTCCTGCACGGCACCATCTTCCAAGGCTCCCTCTCCATGCACCCACTCATCCATCCATAGATCAGTTCATCCATCCATCTGCACACTTATTCTCCATCCATTTATTTATCCCTCTGTTCAGCACTCCCTCCATCTGTCCATTCTCTACCATGCATCCAGCCAGCCAGCAATACACTCCTCCATAGACCCATAGATCCAGCCATCTACCCAGCCACCTACCTGTCCATCCACCCATCTGCCTGTTCATTCACCCATCCACCCGTCACCCATCCACCTGCCCATCCTTTTCTCATATGCGCCAGCCTCTGTGGGGCTGTTGCACGTTCGCCTCTATTCTGGAAGAATAAATCTGCATCATCACTTCTGTCACTCTGCTATGTGGGCTGGCGCCTTCCTCAGACGAGACCTGAGGCTCTTTGGACGCGTTCTGTTTCAGCCTGTGGTTGTAGCCTTCCCCGCCCCCATCTTCCCCTTCTCATTCTGGGTAGAGGAGGGTCCCAGCCCCCAACAGGGAGATGAGACTCATGTCAGCGTCCCCAGCCCTCTCTTGTTCCCTGAGAACTCCGGAACACAGAGAGGAAAGTTTAAGGGGCTCCTTCGTCACAGCCTTCTCATCTATGAAATGGGCATCATCTTATCTCCCCCAGAATCCCTGGTCCTTTTAACAACAAGCTCACTTCCCATCCTCAATCAGGCTGCGTTGAGAAAGCCCCCATCTGATGTCAAGCTTATAATTAATCCTTTTAGAGAACTGAACAACTACAAATGCACAATCACATTTAATTCTCATAGGCATCTGAGAGGTAAATATTACTCTCATTTCCCCTTCCACTGCTCCAGTACTGATTACTGTATTCTGTATGCTAGGCCAGCCTTTATCAAACACGATTCAAGCACCTGTATCAATTTTTCCCTACCCCCATACCTCCAGGAATATTATTTGTTTAATATACTTATTTGATTTTTTACAATAGTATCTATTTATTTGGCTGCCCCGGGTCTAAGTTGTGGCACGTGGGATCTTTTAGCTGTGACATGAAAGCTCTTAGTTGCGGCACGTGGGATCTAGTTCCCTGGCCAAGGATCAAACCCGGGCGCCCTGTGTTGGGAGCGTGGAGTCTTAGCCACTGGACCACCAGGGAAGTCCCTACTTCATTTTAAAATGACCCTTTTTTGACACAAATAAACATATATCAAAAGAACCTTTGCATCACTTTTACAAATGGAAAGATAGTATCACCTGCTGTAAGTAAAAGGTATCTGTAGAAGATTCCTACCGTGAACACAGTATAATAGCCTACTCAAGGCTCTGGGCCGGTGGCCTGTTCTTCCTTTGCTACAAAGATAAATTGTTGTTGTTGTTCAGCTGCTAAATCATGTCCCACTCTTTGCGACTCCATGGACTTCAGCATGCCGGGATCTCCTGTCCTTCACTGTCTTCTGGAGTTGGCTCACATTCCTGTCCATTGAGTCAGTGATGCTATCTAACCATCTCATCCTCTTACCGTCCCCTTCTCCTCCTGCCCTCAATCTTTCCAGCATCAGGGTCTTTTCCAGTGAGTCAGCTCTTTGCATCTGGTGGCCAACGTATTGGAGTTTCAGCTTCAGCATCAGTCCTTCCAATGAGTATTCAGGGTTGACTTCCTTTAGGATGGACTGGTTGGATCTCCTTTCAGTCCAAGGGACTCTCAAGAGTCTTTGGGGTTTTAAAAAATGTCTTCTGATGTGTTATTTCCCCCAAGTCCTCATAGGGCTAAAATTATGTGTAAATACTACATCTGGGGAGATATTTGGCTTCTGTAATTATATACACCATCTCATTTAATCCTGCACCAACTTCAAGAAAATAGGCAAATTAGATGAGGAAACCGAGGCTCAGAGAAGTGAAGCGTCTTGCCCATAGTCTCCCAGCCAGTCCGTGGCATAGCCTGGGATCAACCCCTCCCCGCCTCCAGCCTTGGGGCTGCCTTGCAAGGCAAAGATGGGAAGGCGAGTGTGGGGAGGGGCCTTCTGCCCATGATGGCTTCTCCTCTCTGCCTTCGCCCCTCCTGACTCTCTCTACCCTGCCCACCTCTCTCCCCGTCCAGCTGGGTCGCATTTGAGCAGTCCAACTTCCGGGGGGAGATGTTCGTCCTGGAGAAAGGCGAGTACCCACGCTGGGACACGTGGTCCAGCAGCTACCGCAGCGACCGGCTCATGTCCTTCCGGCCCATCAAGATGGTGAGTGGCCCCTGGACCAGGCTCAGGGCTCGGGGGAGATTCTGGGGCAGGAGCAAGCCCGAGGTGTGATGGCCAGGAGACCTGAGGAGTCAGATGAGCAGGAGAAAGGAAGAAGGAATGTTGGGCAGTGAACTCTGAGCTCGTCCGAGGGCAATGTCTCTATGCTAGTCAATTCACAAGGTACCCATGATACACTCATCACGTGCCCTGGGGAGCCCGGGAGCTGCAATGACTGAAGCCTGTGTCCCCTGTTTAAAAACAAAACCCTGTTTTGTTTTTAAATATAGTTTCATTTCTTTCATTTTGGCTCTGATGGGTTTCCATTGGTCCACAGGCTTTTCTCTGGTTGCAGAGAGCGGGGACTGCTCTTCGTTACAGCGCACAAGCTGCTCTCTAGTTGCGGTGGCTTCTCTTGTTGTGGAGTGCAGGCTCCAGGGGACACAGGCTTCAGTCATTGCAGCTCCCGGGCTCTAGAGCACAGGCTCAGCAGTTGTGGGGCTCAGGCTCAGCCGCTCCCGGGCACGTGGGATCTCCCAGATCAGGGATGGAGTCTGTGTTTCCTGCGTTGGCAGGCGGACTATCACTGAGCCACCCGGGAAGCCCCTGGAACCCAGTTTTTTCCTTCTTCACTGCTCTCAAGAGCATGATTGAACCTGCCGGTTGTTGCCTTCCTTGATTCTGTTTGTAGAATGTTGCTAATTCCTGACTACACTTTAGAGCCTCCTGGGGAGCTTTGAAAAAATCTCGAAGTCCACCCAAAATGTCAGACATGCAGGTTGAAGCTTACGTGATGGCTGCAAAGAGGGATATTGCAGAAGGGCACGGTGAACTCCCTGACAAAAGTTCTATATACTGAATTAGCCCCTTTGTAATGTTTAACTAAAGTAACATAACTTCAAGAAGGTTCAAAGCTGAAACAGGTTGGAGTTGTCCCCGAGCCAGTCACAGGGTTTTTTCAGAGTTATGTTGATGGCGATTCATTAGCCAGCCACGTCTTCTCTCACCAAGGTCAGTTTCTGATGATGGTACCAACTTCCGCTTTCCGAGGTGGGAATTTTTATAAAGAGTTGTTGTGTGCGTCCATTTGAGATTATCAGGTGCCCACAGCCAGTTGTTCGGCCTCACCAGATCTATCTTAATGGGTTATCCAATCTGATCGTGTTCTTCTCAGAATCCGAGGCTGAATTATCAGCCTTAGCAATGGACCCTTTGCGAGAATTCATAGATTCTTCTCTCAATCAATGGTCCTTATAAGGCAGTCTAGGTCAACAGACGGCTGTTTGATAAAGCAATCAGCTAGGCCACTTGCAGTAACTTCTAGAGCTTTTCTGTCCAATACAGTAGCTACATGTAGTTCTTAAACACTTGAATCTTGGCTAGTCCAAATGGAGATGTGTAACATACATGCCAGGCTTTGAACACATAGCAAAAAAGAAAAATAAGAATGTAAAACACCTCATTAGGGACTCCCCTGGTGGCCCAGGATTGAACTCAGGGTGCCAGTTCAATCCCTGGTCTGGGAACTAAGATCCCACATGCCACATGGCACAGCCAAAAATTTTTTTTAAAAGACCTCATTAATACTGCTGTGTTGTCTGCCTATTAAAATTAGCACAATTTAGAAATATTTGCTTAAATAAAATATATTATCAGAAAAAAAATCCCAATGCCAGGACCCCACCCCAGACCAATTGAATCTGGATCTCTGGGGCTCATTTGCAGGCACTGATTTCTTTCCATGCCTCTGAGGTCTCTGGGTAGCCAGGGCTAAGAGCCACTGGTCTAGTCCCTCCCCTGTACCCCTGCCACCATCCTGGGTGGCCCATTTTCTCTCTTACCTCCAACTTTTTCCCCAGCTGGGTCCCCTGGCTCCTTTCCAGCCCTCTCTCCTGGGATGTTAGAGGGATCTCTGTCTCGACCATCTCCCACATGCAGTCATTCGTTCCACCACAGACACGTGGACATGTTTCTGCCAGGCTCTGTCATAGGCTCTGGGCGTGCAAGTGTGCTTATAGCAGGCAAGGTCTCTGCCCCCATGGGAGGCAGCTATTGAAAACCTAATCACAGAAATCCACCTGTAATGGCAAACAGCCGTGGTGCTTACTGCACGGGGGTCTTGCAGGGTGTGCTCGGAGAGGGGAAGAGGAAACTGGGGCTCTGGTGTTGGGGAAGGGGGGGTGGGAGTGGCTGGGGTTGATCCGGGGAGAGAGCCCCCAAAGGATGGGGACCGAGTCAGCTGTGGGCACAGCCTTCCGAGGGACAGTTGGGGCAGAGTTTCTGGAGTGAAGATGGGCTGGGTGGAACGAGGAGCTAAAAAGGGGGGGCTGCTGTGGCTGCAGCAGAGGCAGTGGAGGGGAGCAGGGTGCAAGATGGGAGCAGGGACACGCTTCTCTGGAGGGTTCTGCCCCTGGCTGGCTGTGTGACGCCGGTCAAGAAGCTTAACTTCTCTGAGCCTCTGCACCCCTGATCAGCATAATAAAAATATTGAGTGAATTTGTCTGGAGCACTTGGTGTATTCCGGGCATCATGCTAAGTGCCCTATATGGGTTAGCTCTGTGAAGTAGAGGCTGACATCCTTATGTGTCTGGATGAGAAGGGCGCTTCGAGGCTGGATGTTGGCAATCCCACGATGGCCTGAGCAGGCTCAGCTCTCTCTCTCTCTCCACGCCCAGGAGGCCCCATTCACCCCTGACCCGTCTCTCCTTCCCCAGGACG
The DNA here is from genome assembly GCF_029407905.1 of Bubalus kerabau. Lineage (NCBI taxonomy): Eukaryota > Metazoa > Chordata > Mammalia > Artiodactyla > Bovidae > Bubalus > Bubalus kerabau. The sequence goes on along the minus strand of NC_073639.1, from coordinate 70,393,306 downwards.
CCCAGGAGCACAAGCTCTGCCTGTTCAAAGAGGCCAACTTCAAGGGCAACACCATGGAGATCCAGGAGGATGATGTGCCCAGCCTCTGGGTCTACGGCTTCTGTGACCGCGTGGGCAGCGTGAAGGTCTCCAGCGGAACGTAAGGCTGCTCCTGTGGGCCCTCGTCCCCTGCTTCATTTCGAGCTCAGGCAGGCTGGGAGGGCCACCCCCCCGGCCCGACAGGATGTGACATCAGACGTGCAGGAAAGGCCGGAGGCCTGGATTCTGCCAAGAGAGTGTCATCGCCCAAGGGGGCGGGGCTGGAGTCATGTGTTGATGAATTACATGGTGTAAACAATGCTAGCAATTGTCCTAAGAAGTGGGAAGATGCAGCGAGTTGGGGCTTCTAGCCCTGTGTTTGGGTTGGAGAAATAGTGAAACGAGGAGGAGCAGAGTGGATGTGAATAGACCAGTCTGGGTGGGTCGAGGAAGCGGAAATATGCAGGGAGAGTGGAGCTTCTGGGGACATGAGCAGAGAGAGGTGAGACCATGTAACGAAAGGGCCTTGGCCCTGTCACTGATGTGCTGTGGCACCTGGGTGAGCCACAAGCCCTCTCAGTGTCGCCCTCTATACAATGGGCACATCAGAGTTCTTAATCCCAGAGGATTCTTTCTGCTCTGAACTCTAGGATTTGAAGCTTTCAAAACAGAGGCCCCCGCCTTGACCCCATGTCCGTGAGAACACAGGGAAGGGCCAGATACCCAAAGGAGGTCACTTTATCCATCCCCCTACCTCCAAAGAACCATACAAGACACCCCTGATCTCCTCGAGGCAAGTGGAAGGCATCTACCTCTCCACCCCAGATGCTTTTCTGAGTTCCTATAACACCATCAGGGCTGTGGTCTTTTTCTTGCTCTTTTATCTTTCCCTGAGACCCAGTATTCCAGTATGTAAGCCATCTGAAATTTACCAAACATTGTCAATAAGCCAGGCTCTGTGCCCGGCACACGGCGGAGGCTGAGGTGAAGAAGGCTCAGCTCCTGCCTTCAGGGGCTTATTCAGTCTAGCAGGGGGATGTCAGTACACCTGTGAGATGATGTCCAGCAATAATAGATGAGAGATGGTCCACACAGGAGTTAAGAGGGAGAAGAAAGGTTTCTGGGACTGGGTTCTGTGTGCTGGAGTGGAGGGCAGGTCCAAGGTTTACCTGAGGAGGCTAGAACTTAAGCTAGACCTTGAAAGATGAGCAGGGAGTCTGAGGGAGACCTGGAAAGACCCTCCCAGCAGAGACAATGACAGAATTAGAAATTAATCATGTATAATAAGTGGTATTACATGCTTACAATGGACTGAGCACCATGCTAACTTCTTTCAATGAATCATCATCGAGTCTTTACAATACACCCATGAGGCAGGTTTTCATCATCCCCATTTCACAGACAGCAAGCTGGGATTCTGATAAGTCACCTGTCTAGTAAATGGCAGAGCTAGGATTTGAACTGATTGTCTCTGATACCAGAAGGTGTATTCCCAGCCACTTCACACAAATTCACTTTCCGACAAAGGAAACCACTTTCTGAACCAAGACTGCCCCTTCTTATTGCTAACCAGTCCCCAAGCCCTGTCTTCACTCCCTTGGATCCTGTTCTCTGAGCTCCAGGTCATCACTTTCAGTGGAATGTGTATTACTCTCCCTACCATGTATCTGTAATCCACTTAGCAAAGTACTCTGATTCATTTTCCCCTTTGGCCCCCCAAACCCTCATAAACCAGCTCCCATGACCATCCCCGCTTCACTTAGAGGAGGAAGCCGAGATCTGTCAGAGAGGTGAGATCACCGCCCAGAGCCAGCAGGAAGGGGCCAAGCCCGCCCAGAGGAGCCCTGGGTGCCCCGAGCCTGCGAGGACAGGTGAGGGTGGAGAGCAGGCTGCAGGGCTGGATGCAGGACTCGCGGGTCCAGGGGGGCGTCTAGGTGCCCGGTAGTGAGACAGGCCGCCTCCACACCATCCTTCTTGCTTTCCCCCCAGCTGGGTTGGCTACCAGTATCCCGGCTACCGTGGGTACCAGTACCTCCTGGAGCCTGGTGACTTCCGGCACTGGAACGAGTGGGGGGCCTTCCAGCCACAGATGCAGGCCGTGCGTCGCCTGCGTGACCAGCAGTGGCATCGCGAAGGCTGCTTCCCCGTCCTGGCCACCGAGCCGCCCAAGTGAGTCCACGCGCCGCTCGTGTGGCCCGCCCTGCTGCAGGCTCATCATCCCCACTTTCCCCACGCAAATAAAAATTCCTGAAGCCAAGCTGTCTCCTGGGTCTATGAACAGATGCAGGCCTCGGTGTTGGCGCACGACTTCGTCCGTCTTGATAAGTATTGTAATAATCAAAACAGCAAGCACAGGACTTCCCTGGTGGACCAGTGGTTGAGAATCCACCTTGCAGTGCAGGGGACACAAGTTTGATCCTTGGTCAGGGAACTAAGATTCCACATGCCGTGGAGCAACTGCACCCTCACGCCTTGACTAGAGAGTCCACGCGCCACAGCAAAACATCCCACATGATGGAACATAGATCCTGCACGCTGCAGCTAAGACCTGATACAGCCAAATAAATCAAATAATTTTTTGAGTTTAAAAAACTACAAGTCAAAAAAAAAAAAGAACCCAGCCAGTACCACTAAGTTCTTTGCATTCTCTTTGTATATCTTTTGGACAACTCTTCAGTTCAGTTCAGTCACTCAGTCGTGTCCAACTCTTTGCAACCCCAAGGACTGCAGCACGCCAGGCCTCCCTGTCCATCACCAACTCCTGGAGTTTACTCAAACTCATGATGAGTCAGTGATGCCATCCAACCATCTCATCCTCTGTGGTCCCCTTCTCCTCCTGCCCTCAATCTTTCCCAGCATCAGGGTCTTTTCAAATGAGTCAGCTCTTTGCATCAGGTGGCCAAAGTATTGGAGTTTCAGCCTCAGCATTTGAATGACTCTAGGAGGCCAGTATTGTATAATTCTTCCTATTTAACAAGTGAGGAAATTGAAGGTCAGAGAGGGAAAGCGACTTGCCTAAGGTCACACAGCTGTCAAGTCAAGATTTGAACCCAGTCAGGTTCCAGAGTCACAGTCTTAAAAAAAAATCTGTGTTTTCAAATTCTTCTCCTTCAGGTACTACTCTTCTGATTTTTTTTTTTTTTTTTGGCGTTCTCTTCTTACCACCTGTCTTGTTACTTATCATTTTTGTTTAAATAGATAGCATTGTGTGCTTAAATGCATTGATTTGTAAGTAAAACTCGATAACACTACAGGATATGGAAAACTGGCATCCTATGCCATAGATAGGAAGCAGTCATTTAAATAAATATAATTTACAGAAGGCCAAGCACTGAATTATCAGCAGATACCACTGCTTGCTTAAGCTTTGGCCTGCAGCCTGCTCACTCTTTGATGAAATGGGCGATGAGCAAGTGTTGGAGGGAGGTCTGAAAGAAGTGCTTGCCCAAACTGAGCTGTTTCTCCCTGATTTAATCAAAGAAGAGTCAAAAGAGGGTTATTTTCTTGTATCTGATTTAGTCCTGGGTCCAAGTTCCACCTAGCATCATCTCTCCCGCTACAAATGGCACATGCCCTGTGCTGGAAATCCACACCAGGCAGTATGACTCCCGTATCAAGTAGCTTTGACCGATATCATGAATCATTAATCTCTGCAGGAGGCCTGGGGGAGGTGTTGCCACAGATATCTTCCTGGAGGAGAGGGTATTTGAAGGGGGCCTTGAAGGATGAAGTGGGAGCTTACTTGGTGGTGAACGAGGGAGATGGCATTCCAGGCAGAGCAAACAGCAGGGTCCCTGCTACCCTACATGGCACCTTTGTGCAAATGATATAAAGATACTTCTTCCTCAAGACATTTGACTGTTGGGACTTCCATTGTGGTCCAGTGGTCAAGAATCCGCCTTGCAATGCAGGGGACATGGGTTTGATCCCTGGTTGGGGAACTACGATCCCACACACCACAGAACAACTAAACCCGTGCACCACAACTAGGGAGCCCGTGCGTCCTAATGAAAAGATCCCGCATGCTGCAACTAAGACCCAATGCAGCCAAATAAAACAAACAAAAGAAGACATTTGTCTGCCATCTGCCAGAAAGTATTGGTATAAATCTGTGATGTCTATGATGTCAGTATGGTACCCTTATGCAGTGCCCAACCTGTACAGCTGTACTCGGCAGCCATGGAGCACCGTGGGCAAAGGCACAGAGGTGGAGAGAGCTTGTGATGGGTCCATGTGACGCTTATTGAAGTGGGAGGAGGAGCTTGGTGGTTGAGTGGGTGGAGGTCGGGGGTGAGAAGGGAATGCAGAGGGCGGCAGAAGAGGAAGCCGGAAAGAAAAGTGGGCCTCATGACACCCCACTCTGTGGTTTTGCTGAGCTTCAAAGCTGAAGATCTTCCCCTCTGGGACATGCATTTTCCTTCTTCCTCCCACTCTAGTTCTCCCACCCTCCAATCTGACCAGCCTCTTGCGTTTGAAGTCAGGGTGTCTTGTCTCGGACCAGAAGGTAGGAGCCCTGGGTAGGAATCAGGAGATATGGTGTTAGTCCTGCTCTATTGCTGCTGCTGCTGCTGCTAAGTCACTTCAGTCGTGTCCGACTCTGTGCGACCCCATAGATAGCAGCCCACCAGGCTCCCCCGTCCCTGGGATTCTCCAAGCAAGAACACTGGAGTGGGTTGCCATTTCCTTCTCCAATGCATGAAAGTGAAAAGTGAAAGGGAAGTCGCTCAGTCGTGTCTGACTCTTCGCAACCCCATGGACTGCAGCCTACCAGGCTCCTCCATCCATGGGATTTTCCAGGCAAGAGTACTGGAGTGGGGTGCCATTGCCTTTTCCTGCTAGGAGCTACCAAATATTGGGCAAATGGCTTCTGTGCCCAGGACTCATTCTTGCCATCTATAAAATGGCAGCATAAACAAGTCCATCCAGCCTCAATATTCTGATGCTGGGACTCTGTGTTTCCAGAGTTCTGTGATTCTCAATGATTCTGCAATGCGTCTCTAAGTGTCCACGGTCCTCGAAGGCCAGTATCAAGCTACATAGATGGCCATCCTCAGTTCCTAAGGTGTGTGAGCACAGCTCTGAAGCTCTGCTGCAGTGGGATTGTATGAGCCATGCAGACCCAACTTTTCACATTTCTTCAGTGCTTAGACCTCATCAAAGGCAAGATGCCACATGATCTTATGATCCAAGAAAGGCAAAGAGAAATACTATCCATTTGAATATAACAGTTACTTTCTAATCACTTAGAACTGTTATTTCATACTTATTGAGAGAACTACTTTAACCTTTTTATACTTATAGATAAATATATATTATATTTAAACTTATTAATATTTAGGAAAAACTTTTTCAGCGTGTCAATTTTGTGAATCCCATAAAAAGAAAACACGCCGGAAATCCATCAGTGAAGTGAGTCCTTAAATTTCTTTGCATTTATAGTCTAAACCTTCCAGATTGCTTTCCACTCAAAGCTGTTGATGTTTTTCTTTTTTCACAGGTGTTATATTAAAAAAAATGTGCACATTAGCATCGCTGATGCATAATATATACACTTGGCAAAAACAGCTGAAAAAACTTGGAAGAAAATAACAAACTAATTATTTTATATTTAATTTGTTTTTATCAAGATGTTTAACTTTTGCTACTGAATTTATGAGTAAACAAAATGTGGTAATAGAAAACAGAGAACCAATAAAAAGTACAAGCAAAAATAAGTAACAAGATAAAATGAAACAAGGAAAAGAAAAGAACATCTGAAAAGGCCAGGAGTGAGGGTCACGTGAGAGTTATAAAGCTATTATTGTTCCTCCCTTGAGTCCTAGTTCCTATGTGTCTCTTGAAATGTGAACATCTCACCACGTGGAACAGGATTTCAGAGCTTACAGATGTCACATTTTTGCCTCGAAACAGAAACTTTCAGTTTCTACTTAATCAGGTGCTCAACAGAAGCGGTTCACGGGCACGACGCTGGGGGATACCAGTGGAGCTGGACTTGGCCACGTGGCCACGGTGCCCACAGCCTTCTTGGGAGCTTCTCAGTGCTGGTTTGGATTCTTCATGAGTTTTGCTGTAAACGCCTGCTTCAGGATGCAACGCTTGGGCAAGCTGGGATGTCGCTACATTTCCACGCTAGATCCCAGGTCATGAATCTTTGAGTCTCACACCTTTGGGAAGACCAGGCACCTCGGCTATGCAATAGCATCTCCCATCCACAGTGACCAAGGCAGCCCACAGCATTTTGAGCACTGGGACGTGGGTACAAAGTCACGATGTGTGTGTGCAGGGTGTGGGACGTGGGTGGGAGCTCCACCTGAGGCATCACCTCTCCTGTGCCAGGGCCAGATGGTGCAACTGAGTTTTGGGGAAAGAGCATGTTGCTAGAGTGCCCTGAGCAGCTTCTAGAGAGATGAGCATCTTTTTAGGGCCATGTTGCCATGACAGCCAGTCACCTGGATCCGATACCCAAGATCAAAGGCCTCTGTGAAGCTTGGGTACCCAGATAGTTAGGGTAACCCCACATACTTCCAGCAAGAGAAGTGAACCTGCCCCTCTGTCCTAGCCTCCTGCCTGCTGCTGGGTCACCTCCCACTGCCCCTTCAGCCTCCCCGCTCCCACCACCCACCACCCACCACCATCCTGAGTTTGCATCTCAGCTCTGACATGTACTAGCTGTTGTCCTTGATCAAGCCCAGTTACCTGATAGAACCTCTGTTTCCTCATCTGTAAAGTGGGAGTAATGATAATAAAACCTTAGAGGTTGTTGGAAGGAGTAAATCACTAGCTTGAATGTCCTCTTTATAAGGTGCTTAGAGCATAGCAGGCATCTCAGGAAAGGGGTTTATTTATTTATTTATTTATTTTTCCTTTTTTTTTTATATATTTCTTTTTCTTTTCTTTTCTTTTTTTTTTTTAGGAAAGGGGTTTAGAATCCACATGCTTCGTGCCACATTTATTCTTTCTGGTTTCGATGACCATCGACAGAGGGGCTCCTGTGTGCCCGGCTTTGTCTAGATGCTGGGGAGACAGGTTGGGGAATTCAGAAAATGCCCCTGGCCCAGTTGTTCACAGGCTAGAGGAGCAAACAGGAATAAACTCTTTCATCTACACTTTCACAGTCACAACAGTTTCCCAGGCTGCCTTGTCCAGTGTCCATCTCATCAGGACATTTGTCAGGGCTGGGGGTTGGGGGTAGGGTTAGGCTTCCTCAAGGAGGAGACAGTCGGCTTGAGACCTGAAGGGGTTTTCTGAGTCGGAGGGCTGAGAGAAGAGGTCCAACCTAGAAACCAGGCGATCATTCTGGTCCCCTTCTTTAGCACCACCTCTGAGATCTACCAGTTTTATCTTCCAGATATTTCTAGAACCCAAACATGCCCTCCATGCCCCCAGCCCCGCTGGGTTGACCAGCTTCCCCCAGAGTATCTCAACAGCCTCCAAAACAGTCTCCCTGCCTGTCCTCTTCTGCACAATAGCCAAAGGATCTTTGCGGAAAGCAAAGCTGGCCCCTTCTTCCTCTGTTTCCCGCCTCCCATATCTTTCCAGCTCTACCAGACTCCTTCTTCTAGCCCACAAAGCCCTGAAGCATCCACCCCTGCAGACCTCCCTGACTGCCTCTTACCCACCCCACATTCTGTCCACTCTGCACTTCATGACAACAGTCCTTCCTGCTGAATGTTTATACCTGTGGGTCCCTGCAACTGACACAATCTCCTATGATCCCTGAGCCGTGCTTCAGGCTTCAGTGTAAACACCCCAGCCCTCCCTCCTTGGACCAGGTTGATCACCCTCTTTCCAGCCCCCTAATGCTTGCTGGGAGCTGCAGCAGACACAGGAGACGTAGGTTCTATCCTGGGGTCGGGAAGATCCCTGGAGGAGGAAATGGCAATCCACACCAGTATTCTTGCCTGGAAAATCCCATGGACAGAGAAGCCTGGAGGGCTACAGTCCACGGGGTCGCAAAGAGTCGGACAAGTCTGAGCAACTGAGCAGGCACGCATGCACAAAATGCTTGTTGGAGGGTTCAGATTCCCCCACCTGGATGCAGGACCCTTGCTCTTGTGTTACTGGCTGACTCTCACGCCCAGCACAGGGTCACAGGGTGCTCAGGAAATGCATGTCGCTACAGTCAGACCTCTCTTCCTTTGATCTCCATTTCTTTGCCCAGAAAGGGACATTGTAAAGCACCCAGCAGGGTCACCGTGCAGTGAGTCACACCAAGCCTGTGGTATGTGCACGATAAACACCATATAACATTATTCAGTAACAGCTGGTTCCACGGAAGCAGAGGAGTTCATTTCGCCAGTTCCAGCAGGCAGTTCCTACGTGGCAGCCACTACTTATTGGACATATGAATGAATTAATGAACGAGCTACAAATAAACACGTGGCTGGACATGGACAGATTACTTAATATCTTTATGTCATTTTTTTCTTATCTGTACGATGGGGATGATAATGGACCTCTGACAAGGTTATTAAAGGTTTAAATGTATAGAGAGTGCTTAGAGCCATGCCTAAATAGTATCTAATTATATTACTTATAGAAAGCTAATTCTATATGTATATGAGCTTCCCTGGTGGGGCTAGTGGTAAAGAACCCACCTGCCAATGCATTAGACATAAGAGACCTGGGTTTGATCCCTGGGTCAGGAAGATCCTCTGGAGAAGGAAGTGGCAACCCGCTCCATTATTCTTGCCTGGGAAATCCCGTGGACAGAGGAGCCTGGCAGGTTACAGTCCATGGGGTCGCAAAAAGTGCGACACAACTGAGCACACACACAAACAACAACAATGTATATGCCTGTGTGTGTGTGTGTGTGTGTGTGTGTGTATGCAGTTATGGTGGTAACTATTATAGAAATTATTTTAAATAGGTAATATATGAAAGAAAGTGAAAGTGAAGTCGCTCAGTAGTGTCCGACTCTTTGCAACCCCATGGATTGTAAGCCTGCCAGGCTTGCAGTTCAAACGAAAAAAAAAACAAAGGCTCACAGTAAAAAGTAAGCCTGTTCCCCTTCCTCCCCTTCCTTCAGGTATTCAGCCCACATGGATGTAACGCACAGATCGGTCTATTATCTGCTGTTTTACAGACGGAGAAACAGAGGCACAGAGAAGTTAGACTGAGACGAGACCTACCAACCCAGAGTTTTCGTCTTGTCTGTCAGGGATTCTCCACCTCACACTACTGACATTTTAGGCTGGACGGCACTTGGTTTTGGGGGAAGGAGGTCAGCCCTCCTCCCCTTCATGTAGGCTATTTAGCAGCATCCCAGGCCTCCACCCACTAGATTCCAGTAGAAACATACTCCCACCTTCAGCGCCCCCCCTCCCTCCGCAGCGGTGACAATCTAAAACGTCTTCAGACTTTTCTAAATGTCTTCCTGGGAGCGGGGCGGCCCGCAAGAGAGCGAAATCACACCCTCTTTGAGAACCCCTGATGTATACGAACTGTAGCGCAGCCCTTCCCTCTCGTCTCTTTTGTTTTATGCAAACAGCATTTAAAACACTCGGCCCAGGGTCTGGTTTTCTTCTCCCACACCAATTCCTGGCGATCATTCCACTCCCCGGCATACAGACAGAGGGAAATTCTCTTAAACAGAACTGCCGGCGGGAGGAAAAGTGGTAAGCTGCCTAGGCCTGGGGGTAAACCAGCATGCGGTCCAGGGTTGCTCTGGGACGTCTCCCTGGGACGCCCCGCCCCACCGCGCGGTCTGGAGGCGGGACGGGGATGTTGGGGAGCGGCCGTGGGCGGGCCTGAAAGGGGGCGGGACCACGTTCCAGGCACGCCCCCTGGCGACGTCACGGCGCCGCGGCCACGCCTCCCCCGGCCGGGGCGGCTGGCGAGCTGGGAGTCGCTGGGCGCGCGGGGCTGCCGCGGCTAGCCTCTCACGGTAGGTGGCCCCGGGGCGGCGCGGTGGGGGGGCCTGGGCTGCAGCCGCCAGCGGGAGGCCGCCTGCGGGTCGGCCTCGAGCACCGGGGAGCCCTCGGTCCTCGCGGCTTTTTCCCTGGCCCGGCCCGGCTGCTCCGGGCTCCGGGGCTGGGTGCTGGGAGGAAGGCGGCGCTGGCGGGCGTCTCGCGGATCCGTACCCGCTCCGTGCGCTCCTTGCGCTCTCCGCGGGATGCGGCGGAGACCCGGTCCCCGTGACCCGGATCCCGCGGTGAAGCCGGGAGGTGCTCAGCGTCCGTGTGTGTGTGTGTGTGTGTGTGTGTGTGTATTGCGGGGAGGTGGGGCGGGAAGCAGCGTGTCTCCGCTGTCGGAGCTACCGACCCCTCCTCGGCGCGCGCGGGGACCCCCACGCGGGCTCCGAGACGCGCGGGGCGGGGGCGCGTGGAAGTTAACTTGCAGCCTCTGTGGAGTTGAGAGGCGTGTCTCAAGTGGAGGGATTAGGGGAAGGAAATAGTTGTCTGGAGCGGGGAGTGGGGGGCGCCGAGAGCATGAAATAAGGGGTCAGCCCTGGTGAACCTGGGGGTCACCCGCTAGGAGGGGGTTGGAGTTTGACCAGAGGATCCCACTGCCCAGAAACCTCCGGCTCTCGGAGGAGTGAGCTAAATGGGAGATGCCTCGTAAAGCTAGGACTGGGAGTGGCGGCCAGGGAAAGGGGGCATGGTCACTAAGGTTGGGCGCGCCGGACCTGGCAGAGTCTGTTATTATTATGTGGGGCAGAGGTCGAGGTCTAGCTTTCCCACTTCAGAGGCCCGCCCCCTCGTGAGGAAGGGTGGGAACCATCCAATTGAGTGCAGTAGTTAGAAGGGCTGATCACTTTGCCTTCTTCCCCTTTTACATATGGGGAAACTGAGTTTCAGAGAGGTCTTGTGCCCACAGCCTTACATCCCATAGCTAGGATGTGGCAGAGGTGAAACTCAGCCTGAGGCCCCCTGACTCTGTGTATCTTGTAGAGATGTTGGAAGGGAGGTGCGTGTGTGGGGAGCTGGTAAACTCCTACTCATCCTTCAGAAACCTCCTTGAGCAGCACCTCCTCCTGGAAGCCTTCCCTGGCACTCCACAGGCATCGTTCAGTTCAGTTCAGTCACTCAGTCGTGTCTGACTCTTTGCGACCCCGTGAACTGCAGCATGCCAGGCCTCCCTATCCATCACCAACACCCGGAGTTGACCCAAACCCGTGTCCATTGAGTCGGTGATGCCATCCAGCCATCTCATCCTCTGTTGTCCCCTTCTCCTCCTGGCCTCAATCCCTCCCAGCATCAGGGTCTTTTGGCATCGTTGGGCCTTCCTGTTTGGTATCCCACAGAGTTAACAGGCCCTTGCTTGTTAACCTTTTTTCGCAGGTCTGTCTCCCGTTCTGGGCTGTGGATACTTTTCCCTCTACTCCATGTCACATGCCTTCATTTAGCTGGGTGGCTTGATGGTTAGGCCAGGCTTCTGGGTTTGGACAAATCTTGGTGTGACTCACTCTGGTTTAGTAGTGATGTGGTCTGGGCGAGTCATTCCCCTGCCCTCAGCCTCAGTTTCCATGACTGTGAAATAAGGTTTATCATGTCACTTGTGAACCATTTTAACCCACTGACTCCCAATTGTACTATTATTTATTTAATATATGTGTTTATATCACCTTATTTTTTTAAATCTCATGTAATTTTTTAAAATCATAGCCTTATTGAGATATAACTCACATACCGTACAATTCACCCATTTAAAGTATTCAATTTAGTGGTTTTTGAGATAGTCAGAGTTGTGCAACCGTCGCCAGTGTCTAATTCTAGAACATTTTCACTGCCCATAAAGAAACCCTGGGCCTATCAGCGGTCACGGCCAATCCCTCCTTCCCCCAGGCCCTGGCAACCACTAATCTACTTTTCATCTCTATGGATTTGCCTATTCTGGACATTTCCTCTAAAAGGAATCATGCACGATGGCCTTTTATGATTGGTGCTTTTCATTTAGAATGTTTACAAGTTCCATCCACGTGCTAGTATGCGGTACTTTATTACTTTTTAATTTTAGTATTAAAAACTATATTTGTTTGGCTGCGCCGGATCTTAGTTGAGGCATGTGGGATCTTCAATCTTCATTTCAGCAGGATCTTTAGTTGTAACATGTGGGATCTAGTTCCCTGATCAGGGATTGAACCCAAGACTTCTGCAGTGGGAGCATGGAGTCTTAGCCACTGGACCACCAAGGAAGTCCCTATTTTAGTAGCTCATTACTTTTTTTTTTTTTGGCTGAGTAATATTCCATTGCATTGAATAAATCATATTTATGTGTTTATCAGCTGATGGGCATTTGGGTTGTTGCCACTTTGGGACTATTATGAATAGTGCTGCTGTGAACATTCCTGTACAAGTCTTTGTGTGCGTATATGTTTTCAATTCTCTGGGGTACAGCCCTAGGAGTGGAATTGTGGGGTCATATGGTAATTCTTCGTTCCAGCTTTTGAGGTCCCACCAAACCGTTTTCCAAAGCAGCTTCGCTGTTTTACAATCCTATCAGCAGCAGATGAGGGTTCTAATGATCTTGAACAAATTTAGTTTTCAGCAGCTGAAATCTTCCAAATCACTGGCTTTGACCCCTGCTAGTTAGAAGTTAACACATGTGAAATTAATGCACATGAAATTTACACAGGTGAAACTGAAGCACAGGAAATTAAGCTCTTCCTTAGCAGAGTAACTGGGAACTCCGGGTACTCTGAGGAAGGGAAACAGATCAAGACTTGGGGCAGTTAGGTAAGTCCATGTGCACCGTGACCTCCTGTAACAGTCTGAATATTGCTGAGGCTCCTCCTGCCAGATCCTGAGTGGGACCAGGGGAGGCCATGAGGAAAGGAATCCCGGGGCTTGCAGTGCCCACCCCAGGACCCGGTACACGATCTGGTGGTGCCTTCAGGGGCCTCTGTGTGGGCTGAAAGGAAAGGGGGATGGCTCAGACCCCCCCCCATCCTAGGCCAGGAGGAGTGCCTTGACGGCTGAGGCTCCACGTGGAAGCCAGGGACACCTCTGGAGGGTTTCCTAGACTACAGTCCTGGGGCTCAGAAGTGCAGTCTGGCCCTGCCTGTGCTCCACCCCATACCCCCGTGACGTCCCCTGGTGGCCACGAGGTTCCCTTATCTTGCATTCACGCTTAGTCGTGTCCGACTCTTTGCAACCCCATGGACTGTAGCCCGCCAGGCTCTTCTGTCCCTGGGATTTTCCAGGCAAGAATACTGGAGGGGGTTGCCATTTCCTCCTCCAGGGGATCTTCTGAATCAGGTATCGAACTTGCGAATCCGGAGTTTCCTGTACTGCAGGCAGATTCTTGACTGCCTGAGCCATTGGGGAAGTTAGATATACCCTAAGTGGGCCACTGCTTATTTCCAGAGACACCCCCCGGGCCTGAGGCCAGCAGTCCTGAGTGACGGCCACCCGTGTCCCTCCTCTCGGTCATTGTTCCCACACCTGGGACGCCTACTGCGTCCCTCACGCTCTTTGTGTTTGGATAAGACAGGGCTGCCCAGGAAGAGCCCAGGTCAGAGGGCCCTGGTGTTGTGAGACCACAAGGGGGCTTGAAGGTCACCAGTTCTTCCTGAGGTTCAGCCTGTAGTCCGCTGGTTCAGGAACCTCAGCTGGCGTTGGGCTGTGCATCCCGGGGTCCCAGCCACCGGCCTCGTCCCACCCAGGCAGCTGCTCTTTGGGAGGGCCGTGGAGACCCGGCCTCCTGGTGGCCGTGTCCAGTCCCTCCTGCTTTTGTTCACTCGTGCATTCTTTCCCTCCCTTGGCCTTTTAAAATCCTGAATTCTGTGCATGGAGAAGGCAGCCTGGGGAAATGGAAACTGGGCTGTGGTGGCTAGGCAAGGGGTTGCCCCTTGCTGGGCCTCAGTGTATCCCGCTGGGGAATGGGCGTGGACTGAATGCAGTAGCACCTTGGGATCTGTAAAGCGCTCAGGTGCGTTATCCACATGACTTCATGGATCAATTTGTAGCAAGAGTAGCATCTCAAAAGCAGCTGATACTGACCCGAAAGCCCGGGTGTGGCTGTCGTGGCTTTGATCTGCCAGGCGGCGGAATGGAAACCTGTCTGGGTAGCAGGCTCCAGGCCTCCCTACTTGCCACCTGTCCCAACTGCCTGCAAAGCTCCTCGCTCTCTGCAGACACATCTGTTCTGTCTGGTTCCGGGGCAGGTTCCCGGGTGCCTGCCGCTTCTCACGCCCCCTGCTTGGGTCTCCTCCACCCCGGGCTTCCACAGCCCCAAGGAGAATGTCTGGGCTGCCAAGTGAATTCCCTCATCGACCAGACTTTTGACCCAGGCAGCTGTGGCCAGAGAGTGGGCTGGGCCATCGCATCTTTGAGGGCCCGGGCCTGTGTTTGAATCCGTCCAGTTCCACAGGAGGGCGAGGTGTTCCCTGGCTGACTCCCCAGTGCCTCAGTTTTCTCATCCGCAAAATACAGGTGCAGCCGGAACCTACTTCCTGCAGGTGTTAACGGGAGGGCTTGGGGGTAAAATGCCCACCCTGCTACCAGGGGAAATGCCAGGCCCCTGGGGTCAGACGGGCTCTTCAGAGATACTCGAACGTGTTGCTTTGTGAGACCAGCTTCCCCATCTGTCCAGAGGCAGTGGTTGTAAATACAGTGTCAGCAGGGCTCACTGAGTGCCAGGCAGTGTTCTAGGTACTTTCTATGCTTGAATTCACTTAATTCTCCCACCCGTCCTCCGATACTTTCACGCAGAGGCACAGAGAGGCAAAGTCATTTGCACAAGGTCACCCAGCTGGGAAGTGGGGAGAGACAGGGTTTGAATCCAGAGTCTATGCACTTTTCCTTTTATCCTTTTACGTGCTGGATATTGATTGCTACGCAGGCTTTCCTCTAGTTGCAGAGAGTGGCGGCTTCTCTTCGTCCCGGTGCACAGAGTTCTCGCGGTGGAGCACAGGATTTCTGGCTCTAGAGCACAGGCTCTGTAGCTATGTCGCTGGGGCTTCATTGCTCCGAGGCAGATGGGATCTTCCCAGATCGGGATCGAACTCATGTCTCCTGCATTGGCAGGAGATTCTTTACCACTGAGCCACCAGGGAAGCCCCCAGGGTCTACACTGTTAATTACCATCTTACCTGCCTCTCGATACCCTGTCTTCATGCCTAGCATACAGAAAATCTCTGTTGCTCTTATTACATTATTATAGAATTATTCTTAGATATTTTATCATAAAATTACTGTATGTTATTAATAATTGTCCATCCCTTTTTCTGCCCTTCTGTCCACACTGCTTCCCGGATGGACAGAACACGCAGGGCTTTTGGCTTCTGAGGTCTAGAGTTCTCCTCCCCACCTCGGTGTCCCTCTGCTCCCCCCAGTCTCATGAGCAGCTGGGGGCTGGGCAAGAGCTCAGAGGCAGCTGAGTCCCAGCTCTGCCTCCAGAGTGCTGTGTGACATTGGACAGAGTGCTTGCCCCCACTGAGACTCCGTTTCCCCACCTGTGAAATGGGTAGGCAGGGCTGTAACAAGCTGCCAGTCAACGGCTTCACCCCACAGGGTGGCTCTTGTATATTCCCACGATGTTTTATTTTACAAGGAGAAAACATTCGAATATTTTTAGAGAATGATGCCAAAGCCTCCCTTCTTAGGGAAACTCAGGAGCGTGGGCCACACTAGAGTGTCCTGAAGCTGCCCCTTTGGTGGCCTGGGCTCTCTTGGTTTCTTCCCACCGTGCCCCAGCCCTGAGGGTCCCTGGCCGAGTGCACACCTTCCAGGCTCTGAGGACCCCAGGGGTCTGCCTGGGTGTCATTTGAATGAGCACATCCGTTGCTTTAAATACGAATGTATATTTTAAACTACTTGTTTCAGTGTTGTCCAGGAGTTCCTCCAGCGCTGCTTTTCTAGGTCATCAGAGACTGAAGCCTCTTACCTCTTCTGCTACTGTAAACCCCCAAGGCTTTTTTTTTTTAATGTGGCTGCCCCAGGTCTTAGTTGAGGCTTGCGGGATCTCTAGTTGCGGCATGTGCGATCTAGCTGCCTGACCAGGGATCGAGCCTGAACTCTCTGCATGGGGAGCGTGGAGTCTTAGCCACTGAGCCACCAGGAGAGTCCCCTCAAGGCTTTTAACATGGCCTTGTCCCCATCCCGCTGTCCCTCTCTGGGCCCCAGGGTCCGGCCTTACCTGGTCCAGGTCCCTGACTAGCCCACAGGGTTATTTGGGGGCCAGGCAAGGTCTCTCTAGGGCTTCCCAGGGGGCTCAGTGGTAAAGAATCCACCCGCCAATGCCAGAGATGTGAGTTCGATTCCTGGGTCGGGAAGATCCCCTGGAGGAGGAAATGGCAAGTCATTCCAGTATTCTTACCTGGGAAGTCCCATGGATAGAGGAACCTGGCTGGCTACAAACCATGGGGTGGCAAAGAGTTGGACACGATTGACGGAGGCCCCTCTGCCATGAGGACTGGCGACTGTGTCTGCCCCAGCACGTCCACGCCGCCTCACAGCTGCCGGAGCACCATCCCATATCCTCTCCCTGTCTGCACAGGGTGCCAGAGAGACACTTCTCTACTGACAGCTTCATTTCGCAGACACTGACACTCCAGTCACTTCCCTGAAGTCACGCAGGCCTGAGGTGACAGCACCAGGATTCGAACCCACTCTCCCAAGTCCAGTGGCCGGTGTGGCAGGATTCGAACCCAGTCTCCCCAAGTCCAGTGGCCGGTGTGGCAGGATTCGAACCCAGTCTCCCCAAGTCCAGTGGCCGCCGTGGCAGGATTCGAACCCACTCTCCCAAGTCCAGTGGCCGGTGTGGCAGGATTCGAACCCAGTCTCCCCAAGTCCAGTGGCCGGCGTGGCAGGATTCGAACCCACTCTCCCAAGTCCAGTGGCCGGCATGGCAGGATTCGAACCCACTCTCCCCAAGTCCAGTGGCTGGCGTGGCAGGATTTGAACCCGCTCTCCCAAGTCCAGTGGCCGGCGTGGCAGGATTCGAACCCACTCTCCCAAGTCCAGTGGCCGGCGTGGCAGGATTCGAACCCACTCTCCCCAAGTCCAGTGGCCGGCGTGGCAGGATTCGAACCCACTCTCCCAAGTCCAGTGGCCGGCGTGGCAGGATTCGAACCCACTCTCCCAAGTCCAGTGGCCGGCGTGGCAGGATTCGAACCCACTCTCCCCAAGTCCAGTGGCCGGCGTGGCAGGATTCGAACCCACTCTCCCCAAGTCCAGTGGCCGGCGTGGCAGGATTCGAACCCACTCTCCCCAAGTCCAGTGACTGGCGTGGCAGGTCAGCCATCTACCTGTCACTGCACAGAGAGCCACGGGGCGATGTCTACAGTCAGCTGCACCTGGTCCTGGGCCACACTGGGCCCTCAGTAACTTTCTAAATAAATAAGGACACGTGGCAAGTTCTCAGCCAGATGCTGGGGTGCAAGATTCAGGAAGCCACCAGGTCCCACCTTTCCCGCAGCACATGTTCCAGTAGAGGCGGCAAAAAGAAAGAGAGAAAATGACATCTCTGACTTGAGCTGCCCAATTGGGAAACTGGGGCTTCCCAGGGTGGCTCAGTGATAAAGAATCTGCCTGCTAATGCAGGAGACACAAGAGACGCCAGTTCCATCCTTGGGTCAGCAAGACCCCCTGGAGAAGGGAATGACAATCCACTCTGGTATTCTTGCCTGGAGAATCCCATGGGCAGAGGAGCCTGGCGGGCTACAGTCCATGGGGTCGCAGAGAGTTGGACATGACTACATGACTGAGCACACACCACACCTCTCAAATTTGAACACTTGCACAAATCCCCTAGAGATCTTGCCAAGGCGCAGATGCTGACTGAGCAGGTTGGGGGCAGGCCCAGCTCTCAGGGGACTCCAGTGCTGTTGTCTAAAGACTGCACCTGAAGCAGTGACAACCTAGATCAGAGGTCAGGAAACTACAGCCCATGGGCCAAATCTGGTCCACAGCTTGCTTTTATAAATAAAGTTTTATTGAAACATGAAATAAAGTTTTATTGAAACCTAGACAGCATATTAAAAAGCAGAGATGTTACTTTGTCAACAAAGGTCTGTCTATCCAAGGCTATGGTTTTTCCAGTGGTCATGTATGGAATGTGGACTATAAAGAAAGCTGAGTGCCAAAGAATTGATGCTTTTGAACTGTGGTGTCGGAGAAGACTCTTGAGAGTCCCTTGGCCTGCAAGGAGATCCAACCAGTCCGTTCTAAAGGAAATTAGTCCTGGGTGTTCGTTTGAAAGACTGATGCTGAAGCTGAAACTCCAATACTTTGGCCACCTGATGCGAAGAGCTGACTCATTTGAAAAGACCCTGATGTTGGGAAAGATTGAGGGCGGAGGAGAAGGGGGACAACAGAGGATGAGGTGGCTGGATGGCATCACTGACTCGATGGACATGAGTTTGAGTGAACTCTGGGAGTTGGTGATGGACAGGGAGGCCTGGCGTGCTGCAGTTCATGGGGTCGCAAAGAGTCAGATGCGACTGAGCGATTGAACTGAACTGATTGAAAGAAGGGCCACACTTCTTCCACCTACCACAGCAGAGTCCAGTAGTTCTAACAGAGACCATATAGTCCACAGACCTGAAAATGCTGCTGCTGCTGCTGCTAAGTCGCTTCAGTCGTGTCCGACTCTGTGCGACCCCGTAGACGGCAGCCCACCAGGCTCCCCTGTCCCTGGGATTCTCCAGGCAAGAACACTGGAGTGGGTTGCCATTTCCTTCAATGCATGAAAGTGAAAAGTGAAAGTGAAGTCGCTCAGTCTTGTCCGACTCTTAGCGACCCCATGGACTGCAGCCTACCAGGCTCCTCCATCCATGGGATTTTTCAGGCAGGAGTACTGGAGTGGGGTGCCATCGCCTTCTCCAGACCAGAAAATAGTTTTTTAAAAAAATCACTAGTGCTTTTTTTAGGAAGTCTATTGAATTTGTTACAATGTTGCTTCTGTTTATGTTCTGGTTTTTTGGCGGGAAGCATGGGGGATCTTAGCTCCCTGACCAGGGATTAAACTCACAGCCCCTGCGTTGAAAGGTGAAGTCTTAACCACTGGACTAGCAGGGAAGTCCTGAAAATAACAATTATTGGGCCTGTTATAGATAGTCTGACAACCCCCATCTACTCATATTACTCAAGTAATAGTGTTTTGTGATTTGGTGAATGTAAGGTTGTCATAAAAAGGATTGCGGTTAACATTTGAGGGCCTCCTGGGTACTTAGCTCTTTAGGGGTAGTTCGCTACTGAATCCATTTTATGGGTGAGACAGACTGAGGCTCGGATTGGCTGGGTCACGGATGCAGAGTCTAGGGGGCCAGGAAGTGGGCGAGGCCAAGTGGTGCCAGGTGAGTACATTCTTGTTACATCAGAGCTTCTGCCTGGAAAGTCTTCATGGAGCACAGAGGTTTTCTGATTTCAGCCCATCCGAGGGCACTTGGATACCTTCGCTTCTTTGTTCTCCCGTTGAGTTGACAAATAATCCATGCAGCTGGTGCTGGGAGTTGGGGGCCTTGCTGACCGCTAATGTCGAGGGGAAGTGGGGAATGCCCAGTCCTGTGCCTTCCAGTGGAGGAGGCAGTGAGCCCGGGAGGCCACTCAGGCTGCTAAGCACCTGGAGGAACTTGACACGGGCTTGGGAGGCAGTCAAGGAAGGCTTCCTGGAGGAGGGGGTACAAATTGTACCAATAGGAGTTAGCTGAGTTGAGGAGGGCAGGAAAGGTTTTCTAGGGGAAGGGAACCACAGGCACAAAACTGGCCTTGTTGGTTTGGTACAGCTCACAACACTGAGATTTTTTTCTGTCTGTGTGTGTATGTTGGGGATGAGAGGATGTTAAAAATTGGCTGCGTCAGAAAACCTGGGTTTACCCTGGCGAAGGAAAAAGTTTTCCTCTCCAAGTTCCCCTCTACCTTCTGATGGCTTCCTGGACAGGGTCTGCTGTGGGCGCTAACTCAGTGCTTGTCTTCAGGGAGTCCTATGGATAAGCAACGAGCAGAGCCCCCGCTGGGCTCCTGGGGGTGGGCTCTGTGGGGTGGTCCTTGGGCTGGTGGCAGCCTCAGCCAAGAAGCAGAAGGATCGCTTCCTTTCCGTGTCTTCTTTGCAGTCACTTTTTAATTAGGGCGTGTTGTTAACTGAAGGTTTGAGGGGGCAGAGTTTCCTTTGAAAATGTTTTTAACGATACTGAATTCATTTAACCAGAGTATCGGGTAGACGGCACCAAAGGGGGTTTGGGGTGTGGCTGTTGTCACCAGGGTGGCCTTCGGCTGGTGGGAATTTGGGGGGGAGCCCCGGGGCAGGAGTAGGGGGAAGCTGGGAGGGGGTCAGACCCGCAGCAGCCTCCCCACCCCCCCCCATCTGCTCTTTCCCTGAAGCCAGGAGCTGGGGCCGAGGGTGGGGGCGGGGAAGGACCCCTTTAGTCGTGGTGGTGTGGGGTGTGCGTCCCCGGTCGGTGGCCGCTGGGGAGCCGAGCTTCCTGTTCCAGGCTGCTCCCCATGGCTCTCACGCCCCACCGGCCGCCGTCTGCCGGGGTCTCTATTTCTGCCGTGCCCTGCCTCTCTTTCCCGTCCCTGTCTCCCTCTTGGTTTTGGTCTCTCCCCTGACTGTGTCTCCCCTCGTCCCTCTCTCGCCCTCCGTCTCTGGCCCATCTCTGTCTCTCCTCATCCCCCCCACCCTCGTCCCTGTCCGTCTGTCTGTCCTCTCCCTCCCCGACCTGGGCTACTGGGCTACTTCCCCTTCCCCTCCCCCATGCACACACCCCGATATGCTCTTCCTCGCTCTCCTCTGTCCCACTTCCTTCGGCCGCGAGTGACATCCTGCCTCAAGGCCCATCAGAACCCCCCGGGGGCCAGCCACGTGTGCCCCGTGGAGGTGCAGGAGCCTTGGGGTGAGCCATGTTGGCTGGGTGAAGAGAGGGGGCACCAGGGAGGTCGGGAGGGCGGTCGAGGCTGCTGTCCAGGGTTCACAGTCGGCCCCCCTCGCCCCGCCCAGCTGACCCAGGGTTTCAGGGAGGAAGAGGAAGCTTGGGTTGACGGCCTGAGGGCAGATTGCCACTGTGGGTTTGATTTGGGCTGGGGCTCCGTCCCCTGGGGCAGCGAGGGTTTTGTTACCCTGGCTCCCAAGCAGAGGTGCGTGTCCATGGGTGGTGTCCCCCAGGCAGACACCACATGGTGTGTCCCTGGCTCCCCTCCAGCACACATTAGGCCAGCAGGGCATGTGAGAGTTGGGGGTGAAGGGCCAGATCAGAGACAGTCCAGCCTCTTCCTTCCGCCCACGGGGAAACCTAGGTCCAGAGAGCGGAGGTGATTTGCAATTTGCTCAAGAGGGTGCCCACGGACTTGGAACCCAGAGCCGCGTCCGGGGGCCCCCACCCTTGGCAACAGGACAGCGCGGGTGGGTGTTCCTGGTGGCCTTGGGTCGGGGTCACGTGAAAACCATCCCTGAGGAGGTGGGAGACTCGCGTTGAGGCCCCCTTGCCCACCTGCTGGGGGCCCCGGACCCTCCAGGGAATGACACACAGCCCCGAGGTTTGCAGAAGGGGTCGGGGCTGTGGAGTCTGAGGTCCCTGACCTCCCAGCGGGCGGACGGTGGGCTTGCTCTCAGCCTGGGGCTGCGGCTGCCGCGGCCTCGGGAACCTCGGTCCTCCGCTCACCTGTCCCCCTGCTCTGCCCTTGGATCGCACAGAGGATGCCGTTGTAATCACAGGCATTCTGTGGGTTCGCTGGGGAAACCAGAAGGGAGAGACGCAGCTCTGCCGAGGAGGGAAGGGGCTCTCCTTGCATGAGACTCCAGTGTCTGGGGATCCGCCCCTGCCCCGCTCCTGCCTCCCCTCCCTTCCTGAGAAGGTTGGTGGGAACACAGCGCCTTTGAGCACGCGGCAGCACCCCCCAACCACCGAGGGCTCTTCCTCCACAGCTGGCTGCACGCCACGCCCAGAACCCCCACCCAGCAGGTCTGGAAGGGGCCCAAGAGTTCGCATTGCTCACACGTTCCCAGCTGCTGCTTTGGCTAGACAGACCTCTGTGGGCAAAGCGATGTCTCTGCTTTTTAATACGCTGTTTAAGTTTGTCATAGCTTTTCTAACAAGGACCAATCGTCTCTTTAATTTCATGGCCACAGTCACCGTCTGCAGTGATTTTGGAGCCCAGGAAAATAAAATGTGTCTAGCAGTGTAGGCTCAAGATTCTGCTCCACCACGTACCTGCCGAGAGTTCTGAGGCAAGGCCTTTACCTCTCTGTGCTTCGGCTTCCTCGTCTGTCAAATGGGATAGTAACAGCAGTGTTTTCGTAGATTAGCTGTGAGGATTAAATGAACGTGTAAGGTGCCTAGAACAGCGCCCAGGCATGGAGTAAGCAGAATACGCGTGCTTGCTGTTTTTACAGGTACTGCTCTTACTTTTATTACCATTGTCATTTCCATCCACCCCCATATGGTTCTGCAAATGAACTTTTTGGCCAACCCAGTATATACGTAGATGTTTTTTTTGTTGTTGTTTTTAATAGGCCTTTATCTCACTCTGACTTTAGAATCTTCACAGTATACCTTGATTTTTATTAACATAAAAAAGGAAAGGATCGCTGGTTTATCTAGATAGACTGGGTTGGGCAGTGTTCTTTGAAGAGGAGATTTATTGCGGGATTTAACTCACCCAATTACGGGTCAGACACACTTGAGTTAACTTGTGCACAAGCGGTGTGACCTTGGGCCCGCCCCTTCTCGTCTCTGGTTTTCAGTTTCCATCCCTGTAAAATGGGCATCCTCTTAGTGACTGTCTTTGGGTTCCTGGCAGGATTATACGTGCGTTTATGTGGTCCCTGATGCATAGAAGTGCTCAGTAATTCATAGCAATCTGGATTGTGTTGTTTGCCCATTTTACAGATAAGGAAACTGAGGCTCAGAGACGTTCAGGGACTCTTCTCACAGCAGCATGCTCCCTGAGTCTGTTTCTGGTGATGTCTGGGCAAGTCTGCAGATGCAAATACTTCCAACAGAGTCCCAGGCCTCTTCAGCACCCCAAACCATTTTTCTTTAAAGAAAGGCTATTCACTCACTCTGAATCTAGCCCCTAGAAGTCAATGAACCGTGAGGAGACGGTTCTCCTCATGGGTTCCTCCCTCTGATTTTTAAAGTGTTCTTGTTCTGAGCAGCTCTTGGAGCTCTTTGAAAGTCTTCCTCTTCTGTGCTTCAGGAGCAAGCAAGAGGAAGGAGGGTCTCCCAGTCCTGGACTGTGTGTGTCCACGAGGGAAGCAGGTGGGCAGGTTGATGTCCCGGGTAAAACAAGATTCCCGGGGATGTGCTGCCTGCAAATGGTTCTCTTAAAACCCCCACCCAGGGATTTCCCTGGTGGTCCCATGGTTAAAAATCTGCCTGCCAATGCAGGGGACATGGGTTCGATCCCTGGTCCGGGAGGATTCCACCTGCCTCGAGGCACCTAAGCCCATGAGCCACAACTGCTGAGCCCATGTGCCAGTACTGAAGCCTGTGCACCCTGGAGCCCATCCTCTGCAACAAGAGGAGCCCTTGCCATGAGAAGCCTGGGCACCGCGATGAAGACCCAGCACAGCCAGAAATAAAAAACCAAACCTCACCCATCCCCCCACTCATACCCCAAAGATCACCTGCGAAAGACTCCTCTTATCTGGGAACTTACATCAGGAAGTGTTCGTGACCTGCTCGCTTTGTTCCTGGTCAAGCCTTTCTGCCTCACTGGCTTTCGGCCACAGCAAAACTTGCACAGCGAAGACATGCAATCAGAAAAACCATAAACTACAATTAAGGGGCAGGGGGAAGCTCGTCAAGGACTTTCCTAAGTGTAAAGTATCGGAACAGCCTTCTGACCTTTGGGTAAGGACAGTCTCCGGGTTAGCTTCCTGTGAGGAAAACTCCGATCCACACACACTTGGGGGCAGAAGTGAGAGTGCTTAGCTGGCTCCAGCTGTCGCTGTGAGTTTTCCCATGAGACTTTGGGAATCAATTTTGCTTAGTTTTATCAAAACAATTAAAAAAAAAATCATGCTGGGGTCTGGGAGAAGACCACATGAGTGGTGAGTATGCCAAGGTCCCAAAGGACCTCTGATGTGTCTGTATCAGTTGGTTGTGAGTGGTTGAATCCTGGTTTAAAATAGTTAAAGGTGGGGGAAGAAAAGGGGGATTGATTGGCTTAGATAAACGGTTAAGTCCGAAAGTAGATTGCCTTCGAGTGTGACTGCGTTTGGGTGCTTCACCCTTGTAGGACAGTCTCTCTCTCTCTTTTTAAAATTTTATTTATTTATTTACCTTTGGCCGTGCCAGGTCTTGGTTGCTGTGTGGTCTTTTCTCCAGGGGCAGCGAGTGGAGGCTGCTCTCTGATTGTGGTGTGTGGGCTTCTCTCATTGCAGAGCACAGGCTCTCGGTGCGTGGACCTCAGCAGTTGCGGCTCCCAGGCTCTAGACCACAGGCTCAGTAGCTGTGACTCATGGGCTGAATTGTTCCATGACATGGGGGATCTTCCCGGATCAGGGATCGAACCCGTCTCTCCTGTCCTCGCAGGTGGATTCTTTACTGCTGAGCCACCGTGGAAGCCCAACACGATGTCGTTCGTTCTCTGTCTCACAGATGGGCTTTTTTTCTGTGGTGGCTTCATTCTCAGGCCTGCTCTCCCCTTTGACGTCTCCAGTCATCCGTCCTGCTCATTTAGCTCTAAGAGAATGGGTTCTCTGATTCTTCTCACAAGCCCTAGGATTGCTTCCTGTTCACCCACCTGGAGTCTTGTGCCCGTCCAAGAGTGTCTGTACCCTTTTGTTAACCAGACCTCAGCCACTGGTCGCGGGTACGGGGTCAGCCCGTCCCGGTTACAAGGGCGGAGAATGTATGCATCCCAGCAGACAGACGCCCACAGCGCCAGTGATGGAGCAGAAAGGAAAAGGGAAGGCAGCGTTTATGTCCTGGAGGAGAAAGTGGAAGCAGCCGCTGCCCCTAATGGAGGCTTCAATCTGCTCCAAAATGGCATGAAGGCCTTTATGTGTATGTATCTGCTCTCCTCTTTCACTGGCAAGGAAATGAGGCTCAGAGAGGTTAAGTGACTCTCCTAAGGTCAGAAAGCTGACAGGTGGAGAATTCAAACTCAGCTCTATCTTTTTGCAAAGCCCATGTGTTCATGGCTCCCTGATACCTGGGGAAACTTAGTGATCTGCAGAGAGCTCAAAAAATATGAATGCCTGGGGCAGCGCCAAGCTGTGTGTTAAGGCTGGGACTGGAAAAAAATTGTTCTTAAAGACTGCAGGACCTATCAAACCCTGATCCCTGTCCTCCCTGCCGTAGTCTCTGGCAACCACAATTACAGTTTCTGTCTTTATGATTTTGATGACTCTGAATACCTCATGTAAATGTTGTCCTACAGTATTTGTCTTTTCGTGACTGGCTAATTTCACTTGCATAATGCCCTCCAGGCTCATCCGTGTTGTAACATGTATCAGGATCACCTTCCTTGTTAACGCTGAGTAACATTCCGTTGTGTAAATACCCCACATTGTGCACCCGTGTCCATGAACCCTTGGGTGGCTTCCACACTTAAGCTATTGCGAGTAATACTGCTGTGAACGTAGATGTAAAAAGACCTCTTTGAGACCCTGTGTTCAGGTCTTCTGGGTCTTCTGGGACGTGGAATCAGCGTGGGTCATATGCTCATTCTTTATTTTTAATTTTTTGCAGAGCCTCCTTACTGTTTTTTCACAGTGCCTGTACCATTTTACATCCCCAGCAAGTAGTCAAAGATTCGTTTTTTGACATCCTGGCCAACACTTGTTATTTTCTGTTTTTCTGGGGTTTTGTTTGTGTTGGGGGGGGTGTTGGTTTGGTTTGGTTTTATACTAGCCATCCTAATCAGTGTACGGTGGCAGCTCATTGTATTTTTGATACGCGTTTCCCTGATGATTTCTGATGTTGAGCATCTTTTCACGAACTTGTTGACCATTTGTCTGTCTTCTTTGGATGAATGTGCTTTCAGATTCTTTGGCCTTTTTTTAGCCAGTTGGTGAGTTTTAGGGGTTCCCTGTAGATTCTGGATATGAACCCCTTTTCAGCTTGTTGATTTGCACATATATTTTCCCGTTCTATGGCTTGCCTTATTACTCTGTGGATAGTGTCTTGTGAAGCACAAAATATTTTAATTTTCATGAAGTCCAGGTTTTTTTTTTCTTTTATTACCTATGCCTTTGGTGTCAGATCCAAGAAATCATCGCCTGCTTCTGTTTCGAAGGCGCAATTGGCAGGTTTGGCTGCCGGGTTGGGTTGGGGTGGGGTGGGAGAGACAGAGAGGAGTCGGAGGTTCCGGCTACCTCCGAGGCTTTTGGCCCGAGCGTCTTGAGCTGCCCACAACTGGAGTGGGGTGAGTTAGGGGGAGAAACCAAGAGATGAGCTTTGGACGCGTTAAATTTGAGGTCCCAGCTCAATGCAAGCAGAGGTGACGTGGACACAGTTGATGGCCAAGTCTGGTGTCAGAGAGAGAGATTTGGCCTGGAGACAACAGCCCAGAAGTCACCAGCCTGCGCAGAGCAGAGGAAAGCCTGATGAGCGAAGTGGAGGAGACAGTGGCAGACAAGTAGCAAAGTATGAAACCCCTGCTGCTTCTGCCAGAGTGCCTGGGATCGGCCCAGCATAAGGAAAATCCAAGTCTCAAACTTTCTTGCACCAAGTCCAGGAGAGAGAGTGGAAAACAGGCCGACATCATCTCCTTGGCCTCTGATCAGAAACCACCCCAGCCGTGGCGGCTCATTTCTGGCATGTGGGTTTGTGCAGCGGGGGCAGGTATGTGTGCCAGGCACCAGGGTGGGATTGGCACAATTGGGTGCCGAGGTTCAATCCACTTTGATGTCTCGGCACCTGGCACTGAGCCTGGCCCCGGGAGAGCACCCGGCAGCCAGCAGTGGTTGAATGAATGCATGGAGTCCTGTGTGTGCCTCTGGGACTGCGGGAAAGGTGTGTGGTGGGAGGGTGCCCAGCGGCATTTGGCAAAGTGTGATTCTCTAAGACTTGTTTTTATTGGAATCGATCAGACCTATGGAAAGGTGCACACATCGTAAATAGACTGCTCAATGAATTTTCAAAAGATAATTGTGCTCGTGTGTGTGACAGTACCCAGATCAAGAAAAGCACGTGCCCAGCACCCCCACCCCCACCCCAAGATACCTGTGTCCCCCTCCGGCATGCCTCCTTGCAAAGAGTGATTGCTGTCCCAGAATCTCCTACCGGAGATTAATTTCGCCTGTCTTTGTACTTTATATACATATAAAGTGCTTTACATGCACACAAACATAGATTCTCTTCTGTATTGGCTTTTGGGGGCTAATATCTCAGCATGCTGTCTTGAGAGAGTCACCCATATTATGTGAAGTTTCGGCTTGTTCTCTCTCCTGGCTGTCCAGTGTGAATAGATTTATTGTATTTACTTGTTTATCCATCCTTTTGTTTATGAGCATTGGAGTAGTTTCCAGTTGGGGGTGGTTACAAAGAGTGCTGCAGAGAGCAGGTCACTATGTATCCTTTGGGGAAAGAAGTTAGATGCATTTCTGATGATAAATACTTAACAGTGGAATTGCTGCGTCAGAGAGAAGGTACAGAGCTTCCCTGGTGGCTCAGCGGTAGAGAATGAGCCTACCAATACAGGAAATGCGGGTTCGATCCCTGGGTCAGGAAGATGCCTGGAGAAGAAAATAGCAACCCACTCCAGTATTCTTACCCGGGAAATCCCATGGACAGAGAGGAGCCTGGCGGGCTTCAGTCATGAGATCGCAAAAGACTCGGACACAACGTCGAGGCACCACGACAGCGACAGCCAGAGAAGGTGCAAATTCAGCTCGTCTCTTATGCCGGAGAATTTTTCCCGAGAGATTGTGCCAGGTCCCTCTCCCACCCATGGAACACGAAAGTTCTGATTGCATCACATCCTTGCTAGCACTTGGTATTATCCTCTTTTTTTGTTTTAACCATTCAGATGTATATGGCCCCACGTTGTATTTTTATTTTGCGTTTATTTCCCTGCTGAGGTGGTGCACCTTTTCAAATGCTTATTGATTTTTTGGATAACGTCTTAAATGAAGTATTTCTTCACATTTGCCCCTTTTCCTAATGGGGGGCCTGTCCTGTTCTTGCTGATTTCCCAGAGCTCTTTGCATAGTCTGAATACAGATATCTTGTTTGCCACATGTATTGCAAATATGTTCTTCCTTGTATGACTTTTTTTGATCAGTAGGAGGAGGAACCAGAAGTTTAGAGCCTCCAAGGCATTGACTGGAACACAGGTCAAGCCGTCACCTGCCTGAACCTCAGTTTTCTTCTCAACTCTGCAGAGTATTTAGCCTAGTGCTTTGTGTATAAATGGAGCAGGGATGGTTATTAGCACCTCTGTAGGAGTGAAAGAGCCCTGAACTGAAACAGGCAAAAACTAGCCTTGTGGGGACTTTTCAACCTAAGTTATCCCTGTTTCTCAGGCCAGTTCTATAAATATCTGTTAGGCATATACTTTGTACCAATTGCCAAGCTAGGGATTGAAAGTACGGTGGTGGACAAGATGCAGTTCCTACCCTTGGAGGAAGTTGCACTGAGGTGAGTACAGGGGGCTGTGGGAGCCCATGAGAACACTACCTGGACTGGAGGCATCAAGGAAGCCTTCCTGGAAGAGGCAAGCTTCATGGTGCAGTTTGCTTGGAAGGCTTCCTGGAGGAGGCAAGCTTCATGGTACAGTATGCTGTACATGGTAGAGTATGCCTCTTCTTTTTAGGTGCATGTTTGGGTGCCTTCTGTGTACAGGCACTGGTTCCTGGCCAGGAGCGATTGTGTTCCCAGGGGACACTTGGAGGTATTTTTGGCCATCACCACTTGGGGAGGGGACACTACTGACGTTTAGGAAGTTGAGACCAGGGCTGCTGCTAAAAGGCATAGGACAGCCCACAACAAGCCCTCCAGATGTCGAAAGCACTGAGGTCGGGGAACCTAGAAGTGGACAATGCTGATGCCTTGTGACATGCTAATAAAGGGAGTGAGCAGAAGGACCAGGAATGTGAGCTCATGTGGGGAATGTCAGAGAAGGCTTCCTAGAGGACGGAACCTGGAGCTGTATCTAGGAGGAAGGAGTGGGATCTGGCAGAAAGTGGGAGATGCTGGGGAAGGACTCGGATGAATCACGGAGCTGGGAACTCAGGGCACGCGTGGAGATTCCACTCGTGTCCAGGACAGGCCGGGAAAGGAGGCGTGAGAGGGCGATGGGACCAGACACTGAAGGACCGAACTTGTGTGTCCACTCCGGGAGCCACGAGCCACGTCTGGCCGTGGAGCCCTTGAAACGTGGCTAGTGCAGCTGAGGCACTGAATTTTTTATATTGATATAATTGAAATGTAGATTTGAAAACAGGTACTCCATTCCATGTCTTGGGAAACTTTATAAATGTGTGTAGAACTCTTTGGGGGCATGGATGTAAATTTTTCCAGCTGTAACTCTGATGACCTTTAGTTGTGGATGGGGTGTTTCTCCTGACAATTTATCATCCAAATTGAGATGTGCTAATGATATGCCCTGATATCAGAGAATTAGTACTAAGGAAAAGAAGGAAGTCAATTGTCTCATTAATCATTTTCTATATTAATAGAAATATTATTTCTATTATAAATAGAAGATAAATAATATAGAAATAATATTATTAACTAATAATATTTTCGGATACACTAGGTGAAATGGAAACCTGTTATGAAGTGTAAGGTCACCTTTTTATTTTTACTTTTCTAATGTGTGGCTGCTGGAAAATTGACTTCCACGTGTGGCTGACCTTGAACTTGTACTGAATGTCACTGTTATAAACCGTGGGGAGGAGCTGGAGCAGCGGGCTGGGGCTGAGGCTCACGAAAGAGTTTAGACAAGGGGGTGACGTGGTCCCGGTTTCTGTGGCAGCTCCACCCACCAGCCACAGGTGGGGAGGGAAGATTCCAGAGGACGGGCCAAGACCAGCCGTAGGGAGACCGAATAGCCGGGAAGACCTGAGCTCTGGCCGCAGAGAGAAGCCGTGCCGTCCCAGACAGATAGTGTCCGCTGCCAATCCCCGGGCTGGTGGCCAGGCTGGGTCCTGAAGGAGGAGGAGGAATGTTTGGGGAGAGTTGGGGACATCCTGGGAATGACCGGCCCTTCAAAGGTGCCTCAGCGCTGAGAGCCAGGAGGAAAGACCTCAGCTGGTTCGGGTGTGCCTGCTCCCGGTGGCCACGGCTCCGGACACCTGCAGCCCCAGCCTGGCCACTACCTGCGCTCCACACTCAGGTCGGACACCCCCTGACCCCTCACCCTGCCTGCAACTTGCTGCCTGGCCCTGCTCGCCACTGCTCACCATCTGTGTGACTGTGAACAAGTGGCTTTCCCTCCCAGGGGGATTGCCAGCTTTGCCTGGGCTCGCCTGTGTCGTATCGAGAGCATAGGAGAGAAGGGAGTTGCCTACGGGTGACAGGTGTTCCTGGAGAGGACAGCGTGGAGCCCGGGGTGGGGCAGGAACGTCTGGTACATTCTGCAGTTTGCAAAGCAGCTTCCTATCTCTGATCCCTGCATCGCATCCCCATTTCACAGCTTTGTAAGCTGAGGCTCAGAGAGGCGAAGCAGCTTGCCTGGGGTCACACAAGGGCGACAGAGGCAGGATTTCGATGAAGGATCTGACACCTTGTGAGGTCCAAGGCTCCCGTGGCCACAGCTCAGTATGCAGTGAAGGGCAGGCAAGGTGGCACCTCTCTGAGCCTCAGTCTCCTCAGCTGTCAAATGGGCAGGGTGATGAGGAGGTAGGTAGTTGAATGCAGCGATGTGGCACCCGCCCAAGACGGCTCCACGTGGCGGCTGCGCGTCCTCCTGGCAGCTCTGCAGTGAGGGGCATGAGCCCATTTTTCAGGAGAGGACGCTGAGGCTAAGGTGTGCGGCCAGTGAGAGCAAGGCTGGGGTCCCCTCTGCCCCCAACTCCTTGGCTCTTTTCCCTCCCCTGTCGTTGCTCTCGTCCCAGAGCCCTGGAGTCACCTCCTGTGCATTGAAGGGCAGGCTGACCCCGGGATCCAGCTGGTCCTTCGTCCTGGATGACTGCACATGAATGGGGACTTGGCAGCCTCCCCCGTGGTGCTTACAGACATTCCCGCCCCCATCTCCAGAGCCAGTTCCCTCTCGCAGGACTTCGTCTTTTTCCAGGTGAGCAGCTTCGCTTTCTGAGAGCCAGAGTGCTTGGGCAGGAAGCTGGCCCAGAACACATCCAGGATGTGGCCAGATCCTAAAAGTCGGAGGTGGGAGGAGGCCTTAGAAGTTGTCAGCCCCACTTGGGTTTTGGCCATGTAGCCTCAGTCTCCACATCTGGAAAATGGGAAGACTCATCAGCTCAGGGAAAACAGCAACGTCTGACAATACAAAGTTGGTGCAGACGCATGGGGGGTTGGGGTTGGGGCTGGGGGTGGGGGGTGGATCACAGACCGCTGGTGAGAGGGTCTTTGGAGGGCACTTTCTGCTGAAACAGGATGTGTGGCTCCCAAGCAAGCTGACTGCTTTTAGGTGACTTCTTAGTGTGGAGCCATGCTTCTCAAGTTTGAATATGCATGGGGATACCTGTGTGTGTGTGTGTTCGGTCGCTTCAGTCATGTCTGACTCTGTGTGACCCCGTAGCCACGAGGCTCCTCTGTCCATGGGATTTCCCAGGCAAGAATACTGGAGTGGGTTGCCATTTCCTTTCCAGGGGATCTTCCTGACCCAGGGAT
The DNA here is from genome assembly GCF_029407905.1 of Bubalus kerabau. Taxonomy (NCBI): domain Eukaryota; kingdom Metazoa; phylum Chordata; class Mammalia; order Artiodactyla; family Bovidae; genus Bubalus; species Bubalus kerabau. The sequence continues at coordinate 70,361,661 of NC_073639.1, read as the reverse complement.
TGAATCCACATCTCTTACATCTCCTGCATTAGCAGGTGGGTTCTTTACTGCCGGCGCCACTTGGGAAGCCCCAGGATGCCTGGGGGCTGGATAAGATGCAGACTTTGATTCTGCACCTCTGGGGTGGGACTAGCAGGCTTCCAGGGGACCCTGCTGATGCCTTGGGGTGCCTCTCGGTCATGGGCAAGGGAAGCACGTTCTTTTGTGATGGGGTGCGTTGTGTCTAAGGTGAAAACAGCCTACACGTCCATCAGGAAGGTTTTGGCCTAATTAATGAATGTCAGCTGTCCCTGCCCAGCATGCGCTGGAGCTGTTGAAAGGAGGGAGGCCTCTCAGGGTCCTGCACGCTGCTGTGTCTGCCTCCCGGGAGGATGGCAGCCGCCTCTGAGTGCTGGGGTTTCGCCTGTGTCGTTAACCGGTGTGGCCCCAGACTAGAGCTGGGCCTGGCGCACAGTGGGTGCTCAGGCAGGGTTTACTGAATGACAGACTCCATATGCTGACACGGGAGGATCTCCCTGACCTGGTGTGGGGTGACCCGAGCCAGTTTCAGGATACGTGTGATCCAGGGCCTTTCGGGCCTGGCTTTACTGGCATTTGGGGCTGGACGAGTCTTTGTGGTGGGGGCTGGGCATCGGAGCACCTCTGGCCCCTATGCGTCCGATGAGCCCCAGCTGTGACAGTCCAGACTCTGTGTCCACACACTGCTGATCGGTCCCTCCAGACCAGCCCCGCTGAGATCCACTGGTGCAGTCGGACAGTGCGTGGCTGGAAGGAGGCAAGTGGGAATGGAAGAATGAAAGGATGGGTGTCTGGGAGGGTGGGGGACAGGCCCCGTGTGGTTTCCATTCAGATATGACTTTGGCTGTAACCTCACAGAAAACAGGTGTGTATGGGGGGTTCCTCCCCACAGCGATCGACAGCGTTTACCTCTTAAAAGACGGAAGAGGACGGAATTGCAGATTTTGTTCCCAGGACACTTAATCCTTCTCTAGTATTTTTTTCTTAATATTTATTTATTTGGCTGCACCGGGTCTTCACTGTGACATGCAAGATCTAATTCCCCAACCAGGGATCGAACTTGGGCTCCCTGCACTGGGAGCGTGGAGTCTTAGCCACTGGACCACCAGGCAAGTCCTGTTCTCTGTTATTGTTAAATATAGAGATTGAAACTTTGACCTGAGTAATTAAGTCAGCTTAAAAAACAGAAATAGCCCAAGGACCCACTTTGGGGGTTGCAAGGAGTTAGTGAGAGTTCCCACCTGAAGCAGATGGAGAGGACCACTGCTGTTTAGCTGTGTGGCAGCCCCTAAGCATACGGAGCAGTCAGGATCTTCTTTGCACATGGGCACGCTTGAGCTCAGAGATGGAAAGGGACTTTTCCGAGGTCACACAGCACAGTAGGAGCTAGGCTTCAGTGGAAATCAGTCTTTATGGCTGTGATATAGGGGCCCTCCTCTGCCACCCTGTGGCCCCTTCCAGGCTTCTGGGCCTCCTGGTCATCACACATGAGGCTGTGTGGGCTGTCTCACACCCCCCAGCTTGTTGATCACTTGGTGTTCACCAGCCCAGCTGGCACCCAGGAAGTGGGCATGGCTGGAGGCGGCAAGACTGTACCCAGTGGGAGTTGTTGTGGTTTGGCCGAGCAGCTCTGGGAGGACTGCCACGGTTGTGGAGCCTGTGATGGAGGCCCTTGGCAGAGATGGTCCCCCTAGGTGGGCGCTGGCCGCCAGCCCTGTGCCCCTCTCCTGCTGAAACACCTGCCATGGCTCCCTAGTGCCCAAGTTGAAATTTCCATCCTGCGCCTGTTGAGTTAGCATTCCATGCCCTGCAGAAGATCCTCTGTGATGCTGCTAGATTCCAAACACAAATACTGGTCATGGTAATAATAAGGCCTAGAGTACCTACTGTTTGGTACAAAGTTCTTTACTTGCCTTATCTTTTTTAACTCTTTACAAAAGCCCTTTGGTACTGCTGCGCATCTGAGCCTTATCGTACAGAGGAGGAAACTGATGCTTTTGAAAGTTAAGTGCCTTGCCCCAGGTCATGTAGCTCATGGCACCACTAGGATCTGCAGCCTGACTCCAGAGCCAGCCTCTTTTTGGGGGGAAAAAAAAATATTAGTTTATTTATTTTAAATCTGGCTGTGCCGGGTCTTTGTTGCTGCATGGGCTTTTCTCTAGTTGGCATTGAGCGGGGGCTGCTCTGTGCTTGTGGTGCGTGGCTTCTTATTGTGGGGGCCCCTCCTGCTGCAGATCACGGGCCCCAAGGCACATGAGCTTCAGTAGTTGCGGTTCCTGGGCTCAAGAGCACAGGCTCAGAAGTTGTGGCCTACACAGGCTTAGTTGCATTTGGGATTTTCCTGGATCAGGGATCGAACCTGTGTCCTCCTGAGCCACCAGGGAAGCCCCAGGGCCAGACTGTTTACCAGGGGGCCAGCCTCCCTCCTCTTACAGGAGAATGAACCAGCTCCTTGGAAGAAAAGTTATGACCAAGCTAGACAGCATATTAAAAAGCAGAGAGATTACTTTGCCAACAAAGGTCCATCTAGTCAAAGCTATGGTTTTTTCAGTAGTCACATATGGATGTGAGAGTCGGACTATAAAGAAAGCTTGAGCGCTGAAGAATCAATGCTTTTGAACTGCACTGTTGGAGAAGACTCTTGAGAGTCCCTTGGACTGCATGGATATCCAACCAGTCAAACTTAAGGGAAATCAGTCCTGAATATTCATTGGAAGGACTGATGCTGAAGCTGAAACTCCAATACTTGGGCCACCGGATGCAAAGAACTGACTCATTTGAAAAGACCATGATGCTGGGAAAGATTGAAGGCGGGAAGAGAAGGGGATGACAGAGGATGAGATGGTTGGATGGCATCACTGACTTGATGGACATGAGTGAGTAAACTCCGGGAGTTGGTGATGGACAGGGAGGCCTGGCGTGCTGCAGTCTATGGGGTTGCAAAGAGTCGGACACAACTGAGCGACTGGACTGAACTGACTCAAGTCAGCAGAGAGGAGCCTGGCTCAGGGTGTCTGAAAAGCAAGACCCAGGCCTGGCTGCCCCATGACCTTGCTGTGTGACCTTGGGCAGACTCTCTTCTCTGGGCTTTCACTGGGCTTTCTCCAAGACCGGCTCAACATTCCAAGGCTCAAAATCTCAACATTATGCAATAAACCTAGAAATCACCCCAATTTCATTTTTCCATTCTTTTATATCACACCATTAATATATATCTGCTGTAGAATAGTTAGAAAATTCAGATGGGAGAAAATGAGAAATAGATGAAGCTCCATTTAGCAGTTTAGGACATACCTTTCTGGAGTATTTTTCTAACATAAATACTTATCAGAATAGAATCGGATAGCCTTTTTTATCACCAAACATCATGTCCCAGATCACCTGCAGGATAACGAATCCTTCTTTCTTATGGTCATATACATGTCTGTAATGGTTGTACTGCGGAATGTTTGATTAGCATCTAATTAGAGATGATAAATTAACAGTCAGCGTTTACTGAAATCCTCCTGCTGCCAGGTCTTGCCCTAAGCACTTGCCTCAGTGGTCCTCACACCAACTATCAGAGGCAGACAGTTCAGCCCCATTTTACAAATGGGAAAACAGGCTGTTGACGTTACCCTGTCCCAGATCTCCTGGCCCGTCCTTGGCAGAACGGGATGTGGCCCTAGGCCCTTCCCAGCCCTCCACCCAGGCCTTTTGATTCCTCGGCCACCCTGCCATGTGCCTCGCTACCCGTGTTCTCAGAGGCCCTGTTTTGTCGAGGGGGCTGCGCCGTGACTGTTCAAGGAAAGGGAAGGAAGGGGCTGTCAGTTGAACCTGGTGTGTGGGGAGGTGACCTGTGACGTATACAGCCAGAGCTCAATAAATGCTCCTCTCAGAGCGGACGTCACAGTGGGGTTTCTGGGGGCAAATGAAGTTAGAGTCTCTCCAGGGGAGTGGGGCTTAATGGAGCCACTCCGCCACTCCACGTGGATTCTACAAGGGGCGCCTCGCAGTCTCTGCTGTCCAGGCTGGGGGCTTTGTGGGTACAGTGTGAATAGAACTGTGCTCTCAACTTGAGGTTTGCAGAAACCTGAGTTTGGTCTAGAGAGAACCCCTAAACCCAGGGCTGAGATTAAGCATGTGAGGGACTGGACTCGGGTACAGAATTTAAGGAAGTGCCCCAGAGCTCAGCAATAAAGATAAGTGCTGTTTTAATGCAAATTTTAAAAACCCAAACTAATGGATGAAACTTGAAACATTATGCTAAATGCAAAGCAGCTAAAAACCCTGTATTAGGTTTTTCCATTTATCTGAAATGGTCAGAAGAGGAAAAGTCACAGAGTGGCTGCCAGGGGCTGGGGGGAGGAGGGGGTTGGGGTGCCCCTCGAGCACGGGGCTTCTCCTTGGGCTGATGAAGATACTCGAAAATTGATTGTGGAAGTGTTAGCATGACTCCGTAAATGCACTTAAAACCGTTGAATTATACACTTTAAATAGGTGAATTGTATGATATGTGAATTCAATATCAGTGAAGCTATTACACACACACCCCCAAAAAAATCTAAATTGATTAAAAAAATATCCATGATGAACAAGGTCAACATTTTAAATAAAGACAGGATTAGTACTACTGATTTGTTTTCCTTCTGCCTCAGGCTCTAATACAACTTAGCTAGCACCATTATTTATCCTATTTAAAAATGTGATGTTTCCTTTGTCATTGTGTTTTTCTGGCAGTTTTTTATTTTAATTGGCATATGGTTGCTTTACAATGTTGTGTTTCTGCTGTACAGCAAAGTGAATCAGCCATTCACATATATATGTATATCCCACATATATATATCACATATTTATATATATATGTATGTGTATATAAATCCTCTTTTTTGGAGTTCCTTCCCATTTAGGACACCACAGAGTACCAAGGAGAGGTCCCTGTGCTGTACAGTAGTCTCATTAGTTATCTATTTTATCCATGGTAGCGTGGCTCAGTGCCAAAGAATCCTCCTGCCAGTGAGGAGTCACGGGAGACTTGGGTTTGATTTCTGGGTCTGAAAGATTCCCTGGAGAAGGAAATGACAACCCACTCCAAGTATTCTTGCCTGGGAAATCCCATGGACAGAGGAGCCTGGTGGGCTACAAGTCCATGGGGTCGCAGAGTCATACACGACTGAGCACGCACGTGTATATGTCAATTCCAGTCTCCCAGTTCATTCCTCCCCTCTTCCCGCCATGGTGTCCATACATTTGTTCTCTGCACCTGCGTCTCTATTTCTGCTTTGCAAATAAGATCATCTGTACCGTTTCTCTAGATTCCACATACATGTGTTGATATATGATACTTGTTTCTCTCTTTCTGTCTTTCTTTGCTCTCTCTGTTGGTCCCTCGGTCCATCCACGTCTCTGCATATGGCTGGCATTTGTAAATGTTGCATTTAAACATTGTTGATCCTGAATACTGAGTTTGGGGGATGCCCCTGTAAGTTTTGCGGTCCAGGGCAGTGGTTCTCTCGTCTCCTCACCCCGTCCTACCTACCACACAGACCCCTTGCTCTCATTTGACGGAGAGGCCGATGAGGCCCAGGGGAAGAAAGGCTGTGAGCTGAGGCTAGAGTGGGGTCTCCGAGTCACCTCCTGCGGCCCAGACCATCTGGCCTCTGGGCCCCCTCCTCCACTCTGTCCTCCATCACATCTCCTCTGAGGTGGTCCCTGGGCCCCTGGCACTTCTCACCCGGCTTCCTGCCCTCAGCTTCTAAGCCATCCTATACTAGAAAAAGCCCATGCCCCCTCAGTCCCACCAGCACTCGCCACTTCCCTCTGCCCTCAGGATAAACCCCAAGCTCCTTGCTTGGCCTTCCTGGAGCCTGCTGACCTCCTTTCCCCACCCTCTTGCCCACCACCCCCCCTCACCCCCACCCCCGCCATGGCTGCTTCCTTCTCTCGGATTTGCATGGGACCCATAATTACCAAAGGGCGGCAGCATCACCTGCTCTTATCTTCTCACGGGTAAGCCTCCATCTCACCTAAATCCTCACCACAGCCCTTGCTGGTGAGGTGCTGGCCCCATTTTACAGATGAGGAGACTGAGGGCTGGGGAGAGGAGAGGACGCCACTAGGGGCCTGGAGCAGCGGCAGGTGCACACCCAGGGTGTTGGGAGATGTAGACACGTTGTTCTGCTTCCCCTGGGGGCCGTGTGTGCTGAGGTCACTCCCACTCTGGTCCCTGATTGCCCTCCACACTTCTTTTTTTTTTTAATGTTAACATTGTCTTTTAAAATTTCTTTAAAATATTTATATTTGTTTATTTAATCTGTCTGTGCCGGCTAGGTGACTGCGTCACTGATCTTCATCACTGGGTTCTTAGCCAGACTATAACTGGTTTCCTTTCTGCTTCTCCGTACTTGCTTCCTAAGTGAGCCTAGATTGCTCCTGGACCTGTCTGGCTTTTGGCCCCCACACTGGGCCCATTCCACTGCCCGGCCAGTAAATAGTCCTCAAATGCCAAATCCAGTGCCCATGTAGTGATTTGTAGAGCCAGGGGAGGGGCAGAGCTCGAGAACTCTATAACTTCCAAATCAGATTATTTGGGGACAGGCCCCAAGAACCTGTCTTTTAACAATTTCAGGTAATTCTGATGCGTGGAAGTTTTGAACCACCTTAAAGGGAGGAAATAACAGTGATGCAGAACCAAAGCTCAGAGCTGTCAGTTCTTTTGTTTAATCCTCAGTGCGGGTGTTAGCATCCCCAGTTCACAGATGAGCAAACTGAGGCCCGGTTTAGGCCTCAGTTGTGTAACACGGCTGTCTACTTCCTCTGCTGCAGCCAGGGCTGCATTGCTAGTGATCACCAGAACCAGGACCCAGAGCCTGGTGTGCTGATCCTCCCACCCCCCTTCCCCTACTTCTGGACGCTTCCAGGCAGAGGAGTGGAGACAAGCTTGGGTGTGGGTGTGTAGGTGTGTGTGTGCTGTGCGGGCGCAGGAAGCCCCGGGCCCTGCAAGGTCACCCTGGCCTTTTCCTGTTTATACTCTTTATCGAGCCGGGCCTGTGTGTTCCCGAACAGGAAGCACAGAGCCGAGCCGGGGCCGCGCGAGACGCCGGAGGCAAGGCTGCAGCCCGGGAGCTGGGAGGCCGAGCCAGTCGCTGCCCCAGGCAGCTGCCTGACCGTGGACACGCATGGTCCCTATCTATGTGTTGAGCAGGGCAGGTCTTTGGGGGTGATGGTTAAAGAGCTTGGCCTCGGGGGTCAGACAGCTGGCTCCACTGCAGGCTGAGCTCGTTGCTCTCTGTGTGACCTTTCCCTGAGCTCTTCGCTTCTCTGAGCCTCAGTTTCCCCCTCTGTCGACTGGGGCTAATAAGAGTGTCTCCCTCAGCTCCCCAGGTTGTTGTTAGAGGCAAAATGCACATCGAAGGGCCAGGCACACACAGGTCTCTCTCCTTAAATCTTTACTTGGTGACAGACCAGACGGCGGATGATCCCATATACACGCATGCATCTCTTTTAAAAAATACTTTCTCGAGTTGTCCATTTTTCTCACCAGAGGCCGGCTGCCTGAGTCCTCCCCCTGGCTGTTCCAGCCCAAATATACACCAGCTTCCACGGTGACCCACTGCATCTGCGTTTTGTAGGTTTGTCCCAGTTCCCCTGGGAGTTCAGACAGAGCAGGGCCTTCGCACACGATTGCCTGAGGGACACATCAAGGTCGCCGCCTGATGCTGTAAATAGTCTTGCCTGGAACCCAGCCACGTGTATTTCTCTGGCTGCTTTCACAGCGCAGAGGCCAAGTGGTCTGTCGAGCCCTGACAGACCCTCTGGCCCATGGGGCCAAAATCATTGGCTTTCCTAGCCCTTCACAGAAGTGTGCCGACCCCGCCTCGCCAAACCACTGGCCTGTTTGTGTCCAGGTTCCCTCCAGTCTTCTCCCCGTGCGGCGGTGACAGTGATCATAGTCAATGCTAGCGTTTTTGCACATGTGTGCTGGGTGCGGTGATGCTAAGGAATTCCTCGCAACTTCCAGGTGTTAACGCCCATTTCGCAGATGGGAGTACTGAGGCTCCACAAGCTGGATTGACCCAGGATCCCTGACGTCAGACTGCAAGAGCTGGGATGTGACCCCCCACCCTGAGCTTGTGCCAACAGGGTGCTGAACTGGGCCTCCAAGATTGAGGCAGGGTGGCAGGCGTGGGCCCTGCTTTGATTGTTTTAGGTGTAAAAAAAAAAAATGCAAAGCTCAGTAAACATTTGTGGAATGAATGAGGAAACTCAGGTCTAGGAGCACGGGCTCTGGAGAGAGATTTGGGTTTTCCTGTTAGCTCCTGTGCTAACCTGCTGTGTGGCCTTGGCCAGATGAACTCACCTCTCTGAGGATCAGTGAAGAGATGGTTAATATGGGAGAGTCGGACGGGGCCATGGACAGGGCTAGTAAGGACAAAACCTCCATGATATATGTGAAGGTCTCAGCTCAGTAGCTGGCATACAATAAAGGCTTGTTTGAGCTGATAGTTCTAAGGCCGCTCACCTGCCTGCCTTTTCTTCTCTCTTGAATCACCCCATGTGTTTCTTACGCTCAAGCCTCACCCCTTAAAGCCTCAGAATTATCCTTTTTGCCTCTTCCTCTTGCCCCGCTGGATTCTGGCAGGCTCTTCTTGGTTGGCTTCCCTCCAGAGCAGGTCAGAGGTCTCTGATCCCCAGGGATCCTGAAGGGGGAACCCCAGTCTCCCCGAATCTCCTTGGAGGCTTGGGGTGGCGAGGTCAGTGGGCCCTAGAGGGGCGTAGGTGGTCTCCATGGTGATGGAATGCTTGGGAGCTGGTTCCCACAGAAAGGGCTTGCAAGGCTGATGGCTGAGCTCCGGCACGGGGGTACCAGGTACCCTTCAAGGCTCCTCTTATAAGTGCCATGACCTGCCCCCTGAGCTGGCGTCCTGTGCTCCAGCCCTCCCCCCGGCCCCAGTTTGGGAACCTCTTGATCTGCTGAGCTTTGGCGCCTTGGGGCACGTCTCCCCCTCCCACCTCAGGGATCACCGTTTATCACAGTAACGGATGCAGTTACCTGGCATGCTGGTTTCCTGGCTCTGTGCCAAAACGTCATCTCCGTGAGGGCAGGGGCCCTGGGGTGCTGCCCCTGATGTGTGGCAACATCTCCTTCCAAGCATAGTAGGTGCTCAGTAAGCATTTGTGGAATGAATGAGTCCAGGCCTGAAGGTGTCTTGAAGATGGTCCATCACCGCCCCCTCCCCTTGCTTCCGGTGGTCACTCAGGGCAGCCCATGGGTCAGTGGAAAGAGAGTGACGTGAAGTCCTTGCTCATCCTCACTGCTGGCCCATCTTCTGAGCCATGTCATCATGAAGACAGAGCCAGATTTAGAAACTGGCTTTCCCTCTTAGTAAAGCACACTTTCTACACGCCAGACTCTGTTCTAACATTTTCTAACTTATTTATACTTCCCAGGACTCCTATGAGGCTACTTCCACATTTACACTGGCCACATTTCAAGAGCCTGGGTGCCTCACCTGAGCCTCCTAGAAGGTATTGTCATCCCCATTTTACAGATGAGGAAACTGAGGCTCAGAGACATTAAGTGACTTGCCAAAGTCACACCGCCAGTAACTGGTGGAGCCAGGATTGGAGCCCCTTCAGTCTGACGCCCCCTACTGTGGCTGGTATAGGGTTAAAAAAAAAATACTGGTTGTTTTATTATTCTATAGATCAAGACCATAGAACAGCACCATGAACGTATGTGTTTGGGGAAAAATACTATCGCCTACCACCCCTGTCTTCTTACCTGGAGTTTGTGTTTGCTGATTGGCTCGATTGATTTGGCGGATTCGCTTTCTGGTGTAGTTGTGCTTACCCTGCACCCCCATGGGCCTTTGTCATCGTAAACTGGAGAACCCCCTCCCTGCTCCACCCCGCCACTGAGCTGTTGTGAGGCTAAAATGAGGTAGAGGCGTGGAAAGCACTTGGTCTAGTGTTAGGTATACAGTGGCGCTCAATAAATTCTGATGTTCTTCCTACGAGAAAAGGAGGGCTCATTGACTCCTCCCCACTCCTCTCGTGTGTCTTCTTTATATAATTTTATTTATTTATCTTCGGCTGTGCTGGGTCTTTGCTGCTGCGAGGGCTTTTCTCTAGTTGCGGTGAGCGGGGGCTACTCTTCCTTGCGGGGCGCAGACTTCTCATCACAGTGGCTTCTTTGCTGTGGAGCACGGGGTCTAGACGCACGGGCTTCAGTAGCCGTGGCCGGTGGGCTCTAGAGCACAGGCTCAGTAGTTGTGGCCGGCGGACTTAGTTGCTCCGCAGCATGTGGGATCTTCCCGAATCCGAACCTCTGTCTCCTGCACTGGCGGGCGGATTCTTCACCCCTGAGCCACCAAGGAAGCTCTCACTGTGTCTCCTGAGTCTCCATTGTGCCCGACAGCAAGTCCCTTACAGACGAACTTCCACGCTTTCAAACACGTGTTCGCCTGTCCAGCCACTTAAGTTAGTGTCTGGCGTACATTGTCACGTGTGTGCATCCTTTACACGTGGTTGTGCTTTTGTTCACTTTACTGTTCAGTACTGTACAGAGTCCAGGGGTACAGCATCTCTATTTCAAGCCCGGGATGTCTGGAAGCAGGCTTAAAAGCAGCAGTGGTATAGCCGATTGTATGAGCTGGGATACCGAGGCTAACTTTGTTGGACTTTTGAATGCATACTGGGAATGGAACTCGTTATATGTAGGGGCGGGACTGTAGACCTTTGGGTGAATGATAGGAGTAGTCTAGCTCAGCAAGCTGTTTCTGTAAATGCGTGCGTGCGTGCCAAGTCACTTCAGTCGTGTCCAACTCTCTGCAGCCCTATGGACTGTAGCCTGCCAGGCTCCCCTGTCCATGGGATTCTCCAGGCAAGAATACTGGAGTGGGTTGCCATGCCCTCCTCCAGGGGCTCTTCCCAACCCAGGGATTGCACCCATGTCTCTTAGGTCTTCTGCCTTGGCAGGCGGGTTCCTTACCACTTGCACCACCTGGGAAACCCTTTTTTTATAAATGACCAGATAGTAAATATTTCAGGTTTTGCAAAACAGTTTTTCTTGTTGCTGCTGCTTCTCCTCTCCCCTCCCAACTCATCCTCTTCCTCCTCTTTCCCTTAAAAAAAAAAGTCAAGATCACTCCTTGCTCACAGGCCTCACAAAGCAGGCTGACGGGTGGATTTGACCCAAGGGTCATCACGTGCTGACCCCATCCTAAATCTGCCGTGGCCAGTATGGTAGCCCCCAGGGGGCCTCTGGGCTCTGGAAATGTGACCAGTGTGAACAAGGAGCTGAATTTTAAATTTTATTTAATTTTAACTTAAATTTAAATCGTGACCCGTGGCTAGTGCGTCATGTTGGAGTCGCAGCTCTTCAGTGATCAAAGGCCCTGACTGCCCGTCCCCCGACCCTGAAGGGGGCCGTGGGAGCTGCCCTCCTGGCAGGTCTCTCGAACTCTCTTGGCCTTTCAAGGGCTGCCTGAGGGCAGCTGGGCCGGAGCCATCTGGTCTCCGGAAGAGCTTCAAGGGCCCTCATCCCTAATGGTGCTTTTGTTGTTGTTGTTGTTCCAGGAGCCAGGCCTCTCGTCACTGGCCGCCCATGCCTCGGGAACGCCAGGCCTGTGTATTCAGTAGCGGGGAGGAGGGGCAGGGGCTGGGAACCATCCTCCTCGGTTTAGATACACTAATCAGGTTGGTGTTTAGGGATAGGAAAAAAAAAACAAAAAAAAACGTAGAAGCAAAGAGTAAGTGAATAGGAAGAGAGATAGGACCCCAAGAACAGAGTCACAGCCTACTCCCAGTGTATTAATAATTGCTGAGATTTTTGAGTATTTGCTATTACCCTGTTTGAACCTCCCAACAGCCGATTTTACAGAAAAGGAAAACTGAGGCTCAGAAGAACAACAGTCTACCTCGTCAGAGAGACATCCAACTTCAGAGCTGCGTCGTTAACCACCACCAACCCTCTTCCCTCCTCCCCCACCTCCTGGGATGGGACTAAGAGGAGAGAAGTGAGTCTGTGAAGTGATAGCTGCTCCTGAGCCTGTTTTCCCATCTGTAAAATGGGAGGAGGTGAGAATTGGACTAACAATCCGCCTCTCCCCCCCCCCCAAATGATACAGCAGTGAGGTGTAAAACAGGATTCCCTTGGTTGCATGTCAGCCAGGCTTCACCCCAGACCCCCACTGAGTCCATGGCCCTATTGGTTTAATACAGTTAAGAGCTGGGCGTCAGTCTCAGAGACCTGGATGGTCACCCTGGTTCCCCGAGTCAGTTGCTCTTCCTCTGGCTGTCATTTTCTCACTTCACAAAGTTGGGAGCATCATCCTTTCCTCGTTGGGGGATTAAATGGCACAAGTACTCACATGGTACCTTGTGGCAGGCTATAGTCCACAGGATCACAAAGAGTTGGACACAACTGAGCAACTGACCACACACACACTCCCACATAGGAGGCGTTTAGTTCATGTTAGCTGGTGAGAGCAAGGCACTGTTCAACTCCAGGGGGCGCCGTATCATAGGCGGGGTGCGCAGTGCCCTCTGGAGTTGGGCAGCGCACAGCCTGTTCGACTGTACCCCGCAGTCCCAGATGGTGATTAGAGGTAGGTGTGGTGGTGGTGGTGGTTGTGATACTTTCCCTGAAGTCCAAGGCCCCTGGGCCAGGAAGAAGGCAGACCCACTGCTGCAGAGATTCTCAGCCCATACCTTGCTGCCTGAGAAGTGGGCCAGTTCATCCCTAGCTGAATTGGTGAATTTAGACCCCAGCTTCAACATCTTGGCCTGCGGTGGCCTGCCCTGCTCTGCTGCTCATTTGCCAGGGTACTTACCTGCTGCCCCAGACCACTGTGGGGTAAAGCCCAGCGCCCCTCCTCCGCCCCTCTGGGGGGCCCAGCCCCTCCCCGTAGCACACATGCCTAATGCAGCATCTCCTCTGCCTCCATAGGGCTCAGCTGGTGGACCGTCCTGGCGAGCAGCCACGAGCAGTAGAGCCCAGGGATGAGCGTGTCCAGGGAAGGTGAGTGCTCCCCCAAGGGCCCCCAGAGTCCCGGCTTCGGAGAAAACCCTCAGCACCCCCACAGCCCAGCCTCCACGATCGGGCAGCTGATTAGACTCCGCCAGGTCACTCTCTGTCAGAAACCCAGTGCCTGACCAAGCTGGACCCTGGCAGCATGGAGAGGGCAGGCCTCATTGTGTAGGGAAATTTTACTGCTGGGCGGGCAGGGACTTACCTGGCATCACTGAGCCGATTCAAGGCGCGGCCGGAATCTAAGCACCTCCCCCCTCTCCGGTGTCCAGCACCAGCATTCTTGGCACGCTTTCTCAGCCCCTCACACAAAAGCTCCCCACATCTCATAATAGCTCCCCGAGAAAAGATTCTTATCAGCCCACCTTTGCTAGAGGAGAAAACTGAAGCTCAGAGGGCTGAGATCCCTCGTCCGGCTGTCCAGCTCCAAGTGGTGGGGGCTGGATTTGAACCCGGGGTTGCAGGACTCCGAGTCTGAGGCTCTTAGCCACCAACTTCACTGCCCTTGATGGAGTTTGGCTGCATGGTAGGCAGTGGAGGGCAGGCCTCGGTCCCTGGGCCGGGCCCACTGGCCCCTCCTGGAGTGGATGGGGTCTGTGGTTCTGGGTGGTTTGGAAGCTACCATTTGCTCTTAGGTTCCCAGCGGCTTTCTCTCTGCCAAGTCGCCCTGCCTTTGCTTCTCAAGCTGCTCTGCTGGACTTTGCTGTCTCCTGCTCATGTCTTACCTTCCCGCTTTGAGCTGTCTTCTCCCAGTGGCAGAGACAGGCCCAGAGATGAGCCCCTTGCTGGGTCCTCTCTGAGGACCGTGAACAGCGCGGCCTCAGCCCCTAATCTGACCCTGACCTGTGTTGGGCAAGTGGCCTCCCCTTTCTGAACTGCTTGCTGAGCGGGAGGCATGCTCCGCCCAGAGGTGGCAGAGGGGATCCCCCTAGGTGATGCGTGAAATAAACTTTAGCTGAGGATGTGCTCAGTAAGTGTAAAAAATACACAACTCTGGGCTTTGTTTTAAAGCACTATAGCCAGATGAGTGCTCAGCATTAAGCAAAACTCGGGAGTTGATAACAGCTTAAAAATTCTGTCTGTCCCTTCATACAGGCTTTCCCCCCTGGTATTCAGTATCCGGATCACTTCCAACTCCACACGTAAGCTCAAGAGGACACACATATGCGTGCGTGCACACACACACACACACTCTCACAGTGGCAGGCACACTGTATCTGTCTTTTCTGGAAACCACTTTCCTAAATCGTCCCCTCTTCTGTTTCCTAAGCTGCAGTCTCTCCCTCCCCGCCGAGTGTGAGGAAGAAAAGGCAAGTGCACTAATTCTAGCTAAAGTGTGATTGACACTCCACCGGTGCCATTGACACGGAAATAATCATCTTTGGCAGATTTCTAGTCTCAGGGCTACAGTCAGAATTTCACTGAGCATTTAATGAAGCTCAGGGCACCTCGGAGGGATTTCTGAGTGACTTGGTGTCCTGTCCAGCCTGCCTCTGCCCAGAAAGTAGCCTTGGCATTAGATTTCCCTACCCCAACCCTGAATCCAGTGTACCCATGAACTGCCAACAGTTGACGGTAGGCCATGTTTCTTGGAAGAGGGTCCCCAGCTATTTTCCAGTGCTCAGTGAAGCCAGCGACCCCCAGGTGAGACTCACTTTGTCGGTTGCTTCTAGAACCCTCACGGCAGCCTTTGAGGTCAGCGGACCCACCCCTCTTTGCAGCTGAGGAAACTGTGGCTTAGCTGGGGGAAGTGACTCTCCCAAAGCCACATGGCCAGGAAATGCCAGGGCCTCTCGGCAGTTTCGAGCCCTGGCCTGAGATGGTGTGTTTTTTCACCTTTGATGTCTGTTTTCCACTTGCTCTGGTCTGAGGGGCCCCAGGTAGTCCAAGCCCTTGTGGGAGGGTTGGTCCAGCTGCACACCGGGGCCTCCAGTGGTTTCGGCTGAACACCCACCCAAACCCCACCCCGCCTCCCGTCATGCTAGGTTCTCTCCTGCCTGTGACTTTGCCCTGGCCATTCCCTTCTCTCTCTGCTCCACCCAGCTATTCAAAACACCACCTGTCCACTGCTCATAACGCAGCAGGAAGGCTGCCTCCTATAGGCAGCCCTCCCGCACCTACACTGGTAGAACCCATCACCCCCTACCTGATGTGGGTCCATAGTCCAAGTAGACTTGAAGAGCTGAGTCTGTGTCTCTTAGCTCCATAGCCCGACTCCCACACACAGTAGAAACTCATGAAATGTTGGAATGAATGAATAACCAGTGATCGTGGCTAATATTCTTTCAAATGCTCCGTATGTGCTGGGCACATTCTTAAGTTCTTAGAGGCTGTTTAGTGTTCAGCCCTTCGAGGTGGACACTCTTAGACCCATTTTACAGATGAGGCTCTGAGAGGTGGAGTCTGTTGTCCGAGCTCACACAGCCGCAAAGCAAGTGGCAGAGCTGGGATCTGAACCCAGGTCTGTCTGATTCCTCGAATGCCCAGAGGCCTCAAGCTTCACTTTGATTCTAGAAAGAGGTGAGAGAGGAAACAAAGGCTCTGAAACCCAGTGGGGGTGACACGGAGAAGAGCTAGGGTGGCTGGAGGAGGGCTGCCTCTCCAGCATGAGTCTGCACCTTCTGAGCTGAGGTTGCATAATCAAAGGACCTTGAGAGTGAATGGGGGAGGAGGGTAGATATGATGATTGAGTGACTGGAGAAGGGGGAGGGGCTGGGCTGGGTGGACCCCTGCTTTTCAAGACCAGTGCCTAACCTAAAGCATTGGCATTGGGTCTGATCAACTTTTGCAGTGACATTTACAAGGGGTAAGGAGCTAGGTTCAGGTCCCATATCATTCCCTCCCCCTGTTCCCACATCACCCGCACAGTCTACACATCCCTGAGTCTCCCTGGAATGCGGGCAGGGCCCTCCTCACTGACCTCCTTGCCTCCATTCTCACCACTGCAGGCCCTCTCTGCAGGGGCTGCCCTGAGAGTAAATCCAGCTCCTTCCCCATCTCCCCCCTTCCCTCCCCTCTGGCCCCAGCAGCCTCCTCTCCTAGGTTCTTGAGCACCCTAAATCCTCCCCAATCCTGGAGTTTGGCTGTCTCTGTTCCCCCTGCCTGGAGCCCCCCACCCCTTCCCTCACATCTTCACATAGCCAGGTCCTCCTCATCCGGGTGTCAGCTTGAATGTCACCTCCTCCAAGAAGTCCTCCTTGACCTCCCTCCTCCTGCCCCTTCTTGATCCTGCTCATGGTGTCCAGCTCATTTCCTTGGAAGCTGGTATCGTAGTCTGGCCGGAGCTTGTGAATCATCTCCATCCACTGCTGGGACATAGGCTCCTTGAGGCCAGAGGCCCTGCTGTCTTGTCCACTGTCCTGTCTCTGGCCTCCAGCCTGGCACCTTTCATTGTTTCCTAAGCATTGAATGAGGGAAGGCTGAATGAATGGACAGCGATTCTGGAAGAGGCCCAGGCCCCAGGATGTTTTGCAGCTTCTGAAAAGCATCTCCTGCACAGGCAGACGGCGGTCGCTCAGAGCAGACACAGACCCGGCTCCTAACCCCTGCCCTGGGTCCCGATCACCGACCACAGCTTGGCCGCTTCCCAGCCGGGTGACTGTGAATAGCCCCTCCATACCTTGGCTTCCTCCTGTCTCTACTGATATCACTTCCTAGCACTCACTCTACCCCGGGCCCCACTCATTCCACCCAGGCACGTTCCATAAATATTTACTGGGCACCCACCAGGAGCCAGGCACTGCTCTAGGGGCTGAGAAGACAGCTGTGAGTAAAAACAGGCAAAACCCTCTTCCTTATCAAATGACTGTGCTCCTGAAATGTGATATTCTAGGGCTTTTATTATGTTCACATTTTGAAGAATTTCACATAACTGTCTTTCAAGAAAGTCCATTTTTAAAAGAACGATTCCTCTTTCCATTTGTTCCTGCCGGGAGAATCCCATGGATAGAGGAACCTTCCAGGCTATATAGTCCGTGGGGTCGCCAAGAGTCCGACCTGTCGGAACGACTGTCAGTCACTTGCCATATATCAGATGGGGAAACTGAGGCCTTGAGTGGTTACGGGGACTGGGCAGGGTCCCCCAGCTAGGAAGTGGGGAGGAGGGATTTGAACCAGGCCTTCAGGGGCCCTGGGGGTAATAATAGCGACTCCCCTGAGGGTTGTTGGATCTCGGGAGTTAAGAGGGAGGGCCTGCCCGGCACAGAGCCGGGCTCATCAAACTTTCCTCTTGTGGGTGTCAGCATTCTCGTGGGCTGTTGTCGGGGTCTCGATGGCGAAGCGCCGGCACCGCGCCGGCCTCCCTGACCGCCCCCCCCCCGCCCCGTGTCTCTCTGTCTCCCCAGATGTGAGCGCCGCGGGGCTCCCGCCCGCCTGCCCCTGAAGCGCGCCCCCCGCCCCGGGCCCAGCATGCGCCTGTCGGTGCGGAGGGCGCTGCTGGCAGCCGGCCTGGCCCTGGCCCTGGTGCTGGCCGTCCACCTGGGGCAGCGGGTGCTGGAGTGCCAGGCGGTGCTGGGGGGCCCGCGGGGCCCCCGGCGGACCATGCGGCCCGAGCAGGAGGACCTTATGATGGTGGGCGCGGACCACGTGGAGTACCGCTACGGCAAGGCCATGCCGCTCATCTTCGTCGGGGGCGTGCCCCGGAGCGGCACCACGCTGATGCGGGCCATGCTGGACGCGCACCCCGAGGTGCGCTGCGGCGAGGAGACCCGCATCATCCCGCGCGTGCTGGCCATGCGCCAGGCCTGGTCCAAGTCGGGCCGGGAGAAGCTGCGGCTGGACGAGGCGGGCGTGACGGACGAGGTGCTGGACGCCGCCATGCAGGCCTTCATCCTGGAGGTGATCGCCAAGCACGGCGAGCCGGCCCGTGTCCTCTGCAACAAGGACCCCTTCACGCTCAAGTCCTCCGTCTAC
This sequence comes from Bubalus kerabau, assembly GCF_029407905.1. Classification (NCBI taxonomy): domain Eukaryota; kingdom Metazoa; phylum Chordata; class Mammalia; order Artiodactyla; family Bovidae; genus Bubalus; species Bubalus kerabau. The sequence continues at coordinate 70,343,720 of NC_073639.1, read as the reverse complement.
CTGTCGCGCCTCTTCCCCAACTCTAAGTTCCTGCTCATGGTGCGCGACGGCCGGGCCTCAGTGCACTCCATGATCACCCGCAAGGTCACCATCGCTGGCTTCGACCTCAGCAGCTACCGCGACTGCCTCACCAAGTGGAACAAGGCCATCGAGGTGATGTACGCGCAGTGCATGGAGGTGGGCAAGGACAAGTGCCTGCCTGTATACTACGAGCAGCTGGTGCTGCACCCCCGGCGCTCCCTCAAGGTCATCCTCGACTTCCTGGGCATCGCCTGGAGCGACGCTGTCCTGCACCACGAGGACCTCATCGGCAAGCCGGGCGGCGTCTCCCTGTCCAAGTGAGTGGAGCCCTCATCCTCTGCTGTGTGGCCTGGGGCCGGTCACTGTGCCTCTCTGAACCACCTCTGTTTTAACAGAGATTTGAGACGACCAGTGGTTACGAGCAGAGCTCTGATCCACATCTCCCTCCCGGTAGCTCTGTGGCATTGAGCAAGTTGCTGGACTTCTCTGAAACCTCAGTTTTATTAGCCCCCTCCAAAAGGGGGCAGTCCCTCCTCACCACGTCCATGGGCTTTGTGTAATCAGCTGTTGTTGATAAAGGTTGAGAGGACAGGTTCTGGGACCGGGCTGTCTGGGTTCAAGTCCTAGCCCCGTCCCTTTTTAGCTGTGTGACCTTGAGCAGGGGATTCAACCTCTCTGTACTTCCGTTTCCTCATCGGTAGCGTGGGGATAGAATCCGTCCACCTTTGTTCACGTGTGAACTTCAGATGGGGTGGTACCTCTTCGGTGCTGTTAATCCCCATTATCTTCATTTTAGTGTTGATCTTGCTTTTGGTGGCATCCCCACTGGCCTTGCCTTTGCTCTTATTGAGTGCCTGCTGTGTGCCCAGCACTGAGTTAAGCCACCAACCATCATTATTGCCCTCATCTTCACAGCAAACTCGGACATAAGAACTGCTCTTAACCGCATTTTATAGATCAAGAAGTGGAATCTCAGGAAAGTTACTGGCCTAGCAAGAGGTGGTGCTAGGGTTCAGACTCACACCTGTTGGACTCCAGGCCCTGTTCTCTCAAGTTCTCCATGACTGGGATCCTCTTCCCTTTCCTGAGACCCTGGGACAGGGCAGGGCCGGAATGCGCCATTCCATGCCTGGATCCTGCTCAGGTGCGAGCATCCCTAAGAGCCCAGTGGAAGAGCGGTCCTTCCTGGGACAACGCCTCCTGTCTCTCTAACGTCTGGGCCCTCCCAGGCCCTGTCCCCTGGAGCTCCAGAGCCCTGAGCAGAGCTCAGCAGCTCTCCTTCTGGCAGTAAAAGTGCCCATGGACTGGACCCCCCGCCAGCTGGTGCTGGAGCTGGGATTTTGTAAATCATCCTGACACAACATCAGATGACCAAAGGAATACATCCTGATGGCAGGAAGTTGGGAACATACATAAAACAGGAAAGGAAAACCACCCATAATCCGCCCCCCACCCCGATTTTGATCTGTGGCCTGCTGGTCCTTGGTCAGGGGAAAAAACCAGAGTCCTGCTGGGCAGGGTCCTCTGTAAACTCTCTTCACCTTGTGTCTGGGACACTTCCCATGAGTCCCCAGCACTCTGCAGTGACATCAATTTGAATGGCTGTATAATATTCCACGACACAATCACCATATTCTGTTTAACATCTCCCTTTCTGGGACACTTTGGTTACTGACTCATGATAAGCACGGCTCCCATCCCTGGCCTGGGATGCGGCTATGTGATTGTCCCGTAAAGTCCTGTAGACACAAGGGGTGTGGGAGAGGCCAGGCACACGTTGGATCGGGTTGGGTTTCTTTGCCGTAAACATCTCTGCAGTGAGTATTTTGCTGTAAAAGATGAAATAACTGGTTGATTGACAGTTTTGGTTTCATTATACTAGGAAATGATAAGATATCAGTTTCTGCAGATCCTCTTGAGCAGTCATCCCTCCCACCTGTCAAAACCAAAAGGGTACCGAGCTGTGGCTCATGGGAAAGCGGCAGCTGCTGATTCACAGAAGCCTTTGGGAGCGTTGATGATGGGTCTTTAGCTAGTGGTTTGCTCCCTCCTGCCATCCTTACCAGATTTATCATAGTATCGGACGCTGGGGGCCGTGTTCACAGTACCACTATTCACAGTAGCCAAGACGTGGAGGCAACTTAAGTGTCCATCATCAGTAGATGGAAAAGATGTGGCACATATATACAGTGGAATACTACTCGGCCATAAAAAAAGAATGAAATGATGCCATTTGCAGCAAGCCAGTTAGACCTCCATATGATCGTAGGAAGTGAAGTAAGTCAGACAGAGAAAGTGACTTACTTCACTTCCTACGATCATATGGAGGTCTAACTGGCTTGCTGCAAATACATCGAGTGATATCACTTGTGGAATCTAGACTATGACACAGATGAACCTGGGAAACAAACAGACTCATAGACATAGAAAATAAGCATGATCACCAAAGGGGAAACGGGAGGGATAAATTAAGAGTTTGGGACTAGCAGAAACAAGCTACTCTATATAAAATAAGCAACAGGGACCTACTGTATAATGCAGGGAACTATACTCAATATCCTGTAATAAACCGTAGTAAAAGAATATGGAAAAGAATATGTATACAATATATACGTGTAAGTGAATCACTTTGCTGTGCACCAGAAATTAATACAACATTGTGAATCAACTATACTTCAATTTTAAAAAAAAAGAGAGGCAAAAGAAGAATCAAGCTCCTCCTATCCCCCCCAAATGGGATGGTTACTTGATTCCTGATGTGCCTTGAACACGGTGAAAATTCTAACAGAATCTGGCTTAGATTAGCTCACCCAAGGACCTGTAGAAACTGATACATTATCATTTTCTCTTGTCATGTAACCGTCAGCATGTGATTTTATCTTTTATGGCAAAACAGCCTTTGTGGGTGATCGTCATGGGGAGAGACTGCTTGTGGCAGAGATGTTTATATGGTGAAAATACCTAGAACCGTGTTTGAGATCTTTTGACACGCTGGCTAGAGTTGAAACTTGGATCCAGTCTGTAGCCCCCAGCTCCATGCCCCGCCCCCATCAGCCCACCCTGTTTCGCTCCCCAGTCTCCCTCCCTCCCCATCCCAGTTCCTTTTGCTCCATCTTTTTGTACTGTTTTTTGCTCCCAAGTTAACTCTTGGTTGGGATGGATGCATCTAGAAATAGGTCCTCGATCCTTCCCCACCCTCCAGCTTATGAAGCCCCTGAACTATATAATCAGTAAGACCATCATGATCAGATGAGGTGGTAACCCTGTTATCTGGGAGACTGAGAAAGCATGCGTAAGATGACGGCATTTTCATCCTAACAGCAAACTGGAAGCAACCTCCAGGGCCACCTTTCGGGGATGGAAAAAGAAGGAGGTATTGAGTGAGTGGGGGAAAAAAAAGCCTACAGAGCAATATTATATATAGCATATAACTTCTGTGTTTAAATCTGCAAGCAAAACCATAGATCTATGTATATACGTGCAGGAGAGAGAGAGAGCATGCACACTAACACTGAGACCTTAGAATGTACCCAATGCTCTTTTATTATTAACCTGTTTACTCCTCAGAACAGCCCAGCAGGGTAGGTTAATGATTCCCATTTTACAGATGAGGACACTTAGGCTCAGAGAGGCTCAGTCACTCTGCTGAGGTCACACAGCTGGCACCCACTCCCAGGCAGTCTGGCCCCTTAGCCACTCTGCTTTTAAAAGCACAGAAAACAGACCAAGAAGAAGCAGACTCCAGAATGCTATGGTCGGGCCCCTGCAGGCAGCTGATGGACCGGGAGCAGCGACCATAGGGGCTCTTCACCTTACTGTTAGTGCTTTAGAATTACTTCTCAAGAACAAAATCTTAGCCCATCTTAGGTAAATAAAAAGTCATTTTTAAAAAGTCATAGAGGTCAAGGAAGAAGTCAAGGTCACATCCAGCTTAGTCATGTAAATAAAAAATCACAGAGGTCAAGAATCTGAGCCCCACTGAAATGGTGTTTCTGCCAGCTTCCCACTCTCTGCTCTTAAACCCATTGTACAGAGCAGGTATGCTGAGGCCAGATGACTCACCCACTTTCTCAGAGTTTAGGGGAGTCGAGTGGGTTCCAAGAACCGGGTCCCCCCCACCTTCCCTGCTGCCCCAGCGCCACCTGGGTCTGCCCACACCCCATCCAGTTCTCCCTCTCTCCCCAGGATTGAACGATCCACAGACCAGGTCATCAAGCCCGTGAACCTGGAAGCTCTCTCCAAGTGGACTGGCCACATCCCTGGGGACGTGTTGAGGGACATGGCCCAGATCGCCCCCATGCTGGCCCGGCTCGGCTATGACCCCTATGCAAACCCGCCCAACTACGGCAACCCCGACCCCATTGTCATCAACAACACACACCGGGTGAGTGCGCTGCCCACGGGGAGATGCGGCCGGGGGTGGGGGCTCCTGCTACCCGAGAAGACACTCAGTCCCTTGATTCCTAAGCAGCTGGCATGTGTCTGTCTTTGTATGACTGCTTGTATTCCCATTTTCGCTTGGGCCTCCAGGAAGCTCACACTCCGTAGCGTCTCCTGCCGGGCCGTCTGTATGCTGATTTCACCCTCTTTCTCTGCTCGGCCTTGACCTTTCCCCTCTGCTTCCCTAGCTGTCAGTTCATCTGTTTGGAAAGCCCTTCAAGTCTTTGTTGAGGCTGGGTGTGAATAAATTAAGGATGGGTCCCTTTATTGCCCCCGTAAGGTTTCATTTCTATTTATTTATTCATTCATTCCCGGTTGTGCTGCGTGGCATGCAGGTTCTTAGCTTCCCAACCAGGGAAGAGAGAGAATTTACTCACACAGAGAGCTGGCATCTCTGCCCATCTATTGATCTCCTTCCTTCTTCTTCCCCTGACATCAGCTGATTCTGTAAGCTTGTGAAAATGCTCAGAGATCCCAGGTAGACACCCAGACTGCATGGAGAGAGTGGGTGTTGGCAACCTGGATACGGCTGATTATCACTCTGTTATTATTTTTGGTTTGATATTTACTATTCGTTTTAACATTTACTATTTAACCATAGTTATTATCCTTTACACTGTACTTAGGGGTTTTAGATACTTTCCTGTATGTATGTATATTTCATAATACAGAAGTCATTAAGGGATTAAAAAGAAGCCACAGTGGCTGGTGGTGACCTTGAGATCCAGCCCCCAAGTGCTTCTCAGGAGAGAGAGGTGGCTGGGATGGGATGAGGGCCTCAGAGAAAGCTGGCCTCTCCTTTCTTACATTCTTAGCCAGGGACTCAGCAGCAGCTTCTCTGGAGTCTCTTTAAAAGGCAGAGCCCCCGGCAGGTCCCAGACTGTGGGTCAGAAGCTCCCAGAGTTAAACCTGACCTTGGGCGTTGTATAAAAAGATGTTGATGAGCAGTGATGGTTAAGATCAGCTCTTTGGAGCTCTGCTGTTTGTGTGTTTAAAATAGAGAAAGTTCTCTAGATCTCTTCCAAAGAGGTTGACTCCCCAAAGAAGAACTCTTGTTTTCTACGAACTTAATGACATAAGTGTTATGAGAACCACAATTCACTGATTCACTTCACCTCATTCCTAACTGTGAATCAGATACACTTGTGCTTCTGAGAAGAAATATTTTGACCCTTCACATATGCAATTAGAGAGTTGAGCGGGTCATTTTCAAATATGATTTTTTTTTTATTTCAAGTTTCCGGCTTACATAGCCAATGGTGCAGATTTTGATGTAAGAACAGAATTAGGTTAAAAAAATTTAAAAAGCCAAAAGCTTGCTCTAGTTATGTGACCTTGTATACTTTTAAAATATAATCAAGATGACAAAAAACAAAAACACAAAGAGGTTTATTGCCTGAACATGTTGAACGTGTTCATAACTCAGTCGTGTCTGACTCTTGGTGACCCCGTGGCCTGTAGCCCACCAGGCTCCTCTGTCCGTGGAATTCTCCAGGCAAGAATACTGGAGTGGGTTGCCATGCCCTTCTCCAGGGCATCTTCCCAACCCAGGGATGGAATCTGGGTGTCCTGCATTGCAGGCAGATTCTTTACCATCTGAGCCACCAGGGAAGCCCATTACTCCTTGGGGTTCCATAAGTCTTGACCAGTGCCAGACACCTTGTTTAGTCTTTACAGTGGTTTTGCTGTGGCTGGGAAGATAAATCCCCTCATTGAAAGCTCTGTGTGTGCATGCGCTGAAGGCACAGAATGCTCCTGTCCTGGGTCCTGGCAGTACACTCAGTTCTGAAAGGACCCCAGTGCTAATGAGACCGTCTATCCCCGAGCCGTCCATTACAGCCACTAGGCTTTTGCGGCCATTGAGCTGTGACAAGTCCATATGGGAAGGTGCTGTGTAAGTGTGAAACTCACACTGCATTTGAGGTCCTCATCAGTTCAGTTCAGTCACTCAGTCGTGTCTGACTCTTTGTGACCTGGACTGCAGCACGCCAGGCCTCCCTGTCCATCACCAACTCCCGAAGTTTGCTCAAACTCATGTCCGTCAAGTTGGTGATGCCATCCAACCATCTCATTCTCTGTCACCCTCTTCTCCTCTCGCCTTCAATCTTTCCCAGCATCAGGGTCTTTTCCAGTGAGTCAGCTCTTCGCATCAGGTGGCCAGAGTATTGGAGCTTCAGCATCAGTCCTTCCAATGAATATTCAGGGTTGATTTCCTTTAGGGTTGACTGGTTGGATCTCCTTGCAGTCCAAGGGACTCTCAAGAGTCTTCTCCAGCCTGACTGTTTCTTAAATAATTTTAATTCAAAACAATGAATATGCCAGAGTGGTGCACTGGGGGGGTGACCTGCCCTGAATCCCATCAATTACATGTTGAAGTATTAATTTTTGGATGTATCTGGTTAAGTTAAAAAAAAAAAAAAAAAAGCACCACTAGAGGGAATTCCCTGGCAGTCCAGAGGTTAGGACTTTGCACTCTCCCTGCTGAGGGTGTGACTTCCATTCCTGGTCAGGGAACTGAGTTACCACAAGCCCCGCCCCCTGCCACCCCCCCTCCCCCGCCAAAGAAACCCCACTAGAATTAATTTCACTTTTTAAAAAAAATTTAAATATTGTGGCTACTGAAATATTTTAAATTACAGGGTTGTTCACATTCTGTTCTGTTGGACAGCACTGGTCTATCCAGTGCCTTGTATTTCCAGAGAACAGTGGGGAAGGCCTAGGACTTTCTGGTTCCCGCCGCAGGGCCTTTGCCCCGCCGTGCCCTCCGTCTGAAAGCTTCTCCTTCAGAGCTCAGCCTGGCAGGGTTTCCTTGGAACACGGGGCTCAGCTCAGAGGCCGTGTGTCCCAGGAGGCCCTGTTGGACCACTCGCTCACAAGAAGCCCCTGGGCAGTCCGAGTCACACCGCGTACTTCCCGTGTTCTACTCCCCATGGTTTGCTCTGTTCTTGTTTCCTTGAGTTCTGTTATTACTTGTGGATTGTCCGGCCCTCCCTCCTCTAGAATGGAAGCTGCAGGAGAATAGGAATTTTAATTTGTCTTGTTAATGTTGTAAAACCCCTGCACACCCCCACCCCTACCCCCAACCCCAGAGCTTAGAATAATGTCCGGAGCATTGTTAATAAACGTTTAGGAGGAGCTTATTAATAAGTGTTTGTTGGATGGATGCATAGATGAGCAGATGAATAAGTGAATGGGTGCATTTGGTGGATAGATGGTTGGATGAGTGGGTAGATGGGTGGGTAGATGGGTGGGTGGGTGGATGGGGGTGGAGGGTAGGTGGATGGACAGGTACATGCGTGAAAGGGTAGGTGGGTGGGTGGGTGGGAGGATGAATGGATGGATGGGGCTGGAGAGATGGATGGGAGGCTGGATGGATGGAAAAATGGTTAGTTGGGAGGGTGGGTGTGGAAGTGACAGGCTAAATTTTATTTTTTGATCATTTCTAAAAATAGTGATTTTTTTTTTTCTCTTTCCTAGGTCTTGAAAGGGGACTATAAAACACCAGCCAATCTGAAAGGCTATTTTCAGGTCAGAAACCCCAGGGGGAATTCTGTAGTACCACACGTTGGCTCTATGCCCTCAAACACTTCACTGCTCTAGTGCAGCTGATGGTTTTCCCATCAGAAAACCGGGGAGGGGGGCGGGCATGGGGAACCGCTCAGGGGCTCTTGAGCATCTGACCCACCCCGGGCCACATCTCAGCAGCCCTTCTACCTGAGCCCCGTCCTTCCCCTTGCCCCCTGGCTTGAACGCAATTAAAGGGATTTGGTGGACTATCAAACTTTATGCCTCCAGTCTTAAATTCACCTTCATTTTAAGTGGCCATTACCAACCACAGCCACAACCCAGAGCAAAAATTTCCTCAGCCTACCCAAAAACGAGAGTCCCGTGATGCAGGTATGTGTGCAGACGTAGACGTGATACAGTCCTGTGTCCCCCGCGCGTCCCCCACACCTGGCCTTCCCTGCATCCTGCGTGTGTCCGTGGGAGTCAGTCCCTGGATCTTGTCAGAAAAAACCACTCCTGGGACTGACAGTAAGCCATCCAGCCATTCTCCTTTGGGTGCAAGGCTGTTCCTTTAAAAAAAAAAAAATTTTTTTTTTTAATTGATTGATTCTTGGCCGTGCCAACACATGTGAGATCTTAGTTCCCAGACCAGGGATCTAACCTGAGCCCCCTGCAGTGAGAGCGCGGAGTGCTACCCACAGGAATGCCAGGGAAGTCCCGAAAGTGCTTCTTTTTTTCATGAATTGTCCTGATGCTAAAATCAGTAGTTTCAGTTTGTGTGTGTGTGTGTGTGTGTGTGATTTCAGTGTGTGTGTGTGTGTGTGTGTTGGCCAATAAAAGGCGAACCACCCTGTACCAATTTCCATTTTAGTTATCAAACTCACACATTCTCACTGCCCAGGGACCTGTACATGTCGACCCTCTGGCGTTGAGTCCAATGGTCCCTACATGGGAACCAGAAAGCCATCTCATGCCACTGTGAAAAAAAAATGTTGCCAGAATTAGTCAGTACTAATTTGTTATTTGTTTTAACTCAAAGAAGTGTAACAAGAACAACAAACAGAAGTGGACTGAGGGGATTAACCACAGTCTGAAACTCTTCATCTTTACATATAGTTTTGGGGGCCACCTGGATATTCACTTTTGTATTCCTTGCAGTCGCATGGTGTGAGCTGCTTTGTTTCGCTTTCTTAGTGTTTTTCCATCCTGGGGGTTTTACTGTGGCCATTTTGGGTGACTCCATGGTTTCCTCTGGAATGCATTCTCTGCCACTTAACTATTGTCCTCAGATGGCTTGCAATTTTTGCAATATTTTGAATGGTGTCACATACCGGTTTTGCCTCTCTTCTGTGGGGTGACGGGTGGAGGGCTCTGTGGACTCACTCCCTTAGAATACGTTTTTAGGGAGTGGAATGGGTGGATGGTTTTTAAAATGTTTATTGAATTTTGTTACAATATTGCTTCTTTTTTATGGTTTGGATTTTTGGCCGCAAGGCATTTGATCTTAGCTTCTCAACCAGTGATGAAATCTGTACCGTTGGAAGGCCAAGTCTTAACCACTGAGCCTCCAGGGAAGTCCCCGGGAGAGTCCTTTTTAAGACTCTTCAACTACAAGGCTAAAATTGTCTTACAAAAGGCTTGGACCAGTTTACACACTCTTGTACTGTGTGGGACTGTTTTTTTTTTTTTGCTCTATTAGGACCAAAAATAAAGGGATGGTATATGCTTTGTCATCATGGGCAGTCCCGCCCTCAGGAGAGCTACCCCGCGAGTTATATCACAGTCCTACTTCCCGCCCTCTTCTCCTCCACTGTCCCCGCCCCCCATATATACATGACCTCATGCAGGACACTGTAAAACTTGGAAACAGCCTTAGGCAACAGCTGAGTAATGGTGGTGTGTACGTTGTACAGAATACTAGGGTACTATGTAGCCATCCAAAATGCCCTTGTGCAATGAAAAAAATAGAAAAATTGGAAGCCAGCAAAACAAAGCAGCTCACACATCAGAATTGCAGCTCATGCAAGAAATGAGTACTCACTTCCTAAACTCCACACACCCTCTCCTTCCCAGGGCTTTGCTGTTGCCTCTGCAGGGAATGCTTGGCTATCCACATCCGTGCACGGCTGGCCTCGTTTCATCATCTAGGTCTTTGCTCATGGGGTGATTTCCAACACCAACAACCTGACTGTCCAAACACCAGCTAGCTCAACTCAGTTCAATTCTGACACTGATTTCCAGACATAGCCTCTAACCCCCCAGGTGAAGGGCCTCCGCCCCACAGGAGTGCCCCCTCTTCAGATGCCCAGACTACCCACCTTTCTGTCACTTGTCCACCAGCCCTGAAGCTCTCTGAGCCTCATCCTTTAGGGATGTTTCTGGAGGTTTCATTAAGTAGTAGGCATGTAGCCTCCCCAGGTGGCACAGTGGTAAGGAATCCACCTGCCAGTGCAGGAGACACCAGAGACGTGGGTTCGATCCCTGGGTTGGGAAGATTCTCCGGGAGGAGGAAATGGCAACCCACTCCAGTATTCTTGCCTGAAAAACTGCATGGACAGAGGAGCTTGGAGGGCTATAGTCTATGAGGTTGCAAAGAGTTGGACACGATTGAGCATGCACGCATTATGTAGGCATGGTTGATTAAATCGTTGACCGTTCGTTATTCATTGCTCTCCAGAGGTCTGGGTAGGGGCAGCGGGCACTGCAATTCCAACCCCTTAATCATGGGTGAGCAAGCCCCCACCCTGAAGCTCGGGGGCCCTAACCACCCCGTCATCTCATTTGCAGACAAAAGACGCTTTTTATCACTAGGGAGATAGCAAGGGTTCTAGGAGCTTGGTGCCTGGACCAGGGTAAAGATGCAGGTTTCTTATTACGTACATGCGTGCTAAGTCACTTTAGTCGTGTCCTGCTCCTTGCCCACCAGGCTCCTCTGCCCATGGGATTCTCCAGGCAGGAATACTGCAGTGGGTCGCGGCACCCTCCTCCAGGGGGTCTTCCAGGGATGGAACCCATGTCTCTCGTGCCTGCTTGCATTGGCAGGCATGTTCTTCACCGCCAGCACCGCCTGGGAAGCCCAGATCTTTCATTACACTACACTGAAACGTCATCCCTCTGCAGGGGCCTCTGTGAACCGCTTTGTTTGAAGGCGCCCCAGCACCCTTCACTCATCAGCCCACTGTGTTGCCTGGACTTAATAATTCTGTACAGACGCGTTTGCTGAGCAGGCAGGCTCTCCCCACTAGAATGTGAGGCAGAGGGGAATAGGAGGGGGTCTGTCATGTCATGTTCTTTGATGCTGGGGAAGAAGACTCAAGGCAGGAGAAGGGGACGACAGAAAACGAGGTGGTTGGATGGCATCACCAGCTCGATGGACATGAGTTTGAGCAAGCTCTGGAAGATGGTGAAGGACACGGGAGCCTGGCGTGCTGCAGTCCATGGGGTCACAAAGCGTTGGACACGACTGAACAAGTCGTGTTCACAGTAGCTCAGTGAGGGAGTGTGCTCGCAATTCAGTGGCGCTAAGGGCTGACCTTAGGGCAGCGCGACCCTGGCACCCCCACCTGGCCGTGACCCTGGTCGTGACCCTTCCTCTGTGTGTTGTCTTCCTCCAGGTGAACCCGAACAGCACCTCCTCCCACCTAGGAAGCTCATGATTTCCAGGTAGGTCTGTGGACTTCCCGGGGCCTCCCACCACTTCTGAGACCAGCCACTTTTCTGAAAAGCTTGTTCCTTCCTCAGCCTCCCTGGCTCTGGGAGAGGCTACCAAGGTGGACTAACCCAGCCCATCTAGGTTTCTATGGCAATGGCTTGGGGAGCTATTTATAGAATCAAGGCTTGGTCTCGTAGCTCTGGATCTGGGTGGCAGCGGGGATCAATGGTGAACCAACAAGAAACAGGTTCCTCTGTCATTGGACAGGGGGGTACAGAGGACCAGTGTGATGGGGGGACTCTAGACTGATTTGCACAGGCTGTTGTTTGGCAGCCTGGCTTCTATAAACAGCATCAGGTTGGCCCAAAGTAGTTAACGTTCTAATAATAGTCACAGGCGCCTCTGGTCTAAGAATAGCCCCCATTGCACTGGCCCAAGTGGTCCTCGGCCATTACTGCTCTTACCCTCAGCATCCCTGGGAAGCAGGTCCCCGATTTTACGGAGGAGAAAAACCAAAGCCCAGAGAAGGGCTTGGACTTGCTCAAGGTCACACAGCCGCCAAAAGTCATCTTCCCCCAGAGTTTGCTTTTAACAGATGATTTTAATCTGTGTTTTGCCGGGGGGGGGGGGGGGTGGGGTGGGGGAGGCAGGAAAACAGGTTCTGATCTCGGGAAGTCGAATATTTCAGAATGGACTCCTGCTGGCCTCTGTTTCCCTGTCTGGAGAATGGGGGTTCGCCCCTGTTCCACTTGCAAGGGTGGTTGTGAGTTGAAGTGAGCTGGCCTGGGTGGGAGCACTAGGCTCTGGCCATGGGCCCCAGAGCTAAGGCTCCAGCCACTGAACTCACTTCCTTACATTCCTACTTCTCTGGTCAGGCTCCAGGAAACCTGAGGGGACTCGGAGGCCAGGACCAACTTGCCTGGGTATTTATTCTGCTGCTGCTTTTAAACTGTAACAGAACTTCTAGCCTCGAGCCTGTTTTTAGTCTCCTTGCCTTCTTTTTAAATAATCAGCATGTTTTTTTGCTTTTCTTGAAATCCCCTTTGCACCAGCCCCCAAGGCTGGAGAAACACTTAAGTCACCGTTGTTACCAGGGTTTCCATCTTGAGTTGTGCTAAAATCCAGGACTTCCGCTTTGTCCCTAAGAAGCCTTGCGTTGAAAGCAGCCTTTTCCGGGTTTCTTCCCAACTCGATTCCCCTCGCTCTCTTTCTGTGGGTTGCTTAGTAGAATCCTGAACCTTTGATGCAAGCCAGATCTGTTCCCCGCTTTACTGTTCAGACGAGGTACCAGAGACAGGGTGCTTTAGCTAATTCCTGGTAGGGGGTTCCCCTTGAACACACTTCCTCCCCTGCCCTCCAGAAATTCACTGGCACTTTTCATCACTGCCATTTGCTCCTCATTAAGTCAGGAAAGGGTACCTTCGAGGTCGAGAGGCAGCAGCAGGCTGAGCTGTGGGTAAGAACCCAGGAGACATTTTTAAGTGTAGATTCTCTCGGCCATCTGGGATGCTATAGGAAAATCCCACAGGCTTCTGTGAGTGCACGCAGACCATCCGTCCAGCCGTCACACGTATAAATATACAAGAGCTATTTCGGAATCATGACTCTGGGGCCTAATGCCCGTTTTTTTCCCCCCCCCTTTCAGATCTCGGCACATGGTTTTGTTTGCCAGAAGAGGAGAAACTTTGCATTCGAGTGGAAATCAGACCTCTAATCCAAGCATATTGCTTGCTATTAACCGCCAAAACAGGACTGCTCACGAGGAACGTCTTTGCATATATGTTTGCAAAAGCTGTGTCATTGGAAACTTAACCTTGAGATACTCTGTCTTAGGACAGTCCGGGGTAGAGAGCCAAGGGTGTAAAAGTAGTCCAGCTTTTGAAACTTAGGTTATTTTATATTTTTCCCCTCGAGAACTTTTTTTTTGTTTTTTAAGAAATGGATTTGCCATCCTCCTCAATTCGCAGGACTGTGGTGGCTTTGTGTGGGTCAGGGCCCCACCGCCTGTGCCTCTCCTGTTGACCCTTACTTCTGAAGTCAAAGAATATATTTAAGAATTTAATATATGAGGCTTTCTTTTATTCTTCCTTGGTTCTACTCAGTTTCACAGAGAAAAAAATATATATATATTATTTGAATAAACTGAACAGGGATTCATTTGTCTGTGCCGTACTTTACAGAGAGCTTTCCTGGTGGCTCAGATGGTCAGGAATCCACCTGCCAATGCAGGGGACCTGCGTTCCATCCTGGGGTTGGGAAGATCCCATGGAGAAGGGAATGGCTACCCACTCCAGTATTCTTGCCTGGGAAATCCCATGGACAGAGGAGCCTGGCGGGCTACCATCCACAGGGTCGCAAAGAATCGGACATGACTGAGCAACTTTAACACTTACTTTATGAGTGAATAGATTTTTTTCCCCTCTGTGTTGAGTTTTATCAGGTGGATTGATGAAGAGCAAAAGCTGGAGAATAGGTCCATGCAAGGGCACAGCTGAACTCCCGTGTCGGGGATCCCAGGTCCACCCTCGGGCTCTGCAGTTGGCTAGAAGAACTCATGGAATTCAGCAAACCCGGTGGACTCAGACTTAATGATTTATCACAGCGAAAGGATGTGGATTAAAATCTGCAAGGAGGGACTTCCCTGCTGGTCCAGTGGTTAGGAATCCGCCTTGGGATGCAGGGAAGGCGGGTTGGATCCATGGGAACTTGAGGACCTAAGATCCCACATATCTCAGAACAGCTACTGAGCCTGTGCACTCTAGAGCCCAGCACTGCAATGAAGGCCTGACACAGCCAAATAAATACTCAAAAACTAAAGTCAGCAAAGTGGGAGAAGGCGCAGAGGTCAGAGTCCAGGAGAGCCTACACACAAGCCCTCAGATACCCTTTCTTAGTGGAGTCTTAATGAACACGCTGACTTCTCCCGCCAAGGATGTGTATGACCTTTGTGTGAATTGTTGCCTGCCAGGAAGGCTTGCCTGCACCTTGGTGCCAGCATTTTTTTTACTGGGCGTCAGTCACGAAGGCACGGGGCAACTGACCTTGGTTACTCTTGTCTCCAGCCCTTCAAGAGGCCAAATGATAACAGCATGACCCAAGACCATCCCCCCATAAATCACAGGATTAACATAGACTCTCTGGCCTGCTGTGGGCCGGGGTCCTAGGTATCCAAAGACACTCCTTTTAGTAAAGGACATTCCATTTCAGGAGGCGCGCTCCCAGGAGCTGGTCCCCTCCTTTCTTTGACATCTGCAGCCTGTGAACTCTCTCCAAACCTGCTGAGTTGGTCCTTGGCTTGACAATCCCCCAAATGCTTAGGGATCGACCAGGCCCAGAACAGTTTCTTATCCTTAAGGGTTAAATGTTTTACTCACACCACCTTCCCTTCATTCCCATGACGGTCGTGTGGCTTCGGGAAGGCAGTGACTCATGGCGGTGTGGCGTATGGCTTTTTGGAGTCAGGCCAGAGTGCCAGCTATGTGGCTTGTGCCCCTGTTTCTTCATCTGTAAAAGGGGGAAGTTAGAACTTCCTGGGTTTATTGGGAGGGGCTGGTGGGTGAGGTGGGTGTGATGCCTGGTGAGTGATGAGCTCACAGAGGGAAGCAGCTCGTGTCTTCCTGGTCTTGAGGCGGCAGTGGGATGGGCTGCTGCCGGAGTCGTGGGCGCAGGAAGCTCATGACCCTCGAGGGGCGTGATCTCAGCTACTTTTTGCTCATCTCAGGCTGGTCTGGATCTTCCGTTCTGTCAAGCTCAGGCCACAATACGTGTTCTTTTGTGACAAAAACTGAAAATCAGACTAATCCATGTGCCGCTGTGGAGTGTCAGCATCCCAGAAGGCATCCAGGCTCGTTCATGGTTCCGCCCATCCCTCGCCGCGTGGCTAACCGGCCCCCGGCTTTGGAACTTAAAACCATGCCTTGTGCAGCCTCTCAGTTCTGGGAGTCAACTAGAGCGACCCTCGTAGTCAGATGGTGGCCGGGGCTTGTCTCCCTAGTCAGATGGTCCACTGTGGGCAGGTGTCGGATCATCTGCAGGAGTCACTAAAAGGCGCCCTCTCCACGTGCCGGTCCAGACTTCTTGGGGCATGGCGGTCTCAGGATAGCCAGACTTCTCACATGAAAGCTGCCTCCGCCAGCAGATGCCACACAGTTGAGGGACATACCTGGAGCCAGCGCAGTGTCATTTCCCCTCACCTCACCTGTATCACCTCTTGAGGATGCTTGCTACACGGTAACGCCCCAGGCCTGCAGAACCTCTCTCAGCTATCTCAGGACAGTGCTCACAGATTCTTGAAAGATAAGTAGGGGAGAAACCATCTGTAAGAAACACTTAAAAGGAAACCACATTTGCTAGTCTCAGCTCATCTGGGTCTTCGGTTCTGCCAAGCTCAGGACATGATATATATATTTTTGTGACAGAACTCAAATAAGACTCAGCCATGTGCCGCTGTAGAATGTCAGTGTCCCAGAAAAAGTACTTGTGCTAGACTTTAAATATATCGTCTTTGAAATGCCGCTTACAGAATGTTTCTATGGTACCAACCTATTTAAAGTTGTAACTCAGGATTCCTCCCCCAACCCTGAAATCTTTTGAAGGCAATATAGAAGCAGTGCTGCATGGTGTGAGTGGCCTAAGTGGGTGATTAGGAGTGCGGACCCCTGTGGAAATATTACAGAAATTACCTTGGAAGCTTGGGGAATCGAAGAGATGACATATATAGAGCTTTTTTTCTTTGTGACCCTGGACAGACAAGAGTCTGTCTATACATTATTCGCTCAAGTAAGTGGACAGAATTGATATGGGATGGGGCAGGCATGGTGTAGCAGAGAAAGTGCTTGTCCGGCACCACCCTTAAACCGCCCTGTGTGACCCTGGCACCTCCCCTATGGCATGGCCTCCTCTGTCTCCTGTTCTGTGAAAAGGGAAGAAATAGACCAATGAGTGTCCGAGAGCCCTGCCAGGCTTCTGCTGAGGAGCCTTGTTACCTGGCAACCCCTCCTGGGAAGGCTACATGTCTGAGCACCTCATTGGGAACCTAGGCATGGGCCTGGATGCCCCTGGGCCCCAAATGAAGGGTTTTATCTGGGGAATTCTGGGAGACCAGGCTGGATCTGAGAATCCTCAAACTAAACCTCTAGCCACCTCCCTCCTGGCTTTTCTGGAGGCTGTGCACTTGAGTCCAAAAATCTGGAAAAACCACTTGTCCTTGAGGCTCGAGACCGTCCATGCAGAGACACGCAATTGTCTTCTAAATCAAAGTAGATCTGACTGAGCTAGGAGCTTCTTAGATGCATTACTTAGCTCTCTCTCTCCCGCTTTTTATTTTGGCCCTGGGAACCGCCTTTCAGAGCAGTACTAGCTTTATCCCTATTTTAGAGATGGGAGGGACTTCCCTGGTTGTCCAGTGATTAAGACTTTGTGCTTCTACCCCAGGGGGTGCAGGTTTGATCCTTGGTTGAGGAACTAAGATCCCACTTGCTATCCAGTCAAACAAAAATAATATGCCAGTAGAGATGGGAAACTGAGGTGTAGAGAAGTGAAACAACCTGCCCAGGTCTAAGAAGAAACTAAGTGGAGATTATTTGGGTCCTTGAAGTTTTACTCCAGAAACTTCACTTTAAAAAAAAATTCTAAGTGCATTGTTGTCATGGTGTCCAGTCGCTCAGTCGTGTCCGACTCTGCGACCCCATGGACTGCAGTGTACCAGGCTTCCCTGTCCTTCACCGTCTGCTAGAGTTTGCTCAGACTCGTGTCCATTGAGTTGATGATGCCATCCAACCATCTCATCCTCTGTCGCCCCCTTCTCCTGCCCTCCATCTTTCCCAGCATCAAGGTCTTTTCCTTTGAGTTGGCTTTTCCCATCAGGTTGCCAAAATATTGCAGCTTCAGCACCAGCCCTTCCAATGAATATTCAGGGAGAAAACATTTTTTTTCTTTTAATCATTTGAGAATAAGTTGCCTACGTGACGTCCTGTCACCCCCTAAATACTCTAGTATTTCCAACTAACAAAGACATCTCCAGTGTAACCACAGGACAATCGTCGAAAGCAAGAAACAAACATGGACGCATGACCACCGTGGAGCCCTCAGACCCCACTGGGGTTTTGACAGCTGCCCCAATAACTTCCTTTATTGCAAAAAGATCCAGTTCAGAAGCATCTGTTGCATTTAGTTGTCAGTCTCTTCAGTCTCCTTTGGTCTGGAACAGTTCTAGGGTTTTTCTTTACCTTTCACTGCCTTGGCAGTTTTGGAGATTGCAGACCAGTTCTTTGAAAAAATTAATTTATTTTTGGCGGTGCTGGGTCTTTGCTGCAAGGGCTTTTCTCATGTTGTGGAGAGCAGGGGCTACTCTAACTGAGGTGTGCTGGCTTTTCATTTCCATGGCTTCTCTTGCTCTCGAGCACAGGCTCTGGGGCTTGTGGACTTAAGTAGTTGCGGCTCCCAGGCTCTAGAGCACAGGCGGAGCAGTTGTGATGCCAAGTGCTTAGTTGCTCCATGACATGTGGGATCTTCCCAGATCAGGACCAGGGATCGAACCGGCGTCTCCTGCATTGGCAGGTGGATGCTTTACCACTGGGCCACCAGGGAAGCCCCAGAGCAGTTGTTGTATACAAATCCCCTTACCAGGGTTTGTCTTATGTATCCTCATGGGTCCATTCAGGTTATGCACCTTGGCAGAAATCACAGGATTGATGCTTTGATCTTCTCAGGACATCCTATTGAAGATTTCCATTCGCCCCATTCTAGGGGACACATACACTCTGATCACTTGATCAGAGCCTGTATTCTCAATGATCCCACGACCATCCACAAAGTTTCCTTCTCCAGAAGCCATGTGGTAGGGTCCATTTGTTGAAGTAAGTCCACTGGCATCAATCCCTCGAGAACAAAGTAACTATAGATTCATAAAGTCTGCTGTAAAGCTGTGGACATGGCTAAAGAGAAGCCAAGCTTAAGTTTATTTTTGGCTTTGACCTATAAACAGAAGCAAGTACATTTTCAGACCCAGGCTCAAAATGGTTTATCTTGTCTCCATTCCCTCACTCTGCTCCATAGTGGGCCTTCAGTCTCTAAGACTTGCTCCCTCTGGCCTTCTCCTCTACTAAAACCTCACTTTCTAGATCCTTTCCTGAGTACATGTTATGTAGTATCTATCTGTCAGGCACATGGACAAGACATATCATTGGGGATACAGAGACACAGACCCCTTTCCCAAGTAATTGGCTTCCTGTAGGTTCTTGTTTAATTCAGGACCATGGGAATTTAGACCCACATCTTTTGACTCCAAGTCCACTGTTCTGTGTATACATTAACAATGCCTCTTGGGTCTTTACTGGAGAAGGGAATGGCAAACCAATATTTTTGCCTTGAGAACACCATAAACAGTATGAAATGGCAAAAAGATAGGACACTGAAAGATGAACTCCCCAGGTCGGTAGGTGCCCAATATGTTACTGGAGATCAGTGGAGAATAACTCCAGAAAGAATGAAGAGACGGAGCCAAAGCAAAAAGAACACCCAGTTGTGGATGTGACTGATGATGGAAGTAAAGTCCGATGCTGTAAATAGCAATATTGCATAGGAACCTGGAATGTTAGCTTCATGAATCAAGGCAAATTGGAAGTGGTCTAACAGGAGATCGCAAGATTTAATATTGACATTTTAGGAATCAGTGAACTAAAATGGACTGGAATCGGTGAATTTAACCCAGATGACCATTATATCTACTACTGTGGGCAAGAATCCCTTAGAAGAAATGCAGTAGCCATCATAGTCAACAAAAAGAGTCTGAAATGTAGTACTTGGATGCAACCTCAAAAACGACAGAATGATCTCTGTTCGTTTTCAAGGCAAACCATTTAGTATCACAGTAATCCAGGTCTATGCCCCGACCAGTATTGTTGAAAAAGCTGAAGTTGAATGGCTCTATGAAGACCTACAAGACCTTCTAGAACTAACACCCCAAAAAGATGTCCTTTTCATTATAGCCTACTGAAATGCAAAAGTATTAAGCCAAGAAACACTTGGAGTAACAGGCAAATTTGGCCTTGGAGTACAGAATGAAGCAGGGCAGAGGCTAATAGAGTTTTGCCAAGAGAACACACTGGTCATAGCAAACGCCTTCTTCCAACAACACAAGAGAATATTCTGCACATGGACATCACCAGATGGTCAATACCAAAATCCGATGGATTATATTCTTTGCATCCAAAGATGGAGAAGCTCTATACAGTCAGTAAAAACAAGACCGGAAGCTGACTGTGGCTCAGATCATGAACTCCTTATTGCCAAATTCAGACTTAAATTGAAGAAAGCAGGGAAAACCACTAGACCATTCAGGTATGACCTAAATCAAATCCCTTACAATTATACAGTGGAAGTGACAAATAGATTCAAGGGATTAGATCTGATAGACAGAGTGCCTGAAGAATTATGGATGGAGGATTGTGACATTCTACAGGAGGCAGTGATTAAAGCCATCCCCAAGAAAAAGAAATGCAAAAAGGCAAAATGGTTGTCTGAGGAGGCCTTACAAACAGCTATGAAAAGAAGCGAAGCGAAAGGCAAAGGAGAAAAGGAAAGGTATATGAATGCCCTCCTCAGTGATCAATGCAAAGGAATAGAGGAAAACAATAGAATGAGAAAGATTAGATATCTCTTCAAGAAAAGTAGAGATACCAAGGGAAATTTTCATGCACAGATGAGCCCAATAAAGGACAGAAATGGTGTGGACCTAACGGAAGCAGAAGATATTAAGAAGAGGTGGCAAGAATACACAGAAGAACTATACAAAAAAGATCTTAATGACCCAGATTAACACGATGGTGTGATCACTCACCTAGAGCCAGACATCCTGGAATGTGAAGTCAAGTGGGCCTTAGGAAGCATTACTATGAACAAAGCTAGTGGAGGTGATGAAATTCCAGTTGAGTTATTTCAAATGCTAAAAGATGATGCTGTTAAAGTGCTGCACTCAATATGCCAACAAATTTGGAAAACTCAGCAGTGACCACGGGACTGGAAAAGGTCGGTTTTCATTCCAATCCCAAAGAAAGACAATGCCAAAGAATGTTCAAACTACCGCACAATTGCACTCATCTCACACGCCTGCAAAGTAATGCTCAAAATTCTCCAAGCCAGGCTTCAACAATACATGACTGGTGAACTTCCAGATGTTCAAGCTGGGTTTAGAAAAGGCAGAGGAACCAGAAAGCAAATGGCCAACATCTGTTGGATCATTGAAAAAGCAAGAGAGTTCCAGAAAAACATCTGCTTCTGCTTTATTGAGTGTGCGAAAGCCTTAGACTTTGTGGGTCACAACAAACTGTGGAAAATTCTTCAAGAGATGGGAATACCAGACCACCTGACCTGCCTCCTGAGAAATCTATATGCAGGTCAAGAAGTAACAGTTAGAACTAGACATGAAACAAGAGACTGGTTCCAAATCGGGAAAGGAGTACGTCAAAGCTGTATATTGCCACACTGCTTATTTAACTTATATGCAGAGTACATCATGAGAAATGCTGGTCTGGATGAAGCACAAGCTGGAATCTGCTGGGAGAAATATCAATAACCTCAGATATGCAGATGACACCACCCTTATGGCAGAAAGCAAATAAGAACTAAAGAGCCTCTTGATGAAAGTGAAAGAGGAGAGTGAAAAAGTTGGCTTAAAACTCAGCATTCAGAAAACTAAGATCATGGCATCCAGTCTCATCACTTCATGGCAAGTAGTTGGAGAAACAGTGGAAACAGTGACAGACTTTATATTTTGGGGCTCCAAAATCACTGCTGATGGTGACTGAAGCCATGAAATTAAAAGATGCTTGCTCCTTGGAAGAAAAGTTATGACCAACCTAGACAGCATATTAAAAAGCAGAGACATTACTTTGCTAACAAAGGCTCATCTAGTCAAAGCTATGGTTTTTCCAGTAGTCATATATGGATGTGAGAGTTGGACTGTAAAGAAAGCTGAGCACTGAAGAATGGATGCTTTTGAACTGTGGTGTTGGAGAAGACTTTTGAGAGTCTCTTGGACAGCAAGGAGATCCAACCAGTCCATCTTAAAGGAAATCAGTCCTGAATATTCATTGGAAGGACTGATGCTGAAGCTGAAACTCCAATACTTTGGCCACCTGATGCAAAGAACTGACTCATTTGAAAAGACCCTGATGCTGGGAAAGATTGAAGCTGGGAGGAGAAGGGGATGACAGAGGATGAGATGGTTGGATGCTATCACCGACTCAACGGACATGAGTTTGAGTAAACTCGGGGGAGTTGGTGATGGACAGGGAGGCCTGGTGTGCTGCAGTCCATGGGGTCACAAAGACTCGGACACTACTGAGCGACTGAACTGAACTGAGCTTAGGTCTTTTCATCATACAGATAGAGTGAGAGAAAATAAAAGGTAAAATTAGCAGCGAACACTCCCTAAGCATCTGTTATGTACCAGGTGCAGTTTTAATTGCTTACCTATTTTATCGCAACCATTTTGCTTCAAGAAAGGTAATCAATGCCTTGCCTGGGTTCACAGTTATTATGTGGTGGAGCTGAGATTGGAACTCTAGAGCCTGTGTGCTGACGCGGAATCCAGAGCTGGTGAGGGGTTTTCTAGGAGTGTCCCTGCTTGTCAGCTCCTTTGATCCCTGGAGCCTAGCACGTTGTAGGCACTCGGCTCATTTTTATTAGATCAGTGGACTGATTTATTTACCAAGCTGTTGGAAAGGAAGAGAATGCAGAGATTGCCTGGCAGAATACTTGGGAGTTCGAGCGTTGGCCCATTTAATCCTTCACTTAATCAAACTCCTGTATAAGGCAACCGCTCCGGGCCCACGACGGTGCATATACTGAGAGACCCGAAGATCCAGGAGACAGTCTTGACCTTCATTATTCCTATTTGAATGTCATGTCCCGTCCCCACCCCACCGCAAATGTCTCATGCACAACTCTCCCAGGAGCTAGTGTTATATCCCCATTTTGCAGATTTAGAATCTCAGGCTGACAAAGGAGTCTCCCTCGGCCAGGGTGGCTCGGCGACGTCCGTACCAGTCGTCAGAGGCGGGCGTCACCACGAAGTGGGCGCGATAAACAACAACAACAACACAACCCTTAGCCGTTCGGCCGCGAAAACCTTCACCCTATCAATAACTCAAATGCTCTAAATCCAAAGCCACCGTAGCGTCCCACTGCTGCCATGGCAACGAGCGCGTCATATCCGCTGACATGATGTCATTTCTGGTGCGCCGCATCCGCGTTCCGGCGCCTTAGTGGCGCGTTTCTCGCACAGAGTGAGGCGCTGAGTTCGGTCCGCTGAGCCGGAGAGAGGTGAGCTGGGCCCGGGAGTGGACGGACAGGGGACGCGGGGGAGTCTGTGCCAGTAGGAGAGGGGGCTCTGGCTCGCGGAAGCGGGCCTCGGCCTCGCCGGTCGCTCTTCCCTTTCCAGACAGCTCGGCCGCAGCGGGGAGGGAGCGGGGCCGCTCGGGGTCTCCGGGCCGACTTGGACACCGATCCTCCACCGCGGGGCCTGGACGGCGCGGCAGGGAGACGCCGAGGCCTGGCTGCAGTTCCACCTGGTTTCCAGCCTCACCAGCCGTGGAACCTAGGGAAGTTAATTTCTCAGCCTCGCTGAAGTTCGAAGGCGCTAGCAGTACCTCCCTCGCAGAGGTGTCTTGATGCCTATATTAGCTTATCCGCCTGAAGCGTCCAGCAAGGGCTTACTTAGCACGTCCTGGGGGCTCTGTAACTCGTGACAGCTCCGTGCTTTTTACCATGCCCTGTGCCCGAGGAGGCAGCGGTGATCGGCGACTGGGACACCCCGCCTCCTCTGAGAGTATTTCCCCCCTTTTTTGTGCCTGTATGACGTTGGGACCGGCAGGACCCAACCATTGCACCAGTGAGTTGAGTAGAGTAAGTAGGGAAAACTTTCCCACAGAGCTGACTCGAGTTTGAACTCGCCTTAGAAGTGCTGCGAGTTGGCCGTCCCTGAAGTCTGCTTTTGGCAGCTGCTAGACGGAGGTCCCAGCGCTGTCATGCATGTAATGCATTGCGTTGTGGTGCCCCATGCCTGGCACTTGGTCTGTGTTTAATATTCATGCATTGAGTACCAGGTAGAGCGGGGATTTGAACTCGGGCTCTGTGATTTCAGCACCTGCTTTCACCATCACTTTGCTCCATGCTAATCCAGTAATAGGAGGGGCCATAGACCTAATCCTGGGACTAGCGTAACAAGTGGTTACTCTGAGCTAAGTGTTTTGAAAGAGCCATCTCCTTGATTCTGCCTCACAAGCCTTCTCTAAGGTTGGTACTGTAGTTAATCCACTTAAGAGACAGCTGAATCTCATCACCCAGCTCCCCTGAGTTGATTGCTGCACTCGGGTTCTCAGACGTGTGCTGTTTAAGGTCGTATTCATAGTCACTGCTGCCTTCTAGGGCCTCAGAAGAGGTTCCTGTCTGGGGAGGAAAACCTGGGGGTCATGTTTAAGTGTTTTCTAAAACAGAGATATCACTTTGCTCAGCTGTTATAAGTCCAGATGAAACTCTTCACTCAGCAATAGAAAAAAATAACATCCAGGAAGATGTTTGCCACGTTTGTGAGGCAGCCATCCGTAGAATAACATCCTTAAGCAAGTGTTTTCACGTGGTTTGTGTGTATGTGAGTGTGGGTGATGTTTGACAACATTGAGAAGGAAATGTGTGCTTAACCACATGGACTGCTGGGACTGGTATTTTTTATTCTGTTTTGGTACCTGTTTTCTAAAATACGTTTTTAGCGTCTGCTTTATTGAACGGTACCAGTGACTTCAGTGGATTTTAGTTTGGGGGAAGTTCTGAGGGCAGCAGGGAGTGGCAGCTGACAGGGCAGCCTGCTGCTGCCGACCCCAGGACTTGTCACAGACTGTGCCTTTTCCCTGCCTCCCTTCAGTGACGGGCCATGTCGCTGTCCCACCTGTACCGGGACGGGGAAGGCCACATGGATGATGACGAGGATGAGCGGGAGAACTTCGAGATCACCGACTGGGATCTCCAGAATGAATTCAACCCCAACCGGCAGCGCCACTGGCAGACCAAGGAAGAGGCCACCTACGGAGTGTGGGCAGAGCGAGACTCAGATGAGGAGAGGCCCAGCTTTGGAGGCAAACGGTATGGCTGGCGCGGACCGCTTTCCCCAGGCGTTGGGGAGCTACCCCTCTAAGTACGCTTCTCTCCTGGCCTCCCCGAGCCCCTTAGCTGCGACCTCAGCCAGGGAGCCCAGTTCCTCCTTCGGACAGAGCGCTGCTCTCTCACTGACCGATCATGAGTGAGCGATCATGTGTCTAAAGCCTTGTGCTGCAGCCCCAGTCCTTCCCTTCCAGGAGCCCAGACCCCGGAGGATGGAGGCAGGCTCATAAGTGGAAGTTTGTAACTGACGTAGGACTGGAGAGGGAGTACTTTTCCTCGTGTTTGACCTGTTCTGGGAGGTCAAGGAAGATTGAGTGGTGGGGGGCAGGAGGGAGCAGAGCCCCTTGATGGGAGGAGCAGGGCATCCAGGAGGGTGTGAGCGGTCTTTTGGGGAGACAGGGGAGAGGGAGAGGAGGGGACTGTGGTCTCTGCAGAGGGGGCGAGACGTGGCTGGGGAAGTATGTGTGCAGAGGACCCTGTGAAGCCACAGTGGAAGCGGGGCTGTGTGAGGAGGCCCAGGCAGTGGTCTGGGGAGAGGTGGTGGAGACTGGGCCAAGAGGGCAGCCGCGGGCCAGGGGTTCAGGCTGAAAGCCGCCGCCTCCTCGGTGTGAGGTCGCGTGTGGGGGCTGCGGCGCGCTTGAGCAGAGTGTGTAGCAGGCTGAGGTTTTTCTGCGTGTCCCCACCTGAAGCCTGGATGCTCCAGCCCGTTGAGACCGTACATTTTTCACAAAAGAGACTGGGGAGAAAGAGCAGAGATCCGTTCAGGCTCTTTTCATCTGGCAAGAAATGTCAACAGTGGACAGTGTGGATCACAGGGCCGGAATGTACAATTGTAAGATAGTAACAGCAGCCAGGACCTGTGGGTTCCTCACAGGCCTGGTCTCGCTGACCCTCTGAGAGAGGCACCGGGTGTAAAATGGAGTAAGTTTCACAGATTAGGGAACAGCGGCGAGTCAGGCAGCTGAGCTGTGAGAATCGGGGTCTGTCCGATCTGGAGTTGGGCTCTCATATGGCATCTCTTAGGGAAAAATTCCTCTGTGGATCTTACTGCCACAGGGATGTTTATTTACTAGGTCAGTCATTTTAGAAAGCATCACCTTACGTTGCAGCATTCCCGGGCTTTTTCACTGGATTCTTTTCGCTCTTCCTTTAACCACACAATACAGACCTATCAGCTCCAGTTTATACAAAGGGGAGCTGTGATTAAGAACTTGCTGTAAGTACTGTTCTTAAGGAGATCGGATAAAATCACTAGTTTCCATCTCACAGAGTTAATTTCTTAGCTATTTTAGTTTTCATAAATACATTTAATGAACACAAGCTTTTCTAAGAATGATTGATAAAATTGCTAATATACTTTCCATTCATATAATCTCCCTTAAGTGTATTTATGATTTTGATTTATGAAAGTGTCTTTTCTTATTTGATTTTTGTACTTGAAATAGTGTCTGAAACAAATTTTTTGCGGGGGGCCGGGGGCGGATAGTATTGTTTACTTAAGTGTTGTGTTTCCTGTGTAGAGCACAGCGAGCAGTCATATGCATATGTTTCTATTTATAAATATACACATATACATGCATGGAGAGACGCTCTTTTTCAGACACCTTTCCTATATAGGTTGTTACACAATATTGAGTAGGGTTCTCTGTGCTACACAGTAGGTCCTTGTCTGTTTCATACGTGTGTGTGTGTGTGTGAACCCTGAGCTCTCTAATTAGCCTCTTCCCCCCACATTTTCCCTTTGGCAGCCATAAGTTTGATTTCGAGGTCTGTGAGTCTGTTTCTGTCTTGGAAACAAGTTCATTTGTGTGATTTTAAACATTAGATTCCACAGATGAGTGATGCACCCATTTGTCTTTCTCTGTCGTGGCTCACTTAGTAATGTAGTCGCTCGGTCCATATATGTTGCTGCAAGTGGCATTGTTTCATTATTTTTAATGACCAAGTAATACTGCCTCGTATGTATGATTGTACCACACCTGTATCCGTTCATCCGTTGATGGACGTCTAGGCTGCTTCCACGTCCTGGCCGTGGTGGATAGTGCTGCACTGGGTACTGGCATGCCTGTGTCTTTCTTTTTCAGTGTTTATTTGGCTGCCTTGGGTCTAGCTCCATAGTTGTGGTGTGAGGACTGACTTGCCCTGCATCTTATGGGATTTCAGTTTCCCCAGCTAAGGATCAAACCTGCGTCCCGTGCATCGCAAGGCTGATGGTTAACCACGGGACCACCCGGGAGGTCCTGGGGTGCACATGTGTTTTCGAATCATGGTTTCGCACGGTATATGCCCAGCAGTGGTGCTGCTGGATCGAACGGCGGCTCTGCTTGTAGTCTTTGGGGGCCTCGCCTCCCGCCTCCACAGTGGCCGCGCCGGCAGTGCAGGAGCGCTCCCGCCTCCTCCGCCGCCCTCTAGCGTTGGTTGCTTGTAGAATTTTTGATGACGGCCATTCTGATTGGTGTGAGGTGATATCTTATTGAAGTTTTGATTTGCGTTTCTCTTACTAGCAGTGTTGGGCTTCTTTTCAGTTGCCTCTTGGCCAGCTGTGTGTCTTTGCGAAAATGTCTATTTAGGGCTCCTGCCCCTTTTGTGATTGGGTTTTTTAAAAAAATATTGAGCTGCCTGAGCTATTTGTAGATTTTGGAGATTAATCCCTTGTTGGTCGCATCTTTTGCAAATATTTTCTCCCAGTTTGTGAGTTGTCTTTTCATTTTGTTTATGTTTCCTTTGCTGTGCAAAAGCTTTTGAGATTAATTGGGTCCCATTTGTTTATTTTTGTTTTTATTTCCATTACTCCTAAGAGCTGATTGTTGAGTTTTAAGCTTTGAAGCTGGAGTTTTAAGCCAACTTTTTCACTCCTCTTTCACCTTCATCAAGAGGCTCTTTAGTTCCTCTTCACTTTCTGCCATAAGGGTGGTGTCAGCTGCATATCTGAGGTTATTGGTACTTCTTCCGGCAATCTTGATTCCAGCTTGTGCTTCATCCAGCCTGGCATTTTGCATGATGTGCTCTGCACATAAGTTAAATAAGCAGGGTGACAATATACAGCCTTGACATAGTCCTTTCCCAGTTTGGAACCAGTCCACTGTTCCATGTCCAGTTCTAACTGTTGCTTATTGTCTTGCATATGGATTTCTCAGGAGGCAGGTTGGGTGGTCTGGTATTCCTATCTCTTAAGAATTTTCCAGAGTTTGTTGTGATCCACAACAAAGGATTTAGTGTAATCAATAATGTTGAAGTAGATGTTTTTTTCTGGAACTCGCTTGCTTTTTTTATAATCCAGCGGATGTCGGCAATTTGATCTCTGGTTCCTCTGCCTTTTCTAAATCCAGCTTGACTATCTGGAAGTTCACGGTTCACCTGTTGCTGAAGCTTGGCTTTGAGAATTTTGAGCCTTACTTTGCTATCATGTGAAATGAGAGCAATTGTGCGGTAGTTTGAGCATTCTTTGGCATTGCCTTTCTTTGGAATTGGAATGAAAACTGACCTTTTCCAGTCCTATGGCCACTGCTGAGTTTTCCAAATTTGTTGACATATTGAGTGCAACACTTTAACAGCATCATCTTTTAGCATTTGAAATAACTCAACTGGAATTCCATCACCTCCACTAACTTTGCTCGTAGTGATGCTTTCTAAGGCCCACTTGGTTTTGCATTCCAGGATGTCTGGCTCTAGGTGAGTGATCACACCATCATGATTATCTGGGTCGTGAAGATGTTTTTTGTATAGTTCTTCTGTGTATTCTTGTCACCTCTTCTTAATATCTTCTGCTTCCGTTAGGTCCATACCATTTCTGTCCTTTATTGTGCCCATCTTTGCACAAAAATTTCCCTTGGTATCTCTAATTTTCTTGAAGAGATCTCTAGTCTTTCCCATTCTATTGTTTTCTTCTATTTCTTTTGCATTGTTCACTTAGGAAGGCTATCTTATCTCTCCTTGCTGTTTTTTGGAACTCTGCATTCAGATGGGTATATCTTTCCTTTTCTCCTTTGCCTTTTGCTTGTCTTTTCTCAGCTATTTGTAAGCCCTCCTCAGACAACGATTTTGTCTTTTTGCATTTCTTTTTCTTGGGGATGGTCTTGATCACTGCCTCCTGTTCAGCGTTATGAACCTCCATCCATAGTTCTTGAGGCTATTGGAGATCTAATAGATCTAATTAGATCTATGGTGATCCATAGGTCTAATCTGTGGCAATCCATAGATCTAATCCATGGAGATTAGATTTTCAGATCTAATCCTTTGAATCTTTGTCACTTCCACTGTATAATCATTAAGGGATTTGATTTAGGTCATACTGAATGGTTTTCCCTACTTACTTCAATTTAAGTCTGAATTTTGTAATGTGTTCAAGATCTGAGCCACAGTCAGCTCCTGGTCTTGTTTTTGCTAACTGTATACAGCTTCTCCATCTTCAGCTGCAAAGAATATAATCCATCTGATTTTGGTTTTGACCATTTGGTGATGTCCATGTGTAGAGTCGTCTCTTGTGTTGTTGAAAACAGATGTTTGCTATGATCAGTGCGTTCTCTTGGCAGAATTCTGTTAGCCTTTGCCTTGCTTCATTTTGTACTCCAACGCCAAACTTGGCTGCTACTCTGGGTGTCTCTTGTCTTCCTACTTTTACATTCCAGTCCCCTGTGATAAAAAGGACATCTTTTTTTTGGTGTTAGTTCTAGAAGGTCTTATAGATCATCATAGAACTGTTCAGCTTCAGCTTCTTCAGCATTACTGGTCGAGGCATAGACTTGGATAATGTGATATTGAATGGTTTGCCTTGGAAACGAACAGAGATCATTCTGTCACTTTGGAGGTTGTACGCAAGTACTGCATTTCGGACTCCTTTGTTGACTATGATGGCTACTTCATTTCTTTTAAGGGATTCCTGCCCACAGTAGTAGATACAATGGTCATCTGAATTAAATACACCCATTCCAGTCCATTTTAGTTCATTGATTCCTGAAATGTCAGTATTCACTCTTGCTATCTCCTGTTTGATGACTTCCGATTTATGCTTATTATCATCAGTCATTATGATTACTGATGTTTGAATGTGTTCCTCCATTTTACTAGTAATATCAACAGGCTTTATTTCTTAAACCTTTCCTGCCTTAACTGAATTTACCAAGTTACTGTTTTTTAATATTAATTAACTCTCGGCCACACTGGGTCTTTGTTGTGTGGGCTTTCTCGAGCTGAGACGGGGGCTGCTCTCTAGTTGCCATGCATCGGCTTCTCATCATGGTGGCTTCTCTAGTTGTGGAGCATGGGCTAGAAGGCACATGGGCTTAGTTGCCCATGCGTGTGGGATCTTTCCAGACCAGAGATTGAACCTCTGTCCCCTGTGTGGGCAGGCAGATTCTTAACCACTGCACCACCAGGTAAGTCCTCAAGTTATAGTTTTGTTTTGTTTTGTTTTGTTTTTTTAATAAATGAGAGGTGGACAGTCACATCATACTTAGAATTTTTAGTCAACTCTATGCTGCCATTGGTAAGTCTGAAGTCACAGAGTTGAGACATCAGGTCAAAGTGTCGAATGTGATTACAGGGGAGCCGGGTCTGGGGCACTGACGATAGGTGTCAGCGCTGCTCTTTTAAAATGGATCCCACGAGGTCCGCTCTAAGGAGCTCTCGGGCCAATGACGTTGGCCTGAGAGAGTTCTTACAGACCCCCTGGACCTTCTGTTTGCCCGCAGGGCCCGCGACTACTCGGCCCCTGTCAACTTCATCAGCGCGGGGCTCAAGAAAGGGGCGGCAGAGGAGGCGGAGCTGGAGGACTCCGACGATGAAGAGAAACCCGTGAAGCAGGATGAATTTCCTAAGGATTTCGGACCAAAGAAGTTAAAAACGGTAGCATCTTTATTGAAGGGCTGTGACCTTAGTAATGTTCCCAGAAGGTCGCTGTGGCCCTGGCATCTGCTGGGGGGCGGGGGCTTTCTGCTGGAGGCCGGTCATGTGGGCCTCTCCCTGTGGCAGCAGGTTTCCCGCGGGGTGGCTGTATCAGGCAGTCTTTGCTCTGTCCGGAGACATCACTGGTGTCCTTGTGGTTTATAGGATACTTCTCACAGTGCTCTGTGACTGCCCGGCCATGGTCCCATCAGCCAAGCTTGCTTGCTTAGGTTTTTCCTTCTTTGTTTTCAGGGTGGCAATTTTAAGCCCAGCCAGAAGGGTTTTGCAGGAGGAACCAAGTCTTTCATGGATTTCGGCAGCTGGGAAAGACACACAAAAGGAATCGGACAGAAGCTTCTTCAGAAAATGGGCTACGTGCCCGGAAGGGGCCTGGGGAAGAACGCTCAAGGTGTGGTGCCCTGCCCGTGGGCGCTCGGGGGGCAGGCGGGGGCAGGCGGGGTGCGCCCTGCTTTTGCTCTGCTCTGCTGCTTTTCTGCCAGCATGTGAGAGCGGTGCTCTGAGCTCCGCGCTTTATGAAAGCGCAAGTCACGTGAAATGCCGTATTTCAGCACGAGGGAGCGGTCGGCCTTAATACAGCCTGATGGGCTGAAAAGAAGCTTCTGTCTGGCCTGCCCAGTGTTTCTAAAAAGTCAGATCAGTTGCCAGTGTTTAAAAATCAGACAATTTCTCCTAGGTTGTAGATAAGCTACAGTTTAGGAGGTTGGCAGGGATTGGGTTAGCTGACAACTCCTGCCCCGGTCAGCCCCCACAGCTTCCTTATTCTGGAAGCGGTCTCCACACCACAGCCCCCTCTCCTTGTTCATGTTACTGTCCCTGGGCTCTGCTCACAAAGGGGCAGGATAGGTTACTTAGCCGCATGAAACATCCATGGACCTGAGTAAAGATTGGAAAGGTGGCTTGGAATGAGAGTGAAGGCTGTTCTAATTTGGGAGCTCAACAGTACGAGCTGGAAAGGGTGTGGTGGGAAGTTCGGGGTGGGGGCAGTTCTTCACAGAAATGCTGTAGTCCTGTTTGTAAACTTTTTAAAAAGAAAAATGCATTTATTTCCAAGGCGCATAGTATACAGCAAAGCAAGCGTAGGAGGTAGGAACTACCAATATGAAATATTATACGAATGTAATACACGAGTGATGAGTGATTGTCGCTCAGTCGTGTCCGACTCTGTGACCCCATGGACTGTAGCCACCAAGCTCCTTTGTCTCTGGAATTCTCCAGGCAAGCATACTGGAGTGGGTTGCCATGCTCTTCTCCAGGGGATCTTCCTGACCCAGGGATCGAACCCTGGTCTCCTGCATTGCAGGCAGATTCTTTACCAGCTGAGCCACCAGGGAAGCGTGTGTATATATACAATATAATAAGAAAACAGGTGGAGTTTAAATGGCGGCTCCCCTTCTTTTCAGTCAGAATCAGCATATCCTTTCCATAGTAACCGGCTTCCAGGTGAACAGGGTAGGCCAGGGTCTGTTATAAATACTCCCGTTCGCTAAGTAAGT
The DNA here is from genome assembly GCF_029407905.1 of Bubalus kerabau. Taxonomy (NCBI): domain Eukaryota; kingdom Metazoa; phylum Chordata; class Mammalia; order Artiodactyla; family Bovidae; genus Bubalus; species Bubalus kerabau. The sequence goes on along the minus strand of NC_073639.1, from coordinate 70,311,545 downwards.
GACCGCGGTGGAAGTGGACCCGTGCTCAGGGCCTGCATGCGCTCCTCTTGGCACACTGCTCTGTGGTATCGGCAGCAGGACCACGTGGGGCGGGCAGGAGCGGCTCCCCTTCCGGGCGGCGTGCTGTCCCGTGGAAGGACCAGGGAGCGGGTCTCCGCGTGGCGCACCCACACGATGGCAGTGACCGCGAGTCTGTCTCTCTGAAATCCATCAGGCATCATTAACCCAATCGAAGCCAAGCAGAGGAAGGGCAAAGGTGCGGTGGGGGCATACGGCTCGGAGCGCACCACCCAGTCCCTGCAGGACTTCCCCGTGGTCGACTCGGAAGAAGAGGCCGAGGAGGTGGGTCGGGAGGCGGCCCGGCTGTCCTGTGCGCCTGTCGGTCGGGGTTGGTCTGTCTGCTCGTTTGTTTGCTCAACCAGCTTCCGGGGGTTCAGGGGTCGAGCTCACACTGTGCACCAGTACAGGCCAGAGGCTGTGTCCCGCCATCAACAGGGAACACAGTACATGAGTAACCAGTGTGGTCAGAAATGGGGGTGTGGGGACAGAGTCTTGCCTTGTAGGGGGTAATGGGTGTCAGGCAGCCTCCTCGGAGGGGTCAGCGTCAGACAGCACCGTCCTCAGCACAGAACCGTGTGGAGGTCTCAGCTGCCCTTTCGTCTTCTGATGGACCCTGTCCCTCTGACTCAGGAATTTCAGAAGGAGCTGAGCCAGTGGAGGAAAGACCCCAGCGGAAGCAAGAAGAAGCCCAAGTATTCTTACAAGACCGTGGAAGAGCTGAAAGCCAAGGGCAGGATTAGCAAGAAGCTCACCGCTCCCCAGAAGGAGCTTTCTCAGGTCAAGGTAGGTGCCCAGAGATGCCAGCCCTGGATGGGGGTCTGGGAGACACGCAGTTACCCCACACAGCAGAGGCGGTCACCGAGCACTTGCTCGTAAGGTTCCTGCAGGCTTTCTGTGCAGGGGGCGGGAGGGTGTGTGCGTGTGCTTTAATCGTGTGTAGCAGCCTCAGTCCGTTCCCTGCGCTCGGGCTCGTTATCGCCCTCCCCCGCCTTCCCCGACACGGCAGTGCTGGACTGCCTGCCGTTCCCAGCTTTCTGGGGCTGCCAGTTGTACTGTTGTGTTGCCAGACCTTGAACACGTCTGGGTCCGTCTGGGGCGGGCTGCTTTGCGCGTGAGGCCTTGTCTGTGCCGGGACAGTCCTTAAGGCTCGGCTCCTACAAGTGGAGGCGCCACGTTCAAGCACCGCAAGATCTTCAGTCTCTGACCAGGAGGGGCCCTCCGGGCATCCCTGCGTGGCCTCTTATGGTGACTTGATTTTCGGCCCCGGGCATGTGCAGACTGAGAGGCTTTCCCGTCACCACCCCAGGGGACAGAGGTGACAGGTGTCTGCTGCAGGAGGTCAGTGTGTGTCACAGAACTGAGAGTTCAGTGGGTTCTCCAAGGTCAGGTGTCGGGTCAGCTGGGGACCTGGCAGGAAGTGCGGCGTCCGGGTCGCAGCTGGAGCCTCTGCGGCCATGGGTCTGGGCGGGCCCGAGGGCTGGAGCGGAGGTGGACGTCTTCCCGGGTGTTCCAGTTCAGCTGGTCCTGGGTTGAAGTCTTGGCTCAAGTGACGGCGATACTTCCGTTTCAGTACCATCCTGTTCTCATTCCTCAGTCATCCCCAGACACTGAAATTACCTCATTTCCTTGGTTGCCTTTGTGGGTTTTGTGTGTTTCTTGTTTTTATGTTGAAAAACAAAACAGGACAACTCTTACTACGTGCAGTACGCAGTACCTGTTAGACAATTGCAAAATGGAGGCAAAAGTATTAAATTAACATTATTTCCCATAAATAACCAGTTTTCACACCTGTGATGTAGATCTTTTCGGGTCTTTTTGTTGAAATGTGTATTTCTTACCAAGATATTTTTGACTGTTTGTTGTTTTATTGCCTGCTTTAATCAGTACAGCCTCTACCCCTGTATGAAAATAGTTTCATCTCAACAGCATAGTCCCTTTTGTATGTCATCAGTTTTCCGTCTGGTCTGTCCAGAGGCCCCAGGGGAGGGCTTGTCCGTCTGTCCCTGGTGGTCGGGTCCCAGGCCTCTGCTGAGCCCTTCCCCGGCGCCCTCCCCGGGCTTCGGTGTGCGTCCTACAGGGCGGCGGTGGCATGCGTTCACCCGCGGGCCCCTCCATCCTCCCCAGGTCATAGACATGACGGGCCGGGAGCAGAAGGTCTACTACAGCTACAGCCAGATCAGCCACAAGCACAGCGTCCCCGACGACGGGCTCCCGCCGCAGGCGCAGCCGCCGCCCCCGCCCGGCAAGGAGGCCCGGGCGCCCGGCTTCGCGCTGCCCGAGCTGGAGCACAACCTGCAGCTGCTCATCGAGCTAACGGAGCAGGAGATCATCCGCAACGACCGGCAGCTGCAGTACGAGCGGGACGTGGTGGTGAACTTGACGCACGAGCTGGAGAAGGCGGCGGGCGCGCTGCAGCAGGAGCAGCGGGCCATCGCCAGCCTGAGCGAGGTGCTGGCGCTCGTGGAGGAGTGTGAGCGGCGCCTGCAGCCCGGCTGCGGTGACCCGCTCACGCTGGACGAGTGCGCCCGCGTCTTCCAGACGCTGCGGGACAAGTACTACGAGGAGTACCGGATGTCCGACCGCGTGGACCTGGCCGTGGCCATCGTCTACCCGCTCATGAAGGACTACTTCAAGGAGTGGGACCCCCTCAAGGTGAGCGGGCAGGGAAGACCGCCGCGCAGCCTCTCGCCGGGGACAGCCCGGGCTCCAGACGGTCTGGAGGGCGAGGGGCCGGCCGGCCGCGCTCAGCCGCCGTGTCTTCCTCCTCAGGACTGCACCTACGGCACCGAGACCATCTCCCAGTGGAAGAGCCTCCTGGAGAACGACCAGCTGCTGTCGCACGGCGGGCAGGACCTCTCTGCGGATGCCTTCCACAGGTGCTTCTGGGGGCGGCGGAGGAGCGCTCCTGGCCGGGCGGCGGGGCTCGGCTGTGTGGGCCCCAGGCACGTGCAGGTGCCGCTCTGGAAACTTAGATTCGCTCATCTTAGTGTTCCTGGGAGCGACGGAGGAGCGCTCCCGACCTGGCGGCGGGGCTCGGCCTGTGTGGGCCCCAGGCACCTGCGGGCACCACTCTGGGAACTTAGATTCGCCCACCCACTCACCCTCCCCTTGTGTGCGCTGAGGATCTGCCTGTCCTTGCTGGGCTCGCCCGGGAGTGAGGCAGGGCCAGTCTCCAGGAAGGGACAAGGTGGGTGGTAACAGGGAGCGGACAGATACAGCCGGGCTGAGAATGGCAAGGATGCCGCCTGTGTGCACATGTATGGGTGCGGGTGGAGGTACAGGTCTCGGGAGGATGATGCTGAAGCCCAGACCCAAGCGAGGGGTTGGCTCTGCAGTAGAGCCCCAGGTGGGGAAGTGCATGATCCCTGGGGGGCTTGTGAGCCCGCAGCCGCCCTGCCAGGGACACAGGGACACCCAGGAAACGGCCCGAGGCTGAGTGGGAGCCACGAGAGCTGCCGATGGTTTCCTGACGGGAGGGCCCTGCTGTTGGGTGTCCGCAGTCCTGCCCCAGAGGTGGGGGCGGGGGGGGCCCCTGGGTAGTGGGACCAGCTAGGTGTAACCAGCCCCCCGCCCACCTGCCTGCAGGCTGATCTGGGAGGTCTGGATGCCGTTTGTCCTGGGTAGTGGGACCAGCTGGGTGTAACGCCCCGCCCCCGCCCCCGCCCGCAGGCTGATCTGGGAGGTCTGGATGCCGTTTGTCCGGAGCATCGTGGCGCAGTGGCAGCCGAGGAACTGTGACCCGATGGTGGACTTCCTGGACAGCTGGGCGCCCCTCATCCCTGTGTGGGTGCTGGACAACATCCTGGAGCAGCTCATCTTCCCCAAGCTGCAGAAGGAGGTGGGCCCTCGTGGGGATGAGGGGCCGGGGCTTGGGGAGCAGTTGTCTTCAGTGGCTGTCACGTGAGCTCCAGCCTCGAAGCTGTTCCTCAAAGCCCCCTTGTAGGGAATTCATTTACTTGGTTTCTTCAATGACTTAGAATTGTATTGTTTCTGAGACTTAATACAAATAGTGTAGGTATATTGGTGGGTGAATAAATGTAATGGAGACTGTGGCCCCCCACACCCTTGCTCAGCCAGGAGGGCATTGTCTGCCCGCCCCACAGGCTGCATGAACTCAGGCTCCTTGCGCTCCCCCTGCAGGTGGAGAGCTGGAACCCGCTGACAGACACCGTGCCCATCCACTCGTGGGTCCACCCGTGGCTGCCACTCATGCAGGCGCGCCTGGAGCCGCTCTACTCCCCCATCCGCAGCAAGCTGGCCAGCGCTCTGCAGAAGTGGCATCCCAGCGACTCCTCGGCCAAGCTCATTCTCCAGCCCTGGAAAGATGTCTTCACCCCCGGCTCCTGGGAGGCCTTCATGGTCAAGAACATTGTGCCAAAGCTGGGTAAGGAGCTGGGGAAACACACCCGCAGCACAGCCACGTCCAGACTTGTCCCCTGAGAGGTGCCCGGAGCCCAAGTGTACCCGGGCCTTTCTGCCTCGTCCGGGTCAGCCTCCGTCTGCCTCCTGAGCTCTGGTTTGGGCCTCTGGTGACAGGGCAGCCACAGGGGTCCTCAAACTTTTGTCCCACTGGATTCTAAACTTAGAGCTAGCTCTGGGTTAGGGAAGGAAACGGTTTTTAAGAATTGTCACGTCAAGAGCTTAAACTCGACCTTTAACATCAGGTTGAAGGCGGACACAGTGGCTGTGCCTGAGAGGCTGGGTTTCTCTTCCAGGGATGTGCCTCGGGGAGCTGGTCATCAACCCCCACCAGCAGCACATGGATGCCTTCTACTGGGTCATCGACTGGGAAGGGATGGTCTCTGTTTCCAGCCTGGTGGGCCTTCTCGAAAAGCACTTCTTCCCCAAGTGGCTGCAGGTGAGCCCCGCGTCAGCTTGTGGGGTGCGGGGGGGACAGCAGGAGCCACTCAAGCCGGGGACAGCTGGGGTGACGGGTCACACAAGAAGGAACTACACAGGCAGGACCACAGTGCGCACCCTTTATTGAACGCTTGCCACACGGGGGCCCGAGGGTGGGGGTGGGAGGCCCAGGCGCAGAGTCCACGTGCAGGGCCCTTCACTGCCGAGCTGACCCCATTCAGCCCCTGAAGCCCTGCAAGTGTCACCGGCTTGCAGACCGGGACCCAGACGAGCAGGTGGATGCTGTGCTCCCGCTCGCCACTGCGGTGGGCCCTGGCGTCTCACCTGCCTCCTCTGGGCAGGTGCTGTGCTCCTGGCTGAGCAACAGCCCCAATTATGAGGAGATCACCAAGTGGTACCTGGGCTGGAAGTCCATGTTCTCGGACCAAGTGCTGGCGCACCCGTCTGTCAAGGACAAGTTCAACGAGGCTCTCGACATCATGAACAGGGCGGTGTCCTCCAATGTCGGTGAGTGAGGGCCCCACACTGAGTCAGAGTTCACACCTGGGGCTCCAGGACGCAGACTCGTCTCAGCCCCTCCACGTAGTTACTCAGCCCGCAGCTGCCCCCCGTCTCCTGCGGCTGAGAGGAGCGCTGTCCCTGAACGAGGCTCGCGTGAGCCGGGTCCACCTCGTCACCCCTGTGCTGGCGGCTCCTCGGTGCGTCTGCCGGGCCGGAGCTGGGTGGCCCCTCTAACACTTGGAGTTAACCCGTCGTCCCTCCTGTAAAACAGGAGCGAAGCCCCACTTCCGGGTCTCCGTAAGGACCCAGGGCGCTGGGTTAGTGTTTGTGGACTGCGCTCAGTATAGGTGGTGTCTCCGGTGTCAGGAGGCGGCAGCTGACTGTTCAGTTACCACCTTCCCCTGGGTAATACTCAGCTCTCGGGAGGTCCCGCTACCTGGTGGGTCTGGGGGCCCCCTCAGCCAGCCCCGAGTTAGAGTGCGCCCACCTCGCAAAGCAAAGCCACCAGAGCACCTGGTCTAACCGTCTTTCACAGACAAGGCCACAGAGTGGCAGCTGGGACTGGACTTTCTCTTCAGTTCTCTCTGCTTAGCTTATTACAGGATGGCACAGGCCCTGTACTGTGTCTAGTGAGGTGAACGTGTGTCTGACCTCTGCTCACCCAGGCCTCCCGGGGACACTGGTGGGCATCTCTCTTCTCATACCCCAGACCTCCTCCTCGGCCACCCTGACCGCGAAGTCTCCCCTCTGGACCCCTCAGTTACCACTGGGCATTTGGGGACCCTTCAACACCTGTGTTTCAACCCCCCAGATACATCTATTGATCGTCTTGGCCTTATGTTTCAGGGATCTGAAAGCTGCCTTTGGGGACATGTGGGGTGAAAGCCCTAGCAAGTGGGGAACAGAGGCTCATTGACTGTAAGGGTTGTTGAGTGTTTAATAACCTCTGGTCATTAGGCATGAACCAGAAATTCTAACGTGGCTGCAGCCAGCTGTCCACCCCACCCCCACCCCTGCCCAGGTCGTGCCTGGGCCTCTCTGGGTGGGCCCCCACCCCTGACCCCGCCCCTGTGCCTCACAGGTGCCTACATGCAGCCTGGCGCGCGCGAGCACATTGCCTACCTCACGCACACGGAACGGAGGAAGGACTTCCAGTACGAGGCCATGCAGGAACGGCGTGAGGCTGAGAACATGGCCCAGCGGGGCATCGGCGTGGCTGCCAGCGCCGTGCCCATGAACTTTAAGGACCTCATCGAGACCAAGGCCGAGGAGCACAACATCGTCTTCATGCCGGTCATCGGGAAGCGGCACGAGGGCAAGCAGCTGTACACCTTCGGCCGCATTGTCATCTACATCGACCGTGGCGTGGTGTTCGTGCAGGGCGAGAAGACCTGGGTGCCCACCTCGCTGCAGAGCCTCATCGACATGGCCAAGTAGGCCGTGCACCTGCTGGGGGCGCGCTGGGGAATAAACTGCGTCTTACAGCAGAGCTGACGTCCTCCCTGCTCGGTGAGAGGGCGCCTGCAGTCCCTATGCCACGGGCCCCTCACAGCGAGCTCAGGTCAGCGCAGGGAGGCTCTGTCTTCTTCCTGATGATCTCGAGGTCCTCACAGTCCTGGTAATCTGGCTCTTCCCGAAACGCCCAAGTGTCCGTGGGGAGCTGCGTTAGCTTTTGTACAGGAAACCAGTGGATAGAGGTGTCATTAAATATGTCCATGTACCTTGGGGTCTGAGGGAACGCCAGCTCCTCCAGGCCTGTCAGAATCTGAGCAGAAAGATGCAAAAGTGAAACAAGCCTCACAGGCCCAGTAAGCCCCACCCTCCCGGGTTAGAGTCCTGGTCTACTCATCACTCCAACGTTACTAAGGAATAAGGTATTTTTAGTACTTAGTGCAATGAGTTGGAGTCCCCAAGGACAGTGCATAAGTTGGATCAGATACTGAGAACAGAGGAAATTAAGAAAAAATGAGATGCACTCAAACATAGCTTTCTGGACCACAGACCCTCACAAGCACCCACCACTACAGGTGAAGGTGGGATTCTCCACAGTAACAGAGACAGTGCAGCTTCCCAGGCTGTCCACCCCAGCCCCTCCACTCAGGCAGATACCTTTGCAACGTATGGGTAATGTTTATGCAGAATCCTCGTCAACATCCTAGAAACCAAAATTGTTGAAAACGTGATTAGGCAGTATGAGACCAGGTTCATTGCCCTTACGACACAGAAAGGCAAGATGACTTAATGGGGGTGTGCGTAAATGCCCCCATCACTGCTCGTCTCATTAGGGAGAAACGACAGTGCGTGTGAAGCAGGCCAAGGATACTGTGTTAGTTGTAAGAAATGACTGTTTTCCCCCATTTAGAAAAGCCGTCTCTGCCACCCTAAGGGAAGGGAGAAATTATTTGCAGAGACACCCTGCTTCCCAGCGTGACCCAGACTGACATCTCACAGCCCAGCCCTCTGTCCAGGGGGCACTTGAGGACTGGGTTCACCCTGGCACCCCCCGCTCACCTCTCCTCGAGCCCCCCGAAGCTGTTGCCGATGATGACCACCTTGGAAAGGGCGTCCACCGACCAGTTCCTCCACAGCAGGTTGTTGTAGAGCGCCGTCCCGCAGTGCGGCATGTAGAAGACGGTGGGTTCCCCGCACACGCTCCGCTTCCCTTCCTGGGGTCCAACATGCATGGGGTGAGCACGCGTCTTACAGCAAGGGGGGGGGGGGGGGCAGTCCTAGCCAGCCACGCTCAGCGCCAGAAGATGAGTGCAGTGGTGTGCGTGCGCTCACCCCACGACACAGCCGCGCCCAGTCTGCCGTGCGCCTCCCGCCTGCACACATTCCCCGTCCCCATGGTTAATGCAGCTGAGAGGATAGGAGGCGGAGGGGGTGGCGACCTCAAACACCAAGGGAGAGACTCTCCTGCACTGCCCTGCGTGCCGGTGCCGGCGACAGCTACAGATTTACACGAGACGAAATCGGGACATCCGGAAACCCGGAAAACGAACGTCTGCTGAACACACGTGTCCCGTGAGCATGGACGGCTCTGTTCACTGAGGCAGGGGCAGGGCCCTCGGGAACTGTGTCCCGTGTCACTCTGCAGCTCCCCATCGTGACTTGGGCCTTTTCAAACATTACCTTGGGGTCCCGCCACCCCCTCTGGAGAGCCTTCTTTCTGGAGGTCTCAGGGATCCCCACTACTTGAGGATTCAGCCACAACTCAGCTGGGGGCTGGGCTTCGGCCTCCCGCCCCCGGAACGGGCACCTCCCGGCAGAAGGGCCTCATGAGGTGCAGACACTGCACCCTCTTCCTCCTCGTGCAGCGACATGCCCACCACTGAGCACAGCGGGCACACAGCCCTCAGGAGGACCGGGCAAACCACACACAGTGCCGCCACCTACAAGACAGCACAGGTCCATGTGGGAGTGGCACGCCAACCCCGTGTGAGAGGCCCCGCGCGCCCCCAACCACGTACCTCATTCTCCCCGAGAACCACCACGCCCAGGGCATTGAGAACCGCGATTTCTAGTCGACTAAACAGAGGGTCGTACACCCAGCAGTGACTCCTGGGAATCTGCAGAGGGCGACAAGTGGCTCAGTCAACGTGCGCACGAGACCGAGGAGGGGGCGGTAAGGGAGGACACAGACTCACCTGGCACCGCTCCAGAAGGAGGAGCAAAAACGCCAGCTGGCTTCTAGCTATGACGCAGCTGGCGAAGTTCCCGACGCCGTAACACACACACTTGAAGCAGCAGGTCCCTGGGACCAGGGTCTCTTCCGGGATGGAGCCAGGGGCCGCATCTGCCTCCACCGGGGGGGCGTCGAGATGCAGGTGTCCCAGGGCTTCCGAGAGAGACCCCTCGGGGGCCCTCACCTGTTCCAGGTGTTTCCGGAGACACCCGGTGATGGTTTCTGAAAGAGCAGGCCCTGCACAGTCAGGGCATGCTGTGACCCAGGAACTAACTAAACCATCCATGGCCTGGGGAGCAGGGCGCGGAAGCCTTCACTCCCCAGAAAAGGGGCTGCCGGCCTCCTGCCGGCCACACGTGGGGCGTGCAGCGGCACCCACCCCAAGCTGACAGCGGCCGGCGCCTGGGTACCCACAGCCTCAACTAAGGGAATTCTTCAAGCAAAAGTCAGGTTCACCCACGGCCACGATGTCCATCTAATGCTTGTGTTAACTCGGATGAGTTTAGTAAGAGGTAACCAGTACATGCAATTGTGGTCTGAAATACTACTTTTGTAATAAAAGAAGAACTGAAGAGCAGAGCTCTCAAAATGATCTTGAGTAAGAACATTTAACATGTAAAAAATTTTAAAAAAGGCTGGGGCATCTAGAGACTAAGGTAAAATTAATCGTTTCACTGGGTGGTGAGTCCTTGTATCTCCTTTTCTGTCACTGGTACTGAATTTAGTATAACAGACTGTATGCAGAACGAAACAAAAAGCAAACAGCCGTATATCTATTCCCGTTAATAAGATACCAACGTTGACTCATCAGCAAAGACACCTTGAAATAAGACCCAGGCCACAGAAGGTTACATAGAGAACTGGCTCTCCGCATCCACGCTGCTCAAAGAATCAGTGAACGCCTTCTGGAAAACAACCAGAAAGCGGATAGCAAGTTGACCACCTCCACCTCTGGAAATACACACTAAGAACATTAGCTTAGATTTGGTAAAAAGCTTTATGCTTGAAAAATTATGTGCACTGGGACCTCCCTAGTGGTCCAGTGGTTAGGGCTCTGCACGTCCAGTGCCGGGCGCACAAGTCTGATCACTGATTACTTTAAAAAAATAAAATAAAGATTATGTATAATAAACACAAAAGTCCCTCCATAAAGACTATAACTATGGTATACTTGTGTTATCACCCATCATGTTTAGGAAGAGATTGTAACAGCCATGTAAGGTCAGGGAAGAGAGCAGGATAAATGTAAATTTCAACAACACAATGACAACTGACATCCACTGCTCCGGTGCAGCAAGCAAGCACCGCCGTGAGCACTTCAGGAAGTACTTCATTTATACAGTTACACTACAGAATATGTACGTTTCCATGTCCATTCCACAGATACAGAAGCCAAGGACCAGGGTTAATGCAGGAGGACACACAGTTGTAAGGGGGGTTGGAGTCAGCATTAGAACCCAGCACAGACACCCCGCCATGAAGCAGACGTCACCCAGTGGGGGCTGGATCCCCTGCTTTGCCCACCGTCAGGCCCTCCTCCCACCCCAGCCGCCTCCAGCCCGAGCCCCATGGCACCCACCTAGTGCTGAGCTCCAGAAGTCAGAGATAACCAGGTCCTCCCTGTTGAGAAAAAAAGTGGCGTGGTCACCTCTTGCCCTTTTCAGGGCTCCCTAACAGGGACTCCCTCCTGACCGGGATGATCAGGAGGTGGGGAGGGGGCACACGCTCCGACGCAGAGTCCACCCGGAGCCTGGGGCAGGGTGCCCGGGGGACACGGCCAGAGTGGAGCCGCTGGGGCCCAGAGAGGGCGGGGGAGAGGGCCTCCCGGAGGAGGCCCCCGACTCACAGGGACACGTCTGGGTCTCGGCACACAGGGCCAGCTCCACAAACAGTGGCTAAACTTGGAGAGTTAGCCTCTCCACACTTCTGTGTCCTCACCTCTAAACGGGGTGAGAACTGCACCATCACAGAGGGTTACGGCAGGGATGAAATGGGGAACACCCAGCACGGTGCCTTGTACAGAGCAGGCCTCAATCCGCGGCCTTTGTTGCTACGGATAACCCCAAGGTGAAAGTACAAGAAGGGGCAAAACCAAGTGTCGAGGCTTTCTCTAAAGTCAACTGTTTCCCACAAACCAGAGCAAAACACAGTCGATCGTTAAATGAACTGAATGGATTCTCCAATCAAAAGACACAGAGTGGCTGAATGGATTGACCAGCATCCATCTATGTGCTGCCGACAAGAGGATCATTTCTGACATAAGGGCACAGAGTGAAAACGGGAGGGACAGGAGAAGATATCCCATGCAAATACAAACCAGAGGAAAGTGGGAGGAGCTATACTTCCGTTAGAAAAAATAAGAGTTTAAAACAGGGATATAACAAGACTTCATGGGCTGCAGCAAAAGCTATTCTGAGAGGGATGTTCACAGCCAGAAACCTCAAGAAACAGAGTCCCAAACAACTTTACACCTTGAGGAACTAGAAAAAGAACAAAGCAGAAGGAAAGAAGGACCAGAGCAGATGTGAAGGAAATACAGATTAAAAAGACAATCGCAGGCTTCCCTGGTGGCTCAGTGGTAAAGAACCCGCCTGCCGATGCAGGAGACACAGGTTCCATCCCTGATCCAGGAAGATCCCATGTGCCGTGGAGCAACTCCAGGACTGAACCTGTGATCCAGGGCCCTCGGGCCGCAAGTCCTGAGCCCGCACGCCCGAAAGCCTGTGCTCCAGCACAGGAGAAGCCACTGCAGGGAAGAGGCCTGCACACCACACCCGGAGAGCAGCCCCGCTCTCCGCCAGCTAGAGAAAAGCCCAAGCAGCAAAGGGACCCATCACAGCCGATATGTACATAATAAAACTATTTTTAAAAAAGACAATAGAGAAGATCAGTAAAACTAAGAGCTGGTTCTTTGAAAAGATAAACAAAATTGACAAACCATTAGCTAGACTCACCAAAAAAAAGGCTCAAATAAAAATCAGAAATGAAAGAGGATACATTACAGCTGGTACCACAGAAATATACAAAATCATAAGAGACTACTATGAACAGTTAAATGCCAACAAATTGGATGATCCAGAAGAAATGGATAGATGCCTAGAAATATTTTTCGAAGACTTAATTATGAAGAAACAGAAAATCTGAACAGACTGATTACTAGTAAGGAAGGTGAAAGTGAAAGTGAAGTCGCTCAGTCGTGTCCGACTGCGACCCCGTGGACTGTGGCCCGCCAGGCTCCTCCGTCCATGGGATTCTCCAGGCAAGAATACTGGAGTGGGTTGCCATTTCCTTCTCAAAGGAAGTTGAATCAGTAATTAAAAACCTCCCAACCAAAAGAAGGCCAGGACCAGTTAGATTGACTGGTGAATTCTACCAGACATTCAAAGAAGAATTGATAGGGATCCTTCTCAAACCCTTCCAAAAATACAGAAGGGAACACTCCAAACTCACTTCACGAGGCCAGCGTAACCCTGATACCATAATCAGACAAGGATGCCGTAAGGAAAGGAAATCACAGGCCAACACCCCGATGAACGCAGACACAAAAATGCTCATCAAAAACATGATGAGACCGAACTCAGCAACACATTACAAGGAGCGTACACCATGATTAACTGGGGTTTATGCCAGGAACACAAAGCCAACGTAATAATACAGCACATTACCAAAACGAGGGATAAACCCTATGACCATCTCCACAGATGCAGAAAGAGCGTTCGACAAAATCCAGCCTCCACTAAGATGATAACTATCAACAGAGCAGGCGTAGATGGAACAGAACTTAATAAAGGCTATAGACAGACGGCGTTTTCACCAGAGAGAAAAGCGGAAAAGCGCCTTTATGACGAAGAATGCGCTGGGTATATTTTAAACAGTCTTCTCTTCCTTCTGCCAGAGGCACCAGGTGATTTTCCCTGGCTCTTCACCATAAGATCCTGGTGGGGTTCCTGGAGGTAGGGGCCAGGGAAGTTTGGGGGTTCCCCTCGGACGGCAGCCCCAGGAGTCTCTGAGACTCACACACTAGTCCTCACTCAGCCAGAAGCAACTCATCGGAACGGTCCCTGAAGTGCTTCCACCAGCTTGTGGCTCTGGTGGCTTCCGCTCCTGAAGTGGGGCAGCTCTCCCAGGCAACAGGAGAACCCTGCAGCTGTTCAGAGGGACCTCTGACCTCTGATGCTTGCTCAGTGGCAGCTCTGTGTCTGTCCTCTGACTCCAAAAGACGGCCTCGCCCTTCCAGAGAAACGACCTCGTGCAAGGCTGCACTGACTGCCCCCTCTCCTCGTGCTCATGCTTCTGGCGCCTCTCATCACAACAGCGGCAGGAGGGCCTCGCCAGTGGTCCAGCGGCTAAGAACCCACCCGCCAATGCAGGGGACTTGGCGTTGGATCCCTGGTCTGGGAAGATCCAACACGCCGCAGGGCAGCTAGCCCGCCCACCGCCACCAGAGAGTAGCCCCCGCAGCAACGAGGTCCCAGTGCGGCCAAAAATAAATATTACAACAAAAACAATAGTGGCAGGAGATGAAATAAAAGCGCATGTGTACAACGCATCAGCAGAAACTATGTCTCTGAAAAAAAGCACGTTTGGAACGGAAATAAAAGGAGAAATGAAACAGTGATGGCTAAAAGACTGAGAACATTCTCAGACACTGAAAAATATCACTTTAACTCAAGGTCCTCTGGACCCTCAGGTGAAAAAGGAGAGAGAGGTCCCAGAAGAGGTGGTGGGCCACGAGGCATGCCAGGCCCAATAGCTCCTCCAGCTCCAAAAAGTGACTGAAGATCAACTGGCTTTCCGGGAATCGAGGATTCCCAGGACCAAAGGGGGCTTTAAGGAAGGGCCCTTTTAAGATCGGATGCGTTGGGCGGGACACCCCGTGCTACCATCTCACTAAAGGCCCTTCACCTCCGGACAAGCCATCAGCAAGGCTGACTCCAAGATGCCACAGTGGCTCCTCCAAAGGCCCCGTGTGCTGCGCGGTACCCGGCTTCCACACGGCCTCCTCTCCTGGTTGCGGGTGCCGTCCGGGCCTCTGCTCCCATCCAGTATCCCGCCATCACCACAGCCCCTCGCACCCTGGGCTGGGCTGCCTCCTGCGCCGCCCCTACAAGGCCTCAGAGCAGCCCCGAGCCCTCTGCCACCCACTCCTCTGGTATTCCCCTGACCCTGATGTAACCCCCGGGTTCTGGGAGAAACTCCATGGGCAGCGACTATACATGCATTCTTTACATCGGAAATACTAGGCTCAGGACTCCCTTGGTGGTCCAGTGAAAGATTCTGCCTTGCAATGCACGGGATTTGGGTTCAATCCCTGGTCCAGGAACTAAGACCCCACGCGCCTCAGGGGGAACTAAGCCCGCTCAAAACAACTACTGAGCTCGTGCTCAGACCGCACAGCACGAGAGCGCCCACACGACACAGAGCAAAAGGCAGCCAAATAAATACATGAATGTTAAAAAAAAAAAAAGCCGCAAAGCAAGCAAGCAAACAAACCACTAAGTCTCAACTGGAGACAGAGACACTGGAAAAGAAAATCTGTTCATTCATTCATTCAACCTGCATGGGTTCATTTGTGTACCTTCTGGAACTGGACTTAATAGCCATTAAGAGAACTACTGTCCCTGGCCTTACAGAACTGTCTCTGAAAGACACAGATGGGAAAACAGGCAATTATACAACACAGCAGAGCTGCATGGGAGGAAGAACAGGGCTCTACAGTGTGCAAAGGAGATCAAGATTTTTAAATTCCTTAGAATTTTAAGCGACTTGCTTAGTTTACCTTCTTGTTGTCTTATTCTCCAAAGTGTAGCACATCTTTTTCAAGTTTTATAGTGAGATCAGGTGGAGCTGGGGCAGTCCATTCAACACATTTAAACCAGATATAAGAAAAAGAAACAACAATAACCTGGTTTCCTTAAATTAACTGTCCATTGAAAGCAGTAATATTTTGATCATAAAAAGTGTTAACATTTTATTATTCTAAAAAGTTCTTTATATTTCATGCTTCAAATATCCAGCATAGATCATGGAGAGAAAGAAATATTTCAGTAGAGCTGGAGACATTAAGGCAACCATACATTTTAATAATTGAAATAAATGAGAAAGGAAAAATCTTGCGATTCCACGTTATTTTTTAAATATCTATTAATAAACAGATTACACTCTCACAACTGTCCTCTCCTTCAGGAATTAGCACACAGCCCTGGGACTCACAGTGCTAAGGCTCTTGCAGGGTTCTAAACAGCGTGCCTGTGTGTTTCACCACTTCCACTCTCTCCCCATAAGACGGGCGTCGTAACCCCTACCACGCAGGGTCACTGTGAGGGTCTCATAAGATACTGCGTCTATGAAGATGCTCTGCAAAACCATAAGGTGCTTTAAACACATTAAAAGAAAAACCAAAAGCCATATATGACAAACCCACAGCTAACATTATTCTCAACAGTGTAGAACTGAAAGCCTTTCCTCTATGATCAGGAACAAGACAAGGGTGCCCACTCATTCTAACCACTTTTATTCAACAAGGTGCTGGAAGCCTTAGCCGAACCAGTTAGGCAAGAAAAAGAAAAAGAATCCCAGTTGGAAAGCAAGAAGTAAAATCGTCACTATCTGCACATGACATCGCACTACAGACAAGAAACCCTGCAAGACTCTAAAAGAGCCGTCAGAACGAACCAACAAACTCCGCAATGCGGCAGCAGACAAAACTCAACACCCTGAACTACGCTGCATCTCCACACACTAAGAACGACCTGGGGCTTCCCAGGGGGCGCTAGTGACAAAGGATCTACCTGCCAGTGCAGGACATCTAAGAGACGTGGGTTCCATCCCTGGGTTGGGAAGATCCCCTGGAGGAGGGCATGGCATCCCACTCCAGTATTCTCGCCTGGGGAATCCCATGGACAGGGGAGCCTGGCGGGCTATGGTCCACGGGGTCGCAGAGAGTCGGACCCGACTGAAGTGACAGCAAAGCACAGAATGATGAGCTGTCAGAAACAGAAAGTGAGAAGCAACCGTGGGGAGGATGAGGGTGACGGAGCAGCAGGATGGGAAGCTCACCTTCTCCCACAAATACATCAAAAATACACGTCGAACGATTCTCGCAGAATATCTAACGAACGCTGGCAGAAGACTTCAGAGTGCGGAAAGGGCAACCACGCAAATCTCCATGCAAGTGGGTAGAACAAAAGATAAAAAAATTCCCGCACCCTGGGAAGCCCCCCTGCACCGGCCTGGAGATCTGTCAGAGCCTCGGGGAAGAACGCGGCAGCCGGCCTGCGGCAGCCAGAGCAAACAGAGGGCTACATGGGCGGTCAGTGCCGCTGCCCTGCGCCTGAGACACGGGCCTGGCATGGGTCCAGGCTGGGTGCCGGGACGTGGGCTTTGAGATCAGACCTAGGGAGGACTGGGGTTGGCTGTGTGGGAACAGCTGGGATGGGGCTGGAATCGGGGGCACCCACAGCTAAGGGTGTGCCAGGCCACGTCGTGGGGGGCTGCATAAGGGGAGAGGCAGGTCCCCCCAGTCCATTGTAGCTTTTTCCCTTATGTACATACTCACAAAAAGCCAACTGAGAGAAAACACCAATATAAAAGACTTATGGAATAATACAAAGCATGCATAATAGGGATTTCAGAAGGGGAAGAAAGAGAAAAGGGGATCAAAAATGTATTTCAAGAGATTATGGCTGAGAACTTCACAAACCTACAGAAGGAAGCAGATATCCAGGTATAGGAAGGAATCGATGCCATGTTTCCTGCACCACAGGCAGATTCTTTACTGATGAGCCACCAGGGAAGCCCCAAGACATACTGTAATTAAAAAAATGGCAAAAGTGAAAGATAGCTAAAGAGAAATTCTACAGGCAGCAAGAGAAAAACTGGCGGCTCAGTGATAAAGAACCTGCCTGCCAATGTAAGAGACATGAGTTTGATCCCTGGGTCAGGAAGATCCCCTGGAGGAGGAAATGGCAACCCACTCCAGTGTTCTTGCCCAGGAAATCCCATGGACAGAGAAGCCTGGTGGGCTACGGTCCATAGGGTCACAGAGACTAGGACATGACTCAGCAACTAAACAACACATTTTAAGGGAACCCCTGCTCCCCCCAACAAGGCCATCAGACAGTTTCTCTACAGAAATGTTACCGGCCAGAAATCTATCTTACAGTGGTAAGATAGGCTCAAAGTCCTAAAAGGGAAAGATCTGTAACCGAGGATCGTCCATCCAGCAAGATTATCACTTAGAATAGACAGAGAATTTCTTAAATAAGCAAAAACTAAAAAAATACAGCAATACTCAACCTATCCTAAAGGAAATGTTAATAAAGAGGAAATCATAATTGGAAAGTAAATCACATCAATAAGCCAGTAAATAGACTTCTAAAAAAATCTAAAAATCTTCTGTGACTGTGATAACCACAGAGAGTGGAGCATGAACATGAAGATATAAAAGAGGAAATCAAAACCGTAAGACGTGGGGAAGGAGAGTAAGAACATAGATTATTTCCCCCTATAATGTGTTGGAGCCTGTATGATTGATTACCAGTCTAAGACAAGCAAATACAGGAAGGGGTTCACATACTTGAAAAACAGGGTAACCACAAATCAAAAGCATACAACAGAGTCACAAGAACCAAAAAGAAGAGAACATAAACAAGAGGGAAGAAAACCACCAAACCACAAAAAAGAAAAAGGGACAAAGAAGAAACATAAAATCAAAGGGAAAACAAGATTTAAAATGGCAGTAAATACATATCTATCGATAATTGCCTTAAATGTCAATGGACTAAATGCTGCAATTAAAAGACACACAGTGGCAGACTGGATTAAAAAAAAAACAAAAAAACAAAAAACAAGAGCCTACAATACACTGGTCACAAAAGACCCACTTTAGGGCAAAGGACACATACAGACGGAAAGTGGGGATAGAAAAAGACATTTCATGCAAAAGGAAGTGACAAGAAAGCAGGGGTTGCAATACTAATATCAGACAAAATAGACTTTACAACAAAGGAGATAAAGAAAGATAAAGAAGGACACTATATGATGATACAAGGACCAACAGAAGAAGATCTTACACTCATCAACATGCGCACACCTAACACACGGGGGCACCCACACACAGAACAAACACTAACAGACATAAAGGGTTAGAAACTGACAGAAATCCTGAAAAGTCGGAGAGGTTAGCACCCCACTCACATCAATAAAGTAACAGATACGAAATGATACAAAAAGAACAGTTAAGACTTAATGGGTATTTTTAGAACCTTACATCCAAAAAAATACCCAGAATACACACTTTTCAATTGCACATGGAACATTCTCTAGGATTCACCACCTACTAGGGTACAAAACAAGCCTCAACAAATTTAAGAGCATGGAAATTATCTCAAGCATCTTTCCTGACCAAAACGGCATGAAACCAGGAATTAATCACAGAAAAAGAAATGAGAAAAAAACCACATGATTACACGAGGACTAAGCAACAAGCTGCTAAAAAACTAGTGGGTCAGCAGTGAAATCAAAGAGGAGATTAAGAAAGACTTTTGACAAATGGAAATGAAAGCACAAAATCTATGTGATGCGGGAAAAGCAGTTTAGAGGAAAGTTCACAGCAATGCAGGCCTTCCTCAAAAAACAAGAAAAATTTCAAATAAAGAACCTAATTTATCACTTAAGAGAATTAGAAAAAGAACAAACAAAACCTAAAACCAGAGGGAACAAAGTAATAAATGTCAGAGAGGAAATAAACAAGAGAGATTAGAAAACATAGATAAACTCAGTAAAATCAGAAACTAGTTCTGTGAAAGGATAAACGCAATTGACAAAACTCGAGCCAGGCTCACCAAGATGGAGAGTGACACCCCAAATCAACAAACAAGAAATGGAAAAGGAGACACGACAGAAACACAGAGCAGAGCACCAGGAACAATTACGAGCCAGCACAGCTGACAGCCTGGAAGAAATGGCTAAGTCTCTAAAAACACACAGCCCATCAAAACTGAATCAGGAAGAAATCCTCTGATCACCAGAAGTGAAATACAGTCTGTAATTTAAAAACTCCCTACAAAGAAAAGTCCAGGACCAGAGGGCTTCAAAGGTAAATTGTACCAAACATGAGAAGAAGAACTGATACCAACCCTTAAGTGAAGTGAAAGTGAAGTGAAAGTCGCTCAGTCGTGTCCGACTCTCTGCAACTCCAGGGACTATACAGTCGACCATGGCATTCTCCAGGCCAGAACACTGAAGTGGGCAGCCTTTCCCTTCCCCAGGGGATCTTCCCAACCCAGGGATGGAAACCAGGTCTCCCGTACTGCAGGCAGATTCTTTACCAGCTGAGCCCCCAAGGAAGCCCGATCCTTCTCAAACTCTTCCCAAAAAAATGGAGAGGAAGCAGCACTCCCAAAGACATTCTATGAAACAATCATTACCCTGATACGAAAACCAGACAGAAACATCACGAAAAAGAAAAGAAAATTATAGGCCAATATTTTTGATGAATATAGATGCAAAAATTCTCAACAAAATATTAACTGAATCCAATAACGCATAAAAAGATTACACACTGCATCCAAGTGAGATTCATCCCAAGTTCACAAAGATGGCCCAATATATGCAAAATCAATCAATGGGATAAACTAAAGACTAAAACACGTTATCATCATCTATTAGATACAGAAAAAGCATTTGAAAAAGCATTTGACAAAATTCAATATCCTTTCATGATTTTTTTTTTAAAGCTCTTTCTAAAATGGATATAGAGGGAAACATCTCAGGATAATGAAAGCTATTTATGGCAAGTGAAAGTGTTAATCGCTCAGTCCTGTCTGACTCTCTGTGATCCCATGGACTGTAGCCCACCAGGCTCCTCTGTCCATGGAATTCTCCAGGCAAGAATACTGGAGTGGGTTGCCATGACCTCCTCCAGGGATTGAACCCATGTCTCTAATGTCCTCTGCATTGGCAGGTGGATTCTTTACCATGAGTGCCACCTGGGGAACCCATTTATGACAAACCCAAAGGCAACATGATATTAACTGGTGAAAAGCTGAAAGCGTTCCCCTTAATATCTGGAAGAAGATAAGGATGCCCACTCTCACCTCTTCTTTTATAGTATTGGCAGTGCTAGCCACAGCAATCAAATAAGGAAAAGAAACAAAAGATATTCAAATTGGGATGGAAGAAATAAAATTGTCATTATATGCAGATAATACAATACTATATATAGAAAACACTAAAGACGTCACACAAAAACTACTAGAACTGATAAATTCAGCACAGCAGCAAGAAATTGACTGCATTTCTTTACACAAAAAATATCATAAAGGGAATGAAGGAAAAAAAAAAACCAACCTCTTAAAATCACATCCTCGCCCCCTCCCCCCACCACCAAAATAAAATACTTTGGAGTAAACCTGACCAAGGAAGTGAAACACACACTGAGAACTATAAAACATTAATAAAGGAAATTCAAGATGACTCATGTCCCATGCTCTTGGATTGGAAGAATATTATTAAAATGTCCATACCACCCGAAGTAATACACAGATTTAATGTGATCCCTATCAAGTTACCCATGACCTTTTTTCACATAACTAGAACAAATAATCTGAAAATTTAAACAGAATCATAAAAGATCCAGAATTGCCAAAGTAATCCAGAAGAAAAAGAACAAAGCTGGAGGCACAACCCTCCCAGACGTCAGATAACGCTACAAAGCTATGGTGATCAAACCAGTGCGGCACTGGCCCAAACCAGACATACGGATCAACGGAACAGAACAGACAGCCCAGAGATACAGCCACACGTCTGTGGTAAATCAGTACTTCACAGAGGAGGCAATGATACACAATGGGAAAAAGACCGCTTCTTCAGCAAGTGGTGTGGGGAAAGCCAGACAACCTCACGTAAATCAGTGATGTTGGAACACACCATCTCACCATACACAAAAAGAAACCCAAAATGGACTAAAGACTTAAATATAATGCATGGCACCATAAAAGTCCTAGAAGATATCATAGGCAAGATATTCTCTGACATAAGTTATACCAATGTTTTCTTAGGTCAATTTCTCAAGGCAACAGAAATAAAAAATAAATGAAGTGAAGTAAAGTGAAAGTCGCTAAGTCATGTCTGACTCTTTGAGACCCCAGGGACTACACAGTCCACAGAACTCTCCAGGCCGGAACACTGGAGTGGGCAGCCTTTCCCTTCTCCAGGGGGTCTTCTCAGCCCAGCAGCTGAAGGCGGGTCTCCCGCGCTGCAGGCAGTCTTCACCAGCTGAGCCACAAGCGAAGCCCTAAATGGGATCTAATCAAATTAAAAACTCAAGCTTCTGCACAGCAAAGGAAACCACAAACAAACGAAAAGGCAACCTAAGGAATGGGATAAAATATCTGTGAACAACGCAACTGACAAGGGTTTAATTTACAAAATACATAAGGACCTCACAAAACAACAAAACACGAAACAACCAACTGAAAAATGGGCATAAGACCTAAACAGACATTTTTTCAAAGAAGAAATACAGATGGCCAATAGGCACGTGAGAAGACGCTCATCACAGCTAATTACCAGAGAAGTGCACATCAAAACTACACTGAGCTATCTATCCCCTCACATCCATCAGAATGGCTTTAAAAGTCTACCGATACCAAATGCTGGAGAATGGCATGGAGAAAGGGGAGTCCTCCCGCACTGCTGGTGGGAATATAAGTTGGTGCAGCCACGCGGAAAACACTTACAGAGGTTCCTCAGAAAACTTAAAATAGAATAACCATATGATACGGCAATTCCACTCCTGGGCATATATCCGAACAAAGCTATAGTTTAAAAAGATACACGCAAACCTATATTCATAGCAGCACTATTCACAACAGCCAAGACATGGGAGCAACCTATGCGTTAATTGACAGATGAATAAAGAAGGGGTGTGTGTGTGTGTGTGTGTGTGTGTGTGTGTGTGTGTGTGATGGAATACTACTCAGCCATAAAAAAGACACCATTTGCAGCAACATAGCTGGAAGCAATAGATTACCATACTAAGTGAAGTAAGTCAGAAACAGAAAGACCATATGGTATCAATTCTATGTGGAATCTAAAATATGACACAAATGAACTTGCCTATGAATCCAAATCAGACTCATGGAGACAGAGAACAGGCTGCCACTGCTGCTAAGTTGCTTCAGTCGTGTCCGACCCTGTGCGACCCCATAGACAGCCCACCAGGCTCCCCCATCCCTGGGATTCTCCAGGCAAGAACACTGGAGTGGGTTGCCATTTACTTCTCCAATGCATGAAAGGGAAAAGTGAAAGTGAAGTCGCTGAGTCTTGTCCGACTCTTAGCGACCCCATGGACTGTGGCCCACCAGGCTCCTCCATCCATGAGATTTTCTAGGCGAGAGTGCTGGAGTGGGGTGCCATTGCTTTCTCCAAGAGGACAGGCTGGTGGCCCCCAGAGCAGAGCGGAGAGAGGGCTGGCGTGGGAGGTGGGTCAGCAGATGACACTTCCATGTAGAGAAGGGATAAACCACACGGCCCTACTGTACAGCAGAGAGCTACAGCCAATATCCCGTGAGAAACCACAACAAAAAGAACATATAAAAAAGAATGCATATGTTAATATATGATAAATGAATCACTTTGCTGTACAACAGAAATTAACACAATTTAAATCAACTCACTTCAATAAAAAATACTGATCAGAAAAAAAAAGAAACAACCTCATGTACAACTGCATCAAAAAGATTTTTATAACTAAAAAAGAATAAAATACCTAAGAATAAATGTAACCAAGCAAGTGAAAGACTCACATACTGAAAAAGACAAGATACTAAAGAAAGAAAACTGAAGAAGACACAAAACAGTGGAAACATATTTCCTGATCATGGATTGCAATTAATGTTGTTAAAATGCCCATATTACCTGAAGAAATTTACAGATTCAATGCAATCCTCATCAAAATTCCCATGGCATTTTTAATGAAACAGGACAAACAATTCTAAAATTTGTATGGAACCACAAAAGACCCCAAATAGCCAAAGCAATCTTGAGAAAGAACAACAAAGCTAGAGCTACCATGCCCTCTGATTTCAAATCTATCACAAAGCTATAGTAATTAAAACAGTATAGTTTTGGTTTAAAAACAGACACACAGATCAGTGGAACAGAACAGAGCCTAGAAATAAATCCACTCCATCTATGGTCAGTTAATTTACAACAAAGGAGCCAAGAATGCAAAATGGAAAAGACAGTCTCTTCAATAAATTGCATTTGGAAAAACTGACATCCACATTAAAAAAAAAGAAGAATAAAACTAGACCACTATCTTACACCATACACAAAGCTTAACTCAAAATGGATTTAGACTTAAATATAAGACTTGAGATCAGGACTTCCTTGGTGGTCTAGCTGCTAAGACTCCACACTCACAATGCAGGGGGCATGGGTCTGACGCCTGGCCGGCGCACTAGATCTCACATGCTGCGATTAAAAGATGGAGCACGCCGCAACTAAGAACCGGTGCGGCCAGACAAACAAAACTGCGTATACCTTTAGAAAGACTGGAAACCATAAAACTCCTGGAAGAAAACACAGGCAGTAAACGTGACACAAGTATTGGTGATGCTTGTTTGTTTCTATTTATTAAAAATTTTTTGGTGATGATATTTTAAATCTAACACCTAAAGTACAGATAACAACAGCAAAAATAAACAAGTGGAACTACATCAAACTAAAAAGCCTCTGCATGGCATCTGTAACCATGGACAAAATGAAAAGGCAACATACCGAATGGGAGACAGTATCTGCAAATCATGTATCTGATAAGGGCTTAATATCCAAAACATACATAGAACACACAACAGCAAAAAACCCCAAACACTTCAATTAAAATATGGGCAGGAAATCTGAACACACCTTTTTTCCAAAGAAGACATACAGATGGCCAACAGGTTCATGAAAAGCTGCTCAACATCACTAAACAGTAGGGAAGTACAAATGAAAGCCACCATGAGTTACCACCTCATACCTCTTAGGATGGCTATATCAAGAAGAGAGAGAAATAACAAGTGCTGGTAAGGATGTGGACAGAGGAGAACTCTGGCATACTGCTGGTAGAAATGTCAACTGGCGCGGCCACTGCGGGAAACAGTATCAAAAAATTAAAAACAGAACTACCATTTGAGGGGCCCCCGACAGTCCAGTGGCTAAGACTTCACGTTCCAACACAGGGGGTGTGGGCTCCATCCCTGGTTGGGGAGTTAAGACCCCGTATGCGACTTGGCCAAAACAAAAACAAAAACCGCCAAAGCGTACAACAGAAACAATGTTGTAACAAACTCAATAAAGACTTTAAAGATGGTCCACATAAAAAAAAAAAAAAGTCTTAAAAAAAAGAACTACCATTTGAGCCAACAATTCCAACTTGTGGGTATTTCTCTGAAGAAAATGAAAACACTACTTTGAAAACCCACGCGCATTCATGGCATTCATGCCCCATGCCCACAATCTGCAACAGCCCAAGATGTGGAAGCAACGTATGTGCCCATCACGGGAGAAAGGGCATAGGAACTGTGAGAACACGCATAGTCCAAGATACCAGATCCTCACAAAAACTCTATAAAAAGGCGAAAAGATACGACACCAACAGATGAGCCCCCCAGGTCGGAAGGGGTCCAACATGCTACCAGGGAAGAGCGGAGAACAGCTACTTACAGCTCCGGAAAGGCCAAAGCAGAAACGACGCTCAGGGTGGATGTCTGGTGATGAAAGTAAAATCCGATGCTGCAAAGAACAATATTGCAAAAGATCCTGGAATGTTAGGTCCATGCATCAGGGTAAACCGGACATGGTCAAGCAGGAGATGGCAAGAGTAAACATCGACGTCTTAGGAATCAGTGAACTAGAATGGAGGGGAACGGGCAAAGTTAATTCAGCTGACCACTGTATCTCCTCTGAGGGCAAGAATCCCATAGAAGAACTGGAGTAGCCCTCAGAGTCAACAAGAGAGTCTGAAATGCAGTACTTGGGTGCAACTTCAAGAATGACAAAATGATCTCAGTTCGTTCCCAAGGGAAATCATTCAGTATCACAGTAATCCAAGTCTGATGCAGAAAAAAATCAATGAAGACCTAGAAGACCTCTTAGAACTAACACCAAAAAGAGATGTCCTATTCATCAGAGGGGGCTGGAATGCAAAAGTAGGAAGTCAAGAGATACCTGGAGTATCAACAGGCAATTTGGCCTTGGAGTACAAAATAAAGCAGGGCAAAGGCTAACAGAATTCTGCCAAGAGAATGCACTGGTCACAGCTAACACCCTTTTTCAACAACACAAGAGAGGACTTTGCACATGGACATCACCAAATGGTCAATGTCAAAATCAGACTGATTACATTCTTTGTAGCCAAAGATGGAGAAGCTGTATACCGTCAGCAAAAACAAGACCGGGAGCTGACTATGGCTCAGATCATCAGCTCCTTATGGCAAAATTCAGGATTAAATTAAAGCAAGTGGGGAAAACCACCAGGCCAGTCAGGTCCAACTTAAATCCAATCCCCTATGAGTATAAGTGGAGACGACAAGTAGATTCAAGGGATTAGATCCAGCAAGCAGACTCCCTGAAGAACGATGCACAGAGGCCCGTAGTGCTGCACGGAGGCAGCGGACAAGACCATCCCAAAGGAAAAGAAAGGCAGGAAGGCAAAGTGGTTGTCTCAGGAGGCTTTACAAATAGCTGAGGAAAGAAGAGAAGCGAAAAGCAAGGGAGAAAGGGAAAGGTTCAGCCAACTAAACGTGGAGTTCCAGAGGACAGCACGGAGGGGCAGAAGGCCTTCTTCAGTGAACAGCGCAGAGAAACAGAGGAAGACAACAGAGGGGAAAGACGAGAGGTCTCCTCCAGAAAATCAGAAACATCAAAGGAGCACTTCATCCAAAGATGGGCACAATAAAGGACAGAAACGGTAAAGACCTAAGAGAAGCAGAAAAGATAGACGAGATGGAAAGAATACACAGAACTGTACAAAAAAGATCTTAACGACCCAGATAACCACAATAGTACAGTCTCTCGCTCAGAACCAGACATTCTGGAGCGTGAAGTCAAGTGGGCCTTGGGAAGCACTGCTGCCAAGAACGGAGAAGGCGATGGCACCCCACTCCAGTGCTCCTGCCTGGAGAATCGCGCGGACGGAGGAGCCTGGTGGGCTGCAGTCCATGGGGTCGCCAAGAGTCGGACACGACTGAGCGACTTCACTTTCACTTTTCACTTTCATGCATTGGAGAAGGAAATGGCAAGCCACTCCAGTGTTCCTGCCTGGAGAATCCCAGGGATGGGGGAGCCTGGTGGACTGCCGTCTCTGGGGTCGCACAGAGTCGGACACGACTGAAGCGACTTCGCAGCAGCAGCTGTCAAGAAAGCTAGAGGAGGTGATGGAATTCCAGCAGAGCTACTTAGAATCCTAAAAGATGATGCTATCAAAGTGCTGCACTCAAAGGTGAGCAAATCTGGAAAACCCAGCAGTGGGCACAGGACTGGAAAAGGTCCATCCTCATTCAAATTCCCAAGAAGGGCAGTACTAAAGAATGTTCAAACCACTGGACAATTGCACTCATCTCCCATGCTAGTAAGGTTAGGCTCAAAATCCTCCAAGCTAGGCTTCAACATTACATGAACCAAGAACTTCCAGATGTTCAAACTGGGTTTAGAAAAGGCAGAGGAACCAGAGATCAAACTGTCAACATTCGCTGGATCACAGAGGAAGCAAAGAATTCCAGAAAAACATCTACCTCTGTTTCAATGACTACGCTAAAGCCTTTGACTGTGTGGATCATAACAAACTGTGGAAAACTCTTACAGAGATAGGAATACCAGACCATCTTACCTGTCTCCTGAGAAACCTGTATGCAGGTCAAAAAGCAACAGTTAGAATCCTGTATGGAACAACTGACTGGCTCGGAACTGAGAAAGGAGTACAAGGCTGTTTATTGTCACCCTGTTTATTTAACTTATACACAGAGCACATCATGCAAAATGCTGGCCTGGGTGAGTTACAAGCAGGAATCAAGATCGCTGGGAGAAGTATCAACAACCTCTGATAAGATATGCAGATGATACCACTCATATGGCAGAAAGCAAAGAGGAACTAAAGAGCCCCTTGATGAGGGTGAAGGAGACTGAAAAAACCAGCTTAAAACTCAATATTAAAAAAACTAAGCTCACGGCATCCGGTCCCATCACTTCATGGCAAATAGAAGGGGAAAAGGTGGAAGCGTGACAGATTTCCTCTTCTTAGGCTCTAAAATCACTGCTGATGGTGACTGTAGCCATAAAATTAGAGGACATTTGCTTCTTGGCAGGAAAGCTATGACAAACCTAGACAGAATATTAAAAAGCAGAGATCATTTTGCTAACAAGTGAAAGTCACTCAGTCATATCCAGCTCTTTGTGACCCCATGAACTACACAGTCCATGTATTCTCCAGGCCAAAATACTGGAGTGGGTAGCTGTTCCCCTCTCCAGCAGATCTTCCCAACCCAGGGATCGAACCCAGGTCTCCTGCATTGCAGGTGGATTCTTTACCAACTGAGCCACAAGAGAAGCCCAATAAAGGTACATATAGTCAAAGCCATGGTTTTCCAGCAGTCATGTACCGATGTGAGAGTTGGACCATAAAGAAGGTTCAGCACCAAAGAACTGATGTTTTCAAAGTCCGGTGCTGAAGAAGACTCTTTAAAGTCCCTTGGACAGTAAGGAGATCAAACCAGTCAATCCTAAAGGAAATCAACCCTGAATATTCATTGAAGTACTGATGCTGAAGCTCCAATACCTTGGAAAAGACCCTGATGATGAGAAAGACTGAGGACAGGAGACGGGAGCGAGAGAGGATGAGATGGTTGGATGGCAAGATGGCATCACCAACTCAATGGACATGAGTTTGAGCAAACTCAGGTTTTGATGGTGAAGGCGTGCTGCAGTTCCTGGGGTCCCAAAGAGTCAGACATGACTTAATCTGTCTTGTGTCAATCTGATTATTAGAGCAGCCAGAAGAACCTAGAAGAGTAGACTTTTCCTCCTCAACACTATATAAAGTACACAGCAAAGCATGGAGGGGTGGGGGTGGGATAAACCAGAATAATGGAGAGCTTTGAAGTTATCAAAGTTTTGAAGAAAGTTCTGAAGTTCCCTGGTTCCAAACAGGGAAAGGAGAACGTCAAGGCTGTATATCATCACCCTGCTTATTTAACTTATATGCAGAGTACATCATGAGAAACGCTGGGCTGGATGAAGCACAGCTGGAATCAAGAATGACGGGAGAAATATCAATAACCTCAGATATGCAGATGACACCACCCTTATGGCAGAAAGTGAAGAACTAAAGAGCCTCTTGATGAAAGTGAAAGAGGAGAGTGAAAAAGTTGGTTTAAAACTCAACATTCAGAAAACTAAGATCATGGCATCTGGTCCCATCACTTCATGGGAAATAGATGGAGAAACAGTGACGGACTTTATTCTGGGGGGCTCCAAAATCACTGCAGATGGTGACTGCAGCCATGAAATTAAAAGACACTTGCTCCTTGAAAGAAAAGTTATGACCAACCTAGACAGCATATTCAAAAGCAGAGACATTACTTTGCCAACAAAGGTCCGTCTAGTCAAGGCTATGGTTTTTCCAGTGGTCATGTATGGATGTGAGAGTTGAACTATAAAGAAAGCTGAGCACCGAAGAACTGATGCTTTTGAACTGTGGTGTTGGAGAACACTTTGAGAGTCCCTTGGACAGCAAGGAGATCCAACCAGTCCATCCTAAAGGAAATCAGTCCTGAATATTCACTGGAAGGACTGATGCTGAAGCTGAAACTCCAATACTTTGGCCACCTGACGTGAAGAACTGACTCATTGGAAAAGACCCTGATGCTGGGAAAGACTGAAGGTGGGAGGAGAAGGGGATGACAGAGGATGGGATGGTTGGATGGCATCACCGACTCAATGGACATGAGTTTAAGTAAACTCGGGGAGTTGGTGATGGAGAGGGAAGCCTGGCGTGCTGCAGTCCATGGGGTCGCAAAGAGTCCGACATGACTAAGCTGAACTGAACTTGAAGTTACCAAAGACAAAGGTTTGAAACCTGGCTCTATACACATCTAGAAACCATTTTTCTTCGAGACTAGGTGCCCCATCGGGACCCTAGCATGGCTGAGATGTTCATCTCGATAAAGAGCGCTTAAGCCAGTGTCAGCCACAGAGCAGCAGCTCCTCAATTAACCAATGATGAGACTCGTGAAAATGACTATCAAGTGTGCAGGCTGGCGGCCCTGGTGTGAGCAAAACCACTGATGACCGATATCAGCATTATATTTATACCGAACACGGGTAGCGCTTACCATGCGCCAGATTCTGTTTGGAATGGTGCAACCATTGACTAATCCACTGTACCCTCGAAACAAGCCTATATAGGTACTATTACTATTTTCACGCCCATTGGCCACGCAGTTGCAACTGCCGTAAGAGACGTTATTGCGTGCTTATTACAATAATGAGCTCTTTATCTCTGTTACCTCCACCCATAACCCTTAAATCCTGAGCGTTAAAGGGGACAAACGGCGAGACTGGGGCTCGGGGAGACTCCCACGGGCGTGAAGTCTGGACCCAGGACCGAGTCCGTCCTTACCTGGCCTCCTGGATGCGACGAAGCACGACTCCACCGTCCACCTCGGGCTCGGCTCCCGGGGTCCCAGCGGCCGCCGCAGCCTCCCTCCGCTTCGGACGCCGAGCCGCTGAGCGCCTTCTCCGCGGAGACGCCGCCCGCCAGGTCTCTCGCGTCGCCGCCGCCGCCGCCGCCATGGGCCTCCGACGTCACGGCGCGCTCGACCCTACGTCATCGACGCGCGCCAGCCCTGCGGGAACTTCACGGGGGCGGTAGGCTCAGGTGGCGCGTGACCCTGGGACCGCTCTGCCGCGCGCGTAGGTACCGGGCGGGAGTCGCGAGAGCCCGATCGCCGACCCTGGGGCTGCCTGGCGACTCCGGTGGGTGGGCAGTGCCCGGCGGCGCGGGGACACCGAAGCGGGGGAGGGGGGGACCCCGGGGGAGAGCGCCTTCTGGGCGCCCCTCCGCGCTGTGACCCGGGCCCCGATTTACTCCTGCGCCTTTTTGTCCGCCAATGCCAGCTCCCTGAAGCTGAGGCCAGACACGTCCCCCTGCCACCTGCGGTTAACCATCGCTTCCCGGCCCATCGCGGTCGGTCGCGCCCCTTTGCCTGCTCTGCAGACCCTGAGGCCACACATCACCGCCTCCCCCTCACCGCCCCCCACCAGGGACTTATGCGGCCGCATCCCAACAGTTGCCCTACCCTTGGACCATTACCAGCTCCTTCTGGACCTTTCAGATAAGCGAGTGGACCTTGGCAGAGGACGGCCCAGTCCTCTGGGAACAAGGGATGGGGGTTTCAGGATGCAGTCCTTAGCCTCAGGGGGCTTAGATACCGCCTCCATAGGCATCCGAATATGCTTCACAGATGCCATGAGTATGACCCTAGTGAGGCCCACCCCAAGATAGCAAGAGCTGAGAAAAGACAGCTTTTACAGGCCACCAAAGACTCAGTGATGTCCTCTCTAGGGACTTCTACCAAAGGAGCTTAAAAAAGAAAAAACAAAACTCCCTTGTGTTCCCAGGAGGATGGCAGATGGTGAGCAAGCATTTGAAACCATGTCCCTGGGGACACTGAGCTTGGAGAAAGTGACGGTTGGTAATACAGATTTGAAGTGACCAAAGGATCAGACCTTGTTTTGTTTTCCTGGAGAGTGTGGAGTTTACTTGAAGGCCAGTGTCAGCTTGGTGGAAGGATAAATTTAACACTGACCTGTCTCTGTAGGGAGGAGGCCAGAGACAGTCAAGGTAGTTACTGAAGGAGAGTACAAGAGAGGATTAAAGTGATGCCCTCGTCCTTTCTGAGTTTGAAATTTCATGAGTTTTCTCTCCTTTTGTGGGAGTTTGAATGTCACTTGTTAAATTCTCTGTCTTCTGGAAACACGCCCAGCTCTGGGATTCTACATGTTTAGATTACTCTTGGGGCTGTCGAGGTGACAGTTCCTTAATCTGAGTTCCATTATTACTACAGCAGCTGCTTCATTTGTATCGCTGTGCTCGACACCCAAAGCTTTTTCACACCGGTTATTTAATTTTATCTTATGTGTGACATAACTTTTACAAGTTAACTGTGGGACTTACTCTGAGGTTTTGCTCCCCTCTCTTTTGGATCTTGAAACACACTTTTCAACTTTGTGGAAAGCTCTTTTGAAGCATACCATTTGCTTAACTCTGCTGGGTCACATGCTCACTCATGGGATTCTGAAATAATCTACGCCTTGTGTTTATTTTAGGGCCAAGGGACTGATCTTTGAACGGGAAGCTTCAAACTTTAAAAAAGAAGCCTTCAGAATGGCTTTGAAGAAGACAAGCTAGACACTGCTTCAGGGCACCGCCTTCAGCATGCATCTCGCCTGTCCAGGGGCGTCCCTGGTGAGGAGCTCTTTGAAGGGTTCGTTCCACAGAGGGCCAGAGAGCTGATGCTCATGGAACCAGATTGGTGGATTTGACTTTGTGGAACAATCATCTTGCTTTATTTTATTCTTTCTGAGAGGCTGGAGGTACTGATGGGACCTAAGGGCCTCCAGGGAAGGGAAGCAGCACTTTCATGCTGAATGAAAACTAGACAAGTGACTGCTGATGACTGAAGACACCTAAACGCCCCACATCCGGATTCAGCAGACTGGGGACCTGGAGGAATTGCCACTGCTGGGGAGAATAAAGCCAGACTGGAAAAGAAAACCCAAATGAAAAGAATGAGGGCCCGTGGAGAGTAAATGGCGGCCTCCACCTCCACAGAGAGCAAGTTGGCCTCCTGGTGAGTAGCAGGGCCTGCAGGGGTTTAGTTCCTGCCAGGCTGCTGGACAGATGTTTTGGGTGAACTGAAAATCCCCAACTGTATTGTCTAGATTTAATTAAGCGGGGGGAACCATTTTCCTCAGAGCCACTAATCAAGGGCCATTTCTCTCTGAAGCTGATGTGTTGTGACCGCACAAGCCTCTTGCAGGGTCTAGCGCTGCTGGTAGATTGCAGAAAGGATAGCTGTGGCTGGATTCTGCAGCTGGGCCGTGACAGTACCACAGGCGATCGAGTCCTCACTTTTGAGAGACAAGCAGAGGTGGCCGTGCGGAATTTCGCCATGAGGAGAAGTTTGGCGAGACTGGCTCTTGAAGGGTATTACACAACACCTGCCTGAAACTCTGCTTAACCCTAAATGGGTTAAGCCTATCTGAATTTGGTTCAGCGAATGTTAAATCGAGGAGAGGAAAGTGAGAGGCGTGGTTTCAAAAGAATGAGCAGAGTTTATGACATTTATATGTGTGCAGTTCAAAATGACACTCAAGTGTTCTTTGTGGGCCTGTCAAGAGTTGGGGCACTTTCACCCGGGGAACGTGAGGAAAAGGTGGAAAGGTGGGGAAAAGGTGGAGCCCAGCAGTGGGTTTCATTCATTCATTCATGTATTTATCTACCTACAAGCTTCCAGTTCACTGACATATAATTGACATTCAGCACTGTAACTCACATAATCATGAAAAGATTACAGTAAGTTTAGTGAGCATCCATCATCTCACACAGATACAAAATAAAAGGAAAAAATTTTTCCTTGTAATGAGAACTCAGGATTTACTCTGTTTAACAACTTTCATATATAACATACGGCAGTGTTAATTACATTTATCATACTGTATGGTACACCAGGGCTTTGCTGGTGGCTCAGCAGTAAAGAATCCTCCTGCCAATGCAGGGCACGTAAGAGACACGGGATCTATCCCTAGGCCGGGAAGATCCCCTGGAAGAAGAAATGGCAACCCACTCCAGTACTCTTGCCTTGAAAATCCCATGGACAGAGGAGCCTGGCGGGCTACAGTCCACGGGGCCACAAAAGGTTGGACACAACAAGCAACTGAGCACACACTCAGTGGTAGAGAATCTACCTGCCAATGCAGGAGACACGGGTTCGATCCCTGGGTCGGGAAGATCCCCTGGAGGAGGAAATGGCAACCCACTCCAGTATTCTTGCCTGGAGAATCCGACGGACAGAGGAGCCTGGCGGGCTACAGTCCACGGGGTCACAAAGAGTCGGAGACGATGACAGCAAGTGAACAACAGCGACACGTTACAACCCTGGCACTGCGTATAACTGGAAGGTTGTACCTTTTGACTACCTTCATCCGATCCCCACTTCCCCCACCCCCTGCCTCGGATAACCACAAATCCCATCTTTTTCTGTGACATTTTGTCTGAAGCATCACTGACGGATAACACTGTACCCAACACGATGATGTGCTATTTCTGTATGTTACATTACAAGAGGCTCACCACCCAGCAACGGGGTTTCTGAGCTGCGCCCGAGGCATTTTTTATCTGCTCTTGCCCTGAAGCCGGTGGCACATCGAGATCTGGAACTTGGGCAAGCGGAATGTGCTGGAAACAGAGTTACTGCTTGTCACGGGGAGGATAAGGTGGGGGCAGGGAGGGCGGCAGGGGGAGGGTGTAGACTGGGGAGAAGAGTGCAGTCACCACTCTGGCCTGACAGGCGTGCTTTCAGAGACTGAGAGGCTGAACCCAGGGCCGGCCTGGGGAGTCTGCCTTGTGGTCTTAAGGAGATAATTATAGTTATACCGCAGAGGAGACCCCGAGTCTTTAGGGAAGAGCAGAGGGTTGTGGGAATTGAGAAGAGAGCTTCCTCTGCAGAGAGGAAATCAGAAGTTTGATGAGGGGTCCTGTCAAAGGAGGAGTGAGGCTTTTAGTTTTTGTTTTGTAGTTTTTTTGGCCAAGCCAGGTGGCACACGGGATCTTAACTTCCTCAGCCAGGGGTTGAACCTGCGCCCCCTGCAGTGGAAGTGCGGCGTCTTCACCAGCGGACCACCAGGGAAGTCCTTGGGACTCAGGTTTCAGCGGGCAGAGAGGGGTGTAGCGCTCCACTTTCCCATTACAGATGTGCTCTCCTGCCTGGAGACTGCACGTTTCCTGTGTCCCTTTGCTCGCTGTGGCCCCAGGGCTGGCGAACACAGCGCACTCCACAAGCCCTCGGCAAGTGTGTGTTAAGCGATACGGTGGCAGAAACGAAGTCTCGTGCCCAACAGTTGTGAGGGCAGCTAAGACATCCCTAACTTACTTCGTTCTCAGCATCTTAGAAGACCCGTTACCAAACCGCGTGGGTACGGAGTTAAGGCGCAGTGTCTCAAATAAGAGGCGTCTTGTGGGCACCCCATGTTTCCTTAGCTGCTCGCGGTGTTTTGGGGCAGAGAGTCGGTCGGCTGGATGGAGGCATGTTTTTAGCTTGAGTCGGCTGCACTTACAAAATGGTCTTATCTCTTTGTAGCTCTCAGCTTCCTTCTCCTCTGGGGCCCCCAGAAGGCTTTTCAGATACCGAGGCGTGAGTCCCTCTTGGGCTGGGCCACCGGAAGCTGCGTGTTACAAGGCCCTGTTCACAGGATGGAAGGGAACACAGCTCCTTTCTCTTCTCTTGGCAGGTGGAACTATTTTTTCCTCTATGATGGTTCCCAGGTGAAGGGAGAAGGAGATCCAACCCGAGCTGGCATCTGTTACTTTTATCCCCCACAGGTAAGCCACTCGGCTCACTCAGTGGGGACCCCATGACCTTTCAAAGAGTTTATATCTGGACAGTTTTCTTCGCATAATCCAGGCATTTGCCACTTTTACTCTCTCGTTCTTTCTTTCTTTATTATGATTATGATTATGATTTTGGCTACACCGGGTCTTTCTGCTGCACACAGGCTTTCTCCAGTTGAAGCAGTGGCGGCTACCCTCTCGCTGTGGTGCACAGGCCACTCATTTCAGTGGCTTCTCTTGCAGAGCGCGGGCTCTAGAGCATGGGCTTCAGTAGCTGTGGCACATGGGCTTAGTTGCTCTGGGGTATGTGGAATCTTCCCAGGCCAAGGATCGAACCCGCGTCCCCTGCATTGGCAGGCAGATTTATTACCACTGGACCACCAAGGAAGCCCTGCTCCCTTACTCGTAGCTGTATTCTTTGTTGCTGTCCTGATGTTGAAATGCCCAAGCCAGCGGCCCAGTACTTCTGCCCTCTCTCTCTCTATTTTACTGTCACGATTTTCTGTCTGCTCTGTTGAAAAAAAAAAAGAAAAAAACTTTTCTTATGCCAGAGTAAAGAGGAGTGAGTCATCAGTCCTCGTGTGCCTGACTTCAGCAAAGATCACCACCTGACCAGTCTGTTATGAGCTAGCCTAACTCCTCCTTACTCTTTTTTTTTCCCCCTGGAGTATTTGAAGCAGATCCTAGACGTGGTGTCATCTCACCAGCATCAGGGAACATCTCTAACTGGAAAGGGTATATTTTGCTAACATCCCACTTGGCCAAAGTTGCCATTCATGGCAATAATACCATCCTATATAGTCTGTGTTCCCATTTCGCCTTTATTATCTGAGATGTTACTCAGCCCTTCCTTCCCTCTCCCTTTCTCTCTCTCCCTTCCTTTTGTCCTAATCAGCATCCAAACAAGATCCACAAACCCTGTGTGGTTGTGTTTCAAGTCCCTCTTATCGTATGACACTGCTCACCCACTCCCCCCGTCCTTTCTCCCCTGCGCCACTGAATTACTGAAGACACCGGGTCACTGATGCAGGAGAGCGTCAGCATGTGTCCCGCTCTGGACTGGGCTGGTCCCTTCCTCACAATGGGGTCATTCAGTGCTTTCTGCCCAGAGCCTTTTCTTTAAAGGATCTAGAGCCTTGACTGGGTCCAAGTTCAGCCCTTTGAGGCAGAGTGCTCCATTCTCCATGGCATCACGTGCTGTCTCCCCCGGGGGTTTAGTAAGCGTGAAGGTGGGTTGGGAGGCGTGTGTGTTTGCTCATGTGATTATGCTCTGACTTGCAGAGCAGGGATTAGTCTGCACCACTCCGGTCTCTCCATGGGGATCTGAATGGGGATAAATGCGCAGGCCTGTAATCCTGGGAACAGGAATGCCATTCTGGGGCATCATCTCCTGCATTCACTGTGGGCGTTCTGTGACACTCTGGGCAAGGTTCGGCCAACTTGGCCTCAAAAGGACCAATGCTTTAGGCTTTGTAAGCCAGGCAAGGTCTTTGTCACGTGTTCTTCCTTGTTGTTATTTTGACAACCCTTACAAAACCGTAAAAGCCATCCTGGGCTCACAGATTATAGACAGAAACAGGCAGCAGAGTCGGTCTGGCCTCCGGGCTGCAGTCTGCCAACCCCGACTCTGAGGAACGACCCGGGAGTTCAGGCCCTTCAGCCTCATGTCTGGACTGGCTCCTCTCCCCAGACCCTGCTGGACCAACAGGAGCTGCTGTGTGGACAGATCGCCGGGGTTGTGCACTGCATTTCCCACGTTTCCGGCTCTCCTCCCGCCCTTGTCCGCCTGCGGAAACTGAAGTTCGCCGTAAAGGTTGATGGTGATTACCTCTGGGTGAGTTTGCCAGGCTGAACCAGTGCCGGCGGGGTCGCCTCTACCAAGACGCGCTTGTCTTGCTGAGAGGTGTCGTGACAGCGGGCTTTACAAGGTAACCCCTGCCGTGGCCCCTGACCTGCAGCCTCGTCCCCTGCCTCTGTCGTCCATGATGCCCGCGTCCCTCTCTGCGGGTGCCATCGGAGCTGAGCGCTCTCCCAAGCATCGCTATCACAGCCTGCGTTGCACAGGGCGGCGTTCACCTTGCTTTTGAAAGACTTGGGTCGTCCTGTGGACGTTCTTTTTGCTCTCTGACGCAAACTGAGTTTTTAGTCTCTGTCTTTTCTTGTTTTTCCTCTGTTCTTCCCTGTACTTTCCACACTTACTGGGGAAGGGAGCTCGAAATTTGAAGACACTGGTGCACGTAGGTTAGGTTTCCAAGGACTATTAAGGGAACAAAACAAAACAAACCCACTTACAGCTAGTAGTTCCCTTTACTCCCAAGTCCCTTTGTCTCCTGCCTACTCTTATTTTAAATTTATTCCCAAGGGAAAGGGGTACTTACCTGTGAGGAAGTATCTTCGCCTTTATAGGTATTATTTCCAATGTTTTATTGTGAAAATTTCCTAACATACCAAACAGTTGAAAGAACTGTATTGCGAATACTCACATACCTCTTAGATCCCACAGTGAACCCTTCATTGTCGTTGCTTTATCACATACTATCTATTCATCCCTTTATCCTCTGTTTTAACGCTTTCTGAAGTTGCACATATGAGTATATACTTTACCGCCTGGCCCCAAATATGTCATCATGCTGCGTGTTAACTAGAGTTCAATATGTGTGTGTGGTTCTTTTGCTCTTTTTTGAGGTAAAATTCATTTGCATGCAATGAAATACACAAATCTTGACTGTAGTTGGTGCATTTGGATAAATGGTGCACCTGTGTAACACAAATCCCTATCAAGACACAGGATATGTTAGCATCACGCCAGGAAGCTCCCTTATGTCCTTAATTCCAGCCCCTCCCCCCGCATCCCAGGTAACACTGTTTGGAGTGTTCCCACCAAAGAATTCTGCCTGTTCTAGGGTGTCACGCAAGTGGAATAATACTCGCATCACTCCTCTGTACAGAGTCCTGTCCTGCTGCTTAACATTTGTGGGGTTCATCCACGTTGTTGCACGGCCCCACAGTGTACTCCTGTTTATCACTGAGCAGTATTCCACAGTCTAAATGTACTGGTCTACTTACTCATTCTCCTTTTTCTGGACACAGGAACTTTGTCCAGTTCGGGGCACTTAAGATTAATAAGGGCCTAGAGATGCTACTGCTGCTGCTGCTAAGTCGCTTCAGTCGTGTCCGACTCTGTGCGACCCCATAGACGGCAGCCCACCAGGCTCCGCCATCCCTGGGATTCTCCAGGCAAGAACACTGGAGTGGGTTGCCATTTCCTTCTCCAATGCATGAAAGTGAAAAGTCAAAGTGAAGTTGCTCAGTTGTGTCTGACTCTTAGCGACCCCATGGGCAGCCCACCAGGCTCCTCCATCCCTGGGATTCTCCAGGCAAGAACACTGGAGTGGGTTGCCATTTCCTTCTCCAATGCATGAAAGTGAAAAGTGAAAGTGAAGTCGCTCAGTCGTGTCTGACTCTTAGCGACCCCATGGAGTGCAGCCCACCAGGCTCCTCCGTCCATGGGATTTTCCAGGCACGAGCACTGGAGTGGGGTGCCATTGCCTTCTCCGAAGGGTCTAGAGAAATGAGTATCAAAACTACACTGAGGTATCCCCTCACACCAGTCAGAACAGCCATCATCGAGTCTACCGAGAGTAAATGCTGGAGTGGGTGTGGAGAAAAGGAGAGCTTCCTACACTGTCGGTGGGACGTAAATTGGTGCAGCCACTGTGGAAAACGGCTTCCCAGGTGGCGCTGGTGGTAAAGAACCCGCCTGCCAGTGCAAGAGACGGAAGAGATGTGGTTTGATCCCTGGGTCGGGCACATCCCCTGGAGGGAGGGTATGGCAATATTCTTGCCTTGAGAATGCCATGGACAGAGGAGTCTGGTGGGCTACAGTCTATAGGGCTGCAAAGAGTCAGACACGAATGAAGAGACTTGGCACGCACGCACTGTGTAAAAACAGCACAGGGGTTCCTCAGAAAACTGAAAATAGAGCTACCAGATGATCCAGCAATCCTACTCCTGGGCATATATCCGTACAAAACTCTAATTAAGAAAGATACTTGACTTCCCTGGTGGTCCAGGGGCTAAGACTCCACACTCCCAATGCAGGGGGCCTGGGTTCGATCCCTGGTCAGGGAACTAGATCCCACAGGCTGCAGCTACAGATTCCACTCACCACAACAGAGATCAAAGATCCCACGTGCCACACTATGGCCCGGTGCAGCCAAATAAATAAGATACGGAGGGGGGGGGGGGCGGGGGCACATGCTCCACTGTGTTCACAGCAGCCAAGACACGGAAGACGCCCATGGACAGGTGGATGGGCAAAGAGGATGCGTGCATTGTATACAGTGGCATACTACCCAGCCATAAAAAAGAATGGACTAATGCCATTTGCAGCAACATGGATCAAACTAGAGAATATCATACTAAGTGAAGGAAGTCAGAAACGAAAGTTGGAAAGACAAATAACACACAATATCACTTACACGTGGAATCTAAAATATGATACAAACGAACAGCTACAAAACAAAAAGTCTCACAGCTATAGGGGACAGACTGGTGGTTGCCAAGGGAGAGGAGGCTTGTGGGGGAAGGGCCGGGAGTCTGCGAGTAGCAAGTGCAGACATACAGGATGGATGAACAAGGTCCTGCTGTATATAAAGGGGAACTAGGTTCTGTATCCTGCGATAAACCATAGTGGAAAACAATCTGAAAAAGATTATATATGGCTTCCCAGGTTGCACTAGTGGTAAAGAACCTGCTTGCCAATGCACAAGACATTTGTTTGATCCCCAGTTGGGAAGATCCCCTGGAGGAGGGCATGGCAACTCACTCCACTATTCTTGCCTGGAGAATCCCATGAACAGAGGAGCCTGGCAGGCTACAGTCCATAGGGTCACAAAGAGTCGGACATGAATGAAGTGACTTAGCATGCACACACGTATGTATAACTGAATCACTTTGCTGTATAGCAGAAATTAACAACATTGTAAATAAACGAAAAGAGTAAGGCTCTAAAAACATTGCTATACAAGTCTTTCTGTGGACATACATTTCCCTTTCTCATGGGTAAATACCTAGGCGTGGAATTGCTGGGTCATAGGGTAGGTGTAGGAGAAGGCAATGGCAGCCCACTCCAGTACTCTTGCCTGGAAAATCCCATGGATGGAGGAGCCTGGTTGGCTGCAGTCCATGGGGTCGCGAAGAGTCGGACACGACTGAGCGACTTCACTTTGACTTTTCACTTTCATGCATTGGAGAAGGAAATGGCAACCCACTCCAGTGTTCTTGCCTGGAGAATCCCAGGGACGGGGGAGCCTGATGGGCTGCCGTCTATGGGGTCGCACAGAGTCGGACACAACTGAAGTGACTTAGCAGCAGCTTAGCAGCAGGGTAGGTGTGTGTTGATTTTATAAGAAACCGCCAGACTTTTGCCCAAAGCGGTTGCACCATCTTGCATTCCCACTGACAGTCTATGAGAAGGCCAGGTACTTCACACCCTCATCAGCAGGCATGTCAGTCTGTTTATTCACAATTGTAGCCACTGAGCTGGATGTGAAGTGGTAGCTCAGTAGGTGTTAATTTGCACTTCCCCCGTGACTGGTGATAGCAGGGCTTCTTCATGTGCTTCGTGGACATTTGGGCATCTTCCTTTGAGATATTTTCCCCCAGTCTCTGGGTGTGCTTAAGTTTCTTGGTAATGTCTTTGGATGAGGCGGTTTTTGGTTTTAATGAAGTCTATCAGTTTTATCTTTTACGGTTATTGCTTTCTGTATCCTGTCTAAAACCACTGCCTACCTCATTAGAGAAGACATTCTCCAATTCTGGGGGGCGGCAGCGGGGGGAGCACGTTTCATAGTGTTAGCTTTTAAATTTAGGTCTGTAATCCACCTTGGATAAGTCCTTGTGAATAGTATGAGCAGAGGTCAAAGGGCCTTTTCTCCTGTGGATGTCCCATTGTTCTAGCACCACTGCTGAAAAACTTGCTTTTCCTATTTGCTTCCTAGGGCTCCTTTGTTGGAGCTCAAATGACCATTTAAGTGCAGCTCTGCTTCTGGGCTTGCTGTTCTTGCCCACTGGCCTTTCTGAAGATTCTGTACACGTACTGCTCCGTCTTGATGTCTGCAGCTTTTAGAATAAGTCTTAAAGTCAGCTGGGGGAAGGCCTCCAAACTTACTCTTCTCCGAGACAGCGTTTGATATTTTCAGTCCTTTGTATTTCTGTTGCAGAATCAGTTTGGCAGTCTCTGAAGGAAAGTTGGTGAGATTATTAGGATTTCTTTCAATCTGTAGAATAACTGGGGGAGATTAACTGGGCGCCAGACTGTTGACGGCACTTGAGTGGCGCTTACATTCAGAGAGCATTTGTTTACGTGTCTTCGTTCAGAGTTGGTTTGTTAAGTTTCTGATGGTTCCCCTAGGAGAGATTCCTCCAGGTAGAATTAGTGAGTCAAAGAAGATGAAGTCCTTTTCAAGCTCCATAAAAAGGGGGCCAGATTACTTCCTAACTGAGCAAGTGTCTGTCGTCTGTGGAACGGAGCACCGCCGACGCTCCGCGCTGGCGTGACGATGCCCTGGGTGCGGGTTCCGGAAGCGCCCCGTCCGGCTGGAGAAGGGGTGGCCACTCCTGACAGTGTGGATCCCATGTTTGCTGTGAAACCCAAATGAAACATCCAGTGTCCAAATAACAGTGGTGACCATACAGGAGTTCAGGAGAGAGGTCACGGTTGGCTGGAGTGATGAGAGCAGGCAGCCAGGGGTGCTGGAATCTGTGTGTGTTGGCGGGGGACTGAGAGGGGTGGGGATGCCCGGGCAGATGAACAGGAAGCAGGGATGATGATGATTCCAGCTCGGGCAGCGTAAGTGGGTTCAAAACACAGCCATTCACTGTGGAGCGCCGCATGGCTGCACAGAGAGGGTGGATCTCCAGGGCCCTGTGGAGTCTGGCTTAGTGAGCCCTGGGTAACAGGACTTCAGGCTTGGCATCCGAGAACAGGAAAGCACTGTCCTCTGCAGGTGCTGGGCTGCGCCGCGGAGCTCCCTGACATCAGCTGCAAGCAGCTTCTGCACCGGCTCGTCGGCTTCTTTCATTTTTACAACGGGCCCGTGTCTCTGGCCTGCAAGGTATGAGTAGGGCAGTGGGGAGGCTCACGTGGAACCTCTTTAGCAAAACTGATACTGCCCGGGCACATCCGGGCATCGGGAACCCTTTACACAAACACGACATGTCAGCGACAGGGTCATGGGCCCCCGGAGCCCCTCCCGGACGCCTTTCTTCTCCGGTGGCCTGGGGCCCGTTCATCTACCTTTTGTCCTCTCCTTGCCTGGGGGTGTGGGCAGCTCAGAAGATGCCTTCCCTGCCAGCCAGGTCCCCGTGAGGGACTCTGCGGGGGACTGGAGTCCCTGCTGGAGCGTGTGTCTTGGGATCGCGGGTGCTGACGCCAGCTGTTCTGCTTCAGAGCTGCCCGCGAGAAGAACTGCGCTCCGAGTGGGACACGCTCATCGAGCACATCCTGGGGAACACGGGCGACCTGCACAAGATCTTCAACTGCCTCTGGCACCTGGACCAAACCAAAGTAACCAGCTCAGCACCCCCACCCGCTGCGTGCGTGGGTGGGAACTGGGCTTCTGGATGTGGGTGCTTCCCCTTCGATGAGCTGTCCCTCCATCCCCGTGGCTGTTAAGAACTCAGGTTCCAGGCGGCGCTTGCCAGCTGCATGGGCTAGGACCAGACAGGTCACCTGTCTGAGCCTCGCTCTCCTTACCCGTGGAGCGGTGTGACACCCACCTCCCAGGACTGTTCTGGGGCTGAAACTGGGACAGTTACGTAAGGGACAGATGCCCAGGAAGGAGTGTTATTGCTTTGTTAATGCCCAGATGTGCTGAACTCAGTAATCTGAAGGCCCCCTTCTCAGCTTATCATTAGTTATTCTCAGCATCCAGAAAGGCCCAGGGCGGCCGCTGTCTGGGACGAGGGGCTGGGTGGGGTCTGTCCCTGAGCTGTTGCCTCGGCACGTGGTGACGGGAGGCCACCTGCACCACTGCGGGCTGGTGGCCTTGGCCTTGGCAGACGTCACATCCTCACAGTCAGACAGCAGGGGGAGGTGTGAGCGGTGCTATGAGGAGCCCTGCCCACGCCCTGAGCATCTTGGGGGTGGGACCTTCCACCACGCGTGGCCTGGGTCTCTTCGGGCAG
Source organism: Bubalus kerabau (assembly GCF_029407905.1). NCBI lineage: Eukaryota > Metazoa > Chordata > Mammalia > Artiodactyla > Bovidae > Bubalus > Bubalus kerabau. The sequence continues at coordinate 70,268,592 of NC_073639.1, read as the reverse complement.
AGACTGTGTCCCTGTCCCTGGGGCGCGGCACCGGCTCAATGCTAGAAACAGGGACGGGTTTTCCCGCTCCTGTTTGGAGGGCTTCTTGGAAGTCGGCCCAGAGCTTTCCGAGTGGCCGTGAAAGAGCTAACCGCCCGCCGTAAGGGCTCCAGCGTAGCTCCTTAACACTCAGTGCTGACTGCTCCCGGGTACCGCAGGTTCCGGCTGCCAGGCAGGAACCTGGAGGAGGCTGGTGGTCACTGCTGGCCATTTGTGAGCAGGTTCAGATACTCTGCCTGTCCCTTTAGGGACTTTTTTTTACAAGGACTGAGGACTGAGATGTGTACGCCCACATGAAAGGCTGTGATGCTTCCATTTCTCCTCCTGGCAGAGTTAGGGGACCGGGTCAGACAGCAAGCCAGCTCATCACAGGGGCTTGGGCTGCAGGGGAGGGTGGGTTCACCGTGAACTGAATCTGAGGGGCGAGCTCTCCCCTGCAGCTGCCTCCTGGTCTCCACGTCGCCGGTCAGGGTCTCCTTGGCGATGTGCACGGTCGCCTGTGAAGAGCCATATGCCCAGTTCTCTCTGCCTCCCTGCTTCAGGGAGGCCCCCTGGTCCCAGGCACCTGGCGTTTTGTGGTGGCAGCCGTGCGGGGTGTCAGAGGCATGACATGGCCGGTGTGCGGCACGCCCTCCCTCCGGGCTCCGGCTCCGAGCGGTCCGTCTGCCCTCCGCAGCCCCCTGCCTGTCCCCTCCTGCCCACGGGGGCGTGCCGACCGGGGCTTGCTTCTTGCCCCGCACAGGTGGAGGCCCTGCTCCTGCTCAAGGCGGCACTCATCCTGCAGACCTGCCAGCGCGTGCCCCACGTGCTCGCCGGCTGCATCCTCTACGCGGGACTGTGAGTAGTACCCCTGCCCCTTCTCCCTCATCCCCACCCCCCGCTGCAGCCCTGACCACCCGGCCACCTCCTGATCGGGGCTGGGGAGCCAAGAGCTCTGTGCGTGGCCAGTTCCAGCCGGTCTTGTTTGGCAACTCGAGGGTAGTTTAGATTCGATTGAGGGTCCATGCCTGTCCCTGGGGAATTGGAAGCTGCTGTGTCCAGAGAAGAGTTAGGAGTGCACAAGGCGGCTTTGCAGAGATCCATGCAGCTCTCAGCTGGGCCACGCCTGCGGAGTGGTTGGTCTCCGCCACCCAGGACCGTCAGGAGAGGGGTGTGAGGCCCATGGCGCACCCAGGGCCCCAGTGCACTGGCCATGGCTCCTGCTTGGGCTCCTGCAGCTGTGTGGCTGGGTCTGCCTCGAGGTACCCTCACGGAGGTCTCACTGCGCCTCTTCCCCCAGCTGGAGGGCCTCTTAGAGAGCCTGGGAGCCCTCCACGCCTCCTCTGGGCCTCGAGGAGGCTCAACCGTCCCGGCCAGAGGCAGGGGAGTTGGTGCTCTGTGTCCAGTGCTATGATCCTGGAGGGATGTGCCCTAGAGAAGCCCTCCTGGCACCTCAGGAATATTCTTAATACAAGTCGGTCCAAGCGTTTCAACATTTAAAACTTTGATGGGGAACAGCCAGGGGGCCCCCGTGAGTGCCTCCCCAGGTGACACTCCCACCAGCTGTGTCCCCCAGATCCTAGCTGCTGCAGGTGCTGGGACTGTCTTGATGCCAGGTCCTGACTGTGTTTCTTCTCTGGTGTCCTGGTTCCTGTTGATCTCCCAGGATCGTCAGCACCCAGCTCCCGCCCTCCATCACGGCCAAGGTCCTGCTTCATCGCCTGGCACGTTGGGACCAGGTATCAAACCCCCCTCCCTGTGCCCCCACCCCCCAGCAGGGACATGTTCCCCTGGCGCGTCTGTCTTTGTGTCGGGCAAGACTGATCAGCAGCACTGGATGGGCCGGCGGGGCAGGGGGCTGCCATGTCCTTCTTAGGACCCCCCGTCCATCCGTGTGGTCCCCCTCAAGTGAGGTCCTGGCAAAGCTGGAAGAAAATGTTTTCTCCTGCGTGGTTGGCTTGGATGGTTGGTTTTTCTTTCATCCAGGTGGGACTGTGAGAATATGACTTCCCGCAGGGTAGGCTTTACGTCAAAGCGATGTTGGATTTTTTTCAGAGAGAGACTGTAAAAGATGGCTTAGGACAACAGCGGCTTTAAAAATACTTCTATCTTATATTTGCCTAATTGTTTTTATAATGAAGGAAAAGTCATAACGTGCTCATTGAGAATAAAACTGCCCACAGCTGGGCCACATAGAGATAATCACCGCTAGCGTTTGGCACGTATCCTTGGAGCTCTTTTTTCTTTTGTTTTACGAGTTGATTCTTTGTGAAACTGGTTTTAAATCTGTAGGAAGGCTAGCTTTTTGCACTTGCTAAGTCAGCAGACATTTAAGAACGCACGTGGGGCTCTATTCCAGCTCCCTCTCACGTGGTGCGGGCGGCATGAGAACACCCCTCCTGGTGAACTGTCTGATAAGGAGAGGGTGGAGGGGGTCTTTTCCTTTTTCCCCCTTGTTCAGCTATGCTAATCAATACTAAGGAAGTCATCTGACTGCTGGAAAAGGTTTATATTCAAAAACTCTTGTCACAACAGGATTTATGAAAGTGAAAAATCAGATTCTAAGGTAGGAGCTGCGGGCTGGTTGCCTGCCGTTGTTTTCTTGGCCTGCTTTACTGCCACGGCTGCAGCTTGAGTAGCTGGACAGAGACCTACAGCCGCAGTGCCCAAAACACCGACTAGCCTGCCCTTTCCAGACAGGTTGCTGGTGTTGGTCTCAAGTCAGGGAGTGATGAATTCTCCCACACCACGGTGAACTTCCTATGATTTTAATCAGCCATTAAAAATGGCCAAAGATGCTTTCATGGCAGAAACTGTGAGTCCCTCTTTCGAGCAGAGAAACAGAACTTTATGTAATGTGTCCTCAAAGTATTTAAAAAATGCACAGACTTTACAGGAAAATGTGCCCCGTGTTCACAGGATTGGCTTATGGGCGAGGGGATTCTATGTGATTTTTTTGAAAAGAATTTTTGTCTGGAGTTAGCTTCTGTGAAGGAAGCCACATCCTTCAGAGGAGGGCAAGTCATTTTGGCTAGAAGAGCAGTTTTTGGTTTTCCTTTTGCTTTGCTGGGTCCTTTCGGTGGAGACGGCTGGAAAGCTCTTTTGAGGAGATTCCCTGGGTTTCTTGCCTTCGTTGTAAATGCAGAGGCGAGCCGGCCTTGCCTCGGGTTTAGGCCGAGTCCTTCGCTGTAAGGGTCACAGGCCCCTCACTCTGTTGTCATAATGGAGTCTGTGTGTGGGCTCCAGCCAGGGCTGTGGGAGACGTGGCCATATTCCAGAAGACGACTTCCCTGGAGGTCTGAAAGCACAGGAATGTTCGCTGTCCTTCCCCAAGAGGAGAAACTGAGAGATCGGAAAGAGGGGAAGCCTGGTATGCGCCTGGGTGGCGTGGCCGCCTTAGCCGGTGTGACCCCAGCCCCGGCGCAGAGCAGGCAGCCTGGGGGGATCTGTTCCATCCGCTTTGCTGTGGGCGAGCTGCCGGGCCCAGCACCTGGGCCTTGGCCGCTGTGACCCCAGCCCCAGCGGGGGGCAGTCAGCCTGGGGGGATCTGTTCCGTCCGCTTTGCTGTGGGCGAGGGGGAGCAGGCAGCCTGGGGGGATCTGTTCCGTCCGCTTTGCTGTGGGCGAGGGGGAGCAGGCAGCCTGGGGGGATCTGTTCCGTCCACTTTGCTGTGGGCGAGGGGGAGCAGGCAGCCTGGGGGGATCTGTTCCGTCCGCTTTGCTGTAGGCGAGCGGCCGGGCCCAGCACCCGGGCCTTGGCCACGTTTCAGGAACAGATGGCAACACGCGGTCCCGATGGATAGATCAGGGGGAGCATGCGGTGCCCCGCACCGACTCCTGTCTGTTTATTTTCAGAGGAAACCTACGGGAGGGGATGCCCTGCAGGAACATGGTGAGTAGTCGGGTGTCCTGTCACGTCTTGGAAACGGCCTGTAAGCAGCCTGGCCCTGTCCAAGTCACGTGGAAGGCCGAGCGGCCCCAAATGGTTATCCCGTCAGCTCGTGAGATCAGGGAAATATTAACAGCGCTGCAAAGGCAAAGTTACTCTGAAAATCCCAGTTGTAAAGCCTCTGATTTTAGGCATAGCTTTTAAATCCCCCCTTTCAGCTCCTCCTTAACCCTCAGCACCATGAGGCAGCTCAGATGAGTTCCAGAAGATGACGATGGGGAGACGGTGACGGCAGGGCCACTGCCAGGAAGACCTTTGGCAGCAGAGTGGGGTTTAGTTTGAAGCCTAAGTTTGGGCAGACCCCTTTGGTCAGTTAGAAGTGCTTTTGATCCAGGTTCTGTCTTAAGTGCCGGTCAGTTTTCTTCCACCAAATGTCACTCTGGGAGCAGAGTGGCCCGCGTGGGCTTTTCCTTGCTGATGGCAGAAGCTGTAGCTGCAGCTTTGTGGCTTCTGTTCTGGGGAAAGGAGCCCCGAGCTGCTCGCTGGGCTGGCCTGCGGGCTGGAGGCATCATCCCAAAAACACTGCCTGCCCCCCCATCTTCTCTGGCCCAGAGAGGGCCCTGGCCATATTGCTCTGCACTTCTAGGAGTGGTGCTCCCTCCCAATGTTCAGATCACGCCTGTTTTCCTGACTGAAGAGGAAGCCGCCAGTCTCTGCGAGTTCCCCCGGGAGCCCTCGGCCAGGTAAGGGGCTCAAAGAGGCTCCTCTGAACCCACATGTTGGGGACTCCCTCCCACGGGCTCATCCAGAAGCCCTGTGCATCCCATCCTCCCATGATTCCCTCTTCTTTATGCTCTGCCCTGGCGGGGGTTGGGGATGGTGGATGGACAGTTGGACCTTCAGCAGAGATGAGGGGCATCTGGCAGAGTGAGATGAGCGTAGGTTTCAGATCTGAGATCCGTGGCTTACCTGCTGTGTGACCGTGGGAAAGTCCATTCCCTGCCCTAGCCTCAGTTTTTCCATCTGTAAAATGGATCCAGTAATGTCTACGTCTTGGGTTCATCGTGAAAGGTGGAAACAGCACACGTGCAGCACCCGTATAGGACCCGACTGGCAGTTAACCTGCAGACGTGGGTGCGTCTGATCCAGGGGGCTCTGCCGTTCCCAGCAGGTGACCCTGGTGTCACCGCGTGGCGCCACATGGCGCCAGTGCCTGTTATTTGTAAGGAAGCTGCTTTCGTCCCCCGGGCACGGCCTTGCCCACACTCAGTCATCTGCCCTTCCTCACCAGTGCTGCGGCGCCTCCAGCCAGGCTCCAGGAGCCCTCAGCTGCCCCGAAAGAAAATGGCCCCAGACACGTGGGCTCCAAGGCTCAGACCTCGACGACCACACCTAAACCCCCGTCTCCTGATGCCGCCTTGGCAGATGGCAGCAGGGAGCACGGACACTGGTCCGGCCCTGACCTGAAGAGCACACCGCCCGCAATGCAGCACTGCACTGCTGCGGGCAAGGGTTCAGCCTTGTTCGCGGGGAACGGGGACCTGGACTTGTCTGAAATCCACATCCCAGAGGCTCAGAAAACAGAAGCACCCTCAGGCCATCCTGCTGCAGACGGCGGGGGTCCTGGTTGCGAGGAATCTGTCCACAACCCTGGCAGTCCCGAAGCCAAGCCACCCAGGGCCCTGTCCCTGGGCCACCTCCCCGCCTCCGCTCCTGAGGTGGTCCCCCAGAACGGAGCCCTCGAGCAGCCCAAAGACCTTCCTGGTGACGGCAGCCAAGCCCCCGTCCCCAGGGAAGACCATGTCCCCGGCAGGACGAGCGGGCTTGGGCGGGCACCTGGCTTGGATTTGAGGCAGAGGGGCACTGAGCTGCCCCTGGAGGAACACGGTGGGGAGCAGCGCCACAGTGGGGCTCCTGAGGGCTGCTTGACCCCTGGCCTGGACTCCACAGACCCCTCAGATGAAGGCCCCTATGCAAACAGAGCCGCGTCCAGGGTGCTCCCGGCCTCCCGTGAGGGGCTCGTGCGGATGAGCCTCTACACGCACAGCGTCAAGGGCCTGGTGCTGTTGCTGCTGGCCGAGGAGCCGCTGCTGGGGGACCGCGTGGCTGTGGAGGAGCTGGTGAGTGTGCAGCGGGCTGGGGATGTGGGGCTCAGCCATCAGCTGCATGGCCCGGTACAAATGCCCTTATTTATATGGTGGGGTGGAGGGGGTGCCTACCTCCCTGTTTGTGGGCAGCGGGCGTTCGGTGCCAAGCACAGAGCCAAGTGCAAAGGCAGCCACTAGAGCTGCCCTCTCCAGCTTCCCCACTTTCTCAGGCTCTCTGGTTCATAGTGAGCTGGGAGGGTGCTGGACGCTGACCACAAATGGCCTCGCCCCGCCCGGCAGCCCTCGTCTCTGTGGCCGGAGTCCGCACGTGTCACCACCTGGGTTGGGTTTCTCCGCGAGCCCCAATTCCCGTCCGTCTGAAGCTCCTTTCTAGGAGCCTGGGCCCTCTGAAATGCTGACTGTCTCCAGAAGGCGCCACTCAAACCCGTGCAGCTCTCCCCCCACGCCTAGAGGCTCACTGACCTCCGGGCTGGGGTCCACGCTGGATCCAGTTGCCATAGTAACAGCTCTGCTTTAGTTGCCAGGGAAGCAGTGGTGGTAAGAACAGCAGGTTGAGACTGCTGCAGGGTGAACGGCATCCTGGGGCTCGCCGTGTTTCTGTTCTTCAATCTATATTATGCTAAGCCCATCTTATTAGCATGCAGGGCCCGTGACCCTCTGTAAAGGAGCGGGTCTCCCTTGGAATGCAGTGGAGGAGGGAAGGCGGGTCCCCGCACGGACCCCTCCCACACCTGCCTGGCCCCTCCCCTTTTCCCAGGCCCCAGGTCACCCTCTCCACCTCCGTCCCCCTGGCTCTGACCGACCTCCCCCCCCACCCCGCCTCATTATAACAGCTCGGGGACCAGGGATGCAGTTCCACACGTCCATCCGCACCCCTCCCCCCACACCTCGGTCTCATGGTCTGTTCGGCTTAGCGCCCAGCTCAGATGAGGCCCCCCAAGATAAAAAGAAAAACCAGCACGGGCTGCTCAGAGAGGAGGTAAATTAGGGTTCATGCTGCATTTGCTGTATGTAAATAATTTACATCTGCTACTTCCGCCAAGCCTTGAACAGCGCTGGGGCCCGGCACGGTGACGCCCATCTCACCCTGAAGTAGCAATGGAGACCTAGCTAATGCACAGGGCGGGTCCACACCTCTTGCTTGTTTCCTGGCCTCCACCCCGACCCCTCTGTCCCCCGTGGACCTGACCATGGCCTGGCAGGTGGGAAGGTGAAGTACTGAAGGCCTGCCTTCTGTGGCCCTCTTTACGTGGACACGGCACTTGGTCTGTCACGGCCCATCCTGGTGTCAGGACAGTGACCTCCCTGGGCTTTCACGGACAGGAGGGTTTGGGGTCGGGGAGGAGAAAGAACACAGCTTTACAGAAAAGGAGAACCAGTCTTTCCTAAAAAGAGAAGGGTGTAACAGACTTTGATCAGCTTGCTGGTTTGAGAGGAGAGTCAGCTGATCAGACCAGGAGGCCGTCTCCTTTATAACTGGCAGAGAGCTTTCACTGCCTTTCAGTCTGGACCTGCACACAAAACAGTTGACCTGATTTCCCCCCTGGACTCGCTGCTGCTGTCAGAAAAGCCAGGCCCCACCCCCAGCCTGGTGCAGGACAGCTCAGATGTGACCATGAGCGCAGCCCCCCCGGGAAGGACATGTTGCCATGGCTCCATGTCGTTTCGCCATCACGTCTTTGCGTGGACCAGCTGCCACCATTTCTGCTTGCTGAGGGTGGGTCAGGGCACTGGGTGACCGGGGTGAGCAAGGAGCAGCCAGGGAGAGGGCCCCCTAGTTCAGAGGGAGCAGAGTCGGCTTCTCCCACCAGGGGGCAGCAGAGAGCCACCGACAGTTTCCTGCTCAGAACCCCGAGATTGGCTCAGTGACTTTCAGCCACAGTGATGGGATCAGTTATTTATTGCTACAACAGGACGGGGAGCTGTGCACGTGGAGTAGATGAGGCCTGAGGTTAGTGTGTTGGCAGAAAATAGAAAAAACGCTCCTCTCCCCTGAAACGCGTGCTTCTGAGCACATGGGTCCCTGCAGCGACTCGTCTGCGTGTCTGGGGGCGCTGACAGCGACCCGCTAGCTTTGCCGTGGACCGGAAGGCAGGGGGTCCCGGCACAGCCTCAGCTCCGTGCCCCCTAGCATGTTGTGCAGGTCACGTATGTGGTAGCGTGTCTCAGGGTTGGCAGACTCTAATGTGAAGGGATACACAGCAGATGTATTCTGTACCACTCTTCCCCTCTGCTGTTACAACACAAAACCCACCATGAACATATGTGAACTGGGGCTGTGTTCCAGCGCACTGTTATGGACACAAAAATTGGAACTTCATATAATTTCACATCACAATATTATTCTTTTGACTTTATTTTTTCTAACCATATAAAAATATAAAAACCAATCTTAGTTCTCAGGCTATAAAAATAGTCCACAGGCCATGTTTCCTACCCCTGGTCCAAGCAGGGGACGCTGCCTGTCCTCCTGGACACTGCCTGTCATTCACACCTGTGACCAAGTCACAGCCTGCAGCTGATGGTGCTCGCGATCCAGTCACCAGGTGGCTGTTGGCCGGGCACCTCCTGGGAGCCAGGCTGGCTGCTGGGCCCTGGGGACACCACGTAAACCTTGTAGCCAGACCTAATGCCTGAGTTTCATTTCTGCAACATGGGCCAGAAATGCTACTTTAAGTCCAGGATGCTCCCCAAGATAACAGCTGAGCTTTCTGACATTCACCTCAGAGCATTCTCTCTGCATCGCTGTACCTTCTTATTGCGCTTAGTGTTTTGCACAGCTGTTGTGAAATAAGTCAACCCACAGACAAGTCTTGTTAGTCCAGGGACGGGTGCTCATGGAAGAGATTCCGCTTCTTCAAGGACGATGATTTTCATATTCTTGACTTCAGGAAAACGCCTCCCTCCGGGGAGCACTTTAGAATGGACAGAGTGTACATATGTTATTTGACTTCCGCAGGTCAGCAATGATATTCCTCTTTTGCAGATGAAAAGAACAAGGTGCAAAAACGTCTGTAACTGGCCCTGATGGTCTGGCTAGGAAGAGGCTGAGCCCCGGGCTCGTTCACCTGGGCACTAGCCACTGTCTCCTGGTGACTTAAGTAGCCCCCCCAGGGCGGCCCCAGGGGGCCCTATATCAGGCTGAGTCCATTGGGTGTGACATCCCTGCTTGATGGGCCCCAAACAGAGCTCAGCCGTTGGTCATTGGAAAATGTCTTTGTGGGAAAACAGATTGAAGAGTGAAGTTCATGCTATATCGTTAGGTCGCAAAACTAGCCTCAGTCGTCATTTACGGTCTGACGCCCATCTTTAGCTTATAAACAACTTGTACGAAAGGGGGCAGTCCTGTGTTCCCATGGCACCTGCACGTGACATCCCCCAGGGAGGCGATGGAACATAGAGGTGCCTGGGCCTCAGCTCCGCACGGCCTTCCTCAGCCGGGTCCTCCCCTGGGCCAGGGAGCGGAGAGCCGCCCGCCCGCACCCTTGGTCCCCTCGGGTTCCTGGGAGGGAGGGGGCCGCGCTGCACGCGCGGATGACGTCCTGACATCTGGGTCCGGCTGAGACGCACGGGGTGGGGATGCGGCGCGGCGGCAGCGTGGTGAGGAGGGGATGGGCTGCCTGCCAGCAGCTCTGCCTGGATGCTGAGGTTCTGGGCTGTTCTTGGCTTTTTTTCCTTTTTACCCCTTTTACTTTTCGGCTTCCCTCTATGTTCTCATTTCTCTACAAGTTTGAAGAGGTCTCTCTCTGGTGGCTCAGACGGTAAAGAATCTGCCTGCAATGTTGTAGACCGGGGTTCAATCCCTGGGTCGGGAAGATCCCCTGGAGAAGGGAATGGCAACCCACTCCGGTATTCCTGCCTGGAGAATTCCATGGACAGAGGAGCCTGGTGGGCTACAGTCCACGGGGTTGCAAAGAGTCAGACACGACTGAGCGATGAACGCTTTGAAGAGGTTTAGGACCTCAGGGCAGAAGTCAGGACCTTTCCAAACACGGGTCCTAGCACCCGTGGTGCTAAGTCGGGCTGCCAGGCAGCTCTCCCCGGGTGGCCTGCTGAGTGGTGGCGGCCTGTCCCTTCCCGCCCCGCAGTACCACGGCAGCCTGGCGTCCCTCAACGGGCTGGAGGTGCACCTGAGCGAGACGCTGCCCCGGGACCAGGCGGCCCCCGTGACCAGAACCTACAGCTTCGCACACTACGACCGCGTCCAGAACTTGCTGGCAGGTAAGGCCCGCCTCCGGGAGGTGGAGGGGGGCAGTCAGCACCCAGGCCCAGGTCCCTGGTTGGTGGGGAGGTGCCCTGTGGTCAGGATGCTCTTTCTCTCGTGGAGCCCAGCTCCCACTGGGTTTAACTACTCTTGGCAAACTTTTTCCGGCTGCTCTCTTGCCCTTTCTCCAACGTTTTGAGAGAAGCACCCGCGTCCAGACTGTCTGTGATGGGGTCGCCTCCCGACTTGGACACCCTTGTGCTGAGACAAGTGTTGACCACCATCAGGGGCAGCGAGAGGGCCCAGCACCCCGGCCTCCTTCCCACTGCCTCTGGGGCCTCACTTCATCCCAGCTTTTGGTGGTTCTGGGTTTGGGGGTACTGGGGGGCGGCGCTCTGCCACGCATGATGACTTCCGTGTCCTCTTCTGGAAGCCAACCTGCCGCAGGTGACCACAGCGCAGGACCGCCGCTTCCTCCAGGCTGTCAGCCTGATGCATTCCGACTTCGCCCGGGTGCCCACTCTGTACGAGGTGACCGTCAGGTGAGTGTTCCCCGGCTGCTCCCAGCCCTGCCCCCTGGGTCCCTGGCAGAGCCTCACTCACAACCGGATGAAGACCAGTGCAAGGACCAGCCCGGGCCCCCCCTGACCCGCCCTGCAGGCTGCTGTCACCCACCCTCGGGCTTCCCTGAGTCCTGTACATGCCGGGTCCCTTCCTGGGGCTCGGGCTGCTACAGACACTGAGGGACAGCAGGGAGGGGACCCAAGGCCCTCCCCACCTCGGTGCTTCCATCAGTCAGTGGGGGCGGAGAACGGGCTGTCATCTGTCTTCCAACTGGACAAGTCCCACATGCTCCTGACCACAACATCCAGATGTCCCCCCCTCAAAGGTCTCCCAAGGGCAGCATGTCCTCCCCTCACCAGCGTGCCCCCAGGGTGCCCACAGTCAGCAGTATGGTGTATCTTAGCCCAGGTTTTCTTGGTATCAGGGGTGTTTTTTGCAGATAAGAGGTGCTGCTGCTCAGTCGCGTCTGACTCTTGTGACCCCGTGGACTGTAGCCACCAGGCTCCTCTGTCCATGGGGTTCTCCAGGCAGGAATACTGGAGTGGCTTGCCATTCCCTTCTCCAGGGGATCTTCCCAATACAGGGATCGAACCCCTCATCTCCTGCACTGGCAGGCAAGGATTCTTCACCCCTGAGCCACTGCGGAAGCCCGTATAAAAGACAGATGATCGGTATTTTTTATTATTTTACCGGTCTTCTTAAAAAAAAAAACTGGAGCACATGCACTTGCTGTTTTTTAAGTTCCTTTTTCACTTTGTTGCGTGTCTGGAACACCTTCCGGCCAGCAGGTCTAGACCTATTAATTAGTGGCATTTACAGTCTTTAACCAACTAAACTCTACTTTTTCTCTCTACATGCATCTCTTATGAAACCAGTAGCAGAAAAGGCAAGTTAGAGGGTCAGAAGGGGCGTGCCTGCTGTGTGTGTGTTGCGTGTGTGTACGGTACTGGGGAGTGGGTTGGTCGAGTACCTTCTTTGTAACCTCATTTCACAGACGTGGAGACTGAAACATAAGGACGCAGTAGGGTGAATGAGTCGCCCCAGGTCAGGGGCCGAGTCGGGATTTGAGCCCAGGTGGCTCGTCTCCGCGGCGCGCGCCCCTGCACACAGGCTTGTGGCTGGGGCGTGTGTGTGTGTGCAGTGTAGTTCAGAGGCAGGGTGTGGGGTGTGGGCTCTGGGCCTGGCCGACCAGGTTCTAACGTCTGCAGCTGCCACACAGGGCTGTGGGCGTTTCTGCTGCCCAGCGCTGTCTCCAGCCAATATTTCTGTGTATCTTTCCACAATAAATGTGCCTCCTCTGGCTTTAAGTCAGAGCTGCCCACGCTGGCAACCCAGACCCACCCCCCACCTGTGGACCTGCAGCATCTCACCTTCCTCAGAGCTGAGACTTTTCGTGGTGGGATACATAGCTCATTTGAGTAACAGTAATAGAAACAACAGCCTCCGTTTCCTAACCATCTCACCACGGGCTCAGCGATTTGTATCCGTTCCTACTCACTTACTCCGTGAAGTCTCAGTGAGGGAATTTACCGCTGTCTTGTCCATTCTTCTGATGAGAAAGCTGAGACTCCCACAGCCAGAAGTCTCAGGGCTGCGGGGAGCACCCAGGTTGTGTGGGACCTCCAGACCCATGCTCGGAACCCCGAGGCGCCCCTTCTCTGTGGCCACAGTGACTGGGCCCGGGCTCGTCCTGCTGGGCCAGAGACCTTGCGGGGTCTCTGGGGTCTGAGGTCTGCATAGCGGTGGACTGTGGTCTCCTGTCTCCCCACCCCCACCAGGAACGCCTCCACGGCTGTGTACGCCTGCTGCAACCCCGTTCAGGAAACCTACTTCCAGCAGCTGGCCACGGCGGCGCGGAGCTCTGGCTTCCCGAACCCACAGGACGGCGCCTTCGGCCTCCAGGGCAAAGCCAAGCAGAAGCTGCTGAAGCACGGGGTGAACCTGCTCTGAACTGTGGGTCGCTCCTGACCCCCGCGGGTGACTCTCAAATCAAACCCCAGCAAAGGAAGTGCTGCCTTGTTAAGTGGAAGAGCTCCTCTGTTTTACTTTCCCTGGAATAGTCCTCTTTTTTAGGACTGCAGTATTTGAGTATCTGTTACTCCTTCTGTGGATCAGGGCTGGAGGGGGTCGTTCCTCGGGTTGGCAGACCTAGAGCTTGTGGTAAAGAACTTGACAGTGTGGGTGGCGTGGGGGCCAGGGTGGGGCCATGGCTCCTTCCACCCCGGGGGCCCGGGGTCAGTCACTCCCCCATTACACAGAGCCTAGGGTGCCTGACGTTTCCTGGAGCTGCTCCACCCCGGCCTGACTCGTACACAGAGACTGAGGCTAGTGTTTCTTCTAGAACCCTGCTATCCCTGGTCTAGAGTGCATGTCCCACGCTGTCTGCAGGGGGTGGGTCCGAGGTGACTGCACAGCCAGGAGATGGATCTGTCTGCAAGCAGACCGTGTGCCCACTTCTCAGGCTGTCTTCACCACGGTCCTCCTGGGGGGTCGGTGCACAGGAAGTGGTCGGGGATGCTGAGACTGCCTTGTCTGGATCTTCTGGATCACCCACAGAGGGGAGGGGACGATCTCGATGACATGAAAGGAGCCTGGGGCGCCGGGACACGGAAGTGGGTGATGACTGGCCAGGCCGGCCCCTTGGCTGGAAGTGGGTGGTGCTGCTGGTTGCTTTGAATGAGGGTCCCAAACAGGAGTTTCTAAAAGGTCTTGGAGCAGAAGCAGAGCTGCTTTTCAGAGAGGGGGATGCTGCGTCAGAGGGGACAGCATTCTGCACTGGCTGTTGCCAGGCCGGGGTAGGACTTAGGACATTGGTTTGGTGATGTTACGGTCCAACGTTCTGTGATGATATGATGTGAGTCACAGAATGAAAATATTTACCAAAATCCTAACCAGGTCTTTACCAGAAGCACCTAAGACTCCATGTGAGAACTGCAGCGTAACTTCATGCCAGTGAGCCAGTACCTCCCGTTTATGACCTGGGGTCTTTTTCTTGAAACAAGTTGCTAAGAGCTGAAAATAAAGTAGCCAAAAATGCTACTGAGTTCTGAGCACTGAGTTCTGATGGGGATACTTACGTATAGATGTACACGCATGTGTGTACTCTGCGTGGTCACCTTTTTGCCCTGCCTGATCCAGCCAGGCTAGGGAGGAAGGGCGTGTCAGCGTGGTCTGTGTGCGAGGGTCAGGGGCGGACAGCACCAGCCTCAGCGAGGCTGCACCGCACACCAGGCCCACAGCCCCCTTTTCTGTCACCTCTCTGGCGTCCCTCCTGCCCCTGGCTGGCCTAAGACGGTGAGCTTCCCAAATGAAGGAGGGCTGTAGCTGAAGCTAGGGAAATGCACGTTGTCCCACTTCTCTGCCGGACTGTCAGAGGAAAACCCATTTCGAGACCTGGGCGAGCCTCTGCAGGCACCTTCCCGTGACTGACGGACATAGAACCCATTCTCTTCCTGTCCTGTGGTATTTCTAAGCAGCCAGACTTGCCACCGATGCTCTAGAGTTGTGAGATCTGCAAGTCTTGAGGTTGGCGAAAATATGACCTGTTACGTGTTGATGCAGAGACAGAACTCGGAGCCCCCGAGCCCATGTTCATATCCCTGCCCTCAGCAGCTCGCTGAGTGCCTGGGTTCCAGGACACTTCCACACGAGATCTGCTTCACAAGGCAGCCTCCCGCCTATTCTGGGCCCTTCCCTAGGTGTCAGGCTACTGGCAGATCATCATCTTTGCTTTGCTTCCAGAAACCTCTTACCACCTCATTTCTTCAGGCTACTGTTGTGCTGAAAACACGTAAGATGCAGAATCCTGGTTCCGAGAGTCGGCGCTCAAGGCAGCCCAGTGCCTCCCTCTGAGTGGAGTCTCCACGTCACAGGAAGAGCGTGAGGTCCGTACAGCAAAGTGTGGGAGTAAGCCAACAGGGATTTGCCCAGTGGTCCAGTGGGTTAAGAATCTGCCTTGCAGTGAGGGGTACACAGGTTTGATCCCTGGTCGGGGAGCTAAGACCCCCGCAGAGCAACTGAGCCCGCGCGGCACGTGACTCCTGAGCCTGCAAGCCACAGCGCAAGTCCACGCACAACAACCAGAGATCTCACAGGCCGCAACCAAGACCTGATGCAGCCGAGTAAGTATCTTAGAAAGTCCGGAATTTCTCTGCTACAATTTCAGGACCTGACTCTCGCCCTTGAATGAGGGCTAGACCGAGTGCTTCGTTTTTAATGACCAGAATGTGGCTGTGACTTCTGAGGGTAGGTCACAAAACATCGCAGCTGCCCCTTCTCTCTTGGTCTACCTGTCATGGGGAGATGTCCCCGGGGTGGGGTCTCCTGCCCGTGGCCGTGTGAAGTGAGCCTCTTGGAGGCAGGTTGCCCAGTCCCAGTGGCCTCCACCAGACAACAGCAGGCCCTGCCTGTCCTCATCTGATTCAGCCCTATGAGAAACAGCCAGAACCATCAAGCAAAGCCACTTCAGAATCCCTAGCCCTCAGGAAGCACAGGGGATGATAAATGTGTGTTGTTTTAAGCCGCTCTTGGGGTCATTCATCACAGCAATAGATGGTGCGTATGCGTGTGAGCCTACATTTCATCTGCCCACCAGGCTCCTTACCGGCTTAGACCGTTTGGCCAAATGCCGGACAGTCTCAGTCCCAGATCCCAGCCCTGCCCTTCCCACCTAGAAGACCTACGCCGCACAACGAGGGAGGAAATGGAGCACTCACTCCCCTTCCTGCTCGTTCCTGCTGGAGCACACCCGCACCTTGCAAGTGGCCGAGGCGCTGGGCGAAGGAGAGCCTTGAAGCAGGGCAGTGACTTGATTTGCTCCTCACTGGAAACGTCCCTGGCTCCCTGATAGGTGAGAAGCACAGCAGGAGTGGAAACCTCATGCTGCCAGAGGCTGTGGACAGACGACGGAGGGAAACGGGCAGATTCAAGGACGACCTAGATCCCCCTCCTCTGCCTGCACTTGGGGCAGGTAGAAGGATGCGCCTGCTGTATGTGGGGCATGGTCTCCAGAGGGGAGAAGCCCCAGGGGAGAGAGGGGAGATCCCTGCCCCGAAGGAGTCCATGGCGCAAGCAGGAAACCAACGGCTGATGCCCTTGAGCCGTGTGCAACGCTAGCCTCCGTTCACCAACCAACACCCCCCCGCCCCTCCCGCCAAACACACCCCTGCACGCCCCACACCCCTTCACTGCGGACCTGTCCTGGAAAAAAGCAGCAGGAGGGGAAGCCCCTGTCCCCGACCCTGGGAGGGGGCAGGGTGTTAGGGCCACACCTGTTACCGTGGCTCAGAAAACAAGAAGCCACGTTGGATGTTTTCTCAACACGGTCACTGAATCCGGGGAGCTTAAGGTGAAGATTCTCAGGGCTTCGCAGCTAAAGGACACTTCCTCTCTGTTTATTTTAAATGTCTGAACCGCCTGGAACCCAGCTGCAGCTCTCCGGGGAACAAAACCCAGAGAGTCTTTTGAATCCTGTCAAGAGCCAAGAAGAGGCATTTCACGACTGCAGAGTGTGCTTGGGTCAGCTGAGTTCCAGCCCTCCCCTCTCCTCCCTGGGCTGAGGGCTCCCAGGGAGGGCATGGGGCAGGGGAGGGTGAACCTGGCCCTTTCTCGATTCCGTCTTCTCCACGTGCTCGGAATTGGTCCCTACTCTCAACCGGCCCCAACCGGTTCCTGCGGCAGGAGGTGCACGCGGCTTTGGAGTCAAGAGACTAGGGTTCAAATATGGTTCTAGGACTTCGTGCTGCGGAAACTGGTTAATGTAATTCTCTGAACCTCAGCGTCTTCTTTTAAATGGAGAGGAGAGGTGATGTATGTGAAAGCGTGTTGTGTCGTGGGCCTTGAGAAAGTTGGGCTCAGTGTATGTCCTGAGAAGGCAAATGCTCTCCCCAGCGGGGTACCTCTTTCTGCCGTGGAGAGAGAGGCCTGAATGCATGACAGAGTTCAAAAGCTTGGGGATGCTGAGCCATGAGCGCAGACAGCTGGCTTCTACATCTGGCTCATCCGCCAGCGCAACCTCATCCGTGTCCACTGCCCTCAGACCCTGCGTTTTCCCGTGTTTAGTGTGTAGCTGTCCCAGCTCCCCCTGGCAGGGCTCCAAGTATTACGGGATAATAACACATGTGACAGACTCTCCTAGAAGGCACAGTGCCATCTGTACTCAATGACGAAATGCACTCACCTTGCATTCAGGGTGGCAGGAATGGGCATTATGGGGAAGAGTGGGTGATCTGAAGTTAGGACCACTGTGTGCACCTGGGAAGGAGGCAGAGAGTCTGTCAATCTCTGCGTGTGTTGCCTCCTGCCACCCAAAGCTGCTGGTGTATTTTTGCTGCCATCTGTCAGCAGCTCTAAAATACAAGGCCTCATTCTCTCCTGTCCCTGGTGTTAGCATCTGGTTAGTAAGATTCAGCAGGGACAAACATGTCATGGGGAGGCGAGGCAGCTGGCAGCAGGGCGTGATAATCCTTAAACACAGCACTCTGCACTGAGCCTTCGCTTATCGTGTTTACATTTTGAAAACACGTAGGGAGCGCTTCCCACCCACCCACAGCTCACCAAGATACTATCTTCCTGAAATCTCACTTTAATCCTAGGGAGGGAGCATCAGGCACAAAGTGGATCTGGACATCTGTGGAGCAACAGACAGAAACAACTTGGACATGAGTTAAAAGAGCATTTATTGGCTCGTGTGATGGAAAAGTCCAGAGGTAGGGCTGCTTCCAGGCAAAGCTCTATCAGGATTCAGGTATCTCCACAAGATGAGACCTGCTCTCCTCTGTGGGTTTCACTCACAGATTTTCTTCACACTGGATTCCCCACTCCCATCCCATCAACAGTTGCCTTTTTCTTAATGGTCCCAGGAAAGAACTGCAGTCCTGTGCCCAGCCCTGACCCAATCCCTGAGGACCTAAGAGTTTGGAAGGCTCTGATTGGTCAGATGTGGGTCATGTGCCCAGCCTTGACCCAATCCTAAGTACCCAGGAATCTGGAAAGCTCTGATTGGTCAGGTATGAGTTATATATGCCCAGTCTTGCAGCTGGGATTGGGTCAAGTCCTGAAAACGCAAGGACTGAGAATGGGAATGTTAACGCTCTTACAAGAGGCTCCTCAAAGTACTGTTGGAGGAGGGTGTTAGAAACGGTGGCTGTCCCCTACAGAACAAGGTAAGGAGGCCTGCCCAGCATCACAGGGACACAGCTCAGCCCCGACCCTCCAGCTGGCTGGTTTCACAGGCCTCATCATCTCTGCTACTCAGGGCAACGACGCTCAGCCCCAGCTACACAGGAGATTCAGCCCAGGAAATGAGCTGAAACAAAGAACAGGAATGCCTTGGAGGGGGGAGCGGGAGAAGGTACCAGTATTTCTCAACAGCCCCCCAGGTGACCATACTGTGTAAAGTCCAAAACCAATGAGTGAGGACTAACCTCCCCCTTTTCCGCCACACGCTGCAGGGCACTCGATGTCACCAAGGAGAGCTCAGAACCGAATTTAGGTAACTTTGGGGGATGATGAGCAGGTGCACAGAAGACCTGGGAGATGACCTTGTCACACTGAGCAACCGCTCTGGCTTAGCCAGCTGGGGCAGGCTGTCTCCGGGTGGAAGGTAGGGCTTCCTATCCGAAGCTGGGCGGGCAGGCCAGCTCCCCTCTCTTATCTTGGGCATCCCCTGCCGCGACGTGTGAATTACTTTAGCAATTGCCAAGTTGGCAACGCACCCTTCAAGGGAGTGAGAAACATCGTGGCCCGGAGCGCCAGGTGCTCTTCCCTCCGCTTGCTTGCCATGGTGGCCCGGCCAGCCTTGCTGTGAAGACACCCAGCAGCCGGGCAGCTCCAGGTCACCAGAGCCCTGGTCCCTCTTCTAAGTGGCAAGATTCAAAACGCAGCCGTCGAGGGTCTGGGCCCTGAGGTTAGACACAGGCAACGCGGCACCACTGGCCGCCTCTACCACTGGCCCGGTGAGTTCACCCAGTTCACCTGTTCCTCCCTAACTGCTCAGAACCCCCGCGGTGCCAGGAAGGGGACCAATGTCACTGCGACTCCATTGTGAAGGACAGTGACTGGCCCAAGGGGACACGGGAGCGAGTTCCCCACACTGAGTCCCGACTCCTCAGTTTTTGTGAGGCAGGGTAGGGTCCTGGTTCTCTGCCTGGGGCTGAAGCCTGAAGTTCCTGAACATTCCATGGGTCCACTCCTTCCCCCACCCCCAGGATCAGAACTACACTTTGCTTCCTTCACTGCATGTGACCACCTTCAGGGGCCCCACCTGTCTCTGTGACATGATCCAGGAACCAAGAGCCTCCAGCTCATACGAGCCCCTCCCGGAGCTTCCGCCCAAGTCACGTCACACCACCTTCACCACACACTACCTTCACCACTTCACTCTGGTTTTCAGCAAGATCTTTTATTTACCTCCTGGTCCCCAGCCATGTCACAGGAGCACAGGCAGCTGGGGACGGGTGTGGGCTGCCGGCTTTGTAGACGGACAGCAGTCAGGATGCAGACAGATCATGCACCTCAGTGACTCTTTGACAAGAAACTGGAGGAGGAGAAGAAAGACTTCAGGTGGGGCAGAAATTTCTGCCCTTTCCTGCATCCTAATCGCTGAAAAAGATGTGTAGAAAGTGTACTCAAATGCAGACACGGTTTCTTTACGCTGGACCCAGACACGGGACAAACTGTGTTCCATGCCACTCCATGGCTTTATCAGCCCAACTCTGCAATAATACATTATTCCAAAAACGCTTCTCTCGTGTGGTCGGCGGCGACTCCTTCACACATCGGCTGACATGGGGCCATTTCCAGACTTGGCGCCAGAACCCAGCCATGTCCTTCATAGGAGACCAACAAGCCAGGGCTGAGACTGTGGGTTCTTTGGGTCTGCAGGTCGCCCAGGGTCCTCACGAGCACACGCTGGCTTGAGGGGGGCCAGGGCCACACCCTTGTGCAGTGACAGGCACAAGGCCAATCCCAGTATGATCTCTGAGCCCAGCATTTGAACGTTTATGTACAGACAGACAAATGGAAAATCACAGGCAGCAGAACTCCAAAGCAAAAAACAGACACATCCTAGGCGGACCTACGATTCCCAGTTTTGCCAGATAAAGGCTTTTCCAGAACGTCCCTGGAGGAGGGAGGCCTTGCTTGCCCCACCTTGGCGCCCATGGGCCAGCCTGGTGGTCTGAATGCTCAGCGCCGTGGACTCCACACAGCTCAAGTGGGGAACCTCCCGGGCCCGGTTTGGCAGTAGGGCTTCTGTAGGCAGTGAGGTAAGCGAATCACGCGTTCAGAGGCTGATCTGAGGGAGCCCCGGCTGGGCTCTCGAAAGAGAAGACGCCAACCCCGGCTCTGTTCGGAAAGCCACGTTTACAGAGAAGCCTCTGGTCCCGCCAGCCCAAGGCTCTTGCCGTGAGCGAGCTCACAGGGCTCGGGGTGAGATGAGCGATGGTGGGTTGGCCCTGCCCCTGACCAGGGCCACCCTGCCCATGCCGCAGCCGGCCGGGGCTGGGTGGCGATGCTGGCCGCAGACTGCGCCCTGCCCCGGGGCAGCGGAAGGGCCCCCTGGTGACCGTAACAGCAGCAGAGGCCGTGTTCGCTAGCTCTCTGCGTCGCAGTTTTTTGGTTGTTTTTTGTGTTTTTTTTTTCCTCTTAAGATGACCACAAGAAGATTTACATTATTACATTCAGACAAGTAACCGTTTGGCGACTCTACTTCAGAGCACTGACAAGACCAAGTAGCAGCGCGCGTGACACCAGACGACAGGGACACCGGGTCTCGTCGCAGAGCAAAGGAACGCGCTTTTAGGCAGAAAGGAATCGCAGAAGCAAACGATGGGAAGGGGGAAAAATTCTAAGGAAATACAAGCTGGAAATTCCCTATTGTTCAATAACCAAAGGAAAAAGGGACCCAATGTGATCTTAAAAAACAAAAGTCCCAAATGCCAGCTCTCGGTTGAGGCAGGTTTCTGAGCATGGGGTCCAAACGGGGCCAGGGGGCTGGGCCGCACCCCCGTCTGCCCAGGCAGACCCACTGTCTCTCCTGGCGACTCCAGCGCGACCAACGTTCTCATCGTCCCGGAGCAAAGATGAAATCCAGGGCCTGCCGCTCGGCTGCCGCGACGTGTGGGTGCCACAGATCCACCATGAAAACCACCCGCGGGCCGTCCTCCGCCGAACCTGGGGGAGGGGAGGGGAGGGCAGGGCGGCGACAGAGGAGAGGGTCAAAGCGCCCTGAGCCAGGACCCCGGCAGAGATGGACCCGCGCGGGCAGCAACCCCTCCTGCCCCCTGGCACAGAGCGCAGGCTTGCCTTCTCTCTGAACAAACCCTAGGAGAGGGCCCCAGAAGGTTCAGAGCAGAGCGCAGAGCACGTTTAGGGAAGGAAAGCTACTGCGTGCGCTCCTCCCTGGCAGACCCACGACATCTGTCCAAGCCCACAGAATGGACGACAGCAAGGGTCAACCCTTGTGTCAACTATGATGCGGCCACCGTGCACAAACGTGCCACAGCCACGCAAAATGTTAAAGGGAAAACGTGTGGGGGAAGGCCACATCAAGGGGCAAGCATTCTGGACTTTCTGCTCAGTTTTTCTGGAAACCACAAACAGCTCTAAAGAGATAAAATTGAAGTATATATAAGCATATATATGTATGTATGTAAAGGCGGCCACAGCAGACAGGCACTCACCTTCGTGGAACGCGGTGTGCAGGAAGGAATCATCGAAGAGGAGGCAGCGGCCTTCTGCCCAGCACTGCGGCTCCCCTCCCACAACCAGTTCACAGCCGCTTGGAGTTTTCAGACCTGGGGGAGAGGAGACAGGAGAGGATGAAGAGGGGCAGGGCCAGGATGCTGGAAGTCAGGAGGGCAGCCTTTGGGGGGGCACTCTACTTCCGAAGCCCCACCTTCTCCCCCCTCACCCCTCGGGAGCCCCGATTGGAGGGGGCACGGGGCACAGTTTGCTAGGACAGAGCCAGGCTGTGCACCCAGATCCCCACTGTGTTCCCTAGAAAAGCTCCCTCCTCCCGTGGCTTAATCTGCTCTGGGCCAGGGATGCCTCTGATGAAAGCACAGGCCAACCGAGGCTTACACCTCACCTCGAGACTCCTGAAGCCCACCCGTGGGACCCCTAGAGGTCGAGGGAGGTGGGATCAGACCTCCACCTCTGCGAGAGGCAAGGGCTACTCCAGCTGAGAGTAAAGACACTAAGACCCTCACGGTGCCCCCACCTTGGGGTCCATTGCAAGGCCCGAGCATGGCATGTTCACATGCCAAGTTTCCCCAGCCTCACTCTGGGGAGCCGGAGACACCCCTAAAGAAACGTCGAGCTTTGAGAGGTAACAGACTGACACCCTCAGAGAGGGAGCCGTTGTGTTCAACACAAGCGCGGGGTGGGGGGCTCGGGTATATAACCGTGGACACGGGGTCTGGTTGAAATGCTGCTGTGCGTGCCTGTTCACGCCCCCATATCCAGCCCGAGGATCTAAAGGGCGCCGGGCCCCTGGCACTCTGGTCGCCTAGGCACCCCGTAGCCACCTAACTGATTCAGAAGAGGGTGAGTGGGCCCAACCTGGGAGGCAGCAGGCCCTGCAAGAGGCGCTGGCATGGTGAGGTTCTGTCTCCAGCATCCCAGCCTGACAATCACTACCCTGGCCAGTCGGCACCCACCACTGTGATTTAATGTCCCCCTGAGGATTTCATGTAGCCCCTGAACCACAAATGGATGGCTCCAGGAAGCATGGATGGAGGCAGAATTGAAATAGAGGCCGTGAGGAGGAGAGGGCAAGACAGAGGACCTGGGGTCAGACAACCACCTTTACGTGCTAGGTGACTGAGCAAATCACTCCACCTTTCTGGGCCGTAGCTCTTCATCTGTAAAGAGGGGCCGTGGGCATACTTGCCTTCCAGGCTGTGTGACCACTGTCCTTGCTACCAACCACTGAAGACTTACTGTGAGCAGGGGTTTGCATTAAACACACACTTTACAGACATCACTTCACATGCTTTCCAGATCAGCAACTGAGCCTTAGAGAAGTTCAGTGACCAGCTGGGAGTGCTATTCAGTCCTGCGGGAACTGAAATTCGAGCCCCAGTCTGTCTGGCTCCCGGGAACAGGCTGGTCTAACACTAGACCGTGATGAATTGTGAGCTGACACGTCAGTAGCAGTGATGCTAAGTTTGGTTGTCAATTTCCCCGCAGACGGTCAGTTTCAGCTCTCAACAGTACATTCACTGGATCAGCTGACATCGTCCATTCTGCCTCGGGAACCACCCTCTCCCACTACTGTGACAACTGCTGGGGGGAGGTCAGGGTCGTCAAGGGGTTCAGCCTGCCACTCACTGGCCCCGATGGAGAGCCCCGCGGGCCACACCCTTCCGTGTCCCCTCACTGCTTGGTTGGGTGCAAAAGGCCTTTAGGAATGGGTGGCTCTCTGCAGGGACAGTCCACCCCAGGGTTTCGGAAAGGAGCTCCCCTCTCTCTGGGTAGTGATTCACTACCAGTCCCCACAGTACAACAGAAAGACAGCCTGGCTTGTGCTTCCCAGCCCCAGTTCCCTCTCCTCCGCCTCCCTCCCCTGTTCCCCAGTCTCCCTGCGGCCTACCATGCCCGCCGACTGCCAGAGCCAGCCTGGCTGGCAGGAACAGTCAGCACCCCCACAGACAGAGCATCTGGGTGGCTCCTGGGGATAGACAGGCCCCCACGCTGCCTCGGCGGTCCTGCGTCCCCGGCCTCTCTGGCTCAGGGCTTGCTGCTGTGTCTCCACCGCCCACGAATGGAGACGAGAGACAGGAGAAAGGGCTCTGTCCAGCGAGGCCCTGCCTCAGGAGGCTGGCAGCTGGCCTGCAGGGCGGGCAAGGCAGACACAAGCTGACCCACTTGCATCACCCATCCAGACGGCTAAGAACACCAACAACACTCACGAAGGGACGAGAGCCTGACTGGGCTTCCTGACGAGAATGTGGACACGCACGTGTATTTTCCTCTACCCTTTCCTGTGGGCCGGGCACCTGCCTCCTGGCTAACATCTGCCTAGTTAGTTCCAGAGGCGCTTCCCTGGAGGTCTGTGGTAGTGGCTGGAGACACTGCGGCCCCTACACGCTGCGGGGTGATGGCTGGGCAGCGTGGAGAGGGGTTAAGTGATGCCACGTCTAGTGGAAGCTTGGAGCAGGCTCGGCAAACTTGTGCCAACTGGAGGCGCTGGGGCTGCGGTCACACAGAGAAACGACACCCCCAGTCCCCATGAGAACAGAAGGCAGCAAAGGAGGCGGGCGTGTGTGTGCAGTTCCAGGGCACAGTCCTGGAACCGCAGGGGCCTCCCCACGATGGCCAGGTTAACTGGTGGAGGGGTGGCCACCGGCATGCACCAGGCCCTCCCTGCCTCTGACCTCGTTCTCCGGACCCCCCAGTCAACACATAACGTCACGTGAGTCTCACACACCCTGTTTCCTTTCTGGGTGGATCACGTAGGCAGGAAACAGGGCTACCCAGCCCTGGCACTCGCCCTGGCACTCGCCCTGGCCACGGCACAGCCCACACTGGTGGGCCGCCTTCCAGCACCGCCTGCTGTCCAGGGTGACACGGGTGACCCAGTTTCTCTGGTGGCAGGCGGCACTCGGGGAGGGGGATGACAGGTCATAAAGAGGCCCGTGCAGACACGTATCACAAACACGCGCGTGTACACGGCGCCGATACACAACAGGCATTAATACCCAGGGGGCGGATCCTGGGTGTTCTTGCCACCAGCCCTTCCTACTCACGCTGCCCGGAGTTCTGCCTCAGATGCCCTTCCCTACACATCGCTCTGAAGCTTTCAAAAGACAAGGAGAACCTTTAAGAAGAACAGCATTGCTCCCTGTGCCCACAGCCTCAATTCCTCAGTCTGACGGGGGGGCCCCTATGGTTTGCTCCCACCTACCGGGCCAAGCTCAGCCCACCAGCAGACTTCCCTTCCCCCAGGGACGGCTCTTCCCTCGCTCCACCTGAGTGGTCCTGGGGTCCCACAGGGTCAGACCCTTCTCCCCAGAGCAGCCAACCTGCAGCACCCGGGTCCCCTGAGCTCAGAGCACATCCCAGTGCGTCACACAGACCATACTGACCACGACCATCACTTAAGATGATCATCTCACATCTCTGATTAACCACAGCCCCCTTTACCTGACTGCCCTCCACCTGCCAAGCACTTAACACATAGGACATACTCCTAACTGTCCAAACAGCCCCCCAGCTGGGTACTACCCCCACTGCTGCTGCTGCTGAATCACTTCAGTCATGTCCGACTCTGTGCAACCCCAGAGACGGCAGCCCACCAGGATGCCCCGTCCCTGGGATTCTCCGGGCAAGAAGACTGGAGTGGGTTGCCATTTCCTTCTCCAATGCATGAAAGTGAAAAGTGAAAGTGAAGTCGCTCAGTCGTGTCCGACCCTCAGCGACCCCATGGTCTGCAGCCTTCCAGGCTCCTCCATCCATGGGATTTTCCAGGCAAGAGTACTGGAGTGGGGTGCCATTGCCTTCTCCATAGAGAGGAGAAAACAGAGGCGCAGCTTCAGAGCCTACCCAAGGCCGCTTGGCAAAAGGGCTAAGCCAGCATCTGAGTCCAGGTGTGTGTGCTTCCAGAGTCTGCACATTTTCTGCTGTCTCCTGGGGGCGGGACCACGTTCCATGGATTAGCTTTTCACACTGCCCCACACACCGTTTGAGCATTAAGGTCCTCGCTGCCCTTTATCGAACGTTGTTACGCGCCAGGCGCTGTGTCAGGTGCCCATGGAAGATGTCACTCTGTTGAAACCTCTCAACATTCCTGCGAGTACCATCTGCTCATCCTACAGATGTGGAGGCTGAAGCCCAGAGAGATACAATTACTACGCAAAGTCTCACAGCCAGCCATGAAGCCAGGCCACTCCCTCCAGGGCCCCGATCGTGTCCTGCTTTTACTCTTGAAATACGCAAAACGATGTCAACTGCCTGAATCTAATTTTCTTTTTCTTTGAAGCAGTAAAGCCCTCTGTCCAATCCTCACAGACAGAGCACAGGAGGACAGAGGGGCCCAGGGGAGAGGGGCTCAGGCCCCCGGCAGCCCCGAGGTCCCGTGCGAAGCCCAGTTCTGATCCCCCTGCTCCAGCCCATCCTGGGCTCCTCCACGTGCTTGTCCCCCCTCCGCGCCACAGCTGGGGCGGTCACACCGCTAAGCTGGGCCTCGCCCAGGCTCTTCTGGTGTGGGATACTAACCTGTGGCACTGTTGCCCTGGTAACCAACATGTTATCTCGACTCACCGGGGAGGAAGCATTCTGGAGAACTAATATCCCTCTTCACCGAGTAGCATTTGAGCCTGCTTTTATCGAGTACTCACTCTCAAGAAGACTCCCACTCCAGTGTTCTTGCCTAGGAAATCCCACGGACAGAGGAGCCTGGCGGGCTATAGTCCATGGAGTTGCAAAGAGTTGGACACGACTTAACAACTAAACAACAACACTCTCTAGCAGGCTCTGCTTGAACAAAGGCTTCACAACTCACACTACCAACACAGCTCTGTAAGGAATGGTCTTTTTTACCTCCACTTTCCAAATGGGGAAACTGAGGCCCAGAGAGGTGGACTGACTTGCCCAAAAGGAAGCCAGCCAGCTCGTGGTGGAGCCAGGACCCAAACACAGGCACCTTGACTTCAGACCCTGTTCTCAAAACCACTGCTATGCACACTACGCCTATTACCAACCTCCTTAGAGGCTGAACAAAAGCAACGTAACACCAAGCATCACCTCCTCCTCGTGATTAGGAGGCACTCTGGTTATCTTCCAGCCTCCTGGACCTCCTGACAAACCTCCAGAACCACCTCAAGAGCCTCTGGCTCTAGAGCTACTCTGTTCCATACAGCAGCCACCACAGATTTTAAATTTTGGATTAAAGTAAAAATCGAGCTCCTTAGTTGCAGCGGCCACATGTCAGGCCCTCGACAGTCACATGCGGCTGGCTGGCAGCTCCCGCCCCGACAGGGCAGACAGGGCCCCTGATGGAGCACCTGTCACAGGGCAGGTTGATACTGACCACGCCTTTCTTTTTTGACTCAGTCTCTGCTGCCAACACTGTGTACACCTGACCCATCGATTTTGATCAGAGTGCCAGGAAGCGCGTAGCTTTCATGGGGCCCGACTTAGGACCAGAGGCCCCGCCCCCGCCACCTACCTAAATGGCACCGGACGCGGATGTTGGTGGGGCCGTAGTGCTCCGTGATGACGGTGCCGGGGCTCAGCACGGAGAGGCACGCGTTCCCAAAAACATTGTTGCCAATACAGGTCCGAAGGCTTCCCAGCAAGCGGTACGTCCGTGGGCACTTCCTGCAGTTCCGGGGGACGCAGACCCCCTGGTTGACCAAGTAAAAGGTGACCCACTCCCCGCTGGGGGTGCTGTTCATTTTCCAGCCCTGCGGGAGGCTGCAGTTTGAGAAGGCTTTATACAGGGTCTCGAACTCGCACAGGATGGTCTGGAAGTTGCGCTCCAGCAGCTCCACGTCGTGCTTCTGGGCCTCCCGCGAGAAGTAGGGCGCGGTGGGCAGGTCGGGCAGGAAGAAGACCTCCGGCTTCTGGATGGACGGCCGGCTACTGAGGTAGCGGCCCTGCTCGCGGATGCCCTTGTGGATGCGGCCCATGCCGGACCACGAGTAGCGCTTGGCGTACTCCTGCAGGTTGTGGTAGAGCTTCTGGTTGAGGCCCTCGCTGTGGCTGCAGCGCACGCACTCGGCCGACTGGCAGTACACGAAGCCGTTCTGCAGCCCCGCCGCGTCGGGGCCCTGCATCAGGGCGTTGACCGAGGCGTAGGCCCGGGGCTGCTCGCGGCCCACGTGGTAACAGTACCACACGAACAAGGCCATCAGGCAGGCCACGCTGACCGCCGCCGTGGTGTCGCAGTCCCGCACGGACTGGATGCCGGCGGCGATGCAGTCCCTCAGGCCATCCAGCGACCAGCCCCAGGCCACCAGCCACTCGAGCGACATTTTGGGGGGGAGCTGACGGGGGTCCGAAGCGAGGTCAGCCGAGGTCAGTCCTCGGGGGTCCCGAGGGCACCCACGCCGTGCAGCCTAGCGCCGGGGGCGGGGGGCGGCTGGGGCCGGCGGGGGCATGGCGGCCACGGGTCCTGGGCTGCTGCCGCGGGTGGCATGGACCGACCTCTGCGCCCACCGCTCCAGTCCCGGAGGGAGTCCCTGCGGGCGGCGGCGAAGGAGCAGCTT
Organism: Bubalus kerabau; assembly: GCF_029407905.1. Classification (NCBI taxonomy): domain Eukaryota; kingdom Metazoa; phylum Chordata; class Mammalia; order Artiodactyla; family Bovidae; genus Bubalus; species Bubalus kerabau. The sequence continues at coordinate 70,240,597 of NC_073639.1, read as the reverse complement.
GAGGTCGCCTTTAGAACGTGGGGCGGGTCACCGTGCAATGATTTTTTAGGCAATCCAAACCTGAGATTAAAAATAATAATAATAAACCGGCATCAATTTTTACACTCGGAAAAGTCCTCAACTAAAATGCAAAAAGCCCCAGATGGTTTTATCAGATCCCTGTTGGAAGAGGACACACTTCTCCTTTTGTGCATTCTTTCCCCATTTCCCAAAACCCTGGTGGTGTCTAATCTGGGTCAAGTACTGTTGGATAATTGCAGCAGTCCCATCTGTTTTGTCATCCTCAGGAGGAGCTACGATCCCCACTTTATGGATGAGGAAACTGAGGCTCAGAGAAGTCCTATAACTCACCCCAGTTCATGCAGCGGGGACAGGGACACAAAACCCATCTCACTTCAAAGCAGGATCTACTGCCATACTCTTGTAAAGAAGGCATGTAATAAATGCTGCTTCTCCCTAAATCTCTGTAATGGAACTTGCCCAACCAGGGACTGAACCCTCACCCTCTGCAGTGGAAGCTGGGAATCTTAACCACTGGACCAGGAGGGAAGCCAACTCTCTTGTAGTTTTTATTAAAGAGAAATCTGGATTCAAAAGCATCTTACAAATGGCAAAGGCACTTAAAACCTCATGTTCTCCATTTTACTTTCTCTTTCACAGCACTTCATCATTCTTGTTTATTTAATCTCTCTTCCCCTTCTGACACAGGCTGGGCTTAAATCAAGCTGGAAAAGCAAGTGGGCTCCCTGGGGTCAATCCGTGGCAGACACTGGACATTTTCTGTCTACTCGCTTGGGAGGCTACCTACTGGCCTCACCCATGGTATTATGAAGTGAAACGATGGATAGAATGAGGAGAGAGAAATAGAAACCCTTTCTGGTCTCTGCCTCCAAACCAGACAGAAGCGTTTTACCACGTAGCTCACTTATGTTTCGGGCCAATGTCTAGCACACTTATTATCCTAATAATCTAAAAGATGATCAGAGCCCAGCTGTCTCATTGCCAGTTGACACATATACACTATTGATACTATGTATAAAATAAACAGCTGATAGGAACATACTGTATAGCAGGAGAACCCTAACTAATGCACTCTGGTCACCTAAATGGGAGGGGAATCCAAAAGAGAGGGGATATATGTGTAAGTATGGCTGATTCATTTTCCTGTGCAGAAGAAGTTAACACAACATGTAAAGCAACTCTACTCCAATAAAACTAAAAACAAAAAAACCCAGAGATGTTTCCCAGTTGAAACTCTTTGCCCACCTTCTTTTTAATCAGATGAGAACAGCCAGGTCTATCTTCTACTACATGTGTAGTAACATTCCCTCATCTTGAGAATAATTCAGAAATTTTGTTTGGTACTACCCTCTCTCCGGAGAAGGCAATGGCACCCCACTCCAGTACTCTTGCCTGGAAAATCCCATGGATGGAGGAGCCTGGTGGGCTGCAGTCCATGGAGTCGCTAAGAGTCGGACACAACTGAGCGACTTTACTTTCACTTTTCACTTTCACGCATTGGAGAAGGAAATGGCAACCCAATCCAGTGTTCTTGCCTGGAGAATCCCAGGGACGGGGAAGCCTGGTGGGCTGCCGTCTATGGGGTCGCACAGAGTCGGACACGACTGAAGTGACTTAGCAGAAGCAGCAGCACCCTCTCTCCTCTCCCCCAGGAATAGGAGAAGGCAACTAACAAAAACAGGAAAGCTGTACCCTCCCCTTTCTCTGGGGACTAAATTTGGCCTAAGCGTTCTTGCAACATAGCAGAAAGGTTAAGAACCCAAACTGGGCAGGTCACTCCTCTAACTCTCAGTTTGCGCATCTGTGTCGAGGGGGATGACGGGTTGAAAGTGCTTATGATCAGGTCATCATCTAACGACTTCTGTGACATGTGGACTCCCATCTCTATGAGCCAGCAAACCAAAGGTGGGCCGTCAGGGAAAGGTACCTCAGCAGTGAGAATTCCAGCAGCCAGAGGTAAACTCTTGTTGCCACACACCTCAAGAGACTTTTTCATTTGTCTCCAGACATGCAGAGCTATTAAAATGAAAGGGAACCCTTAGCTTCTCCTTAACTCCCTACTTTTTATCTTCCCAGCTTAGGTTGAATCACTTGACTATGATATTTAGTAAGTCAGAAACACACATGCTGAATATTCATGGACATGTTTTATGTTTCTAGGAAAAATACAAGAGTAGGGAGGTTAGAAGCTAAATTTTTGTCCTCATGCGTCCTCCATTTCCTCACAGATTCAGGAGAAAGGGAAAGGCTGGGTCCCTGAATGGAAAAAGCCCCTCTCCAACCCCGCCCGGGCCCTGGTCCTCGCTTGGACCTCCCATCACTGGCAGCTGTTTCCTTTTAAATACCAAGGAAGGAAAATCGTGCAGAAAGGTGTTTTGCTTGCAAGCCTTCTCCCAAACAGAACCCCAGGATTCTTGAAATTCAGTGTGAAACTAACATCTGCATGATAATAAGCACTTTTACTAAAAGGATTTCCCCCCTCACTGAGCTGAAGCCCTAATTGGAACTTTTACACCGGGTCTCTCAGGAGGAAAGGTTTTTCTTAAAGGTTCCAAGAGTGAGATGATGATCATTTAACAAACACCTGTTAAGTGTTAGTTCCCATCAGCCTTGCCTACGGTTCAAATCAATCAAAATGAAGACCCCCAGGGACTGGGTGGATGACAGGGACTTCTCTCTTCTGGACACCTACACTGCTAACCCTCCCCACCCCACCCCCAGAAAGCCTCATTCTGTACAACGCCAGCCATGGACGCTCCCTGGGCTGAGCTCGAAACAAAACACAGCACAGGCTCCTGCTGCCCCAAACCCCAGTTTTGGACCCTGCTCACGAATTCACAAACAGTACCGAGAGCTCACGGAAGGACTCTTCACACCTGTCCCTTACTTTTAGCCAAACTATCCTGGCAGAACCTAAGCCCAGAGGTAGATTAACAAGCTCACAGCCAAAACGTGACACTTAAAGGAAACCTTCACCTTTGCAGGGTGATTGGCAGTTTATCAAGCACTGGTTTATTAACCATCTGACCCTCCTAGACCCCAGCCCTCCAGCTAGGAGGGCATGAATGTCAGCAAGCTCCATCCCTGCCCTCCCCACCTCCCACCCAGCTCTTGCCTCAGTCATTTCCAGCTTTCTTTGCACATCTGTTCCACTGCTGTCCTCCTCAGGGAGGGGGACACCTCATTGCTGTCCTTAGTTCAATAACTTCAGATCTTAAAAGTCACTCGGCTCTGGGGAATAGGGTCTGAATTTGTGGCCACTTTTGGGTGAACAAGTCCCATCAAACACAACTTCGGGTACAATGAATATCTAGGAAAGAGACTCAGCTCTAACCTGGTTAGTCCAGTTACATCACCAGTTCAAGAGGCTGCCCAGTGCTAAAGAGCTTCTGCTCACTCTCAGGGTATGGTCAGGCCACCCTAGAAGACCTCCAAGGAGCATGGCAAGAAGCGTGATGCATGTAACCAGGAGCCTGCCCAGGGCCAGCCCTCTGCTGCGGAGAACCCCAGACCTCTCCTCCTCACTTTCTGGGCCAGCTTTTTCAGTACCCACCCACTCAGGAGACTGGGGGGAAAGGGGAGGACACAGGATAGGTTAAGACAGATGGTGACCACCAGGAGGGCAGGGGCGGGAGAGGATGAGGAATGGGACGATGACGAGAGTATTGACAGGAAAAGTGGGTGATTAGGGAAGACGGCTTAAGGTGATGCCTCATGGGACAGGTGAGGGAGGGTCACCACGGGAAACGGGGAAAGTGGGCGATGCACAGGGGTCGGGGGAGGAGAGCAAGCCCAGGAAAAGGACCAAGGAGGATGGTCACCGAGGAGGGTGATGCGGGTCGGGGGTGTGAACACGGCGGACAGGGTCGCCAGGGGCCACAGGGAGGAAGAGGTGGATGCCCGGGCCGCGATCACTGCCGAGGCGGTGGCGCTCAAGCACGTAGCGAGCGCTGGGCGGCGGGGGGCCCCTCCGCGGGGCCAGGATGCGGGGCGCTGAGCATCCTCGGAAGCCGCACCGCCGGGCGTGGGGACCGTGGGCCTGCAGCCGCCCGGCCCCCGCCGCCTCCTCCCCGTCTCGCAGGGATCGGCCCAGCCGCGCCGCCCTCCAGCCCCGCAGCCCCGGGAGACCCCCGCTTACCTGTGCCCGGGCACGCGGGGCGGAGGGGGCGGCCGCTGGGGCCGGGGCGACGCCGCCGCCCGAGGGCGCGGACGCCTGGACGCCCCCTGCCCGCGCCGCGGAGCCGCCGGAGCTGAAGCCGGAGCCGGAGCCGGAGCCGAGCCGGTCCCCTCGCCGGTGCCGACGCCGCGCTGCGCTCCGCGGGGACCACAACTCCCACAATGCCGCGCGCGGCCGGGCGGCTCGGGGAAGGGGCGCGGGCGGGGCGGGCGCGAGGCGGCCTGCGGGGTTGGGACCGAGACCCCCGGCGCCCGGCTGCGCCCTCTACGGGCGCGGGGTCACCCGGGGCCCCGACCGCGAAGCCTGCCTCGCGTGGCTTTCGCGGGCGCGGCCGCGGCCCGGAGAGGGGAGACGCACTGCCCACCCGGCCCCAGGGCGCGCGCAGGCGGGGCGGCCGGGCGTTAATTCCCCGCTGCCGGTTCTCCCTGGGTGCCCCTGTCCGTTCTCCCTCCCTGGTCCCTCTCTCTCTGCTGTCTGGTACTCTCCCTCCTACATTTGCCCCTCTCCTCTCTCCCACCTTCCCTCCCTCACTTCCTCATGCCCCTGACATGACACCCTTCTTTCCTTGACGTATTGATTCATCATACACTTATAAGGCCTCTTAGGCCCTTGGAATGAAACCGCAAATCAGACAAGATCCTTAGTTATCATGGAAAGTGCATTCGTTCTATCATTACTGGGCAACCTCTCTGGAGAATGGCAACCCACTCCAGTATTCTTGCCTGGAGAATCCCATGGACAGAGGAGCCTGGCGGGCTACAGTCCACGGGATCGCAAGAGTCTGGACACGACTTAGAGACTAAACCACCACCACCACCACCACCCTCTATGGGGCTGACCCCTGCTGCTGTCCAGGGAGCTCCGACAGGGCCCCTGCCTACAGGGAGTCACCATCTAGCCAGGGTAGGGGGATGCCCAAGTGATCACAGGGGAAGTGAAAGTCGCTCAGTCGTGTCTGACTCTTTGTGACCCCATGGACTATACAGTCCATGGAATTCTCCAGGTCAGAATACTGGAGTGGGTAGCAGTTCCCTTCTCCAGGGGATCTTCCCAACCCAGGGATCGAACCCCCATCTCCCACATTGCAGGTGGATTCTTTACCAGCTGAGCCACCGGGGAAGCCCCAAGTAATCACAGGTACAAACCCACAATCACCTACCAGGCTGAATGGTACCAGGACAAAGGCCAGGACAGGAGGAGGGTGCTTAACAGCAGGGCGGAATGCGGGGGTGGAGGCCCCAGGGACACCTCTCTGAGCAAGGGGGTGTTTGACGGAAGACCTGTGCAAGACAAATAAGCCTACAGGGGCCACAGGTCGGGTCATTTGACTGGCACCAGGGAAACTGTGCACAGGTAGGTTGTGGGAACACCAAATGGGACTGCCAGCCCACAGTCCATCCGTTCTGTCCCAGAACCCACCTCTCACCTCACCACCGCCCCAGAATCCACCTCTCCCTGTCCCAGAATCCACCTTGGTCATTCCTAGAACCCACCTCTACTGATTTCCAGAATCTTCACCTCTTTCATGTCCCAGAATCCATCTCACCCTTGTCCAGGAACCTACCTCTACTGTGTCCCAGAATCCACTTGTCTCTCTCAAAAACCACCTCTAACCATCTCTATTAGAGCCCCAAATCCACATCAATTGTGCCCCAGAATTTACCTTTGCCATATCTTAAAATCCACTTCATCCCTGTCACCTCCCCACTTTTCTTAAGTCCATGGGAGGAAGAACTTTTTTTTCACCTCTTTTATTCTACTAAAATAAACCAAGATGCATACATTGGGAAACTGTAAAATGCATCCAGATTTGCTCCAAGTGTGGGTAATCGACACGGGTATCAGATTTAGAAACATTAAACATGTTGTATCTTTTCACTGCCAGACTCGCAATGGTTGAGCCTGGGTAGGGTGGAGAAGAAGAGGGGAGGGTATTTGGTGCCTCTCACGTTCAGAAAGTTGTTCAAATTTAGACTTCTCCAAAGACACATATATTCAGTCACTGCATCACCCTGACAAGGATGAAAAAGAAAACTATTTCTTCATAGTTGTAAATGTGTGTTCCATTACTGGACCACACCATCTGTAGTACATTATGAATTAATATGGTCTATAAATCTCATAATTATCTTTGACCAGTGCAATTATATAGCTCTGTATTTGTTAAGAGTATTTATTTGTTCAGTGGCGACATTACCATACACACATTCTGCTAACCCTGCTTGACATTCTTTCCTCTGGGAGATCCTGGAAGGTGAATTCCCCCACGGAAAAGGGTATCAGGCCTTCCAAAGGGGGCTTTTGGGTGAAAGCTCCAGATGAATTGTCACTGCACTAACGAGGAGTTGAGATGAAGGCCAAGTGCATGTAAATTGCCTGTCTTCAGCCTGGCTGTCACCAGCACCCCGCCTCCTCTCCCTGTCATCTCTAGGGCAGTCATTCCCGACCCACTCTCAGGCTGCATGCCCTATCATTATGCCATCTCGTATACTTGTGGGGTCCACCCAGCTCCCTCCTCCTATAGATGGAGTCACTAGGGGTCCAGACAGAAAACATGCCTTGCTCAATCAAGGTCACAGCAAGTCAGTACGGGGATATGTAGACCCTCAACAAATACTTGATTGGTGCATGAAACAAACGGGTATAGTCACTTTATAGAGCAATTTGGTAGCATTTGCTGAAACAAATATGTATACCCTAAGAACCAGTAATTTCACCACTCTATATGTACCCTAGAAAAATCCTAGCATAAAGGAACAGTTACATTTTCAAGTTATATAACACTGTGCAGCTATTAAAAAGAGCTACATGTATGTATGAAAATATAAAGCTCCTGAACAAATGATAAAGCCAAAATAAGAATTATATAAGCAGTATAATTTCATTGACATAATACACACAAATACAACACAAAACATCATGGTGTCTGTGGATACATACACATATTTATGTAAAGGGAGGATAAAAGCACTGGAAGAAAACCCTAGTATCTTCTCCTTTTTAAAACCTGAAATAACAGAACTTCCCTGGTGGTCCAGTGGTTAAGAATCTGCCTGCCAATGCAGGGGACATAGGTCTGATCCCTGGTCCAGGAAGATCCCACATGCTGCAGGGCAGCTCAGGCCTGTGTGCCGCCAGTACTGGACCAATGCTCCAGAGTCCAAGCGCCACAAAAGAAGCCACAGTAACGAGAAGTCCCTGGAACCAGAGAGTAGCTCCCGGTTCCTGCAACTAGAGAAAGCCCGCATACAGCAACAAAGGCCCCTTTTTTTCCCAGGCAAATGCTATGCATTTGCAAACATACACAAGTATTTTAACTTTTAAAAAAAAGAAAAGACACAGAGGTTCATTCTCATCACTCCTACCCAACACTGTACTGGGTCTTCTCACCAGAGCAATAAGGCAAGAAAAAGAAATAGGAGGTATTGGGGGGAAAAATTATTCATAGTAGCAACAATACAAAACTGTAAAGAACTCAGCAATGAATTTAACTAGAATAGGGAAGATAAAAAAGTGAAATAAAAGTATTGAAGGGCACAGAATAAATCGTGAATAATGACAACGTATGCACAAATTCACGGATACCAAAGAGATGACATCACAAAACTGTCAGCTTCCCTGAATGATCTATACAATTTAAATCAGTTTTTATGACAGTCTCCCTATTTTTTGTGCAACAAGATAATCTGATCTTAAAAAGTTCATAGAGAAAAAAAGCAAAGGGCCAAGAAAGCAGAAGACAAAATGAAATTACCTAATAAAAGATAAGCCAGGGATATGAGCAGGCAAGTCACACAAGAGGAAACACAAGCAGCCAATAACCAACTGGGAAGGTCGAGCATGCCCTCTGCCCATGAGGGAAAGACAAACTAAAACCACAATGAGACACTGCTCTGCTTTCATCATGCTGGTCAAAAAAAAGGCCAGCTGATGCCAAGTACTGGTGAGGCTGTAGAGCAACGGTGCTCTTGTATACTGCCGGTGGAGCGTACATTTGCACGCGCACTTGGCCCTCTGTCAGAAACTCTGAAGGTGTGCACAGCCCCCAGGGCTGCCATGCTCCTGCCATGCTCCTTCCTGGCATATATACGCTCCAGGGCACTGATGTTGAAACGGAGGTTTCCACTGGTGGTTGCAGAATTTATACAGTGAGTCATGACCGCAGTTTAAAATGATGAAATAGCTAAGACAGTTGTCTTCTGTTTTTTTAGCTAAGACAGTTTTTTTTTTTTGGAAAGCATCCTAAGAGTACTGTGTATCTGTGTACGTGTGAGTGTTGCACTGGGTCTCAGCATAACATGCATTTCTGATAGCTGGTGGCAGTCAGGTCAGCTTGAAAGCCTACCCGCTAGAGAAGTGTTCAGGGTGGGAGGTGTACAGGAATGTACACTACAACATTTTGTGAAAAACTGGAGGTGGCAAGCATTCACGGGAGGAAAGTGTACACATAAATTCATACAAACAAATATGATGCAGCAGTTAAAGTGCTCGAGACAGAGCTCAATGTTTCACCATGGATAAATCTCCAAAATATAAAGTTGAGCCAGAAAAGGAAATTGTAGATAGTATGCATAGGATGATAGAGATGCTAAGTGTGAACTCATGCAAAGAATGCTGTTTAGGAAACATACATATATTTTATATGTTATATATGCATGCATAGATACATATTTGTGCTCACAGAAAATGTATATATTAATATATGTATTAATAGTAAAAATCTTGCATGGGGACAATTAATGCAAATTCAGGGGGAGTTACTTCTGAGGAGGGAGTACAGAGGAGAGGAGAGGAGAGGAATTGGGGCAAAGGGTACATGGTGAGAAGGGCTTCAACAGTATTTTTAATATGTTATTCCTTTACAAAAACCAAGGGCTTCCCAGGTGGTGCTAGTGGTAAAGAACCTGCCTGCCAACGCAAGGGACATGAGAAGGTTCAATCCCTGGGTCGGGAAGATCCCCTGGAGGAGGGCATGGCAACCCACTCCAGTATTCTTGCCTGGAGACTGATGCTGAAGCTGAAGGCCAACTCATTGGAAAAGATCCTGATGCTGGGAAAGACTGAATGCAGGAGGAGAAGGGTGCAACAGAGGATGAGATGTTTGGATAGCATCACCAACTCAAGGGACATGAGTTTGAGCAAACAACGGGAGAGAGTGAAGGACAGGGATCGCAAAGAGTCTAATATGACTTAGCGACTCAACACCACAAAAACCAAAGCAACAAAGCAAAATGTTAAGATTTTCTAAAAGTGAGGGGTGGGTCCATAAATGTCCTGTCATTCCCTATGAATGTTTAAACTGTTATACAATTATAAATTATAAGGAGGCAATCTGATTAGGTAAAACAAACTTTGCTTTTAAATGTTTGGTTTGCAAGTTTCCAAAATGACCTGAGCTACTGGGAGATTTTCCAGAACAGCTATTTCAACTGTTTCAGCTTGGAGGTTCCTAGTAACACAGTAAGGGCCAGAAGAGGGGCCGAAGGGAGTGGGGTGACAGGCACGTACCCGGGGTGTCTTAGCTACTTGCCTCTGAGCAGCTGGCTTTTCATTAGCTTCCATTTTGGGGCACCAAAAGATCCTAAGACTAAAATAAGTTTGTAAACCATTGCCCTGCTGCTGCTGCTGCTAAGTTGCTTCCGACTCTGTGCGACTCCATAGATGGCAGCCCACCAGGCTCCCCCATCCCTGGGATTCTCCAGGCAAGAACACTGGAGTGGGTTGCCATTCCCTTCTCCAATGCATGAAAGTGAAAAGTCAAAGTGAAGTCGCTCAGTCGTGTCCGACTCTTCATGAACCCATGGGCTGCAGCCTACCAGGCTCCTCCGTCCATGGGATTTTCCAGGCGAGAGTACTGGAGTGGGGTGCCATCGCCTTCTCCGCTACCCCAAATAAAAGGTAGGAAGCACTGGGAGCAGGGTTGGGAGGAAGGATTGGGAGTTCGAGGTTAGCAGATGAAAACTCGTATATGTAGGATGGATGAAGAGAAAGGCCCTACTGTCTAACACAAGGAACTAGATTCAATAAATATCCTGTGATAAGCCATAATGGAAAAGCATAGGAAAAAAGAATATATATGTAAAACTGATTCATTCTGCTGTAGAGCAGAAATTCACACAACATTGTAAATCAACTGTACTTCAGTGAAAAAAACAAAGCTACAAGGCTTTGCTGTGGACACTATCAGGATAAGCCTGAGGCAGAAATCCTATAGGGAATGAGTTTGCGTCTCCCCAAACGGCTTGATCACACTGGATGATACACTCTGGTTGGGGAGCATATACGGAGGAGTAACTCTTATCTGCCCAGAAAGCAAAGCCACACTTCCGTTTCATCAAATGCCTAATGGGCTTCAAGAACACATCTAAATCACCTTGAGCAGATCCAATAAAGTGCTGCTAACATCTCCTTTGTGTCTGAACAGACGGTGAACTTCCTGCTTACAATGCAAAGAGGGAGAAGCAGATGTGAGACTGCTGCTTGTGAAGCCCAGGAGAGCACGCCGTAGACACTGGACTTCCAGTGAATTCATCAGAATTTCTTCCCAAAGCCAACACCCGTTTCTGCCACCATCTTCCACTGGGTCACCCCGCCCTTGAGCTGACTCACTGCCTTCATCTGGACCACTCCAGTCATTCCCCCATCTCCAGAGGCTTTGAAGGGTAGGCGTGAGAACCTACCGGTCTCTGTGATGGAAAGACAGACATCAGAAGCATGACTGGGTTCATAAGCTCTTTAAGAGAACAAGCCACTCTACCCAACCTGGAATAGACTTCAACCTCTAAATGGACTTCAGTGGGTTTTGCTCCCTTTCCCACCTTTAAGAGCCCTTCTTGGTGGTCATCAACTGTGATCAACATAGGCTTCCATGTCTGCACCCAGTGGGGGTTGATATTAAAATTATTTAACAACCAGCACACCATGGCAGCAACCATCAGAATGGATACAGACTATCAAAACAACAGGCACAGCCAGACCAATGCCTACAGACCCGCAGCAGCCTCAGACCAAGTGGTAGAGAAATCTTATCTTTGTGGAATTTCATCCAGCAGCAGAGACATCTTAAAGCTCCCAGCTAGAATGGAGAAGCATCTTCTTGTTCAGAGCCCACTTTTCTACATTCCCAACAGTAGGAAGCCGTACTGCCCATCAGCTACTTCCAAGCTCTGGGAAGTCACCTGAGAAGACTATTCAGCACAGGATTATTGAACATACACTCTGTGCTGTGTCCACTGAACACTCAGCAGTAATCAAGTATCGGTGGCCTCTGGGTTAAATCCAGCACAAAGGTATGTTCAGTGTGGCCTGCATGGGCCTTTAAAAAATTGTCAGTCTGAAGACAGAAGACCTAAATAGACACTTCTCCAAAGAAGACATACAGATGGCCAACGGGCCCATGAAAAGATGCTCAGTATTGCTCGTAATTACAGAAATCAAAACTACAATGAGGTATCATGTCACACTGGTCAGAATGACCATCATCAAAAAGTCTGTCAAGAATAAATGCTGGAGAGGGCGCAGAGAAAAGGGAAGCCCTCCCACATCGCTGGTGGGAATGTAAATTGGTACAGCCACGGTGGAGAACAGTGTGAAGGCTCCTTAAAAAACTGAACTCAGAGCTATCCCATGATCCGGCAGTTTCTCTCCTGGGCACATATCCTGCAAAACTCTAATTCGAAAAGGAACATGCACCCCAGTGTTCACAGCCACACTATTCACAACAGCTAAGACAGAGAAGCAGCGTAAGTGTCCATCAACAGATGAATGGATAAAGAAGATGTGCCACATACACACTCACACAATGGAATGTTAATCAGCCACAAAATGAATGGGATAATGTCAACTGCAGCTACATGGATGGACCCAGACATTATCATCCTAAGTCAGTAAGACAGAGGAAGACAAATAACCATACAATGGAATCTAAAATATGATACAAATGAACTTAGACTCACAGACATAGAAAGCAAACTGAAGAGTTCCCAAAGGGGAAGGATAAACTAGGAGTTTGAGAGGAACAGATACACACTACTGCCCATAAAATAGATAAACAAGACCTACTTTATAACACAGGGAGCTATACTCAATATCCTGTAATAACCCATAATGGAGAAGAACCTGAAAACCTGTGTGTGTGTGTGTATAAATCACTTTGTTGTACACCAGAAACAGAACATTGTAAACAACTACACTTCAATTTAAAAAATTGTCAACTTTAAAAAATTAGGAGACACCACGTGCAAACCTGGATTTCCAGCTTCTTTTGAAAACAAAACAAAACAAAACCTGCGATTTCTGGCCACCTGGGGCCAGATTTCAGCAAAACAGCAAACAGGCTGGTAGGAGGCTTGCTGCAGGCACCCCCAGTGTCGCTGCTCCCAGGACCAAGGAGGACAGTCATGCGCTCCCATCACTGACTCTGCACTGCGTGTTTTTATACTAAGAACTAGTCCCTGCTTTCATGTCTCTGTCAAAAGTGGGAAAACAAAAGCCAGACCGAGAGAGCTGAATGATTTTTATTAGCCTTGGCCTCCTTCCTTGTTTATGTTACCTGACATGTTCCGTAGGCACTTGAGTTTGTAGCTCCCGGACCACAGCGATGCCAAAAAAAAAAAGACCTTTAAAAAATGAATTTCTGCCTCTGAGAACTTGCAGGAGTGAGGATTAAACTTGACAAGCTTCGGAGCCGGCAGAGGGGAGGAAGGAACAGTGAGTGCAAAAGGCTTACAAGTGTGAACAATCTGGGCATGTTTACAAGTGGACACAGGGTGGGATGAATTGGGAAATTCAGATTGACACGTGTGAAGCAGATAGCTAGTGGGAACTTGCTATAAAGTTCAGGGAGCTCAGCCGGGTGCTCTGTGATGACCTAGATGTGTGGGGGGTGGGGGTGGCAGGGAGGAGCAGGAGGGAGGGGATGTTTTATGCATATGGCTGACTTCACTTCACTGTACAGCAGAAATTAACACAACATGGTAAAGCGATGACACTCAAAGAAAGAAATGGCAGGAAGCCCACGTGGCTGGGGGAAGGGAGGGAGAGTGTGGAGGGAGAGGGGTTTGGAGAGAGAGCAGGCTCAGATCTTTTAAGCCCTGGGAAGGAGCTTGGGTTTTATTCTAAGTGGCCTGACCTGGGTTCTGCTCAACACCACGCAGGTTCTTGAATGAGTCTTGGTTACTGGTCCTTGTAGATCACGGTAGGTCAGGGTGGTGCCAACAGCAGGGGAAGAGGAGAGGTGGGTCAAAAGATACCCAGTTCACCCTCCAGGAAAAGGAAACCACATCCCAGCGTGGATGAGGAGCTAGGCTCAGGCTCAGGGTCTGCCGACAAGGGCTATCTATGGCCAGATGTCTCCAACTTCAGGGCAGAAACGCCTCCTGGTTCCAGGAAGCCCAGGGATGCAAGCAATAAAAAAAACTTCAGGATCTGGTTTGGAAGATAAGCTACTTGGATGCGGACTCAGAACTGCCGAGATGGAGTGAGAGGCACATTCGATTGGTCCGGAGTCCCTCGAGAGATGGCCCTGATCTGGTCTTACTGGAATCTGCAACTCCTATAAAATGCTGCCCGGGGCATGACTCACAGAGGTGATGTCCAAACCACTGCCTCCATCCCGGCCCCCCAGGCTCCTCCCTCTTTCTGCAGCTGCAACCCGAGAGGCCTCTGCTCCCTCCAGGGAGGGGCCCTGGGACCTGGCGTCAGCTTCCTTGCCTGGCCAGCTGCCTCTGCACACTGCAGGTCACCCGGATGTCCTGGATTTCAGGGCAGAGCAGCATGTTGGGAGAGTCCAGACAGCAGAAGTCTCCTCGTCTCAGGTCAGGTTCCTAGAGGGAGCAGGTGAGCATGCAGAGACACAGCTGGAAACCACCTGGGTCACTGTTACAGGCTCCTACTCAGTAAATAAGCCTAGGGTGGCTCCTCAGACCTAAGTCATCTTTGCATTTCTTATTAACGAGTTTGGTTTTCATGCACCTGGGAATCTGCAACAGCCTGAACCAGATGCATGGGGGTTTAGTTGAGGGTTGTTTTTTTTTTGCAAGCTTCTATTTTGCTGTCTTTTGCTCTACATTTCCCCCTTGCTTCTACCTGTCTGAGGTAGTCATTTAACAGCCCTACCAGATTCTATCTAGCTGATTCCATGGTGGTGTGAGAGGGTGGCTGGGTCACGACATGTTATCAACTCATCCTACTGGTCGACACATACGCCCTCCCTAGAACTGCAGGGCTGTGTATTCCAAATTCCTCGGAGTCTTCAGATGGCAAAGTTGTCATGGTTTTTCTTAACCTGAGATGCACTGTTGGGAATTTTTTTTTTTTTTCTTTACAAACTCACACTGCATTTGGTGGGAAAAAGCAAGGAGCTTTAGACTCAGATTCAGGTTTGAATGCCCAACTCCATCCATCACTGGTTGTGTGGCCTTAGACAGGGGTTACCTGAACTCCCTGAGCCTCAGATGTCCACCTGACAGGCTAAGTACCAACCTCATGGTATGGCTAAGGACTCAGTGGGGTGACATGAATCCCTTATACAGTCAGCTTTAGGGGAGATCCAAAATATCAGCGTCCTCCTGCCCCCAGCCTTCTTATTCCCACATTTCAACCCTTTTCATCCAGGCTGCTGCCCTCAGGATCTCGCTTAACCACAAGAGGAGTTGCTGTGATCACACAGTTCATTGCCCTTCACAGACTCCAGTAATCCTCAGAGCTTCAGCCAGCATGGAGCCCTTGCCAGGCCTTCTTTTTTTTTTTTTTTTTTCCTTGCCAGGCCTTCTAAAGGCTGTGTCCTACAGAGTGCGATGTTTGGAGCACCATGTTGATTTGAGAAATTGGAAATTCAGAGCGATGGATTGGAAGCACAGGGGGTAGGGGGGATGTGGAAGAGACTTGGGGGATCAGAAAGGGCTGTGAAAAACCATGGGACCTGCTGAGAATAGCAACGAACAAGCCTGATGAGGCCGGGCAGCAGGTGCTGGAGAGATCTACCTGGCATACAAGAAGGAAGCCTTCATACCGGCCAATGAATGAACTTGGGAGGATGAAGAAGAAACTTGGGGAATGGGCAAACCAGCCAGCAGCCTCAGGGCAGTTAGAAGGATTGGGTTTTTGCTCAAATGCTACTGATGAAAGAGGACCTCCTTGGCCTGGGACATACAACAGCCCTTGAGTTGATGCCCTGCTGACTTCCCCGCAGTGCTTACCACCATATTGCATATTCATTGTCTATTTATTGGTTTGGCTCCTCCACTACGATACAAGCTCCAGAAGGGCAGGGACACTTGGTCTCTCTTGTCCTCTCCTGCATCTCCAGCTCCTAGAACGGAGCTTGGCACACTGCAGAGACTTGGTACCTACATGTGAATATGTATGTGACTGAATACATGAGAGCCATCAAGGAGATGGGTGGGGATGGGAGGACCCTGGAGATAGATTTGCCATGGTTCTCAAACTTAGGATGTCTCAGGATCACTGGGGCTGGGTTCAAATGGGGATTGTTTGGCCCTGTGCCTGACCAGCTCAGTCTGGGGGTCTGCATTCACCAGCTCTTCAGACTGTTCTGAGGACCTCAGATGTTTTGAGGGCCCCACTGAGAAAGCCTGGACTTGCCTTAGAAGCTGCTGGATTTCCCCCCGTCACTCTCCCTCCTGGAACAATCTTCCCTGAACTCATCTCAGAATCACTTTGTGCTATCCAGGCTCTCGCCTTAAACAGCTCTTCTATATACACATCTTGATCCGTCACCTTGGGGAAGCCCACCCAGAGTAACTTGAAGCAGCAGCAGCAAGAGCTTTCTCCAGATGGTTCCATTCCCAGATGATGCTCCTGGGCTCCCCACACACTCCTGCCTACGAATTCTACTTGCCGGCACACTATGAAAATTAGTTATTTTCACCTTTAGCTGTTTGCTATTCAGTACTTCATGGCTTCCGGGATCTTATTTCTCAGTGAATTTCTGTGTCTGATCTGCCCATGGTAGAGAGCACCCTTGGATGACAGGGACTGCCACTTTTATTTTCCGTCTTTCCCTGAGTGCCAGCTGTCTGAGAGGATGCTCCGTGAATGCTCTTACCTCAGTGGCCGATTAGCAGCCATGGCCAGGCAGTGCCCAAGTGCCTGGGACGTGAAAATGATGATAAGGGCGATAACAAGAGCAGCTTCTTAGCTGTGCAGCCTCTGAGCGCCTTCCTTTCCAGAGGACCGGCGACTTGGTAGAAGAGGAATTTTCCAATTGTTATGTAACTTTCACTGTTTCTTCCCTACTCTTTGGCTTTCTTTCCTGCCCTGATAACGTGATCTGTCCCTAAAGGAATTTAATCATTTAGCCTTAAGAAAAATATGCCCACAGTGTGAATCTTTTGGTGGATGTGGAGAGCTGGAACTTTGCAGGCAGAACAAACAGGGCGCTAATACCTTCACCTCTGCTGACTCACCTTCCACTGACAGCAGAAATCGGCAGGACAGATGGCTCTGGCCCTCTGCATTTGTGGAAATGTTATTTCACTTCTGTGCCCGTTGCTCATCATAAAAGCAACGGCAAAAATAATGAAAGGGCCACCATGCCTGGCCGTCAGTTGTTGCTGGTGGGGTGATGTATGTATGTATGTATACACGCATGCATGCATGTGTTGCACCAAACAGTCTGATCTTTCATGAACATGCTTCCGACACTCCTTCAGTTATTCCTCCCAACCCCAAACCAAAGACCCCTCCTGGCTCCTGTCTCCATCGCTGGCCCCCACCACAACCCCCCAGCACCCTTGTTTTGAGTATTAGAAGCCAACTCTGATTTCCTTCCACTCGCAAGTGCTTGCTGCAGCTGGTGGACATGGCCCCCACCATCTCTCCCACCAGCATCCCACTTTCCCATTCTCTTGGTTAGTGTGGCAATTCCCAGCTTCACCATTCCCCAGTCAGTATCCCCCCCATCCATTCACCCGGTATATCACTGACAATTTCGGCTTTCTAAAGCAACTTCTGAGCTTCCCTGATAGCTCAGCTGGTAAAGAATCCACCTGCAATGCAGGCGACTCTGGTGCGATTTCTGGGTTGGGAGGATCCACTGGAGAAGAGATAGGCTACCCACTCCAGTTATTCTTGGGCTTCCCTGGTGCCTCAGCTGGTAAAGAATCCGCCTGCAATGTGGGAGACCTGGATTTGATCCCTGGGTTGGGAAGACTCCCTGGAGAAGGGAAAGGCTACCCACTCCAGTATTCTGGCCTGGAGAGTTCCATGGACTATATAGTCCATGCAGTTGCAAAGAGTCGGACACGACTGAGCAACTTTTTCACTTTCAAAAAATCCCTGGTTTCAAAGCCTCACAATGTACCCATGGAAAAGATATGCAGATTCATTGGCTTGGTTGTCAAGTCCTTCCAAGGGAGCCCCAACCAACCTGGACACACTCATCCCCTATCCTCCGGCATCGGTATTTTCACAGGTCATCTCTACGTCCAGGGCTGCCCTCCTTCATTGTCATGTCTGTAGAAACCCCGTTCACTACGCCAAGCCTCACATCATGACCATCAGTGGGTGCGTCAGTTTAGTCAATCCTCACTGTTGTTGAGGGCTCCAGGCACGGCGCTAGGTGCTGGGGATTACAAAGATGAAAAAAGCATGGCCCCTGCTCTCAGCAGAGGTCACAGTCTAGTAGAGGAAAGCGACGAGGGAGCAGTCAGTAAAGCTGCTTCAATAATTCAGATTTCTGTGTAAGCAGAGAAAAGAGGCACCTGACTTTGACCTTGCTTGTGGGGCCAGGATGGTGGGAAAGGAGGGAAGCAGATATGGAGGCAGTGATCCGGGGGCAGTCAGGTGAACATGAGAGGGTGGCCCAGGAGCCCAGGAAGGAGACGAAGCAAGCACAAGGGGCTGACGGAAGCCCAGCCAGGTGGTCTGTCACCGGGGACAGCTGGGAACAGGCAGCACAGAAACCCTGGGCCTCAGCCAGTTCGCTGGAGAGGGGAAGCAATGGGAAGTGTCTCCTGGCTCTGGATGCTCACTGGTCAAAGTTTATCCCTTGGGGATCTGAGTTTCCATCGAGGCCTCTCAAGAAGCTTCTGGGGAGATCAGATCCCAGGTCCTGCTACAGGAAGCTTCAGCCAAGCCTAGACATGATGGGAGGTGCAGTCTCCACGAGGCTGGTGTGCCTGCGGACCTGGGTACCAGAGCTGCTGCGGCTCCTACATGGCAAGTGCAGTGGACGGCGTGCCTGATTCCAGCCTCACTCGGGAGGTGGTGGGGGGCAGAGGTGGAGGGGGGCAAGGAAGTCAGCAATGGGGGCCGTGGAGACGGGTGATGGCAGCTGGGCTTTCCAGGAAGCAGAGCATCAGTTCTGGGCAGTACCATCCACCTCTTGAATTCTCATTTATACTTATGCCTTCTCATGATATCTGGCTTCCAGAACATAATGCCTGGTCTCTTTTAGAAAACGAAGCTACCACATGGAAGGTAGATTTCAAGAAGGCAACTCTAGGGGGCAGAGAGATTAGCTAGGCGGCAACTGCGATTATCTTAGTAAGGGATGATAAGCATCTCAACTACGATGGTGGCAGTGGTGATGGAGAGGAAAAAAAGAACCTGGTAGATATTTGGGAGGCAAAATGAACAAGATTTGATGGCTGATGGAAATGGGGATCTTATGGACTGCATCGTGCCCCCTCAATTCATATGCTGAAGTCTTAACCCCCAACATGATGGTATTTGGAGATGGGGGTCTTGGTAGGCAATTAGATTTAGATGAAG
This sequence comes from Bubalus kerabau, assembly GCF_029407905.1. Lineage (NCBI taxonomy): Eukaryota > Metazoa > Chordata > Mammalia > Artiodactyla > Bovidae > Bubalus > Bubalus kerabau. The sequence goes on along the minus strand of NC_073639.1, from coordinate 70,221,663 downwards.
TCACAAGGGCAGGCCCCTCATGATGGGATTAGTGCTCTTATAAGAAGAGACACCAGAGAGCTAGCCCTCCTCCTCTCTCTCTGCCTGTGAGAACAGAGCAAGAAGGTGCCTATCCATAAGTCGGGAAGAGAACTCTCACCAGAATGCAACCATGCTGGCACTCTGATCTAGGACTTCTAGACTCCAGAACTAATGGGAAAATAATTTTCTGTTGTTTAAACCACCCAGTGTATGGTACTTTGCTATGAAAGCCTCAGCTGACTAATACATGGAGGTTGATGGAGAAGAAGGAATTAAAGTTGATTCCAAGGTTTCTATCTTGGGTAACTGGAAGGAAAGGTGGCAATTTCAACTTGTGAAATGGAGAAGGCAGGGAACAAGGCCACTGGTTTTGAACGACCCAAACAAAACCCAAAGGCCAGAATAGGAGGATGCAGTTGACACGTTTTTATATCATAAGAGAAATTTCAAAAATTCTCATTTGTCTAATTCTTTTTTGAATCTATTTTTGAAAAATTAATTAAAGGAGATGAAAAGAAAAATCTCATCTTCTGGTATGCCAACCTGACAACGGTTAAAGAAAAGCATTATCTTTCATTTCACGTTACCACCTTACAGAGTGGATTTAAAAAGTAGATATATAATCATCCCAGTTGCTGAGCTCTTTTTTAGCTCAGAGAGTAGGAGGTAGACAGGCATGCAAGAGGCTCATTTAGCAAGTGTATTCCCAGTTATGTTGCTGCATTGTCCTGTGGAGATTTAAACTCTGAGAACAGCAAATAGGCTTGCTGTCCATAACAAAGCCACGTCTGAAGTCAGGAGCCCGTGGATCATGAATCTGCTTCAGCCAGTATCTCCCTGGGACTGATTTCTAAAGGGCAGAATCAAGACAGCATGCTGGGATCCACAAACGCTGTCAAGCTTTTCTTATTATCATTTCTCTTCCATTGTCTTCTTTGCCAAGTTGTGCTATTGTTTCTCTTTCAAATCAGGTCTTAGAAAAACACATTACAGGGACAGTTTTGGACATCTTGAAATTTCCAGCAGCTCTTTCCGTAAGTGCTGCTCTGTTCCCATGGCAACCAGCAATGTTTTGAAGAGGCAGTGACAGGTTCAGCACAAACCAGCTACCATGGGGAGTGCGTGTCAAGTCTACCGGCTGAAGTCAAAGGCAGAGTTACCACCTTCTAGGGCTTTCCTTGACACAGCCAACCTGACCTTCTAAAGAGAGAGAAACAGAACGATGATGACAAAGTCATTCCCCACCCCCACTCCCCGGCATGCCAGGTCTGTATTCGGTTTCTCTCTCCATCAGCAAGTCGTTCTGACTGTCTTCGGTACTCCCACTTTGAAGACTAGTGGAGCAGATGTGGGGATTGTGAAACGTGTGTGATCGCAGCGCGAGCGAGAGGAGACGTGCTCTGGCAGGGGACGTGACTCGCCCATTGGCTGGCATTTCCTTCCTTGTGGAATCCATTCCCAGGAAGCCTAGCCTGTCTTGCTAGGAAATTTCAAGTTGGATTAGTTGTTTTAAGTATTCATGGTTTTTATTGCATCAAAAAATAAAATACTTAGGAATAAACCTTACCAAGGAAGTGAAAGACTTAAATGAGAACTACAATAAAAGAAATTAAAGATGATTCAAAGAAATGGAAAGATATCCCATACTCTTGGTTTGGAAGAATATTATTCAAATCACCATACTACCCAAAGCCAACTACAGATTTAACGTAATACGGATCAAACTACCCATGGCATTTTTCATAGAACTAGAACAAATAATCCTAAAATTCATATAGAACAATAAAATACCCAGAACTGCCAAAGCAATCCTGAGGAAAAAGAAAATAGCAGGAGGCATAACCCTCCCAGACTTCAAACAATACCATAATGCATTACCAGTCAAAACAGTGTGGTATTGGCACAAAAAGAGACATATGGATCAATGGAACAGAATCAGTTCAGTCGCTCAGTTGTGTCTGACTCTTTGGGACCCCATAGACTGCAGCACGTCAGCCTCCCTATCCATCACCAACTCCTGGAGTTTACTCAAACTTATGTCCATTGAGTCGGTGATGCCATCCAACCATCTCATCCTGTCATCCCCTTCTTCTCCTGCCTTCAATCTTTCCCAACATGAGGGTCTTTTCCAATGAGTCAGCTCTTCATCTCAGGTGGCCAAAGTATTGGAGTTTCAGCTTCAGTCTCAGTCCTTCCAATGAATAATCAGGACTGATTTCCTTTAGGATGGACTGGTTGGATCTCCTTGCAGTCCAAGGGACTCTCAAGAGTCTTCTCCAGCACCATAGTTCAAAAGCGTTAATTCTTTGGTGCTCAGCTTTCTTTATAGTCCAACTCTCACATCCGTACATGACTACTGGAAAAACCACAGCTTTGACTAAATGGACCTTTGTAGGCCAAGTAATGTCTCTGCTTTTTAATATGTTGTCTACGTTGGTCATAACTTTTCTTCCAAGGAGCAAGCACCTTTTAATTTCATGGCTGCAGTCACCATCTGCAGTGATTTTGGAGCCCCACAAAATAAAGTTTGTCACTGTTTCCACTGTTTCCCCATCTATTTCCCATGAAGTGATGGGACCAGATGCCATGATCTTAGTTTTCTGAATGTTGAGTTTTAAGCCAACTTTTTCACTCTCCTTTCACTTTCATCAAGAGGCTCTTTAGTTCTTTGTTTTCTGCCATTAGGGTGGTGTCATCTGCATATCTGAGGTTATTGATATTTCTCCCATCAATCTTGATTCCAGCTTGTGCTTCACCCAGCCCAGCATTTCTCATGATGTACTCTCCATATAAGTTAAATAAGCAGGGTGACAATATACAGCCTTGACGTACTCCTTTCCCTATTTGGAACCAGTCTATTGTTCCATGTCCAGTTTTAACTGTTGCTTCCTGACCTGCATACAAATTTCTTAAGAGGCAGGTCAGGTGGTCTGGTATTCCCATCTCTTGAAGAAATTTCCACAATTTATTGTGATCCACACAAAGGCTTTGGCATAGTCAATAAAGCAAAAGTAGATGTTTTTCTGGAACTCTCTTGCTTTTTCAATGATCCAGCAGATGTTGGCCATTTGATCTCTGGTTCTTCTGCCTTTTCTAAATCCAGCTTGAACATCTGGAAGTTCACGGTTCACATACTGTTGAAGCCTGGCTTGGAGAATTTTGAGCATTACTTTACTAGTGTGTGAGATGAGTGCAATTGTGTGGTTGTTTGAGCACTCTTTGGCATTGCCTTTCTTTGGGATTAGAATGAAAACTGACCTTTTCCCGTCCTGTGGCCACTGCTGAGTTTTCCAAATTTGCTGGCATACTGAGTGCAGCACTTTCACAGCATCATCTTTCAGGATTTGAAATAGCTCAACTGGAATTCCATCACCTCCACTAGCTCTGTTTGTAGTGATGCTTCCTAAGGCCCACTTGACTTCATATTCCAGGATGTCTGGCTCTAGGTGAGTGATCCAACCATTGTGATTATCTTGGTCGTGATGATCTTTTTTGTACAGTTCTTCTGTGTATTCTTGCCACCTCTTCTAATATGTTCTGCTTCTGTTAGGTCCATACCATTTCTGTCCTTTATTGAGCCCATCTTTGCATGAAATGTTCCCTTGGTATCGCTAACTTTCTTGAAGAGATCTCTAGTCTTTCCCATTCTGTTGTTTTCCTCTATTTCTTTGCATTGATCGCTGAGGAAGGCTTTCTTACCTCTCCTTGCTATTCTTTGGAACTCTGTGTTCAAATGAGTATATCTTTCTTTTTCCCCTTTGCCTTTCACTTCTCTTCCAGTCACAGCTATTTGTAGGTAGCTACAAATACACAACTTTGTATTTGTGTAGGTAGTTACTTCCTTTTTAAGGTGAACAGTATTCTATTGTATAGATGCACCCAATTTTGTTTATCCATTTGTCTACTAACAGATATCTGTCTACTAACAGACATTCCACTTCTTAAACTGAGTGAACTCTGGGAGATGGTGATGGGCAGGGAGGCCTGGCGTGCTGCGATTCATGGGGTAGCAAAGAGTCAGACACGACTGAGCGACTGAACTGGACTGAAACTATTATAAATAGTACTGCTATGAACATCTACATACAAGTACTGGTTTGAGTCCCTGGTTTCAGTTCATTTGGGTCTATATCACCTAGAATTGCAATTGCCTTGTCTTCTGATAATTCAGTGTTTACCTTCTGGAAGACCTGCCCAACTATTGCCACACGGTTATACCCGAGTTTCAACTTCTCCACAATCTCGCCAACACTTACTATTTTCTGTTTAAAATTATGTCTATCCTAGAGGGTGTGAAGTAACTCAGTAAGTTTTCCATGTGCTCTTTCCCAAACACACGGAAAAGTTAAAAAAAAAAAACAAAAAACAAAAACAAAAACTAAAACACACCCCAGAACACCTGTGTTCCCTCCGCTTAGCTTCAACAATTTGGATTTGCCGGAGTAGTTTCTTGTGGTGTCTTTCAACCCGTTCGTCCACCCTAGGAATTTTCTGTAAACTAGGAATTGTGTCTAAAAGCCTGACAGGTTCAGGTGAAACATCTCAACATTTTAAATAGTAATAGCAGATGAGAGTACTGAGTACTTACTAGGCTTCCATTGTTCCACAGACATATTCTTACGGAATCTCAAAACGAAACAGCAGTTGTCTCTTTCTGCTTGGAATCCACCGTCTCTCTTCTGACCACAACACTTTGACTTTCTTCTTGGAAACCACCATTCCTTTGCCGGTCCTCCTGCTTAAGGGATGCAGACCCCCAGCCCTTAACAGCAAAGAAGCACCTGATTAAGGCCTAACAACAAGAGCCACAGTGATTGGCCAGCCAGAGGCATGTGATCTTCTTGGGCCAATGAGACACACTTGACTAAGGTGTAACAAAAGTCTCAGTGATTGGCTAGCTAGAGGCACGTGATCTGCTTGAGGCAGTGAGAGCCAGCTTTTGAACTACTCCAGTTAATAGAGTAGAAGGCCTTTAATTGTAGTACTTTACTGTTCTTTTATGTAGAGAAAGTACTGCCAAGTAGTTATGAAAGGGCATTGTTTGTCAGATATACCCTGAGTTCAGAAATGTGCACATGTGAAAACAAAGACTTCCCTTTGTTTTGTGGCAGATTTGGTAAGAATCCACGTGCCAATGCAACGAACAGGGGTTCAATCCCTGATCTGGGAAGATTCCGCGTGCAGAGGGGCAACTAAACCCCTGGGGCTCAACTACTGAGCCTGCGAGCTGCAACTACTTGAAGCCTGCATGCCTAGAGTCTGTGCTCAGCAGTAAGAGAAGCCACCGCAATGAGAAGCTGGTGCATCGAAACACAGAGTAGACCCCATTTGCCCCAAACAGAGAAAAGCCTGTACAAAAGGAACGAAGACCCAGCACAGCCAAAAATAAAAATAAAAGAATTTTTTAACTGTGGAAAGTTAAAATGTCTCAGATTGCTGGCCATCTCAGCCTCCCTAGAGAAGAGCTGTCTGAAGAGTGGGGTGGTGTTTTCTGGGGAGAATTGTTTATTTCGCCACGTCCTCTTTCCTCGTCTCTACTGACTGGGAGTGGAGAAGGAAATGGCAACCCACTCCAGTGTTCTTTCCCGGAGAATCCCAGGGACGGCGGAGCCTGGTGGGCTGCCGTCTATGGGGTCGCACAGAGTCGGACACGACTGAAGCGACTTAGCAGCAGCAGCAGCAGCAGCAGTGACTGGATGACATGAACTGGGAGGATGCTGGCTGCAGTTCTGGGTGCTCAGAGAACCCATCCAGTCTCCCCCAACACGTGCAGAAAATGCCCTGTACTCACTTACTCATCTTCCCTAATGACCAGGGTCTCTTGGGGCCCCAAATTTTCAGAGACTCGGACTCCATTTTGATGGTGGCAGGGTTGGGGAGGGGGCGGAGGCAGCATTAGAAGCAGCTTCACAGTTCCCAAAGGCCGTCTGTGATGGACAAGACATTCCCATGGGGACTACGGGTGGTGGTTCAGGGCACTGGGAAGGAGGTCCCAGGAGCCACGATACCCTCAGAGATCTCCAGGCACTAGAGAAGTCAGAAATCAGAATGTTTGAAGGGTGACCACTCAGCTGTGTGATACTGGGCAAGTTACCCAGCCTCTCTGAGCCTCAGCTTCCTTATCTATACTGGTTTGCCACTTACAGGGTTGCTGAGAGGCTTGATCACGAATCCAGGCAGACTGTGGGTGCTTACCACTTGTTAGCTGTCACTCTGCCCAAGGTCATCCAGACCTTAGGGCTCAGCCAGCCTTGAACCCAGGGAGGTCTGGCTCTCCTGGTGTGTTCTTAACACCTCCCCAGGATCCTTTCGAAGTCTACTTCTCCTCCCCCTTCTCCCCCGGACTCTTGTCACTACCTTAAACTCACAGCTAAATTGTAACAAAAGAAGGTTTTGTGGCAAATGGCTCAGCAAGATTTAGAAGCAACTTCTGGGAACATCTGCGGCACATGTTGATGAACTCCAGAGGACAAAACTGGGATCAACTCAGCTCACCGCGGAGATTTACGGTGGGGGTGGGAGGGGGAGGGGCGGGGGGCCTGGGTGTGGGGTAACACCCACCCACCGGGACCTCCAGGGCCCTCCCAGACCCTCCAGTTGCGTGTCTTTCAAAATCAGGAAGCTTAGGATTGAGGTTTTTGTCCATGCTCTTTGTGCTGGACTCTCAGAGGTCAAAAGATATTTTAACGGAGGTGGACACAGGAGAAATCCAGCGATGGATGTGCGAGGCAGGTTTCCAGGCAGCCGGAGAAATGTGCAGTGCCTGACAATCGGCCCGTGGGAGAGGGAGCTGGTGCGGGGGTGATGTGGTGGATGGGGGCGGGGGCGGGGTACAGGCAGATATCAAGAGAGAAACGGGGACAGGCGGAGAAACAGAGAGAGACAAAGGGAAACAGAGACACAGAGAAACAGAGAAGAGACAGAAACACACAGAGAAGGGCAGAGAGAGAAGCAGAGACGGAGAGACAAAGAGAGACAGAATCAGAAGGAGAGAGGACAGAAAGAAGGAGAGGAGAGGATATTTATTAACTTCAAGAGAAAGACAAGAGAGAGCCAAGAAAAAAGAGGAGGAAAAAAAGGGAAGGGGGAACTTGAGGCGAGAAAGAGAGAAAGATTAAAGAGAAAAAGGACATAGAGGAGAGAAAAGCTGAGGGGAGGGGAGAAAGGAGGTGGGAGGGATCTGATTTGCCAGAGAGGCCATTTCCCATATCTGTCTCCTGTGTTTTCCCTCCAGAAGGAGGGCTAAATTAGCAATAATCTCAGGCTTGTGGAAGCTCTGTACTCCAGTCTAGTATCGAGACTGTGTTAGAGGTTTAGGGACCCGCTTTTTAGCCCACCATTTTCTGCCCCAAGGTAGACCCCTCTCCCAAGCGCTCAGTGCTCTATCACAGGGCATGACTTTGGGAGGACCCTGTGAGACATCTGTAGCTGGAACCGGGCAAAATGATTTGCAAAATGAAAACACAGACCCCTTGTTCGAAAATTAAGACTTTCAAGACATTGGCAGCTGAGCAGTAAACCAAGCAGGGGGTTCTTCCAAGTACAGGATACCTACCACCCCCATTTAGGTACTGCAAGAGAGTGGGAGAGGAAAGAGCCCAGGGCCTCGGGGAATAGCAAGAGGCACTTGCTGTGGGCTTCTCTGTTGATTTCATTCATTCAGGAAACAGATATTTAAGACTGCTAGCCTGCGGCTACAGTCTTAACTATGGCAATAAACATCTTCATTTCTCAACTCTTTTCACATGCTAAGCACTTGCATTATTTCATTTCATTCTCGTTCATAAAAAGCCAACACGGCTGTTATTACTTCCAGCCCCATTTTATGAATGAGGAAACTGAGGCCACTGGTTGAAGTCCCAGGGCTATTAAGTGGTAAAGCCACACTCTTCACTGTCAAGGCCAGTCTGTCTCCTCTTCCAAACAGGACAGGAGACGTAAAGTGAGCCTCAGGAAAAAGGAGCGTCTGCTTCAGGATTTCTGGTGAACTGGGAGACTAGACCTACAGAAAGGGGAGTAGATTTTGAACAGGGGTAGGCGTTTTCACATAAACATAGGCGTTTTCACACCCTGGGGAATGGGCAGGATTGACAGGAAGCAACAAATCATGCCCCGCACCCCACCCCAAGCACAGCCCGTAGCACAGGAATGAGCAGAGTTCATAAATTCAGCCTTTGATGTGCAGTGAAACCATCAGGTGCAAGGAGTTGCAGTTTCGTAAGTCTGGTTTGTTTTTTGAAGTTGCTAACACACCATATCAGGTTCCCTTGCTGAGGGCACCATTTGATAGATATCCTCCAGAATGGGGTTCTAAGCCTGGGGGTAGGAGTGGGCTCCGGTTCTCCTGTGTTTGGGTGTAGCTTTTCTGGTGGGTATTCTCCCCAAGCAGATCTGGAGTCAAGACCTTTTGGTCCTTCCCTCCCCCTCCCCACCCAGCCCCCAGCCATGTCCTCAATGTGTCTTTTGTCTTTGGGAAAAACTTTAGCTAAAGAATAAGATTAATCCAAGGAATGAGAAAAATGCAAAAGCAAATTAAAAGCAGTCAGACAAGACAAAACAGTAATTGTTTAGTCATTAAGCACAGTCAAAGACCCTCATTTCCTCCTCAAGGGCTATAGATAATATTCTGAGCCATATCCTGTGAGCTGTACACGAAACTGAAACCCACACCTGGCAGAAGAAGTTAACCACGTGATGACCGGACTGTAGCCAGGACATAAGCTGCCCCAATTCCAAGACTTGGCCTCAAGGAAATAGGAACAAACCAATCAATCCTAGAAGTGAAGATTAACTGTACTTAAAACAGTCAAGATGATGCGGGTCAGATCACCATGTGACCAATTTCGAGAAGGCTGTCAGAGCTGATAGTGCTGTTTCTGCATGTAACCCCCTCCCCCAGCCTATAAAAATTCGTGCCCACTGATTGTCAGTGGAGGGCAGTCTGCCTCTGGACAGGCATCCACCCTCCCCACTAGATGCCAGCATGCAAAATAAAGCAAACTTGCCTTTCCACCAACCTGGTCCCTTCAATGGCTTTTGAGCTGTGAGCAGCCGGACCCTGACTTTCAGTTGCCAAAAATGACACTAAAAGGGAATGTTTGGGAGGTGATTCCAGGAAGCATCTGAAGGACAATAGGCAAGTAACCTTCAGAGGGGAAGGAAGACCATAGTGTGTTCTGAGCACTGGGCCACCTGATGCAAAGAGCCAACTCATTGTAAAAGACCCTGGTGCTGGGAAACAGTTAGGGCAAGAGGAGAAAAAGGCAGCAGAGGATGAGATGGTTAGATAACATCACTGACTCCAGGGACATGAGTTTGAGCAAACTCCAGGAGATAGTGAAGGACAGGGAAGCCTGGCGTGGTGCAGTTCATGGGGTCACAATGAGTCAGATGCAACTTAGCCATTGAACAACAACTGAGCTCTGGGAACTCTGGGGGCAGCATAGAACATACCTCAGTTATTCCTCCCAAGGGAAGTGAGAACTATGCTATTAATCCCTTAACTCGATCCCTCATTGGCTGAGAGCTGCTCCCAGGTGTATCTCTCTAGCACATCCAGATGCCCTGTAAGCCACATAGAGCATGTGATTCTTACCTGTGGGTCTTGACATTCAGTATATGAGTTATTAATAAATATAAAATACTACAAATTTTCAGATATATATATATATATGAAATGTGAATATGTGAATATGACTGCCTGAGTATGTTTGGGGGGAGAGGCAGGAACACAAGATCTATTTTCTCAACTACTTGACATAAAAATAATGTTCCATTTAGTTCTATATCTTTTAGTTTCAAGGGACAGAACCCAACTCAAGTTGGCTTCATCCCAAAGAGAAGGTTTGATTCAGATGATTCCAAAGGCCAGAAGAAGTGGGGCTGACTTTCAGTTCAATTGGATCCCAGAGACTCAACCACCTCACCAGGAATCGTGTCTTTTTCCCACTTCTGGGCCTTGTTTTTCTTGTTCTTCTTTTCATTGCCAGCCAAGCTTGTCCCACGTGGAAGAAAGATGGCTGCCAGCAGGTCTGGGCATCCCTCTTGCAGCCTGGCAACTCCCCGTGGAGATTGAGCCTGTTTCCCATTGGCCCACTTTGGGTCATGTGATCACCTCTGAGCTAATCCTGGAATCTCTGATTGGCCAGGCTGTGATCAGCTCCAAGAGTCAGGCTGTAGGGTGGCTCCACCCAATCACGTGGACTGAGATCCTCTCTCTCCCAGTGGCTCCCCAAAGTAAAATGGTGGAGCTCTTAGGAAGAGAAGGGAGCCTGTGTTTCCATTACAACCAGCATGTGGGGTGCTTTCTGCAAAAGGAACTTCCCTTTTGGAAAATGCTGGGATATAGACCAAAATGTACCAGCATTTTCTTAAGAGATAAACAGTTGGTTACCCATGATTTGGGGATAAAATTGTGGTTCTTGCCTCATAATCTGATGAAATCATTTTGATTATATAAACCTCCCAGAGGACCCTCCAGTAGAAAATAGTTTAAAGTCAGGAAGGAGGGACTGTGGGGGAGGGAAACTGAGGCAGATTGAGTACATCTCCATTGTAGAGAAGAGGTTCAGATGGAAGAGTCTCCTTCCAGGAGGGATCCCACGGTACCGCGGGTTAGAGTCTGACTGATAAGAAAAAAAGACTCTGGAACTGCTGGCAGAGTCTTTCAGATAAATAAGCACAGCGGTTCCCTACTGATTGTCCTTCACATTCTTCTTAGCTTGTGGCACGACATTCTGCTGCAATAAACAACCTTGTAAAAAATCCTCCACCCCTGGTGCCTTGTATTTCTGTGGGATAAGTGGAATAAATTATGATTTCGCACACCATAGGCTATAACTCAGCTTTAGAAAGAATGAGCTGGAGCTTTGTGTAATGACCTGGCGATATGCTCAGGATAGATATGTCCTCTCGCTATCAAGGGGGATTTTTAAAAAGCAAGGTGCAGAATTTTTTCTCTTTTTTGAGGAAAATGAAATCTCTCTTTTGTCTTTTTAGGAGCGAGGGGAATGAATGGTGTGGAAGGAAACCCATTGCACAGTGAATATTACTGTTTTAAGGATGTGGGACTAGACTTGAGAAGGTTATTAGCTCACTTGCTAGTCTGGTGGGTTGTGTGAATTGTTTTAATCTGCCTGGGCTATTTTTGTACACATATATTTCACATGCAAGCAAAAATGTAAAGATGGAAATAAATATGTGGCATTTATGAATGACCTCAAAGTAACAAACTCTACCCTTTCTGCTGACCCCTGCTTCTGAAACAGTTGAGGAAGGAAGTTCAGGTTGGGGGTTGGGGAAATGAACAGGCATATCTTGCTTTTGCAGAAGAGGGTGGTAGGGTTGGCAGATAAAATATCCAGTTAAATATGAATTTCACATAAAGGATGAATACATTTTAGTATAACTATATCCCTAACTGCACTTTCCCACTGGCTCAACTTGGGTCATGTGACCATCTCGGGACTAATCAAGGAAACTCTGATTGCTCAGAGGGTGCTCAGGTGCTCACAGACTCAGAACTTACTTACACTACAGATTTACATATTTAAAAAATCTGATTTTCAAATTTAACTGGTGTCCTAGAGTTTTATTTTCTAAATTCGGTGACTCGATGTGAAAGGAAGGAAGATGTCTGGTAGGGGGTGGGGGTGGTGAGCAGCGGGGCCCCAGTTCTATGAGCGGGAGAGTGCGTTGAAGTTTGGGGAGGGAGAGAGATGAGGACAGGTGCCCAGGAACATGAGACTCTTGGGGACAGAACTGGAGACAGAGGATTTAAAATAAGTTTCCTTGGCAAATATGCCTCCCCCTCAGTTTCCTTGAGGGACCGTCAATAGAATTCGATTCTCACCAGGCTTCCCTGGTGGCTCAGATGGTAAAGAATCCACCTGCAATGAGAAGACCTGGGTTCAATCCCTGGGTTGGGAAGATCCGCTGGAGAAGAAAATGGCTACCCACTCCAGTATTCTTGCCTGGAGAATCCCACGGACAGAAGAGCCTGGCAGGCTAGTCCCTGGCATCACAAAGAGTCGGACGCGACTGAGTGATTAATACTTTGTGAACTTAGAGTGGTTGAGGGTGAATGAGCCCTGGGTCCAAGGTGAGCCCATTTTTTAACCATAACACCTTTGGCCCGGGTCTGTTTCATGGGCAAGGAGGAAGAACCAGGGACGTTTGTTTCTCTTTCTCTGTCAAGAGTCAAGGGCAGTGCACTCATCCTTCAAATTGAAAACCATTGTATCAGAAACATTGCATCTCATCCGATGACTTTGTCCACAGGGAATGACCCACAGGCAGTGACGCGTGCCTGTGCTTTAGGATTAGGCAGACCTTCAACTAAAGCCAGGCGGAGGTTGCCACCTGGTGGAGGAAAGCTACCCAGACCCTTGCAACCAGTCATACTTTGGTTGATATTCTTCACAAATATTTAAGAATGCCTGTATGTGTCAGGCAACAATGTTGCCAACAGTAGTATTAATAGCATTGTCTTAAAATGGGAATTTCTGGGGCTTTCTGGTGGTTGAGTGGTTAAGACTCTGCACTCCCAATGCAGGGGGCCACGGGTTCGACCCCTGGTTGGGGAACTAAGACCCCACCTGCCATAGAGTGTGGCCAAAAATAATAATAATAATAAATAAAGGACTTTTATTGTGTGTTTTTTTTAAGTTGTACATTAAAAAATAAATAAAATGGGTATTTCTTAGTTGAATGTAAATAAAAACTTAGAAATGTGAGGAAATAAAAAATAGGTCTTTAAAACTTGTAAGCCATGAAATTCATATTAAAATTTCTTTTTCTGTCCTGTGCCATCTTTTAGGTCAGAAGGTTAGTAAATCTCGGACAGACTCATAACAAGGAGCGAGAAAGATGGGGAGAAGAGGGACAACAACGGAGGGAGGTGAGAGACTTGGAATAGGAAGTTGGTGGGGGCACAGGAGCTGAAACGTTGATAGAACTTTCCAGAAAGTGGCATTCATACCTTATCTTTGCTTTTAGGTTCTGCTTGGGTGAAATATTTTCTCTGTTTATACAGTTTCTGAACATACAGAACCATCACCTGTGTTCACGGAGCTGGTTTCCTGCATTATTATTCTTGGGACAGGTAGGTGGATGTTGGCGCCATCAGAGGCCCAGAGTTTTCTATCCACTTAGTATCTGTCCATTCTTAGTGTCTTGCCTTTGTCCTCATGCTGGAGTCTTTCATTGCACGATGGACACTCAAGTCCTGAAGCATCATGACTGGGTTCAGAAAGGAGGAAACAGGGAGCAGGGGTGTTGGTGCTCTATTAGCTGAGTCTGTCCCCTCTTCCCAGGAAGGCGAAGACTTTCGTAGACAACCCTCCCTCCCCAGCAACACACACACACAGAGCCAACTTCAGCTAATGCTCATTGACCGGAAGGAGTTAGAGGATCAACCCTAACACCAAAGGAGGCTGGGGAAATGGGTAACAGGATTGTCATAATTGAAACCAACCGTGACCTGTTGTTGGAAGATGGGCTCATGGCTGCTGTTGTTGCTGAGCAAAACTGAAGTTCTGTTAGCAAAGAGCAGAGAAACAGACATTGGATAGGGTGACTTTCAGTGTCTGCCCCAACATTCTATCACTTTTAAGACAGTAACGTTTCATCCCACACACAGGGATGTAGAAGCCCCATACCAGGGAGCTTCACAATGATGTAGAAAGACATCTCCTCCCTATTGGGGTCCCTCACCCCAATATGCTGCTTATCATTGATTGAGTCAAGATTCAGACTCAGAGCTCTAGCTCCTAACCACTGCTGAGTCCAGCCAAACACCTCCTGGGACAAAGCCAAGTGAGGCTGACACTGCATTCAGGGCGTCCACGGGATAAAAGCCTGCTTGGGTTCTGGGTGCTCCAGGAGGGAGCAGCACTGCTCAGGCTGGCCTGCAGGCATTCCTACCCTGAACATGGACCAGGAGCCGGACCTCCTGCATCCCTTCCCTCATGGACAAGCTGTGTGGACTTGGGCGAGTGACTTGGCCTCTCTGAGCCTCAGGCGCCACATCTGTAATGACAATAATTTTACTAAGAGTAGAGCCCAGATGAGAGATTAAAGGGCATCAAATAACTAGCAAACCCCAAAGACAGAGGGCTTCCCTGGTGGTTCAGTGGTAAAGAATCTGCCTATCAATGCAGGAGATGCAGGTTCGATTCCTGGGTGGGGAAGATCTCCTGCAGAAGGAAGTGGCAACCCACTCCAGTGTTCTTGCCTGGGAAATCCCATGGACAGAGGAGTCTGTCGGGCTATGGCCCATGGGATCACAAAAGAGTCGGACAGGACTGAGCGACTAAACAACAACAAATTTAAAATGTAGGAAAAAAGGAAACGGCACGCAGTCAACAAATGCTAGTGACTATGACTATCATGGTTATTGTTGCTGTACTATCCTGGGGGAGGTCTCACTGGTCACTGCCTTAGGGTTGTCTTGCTTCTGGCCCAAGGCAGCCCGTCCTGCTCAGTTTGTCTGAAGCGCATTTACTGGTGCGGGTGGGTTCCAGTCTCAGGGAGAGTTCTTGTCTCTCCACTACTGTTCTAAACCTGCAGGCAGTCGGGCCTGGGAAACAGACTCTCGGTTTCCGAAAGTATCCTAGGCACACTACCTTGTCTTCTTTATCTAGTCTGTCCTTCCTCCGCGTCTCGGTTCCAGGACTGATTGAGTGACAGGCCTATGGGTGAGTCAGCCCCATCCTGGTCCCGCCAGCGGCCCCGCCCCCTAGGAAGGTTCTCCCCAGAGGGCCTATCAGAAGCTCCGCCCCTTCGTTTCATCGCGGAAGATGATTGGACAGCTGCGAGGAAGGAGCACGCCCCCACCACCACAGGGATGCTGCCGCACGCGCCTCCCCAGCCCTTTCTCCATTTGTTCTGAGTTGTCCCTGAGATCTAGAGCGACCTTGGAGACCCTGTTCCCCTAATCCTTGAGAATTACTTAAGCTTTGGATTCGATTCCCCACGTGGCCGCCGGAAAGAACATTAAACAGAGTCCAGTCCTGTCGCCCTGCTTGGGGTCTGTCCCCTCGCACCCTCTCCCCCCCTCTCCCACCAAGCAACCCCCTCGCTCCACCTTCCAGCCACACTGGCTTTGTCCTTCAAAGAGGACAAACTCCCATCAGCCTCCCTCTGCCCCGAGGATTCCCCAGCAGCCAGGTATGGCTCTATTCCTCTAAAATCACCTCCTTGATCGCTCACCCCCAATCCCCCTCCGCACCTGTCATTCTTGGCACGAATTGTGGCTTGCAGTCATCTATCAGGATTTCTCTACTTTCTTCTGGGTACCACCTGGAGCATCGCTTTGTCAAATGGAGACAGGCTAGTGATGGTTAATTGTATGTGTCAACTTGACTGGGCTAAGGGGTGCTCAGCTAAGGCTAAGGGGTGAGTCTGTAAGGGTGTCTCCCCTAGAGATTAGCGTTTGAATTGGGAAACTGAGTTACGAAGATCACCCCCACCTAGGCAGGTGGGCATCTTCCAATCCACAGAGAACAAAAGTTGGAGGATGGAGAATTTGCTGGGCTTGAGGTAGAACATCTCTGTTCTCCTTCTCTTGGACATGGATGCTATTGGTGTGTCCTGGATGGTGGTGTGTCTGATGACAGCCGTGGACACACTGTTCTGCACTTTCCCAGAACCATTCCCGAGCTGGCAGTCCTGCCTTGGCATCAAAGTGTCAGTATGTGTCACCCCAATCAAATCCCCAGAAGCAGGAAACAGTTCCCTTGGTGCCATCCTGGAGTGTTTATAACAAAACCCCTGTAGCTTTGACTCTTTTTCGTTTGTTTTATTAGCATCAATATATACAAAGTGGAAAATGACTTCATTATTTTAGCTTAGAAATTTTGTTTTGCGTTTAATTTGGGCAAAAAAATGGAAATGAAAACTCCCCAGGAGAAAGCCTACCTACCTTTGGGGGCTCTAAACAACCCAATAAAACCTGACCTCAAATGACCCAGTGACCTCAAAAAGCATAGGAAAGTCAGACCCTTTGGGTCGACCCTAAAGAAAAAGTCATTTTTACCCAAGGCTCACACTCAGCCTCAATCTACCCATGTGTTTGCCAAGTCCCGTCCACGTATACAACCATTTGGGTCACGCAGCCACTTTGTTTCTTGCTGGGCTGTTTGGCAGTTTCCAAAGCCATCAGCCTGAGGTTCTGCAGGCTCTCCAAGGAGCTGGCTTCAAAAGATCATTTTTAAAAGCATGTCTGTGGAACTAAGTAAGGATGGCCATCAAGTAGCAACCTGAATACTTATGTTGGCTAAATAATTCTACCCTCTACCCCTGAAAAAAGCAGAAGGATGAGTTCCAAGCTGAAGAGGATTGAGTGTGTGCCTTTTAAAGCACAAGGTGGTAGCTGGCAGATACAGCTTATACAAATTAGCATGTAATACACACCATCACATGCATTCTTTGAAGCTCGAAATCTCTGTAAACGTATTTCCCCGATGTTTTACAAAGGGTAGCTTGTAGGATGGTTCAGTCCGTTCTCGAGTTTCTCAGGATTGTAGCCTATTCAAAAATATTTAATCCCAGCAGATTTTAACATTGATCTTAGAAAAACAGACATGACAGGAGCTGAAGTGAGATGCCTGGTAAATTTTTGGCACGATTATCATGATTTGTTTCACCTTTACATATTACAAAGACACATTCAGATATTTGAGAAAGAAAAATAGACACCAACCTGTCCTTCAATCACACTATACCTTGTCAAGCTTGCACGATCCAACTTTCGGCTTAAACAAACTTTTAAAACATGGTTACAGGAGCTGTACTACTAAGACAGAACTGATACATTGGAATCCTGTAAAAAAAAAAACAACAAAACTCCACCTCTCTACTCCTTCCAACAGCCAGTAAGAAAGGCTAGGCCATGGCTTGGCCAGTTTTAGGGAACGGGGTTAGAATGAAGATTTTATTTTTTGTCAGTCTGTACGAAAGGCAAATGTTTAGTGTTCACGTAACCATAGTCTGTTCTAATATTAAATGTCATTAATAGACTTCTTCATTCTGGATGACCCAGGGTTAGGGCTAAATCAGCCACAAATAGATATCAAAGCAACGACTGGATTCTGCCTTTTTTTTTTTTTTTTTTAAGGATTTGCATTATTTGCATTGCTGCTGTTTCTCCAGATATGACGTTGCTCACTAACGGTCTGGAACATTTCTCCTCTGGTTCTTTCATAGAACGGGGTGGACTCTGGGCGGCTGGAAGGCAGCGTTTTATGGCCTCTTGCTGTGCATCACGAGTGCACACTGGAAGGAGCAAGCATGCAGGATCCTTTTCTGGCAGAAGGAAAATAGAGTTGGCCTCAGACCCCCCGAGACTGAGGTCCACGGTCCTGCTGGGAGGAGGGTGTATGTGTCTCTGTGTCTGCAAAGCCAACTGCTCTATTCTGTTCCAGAGGCTTTCTAAGCAAGCGTCCAAGACGTGGACTCCAGGCCATTGCCCCAAAGGCAGGGCAGCCTGAAAAGCCTTTTCGTGTTTGAAAACCGGCTGATTTAAAACAATTCTAGAGAGCATGAGAAGGTGCCAAAGAGGACCCCCAAACCACCAGGCTGGTGCACCTCTCTGAGCCATCAGCCATCACTTGCGAGATGAACTAGCCTCACGTGGGCTGTTACTTCCGAGCATCCTTACCCCTTGCCTTCTCTTTACACCTATATTTAGAAAAAAAAATCTTCCAGATAATCACACACTCACCAGTCCTATTGGGGTGGGGCAAAGGACCCTGATAAAATACCAGGATGCTCACAGGATTAATGAGCTGCTGAGAAGCCCTTTCTAGCCTGAAACTTCTCCTTCCCTCCTCATTGGAGTGCAAATAGTATGATGGGATGCCATGGAGGTTTTAAATCCCCATTCCTATTTCTAAGCACCTCCATGGTCAAGCATTCACACCACCATTCAACATCTGGCTAGAGCTTCAGAGAACAGAAAAGCAGTTTCTTCCTATGGGACCCTCCCTCCAAAATACTTAAATGTAAGGGTCTTCTGAAGGTGTCACCTTGCTTGAATCTCCACTATTTTAAGGGCTCTGGCATTCCAGCATCCCGGGAGGGCATCAGAGCTCATCTCTGGATTCCTCCTATGCAACCCTACACCCTTTTAACTATACAGGCAACATTCCTCATGCCTCCAAAGCACGCGGATCAATCATCACAGCTTAAGGGTGGCCTTGCTGAACATAGTGATCGATTCTGGCCCTGGGGGCATAAATTACCTGCTCTTTCATCATTGGAGGAGTGTCACGGAAAAGAACATTTTATCCACTCCATTCCCTTACCCAGCGATCCCCCTCATCCAGTTCTTCACTGGAATTCAAATCGCTCATCTTCTTTGAAAACTTTCCTTTGTCATCTGTCACCTTTATAGAAAGAAAACATTTTCTTAGTTTGCCAGCAGCCAGGGAGGTTGGGGTGGTGAAAGAGAATGTTCATGTCACAACTTTGCTGCCCTCAGAGGGGCCAGGGGGGAAGAGGTTGGGGCGAGTCCTTTGAGAAGCCCAGGAAATCGGAAGGAAGGATGCAGACTGATTTTGGAGCAGAGCTGTTTAAGTCTCCGTGCCAAATTCCAACCCCAGTTAATCCAACAAGAAATACCCCTTTCCAACCTAACCTTAGATTTGTACGAAAACACCATGGGCATGGATCCTGAAGATGCATGCAATCTGATGCAGCCGTAGTTGCTTATGGGAGATACAGCCTGTTGCGTTCTGTTTTTTTCCCCTCTTCCCTCAGCTGCTGCGTTTGCCGTTTTACAGGTCCGCCACCCACCTTCACGACTGAGGCCGTGCCACGAATTTGGCTGCAGCTGCTATACATCTGACCACACACCTAAACTCGATTTTAAATATAATAAATACAGCGAATAAAACAGTAAGTCTCCAGTAAAGAGTCTAAAGAAAAGCCAGCCGACACTCCGGGGTTTCCATCAAATGCCACATGGTCTCTGGATGGGTCTCTCGAGGAGGTTGTAGCTGCGTTCGTATTTGTATGTTCCCGTCCCACGTGGAACTCTCTCTAGATGGAAACTTCGTACTCTCTGGTTTCCTGTGAGAGAGAGGAGCATAGATCTGGTGACCCCTTGTGTGGCAGAGGGACTCCTGGCATGGTTCTGGACCTCCACTCCTCCCTGTACCCAGCACTGGACAAAGGACTTTGCAGTGCTCTTGGCTCTGGCCTTGACCTGCTTTTGCCAGTGGGTTATGGTAAAGTGGGGCTTGAAGAGTGTATGTGTGTTTCTGCCTGTGTCTGCCCTTCTGCCATCAACATAAGCGGAGCATGCCTTGATGGCCTCTGGCACCATCAAGATGCTGATGAGAAGATGAGAGTTCTGGACAGCAGAGTTGGGTCATTGGCCAACAAGCCAGTCCCAGATGTGTACGTGAGGGCTGCTGAACCAGGACTACTGCCCAGCTGAAACTAGCCAAAAACATTGTCCCATGGATCGATGAGCAAATTAACGCTTTTTGGTTTGAGCGACTGACTTTAGGGGCTGTTTGTTACTCAGCATTATCATAGTTCTAGGTGACTGATACACAAAAATCTAATACACATAATGATACACATGAGTCTTAATAAGGTCTACTTTCCAAAGTACTATTTTTCATCAGCTTGACCTTCTTTGAGGATTCAGAAACAAGCTACATATGTGTAAAATAACATATGACTTTGTCTTACCAGTGGCAAATCTAAAATGACCACAACATGTAGGCAGCAATCAGTTCCATTTCTCCAATATTCACTGAGTGTGTGTGATACACTCCAGGCTCCCAGGGCAGAGAAGGGAGATACAGGAAGTCAGAGACTTGGACCTGGAAGGGGTTGCTGTCATATGCTTTAATGGAAGTCTGTATTTCCCAGTGGGTCAACACAGATAAGCAATTCTGTCTGTGTTTCACGGTAGATGAGACTGTGGTGGGAAGACTCCAAGGTGGTCCTCATGATCCCCACCCTTCTGGTTTTCACATGCTTGTATGATCCCTTCCCCTTAACTGTGGACACAACCTACTACTTGCTTCTAAGCAACAGAGTACAGAAAAGGTGTTAGGATGTCACGTCTGTATTTTATATTATATAGGACTGTGGCTTCCTCTTACAAGGGGACTCTCTCTCTCTCTGATTTTGAAAAACCAAGCTGCTATGTTGTGGGTCGTTCTACAAGAGGGACACATGGAAAAGAACTGAGGTTGACAGCCTACAAGAAACTGAGCCCCTCGGTCCAACAACCTGCAAGGAACTGGATGCCATCAGCATCCACGTGAGCTTGGATGTGATCCTTCCACAGTCAAGCCTCAGATGAGAATGTAGCCCCGACTGACACCTTAACTGCGGCCTGTGAGTCCTGGAGGAGAGGACCTGCATAAGCTGTTCCTGGACTCCTTACCTACGCAATCTATGAAGTAATAAATGGGTGCCTTTTCAGGTTCCTAAATTTGCAGTAATATTGTCACACACCAATCAATAACCAGCGCAGGAGCTCAGAGTAAGTGGGAGTGCGAGAAGGTTAGCAGGGACAAGGAACAAGTCAAGTTTATGCCCCCCAAATACTGGGAGACAATTGTACACCATCACACAGTGAATCTGAAGGGCTGTGATGCTGCAGAATCACGAGTAGTCTTCTGGGGTCTGGGGGGGATCAGCCACTGGCCATGCCTTTCTGTCAGCGGCATCGTGAGCAAGAGGAAATTAAGCCTCTTGTTTTGATGTCCATGAGTTCAGAGCAAAGAGGGAGATCCCGGGGAGAGAAGGGAGACCGACTCACCCCCGTCTCATAGATGGGGTTGTCGAACTCGGTCTCCACGGTGATCTGGCTGTAGGGGTGGGAATACATCAGAGGCAGGCGGAGGTTGGAGTAGTAGCGGCACCTGGAGAGAGGCGGTCAAGGGGACAGAAGTGACTTCTCCTGGACAAGGAGACCTCAGCTTGCTGGTTGTTGAGGGGGTTGAGAGCCCCAATCCCCACCCAGAGCCCCGCTGTACCTGGTGATGTAAATGTAGGCTCCTCCCAGCAGTAAGGAGATGATGAGGACGGGGATGAAGATAGCCAGAGCCATGTTTCCTCCTTCCAGAGATGTCTCTGCTGCCGCTTCTGCTACTGAACACACAACCGGTGAGGGTACCCGGCGCCCAGAGCGGGGCCCCGCCCTCCCAGCCCTGCACCTACTCCAGGAGCTAATGCCGGAGTGGGTGAAAGCCTTCCTCCCTGGAGAGCTGTCTCCAGAAGGGAGAAGAGGAGGAGACTGGAGGAAATGGGGCTGGTCCTTTGCAACAGAGCCCAGACTCAACCCTGGATGGGTGGTCATAGACACCACCGAGAATTACACGCTTTTAACTCGGCTCAGTTGGTAAAGAATCCGCCTGGAATACAGGAGACCCCTTTTCGATTCCTGGGTCAGGAAGATCCCGTGGAGAAGGGATAGGCTATCCACTCCAGTATTCTTGGGCTTCCCTTGTGGCTCAGCTGGTAAAGAATCTGCCTGCAATGTGGGAGACCTGGGTTTGGTCCTTGGGTTGGGAAGATCCCTTGGAGAAGGGAAAGGTCATCCACTCCAGTATTCTGGCCTGGAGAGTTCCATGGACTATACAGTCCATGGGGTTGCAGAGTCCGACACGACTCAGCGACTTTCACTTTCAATTCGTTTCTTCTAGGGAGGGGTGAGGTGATTAAAAGTTACAATCTGGTTAAAACCGAATCCAAGGGAAGACTTGGAGAAAACTCGCAACGCGCTAACTGGAAAGGCAGATTTGCTCGACTTCAAGAGAAGACAGGGTTGTGTCTAGAATGGCAGGTCCCCCCTAGACCTGCTTAATCAGACTCACCAGCAGAGGGCGCTGGGCAGCCAGGTCAGTGCGCGGTACCCACACGCCCCATGACACCCCAACTGTGCCAACTCGGGTTTGATTCTCAGAGGCCGCGGCTGCACACTCCCAGGTAACCCTCTCGGCCTCACCTGGAGCCCCCCCACTATCTCCCAGTAATCTGCAGAAATCACAGAAACTATCAGAACTGACGGAGGACGAGATGGCTGGATGGCATCATCGACTCCACCGACAGGAGTCTGAGCAAACTTTGGGAGACAGTGAAGGAAGGGGACCCTGGTGTGCTGCAGTCCATGGGGTCGCGAAGAGTTGGACACGACTGAGCGACTTAACAACAACAAAATGATAATTCAGTGTGGAGGTGAAGGGGGGATGGGAGTGTTTTCCAAGCAAAGCCCCACATCCCTTTTGGACATTTGACCTCTGTTTTTCTCTGCCATTCTCTGTGGCCACGTCTAACAGAGCTCGGCTGCATGCCAATCTATAATCCATTAACTGCCACTGTTTGGGCCTGAAAAATCAATTTTAATACCTATGATAAATGCGTGAGCACAGAACATCACAATGGCATCATGCCCTCTGAACATCATGCCCCCAGGCGTTTGAGACGTTCTCACGGTTCACTGGTTCTTGGAAGATAGCAAAGGAAGGGCCTGAGTTGAGCATAAATGCCCTCTTTTTCCAGCGGACTGGCTAATACAGGCTCTGTTCCTGTACACACTTGAGCCCCAGTTTCATCTGCTCAGATTAAAATGTCATCTGTTGCAAGAGAGTGCAACTCATGACATGTAATTCCTACCGCCCCAGATTCTAAGTGAACTGCGTCAGAAAGACAAGCGGCTCCAAAAATAATTTCAAAATCATCCAGTTGGTTAAACTTAAAAGATAGTTAGTTTGTTTTGGCTGTGCTGGGTCTTCGCTGCTGCACAGGCTTTTCTCTAGTTGCGGCGAGTGGGTTTCTCATTGCTGTGGCTTCTCCTGTTGTGGAGCACGGGCTTAGGGAGCACCGTCTTCAGTAGTCCTGGTGCACAGGCTTGGTTGCTCCGTAGCACGTGGGATCTTCCTGGATCAGGAATTGAACCTGTGTCTCCTGCACTGGCAGGTGGATTCTTTACCACGGAGCCACCAGGGAAGCCCTAAAACTTTTTCTTTTTTTTTTTTTTAACAAAATATCATTATTATTTTCTGACTTGAGTGGTTTTGGACCAAACCAGATAAAGGTTATACAGAACAGAACATTTTATGTATGAGACGGGTTGAAAAGGGAAAAGAAGACAAAATCCTGTATCACTTTTAGCATCTGTTCCCCATTAATAAGTCTCGCTTGGTGATTCCTAACAAAAGAATAGAAAACAGGGACTTTCCCGGCAGTCCCGTGGTTAAGAATCTGCCTGCCAGTGCAGGGGCCAGGGTTCGATCTTGGGTTTGGGAAGATCCCACGTGCTGTGGGGCAACAAAACCCATGTGCTACAACTGTAAGACTGAGCCTGCACGCCCTGGAGCCTGTGCCCCGCACCAAGAGAAGCTACCACGGTGAGAAGCCTGTGCCCGCAACCAGAGAGCAGCCTCCGCACACGGCAACTAGAGAAAGCCCGCGTGCAGCAACAGACTAAGCACAGCCAAAAATCAGAAACACAAACACAAAAAAACAAGGGGCGGGCGTGGGGTGGGTTGGGGGTGGGTTGGGGGTGGGGGGGGCCCAGGTATAGCTGTATTTGGGGGAAGCAAAAGATGGAGGGAAAACCAGGTCGCAGAGCATCCCCCAGGGAAGAGGTTTCCCTCCTGAAACCAGGAGTCTGCTCAGCATGAAAGGTGAGGCGTTCCTGGATTTAGTTCCTCAAATAGCACCACATGGTTGAAAAGTTTGACAAGAGGAGAGTGTCTTTCTCAGGCATGTGGACCCCCAGATGTTTTCCGCTTGGCATCATGAACAGAACTGGCGTCTGATCTCTTTCGGGTCATGGTTAGGACCATAAATTGCAAATGCAATTTTTTTTTCTTTACAATATCATTTGTTTTCAAATTAGCTTCAGCAATGTGAAGGCAGAATTTTTGCTTTTTTTTTTAAGCACCTGGATAAGGATTTCCAAGGGCCTTCCCTTGCTTTCTGCTCTTAGCTTGGTTAATGAGGTGTTTTTCTTCGTGGGACTCACCTTCTAAGGCGTGTTCAAAGCTGTCTTGATTAACTGCAAGAGAAAAATTGGAGCACTGGTTGGTGTCGGGTGAATTCACTCTGCTTGTATGAAACGAAGGTGCCCCCACCCGCCCCACCGGTGCTCCCCTGCCCCCCGATTAAATGCATAAGTCCATGCCCTAATTTGCTGAAGTTAGTGCTGCATTTGTCTGTTTGTTTGAAATCTTGGGCTTCTGGAATTAGTGGGAATGCCTGGCCTCATTCCCTCCCTATGTTCCTTAGAGAAGATGAGACATATGAAAGGAACAGGGCAGAAATCACTGAAGACTCACCACGTGTCAGATACCGGGCGTCAAGACCTTTATATATATTTGCGCTTAACATGACAATCCCGTTAGGTGCTTACTATTATCATCTCCATCTAACAGATGAGCAAACAGAGGTTCAGAGAAGGGAAGTGATTTCTCTGACACCACACAGCTTCTAAGCGATGGAGGCAAGATTTGATCCTGCTTGGCTTCCTGGGGCCTCTGCCCTTAACTACATAGTTTTGATCTCTTCAGTGTTTTTCAAACTTTGAAACTTTTCAGTTTTCAAAGGCTGATGGATGGTGAGGGGCGAGACGGAAATCTCCAGTCCTCAGCCCAGCCAGAGGAGACACTGTTCTCCTGCTTGGAAATATGCATTTATGTGAACCTTTCTAATTTCACTGTTATTTTGTATTGATTTGGAATATAAGGTTTATATTCCATATTTTCATTCATTTATTGCCTTAGACTGGAACTCTCTGGACTTTGTTTATTCACTGTGCAACTTCTTTGGAGGTTGAGGATGCTGGAGGCTGGCATCTTCACGCTTTGGCATCTAAGTCATCATGATAACTGAGCACAAAAATATACCCACACAGGGACTTCCCTGGTGGTCCAGTGGTTAAAACTTCACCTTCCAAAGTAGGGGCTGCAGGTTCGATCCCTGGCTGGTAAGCTAAGATTCCGCGTGCCCCGTGGCCAAAAAGCGAAAACATAAAACAGAAACAAGATTGTAACAAATTCAATAGAGACTTTAAAAATGGTCCACATCAAAAAACTCTTTAAAAAATATACCCACACAGGTGGGGTTCAAGGATGCAAACCCCCAGAGTGAAGGGCCTTGATGAAAAGATTGTATGATAAGGTAATGAGAAGCGGTAACCCCCAAAAGGCTCAGCGAGCCTCACGTCCTACCTAATACCAAGGCTTCCTAATTAGAGCTTTGATCAAAGTGACTCTGACTTCCATCATTACCAAGTGATGATAACAAAACCAGCTGAAAAAATAGTGTACTAACTCATTCACTGACTCCAGCCATCTCTGGAGCCAGGGCTTTAGGAAAATGGAAAGATTAAGGCAGATGTTTTCCACCCAAGACATGAATGGGGCCTTGACTGCATGTCATGGGGAGGGGGCACGTAAGCTTCCATGAAACCTTAGAAATGGAAGGAGATGTGGAGCCAAGCGTGATCAGTGGCCTTGTTGGGGGTGGGGGGAACACATGCCAAAAAGCAGCTTCTTGGGCTCTTTCCTGGACCTGCCAGTGTGGCGTCTTTGGGGGTGCATGTCTGAAACTCCAGGATTCTGAAGCTGCTGACCCAGCCACTGACTCTCCCTTAGAAGCCCTGACTTCAGTTCAGTCCAGTTGAGTCGCTCAGTTGTGTCCCACTCTTCGCGACCCCATGGACTGCAGCACGCCATCCATGCTGTCCATCACCAGCTCCCAGAGTTTACTCAAACTCATCTCCATTGAGTTGGTGATGCCATCCAACCATCTCATCCTCTATCGTGCCCTTCTCCTCCCGCCTTCAGTCTTTCCCAGCATCAGGGTCTTTTCAGATGAGTCAGTTCTTCACATCAGGTGGCCAAAGTATTAAAGCTTCAGCTTCAGCATCAGTCCTTCCAACGAACACTCAGGATTGATCTCCCTTAGAAGCCCTGACCTGGGCTTACCCAGTTATCTCACACAAAGGGAAACCAAGGTCGGAGGTGGGGAGGAGCAGGGCTTCCCCAAGGCCATACAGGTGGTCCAGGGCAGAGCCAGGCTGGAGCCTGGGGTCCCTCAGTCCCAGGGGGTGGCTTTATATTGGTGCTCAGTCATTTCTCCAACTCCAGACCATAAGCGATGAACCTCACTTATTTGGGGAAGAGGAAGTGATTTATTACTTCCTTAAAGAGCTGGTGGGGTAGGTCTCGAGAGTGGCAATGGAGCAGAGAGACAAAGGCAATTATCTCCCAAGGCAGTGTCTTTCCTGGTGGGCAGTCTGTCACAACTGAGGGGCCAGGACCAATTCAAACCTGGCGGGGTTTCAAAGGCAAGGAATTCACCATTAGCAGAGGTGGGTGCAAATCCTAGGCTTATCTTGTTACCAGCTGTGTGGTTTAGGGAAAGTCACTTAACCTCTCTGAGCCTCTCTGTCCCCATTTGTGAAATGGCTCGCCGATCTCAGAATAAAGTCATGTGGCCTCCATGAGGTGATTCGGGGAAAATCTTTTTTATATGGGTAAAATTCACATAAAATTAACCATTTGAATTCTGTGTCCAATTCAG
The DNA here is from genome assembly GCF_029407905.1 of Bubalus kerabau. Classification (NCBI taxonomy): domain Eukaryota; kingdom Metazoa; phylum Chordata; class Mammalia; order Artiodactyla; family Bovidae; genus Bubalus; species Bubalus kerabau. The sequence continues at coordinate 70,195,086 of NC_073639.1, read as the reverse complement.
GGGCACTGATTACATTCAGTGCTGTACAACCATCACCTCTATTTAGTTCTAACACCTTTTCCTCATCTCAAACAGAAATTCAGTATCAATTAAGCAGTTACCTCTCCCTCTCCCCAGTCCCTGGGATGTAACTAATACCAGTCCCATCTCTGTGGATTGACTTATTCTGGGTATTTCCCTCCGACTGAGTCTACACTACGTGACCTTCTGTGTGTCTAGTTCTTTCACTGAGAATAACCTCTTGAAGGTTCATCCACACTGTAGCACAGATTCGTATTTCATTCCTTCTTATGACTGAACAGTGTTCCCTTATATGAATATGCCACATTCTGCTTATCCACTCATCAGCAGATGGACACTTAGGGTGTTTTCATCTTTTGTGAATAACGCTGCTCTGGTCGTTTGTACCAGTGTTGGTCCGAATACCTGTTTTCACTTACTCTGTGCCCATACCAAGAAGTGGAAATTCTGGCCGGGAAAGTATTTTTAAGCCCTAATGCTGAACTTCATGAACAGGCATTTGGGATCTGCTGAAGTTATGGGTTCCCAAGGAGAAATGTAGAGAAACTGTATGTCTCTCTTCCCCTGGGGAGAGAATTCAGAGAATTTCTGCCTGATTCTAAAAAACGGTATTAATATCTTAAAAGGTTAAATCCACTTGCCTACAGCATTGAATGTATTCAGGATACGATTAAGAACATCACACCTCAAAGATGCGAATAAGTGGACCCAAATCTCACTAGGTACGTCATAACTTAATTTCAATGATTAGAAAGAGTTCACTGATTCTAAAATACATTTCCCTCTTTTGCCCATCTCGGAGATGGGGGTGTTTAACAACCACACGAGAGTTACAATCAGTGCCACCAGGTGGCGCTCACGATGCCTGTGCCTGTGCAGCCTTCAGTCCAGGACCAGTAGCCTTAGGAGATGGGGGTGAGCATCTCGGGAGAACACCCCAGAGATGACAGGGGAATACCCATCACCCTCGGGAAACAGGTGGTTGTGAGAAGGGGCTGCGGGCGGCAGGAAATGTTTAAGCCATGCTGTCCAAGCAGGAGTCACAAACAGGCAGCCTTGCCTTTATGATAAAAATCGAAGCTCATTTAGGAAGTAGAAACAAAAATGCTAAGCACGGAGAAGGCACGGTGTCATGGTTTAATTGGTAGCCATTTCCTGTCTCAGCGGTGCAGAAAATAACGGTGGCGTCTTAGTTGTAGTGAAAGTAGCTCGGCTTTTTAAAGCAAATTTAGAGTCACTGCAAGTCAGTCCCGGCACCTCTGGATCCCTCGGTCCCCATGACCCTGGGAGGGGGCGGGGTTCTTTACCTTTGCAGACGGGCAGCGGCCCGTTCCAGTGGGATGGCTGTCCCAGGATGCAGCGAATGGTCACTTCGCCCATCAGCTCGAAGCCCTCGTAGCACATGAAGGTGAGGGACTCTCCAGGCAGGTAGAGTCGTTTGTAGAGGATTTGGTACCCGTTCTCCGGCAACCCTGGGTTGTCACAGGCCAGGGACTCCTCCGCTGAAGCGCAAGCCAAAAGGAGCTCTGATGAGATGACGCGAACCTTTGGGGCCTCCCGTTCTGAGCGCGTGTGATCTGAGGCCAGGCTCTGCAGCCTCCTTTCTTTGCAACCCCGCCTCGCACTGAACTGTCTCAAATTCACCTTTCCCTCTACCACCTCTGGGCCTGGGTTACATGTGGGCACAGCAGAATGTACTAAGCCGTGAAATCTGGGTTAAAAATCTGGGTTCTGCTACTGGCTAGCTGTGTGACCTCCAGCAGGGGCCACAACCTCTCTGAGCCTCAGCTTCCTCAATGGTAAAATAGTAGCAGTACCTATCTCACAGGGATTTGGAAGACTCGATAAGATAATGTGTACAAGTGCTTAGCATGCCCTTGAAATGTAGGTACTCAGTAAATGATGGACTCAGTAAATTATGAACTCTTCCCCCTGCTTCTCAACTTGCACCTCACCTGCTCAACCAGTCTGGGTAAGTCTTGTCTTTCAACACGCAGTCCTCATGTCTCCTCCTCCAGGAAGCCCTCCCTGATGCCCCCTACCCCTAACTGAGTCACTGGTCTCTTGAGTTCTTCCTCCACCACAACACTGCCTACGCTGTACTGTATTTAATAACAGTCTCTCTCACTTGAGATGAGCCTGTTAAGGCATGCTTGAACCCTGTTACAGCATACTTGAAGCTCAGGGCCTGGTATACAGTAGGAGCAGCATAAATGACCTCAAGAGATACAGTAGGAGCATCGTAAATGATGCCTACTAGCTTAAGAATTATTGGAGAGTTGAACTGCTGGTTTAACCCATTCCAGGGCCAGCGTGTGATATAGTTCCTTTTCAGCACCTGGATGGAATGGACACCCAGCGAAAATTGTTCTGCATACAAGACTACAAATCCTGAAACATTAAAACACGTTTATTATTTAAAAAATTAAACTGTGGTAAAATCTACAATATAACATGGACCATCTTAACCATTTTAAGTGTACAGTTGAGGAGGGTCAAATACATTCCTACTGTTGTGCAATGTGCAGAACTGTTCATCTTCCCAAATGGAAACTGTCCCCATCTAACACTGATGCCCCATCGCCGTTCCCAACCAGCCCTTGGCAACCACCATTCTACTTTCTGTCTCCATGACTTTGACTATTCTAGAACATTATGTAACTGGAACCACACAGCGTTTGCCTTTTTGTGACTGGCTTATTGCACTTAGCACGATGTCCTCAAGAGTCATCCGTGCCGTAGCATGTGTCAGAATCTTCTTTCTTTTTAAGGCTGAGTCATATTCCATGGAATATGATGCCTAAATGATGCTTACTCCTTGGAAGGAAAGTTGTGACCAACCTAGACAGCATATTAAAAAGCATAGACATTACTTTGCCAACAAAGGTCTGTCTAGTCAAGGCTATGGTTTTTCCAGTAGTCGTGTATGGATGTGAGAGTTGGAGTATAAAGAACGCTGAGCGCCAAAGAATTGATGTTTTTGAACTGTGGTGTTGGAGAAGACTCTTGAGAGTCCCTTGGACTGCAAGGAGATCCAACCAGTCCATCCTAAAGGGCATTAGTCTTGCATATTCATAGGAAGGACTGATGCTGAAGCTGAAACTCCAATACTTTGGCCACCTGATGTGAAGAACTGACTCATTGGAAAAGACCCTGATGCTGGGAAAGATTGAGGGCAGGCGGAGAAGGGGACGACAGAGGATGAGATGGTTGGATGGCATCACCAACTCAATGGACATGAGTTTGAGTACACTCTGGGAGTTGGTGATAGACAGGAGGGCCTGGTGTGCTGCAGTCCATGGGGTCGTAGAGTTGGACATGACTGAACGACTGAACTGAACTGAATATTCCATTGTATAAAGAGACCACATCTTGCTTCTTCATTCACCCATCAATGGACACTTGAATGGCTTCCCCTTTTGGCTACTTTGAGATAATGCTGTTACACAAACACGGGTGTGCAAACCCCTCTGTGAGACACTGCCTCAGTTCTGTGGGTATATACCCAGAAGTGGGATTTCTAGATCGTATAGCAATTCTAGGTTTAACTTTTTGAGGAACCTCCATTCCGTTTTCGACAGAAGCAGTACCCCTTTGCATTCGCACAGAGAACAAAGGTTTCAGTTTCTCCATGTCAAATCCTAAAACATTTCTTTCCTTCTGGATCTTGCTTTGCTGTACAAAGACCCAGGTCTTTACACATCACAGCTGCACCTGCCATCCGTGTTTCAGAGAAACTAGCTTCTATCAACAGCTTTCAGTGCTCACTTGATTAGCGAAACTTCTCGGAAGAGATGACATGCTGTCTCTTTTACCTGAAGGATTCCTGTAATATCTGAGTGATTTCTACAACTTAGAGGTATTATTCGCCAGCTTGTCATCAACCTGACTCTTCAGGCCCTCAGCTTAGAACATGGAGTAGGCGGGTCTTTTATTATTTCATAGCTGGTGATTCTGTTCCACTGGGGGAAGAGCCAGGTTCTCCTGGATGGGCTGTCACAGCTTAGTGCGTCGGCTTCTTGCCCTCCTCTTGGCTGGTTCCTGGCTTTACATCGAATTGGCCATATTGTGCTAGGTGGGTTGATGCTGATCCCTCTGCCCGAAATGCCCTTCCCCTTCCTATCTAAAGGAGAGTGCAGTGGAAAGGCTAAGACAGACCTCAACAGTCTTCACCTGCCACATTAATGCTCTTTGTGGCAGGACCTGTGACTCACTTCCAACCAATAAACTCACAGGAAGAAACGCTGTCACTTCTGTGAGGGTATGACCGAAGACTGGTTTTGTCTTGCTAGCGCATTCTTGTCTTCGGAGCAACAACTGGCCATGTAGCAAGGCACTGAGGGTGACGGCGGCAAGGAACTGAGTCCCTCCATCAACCACACAAGCTGGGAAGCGCCTCCTTCCCGTGCTGAGCCTTCAGATGAACCAGGGAACCCAGTGAAGCCAGTTCCCTGACTCCTGAGTGTTATCTGCAGTGCAGCAGAGTGGCCAGCAGGGGGCAGTGGCAACTCAGAAGACTCCCCGCCCACAAACTTTCCCTGGAATTTTCTTTCATAAATGAACGGATTAATGAATATAACAAAATAATTCACTGAGCACTTTCTATGTGCCTGTCACTGTTCCTGGCCCTGGGGAGATAGAAAGTGACAAAGGACAAATTCTAGGACCTGGAAGCAAAGGACGATACGGCCAGCAGGAAGAGGAGAGGGAGCTGTGTCCAGCTGTTCTCGCCCGGCTTCATACGAGAATCACCCTGGGTTATTCAGTAAGCAGGCTCTGCCCCCTAACGTATTTTAATCAGTCCCCCAGAGCATTCTTTTTAAAGTTCCACAGGTGATTCTAAAATCCAGCCAGCAAAGAAGACGTACTGAGGGCCAAGAGGCACATGAAAAGATGCTTCACATCGCTAATTATTAGAGAAATGCAAATCAAAACTATAAGGGACCACCTCACACCAGTCAGAATGGCTGTCATCAAAAAGGCTACCGATAGTAAATGCTGGAAAGGGGGTGGAGAAAAGGAAGCCCTCCTACCCTGTTGGTGGGAATGTCAACTGGGGCAGCCGCTATGGAGCAGTATGGAGGTTCCTTAAAAAAACTAAATATGGAGTTACCATGGGACCCAGCAACCCCACTCCCTGAGCATACATCTGGAGAAAAGTCTAGTTCAAAAAGACACATGTAGCATTCTTTACAATAGCTAAGACATGGAAGCGATCGAAACGTCCATCAGCAGAAGAATGGATAAAGATGTGATGTATATAGGTGGTGCAGTAGTAAAGAATCTGCCTGCCAATGTAGGAGACAGAGGTCCAATCCCTGGGTTGGGAAGATCCCCTGGAGAAGGAAATGGCAACCCACTCCAGTATTCTCGCCTGGAAAATTCCATGGACAGAGGAGGCTGGTGGGCTATCGTCCACAGGGCTGCAAAGAGTCAGAAGTAACTGAGTGACTGAGCACGCATGCATACATGCACGCCGTGGAATTCTGTGCTCACTCAGGCGTGTTGGACTCTCTGTGACCCCGTGGACTGTAGCCTTTCAGGCTCCTCTGTCCATGGATTCTCCAGGCAAGAATACTGGAGTGGGTTGCCATTTCCTCCTCCAGGGGGTTTTCTCAACTCAGGGATCGAACCTGAGTCTCTCATGTCTCCTGCGTTGGCAGGCAGATTCTTTACGATAAGCACCACCTCTTTTAATTATTACAACCCCAAGACACACTGTTATGGCCATCCTCACTTTATATCTGTGCAAATGAAGAACTGCTGGGGTATCCCACTGGGTAACCTGTCAAGCCAGTTAGTGGGAGAGACAGGATTCACATCCAAGTGGTCCAAGTCCTGTTAATCACTGCACCAGAGAGCCCATTTTACAGATGAGGAAACTGAGGCTCGGGCAGAGGTCTCTTGTGAAAGGTACACAAGAAGGAAGTGGCTGAGTTGTGGTTTGATTCTCTGCCTCCAGAGTCAGCCCCATTCAATTTTGACTCAATCATCAGTAACAGTGAGAAGAATTCCACATGGAATTCCATCCCTGGTAGAAACCAACCATCTTCAAAGGCATCTGTGTTTATCTCCAGTTCCCAGAAGATGGCAGGAAAGTGATATGGGAAGTGACTTGAATTTGAAACTGGAGGCCAGGTTCTGCCGCTCGCTTCACGTCTCTGGACTTCATTTTTTTCCTGCCTGTTAAGTAAACGGACTGGACCAAGACCTCATCTGTGAGCTGAGATGTGGCTGGACAATGGCATTCCCCCGTGAGGATGTACTCACACTTTGAAATAAGATTGTTTAAGGCAGGTATTTTCCAACCTAGATGCTACTGACATTTTTGGGCTGGGTAATTCTTTGTGGGAGGGGGGTGGTCCTGAGCCTTGCAGGAAGTTGGACAGCATCTCTGGCCTCTGCCCACTAGATGCCAGCATACCCTCTCCCAACGACAACCAAAGATGCCTCTACAAACTGTCACTGACAGCTGTCCCCTGGGCAGCAAATTCAGCCCGGTTGAGAATCACTTGTCTGAGGTCTAAACAATTCTGATGGTAATCTGTGTGATGTCATCCTGACCTCTCCCAGGAATTCAAGTGAGTTGGACTCACGGCTTATAGACATAATCACCAAGCTACCCTCATTCCCTCCCAGCCACTCCTCTCTCCCCTTTGGTACAGGAAAAAATGTACATTTATGGAGCACATGTGAGCAAAATGCTCAAAATCAGGTTGTTTGCTTATTGCTATGAATGGTTTATAACACACTCTACAGTAGTGGAGCATTGAAACTGAGTGGTAATTAGCAACCAGTATTAACCGAACACTTATTATATGCTAGACATATGGTTATGAGCATCTGTATCTATGGTTGTCATGGTCAGTTTTTCTGATGAGGACACCAGCTTTGGCTTGTTTAAGTCACGCAGCTGACAAGTGGCAGGGCAAACTTGACCTGCTGGATTTGAAGTCCTGTGCACTTAATGGTTCTGCTATAATGAAGGTTTGTTCCAGTTGGAGCTAGTGGTAAAGAACCTGCCTGCCAATGCAGGAGATGTCAGAGATGCAGATTCGATCCCTGGGTTGGGAAGATTCCATGTAGAAAGGAATGGCAACGTGCCCCAGTATTCTTACCTGGAAAATCCCATAGACAGAGCCTGGTGGGCTACAGTCCATTAGGTCACAAAGATTTGGACATGACTATAGCCTAAGCTATAGACTTAGCACATCACACGTTGCTTTCGCAGAGACAGGAATCTCTAAATGCTCGAGCCTGGCATGCTGGCTGAGGTGAGGCTGCTGGGGACGATTCATCAGTGGAAACTTTTACTATGGCCACCATCTGGCCATGAGGGTTCGGTCCAGGTCGGGAACTTTCCAGGTCTCGTATTTGTGGGTTCTGGGCTATGAAGGGCCAGGGCCTCTTGGGGGATCCCTACAAGCCTCCCTGGAGATTCCATCCAGAAAACCCTCACTGACTGTGTCAGATCCTCATGACTTTTCACTGCCTCCAAAGAAGGGAGGTTGCAACGAAGCCACAAAGCGCAATAAAGAGCACGTTAGCACTGCTGACTGTGACAAACACAGTAACTGCAACGAATACTGTCATTTTTTTGAGTCTGCTGGGACCGAGGGATACAACGACCAAATGGATACATTCCTGGTAAGTGTGTGACTCTGAACATAACAGCAGATCATTTCAATCAGCTGCAGCAAGTGCTGTGCGGCTATAGGAGCCGTGGGAGCACGGAGGAGGGAAGCATGACCTCGCCGAGGTGGGCAGGGAGGCCTTCCTGGAGGAGGTGATGCTGAAGATTCATTGTTATTCCTTTTACCGACTTGTGTCTCCTCCCACATTTTCAATAGATCCCAGGCTTCCTGACTATGTGGATTGTGTCTGTTTATATACCGCTGTGTTTTTTTGCTGTATTTTCAGGACCTACCACCACTGTTCCCAAACTATGGACCATGGTGCCTGGGGTGCCACTGTGAACTCATGAGGGTGCTGTGAGGTTTTTAAAAATGTGGAGGAGACACAGTGACGCCTTCCAGCCCATGTGAACTACTTTGGGGAAGCTCACTATTTTAACATCAGACTGAGCTATGTCCTTTCGATGATGCTAGGTTTTCTCTGGTTGCTCTGCCGAAAAGCAAGGGCTGTGACTAAATCAAGGTGGACCAGGAGATGCGGGTGGCAGAGCCCAGCCTGATGCTAAGAGGCTGAGATGTTTGGGAGAACCCAAAAGGCACACACATCCCCACAGTAGTAATGCTGTTATTAATTACAGATAAGGGGGCGGGGGAGCCTGGTGGGCTGCCGTCTGTGGGGTCGCACAGAGTCGGACACGACTGAAGTGACTTAGCATAGCATAGCATAGCACTATTTAAGAATGAAATAAAAATACGATCCTTTCTGTGAATTCATGGGCATTACTTTTTCAAGCAGCTACTAAGTTGTCAGGATATAGCTACTTATTAAGTGGTTTGGAGCTAACTGGTTCATAAGTGTAACTGCTAAGTGTTCTAGCCTGGGAAATCTATGAAACAATCCTGGCATTCTAGAGATTCTGTGAGTTGAGAAAGTTGGGGGGGCCTCTGTGTCGGCATCTGCTTGCATATAAGAGGACCCATTAAATGACTGAGCTACATCCAATAACCCTGCCTGGTAGGAAGTAGTAATCCCCTTTTCACAGGTGAGGGATTGAGGCCCAGAGAGGGCAAGCTATTTGCCCAAGGTCACCCAGCAGAGCCAGGGGTGGGTCTGATGGCAAACCCCAGACTCTTCCTTCTCTTATGATCTGTCTCTTCTTCAAGTGGCCTGGGGTAAAGGAACCAAGAGTGAGAACTCATGGCTTTGAGTCCCAGCCTGACCAAATTATGGCGTTGGTAAGTGACTGTGAACAGAGGCTGCAGACATCCTGAGCTTATACAATTTGCCGTCTGCTTCCTGATTCTCTTGGTGGAAGATCTTGGTCAACAGCAGAGCCCCAGAGCTCTGCTCAGGAGCTATGATTGCAGACAGGTGAGGCGGGAAGATGATGCTTTGGGGGGTTAATCAGGCTTGAGCTGGAATCCTGAGCGCTTCCCTCGCCTGCTGTGTGACTTCAGGAAAGGCGCTCACCCTCTCTGGGCCTTCTCAGCCTGCTTTCGAGTGCGCACACGCACACAGCTCATGCAGTTTTGTGAGGGTTAAGCGTGTGAATGTTGGGGAAGGGCTGGGCACAGCCACAGTGCCCATCAAACTGGGCTGTTTCCTTGGCTCAGCAGAGGAAACATCTTAAAGCTGCTTTAGGTTCAATAACCTCGTTCTCATCATGGAATCCGGATGCAGCCTCCCCCTCATTCTGGGCACCTCGCTGCTAGACTCTGGCGGTCCTCCTGTCTCACGCGTCATCTCCTGTCAGCCCCGCCAGGCCTGGAATGATGCTGGCACCCCACGCCAGGTTCTTACAGCATCTAAGAGGAGGACGGCGTGTCTCCTGACACCCGGCTTGACTTGTGAACTCATTAGCACGGGTGTCAGGGACGCCTTCTCACCAGAGTGCTGCGGATCCCGGGAGAGGGAGAGGCAGAGGCCCTGAGGCAGGGGACTGCCTTCTGGGAATCCCAGCAGCTGCTGTGGCCCAGAGGGTCTTTGAAGACTGTGCCTGATGAGTGAGGGGCCTTTCCTTTCTTTTTAAAAAATATCTCCACCCTTCAGTATTTTTAAATCAGCATCTATTTTTAGCTTTTCATCGGTAGGTCTCAGCAGCTTGCATGACTCAAGATGCTTCTGACCACCCCCCTCCCACATTGGGTGCAGTTCACCTTCGGGGATTCCCTGGTGGCTCAGCAGTAAAGAATCTGCCTGTTAATGCCGGAGACCTGGGTTCAGTTCCTGGGTCAGGAAGATCCCCTGGAGAAGGGAATAGCAACCCACTCCAGTATTCTTGTCTGGAGATAATCCCATGGATAGAGGAGCCTGGCAGGTTACATTCCATGGGGTCGCAAAGAGTCAGACACAACTGAGCCTCTTTCACTCACTCACAGTCACTGGGGGGCGTGAGATCTGTATTTGCTTCCTGGGCGGCTGTAACGAAGGTCACTAACCAGGGGGCTTAGGACAAAAGTCACTCCTTGTCTCCTAGCTCTGGAGGCGAGAAGCCTGAAGTCAAGAAGGCAGCAGGCTCCTGCTCCCTCCAAAACCTCCAAAGGCGGGTGCTTCCCTACCTCTCCCCAGCTTCTGATGGTTGCTGGCCATGCCTGGCACCCTCGTCTTGCAGGCGCAAAACTCCCGTCTCTGCTTCTGTCATCATGGGACGCTGTCCCAACATCTCTGTCTCCATCTCAGACCAAAATCTCTGCTTTACTACAACATTTGCTTTTATTGTGGTTGTCTGGAACCGAACCCACAGTAATCTCCAAGGGCTGCCTGTATCTGTTTATCCAATGGAAGAGGACAAGGACTTTCTGGCTTTCCAATTGTCCTCCGACAGCGACGGCTTTTACCCGTCTGAATGGCAGGACCGCTTGTTTGTGTGGTCATGAAAAAGATCCACGAAGCCTATTTGGAAGACTAGTGAGAAGTGATAAAACATAGCCGCTGGAGCGGAAAGCCATGTCCTTAAGCCCTTTGCATCAGATGTAGATGAAGTGAAGTGAAAGTCGCTCAGTCGTGTCTGACTCTTTGCGATCCCATGGACTATACAGTCATGGAACTCTCCAGGCCAGAATACTGGAGTGGGTAGCCTTTCCCTTCTCCAGGGGATCTTCCCAACCCAGGGATTGAACCCAGGTCTCCTGCATTGCAGGCAGATTCTTTACCAGCTGAGCCACCAGGGAAGCCCCCAGGTGTAGATGAGTTTACAATAAACATAAATAATCAACACCGACCTTCTTCTTGTTCTAACTCTTGATTCTCCAATACTATCGGAGGCCTCAGTGTGGCTCTGGGAGCTTGGGCTGGCTGTGGATCTGCTTGAAACACACTCACGCAAGACAGGGCACAAACAGCAGTGTTGCTGACGCCTCTGAACCCCGGATGTTGCGTGAGGGGTTGAGCCTTCTGCGGAGCCTCAGGCTTTCCTTAAGCAATGGGTCCCATCCCTCCCAGCACAGCAGAATCCCTGGGGAGCTTCTGAAACTCAGGCTGCACCCCAGACCTACGGCATCCCAATCTCCAGGGAGTTTTCAGACATTCTAGATGATTCCCATGCGCTCCTGAGGCTGAGACCTCCAGACCCCTGCTCTCCACCTCCTCTGCCTGGTGAGAATATGGTGTTACTCTTCCATTCTCAGAGTGACCTTAGGAGCCTTTTTGGAGTTTTTATGGTAGAGAAACCCCCAAAGGTTTTTTTTTAAAGCCAAACATTTGTTTTGATGGCTCCGTAGAGGAGGCCAAAGAGTTTAAATCCACTCTATTTACTGACCTGTGGACTGCTTGATTTTAAGCACGCAGGGTCAGGCTGGTCTGGGTTTGCCTCTGGCCTCCTGCATAACTCACTAGGCTGTGTGAGCTGGGGCAACGATTTCACCTCTCTGAACCTCAGCATCTTCTTCAGAAGATGGAGACAGTACTGCTGTGTTCACAAAGCTACTAGAGGAGGAAGAGAGGGAATTCTGGGAAAGGACTCAACCAGTGTGTGTGTGCACGTGTGTGTGTGTATGTGTTAGTCGCTCAGTTGTGTCCGACTCTTTGGGACTCCATGGACTGTAGCCCGCCAGGCTCCTCTGTCCATGGAATTCTCCAGGCAAGAATACTGGAGTGGGTTGCCATTCCTTTCTCAGGGGATCTTCCAGAACCAGGGATTGAACCAGGGTCTCCTGCATTGCAGGCAGACTCAGCACAGTGCTTGATAACTCACTGTAAATCTTAACCATATGATAACGTTTACCATAAATGTTGGAGTAGCAGCACCCTCAAACCTGTGGGCTGTGGTCATAGGTCATAATCATAATACATGCTCCCAGCAGTGGGTGCTGCCTCCTCACAGCCCAGCCCTCCACCGGTAAGAAAAGGAAGCCAGCCCTCCCGGCGGGGTCCCCCGGGGGCTCAAGTCAGTGCGGAGGACTCACAAACACAGTGGGGCAGGCGCGAGGTCCAGATGGGGGTGCCGGTCTCGCGGCTGTAGCAGGTCAGGAGGGAGCTCCCCTCCAGCACGAAGCCCGGGTTGCAGGTGTACTGGATGGTGGTGCCCACCAGCAGCACGGGGTCAGAAATCAAGCGGGTCGAGTGGTCCACTTCCCCGGGGTCGGTGCAGTACATGACTGTGCGAGACAGATCAGACCAGGCGGCGTTAGGGCCGCACGACCATCGGTTTGCTGAGAACTACAGAATGATCTGGAACACTTCCCCACTTAGTTTTTTCCTCATTTGAAAGACAATGCATGTGGCTGGAGAATAGGCCAGGACAAAAGACACTTGATTTTAATTTCGCTTTTAAGAATTGGCGCCCCCGAGAAATGTTTGTGCCAGGGTCCGAGGACCTGGATGCAAGGTTGCACACTGCACCTAATGGTATTTGTAATGGAGGGATTTACGGTCTGATGACCTAAAGGGAAAAAAGCCAAGACGGCTCTTACTTTTCTCGCAGAATGGGGGGTCGCTGCTCCAGCTGAGGTCCCATTGGCAGGTGAGGGTGTCACTCCCCACGATGTCGTAGCCGGGGTCACACTGGTAGGTGATTCGGGCCCCCCTCACGAGCTCCGTATGGGAAGTGGTTTTCCAGCCGTTCTGGATCTCGGGCAAATCAGAGCAAGAGTCGTTCCTCGACACCTCTTTAAAAGAAAAATGTCATCCTTAGAAGTGAAGGTGGCCTCTCTATTGGGGGTTTGTTTTATGAATGTCAGAGGGAAGAGCAAATAGAAGATGAGGAAGCCTCTGGAAATAAGCAATACAACTTCTGAAACCTGGCAGGAACTCTTGACCTGCAGGAACTCTTCTAGAGGGGGCTTTTACGATGACTTCTTCCCACTGTGGATGTGTGACCTCCGGCCCCAGTCAAGCCGTCGGATGACGGCAGCTCCAGCTGGCATCCTGACCACAACCTCATAAGAGATCCCAACTCAAGACCACTCAGTGTGAGCTCCTCAACTCTTGACTCACAGCAACTGTGAGACAGTAAGCATTTATGGCTAATTTGGGCATGGGGAGTCATCTGTTACACAGCAGTAGGTTGCTCCTGTCCTCAGCCTTGGGCTTCCCAGGTGGCTCAGTGGTAAAGAATCCGTCTGCCAACGCAGGAGACACAGGTTCCATCCCGGGGTTGGGAAGATGCCCTGGAGAAGGAAATGGCAACCCACTCCAAAATTCTTACCTGGGAAATCCCATGGACAGAGGAGCCTGGTGGGCTACAGTTCACAGGATCACAACAGTTGGACATGACTAAGCATGCATACATGCACATGGCCTCAACGTTGTCCTAAGAAATGTCCATAGAGCTATGGGCTTGATGGATTAGTCACATACACTTTTTGTACTGCAGATTGAGACAAACATGTAACTATTAAGATAGAATAACTATTGGTTGCATTCTTCAGATCCCATTGCCTGCCATCAGTGAACAGTAACCACACTCCAGAAAATGCTACACACAGCTTATCATCACAGAGTCTTCCTCCAGAATAACTCTGTTTTCCTCCTGCCAACCTTTGTTACTAAGGTAGCAATCCAAAGCCCACCACTACGACTCTCGCTTCAGAGTGCCCACTGCACAGATTTTGAGACAAGAGCTAATTACACCATATAATTAATTTGTGGCTCTTCTGTGCTTCTGGGGGAAGCAAAGCACCTCCTCTGTCTGCGGGAAAGTCATTCTGAGAAACAAGCAATGGTTTTTCCCCGGGATTTCATCATGATTTTATTTGAGGGAAGGAGATCTCCTGGGTGTCTGCGAGAAGGAGGGGAGCGGGAAACGGCTTCTAGAATTGCCTGGTGGGGAGCAGAAGCCTCTATTTTTAGGCCTTTGAAAAATCAGCCAAGCCCTGGATTTGGGACACAGCTGCAACAGCTCAGGCTCTGGATGAAAGAGGAGAAATGGGGGCAAAGACGGAATCTGCGGTCTGCCTTGTGCCAAGAGTTTTGAGACAGAATGATTTGCTTGCCTGACTTATTTTTTTGCATGTTCTTTTTTTTTTTAAATATTTATACTTTAATTAGAGTACAATTGCTTGACAATGTCATGTTAGTTTCTGCTGTACAACAGCGTGAATCAGCTATATGCACACATATATATCCCGTCCCTCGAGAGCCTCCCTCCCGCCCCCCTCCCGGCCCTCTAGGCTGTCATTGAGCATGAGTGGAGCTCCCGTGCTAGACGGCAGCTTCCCACTAGCTGTCTATTTCACTCAGCGCTACTCACTCCACCCGTCCCAACAGATCACTACTCTCCTGCCCCAACGTGTCCACATGTCTGTTCTCTACATCTGCATGTCTGCTCCTGCCATGTGAATAGTTTCATCAGTACCTTCCTTCTAGATTCCATATATGTGTGTGCCTTTTCAGTAAGCCGACACGACTACACATTTCCATAGGACCTCCCGTCTCCTCCGGGGCACTCATCACGTTTGCCATTGCTCGGCGCTGCCACCAGGCAGCAGAGCCTTGGCTCAAAGTGTGGCCCTACCGTCCACTAACTGGGTGGCCTTGGCCCAGTCACGCAACCTTCTCTTCTTCAGTTTCAGATTCAGGAGACCCTCCTGGAGACCCTGCTTCAGGAATCTACGTGTTCACCAAACACCCCAGGTGAAGGTTCTGGCATGATCTGATGAAACTCTGTTAACTTTGCCAAACTTGCCTAGGAGTCCGATAACTTCCCTTCTAATTTTTTGTTGTTATCGTTCGTTTTTTAGAAGCTGTGTGGCGCCTGTCATGTCAGTAAATATCTCTGAGCCTCACTGTCCTCAATCATAGAGTGGAGACAAGAATCATGACCCTGACTATCCCTAGAGGCAAGGTGGAAACTAATTAATGTGTAGGATACCAGAATAACACTAATATGAGACATATGGAGTCAGTGATTTGTTTTGACTAAGACCTGAGTGCCTACCATGTGGCAGGCGCCAGGATTTAGGGATCTGAAGTCATGGTTCCATTTTCATGGTCAAGATCAGCACGATGGTCCAATTTTTGGCAAAATATGTATTGAGTACATGCCACCACTTCCCAGTCTTATGCTCATAGCAGACATCACTAATCAATCACAGCAACTTTTTTCTTTGAGTCAAGCTGAAACCTTCCAATCCTTTTCCACACAACACTCCAGGGAGCCACAGTCATTTGATTGGAGCTAACCCACAATATGGAGCTTATTTATTATCCTGAGATTAGAGGAATAAACACACAAGTGACCAATAACTCTTTGCAAAACACTGCTTACTCATCTCTGCTTTTTAAGTCCCTTCCCTCCCATATGCTTGGCCACAGACAATAGCAAAACATAAGAAGCAATGTGGAGACTGGGTCTTTGCTTCTGTCTGTGCAGAGAAGAATAATGGGAAGTCAGAACCATGTAGGTTCAGGGTTCCCATGGACAGTTCTGACAGCATCCAGGGCAGATAAGCCTTGGCCACCTTGCAGAGCTGGGGTCAGGCCTTGAGATCAGTCTAGGAGCTTCAGAATTCTCTAGATGACAAGAGAAACCCCCAACCCTCCCGTTGGACCCCTCTACTGGACAGGAGTTGCATCTACATCTGGTTAAATCTAGACCCAGTGTAGCAAACACCTCTCCCGTGCCCATGACAGACATCACTAGTCAATCACGGCACCCTTTCCCACTGACTTCAGACCTGGCTTCCTCTGAAATCAACATGGTCTTCAGGCCAGGTAGTGATGAGCAATTGATTGACATCAAAATTAAATACAAGGCTTCCTCGGTGGTCCAGTGGTTGAGAATCCACCTTGTAATGCAGGGGACCCCAGTTTGATCCCGGGTCTGGGAAGATCCCACACGTCGTGGAGCAACTGAGCCTGTGTGCCACAATTCCTGAAGTGGTACAGTTGGAGGCCATGCTCTGCAGTGAGAGAAGAGGCCCCAACAAGAAGCCTGCACCCCGCAGTTAGAAAGTAGCCTCTCTAGTAGCCACACCTAGAGAAAAGCCCATTTGCAGCAACGAAGACCCAGCATAGCCAAAAAAAAAAAACTTAAAAAAAAATTAAATACAGAAATTAGCTATGTATTTCTTTAACAGAAATAAGAAAAACCGGAACTGTTCTCTCTTTTTGTGTTACCTGTACGAGCCAGGCTGTGCACCCCGGGGAAGCACTTGCTGGAATCCTGTGCTCATCAGGATATGGTCCTGCTATTGTCTGCTAATGGGACTCTTTCTCCCATTTTTACTAACTGGCTCAAGGGCAGGGAGAGAATTCTATTTGTTCCTGTATCCTGATGCCTTGCACAGGGCCTGGCATGAAAGTTTGTGAACCAAACTCTCTGGAAACAGAGACAATGGATTTGAAGATGAAATAAAATAACACACATAATAGTGCTGGCCAGTTTCGAATTGTCACACGAATCTGAGTTTTTTGGCATCAGTTAACAAGAACACCTCCTCTTCAAGACAGTGCCAAAGTGAACACTGGCCGGGCTTTCTGGTCAACCTTGGGCAGCCTTGGAGAGAGTCAGATTTCCGTCATCAAGCTGAATGCAATTTTGGAAGACTGACCCGGCTACCAGAGGAGACAAATGAGCAAAACCTATGACCTCATCTTCCAGGAGGGAGGGAGGTGGGGAAGAAAGGTCTAAGGAGATGGATTGAAGCTGAGTCACCAGAAGCTCTCCCCCCAAAGGCAGCTGACTCCAGAGGGCACCTGGCCTGGAAAGCCTCTGCCCAGGGCATTGGCCGGTAAAGAAGGCATGGAAAGTGGCAGCAATAACACTCTGAAGTACTCAGCACTGCAATCAAGGGTAAAAAGGCCCCTGAGACACATAACAAAGAAGACAGATACTTGTGATTGCTTTTCTGAGAGATGCATGCCGAGCAGGGAAGGGATGGGGAGTGTCCACCAGCTGGAAATAAAAAGCAGGGGACCAAGAGGGCTATTTTGAGACATTATTCTGCCATCTTCTCTGTCTGCCAGCTTCCCAAATGAAGTCATATTCCCTGCCTCAACAACACCACCAACAAGCAAACAAAACCAAACAAATGCAAGGGACTTATTCTCAGACGCATGAAGCTCCTTAAGACAGCCAGTGGTCAGGGAAGTGGCTAGTATTCTGGAGGCCAGAGAAGGTACAAAGAGAACACTTTGCATCGGCTGGATATGGGCAAATCTTCAAGCCAGTGGGAAGAACCAAAGACATGGAGTCTTGTTCAGGCAAGACTACTGACTGGAGACGTACTATGGCCACAGGAGGAGTTAAGTTCCTGCAAAAATCTCCAGGTCAATAACGTGTTAAAGTCATGATCTACTAAGTCCTGGCGTCAACCCCGTGGAAGAGGCATCACTATTTCCATTTTACAGATGATAAGAAGGAGGCTCAGAGAGGTTAAGTGACTTGCCCAAGGTCACACAGCCATTGATTACAGTGTTAGGACTCGAACCCTGGTCCTTCCGACTGGAGAGCCCACCTCCTAAAAAAATGAAAAGACAATGTGTATTTCCTGTGCCAATATATTAAAAAAAACTCAGATAGCACCACACGCCCCAAAAGACACATCTAGAGGGAATGGTCTTGGCTTGCATCTAAACACACAGACAGACAGTAACTAGCTGAAACACTTACCGATGTAGTTCATGATGAATCCCTGGCCCTTCCCAAAGATGAGGCCGGCGGGGTCCGAGTGGAACTGGATGGTTAGGTCCGGCGTGGACGAGTACAGCTTCTGGGGGCCGCTGTTTCCCAGGTACTGTCCCAAGATGTGGGGCATGACCTCGTCACCGTCGTAGATGGTCAGGATGTCACTGTTGCTGAGGTTCAGGCTTGGGGGACAGAGAGAAGAGGAGGGGGTCTTGAGAAGCCAAGTTACAGGCATTCAATAAGACTATTATTTTTTTTCAGGCAGCACTCATTTTCTCGAGATATACTATGTGGTCAGGGCCCAAGCTAAGAAGTGGGGGATGAGGGAGCCACAGGCTGAACCTGTAAATGGCCCATGCTGGTCCTTCCTGCACGCAGGAATGGATCTGTGCATGGACTGGGCTTTTGAAGACTCATTCATGAAATGACCATTCCTGCCGAGAGGTCACCGCAGGGCCAAGTGCTGCAGAGCCAGTAGGCTTGCCTTCGATACCCCCATTAACAACCCTTCCCTGGGGGAAACGAGTGCTGACCCCGAGCCACCTGCTGGCAGTGTGACATGGGTCTTCCATTTTTCTCTGACGCAGAACAAGCTGACTGCTTGCTAATTATAACTTGCCTCCTCATATAAAATGAAATGATCTTTCCACTTATTATGTGGCAAATGCCTCAAAATCAGCCAGGTTATCTATTATGTTTAGAGGATGGGACCGCGGGTGGGGTGGAGAAAGACAAAAGATTCATGGAAGATGCTCCAACCTGCCATCACTATTCAGAGCGGCAAGGGATGACACACTTTTAAAGACCCAAACACAGGACAGTCCACTAATGAAGGACAGTTAACAATCCGGGAAGCACTTCAGTAAGGCCCAGAAACCAGGGCTATGGCAGGCGTGCTGGACAAAACTGATCTCTGATTGTAGGGACGCCAGATAATTCAGCTTTGGCTGCATCAATCAAGGCAGCCCTGATTGTGTCCCCTCCTTTCCTTGTGTCCCCTCCCTAATATTTCCAAGCATTTACTACATGTTAGGGCTTCCCAGGTGGCACCAGTGGTAAAGAACCTGCCTGCCAGTGCAGGAGATCTAAGAGACACGGTTTTGATCCCTGGAGGACAGCATGGTGGACCACTCTAGTATTCTTGCCTGGAGAATCCTATGGACAGAGGAGACTGGTGGGCTACAGTCCGTGGGGGTCACACAGAGTCAGACACAATTGGAGCAACTTAGCATGCACGCAGCATGTGGCAGGCGCTGTGTGGCACTCAGACAGGAGGAGCTGCAGAGCAGTGGTCTGTTCAGACTAGAAAGCCAGGGATTGCGGCAGGAGTTACCATCATAGTGCAGAGAAGGGAGTCTAACGCAGATGGGGTGCAGCACGGAAGCCTCCCTGGAGGAGGTGGCACTTGCTCAGGACCCGAAAGAAAGAGAAGGGGACCACAAGGCAGGCATGCAGGAGAGGCAGAGAGGGCAGTGCCCGCGGCAGAGGGAGGAAGGGAGAAGGGTCACGGCTCCTGAAGGGGCACACCTGGCGGCCCCTGTGCCCAGCTTCGGGAACAGATGTGGGAATGGAGACTAGGCCACGGAGGATTTAGAGAGCCAAGTTTAGGTCCCCTGGGTGTCACCTTGCAGGGGATGGAAGACACGAAAGGATATTAAACAGGAGCATCCTGACGGACCAACTAACTGCCAGAGGAGAGGCATTCCGGGAAACAGCCTTCAGTGAAGTTCTGGGAACTGATGCGGATTGATGACACCTCCCCCCAACCAAGCTTCATCCAACGCCCAAGGGCAGTGTTTGCTGCCACTCTGGGAGTGGGGAGGAGATAAGAAAACTGCGCATGGTGGTGCTTCGAGGAGTAAGAACAAACAACACAAACACAAGGCCCGCTGCTGAAGGTCTGCTTCCAGCAGGCAGGGGATGCGCATCATCCTCCATCCCTCATGTCTAGTTGCTCCAACGAGTGGCTTCGGGAGATTCCAACTGCCCCCACACCTTCCATCAGCTTCCCCTGCACCACTCCGCAGAATATCCTCTCCTGAAAAAAAGGTCTGCGCTTGCTTTGCACACAGGGCTTTAAGACTAAGCTCCCAGACTCTGCCTATCCCCTGCCAGTTTCCAACTAGATGACAACCTCTAAACCCCTATTACACTGACATTCTGGAGTCACTACCTTCTTCTGCATACAGTAGGTGCCCAGTAGATGCTATGCTATGAAAGAGCCTGCCGGAGAGTCTATTTGGCAACAGAAATAGTAGGGTTAATGTCAGCTTTTGGACTATGGAAGAGCCTCTTAACTCTAAGTACCATGAAACATCAATGGCTCGTGAAAGCGCTGGAGCAGGCCAGTATGAAACGCAGCTGAGTGGAGACATTTGTTCCATAAGCCGACTTCACAGCCAATTCGCTGCAACAGTGGTTTGCAGACATGCATGACTTCACTTTATTCTATCATTCATTTCAATGATCTCAGTGCAGCAGAAGCATCTTTTAGGGTGCAAACACCTTTCATTTGAAAACCCAAGAGCAACTGTCTGTTCTTTCTAAAATAGGAAGGAACAGTGCTCTGAGAAGAGCACACAGCCTTGGGAATCAGAAAGGTCTGGTTTGATTCCTCTTTTGACACTTTGATGGAGGGCGTGTGGTTTTTCTGAAGTTCCTTGCCTATGAATTGGGCTTACCATTTCCAGTCTATGTCATGGGCTTTCAGAGTGATGTAAGGGATGCAGGAGATCTGGGATCAGATTCTAGGTTCACTGATAGCACCTGGGCAGAATGTTATGTCATGTTGTAATGTTATTATGGGCATCATCACCATCCCCATCATCACCACCACCATCATCATCACCACACCACCACAACCATTATCATCACCATCATCAACATCAACACCACCACTACCATCACCACCACCGCAAAAATCATCATCATTATCATCACGACCATTATAATCATCACCACCACCATCATCACCATCATCAAAACCACTACCACCATTATCACCACCACCACCACCATCCCAATCATCACCACCACCAACACCATCATTACCATCACTACCACCACCATTATCATCACCACCACCATGACCATCATCAACACCACCACCATCATCACCATCAGTACCATCAACACCACCACCATCATCATTATCATAACCACCATCATCACCATCATGACCATCATCAACACCACCACCATCATCACCACCATGACCATCATCACCACTACCACCATCATCACCATAATTACCATCATCACCACCACCACCATCATGACCATCAACACCACCACCATCATCACCATCATGACCATCAACACCACCACCATCATCGCCACCATGACCATCATCACCACCACCACCATCATCACCATCATGACCATCATCAACACCACCACCATCATCACCACCATGACCATCATCAACACCACCACCATCATCACCACCATGACCATCATCAACACCACCACCATCATCACCACCATGACCATCATCAACACCACCACCATCATCACCATCAGTACCATCATCACCACCACCATCATCATTATCATAACCACCATCATCACCATCATGACCATCATCACCACCACCACCATCACAATCCCCACTTTGATGCTTACCAAGAAAACAGTAATGATAAAAATCAGCCTGGAGCTGCTGCCTTCCTGGGGGCAGAACAAAGGAAGAAAGGGGAGGTACTGGGAGTGAGTCGCCCATCACTGGCAAGAACAGAGATGTTTCCCAGGTCTGGATGTGAACCCTGATGAAGGCAGCCCCTGTGCATCTCCTTAAAAATGGTCTCACCCTGAAAGGGCAATAGAATCCAGCAGAGGGCAAGGTCCAGACCATCCAGGCTGCTGCTGTTCAGTCACTTCAGTCGTGTCCAACTCTGTGTGACCCCATAGAGGGCAGCCTACCAGGCTCCCCCGTCCCCGGGATTCTCCAGGCAAGAACACTGGAGTGGGTTGCCATTTCCTTCTCCAATGCATGAAAGTGAAAAGTGAAAGTGAAGTCGCTCAGTCATGTCTGACTCTTAGCGACCCCGTGGACTGCAGCCCACCAGGCTCCTCCGTCCATGGGATTTTCCAGGCAAGAGTACTGGAGTGGGGTGCCATTGCTTTCTCTGCCAATATCAAATACACTCCATAAGAGCGAGGAAAAAAGATTAGCACTCTATACCTTCCATAGTGTAACAGGGTGGTGACATTTGGCTGTCCTGTGAGAAACAGCCCAGAGCCCCTTTCTCATTGCAGAATTCCCAGCCCAAGAAGCCCTGTAGAGGGAGGGGTGAACTTTTACAACAAATAATCTTTAGAGCTATATGATTATTAGACTCAACTACACTTGTTGTGACCAGAAGACCCATGAAAACAAAGCTTTCAGCCAGAGAAGCAAAACAATGGAGGAGGTGCATGAAGGACAGTGGGAGAAAGAATAAAGGTACTTTCTCCTGTAATCTTCTTCTTCAGTCGCTCAGTCGTGTCTGACTCTTTGCGACCCTGTGGACTGCAGCACCCTAGGCTTCCCTGTCCTTCTGGATCCATCTTTTTGAGAGGCTGGTTCCAATGATATACACAAATGCTGGTAATTGATTTTCCCTCCTGATCCAAAGATGAGCCTGTGTTTTTGCTTGCCTATTCAGCTGTGTTTGATACACTGAGTTCATCCAGGGTCTCTGCCGCTGGGCTACCCCCCAGCAATCGAGAGGAAAACGCAGAGGCTTTTAATGGCGGGCAGATTGGCCACAGGGCAGAGCAGGGCTTTCAGCAGGGGATAGAAGAGAGATGTCAGCTAGATACAATCTGAGGAGGCGCCGAGAAATCAGGATGTCAGTTTGACTCCAGCGCCAATGGGAGATGGAGAGGTGCTGGCAGGCAGGCGGGTTTGATCTGACTGGAATTGGGTGTAGCAGGTCCCCCGCAGGGAGGATTCCACGGGAAGACAGAGCTCCCCACGGCCAGCCCCCGCCTGCGCCAGCCCCCCTTAGCTGTCAGAGGGAAAGGCTTTCCTTGGGTGCAGGGGTCTTGAGCTCTTGCCGGAAGATCGCAGCCTCTGCGTCTCCTTCGACACAACAAGCCATCTCTTTCTCCTTAGTCTCTGCCATTGGCTTTTCTCCATCTTTCAGCTGGATTGTGGGGCGATCTGAAGGCTTACTGACTCCGTACTTCCCTGGCTCCCACCCCTCTCCCAGCAGCGGTCAGGTAAATCTTCCCAAACACAAACCTGGATGCCTTCCCTTAACAGTTCAGTAGAGAAGCAGACGAGGTCTATTCACCCAATGGAATCTTATTCAACCATGAAAAGTGTCTGGGGACAAGACTTCACTTAGCATTTAAGTAACGCTACCGGCTCAGTATTACCCATTCAAACAGCAACCCCACAAGCTAAGACGTATTACCATTTCCTCACAGAGAAGGAAACTGAAGGTGAGCCAGGAGAAGCCATCTGCCCAAGATCACATATGTGGTCACGTATGATCCACACCTTGGATCAAACCTATGTCTGTCAGAGCGAAAGCCCAAGTTAGGAACCACTGTTTCATACAACATCCCATGAAATTCCAAGACAGACGTGCCCCAAAAGTGTACCCAGACAAGGACCTATTGTATAGCATGGGGAACTATATTCAATATTTTGCAATAATCTATAAGGGAAAAGAATCTGAAAAAAACACTTATAACTGAATCAACTTGCTGTATGCCCGAAACACATACAACACTGTAAATCAACAACACTTCAATAAAAACAAGAAAGAAAAAGTATGCTCAGGTTCAGTCTTATATCAGAAAATGCAAATTAAAAATTACAAATAAAACCTGCAGAATGAGGAAGCCTTGTTTCACTGTTCCCTGCATCCCAATATGCCTTTGGTTCACATGCTGTCATGACTAGAGTTCATTTGAATATTTCTTCTTTCTACAGACTCCCCATGTAAAAAATATTTTTTCTCCTAAACATTTTACATTTCTTGGTCACAAATTCGTTTCATCTTGTTGCTGATGGCATATAACAGAGTATGTGATAAAGTCAGTGTTAAACTGATTACTTGGTCTGGGTGGTTTTATTTTAGTAGAATGAGATTTGTTACAATTTTGCAAATATTTTAAGAGTCTGGAAAAGATGCTTAAGAAACGGATATAGTGTTTGCCTCGATGGAGGTGGCTGTTTGCTGGGGAAGGGTGGGAAACTTGACTTTCATAGCAGACCCTTCTGTGCCTTTGGGGTTTGAATCATGTGGGTATTTTATCTCTTCACAAAGGATAAAACCAGCCCGAGGGACCCTCATCATAGCCTCCACAAGGGTCTAGAAAGCCAAAGAGGTGAAGATAGAATGTAAATTTGAATCTGACATATATTAGCAAGTGTACTTCCTCTTGACCAGCAGAGGGCAGTGTGCACTTAAGCAAGACAAAGGCATCTCTTTCCCCTGCAGGGCAACCCCATCTCCCCATCCTTACTCCAACAAACCAGGACCCTGCAAGTGGGGAGAAGGTGGTAGGGGAGCTTTGTAACTGCTGAGCTGTAGTTAATATTCCATAGAAGGCGCAGAAAGAAATAATGAGCAAGCCACCTTGCTTCTCTTATTCCTTTCCTAACAAACATCTGACCTTTGCTTAGCAATCTCGCCTTTAAAAGCCTCTCCTGAGTAGTATTCACAAGACGATTTGCGGTAGACAAACATCTTTGGAAATGTCTAATGGTTATGTATTTATTTAAATGTGAATTAGAAAAATATATAAATATATGGTTTGCACATCAAACTTCTCATTTCATGGACATTATCTTGCTTAGAGGAAGCCAAGTGAAAAAGGCAAGCCAATTTAAGGAGGGAAATAAAAAGCAGCTGGTAATAGAATTGGACTGTGGAAATAGCAAAAATTAGCCCACAGAATTCCACTCTGTTTTTCAGCCTTTTAGGACTTCCATGGGGTCCACGGGGCGGGGGAGGGGCGGGCAGCCCACCTCTGCTGTCTCAAACATCTTTGGACACCAGATCCTTTGCAGCCTCAAGACCTGCCTTAGCCAGGCTGGTCCTCTAATCTGGAATGCCTCTCCTCTCCTCTCCGCCTGACGTCATTTTATAGGTCCCTCTGCACTTCCTACACCCTCCTGCATCTATGGCCGTATGACAGCTAGCCAAGGCTTTCAGAATGCTTCCTCAGAGCCAGGAGCTGTTCTTAGCACTTCACACGCACCCTTTCATTTTATCCTCAGATGAACTCTCCTAGAAGCATCATTCTTACCCATTTCACAGATAAGCAAACTGAGGCACCCAGAGGTGAAGAAACACGCTGAAGCTCACAGCTGGTCATACGGGAGAGCCGTGTAGTTAGAAGGCATGATTCTAGCACTGAACCATGGGACTACCTGCCTATGTCAGCTCTCATACCAGGCTGTGAGCTCCCCGAAGGGACATGCCCAAGCTCAGGGCTTCATAAAGGTGAAATAAATGATGAATGATGGTGAATTTATTTCTGCTTTTTCCAGGTGAGCAAACTGAGGCTCAGAGGGATTCAATGACTTTCTCAAGAAAACACCACCTTGCAATCAAGGCAGGACCTCCACCAGACCGCAGAGATGGGTGATTAAATACACCGTTGACTTTAAACAAGGGAAAGAGGAGCAGAACCCATAAATGCAGTTGTAAGTGCAATAAAACTTCTATAAAACACGTTTTTTTCTGAAGGCCTTAAGAAAAAGACTTGTTTAGAATTCTTTTGTATCCATTCTCTCTTCATATCCCCTCAGCCACATGGTGAGGAGACCTGAGAAAATGAAGTCCCATTTCACAGAGGAGTAAACTGAGCCCACGAAGGCCCGGATCCCAAGGCCTCGGCTCCTTCACGAAGCCACGCGGCCAATGACAGGTGCTCCCTGGCACCGTGGAATTGCTGAGGGACCCTCTGGCCCAGGGCTAATTTGGTTTCAATTTAATTTTATAGAATAGCAGGTGGGACAAGAAACCATGTCACCTCCAGGGAGGGCAGAGAAAACCAATCTCTCTGGCTCCCTAAAAAGACCCATTAAAGCATAAAAAATGAACAGTTTTCTCATTTCCTTCTCTGTCCTGCCCTATTTCTCTGCTTTCTTTCCTTCCTTTCTCTCCCAGGTGCTCACCAAGTGCATGTCTGTGTAGGGCTCAGACCCAGCCTTCACCCAGTCCTGGCTACACAAGAGGATCTCTGGGGAGATTTAAAAACTCCCGATGATGTCCAGGCTGCATCCCAGGTCAATGGGACCCTCGGCATCTCGGGGTGCAGGTCCTGGGCATCAGTGTCATTGAAGTTCCCCAGGAGGTTCTGCCGGCAGCCGGGACTGACGGCTGCTGCCCTGGAGGTTTTGATGTGGGTGAGACCCCACCTCTGTTCTGCCTCTCTTCCCTCCTTTTCCTCCACTTTTCTCCCTGTCTCGACCAATTCCCCCTCGGATCTCCAATCAGAAGGAGAAGAAACATACTCCCCCTCTCACTGGATGTGTCTTTCCTCTGGGGCCACCCCACGGGCTGACCTGCCTCATCCCTGGGCTGAGCTGATTCACAACATGGCGGGCAAGGCTTCAGCAAGGTCAACAATAAGGCGCATCACTCCCAGCGCTGCGGACCAGTGGCAAACCCAGCACTTCTCAGCTGCCTTGCTGGGAAAGCAGAGAGAAATCAGTCCGTAGCCACCCTGGCGTTTTTTGCTCCATCTTGAGAGGTAGTGTGAAGAGAATGAACTCTGGGTTAAAATCCTCAGTGTGCTGGTTTCTAGCTAGGCGACCTTGAGAAAGTGACTTAACCTCATTGATCCTCAGTGTCCTCACCTGTAAAATGGGGATAATATTGTTGAAAGCTGTCAACATCACAGTCAATGCCAGAAATTCAATTAACAGAGCATATTTTTTTTTGTCTGTGAAAAAAATATATTCATAATGAATTATACAGCCTGCTAAGGGGAGAGGGTTGTGGTGTCAGGAGATATCATTGAGAGCCCCCCCTCCCCCTGTTGCTTCTTTGCTTTGTGACTATGGACAAGGCACTTGCCCAGCCTGGGCCTGTTTTTCTAGATGAAAATCTCAGAAAGCACCAATTGTAAAAAAAAAAAAAAAAAAGAAAAAAAAAGAAAAGCAAGAAAGTGTGGCCACAGTTTCGTTCTGCTTCACGCTTTCCTTCTCCCCAAGAGGTCGGACCCCCAGCTTCCCTGCCCTCTCCATCACCAGCAGGTAAGGGATGGGGTTGAGAACTCAGGGATTCGGACACAGGCTGGTGAAGCTTGGGTTTCCCGCACCCAAGGGTGGCCAGAGGCGGCCTCGTGGTCCTTCCCGGACTTTCCTGTGTGCAGATGCCCACATCGCTCCCTCTTTCTGGACAGGAGTTTCTCCACATTTATACAGTAAGTGGGTGGGACCGAGGCCTTCTTCATTTTAGGACCTCTGAGTCAGGGTAAAAGAGCTGAACTTGAGAGAGTATAATTAAAGCATAAATTAGAGTTTAATTAAGGGTGGGTTGGGACTTGTGGTGTGTGTGTAGTGTGTGTGGTGTGTTGTCTGTGTGTGTTGTGTGTGTAGTGTGTATGGGATATGTGTGTAGTGTGTGTGTTGTGTAGTGTGTGTGTGTTGTGTGTGTAGTGTGTGTGGTGTGTAGTGTGTGTAGTGTGTATGGGGTGTGTAGTGTGTGTGTGTGTTGTGTGTGTAGTGTGTGTGGTGTCTGTGTAGTGTGTGTGGTGTGTTGTCTGTGTGTGTTGTGTGTGTAGTGTGTATGGGGTATGTGTGTAGTGTGTGTGTGTTGTCTGTGTAGTGTGTGTGGTGTGTTATCTGTGTGTGTTGTGTGTATGGGGTATGTGTGTAGTGTGTGTGTTGTGTGTGTAGTGTGTGTGGGGTATGTGTATAGTGTGTGTGCGGTGTCTGTGTAGTGTGTGTGGTGTGTTATCTGTGTGTGTAGTGTGTGTGGGGTATGTGTGTAGTGTGTGTGGTGTCTGTGTAGTGTGTGTGGTGTGTTATCTGTGTGTGTTGTGTGTATGGGGTATGTGTATAGTGTGTTGTGTTGTGTGTGTAGTGTGTATGGGGTATGTGTGTAGTGTGTGTGTTGTGTGTGTAGTGTGTGTGGGGTATGTGTATAGTGTGTGTGTGTTGTGTGTGTAGTGTGTGTGGTGTGTTATCTGTGTGTGTTGTGTGTATGGGGTATGTGTATAGTGTGTGTGTGTTGTGTGTGTAGTGTGTATGGGGTGTGTGGTGTGTGTGTGTGTTGTGTGTGTGGTGTCTATGTAGTGTGTGTGGTGTGTTGTCTGTGTTGTGTGTGTAGTGTGTATGGGGTATGTGTGTAGTGTGTGTGTGTTGTGTGTGTAGTGTGTGTGGGGTATGTGTATAGTGTGTGTGCGGTGTCTGTGTAGTGTGTGTGGTGTGTTATCTGTGTGTGTAGTGTGTGTGGGGTATGTGTGTAGTGTGTGTGGTGTCTGTGTAGTGTGTGTGGTGTGTTATCTGTGTGTGTTGTGTGTGTAGTGTGTGTGGGGTATGTGTGTAGTGTGTGTGTGTTGTGTGTGTAGTGTGTGTGGGGTATGTGTATAGTGTGTGTGCGGTGTCTGTGTAGTGTGTGTGGTGTGTTATCTGTGTGTGTAGTATGTGTGGGGTATGTGTGTAGTGTGTGTGGTGTCTGTGTAGTGTGTGTGGTGTGTTATCTGTGTGTGTTGTGTGTGTAGTGTGTGTGGGGTATGTGTGTAGTGTGTGTGTGTTGTGTGTGTAGTGTGTATGGGGTATGTGTGTAGTGTGTGTGTTGTGTGTGTAGTGTGTATGGGGTATGTGTATAGTGTGTGTGTGTTGTCTGTGTAGTGTGTGTGGTGTGTTATCTGTGTGTGTAGTGTGTATGGGGTATGTGTGTAGTGTGTGTGTTGTGTGTGTAGTGTGTGTGGGGTATGTGTATAGTGTGTGTGCGGTGTCTGTGTAGTGTGTGTGGTGTGTTATCTGTGTGTGTAGTGTGTGTGGGGTATGTGTGTAGTGTGTGTGGTGTCTGTGTAGTGTGTGTGGTGTGTTATCTGTGTGTGTTGTGTGTGTAGTGTGTATGGGATATGTGTGTAGTGTGTGTGTGTTGTGTGTGTAGTGTGTGTGGGGTATGTGTATAGTGTGTGTGCAGTGTCTGTGTAGTGTGTGTGGTGTGTTATCTGTGTGTGTTGTGTGTATGGGGTATGTGTATAGTGTGTTGTGTTGTGTGTGTAGTGTGTATGGGGTATGTGTGTAGTGTGTGTGTGTTGTGTGTGTAGTGTGTGTGGGGTATGTGTATAGTGTGTGTGTGTTGTGTGTGTAGTGTGTGTGGTGTGTTATCTGTGTGTGTTGTGTGTATGGGGTATGTGTATAGTGTGTGTGTGTTGTGTGTGTAGTGTGTGTAGTGTGTTATCTGTGTGTGTAGTGTGTGTGGGGTGTGTGTGTAGTGTGTGTGTGTTGTGTGTGTAGTGTGTGTGGGGTATGTGTGATCTGTGTGGTGCGCACGTTGTGATCTGTATGTGGTGTGTGACGTGTATGTTGTGTACGTATGTGGTGTGTGGGGTGTAAGATGTGTGTGGGGTGTGCATGTATCTGTGAGGTTGTGCGTGCATGGTGTGTGAGTGCACACAAGCGCGCACACACACTCCTGTGCAGAGAGGCGCGCCCCGGGCCCCGCGTGGCTGGAGGAAGGTGCTCCGGGCAGTCGCGGCGGAGCTGACAGCGGCCGGATCTGTTTGCTGTCACTCTGAGTCCCCATCATGACGCACCCTCTTGAAGCCATCCACTCGTACAGCCTGGTGTGGCTCATCTCAGCTGCCAAAACACATCCCGTGCAACCGAGGGCAGGCTCCGGGAGGGCAGGAACGGTCCTCCAGGAAAAAACCAACCGTTGGGAACCTCGAGGGCTCCCCCGGACTCCCCCTGGAGGTGTGATGTAGCTGCACAGGGGCCCCTCCGGCCATCACAGGGCCATGCTTGGAGCCTCTGCCCCCACCTGGCTGCCAGACCCCACTATGTGAACTCACGGGTTGTTTAGAGAATTAACTAAGTTGACAGAGGTGATGCACTCCGAAGAGTTTGGTGTGCAGTAACTGAGTGTTTTCTCCAAGCCTCTGATAAGCTAACGCAATGCCAGGCACGTGGTGGGTCCTCACCGAACACTGGCTGGAGAGTGAGTGCCAGGGTCACTGCACATCAGACAAGCGGTGCGGCTCTCGGGGCGTCAGATCTAACTGCGTCTGAGCGCCGTGGGCTCCTGAGTGTGCACTGGCAAGGCAGGGGCCAGGCTTGAGATGGGGGGTGGAAGGGGGCAGTCCCTCCCACGGCTGCAGATGCCAAGGCTGCAAAGAGCTGGCACAGCTGATGAGTAGAAAAGGGCATGTGCTGGGGAGGACCTGTCCTAGGACTGTGTTTCCCGGTTACCACTCACACCAAAAACGGGGGGAAGGGGAGTGATCAACCAGGTAGGACATCTGGGGAGTGCCTTAGGATGAAGCTTCTTCATCCCTCAGTGCCCGAAGCTGGGGGCAACATTTGTGTGTGTGTGTGTATAGTTGTATGATAGAGCTCAATTTGTACACACATGGAAGGAGTTAATTGTAATCATCATCACAGCTGCCAAGTAAACTACTGAGTGTGTGCATGGTGTCAGGCCCTTGCGCAGAGTTCCACCTTCCCAGGAACTCTAAGAGGTGGGGACTCTATTATTATCATCCTCCTTTTAAAGACAGGGAACTGAAGCTCACGGAAGTAAAGTGATTCATCCAAGGTCACACAGCCAATGAGGTGCAGAGTTAGGACCTGAACTCAAAACTTCCTTTGTTGTTGTCATTCAGTTGCTAAGTTGTGTCCCACTCTTTTTGATCCCATAGTCTGCAGCACAACAGACTTCCCTGTCCTTCACTATCTCCTGGAGTTTGCTCAAACTCATGTCCATTGAGTTGGTGATGTCATCCAATCAACTCATCCTCTGTTGTCCCCTTCTCCTTCTGCCTTCTTCAATCTTTCTCAGCATCAGGATCTTTTCCAATGAGTCGGCTCTTCGCATCAGGTGGCCAAAATATTGGAGCTTCAGCTTCAGCTTCAGCATCAGTCTTTCCAATGAATATTCAGGGCTGATTCCCTTTAGAACCGACGGGTTTGATCTCCTTGCAGTTCAAGGAAGTCTCAAGAGTCTTCTCCAGCACCATAGTTCTAAAGCATCAACTCTTCAGTGCTCAGCCTTTTTTATGGTCCAGTTCTCACATCCATACATGACTATTGGAAAAACCATAGCTTTGACTATATGGATCTTTGACAGCAAAGTGATGTCTCTGCTTTTTAATATGCTATCTAGGTTTGTCATAGCTTTTCTTCCAAGGAGCAAGTGTATTTTTAAATTTCATGGCTGCAGTCACCATCCTCTATGACAGGCAAAAAGAAAGGCTTTTCCTCTTCCTGAAAAAGTCTCAGGATCTTTTGAGAGTGCCTTCCACATGTCAAGAAGCATCAGGTGGAGACAGAAACATTTTCTGATTCTTTATGCCAGGCACTGAGCCCTGGGTAGAATTCATAGCTGTGGGATCATAGGCAAGTTACTTTACTTCTCTGGGCCTCAGTTTCTTCATCTGTAAAATGGGGACAACGATAGTCATCTCCTAGGGACAGTTGTGCACAGGGATATCATTTGGAGCTTCAGACTGGGACCAGGAGACCTGAGTTCCCACCCCTACTCTTTGTTGGGTTTAGCTTGAGTGCAGAAATTATTTCAAAGCTCTGGGGCTCTCTCTGTGTACAGACCCTTTGTATGGAGGCTCCCAGACATCTGCCACCAAGAAATGGAGTCCACTTCTCCATCCCTCGAATCTGGTCTGGCCCTTCCTTTGTGATTCGCCATAGGATACCAATGATGTCGTGCCAATTCCTGGTCTAGGCTCACTCAAGAGGCAGTGAATGCTTCTGCTAATGGCTGTGGAATGCTGGCCAGTTGCTACAGGAAGGAGCCCAAGACAGCTGTTGGATGATGAGAGACCCATGGAGTAGAGGTGAGCCATCCCAGGCTACGGCTGCCTAGACTGACAGCCAGCCCACCCCAAATACGTAAGGCCAGCCATGGACCCATGGGGCCACCTACCTGGCCCATAGCTGCCCACAGACACAGCAGAGAGTCAGCTCAGACCAGGAGAACACCCCTTGCTGACCTGCAGACTCATGAGACAGGACACAAATTTGCTGCCAAAGCCTTTGACTGTGTGGATCACAATAAACTGTGGAAAATTATTCAAGAGATGGGAATACCAGACCACCTGATCTGCCTCTTGAGAAATTTGTATGCAGGTCAGGAAGCAACAGTTAGAACTGGACATGGAACAACAGACTGGTTCCAAATAGGAAAAGGAGTTCGTCAAGGCTGTATATTGTCACCCTGTTTATTTAACTTATATGCAGAGTACATCATGAGAAACGCTGGACTGGAAGAAACACAAGCTGGAATCAAGATTGCCGGGAGAAATATCAATAACCTCAGATATGCAGATGACACCACCCTTATGGCAGAAAGTGAAGAGGAACTCAAAAGCCTCTTGATGAAAGTGAAAGTGGAGAGTGAAAAAGTTGGCTTAAAGCTCAACATTCAGAAAACAAAGATCATGGCATCTGGTCCCATCACTTCATGGGAAATAGATGGGGAAACAGTGGAAACAGTGTCAGACTTTATTTTTCTGGGCTCCAAAATCACTGCAGATGGTGACTGCAGCCATGAAATTAAAAGACGCTTACTCCTTGGAAGGAAAGTTATGACCAACCTAGATAGCATATTCAAAAGCAGAGACATTACTTTGCCAACAAAGGTTCGTCTAGTCAAGGCTATGGTTTTTCCTGTGGTCATGTATGGATGTGAGAGTTGGACTGTGAAGAAGGCTGAGCACCGAAGAATTGATGCTTTTGAACTGTGGTGTTGGAGAAGACTCTTGAGAGTCCCATGGACTGCAAGGAGATCCAACCAGTCCATTCTGAAGGAGATCAGCCCTGGGATTTCTTTGGAAGGAATGACACTAAAGCTGAAACTCCAGTACTTTGGCCACCTCATGCGAAGAGTTGATTCATTGGAAAAGACCCTGATGCTTGGAGGGATTGGGGGCAGGAGGAGAAGGGGATGACAGAGGATGAGATGGCTGGATGGCATCACTGACTCGATGGACGTGAGTCTCAGTGAACTCAGGGAGTTGGTGATGGACAGGGAGGCCTGGCGTGCTGCGATTCATAGGGTCGCAAAGAGTAGGACACGACTGAGCGACTGATCTGATCTGATCACTGAATTTGGGGTAGTTTGTTATATGGCAATAGCTGACTGAAAGGGCAATCTTGGGACAGGCTTTCCCCATCTCTGGGCCACAGTTTCCTCATGTGAAACAGGATGAAATTTGGGCTCTATGAACTGTGCTGCTCCAGATTCCCTAGAGTTTTTGGCTCTGGAAAAAAATCCCTTCTCTCTGGACTAATGGACTGGAGGGCTTTCTTTCTATTGTGGCCATTTCTCTTCATGATTTATGCTTGCTGTCTGGATATGGTTTCCCTGGTGGCTCAGATGATAAAGAATCTTCCTGCAATGCAGGAGACCCGAGTTCAATCTCTGGGTTGGGAAGACCCCCCGGAGAAGGGAATGGCAACCCCCTCTAGTATTCTTGCCTGGAGAATCCCATGGACAGAGGAGCCTGGTGGGCTACAGACCATGGGGTTGCAGAGTTGGACACAAATGATCGACTAAGACATTGAGTGTCTGTGCTTCTGGGGGGCTGCCCTCAACTCTTTAAAAATATATATTAGTGGCATGCAGGATCTTTGTTTCATCATGCAGGATATTTCATTGCAGCACACGGGTTCTCTAGGTGTGCCTGTGGGCTCTCTAGTCATGGTGTGTATTGTCTCTAGTCATGGCTGTGGGCTCACTAGTTGTGGTGTGTGGACTCTAGTTGTGGCTGTGGGCTCTCTAGTTGTGGTGTGTGGACTCTCTAGTTGTGACTGTGGGCTCTCTAGTTGTGGCTGTGGGCTCTCTAGTTGTGGCTGTGGACTCTAGTTGTGACTGTGGACTCTAGTTGTGGCTGTGGGCTCTCTAGTTGTGACTGTGGGCTCACTAGTTGTGGTGTGTGGACTCTAGTTGTGGCTGTGGGCTCTCTAGTTGTGGTGTGTGGACTCTCTAGTTGTGACTGTGGGCTCTCTAGTTGTGGCTGTGGGCTCTCTAGTTGTGGCTGTGGACTCTAGTTGTGACTGTGGACTCTAGTTGTGGCTGTGGGCTCTCTAGTTGTGACTGTGGGCTCTCTAGTTGTGGCTGTGGGCTCTAGTTGTGGTGTGTGGACTCTAGTTGTGGCTGTGGGCTCTCTAGTTGTGGTGTGTGGCCTCTCTAGTTGTGACTGTGGGCTCTCTAGTTGTGGCTGTGGGCTCTCTAGTTGTGGCTGTGGGCTCTCTAGTTGTGGCTGTAGACTCTCTAGTTGTGGCTGTGGGCTCTCTAGTTGTGGCTGTGGACTCTCTAGTTGTGGCTGTGGGCTCTCTAGTTGTGCCTGTGGACTCTAGTTGTGACTGTGGGCTCTCTAGTTGTGGCTGTGGGCTCTCTAGTTGTGCCTGTGGACTCTAGTTGTGACTGTGGACTCTAGTTGTGGCTGTGGGCTCTCTAGTTGTGACTGTGGGCTCTCTAGTTGTGGCTGTGGGCTCTCTAGTTGTGGTGTGTGGACTCTAGTTGTGGCTGTGGGCTCTCTAGTTGTGGCTGTGGGCTCTCTAGTTGTGGTGTGTGGACTCTAGTTGTGGCTGTGGGCTCTCTAGTTGTGGTGTGTGGCCTCTCTAGTTGTGACTGTGGGCTCTCTAGTTGTGGCTGTGGGCTCTCTAGTTGTGGCTGTAGACTCTCTAGTTGTGGCTGTGGGCTCTCTAGTTGTGGTGTGTGGACTCTAGTTGTGGTGTGTGGACTCTAGTTGTGGCTGTGGGCTCTCTAGTTGTGACTGTGGGCTCTCTAGTTGTGGCTGTAGACTCTCTAGTTGTGGCTGTGGGCTCTCTAGTTGTGGTGTGTGGACTCTAGTTGTGGTGTGTGGACTCTAGTTGTGGCTGTGGGCTCTCTAGTTGTGACTGTGGGCTCTCTAGTTGTGGCTGTGGGCTCTCTAGTTGTGACTGTGGACTCTAGTTGTGACTGTGGGCTCTCTAGTTGTGGCTGTGGGCTCTCTAGTTGTGACTGTGGACTCTAGTTGTGGCTGTGGGCTCTCTAGTTGTGGCTGTGGGCTCTCTAGTTGTGGCTGTAGACTCTCTAGTTGTGGCTGTGGGCTCTCTAGTTGTGGCTGTGGACTCTAGTTGTGACTGTGGACTCCCTAGTTGTGACTGTGGGCTCTCTAGTTGTGGCTGTGGGCTCTCTAGTTGTGGCTGTGGGCTCTCTAGTTGTGACTGTGGGCTCTCTAGTTGTACTGTGGGCTCTCTAGTTTGGTGTGTGGGCTCTCTAGTTGTGACTGTGGGCTCTCTAGTTGTGGCTGTGGGCTCTCTAGTTTGGTGTGTGGGCTCTCTAGTTGTGGCTGTGGGCTCTCTAGTTGTGGCTGTGGGCTCTCTAGTTGTGGCTGTAGACTCTCTAGTTGTGGCTGTGGGCTCTCTAGTTGTACTGTGGGCTCTCTAGTTTGGTGTGTGGGCTCTCTAGTTGTGACTGTGGGCTCTCTAGTTGTGGCTGTGGGCTCTCTAGTTTGGTGTGTGGGCTCTCTAGTTGTGGCTGTGGGCTCTCTAGTTGTGGCTGTGGGCTCTCTAGTTGTGGCTGTAGACTCTCTAGTTGTGGCTGTGGGCTCTCTAGTTGTGGCTGTAGACTCTCTAGTTGTGGCTGTGGGCTCTCTAGTTGTGACTGTGGGCTCTCTAGTTGTGGCTGTGGGCTCTGTAGTTTGGTGTGTGGGCTCTCTAGTTGTGGCTGTGGGCTCTCTAGTTGTGGCTGTGGGCTCTCTAGTTGTGGCTGTAGACTCTCTAGTTGTGGCTGTGGGCTCTCTAGTTGTGGTGTGTGGACTCTCTAGTTGTGACTGTGGGCTCTCTAGTTGTGGCTGTGGGCTCTCTAGTTGTGGCTGTGGGCTCTCTAGTTGTGACTGTGGGCTCTCTAGTTGTGGCTGTGGGCTCTCTAGTTGTGCCTGTGGACTCTAGTTGTGACTGTGGACTCTAGTTGTGGCTGTGGGCTCTCTAGTTGTGACTGTGGGCTCTCTAGTTGTGGCTGTGGGCTCTCTAGTTTGGTGTGTGGGCTCTCTAGTTGTGGCTGTGGGCTCTCTAGTTGTGGTGTGTGGGGTCTCTAGTTGTGGGTGTGGGCTCTCTAGTTGTGGGTGTGGGCTCTCTAGTTGTGGTGTGTGGGCTCTCTAGGTGTGACTGTGGGCTCTCTAGTTGTGGTGTGTGGGCTCTCTAGTTGTGGTGTGTCTGCTCTCTAGTTGTGGTGTGTGGGCTCTCTAGTTGTGCCGCGCAGGCTCCAGAGTGCTTGCGCTCATCAGTGGTGGCACGTGGATCTTAGTTCCCCAACCAGAGACTGAACCCCTGTCCCTCATATTGCAGTGTGGATTCTTAACCACTGGGCCACCAGGGAAGTGCCTGTCCTCAACTCTTGGCTCTCCCTTCTTGCCTGGCTCTTGGGCTGAGTTCTCACCTCCCAAAGAAGCTATATCTGTTTGATGGACAGGAGTGCCCCTGGACAGGCACTTAATTTTTAGGGCTTGGAATTAACTTAGAGCAGAACGGGTTGGCAGCAGCTGAAGAGACATATTCCATAGCTATCAATCATATGGTTACTGGGGTTTGCTATTAGGTTCTTTTATTTCTTGGCTGATGGATTGTGCTGGGGCCCATAAACAGGGAGAGATTTGGGGCTGTGCTCCACAGTGGACCCAAGAAAAGCAAACTGGAGCTTGGCTGAAATTTCATTTTTCCAGAAATATATATATATATATATAAAGTAGGTGTCCAGGAAAAGGGAGGAGGGCATCTCTTCAAGCCTCAATATTTCCTTCTGTAAAATGGGTCAAGGGATTTCTCCTTCGCTGAACACTTCATTATCATTTACTGTGCGGGTATAATACTGGATTTTGGCCCCAGAGACCTGGGTTCAAATCCCGCTTGGTTTCTTTCTAGCTGGGTGACCGTGGCCAAGTGACTTCACCTCTCTGAGCCTCCTGAGTTTTCCCATCTGTAAAATGGGGGCAATCACAATGTGACCACACAGGTTTCTCAAGGGAGAGTTAAATGACTTGAAAAGCACTTAGTGGCTGGCAAACAGGAAATGCTCAATGAATTTAGATATTTTGATGCCAATGATAACTGCCATCATCATTCATGAAATAATTCCTGCCAAGTGTTTGCCATAAAGTCTGGCATATAGTAGGGATGATTATCTGCCAATTTGATGCCAGAAACCTTACTGAGAACTTTACATGTTGTTTAATAAACATACACATTCAAGATCTCTCTCTCTCTCTCTCTTTTATTCAACAGATATTTATTGAGCACTTACTGTGTGCCAGGCCCTGGGGATATAAACAAAATATCCCATTGCGAGGCAGCCACCTTCTGTCACCTGCCTGAAAATGCAGTCTGTAAGCAGCAGAGTCAGACTTCAGAGGAACTCTCTCTGACCCTAAAAGAGCTGATACCCACTCTAATGGCAGAAAGTGAAGAAGAACTAAGAGCCTGTTGATGAGAGTGAAAGAGGAGAGTGAAAAAGCTGGCTTCAAACTCAAACTTAAAAAAACGAAGATCATGGCATCTGGTCCCATCACTTCATGGCAAACAGATGGGGAAAAGTGGAAGCAGTAACAGATCTTATTTTCTTGGGCTCCAAAATCACTTTGGATGGTGACTGCAGCCACAAAATTAAAAGACGCTTGCTCCTTGGAAGAAAAGCTGTGACAAACCTAGACAGAGTATTAAAAAGCAGAGACATCACTTTGCCAACACAGATCCATATAGTATAAGCTATGGTTTTTCCAATAGTCATATATGGGTGTGAGAGTTGGACCATAAAGAAGGCTGAGCACCAAATAATTGATGCTTTTGCACTGTGGTGTTGGAGAAGACTCTTGAGAGTCCCTTGGACTGCAAGGAGATCCAACCAGTCCATCCTAAAGGAAATCAACCCTCAATATTCACTGGAAGGACTGATGCTGAAGCTCCAATACTTTGGCCACCTGATGCAAAGAGTCAACTCATTGGAAAATACTCTGATGCTGGGAAAGACTGAGACAGAGGATTGAAATGGTTGGATGGCATCACCGACTCAATGGATATGAGTTTGAGCAAACTCCAGGAGACAATGAAGGACAGGGAAGCCTGGTGTGCTGCAGTCCATGGCGTCTCGAAGAGTCAGACATGACTTAGCTACTGAACAACAACTCTTTGACTCTAGAAGCTTCGTGTCTGGCATGAGGCATCTCCGAGGTTGTGGCCCCAGGGCTCAGCTCTTGCAGCCACACTCAGGCTGTCTTTCAGGGCCTAACTCTGACTTGCTGCGCAGTGCTGGGCAAGCCACCTTCCCTCTCTGGGCCTCCTGCCAGGTATTCCATTCTCGAGCCTCTTCTCCAACCACTCCTTAGTTTCTTTATTCCCCTTATTATGCTTTACATTTTGAGAGACCAAGAATGAGAAAGAAGAGAGATTTAAGAAATTCAGAAGGATTCAGGGACTTCCGTGGTGGTCCAGTCACTGGGGCTGTATGCTCCCAATGCAGGGGGCCTGGGTCCAATCCCCGCTCAGAGAACTAGGTCTTTTAGCTGTGGTAAGACCCCATGTGTTGCAAAGACGATCAAAGATCCTGTGTACTGCAACTAAGACCCTGGCTGCTGCTACTGCTAAGTCGCTTCAGTCATGTCCAACTCTGCGCGACCCCATAGACGGCAGCCCACCAGGCTCCTCCGTCCCTGGGTTTCTCCAGGCAAGAACACTGGAGTGGGTTGCCATGTCCTTCTCCAATGCATGAAAGTGAAAAGTGAAAGTGAAGTCGCTCAGTCATGTCCGACTTTTAGCGACCCCATGGACTGCAGCCCACCAGGCTCCCCCATCCCTGGGATTCTCCAGGCAAGAGGACTGGAGAGGGGTGCCATCGCCTTCTCTGAAGACCCTGGCACAGCCAAATAAATAAATAAATATATTTTAAAAAAATTCTGAAGGACTTAAAAGATTCACATCCAGATGCACTTTAGGGTAAGCAGCGGATTCCTGACGAACTGGCAAGTACAAGGTGGGTCAAGGACTAGGTATTTTGGGTGTGAAGGAGGTACAGTCTGGGGGCTCCTGACTCATCCTACCCACCTTCTTACCTATGATACTGACAACACAATTAGAGGGTTCTAATTACTGCTGCTCCTTGGAAGAAAAGCTATGACCAACCTAGATAGCACATTAAAAAGCAGAGACATTACTTTACCAACAAAGGTCCAAATAGTCAAAGCTACGGTTTTTCCAATAGTCATGTATGGATATGAGAGTTGGACCATATAGGAGGCTGAGCACTGAAGAATTGATGCTTTTGAACTGTGGTGTTGGAGAAGACTCTTTAGAGTCCCTTGGACTGCAAGGAGATCCAACCAGTACATCCTAAAGGAAATCAGTCCTGGGTGTTCATTGGAAGGACTGATACTGAAGCTGAAGCTCCAATAGTTTGGCCACCTGATGCGAAGAGCCAACTCATTGGAAAAGACCCTGATGCTGGGGAAGATTGAAGGTAGGAGAAGAAGCGGATGACAGAAGATGAGAAGCTTGGATGGTATCACTGACTCGAGTGATACCATCACTCGAGTTTGAGCAAGCTCTGGGAGTTGGTGATGGACAGGGAAGCCTGGCGTGCTGCAGTCCATGGGGTCACAGAGTCGGATAGGACTGAGCCACTGAACTGAGCTGAACTGAACTGAACAAGGCGACTGCTGCAGTTCAGGGCATCCTCTGCGATGCCTGAAACACTGCTTGAGTCCTTTGTTCACAGGGGCCCCTCGGGCAATGCCCTTCTGCCATTACAGTTTGACCAAAGGACACTCCTCAGAATCCTGCTTGGAGGCCACCCTTTCTGTGACATTTCCATAACCCCAGTCCTCAACCCAGCCCCTCCAGCCACAGCACTGTGCCTGTATTCCGCGGAGTTGTCTGTTTATGGTCCTCCTTCCCTTCCTGACCTGTGAGTTGCTGGAGGCCTGGGACCCTTCCGGCTTCATCACTGAGACATATAGCTGCTGCCCCAAAAGGCTGTTCAAGTCAATGCAAGTGGAGGATATGGTGTGCATGCAAACCCTGGCTCTGTCCTTCCCTGGCTGTGTGAACTGAGGCAGCCGCTTCACTCTCTGCGGTGTCATTCCCAAATCCACAAAGCGGTGGGGATCAAGACGGACTCACGAGGATCCCTGGCACCTGTAGTCCTCATTTACGAAGCGCCAACTACATGCCGGGCCCCATGTGATGCGCTCTGCGTACGTTATCTCTAAATTTGGGTAATTACCCCTCTGCAATTATCTCTGCTCACATTAGCGCTAATTTATGTAATTATTATTTCCACGTAATAATGCTCACATTCATTATTGCTCTCTGGGATGAATGATGCAGCTCAGGGCCCGGCACGCAGTAGGTCTTTCATAAATGATGACTAATTAGAGCCGCTATCCTAATACCCACAGCATCAAGAGTTGGGCCCAGAAGACAAGGGGGAGAAGAGTCCCCTCTCGCGGGCCACAGGTGGCTGAGGTCCTCATGACTCAGCAAACATTCCAGCACCTACTACAGGCCACCTACCCAGCTGGTCCAGCAGCGCAAACTCCTTCCCCTTCCCCGATGTGATAAATAACAATTGCAAACACTTAGGCCACGTGAGGGGCCCCGAGGATGGAATTATTTTTACTATCAAAGCCAAATTGGTTTACTAAAACTGTCAGCGGAAACCAAGCAAGATAAATTAAAGCCAGCAGCTCCTGGGCTGCGTGGCTTCCTCGCTAGTGAGATGCTATTTTCTTTCCCTCTGTGGGAGGAAGCGGGCGCCAGGCCCAGATACTGCTCTGCCAAGTGTGTGCTGGGGTTTGCCATGCAGAGACCCGGGCTGGTGACCCCGAGGGCTCAGCTCCCTCCTGCGATGCTTTAATCCTGTTAGCTGCCTGAACCCCTTCCCCTGCTGCCCGGTTTGGGCACATCCAGACTCCCTGATGTGGCCTTCAAGGCCCTGCCTGATCCCACGGCTTCCTCACTGGTGTCACGCCTCCCATATCTCTGAGCTCCAGACACACAGGCTAGCTCCTCTCACAGGCTGGCGAAGACCCCAGACCCTGGAGACATGGCAAGCAGAGTTTGAATCCCAGCCATGTGATCACAGTCACCGTTCTACTTCTATGCACGTGTGTGTGATCAGTTGCTCAGTTGTGTCTGACTCTTTGTGAACCCTGTGGACTGTAGCCTGCCGGGCTCCTCTGTCCATGGGATTTGCCAGGCAAGAATACTAGAGTGGGTTGCCACTGCCTTCTCTAGGAGATCTTCCCGATCCAGGGACTGAACCTGCATTTCCTGCATCAGCAGGAGGATTCTTTACCACCAAGCCACCTGGGAAGCCCTCTACTTGTATGAGTTTATTCATCTGTAAAGTGGAGATAACAACCAGACTTGCTGCCTGCGTTTGTTCACAAGGGATGTGAATGCATGGGATGCATTAAATGCTCAGCGTATATTCCATGTTATGGATGAATAATAAGAGAGTCTCTCTTCCTGCTTCTGGACCTTAGCGCATGCTGTTCCTTTTGGCTGGAACACTGTTCCCTCCATCTTTGCCTATGTTCTGTCTGTTCCAGTTCACAGGCAGTGTGCTGGAACCAGTGGCTCCTTATGGGTCATATGAGCTGGTTGTTAAGGGTCCAGGCATTTGGTGAGCCTGTTGATGTTGTGTTGATTGCTTGAAATTGGTTTCACAGTGTAAGTATTTACACCGAGGAAATTGGCAAATGCTGCAAATCAGGGAGCTGCTCCCCAGCCCACCAGCCAAGAAAAGCCATTGTGGAACCTTGACCAGCATCCTCCTGCTCTAGAATAACCCCATGTCTTTTGGGTCTGAGCAGCTGGCAGGATGGACGACTCCTTTCTGAGATGGGAAGATGAGTCGAAACAGGTTTGGAGAAAGAGAATCAGGGGGTTTAAGTCTGGGGACTTCATTGGAGATGCCTCTTAGATATTGAAGTGAAGTGGTGAGAAAGCAGGTGGAAATAAGGTGAGCATAATAGCTGTATATTCCTCCTAGGATTATTTGGAGGAGCAAATCAATTAATACTTGGGAAGAACCTTACAGACAGTAAGTACTCAAGGATGAAAATAGCTTTCCTCACCACCTCCATGAGAAATGACCTTAACCACTGTCTAGACTTGCAGTTCCTCAGGTCTGAATCTGGTAGGGAGATACTTCTTATAAAGAGGGGGCATTATTTCTAAAAATTGAATTTACATTCAATAATATTGCAGAGAACGTTCAAATATATTGCAGAGAAATGCAAATCAAAACTACCATGAGGTCTTACCTCCCACTGGTCAGAATGGCTTCGTTAAAATGTCTACAAATAACAAATGCTGGAGAGGGTGTGGAGAAAAGGGCGTGTTCCTACACTGTTGGTGGCAATGTAAACTGGTGAGCGCCTACGGGGACAGTATGGAGGCTCCTCACAGAATGAAAATAGAGCTGCCATGTGATCCAGCAACCTTACTTCGGGCATATAGCTTGACAAAACTATCAATATAATTTGAAGAGATAAATGCACCTCAGTGTTCACTGCAGCAGTGTTCAAGGTAGCCGAGACATGGAAGCAACGTAGATGTCTGTCAACAGGTGAACGGATAAAGAAGAGGTGGTACATACACACACCGGAATACCACTCAGCCATAAAAAGAATGACGTAAGGCCACTTGCAGTGACACAAGTAGACCTAGAGACGATCACATTAAGTAAGTCAAAGGCAAATATCATACGATATCACTTATACGTGGGATCTAAAATATGACACAAATGAACTTATCAAAGAAACAAACACAGGAGCACAGAGAACAGACTTCTCGCTCCTGAGGGCGAATGGGGTGGGGGAGGGAAGGGTTGAGAGTTTGGGATCAGCAGATGCACACTGTTATATATAGGATGGATAAACAGCAAGGTCTCATTGTAGAGCACAGGGAACTATATTCAATATCCTGCAATAAACCATAATGGAAAAGCATATGAAACAATACATGTAACCCCTACCCAAGCTCCACACTCCAGTCACATTAAACTCCCGTTTAGCCACTAAGTGGGCCACTTTCTCTCTCATTTCCAGACTTTGCACATGCTGTACTCACTGTCTGGACCCTCTTCATTTCTCTTCATCACTTGCGAATCTTCTTTCATTCCATCCCAGAAGTCACTGCCTCCTGGAAGCCTTCCATGATTTCACACAGATGCCTGCTCTCCCCATCATTGCTCTTATCACACTGCATGTAGTTTCATGTCCTCATTCACTAGACGGTGAGGGCGGAGACTGTTCCACCTTTCTCACAACTGGATCTCCAGTGCCTAGCCTCGTGTTCCCACACAGTAGGTGCACAGCATTTTTTTTTTTAGAGTTTATAGAGACCGGTCAACCCACTCTTCCAAGATAAGCTTTATGGCTGAGTTGGCAACTATCAGAGCCTTTTCAGTGCTTGGCTCATAGCAGATACTCAGAAAACATGTCTTGAATGAACGAACACTTTATTCCAGGCTCTAGAAGTCAGAGAGCTAAGAATGGGAGAAAGGGGGTGACTTATCATTGAGGAGGGAGGGAGGCAGTGGGCAAGGGAGGCTTAACACCTGCCTCCAGTAGCCACAAAACACCCATGTTCCAGGAATCTCATTATAGATGAGAAGAGCCAAAGCCCAGAGAGAAGTCCAGAGTCACAGCTGTAGGTGGACGAGAAGTTCTGACTCAGGTTGGCCCGACCCCAAGGCCACAAGAGACAACTGTGTAAATCTATGACTCAGGGCAGCCTCTGAGGACATGCCCTCTGCCTCCAAGGGACTGCTCCAAAGACAGTCACTCATAGTCTTGCAAATCATCTTCCTCTTGCCAGGCTCCTCTGCAAAGCCAGGTAGCCCTGG
Source organism: Bubalus kerabau (assembly GCF_029407905.1). NCBI lineage: Eukaryota > Metazoa > Chordata > Mammalia > Artiodactyla > Bovidae > Bubalus > Bubalus kerabau. The sequence continues at coordinate 70,151,331 of NC_073639.1, read as the reverse complement.
AGTTCTGCTTCCTAGTCAAGTGGGTTCTACTTCAAGCTTGTGGGGAGAGCTGACCCCCAGAGGTCCTGTCTGCATCCAGAGAGGCCCTCCCGAACTTGGCACCCAACCATGTGCCTGAGCCTGCTGGCAAGCCCTTTCTTCTGCTTTTCTAGCCACCACTGTCTGTCTCTGTACCCTTCTCCTGATCCCTGCAGACTGAGAGAGGGAAAGTTCTGGATGGAGCATCTAATAGGTACCCTCACTGAGTACTGGAAAACAGACACACAGCCAGGGAAAGTCCATTCATTGTAACGTGTCTTTTTCATTCGGCAATCACTGTCTGAGCGTCTGCTGTGTCAGGCTCTGTGTAAGATGCCGGAAGAGGGATAAATCAGACCAGGTCCTGACTGCAAGGACCTTCTGGTCTAGTTGGGTGAGACAGATGGGAAAACAAACTACTGTGTGTGTTAGACTTCCTTCCTCCTCCTGACCACACTGGCCATTCGGTCCTCTGAAAATGCTGTCCTTGCTCTTGGCACAGGGCCTTCAGGGGATTCTGTTCCTTTTGAATATGTTCACTCCAATTCATCTTTACATACTGAGCCTTCTCAGATCCTCCAGGAAAGGCTTCTCTGACCTTCCTCTTGACATCAGATCCCCTTTCCTTACCAAGGTGCATTAATGAAGTTACATTGACGCATCTCCTCATTTAGTGCATGCTTCCTGAGCAGACTGAATTTCCTGAGGACAGGGGCTCTTTCTGGGTGTGTACAATGTTGCTTCCCCACCATAGGGACCCCGGTTCTTTGCACAGCCCCTGACACACAGGAGGTGCTTAATTAATAGTGGTTGAAACAATCAAGCAGGAGCAATTTCTTCCTCAACTGGCTAGACCTGGGGGTCCACCCATCAGAAACACTCACAACTGGATGTCTAAGAAGATCCGCTTCTCCTCGCCCACGTGGATCTTCCAGACACAGTCTTCACCTTCCACGTAGGGCTCCGGCCAGTTTGGCGACAGCACCACCCCGGCCACGGCAGAGAGCTCCCCACCACACGTGGCTGTAAAAGACACAGGCAGACAGACATGATGCATAAGGAAACAGATATGGTATAACAGCTAGGAGTGTGGGCTATGAAACCAGACAGTCCATAGTGTGGAAGGATTAAATTCAGACCGGCCACCTGTCTCTTCCAGCGGAAGGCTGGCAAAGGCGGTCTAAGGACATTGTACTGGGGATTCTGCGACCCTGGGGTTCAACCAACTGAGAAGCAAAAGTCTTTGAGAAAATTCCAGAAAGTTCCAGAAACCAAACCTTGAATTTGCCACTCACCAGCAACTGTTCACATAGCATTTACCTTGCATTTAGGACATTCCTGTATCATTTACACTGTGTTTGCAATTGTTTATGTAGTACTTACTTTGTATTATAAGTAATCTAGAAATGATTTAAAGTATACGAGAGGATGTGCCTTTTTATATAAGGGACTTGAGCATCCATAAATTTTTGTATTGGGTTGGGGGGCAGCGATGGTTCTGGAACCAGTCCCTTGCAGATACTAAGGGATGGTGGTTGCTCTTTCAGGACCAAGGACAGAGCCCAAGGTTTCAAGGAACTCTTCAACAGCCTCCCCCTTGAGCAGGGGGTGTACTGACCAAGAGATGGTGCATCTGACTCACGTGGACCTGAGTTCGAGTCTTGTCTTGGCCACCAAAGGATCTGTTGACAAGGCATGTAAGTTCTTGGAGCCTCAGCTGTCTCCCTCTGGACAGCAGGAAGAAACACCAGTGTGGGCCTCACTGGATAATTCTGAGGCTTAACTGAGCTCATGGATGTCAGACACGGCACAGTGCCAGGCACAAGGTAAGCATTCAGTAATTCTTAGTTAATGTTACTGTGGAGGGTCCTGGCTCTGAACTGGAAGCAGAGATGTGTGGCCGCACCTGGCCCTTTAAATCTCACTCTGCGTTTGCCGCTTTGGAAAGTTCTCAATGTGGCAGAGGCCAAAGCACCAATAAATTCTGCTCTGTTAAACCAGCACATTTAATACAGGGATCAATCCCTCACCATGGCAAGGCTATGACTTCATGCCAACCACCATCTGGGCGGCGGCTGCCAGGAGCCAGGGCTCTGTTCATTATTCCACACTCCCCACGTGAGTTCAGGCTCGGAGCGGCTCAGCGGTCTTAAATATGGAGAAGCAAGGAGGGCAGGGCGCTGGGCGCCCACATAGCTGAGGGTTCCAGAGAGCCGATACTGTCCAAAGGGGCAAAGAGCACAGCTTTCGGAGAACAGAGGGACCAGAGTTCCATGCCTGCTTCTGCCAATTACCCTCAGTGTGTTCTGAGGCATGTCACATCACAGCTGCTATTTCTTCGTCTGTACATGGGATCAATAATAATATGCACCTCAGGTGGTGGGCTTCTCTAGTGACTCAGCAGTAAAGAATCCTCCTGCCAATGCAGGAGAGTTCAGTCCTTGAGTTGGGAAGATCCTCTGCAAGAGGAAAGGGCAACCCCACTCCAGTATTCTTGCCTGGGAAATCCCATGGATGGAGGAGTCCAGTGGGTAACAAATAGTCCATGGAGTCTGAAAGAGTCAGACATGACTTAGCAACTGAACAAGACAGGATTGTGGTGAGGATTAAATCACATAATGCACAGAGTGCCTGCAACAGGTTTTTTTTTTTTTTTTGCACTCCTCTTAACAACTATTATCATCATTATCATTAATTAGACTCAGGGTTGCCATGTGCTGTTGGGTGGGTTGTGCACTGCACAAGTCTGCATAGCATATGTAGGAACTGAAATCCATGCAGGGATCTTCTCACCAAGCTATGCACGATGGGGCCTTGTGTCTGGAGGAAGGGGCCCCTTTTCAATATTATCCATTTTGTAATTTTCTCAAGGATCAGCAGCAAACCTGACTCAAAGGAGAGTGAGCCCTGGAAACCGTTCTAATCCTAAAATCAGTACAAGCTGGATCTCTTCATCTGAAGGAGTAGAGGGCCCTGGGACACCCTGGAGGGAGGGCTGTGACCCACTCACCTCTGCACAGGGGCTCTGTGTCATTCCAGTACGGGTCTCGCACGTTGATGCACTCAATGATGGCCGGGCCCTGCTCCAGAGAGTGGCCAGGGTCACAGGTAAACTCCACTATGGTCCCGATGTTATAGGTCGGGTCGGACGTGGTGAAGTTCCCATTCTGAATGTAGGGCTCGTAGCAGTGGCCTTTCTCAAAGGCTGGGGCCAGAAAACAAAAGAGGGTAGCTGCTCACGTGAGCCAGGGGAGGCTCGCAGGGCTGTGCTCACGCGAGCCAGGGGAGGCTCGCGGGGCTGTGCTCACGCGAGCCAGGGGAGGCTCACAGGGCTGCTGCTCACGCGAGTCAGGGGAGGCTCGCGGGGCTGGGCTTAAGAGAGTCAGGGGAGGCTCACGGTGCAGCTGCTCATGCGAGCCAGGGGAGGCTCGCGGGGCTGTGCTCACGAGAGCCAGGGGAGGCTCGCCGGGCTGTGCTTACACGTGTCAGGGGACGCTCGCGGGGCTGTGCCACAAAAGCAGGCGCCCCTCCTGCTGCTCAGCAAAGCCCCATGGAAAACGGGTACCAGACCCCCCACTCCAGCTCCTGCTGACCTGCTGAGGGCCCTTGGCCATTCACCTGGCCTCTCTACCTCTTTATTTTCATATCTGAAATGGGAACAAGGACCGTTGCCTCCCCAACTCCAAAGAGGCAGCCTTTGGAAGTCCAAGGGTCAGTCTAGCCATGGCCTCCTCTTCAGTCTTAGCAGGTCACATTTCTACCTCCCAAGACCCAGCCCTGCCATGCTTCCCACAGCGACAACCCAGCAGAGGGGGCGGTCCCCCAGGACCCTCACCCTCGAACCGGATGTTGAAGGCTGAGGCCGCCGGCGGCTGGTTGGACGTGAATTCGATGCGGATGGTGTGGCCATCGCTCAGCAGGCCCTCAAAGGGGACATTCTCGGTTTGGAAGGAGTCGTAGAGAAGAGTGGACTTGTTGGTCAACCCGCTGTAGACCATCATCCTGGCAGTGCGGAAGGAGATGGGGGTCAATGAGAGGTCTTCAGGGGCCACTGACACACAGCAGTGGGAGGCGTGTGCCATGAGCACCCCCTCTGGGACCGCATTCCCTGACTCACACCCCGACTTCACCCCATACTCACCAGGATACTCTGCATCATCTCACCCAATTTGTCTCCCTTTCTGTACAATGCTTATCCTAGACTCATGGATGGATTCTGAGCTTGAAGGAAGGTGCTGGGTATGATGTAATGACCAACTGAATTAATAGACACCAATTATTTATTACTAATATGGGCTTCCCCAGTGGCTCAGCAGCAAAGAATCTGCCTGCAATACAGGAGATGAGAGAGATTTGGGTTCAATCCCTGGGATGGAAAGATCCCCTGGAGGAGGAAATGGCAACCTATTCCAGTATTCTTGCCTGGAGAATCTCACGGACAGAGGAGCCGAGCAGGGGGTCCATGGGGTCGCAAACAGTCGGACATGACTCAAGCGACTTAGCAGTAGCAGTATTTATTACTAAGAAGTTGGGATGATTGGGCTAATAACATTCTTGAAACACTGACACACACACACACACACACACACACACACACACACACACACATGTAATCACAGTCCCAACTTTAAATTCTGAGTTGTGGGATTTTGGACAAAAACATTTTACCCCACCGAGCCTCAGATTCTTCATCTGTAAAATGGGTACAAGAGTGTGGGGATTAGAGGCCGAGAGTATAGTGTGCAGGACAGAGCAGGTATGTAGGTCATACGACCAAGTGTTGGACCACTACCAGGGTCTGCCACTGACTCTTGCCTCCTGAGGACACTGTGCGTTCAGTTAGAGGAGTCCCAACTTCCAGTCCCCAATTCCCATCCACTGAAGTTACACAAGTCTCAACCCATCTTGGGCCTCACTTTCCACAATCCTGAAAGGAGGGATCACAAAGTCTTTCCTATCTATCTTACAGGGGGGCTTTGAAAAGATGAAGCACCCTGAAAACTGAAAGGTATCAGACATGTTGGTATTCATTCTTAGTGCTACTAAAACCCTTTGGCATTTGACTCTTTGCTAGCCATGGCAGTTTTAAAGAAGTTATGCAAAGATGTGGAAGGAACCAGTACACAAATTGGATCACTTACTTTTATGGATGGAATCATAAATAGGCATTTTTAATTTTTCAAGTTTTTTTGTTTTACCATGACCCATTAAAAGGGTTTATCATATGAATTTCTAATGTCATCAAAATGTAGAAATGTTGGAGTCTCAATCTGTTTATTCTGCCTTGTGTCCACCGTGATTCAGATAAGGAAGGGGCTGGGGTAGAGGCCAAGGGCCTCTTCACAACCTTCTAATCCCTCTTGACTTTATTGTGTCTTCGGGGCCATGCCCAGGACTCTTCTTTAGGAGAATTGAAGCCTTTGGCAACAAGGGCAAATCCTCAGGATCTCAAAATCTCTACAGTCAATGGCTCTTCCCAAGATATCAGTTTTCTAGCTATGTTCTCTAGAATGTCTGAAATAGTGAGAGTTTTATCTCAAATCTATGTATAGTCTATGGTCAAATGGGCTTGGAAAATTTAAATGAAAATTCAACATTGTTTTCCCTTGCAGGACTTGTCAGCGCCTCTGCCAGTGAATGTGCCTTGATACCAAGATAGAGCCTGGGTATAGTGTCTCCTAAACATATTTGACCAGAGAACCCACTTTCTATGCTGCATATTATGGGACTGGAGTTTAGAAAGACTTCATTTTGGGGGGCTGGAAATCATCTTTAAAATTTCATTTCACTCCTCTACTCAAAATCCTTCCATGACTCTCTACAGCTTATAGAAGCATCTGGTAGCCAAAGCCCTTCAGAAGATGGCCCACATTTACCTCCTCATCTTTGTCCATCTCCATTCCTAGTCTCCCAGCTTGGGCTAGCTACTCCATCCACTCACCGTATTTTGGGTTCCCTGACTGAATCTCTAAGGTTTAGATCAAGGTCCCATATCTTACATGGAGCCTTCTCTAGCTCTAAGCTCTTGCAACTGTGGTATTTAAGCTCTTTTTTCCTCATAAAGTCCATAGACAGAGAAAGCTCCCCTTTCTTCTTAGCACAGCGAGTATCTTCACTCGTGTGTGCGTGTGCGTGTGTGCACATGTGCACACCCTGACCTTTGATCTTGATCAACGACTCCAAACTTCTTTCCCCAGAGACACTTGAGCACTGGTTTTCCCTGGTGGTTGTCAACAACTCCCTTTCATAAACCTTTGCAGGGCTCCACAGAAACACCCAGTGAAACTACAGTGTCCATGTGTCTGTCGGCTCATTTACCAGGATTTCATAAACTTTCAGAAAATAGTCATTTTGGTTAATTTTTCTTTCTCTCTGCTTCTCACTGTCTGGTCCAAACATACACTTGGTTTATTCCCAGCACCGTTCAGAAGAGCCAAACCAGAGGTCTGAACGTTAAAAAGCATTCATCACTGAGGGCTCCCAGGTCTTGCTTCTCAATGAGTCTCCAGGGGGAAGAGACTGGGCATCTGTTTTTCTTAAAGGTTCCTAAGGTCATTCTGATGCTACGGAGAGTCCACGCTCTGAAGCCCCTATTCAACACCTTGTACTTTAAGGCAGTGATTTATTGATATGGAGTTGTTCAGGATAAAGCTGGATGGTTTGGAGGGAAGTGGACTCCAGAGTTGGGTAAATTATTCAGTTGTCTGGTATTTTCTCAGAATCCTTTCCCAGAGGTTAATGGTTTAGGTCTGAAGCTTCAAAGAAGCCAGGACACTATAATTCTAAGTTGAAAGTTGGATGGGCTCCGGGACTCGAAGGTGCTGGCATTCTGTGGGTGCCCTACCCGTATCCCTCAGCACTCTTTGCTCACCCAGCTTTGGCCAGTTTCCAGAGTCTCTGAGAATCAGCCAGTTCAGCCAGCTCAAGGGCTGAGAGCAATGCTGGGGAGTCAGTGTGTGTCCAGGAGCATCCCTCCTCCAACAGTGGATGAGTGGGTAGATAAACACCCCAGCTCCCTTGCCCTCTGACAGAAACTCTCTGAGCCATGCTAAATACAGCTTCCTGGGGGACCCCTGTAGATAAGACATCTGACTATTAACACACTATATCTACTCCCTTTCCTTCTCTGCTCATTTTCTTGGTGCTTTCTAGGATCAACTGCTAAATAAACCACTTTCTCTCACACCACTGTAATCCTGTCTGTTTCCAAGGGAACCCACTCCAACACAGCAATTCTAAGCAGCCAAGATCCTAACTTTCTAGAATGTTCCAGAATATTCTGGAATAAGGTCTCAGCTTATCAAAGTTTTTGGATTCTGGCTTCTGTGCCTGTTACTTAGCATCGACAGATGTGCTGTTAGCTAAATGCTGTCTTGTTATCAAAAGTTCCTTCATGTGCATACATCTGGTTTTTGAATCTCAATTTCCTATCACACCAGGAACCAATGTTCTTCTCTCCCATTCTCCATCGAGGCTAATACATGATTTGGGCACAGAGCAGGTGCTCAGGAAACTCTCTCTCCTTGCTCCACTGCAAAAAGGGATGTGCAGGAGAAGGCACGAGGCAGTGCAAGGTTGGGGGGGACTCCCTTCCTGCCTTCCCCCTACCCTGTGTGACTGGGGCAAGTCTCTTCCCCTCTCTATGCCTTGGTTTCCTTATGTGTAAAAGGAGGAGATCGAAATTGATGGTTTCTAATATCCTCGCTTCCCTCCCCAGCTCTTCCTTTCTTGACCTCCATGAGCCAACAATTTAGCCATTTCAAGACTCCAAATGCCAAGCCACATCCTAAGAGTCTGGGAAGGCGTGAGGCCGCTGGGCCCTCGGGGGCTTACCTGTCCCTCTCGTGCAGCGCCAGCCTCTCCAAGTGCAGGTGCAGCTTCTGGCCCTCCGGAGCCTCGATCGTCCACACGCAGAACTGGCTCCCACTGGCATTTGCAGAGTGACTTGGGGACAGGACGCGGCCGATGGTGGCATTGTGCACAGCCCCTCCACAAGGGGCTGGAGCCAGATGGTAGGGGTGGGTGGGCAACAAGAGGATCGCAGAGAGAGGTGGAGGGGAGGATAAGTGGGTGTTTTATCCTTCTCTGACCCCAACCCCTTAGGAAGAGGAAAACCGTGGGCAAATCCCCTCCTCCTGAGACAGGTTCGTCCTGTTTGACAGGAGGTCCAGTCCCACGACTGGAACCCCTGCCACGTGTGTTCCATGGTAGGGAATGAATGACTGTGACTTAATGCACTGGCTGTGCCCTGGTTCTCAGCTACAAAATGGTAATGAAGAAGGACATAAACAGGCAGTTCTCCAAAGAAGAAGTCTGCTTTTAGTACTTAGTTAAGCACTCAAAAAATTCAGCCTCACTAACAATAAAAGAAACGCAAATCTCAACTATATTCTATCTCCGTCCACCTAATTGGTCCAGATAAAGAGCAGCAATAAACGGGAAGCGCCATCTTCCGTGATGAGAAATGGTCGCTCTCATTCAGGTCTGGTTAGAATGCAAATTGCTATGACCTTTCAAGAGGGAAATCTGATGAAAAATATGGAAAATGTGTTTAAACACTTTGACCTGGTAAGTAAGGTTCTGGGGACTTATGTCAAAAAAAGACTTAGAGAGTTTCACAAAAATGTATGATGTTCACTGTTTGATTGCTTTTAAGAGCAAAACACTGAAAAACAACACGAATGTCCACTTACAGACGCTTGGTGAAGTGCATGCCATTCATATCATTTTTAAAAACCTTGTTACCAAAGAGTACTTCAGAATATAGGAAAATACTCACTATATTTTAAGTGGGGGATAAAAAGTTAGAAAATGGTCCGCCATACCTATTTCAATGAGCTATATGCAAAGATCAATTGAGATCAGGGGTATAAAAGTGATTTGTCAGACTCTTCAGCAGTTTCGTATTTCTTGGAAATATATATATATATTTTTTACCAGAGTCATATATCACTTTTATCATAAAAATCTAACATACATGAAAAAATGATTTGTGAACTGAGAAGAGTTCTGCAAATGTTGGGAGGTAGTTTTATTCTTAGAAGATATTTGGCTCTCATTAAATGTTTGTTGAATGACGTCATGACTGATAAAGAATTGCCGAGATGAGAAAGGCCGATAGCTCCCTTGCCTGCTCTGGACTCTGCTGTGACCTACAGCAAAGATGTTGCTAGAAAGACTAGCACTTTTTTTCAGGACCACGGACAGAGTACCGGGTCACCCATCTCTTCACTCTGCCTCCTGTCCCAAAGTGGAGGTTCAAATCTGCCTGGTGTCACTTACCTGCTGTGGATCTAGGACAAGTCCCTGAAGCTCTCTGAACCTCTAGTAAAGCGGTAATAATAATTCCACCCTCCTTATGGGTGGAGGTGAGAAATGAAACACTGTGTGGAGAGGGCTTGGCGCCATCCCTGGCACAGAGTAGGTGCTCAGAATGCAGGCAGCCTTATTGCCCTACAGCTCAGGGGCCGAGGAGATGGACGAGCTGTCCCTGGTGGGGGGCTCCAGCCATCTGTCCTCTCTGAGCGGCTGCTCATTTGCTGCCTCTCTGCTCCCCTTCCTTGCCTTATTAAGCCGACTGATGACTCTGTTTGGCTTCAATTTGCCAGCCGTGGCTCCCCATCCATCTTTCTTAGCACAAATTGAGGCTTAATTCCTCTCTGATTTCATACATAGATAAAAATTAACTCGAGGGAGGCATGGAGACCAACTGCCCAATGGTTTGGATTTTTCTTTTCTTTGTTTAAAACACACACACACACACACACAAAATTCTGAACAGCCTTGAGAGAACAATACTGCAATCATTAAATCTCGGAATTTACCATCAGCTCTCATTTGCATCTTGAATTCTAGGGACCACAAATGCCTGGAGGGCAGGAACAACGTTTTTCTTATTCCCAGTATCCTGTTCGTACATGGCTCATGGCCTGGCATATAGTAGGTGCTCAGTTAATGTGACCAGCCTGTACTCTCCTGGCCACGGTCAGGACTTTTGAGAATATAACAGGGTATTACTCTCTGGATAACCGAGGATGGTCAAGGTTGCGGCCACTGGTGCAGAGAGAGTGTAGTACAGTGTGCTTCTCCATCTATGACGTGCAGCACATGAACCACACAAAGAGCATGCTAAATGCAGATTTTTGATTCGCTTGGTTCTGTATGGGGCCCAGGATTATGAATTTCTAATAATCTCACCAGTCTGTACTTTAAATAGTGAATGTGTAAGGGAAACAGCTCAAGAGAGAAGGACTCTAGATCCAGTTCAATTTCTATCTGGTGACTTTGAGGAAGAAACTTCGCCTCCACGAGCCTCAGTTTCCTCATCTGTGAAATGGGGATAATGGTTCACACCGTGTAGGACTGCTGTGAGGATTTATCACAGCCCTGGCGTATGGACTGGGCTCAGAATATGGCAGCTGTCACATCAAAAGTTCAAGCAACAACAACCAGAAAAAAAAAATCCCATAAATTAGACTTTGTCAAAATTAAGGACACTAAGCGGGTGACAAAGGGTGAGATGGTTGGACGGTATCACCGACTCAATGGACAAGAGTTTGAGCAAACTCTGGGAGATAGCGAAGGACAGGAAAGTCTGGTGTACCGCAGTCCATGGGGTCACAAAGAGTTGGACACGACTTAGTGACTGAACAACAAAAAGCACACTATTGAGAAGTGAAAAGACAACCCACAGAGTGGGAGAAAATATTTGCAAATCATATATCTAATAAGAGACTAGTAACCAGAATACATAAAGAATTCTTACAACTCAAGAAAAAGACAACTAAATTTTAAAAATGGGCAAAGGACTTGAATAGACTTTTCTCCCAGAAGATACACAAATGGCCAACAAGCATATGAAAAGATGATCGATGTCATCAGCCACTGGGAAAATGCAAAGCAGAATCACGCTAGGATACCTTCACCCTCACTAGGATGGCTGCCATAATAAAAAGAAGACATGGAACCTAAGTGCTGGTGAGGATGTGAAGAAACTGGTACCTTCATACATGGCTGGAGGGAAAGGAACACGGTGCAGCCAGTGGAAAATACTTTGACAGTTCCTTCAAAACGGAAATCCGGAATTACCACGTGACCCAGCAACTCCGCTGATGGGTACATAACCCAAGAGAAATGACAATGTATGTCCACACCAAAACCTTTACACACGTGTTCATAGCAGCACTATTCGTAACACCTCCGAAGTCCAAAGCAACTTGAATGTCCCCCAATAAGGGAACAGATAAAATGTGGTCTATATAATGGAATATTATTCAGCCATCAAAAGGAATGAAGTCCTGATACATGCTACTATATGGATGAGCCTTGAGAACACCATGCTGAGTGAAAGAAGCTGGATTCAAAATATCACATAACGTATGATCCCAGGCATATGAAGTGGCCAGAATAGGTGACTCTGTAGAGACAGAAGGCAGGGGCTGGGCACAGGGGGAAACAGGGAGTGACGGCGAATGGGTCCAGAGTGTCCTTTAGGGGGTGATGAAAGAAGTGGTGACGGCTGCACAGCACTGCGAACGTCCTAAATGTCACGAACGGTCACTTTTATGTCACGTGTATTTTTACCATGTAACAAAACTGGCTGCCACCACATTTTTGGAGCAGTCTCTTTCCTAAGGTCAGCCTTAACACCATGGGCTTCCCTTGTGGCTCAGACAGTAAAGCATCTGCCTGCAATGCGTGAGACCCAGGTCGGGAAGATCCCCTGGAGGAGGGCATGGCAACCAGTATGCTTGCCTGGAGAATTCCATGGACAGAAAAGCCTGGCAGACTACAGCCCATGGGGTCGCAGAGAGTCGGATGTAACTGAGCGACTAATACTTTCCCTTTAACCCCCTGGGGGCTGGTCTCTCCTCTCTTGGGAGACCATCCATGGTGGGTCCGGTTGAGGCTGGCGTGTACCTGAGCAGATGGGCTCCCGGCTGCTCCAGTGAGGCTTGGAGGCATTGATGCATGTCAGCGTCTTGGCGCCCTGGAGCTCATAGCCCAGGTGGCAGTGGAAGTGGGCCTCCCCGCCCGAGTGCAGGTCCATCACCGTGACGTCCCCGAAGTCAGGCCGGCGGGGGAAGCTGCAGCTCAGCATGAAGGCTGGGGAGAGATGCCGGGGCAGACGGTCATCTCTCAGAGTGGGAGACGGAGAACGTGACCCACATCCCGGGAGCTGGTTTATGCTGGGGAGAAAAGATGAGGCCCCCGGGGACTCCGGAGTGCTAAAGAAGTGTATTTTTATGACTCGAGTTGATCACGTGCTGCTGAGACTGCCGGATGAGCACTTTTCTCTAGGCTCCAAGCTCACCCCCGCCCCCCACCCTGCCTAACCAGAGACAGCAGGGTCTCACCCCTCCCCAGAGCCTCTTTCCATGTGGAGACAGAACTACTTTCTCCTTGAGCACAGGAGGGGTGGGATCACCCAGGTAGGTTAGTCCCACCGCACGGGCAGCTTAAGTGTTTGTTAAAAATGCAGGCTCTTAGACCAGGGTTAGGAGAAGCAGTTCTTTAGGAAATGCCAAGGATGTGAGAGCTGGAACTAAGTCCCGGGAGGTCAGGGCTTGGGCTGTGGAAGAGACTGATGTGAATTTACGTTCTCTTATTCCATCACTTAAAAACCGGGTGACCTTGGGGAAGTGACACAGTGCCCCGAACTTCACTCTCGTCCTCTAGGACTGTCCCTATCGCACGGGTGGTGGTAACGATTAAATGGGAAATGCCAAGGAGAGCCTCCTTAGGCCAACATGCAGTGCACAGAGCTTGCCAGATGGAGCGGCAGAAGGGTGCACGTGGCCACACTGAGCTCCTCAAGTTTTATTTTCATAAGAGAATGCAGAGTCCATCCCTGGACTGTGGTCTGATCTCTCCTGCAGTTGAGGATTTCTGCATTCCCAGTACTCATGAGGAGGCCTGAATTCAAGTTCATGGCTCAATGAGCTATTTTTTCCCCCATTTTTTAATTAACAAAGACAACAGACGCTCATCTGCATACTGAGAAGGTGCGAGGGAACGGATACTCCTGTATACAGTCATCCATCTGTTTCAGAAACATCCAAGGGGAAATTTTTAAATGAAGTATTTTTCCAGACATTTGGTCAGTGTGATGTAAACGTGGATGGCTGCTGATTTCCCGAGGTGTGGCGAAGGGCGCCCCCTCCCTGGCAGATACTTGGCAAGTACCCAGGGACAGCTCCCAGGAAGGAAGCGTCCCAGGAGGTGGGGGAAAATGGGATGACATTGAAGGAGAGAGAGAAGGAAGAGAGAAGAGGGGGGTGGGAATGAGGCAAGGGAGAGGAGCAAGAAAAGAAATGAAGGAAGCTGGGACTTCCCGGATAGTCCAGTGGTTAAGACTCTGCACTTCCAATGCGGGAGGCCATGGGTTCAAGCCCTGTTTGGGGAACTAAGAACCCATATGCTTTGTGGTGCAACCAAAGAAATGAAAAGAAAGAAAAGAGGGAAGAGAAGAGAGGGAAAAGGTAAATAGAAAACAAAAGGAGACCAGAAGCAGACAAATACAAAAGAAAGTGGAGAAGAAGGGAAAAAAAGCAAGGGACCCTGGCGGCAGAGGCTCCCTCCCAGAAGCCTGTGGGCCTTCATGGGGTTGGTGTCAGATTCAGGGGCCATGAACTTGAATGGGAAAAGGGGGCTTGCTTATTCTTCACTGAACAGGTTCAGGGTTAACTGCAAAGGTAGATGACAAATTGTTACACAGTCACAGTACCCGTGGCTTTGTCACCAAGGGAATCAGATATGTTCACATCAAAATGAATATCTTGACATATTTCTTATGCTCCTTTGAAATTACAATAATTATCAGAGCCACTGGGAAATATGATTTAATGTGTTAATAAAGGAGCACATAGATTATGATATCATAGATCAGAACAATGTTTTGACAACTGCTATTCAATATGAACGGCTTCCTTTTGAATTGTATATATTTTATTTTATGCTCTTAAAAACACGAATCTAAGGGACTTCCCTGGTGGTCCGGTGGTTAAGAATCCACCCTGCAATGCAGGGGAGCTGGGTCTGATCCCTGGTCAGGGAACCAAGACCCCCTGTGTCTCGGGACAACCAAACCCGCATGCAGCAACTAGAGAGTCTATGTGACACAATGAAAGAGCCGGCACGTCGCAGTGAAGATCCTGCGTGCTGCAGCTAAGACAAGATGCAGCCACATCAATTAGTTACAAAAGGAATCGCGAATCTAAGAAGGGGTCCACGGTGTTACAAACCGGCACAAAGAGGCTGGCAGTCCTTGGCGCTGGAGGGGAACGGAGGCCAAAGGTACATCGCAACAGCCCTGGCCCGGCCTTACCCTGGTAGTGTAGCTGGAAGGTCCCGAGGCCGTCGTCCTGGAAGGTGCGGAAGTACACAGAGATGGTGTTGGTGGGGCTGCGGATCACCTGGCCCTCGACCAGGAGCGTGTGGTTGGCCAGGACGGTCAGGGAGGGGCCGTCCACCCCTCGGATGGAGAGCAGCTCCCCCTCGGACAGGTTCACGCTCTTCACCTGGGGACGGGCAGGGGCAGACAGGACCTGAGTCGTGTTTGAGACAGGGGGTCCTCCCAGGCTCTGAGGATCCCCAGGCAGCACCCCCCTCAAGGGGCCCCTAGTCCACGGGGTGGACGGGGGCCGCGACCCAGCCCTGGAAACTCTTGGAGCCCTGGGAACCTCTGGGCCCCCTGCCAGCTTCCAGGGGAGGCGCAGCAAGAATCTTCAGCCCTCCTTCACTGGGTCCCGCAGGACAGGCTTTCTGGAGGCTGGCAGCTGAGATAGATTTTCCTGCAGCTGGCAGGTGGGGGTAGGGCTTTGATCAGCTTGGGCCTGAGGTCCCACCTCCAGGGAGAGAGGAGAAGGCATTTCATCTGAAGGTCAGCTCCAGGGAGGAGGGAAAATTTTTCTGCTGCTCAGGGTACCCAGGGCCTAAAATAGTGCCTGGCACATAGTAGGTGCTTGACTATGCCCTCGACTTTGCAGACTGACTGAAGACATTCTTGCCCTTCTGCACAAACTGGGGAGGGAGTGCGGGGTCGGGGGAGGGGGTGGCCATCTCTAGGGCTTTCTCAGGTCCACGTTCTTATCCTCCCCAATGCTGGCTTCAGTGGCAGAACCTCCTCAAAGGACTGTGTACTTGGTTTGCCGAGTCCACTTTCCAGGCTTGGGAGAGGAAGAAGGGAGATACTTTACTTAAAAGGATAGTGAACAAATGGAGGAGGGGGTGGGGTGGGGACTTAGTCAGTTCCCAGTGCCCAATTTGAATATTTCCACTTGCCGCAGTGTGGCCAGGGACTCCAGATCCTCTGCCTCTTGTGTAAACAAGGCAAGAATTACTCACGAGCCCTTCCTCTTTCAGCCCATATATATATACACCTTACTCTTTTTTCTCTTTGATGAACTCCTACTCATCTGCCAAAGCCCCACGAAAATTGCCCTCCTCTGTGACACCTTCCCTGACTGCCAGGGAGGTTGCCTGTCTCTCCACTGTGATCCTACATCCTCTGTGAATGTCTGTTAGAGGTCATTTCAAATGGCAGCCCAATGTCTTCCATGTGCGTCTGTCTCAACCATAAAACAGTGACCTCCCTTAGGGCAACTCCTGCACCAATTTTGATACCACCATGCCCCCCATTGCTACGACTGGAACATTATAGATGCTCGATGAAGGAACTCTGCTGTCCCTGACAAAAAGCGCCACACAGTATTAGACAGAGTGGATCCATTCAAGTGCAGGGAAGTGTTCCTCAAGTGTCAGCATCAGATGAATGGCAACTTTTCTCCAGTTTAATTCCGGGAACATTTATAAAGTACTGACCACATGCCACATGCTGTGCCAAGCTCTGGGCACACGTTCTGCCAAGAGGCTTATCTTTTGTTCTCTCTGTAAGTCAGAAAATCTTCCTAGGATAGAGTTCTGCTTAGGTCATGCAGCTGACTCTGCTTAAAATCTTGGGGGCGCTTTCTTGCCCATGTGAACAAAACACAAGCCCAGCCTTCTGCCCTTGGCCTGGAGGGGTCTGCCACCATGCGGTACTGGCCTCTGTTTCTGGCTTCAGGGCCGCCCTTTCCTCTCCCGGACAGTGAGCCGCACAGGTCACCACTTGTTGGCATGTTGCCTCAGTGCATATAAAAAAGCGCTTCTAAAGATGGGGCGGTGGGTTGGCAATGGCCTGGAACTAGGGTGGGGAGAATGTAACAGGCATTGAGCGCCCTCTCTCTCTCCCCTAGACTCTGGCTGAATACTCTGTGCACTGTCATATATATTCCTCCCTGAAACTCCATAAAGTAGCAACATGTTCATCTCTGTTTCACTGATGGGGAAACAGATTCAGAGAGGTGGAGTCCCTTGCCCAGAGTCATGCAGCATTAACTGGGAGAGCTGGGACTTAAAACTCAGGCGTCTGAGGATGATGCTACCCTGCTTTTCCCTTCTTAGTTTGCAGCCAAAAGTTTATGAATCAAATGAACCATGTGGGGCTTCCATGAGTTTGTGTGTGTTCAACAAGCAGGATATCACAGGACTTTCCTTCTGGGTATAACGGCTTACAATTTGTCAATACATCCGCTTCCCTCCACGTGTGCCAAGCTAGTTCTTCTGAGTTGGGAACTCCTATTCAGTCACCAAAGCCCAGCTCAATTTGCCCCAGTTAGGGCAAAGAGATAACCAAACTGGTTAAGATGAAAATAAGCCTGACTCAGATGGCCCTTCAGAGGAGACCTTCTGCTGGAAGAGGCAGCCAAGGCAGGGCAACCTCGTGGGGTTACCTGGAGCTCCACCCCATAGCCAGTGTAGACGGTCGCGTTGTATGTGCACTCCAGGAAGTTGTTGAGGGGCAGCGGCGGGTAATCACTGGAGTCGATGTACCCTTCAGGGTCAGAGAAGCTCACACTGCAGAGAGCTGGAGGAAAGGCACCGTCATCAGGACAGAGAAGAGCTGAGACGGCATCTCTCAGGCGGGCTGTTGGCTGGAACAGGGCCTCTGAACACTGGTGTTCCCATCCCCGCTCCTTCCCCTGCTGTTCCTCCTCCTCAGCTCCACACTCAACATAATAATCAAATAGCAAGAGCTGACATGGGACTGATGTTTCACTCTTATCTTAGAGACAAGTAAAGCAAAGCTCAGAGAGGGAGCACATTTGGGCCAAGGTCACACAATGAGCAGGGGTCAAAAATCCAGAGCTCCCAGTCTTTCCTGAGCAGCCACATTGCATCTGTCCCAGATCAACGTGTAATTGACAGCCGATGCCCCTGTGATGCGCTTGAAGATGGGATAGAAGACGGAAGAAAAGACTGGAACACGGAAGTGTGTTCGATCAAGTTCAGGAGCGGGGAGAGCAAAAGCACCTTGGAGGGCTAGGGCCTTCCAGGCAGGTGAAAGGACTCTGTCCCTGGCGGAGCGGTTTTGAACCCTGCTCTTCAGCTGTGAGACCTAGGGCAGGTTATCTGATGTCTTAGGGTCTCAGGGGTCTCATCTCTGAAATGGGGATGCTAGTTTTGAACCCCAGGGTCAAGTTCATAGCTAGGGCTGCATAGATGGTAACCAATGGCAGGGCATGAACCTTCCCGGGCCCCCCTCCCACGCGCCCCTCCCCCCATTGCAGAAGCTGCCTCCTCACAGTTGCTGCAGGGCCCGAGGGGCTGGGGGCTGCCTACCTGGGGCCTGCTCGGTGGTGATAACTGTGGTCGTGATGATGGTGGACGTGGTGGTCTCCTGGCTCTCCTCTGGGGCTGACCCGGTCAGCTCAGTCTCCCCTTTGTCCATCAGCGTCACGGGGCTTGCATCCTCGGGGGGAGCCTCTGGGGCCTCCTCAGGCACGGCCGGCGCCCCGGGGTCGGGGCTCCGGGGGAGCGTGTGGGCCACCAGCGGCTGCGAGGTGAAGGGGGCGATCTGCAGGGGCGCGGGGGTCGTGGGGACCGCGCCTTCCTTCCGCTCCAGCCAGAGGGGCTCCTCGGAGGACAGAGACAGCGGGCGGGTCTCCTCCCCTGCGGAGGCCATGGGGTCCTGGTCACCGGGTGGGCGGGGCTTCCCCGGGGTGGAGGCCAGGAGACCCGGGCCCGGGGATGCCGGCTGGGACGCGGTCCTCTGCGTGGCCGCTGCGGGGGTGGCCTTCGGCCTCAGCTGCTTCCTGGCCGAGTTCACCTGCCTGAGCGAAGGTGGCTTCTTCCCGGCGGGGAAGGCGTGCCTGGTGCCCGGCTCCTCCGGAAGTGGAAGCAGCGTAGACACGGCCGCCGGGTCTTCAGGCGCGAAGGGGACGGTCCCTTCCAACTCCGGCTCGCGAAGCTCATCCCCAGACTGCACTGGATTCAGAGGGGCCGTGGTCACGCTCTCTTCAGGGTTCTCCTTGCTCAGACTGCTGCTCCCCAGGATTTCGGCGGGCAGAAGGTAAGTATCTGATTGGCCGGCATCTCCCTCCGGGGGCTCATCTTAGAAAGAGAATAGAGGCCAGTTAGCTTGGGGCCAGGGACTTTAAGTCCTCTACCTGGCCCACGCTGAGGGTGGCCCCTTTAAGGTGGGACCCAAGGCTTGCAGGATGCTGGCACATTTTGATCCGTAGATGTGGGGCTGCCACCTTTCCTTCCTTTTGCTGACTATAGAGACTTAGAGTGATGTGGGCCAGCCCCAGTTAAGCATTAGAGCTACAGAAATTGAGGACACAGAATCTCATGGTCCTAATAAGAAAGCAGAAACAATCATATTCAATGTGATAAATGCTTAGGAAGAGAGCAGCTCTGTGTGCCAAGAGGACAGAGAGGACAGGCCTCTAACCCAGTCTCTGGGCGGGACTGTCATGTACAGTTGGGCAGGTTGCTCACTGCACAAGGTCATCCCAGTAAGAGGATGAAAGGGGCTGTAGCCAACCCACAGTCTCTTCTCCAAGTTGTGTGCCCTGACTCAGGGCTGTATTGTCCCAGGACTGAGGAACTTTGGATGTTTTTTGTTTGTGTTTTGCTTATTTTTAACTAAATACTGTACAAGTGACCTTGTAGGAGCTGCAGGAAGATTTGAGGATCCGGAATTATGAGGCAGAACAGAGGGGTGTGGGAAGATCCTGGAGGTGGGTGGAAAAGAGGAACGAAGGAGAACAGGAGACAGAGTTGGGGGGTGATTAGAGAGAAGGCTGGGGAGCAAGGAGGTCAGGGTCAGGCTCTGGTGGGCCTTGCACATCCTGCTCGTTCCTTGAGATTTATTTCTGTCTTGAAAGTAAAATTGCCTATAATTTTAAATAAGGGCCGGCCCAGGCCACTGTTTGGCAGAATCATGTCTGAAAGCAGCCTCATCATCTACTTCTTTGACACTCAGTTCTTCCAAATGGAAGCTGGCAAATGGCTTTACCTCTCTGAGCCTCAGTTTCCTGAGCTGTGACATGGGGCTGTTGTCCCCTGTCTCCTAGGGTGGTCATCGTTCAAGAGGGTGATGTAGGCAAAGCAGACATACACATATGCACAAGTGGGCCCCTCACCCACAGTGAGCGCCTGGCATCGGCTGCTGTCATATAATCACCCCTCAGCAGGGGACCTGAGCAGTCAGAACACTCCAGATGAGGAGCTTGAGATAGAGAGGAATTACGTCCTGGGGGACAAAGGACTGATCGCTGTCCTTGTCAGTTTCCCCGCAGAAAGACACTCGCTCAGCCACACGGTCTTGGGCCCTTCAGCACTGTCATTCAAATTGATCTGCCTCAGAAAGGTTCATTTGCTTTCATGGAGTCAGCGGTGGCAGTGGCTCAATCTATCTAGACTGCAACAGTGTGCAATTGACATCAACAAATATTCCTGTGGTATAACATTGATTGCCAGCCGGTGGGCATTCCAGGCCTATGGGAACACTGGGGTGGAAACAGACATCGGGGAGGAGAGGGTGTGCAGAGGAGCTGAGCACAGATCCAGGTCACTTATGCCAAGCAGGTTGTCTTGGTCTAAGGTGGGATGCATTGAGGCTTTGGGGTTAGACCTCGGTTCAGATCCCACCTTTGACAGTTGCTAGCTGCATGGACCTGGGAAAGTCCATTAAGCCTCTTTTATGTAACAGATCATGGGATCAGATCAGACATGGGGCTGCTGGAAAGCTGTAGCTTTTACGTTCACAGTCGCTTTTATCAGATGATTGGTACTGACCACCTTTGTAGACTGTCAAGTGAGAAGGCTATGGGGCAGAAAGAAGAGAGGATGAGAGTTCAATACACCTGGCTCCCAAGACCCAGCTGTGGTTCGATGCACAGAGCTTGGATGCAGCCAAGGGCTTGGGGGACCTGCATGGTGGTCCTCTCCTGGCTACCACTCCCCATTATAACTGGGTATGTTATGATAGGTAGGTTTCTTCTTCTCTTGGTAGTGTCAAACGGACAGCTAGACTAGATGAAGTCTAAGGGTCCTTCCAGCTCTGACATCAGTGATTTTTCAAACCATCAGGTGACTGTTAAGTATGCTTAGGGCCTGTTGGTAATCTTGCTAAAAAGGGCAAAGTGAGAACCTCAGTCCTGACACAGGCTTGTGAGTTTTGTGGGGCTCTGTGGCTACATTCGTTTCTGCCAGTCTTTCCACAAAAATGTCCCCTTGATCACAAGGGACTGGAGGAGAGACAGGAAGAGGAAGAGGGAGTGGGAGACAGAGATGTTAGGAAAACACGCTGTGTCAAAGGTGATAAAAGATTACAGATGACATAAAGCACGTTGATGTGCCTTGGCCATAACAACAGAGATATTTATAACATTGCCTCCTGATTGCTCTATTGAGTGCCGAATATGTGCCAATATTTAGCTGAATATTTGTTAAACGCTTTGTATCCATTACTTCATTTAAGTCTTTCTCGACCTTATTAATTAGAAATCAGTATTCTTATTTTATGGATGGGCAGATGGAGGTTTGGGATATTAAATAACTTTCCAAGATCATAGAACAAAGCTGGGTTTCCTGCCTTGGCTTTCCTGATGGCACAGACCGTGCTGCTGCCTTTAAGAAATATGGGGCATATATATTTTAAGAAAATGCAGTGCTGTCGGCTGCACCCCCCTTGTCTGCTTGAATCGGCCTCTCCCCACTGCAACACCCTTCTCTCTAAACCCTTGTGTTGCGTTTCTGCTAAGTGGGCTACAGCATATTCCAACACCCCATAGATGATACCCCCATCCCTCAGTGCATTCCTTGTTAAAATACAAATTGCTGGTCTCCCCTGCCAGACCCATCACATCTGGATCTTCTCTGAGCCCAGTGAGACCCAACACAGCTGGGGAAAGCAGAAGGAAACAGGAGAAAAATGATCCTATAATCAATTCCTGACTCCCAATCACTGCTCCCATCTCTGAGGTCCCCAGGAAAAAACTGGTGCCAATCTCAGCAGCATCCTAGGAAGCAAATCCATGGGAATGAGTCAGTCTTTTCCCCACTGAACACCTGACTTCCAGGAAGAGTTGTATATTTGCTGTGTCAATTCACCTCCCTGCCCCTAGTGCCCCTTACCCACCCGAGCTCACACATGCTGGCCGGCTGGCTCCAAACTGAAGGCCATGTTCAACATAGATGAGTACATATTTGTGATCTAAGTGTATGTAGCCCTGGAGATGCAGCGTTTGTTCTTGACTGGGACACAGGCCAAATGAGTGCCACGTGAAACCATGTCCCAGTGGGAATTAGTCAAATTGGATTCCACGGCCTCAGAGATCCAGAGACTTCACTTGCTCAAATAGGCTGGCTTTTCCCGGGGCTCCAGTGACCAACGAGTTACATTAACTCCTCTTCCCTGAAGCATTTAACTTTTTCAATCCGCGTAGTCACGTTTGGCTGGTTCTCCCTTTAGTGCGGGCATTCAGTGCCTCACTGGGATGCTGTCAATCAACTATTGAGTGAAGGTGCTGGGTGCTGACTCTCCCTGCTTGTTGACCCTCAGCGTGAGAGAGTCAGCACTTTAGGACATGGTCCCTGCGTTCAAGAACTTAGGAAGGCATAGCAACAGGTCCTGCTGCATGGCACAGGGAACTATATTCAATAACCTGGGGTAAACCATAATGGAAAAGAATATGAGAAAGCCTACGGATATCTGAATTGCTTTGCTGTACAGCAGAAATTAAAACAACATTGTGAATCAACTCTACTTCTATTTGGAAAAAAAAAAAGTTAGGAAGGCAGACAAACAACGAAAACTCAACATGGATACCAAACAGAAGAGACGGAGTTTTAATTACATCCTTATGCTATTTTCCTCTCTTGAGACAGCATGGAGCAACATCGAAGGCAACTGAGCGTTTGTTCTGCCTTCCGAGTTGGGAGAAACACCTCTCTCTCTCTCTTTACTAACGTTGATGGGGAGATGGAAGATTAGACTTGGAAGCATGCCATTAAAGTCGAAAAAGCACATGTTCGGAAGCCTTGAAGCTGACGATTTTTTGTCTTAAATGCCCAGCAGCAGTGGAATGGCCAAGAACGGCCTGGAATCTGAGCAACAGCGCATCATCACGCAGGCATGAAAGGACAGACCGAGAAGTGGAGGAAACAGAAGCCGGATGATGCTTCTGCTATAATGTTCCGTGAAAACAGCAAGATGGAAAGTTCTAGGTGTGGATGCAAACGACTAGACGCAAACAACTCAAGCAAATGGCGATGCAGAGAGTCTTTTTTTGACTCAGAGGAATGGCCCCCAAGCGTGGTCCTGGCTGCCTCTGGGTGGTGGGGACTTCTGGAGACGTGTTTGCTTCCTTCTACTTGTGGGCATTTTCCAAAATGTGCATAAGAAGTATTAAAAACTTCTTAAGAGAAAAAGAATTATGAAAAGAGGAGGGTTTAAATGCTGCCTTTAGCGCCTTGTGATGGGGAGGAGGCGGGAAATCAGACACACATTTGTAATCAGGGATGTGCTTTATTCACTGAGTCATTGAACCCCGTGGGATGCGATCTCCTGGTGGGGATGTCATTGGACTGTTCACAGTGGGTACTTTTAAGAGGAGGGGATGGCAGGTGGATCGATGGGTATCTGTTTGCCAAACGGCGGTACAAAAATGCTAGTCACTCTTCTCTTCGACATTACTCATATCTGATTCAGTGGTGCATTCTCGTACCTTCACTCTCCACAACAAGGACTTGCTTAGCGCACGCTGGTGGGTTTGCCTGGCCTCATCAAGGGACAAAACCCCAAACTAAATGTCACCTCCTGCAGATGGAACGTTTCCCAGAGTTTCTGGTCACGAGGTATCCAGAGGAAGGGCTGGAAGTCTAGAGAGGGAAAATGGACTGCCCAGGGTCGCACCGCCTTTTTGTATCCATAACAAAATAATGAGAAGCCCACATCCCGCAGCTAGAGAGTAGCCCCTGCTCTCCACAGCTAGAGAAAGCACGGGAGTGGCAACGAAGACCTAGCGCGGCCAAAAAGAAAGAAAGAATCCAGGTTTTAAGCACGATACTGGATGCTTGGGGCTAGTGCACTGGGACGACCCAGAGGGATGGTATGGGGAAGGAGGAGGGAGGAGGGTTCAGGATGGGGAACACATGTATACCTGTGGTGGATTCATTTTGATATTTGGCAAAACTAATACAATTATGTAAAGTTTAAAAATAAAATAAAATTAAAAAAAAAAAAAAAAGAATGAGACTTGGAAAAAACCACACCCCAGCACATCAGGCAAAACCAGAAACAAGCCCAGGAACATCTGACTGCCCTGAAGAATGTCGTTGATTCCATGCTTCCTACATCTGGGCTGGGCCGCAAGGGGCCATCCTGTGCGTTGCAGGATGTTGAGTGTTATCTCTGGCCTCCACTCGCTGCAGGACAGTAGCACCCTTCCTCCACCCCCTGGGGACAATCAAAAATGACCCCAGACATTGCCAAATGTCCCCTGGGTGGGTGGGTAGGGAGGTAGCCAAAGACCCTTTAGTTGGTGACCACTGGTATTGCCCCCAGAAGTGAATAGACCTTCCCGCTTCATTCCTGGAGTTGATATGCTTTGTTTCACTTACGTCTTTGACTTTTAGGGCAGAGAAGGTCTTAGGCTTATCCCTACTTTACAGATAAGGACACTGACATGAGTGAGGGCGGTGTTTCTTCCTCTCACTCACGTTTGATCATTCATTCAGCGAGCACCTGCTGTGGTCCAGACACAGGCAACAGGGGCTGGCATGCAGAGGTCCACCCCGGAGAGCAAAGAGCCAGAGCTGATGGGTACAACCCGGAGACGACCCGGCTCAGCCAGCCCACGCAGGCCTGCGGGAATGAGGCCCCTGGGGGTGGATTCGTGGTTCTGATCACACCTGGACTTGGAGAGGAGTTTCTGGGACAGAAGGGGCAGAGATAGATAGAGGGGGTGGGCTTGGGGTTTCATCTCGTGCTTCACTGGCAGCCTTCTACCTACACCCAGGCTAACAGTACTGATGTTCAGACTGTGATTAACACCCTGCAAAGTGCCTTCCCAGCTGTGATCTCATTCCAGCCTCCAAACAACTCTGTGAGTTTGGTGTTGTTTTTTTTTTTTTTTTTTTTCCATTTTATAGATGAAAAAAAAAGTCAAGGCTCAGAAAGAGGAAGTGACCTGTCCAAGATGATTAGAGCAAATTGAGGATAGGATTAGATACTTTCTGACCTTGTTCCCGGTGTCCTTTCCTCTTTCCCACATCTGCAAATATTTTTTTCCCCTGTAAAATAGTTTATTTGCAAAATGCAGGAATACTTGAAAGGTATGAAGTCAGAAGTGTCAGCCTTGTACCACCCTGACTCATCCACCAGTCCTGCCTTCCAGAGGGAACCCCTGTTAATGGGATCTTGCTTAACCTCCAAATAAAATGTATTGATGTAAAAATAATAAAGTATGTTACCTTAAAATGTGGGGTGGCACATAGGAGTGTGGACTTGGGGTCAGAATCACTGGGGTTCCAGACTTAGCTTGCGGCTAACTGCCCACGAGACCCTGGACAGCCCCTCCCTTCTCTGGGCCTCCCCTTTCTCATCTGTAAGATGGGGTCACACAGCCTTATCTCTTAGGGTCGTGAGAAAGTACAATGAAACCACGGGTGTACAGGACAGCTCACACAGCAGCCGTCAACTCTCATGAGCTCTTTCATTGCTATTGATCTGAATATTCACCAGATTATGACATTGTGTATACTGCTCTGTCACTAAGAAATGCATTTTGAAATATTTCAGTCATTCAGGAAGAGTTCAAGGCTAAGCCAGCAAATACCCATGTGTGTATACCTTTAGCTTAAGAAACAGAATGCACACCAGTACAGTCAAAGCCTCTGTTTGTTCCTCCCTACCATCTTCTCCACTTCCTGGGAGTAACTTCTGTCCTGAATTTGGCCTTCAGCATTCTCACTTATTATGTGCATTACCTGTATTTAATATTAGTAGTTATTGTGTGCATTTATTATACATGTCAATACCTCTGAACACTATATGGCACTGTGCAAACTTTCTGCATGAACCCTCCTGAAGCTTGCTCTTTTCTTCTCTTTTCCTTCCTTGCCCTTTCTCTTATTCAACACTTTGAGATGCATCTGCATTGATAAGTGTGGTTTGGACGGATTTATTTTCACTGCTGCATACTACTCCATTACGCTGGTGTTCCACCACCATTTTTTTCACTTAAAGTCCATCATGGCTATCTTTTTGTCAGCACCTATGCAGCCACTTCCGGAGAAGGCAATGGCACCCCACTCCAGTACTCTTGCCTGGAAAATCCCATGGACGGAGGAGCCTGGTGGGCTGCAGTCCATGGGGTCGCGAAGAGTCGGACACGACTGAGCGACTTCACTTTCACTTTTCACTTTCATGCGTTGGAGAAGGAAATGGCAACCCACTCCAGTGTTCCTGCCTGGAAAATCCCATGGACGGAGGAGCCTGGTGGGCTGCCGTCCATGGGGTCACACAGAGTCGGACACGACTGAAGTGACTTAGCAGCAGCAGCATGCAGCCACTTCATTCTTTTTTAATGGCCACATTAAAATATGGGCTTCCCTGGTGGTATAAACACATACGTGGTTGAACCAGGCTCTTGATTAACATTCAGGTTGTTGCTGTTCTCTACCCTGTCACCCCAAATAACGCAGCAGTAGAGATGTATCTTTGGTGAACATGTCCAGGCAATTCTTCAGCAGTGTGTCCCTGAAGTTGCACTGCTCGGCCAAAAGATTTACATGTGTAAAATGTTGACACTGAAAAGGCACCTTCCAAAAAGACATGAACCTGTTTATTTACCCTGCTGCCAACTCTACACAAGACTGCTGCTGCCCTCCAGGCTCTGTCTATGCATAACTTCCAATGACTTTTTAAAAAATTTTAAATTTATTTATTTATCATTTACTGTGCCGGGTCTTCATTGCTGCACACAGAGGGATGGGATATAGATGGGGAAACAGTGGAAACACTGTAGACTTTATTTTTTGGGGCCCCCAAAATCACTGCAGATGGTGATTGCAGCCGTGAAATTAAAAGACGCTTACTCCTTGGAAGGAAAGTTATGACCAACCTAGATAGCATATTCAAAAGCAGAGACACTATTTTGCCAACAAAGGTCTGTCTACTCAAGGCTATGGTTTTTCCAGTGGTCATGTATGGATGTGAGAGTTGGACCATAAAGAAAGCTGAGTACCAAAGAATTGATGCTTGAACTGTGGTGTTGGAGAAGACTCTTGAGAGTCCCTTGGACTCCAAGGAGATCCAACCAGTCCATTCTGAAGGAGATCAGCCCTGGGATTTCTTTGGAAGGAATGATGCTAAAGCTGAAACTCCAGTACTTTGGGCACCTCATGCGAAGAGTTGACTCATTGGAAAAGACTCTGATGCTGGGAGGGATTGGGGGCAGGAGGAGAAGGGGACGACAGAGGATGAGATGTCTGGATGGCATCACTGACTCAATGGACGTGAGTTTGAGTGAACTCCGGGAGTTGGTGATGGACAGGGAGGCCTGGCATGCTGGGATTCATGGGGTCAGGAAGAGTCGGACAGGACTGAGCGACTGAACTGGACTGAACTGGACTGTGCCGGGTCTTCATTGCTGTGCACAGACTTTATCTAGTTGTGGTGAACAGGGCTCCTCTTTAGTTGCAGTGCGTGGACTTCGAATTGTGGTGGCTCCTCTTGCTGTGGAGCACAGGCTCTAGGCACGTGGGCATCAGCAGCTGTAGCGTGGGGGTGTCCGGAGTTGTGGTACTCAGGCTTAGTTGCCCCGTGGCATGTGGAATCTTCCCAGACCAGAGATCAAACCAGTGTCCCCTGCATTGGCAGGTGAATCCTTAATCACTGGACCACCAGGGAAGTCCTTGCAGTTGGCTTTTAACTCAACCATCTGAGCTGGAATCTGGGGCAGATGGATCCAGGCACGTGGGTTTCTAGAATACCACCTTCCAAGGTGATTCTGAGGTGCTCTCTTGCTTTCTCTAGTTGGTGCTGAAGCTGTGTCCGGGGTTGGTCCTGACCTGTTGCCTGCATCATCAGACTTTTACTTCAGAGCATCCAGGAAGCCCACCTTCCACGGGTGCTTCGGAAGCCCGCCCCACCACAGCCAGACCTCATGTCACAGATCAGGCTGGGGATCGGTGGCTCAGGAAGGCTAGGGATACTGTGGATGCTGGGGCATGAGAGCAACAGATGTCCTGTCTGAACAGCAGTAGATTTCCAGGTAGATGAGGTGCTTAGTCAGGTCCCAAAATAGAAGGACAGCTAGGGTCATGACACCCACTGGGATGGTACAAAGTATTCACAGTACAAAGTATTATTTCTATTAGCAAAAATGTGCAAACAATTGACCTGCCTGTCTCTAGGGGGCGAGTTATATGATTATAGAAACACAGTGGAATACAGGCAAGGTTCAAAGAGATGAGGTGACATCATTGGTGAATTATGTGGTGAGTAACCTGGCAAGAACATTCAGAATTACATCTCCCCTTTGACTCAGCAAGCCCACTTCTGGGAATTTATCCTGCAGACACAGGTCTGCCCATATGCAAAATGACACACACACAAGGTTAAGCAATGCAGCACTGTCTGTTGTAGCAAAAGACTTGGAGACAAACCAAGTATCCATCCATAAGGTTAAATCAATGACAGAACATCCAGACAGAATGCCGTACAGCTGCAAGGAAAGGCTGGCGAGACTGTCTATGGACCACAGGGGAGGGAAGGCGAAAGTCTGTGCCAGGTTAAAGAGCAAAGTGCAGAACGGTGTGAGGAGTCTGTTGCTTTAAATGTAAAAAAAAGGAGGGGAGAGAAAATAAAGCTAGATATGTGGGCATTGGTTAATATGTGCATAAAGAAGCTTTGAGGGGGTGGGAGGGAAGTTCACAAAGGAGGAGATACATGTATATTTATAGCTGATTCATGTTGTACAGTAGAAACCAATACAACATTGTAAAGCAATTATCCTCCAATTTAAAAAATGAAATAATCATAAAAAGAAACTTTGAAAGTGGTTATGGGGAGGTGGGGCATTGGAAATTGGGACGATGACCAGAAAGAGCAGGAAGGAGAATTTTCACTGTGTACCTTTACATTGGTACATATATATGTATCTATGCATATGTATATATACATTTATAGCTGTATGTCCTACTCAACAGCTAAGTAACTAATTCAAAAATAGCATGAAGAATGGCAGGCTATGTGCCAAGGCAATTCAGTATGAGCTGAAAAAAAAATCAAGGTAGAGTAGTGGGTATACGAGCTCTCATGGGAATAAAGGGAATACATTTGAGCAAAGTAATGGGAACTGCCTTAGCAGAGCAGGAGTGAGGCTTGCAGTGGAAGAGGGAAACACTTTTTACTGCAACTGTTAAATAGTTTGATTAATTTGTAATGTGCATGCTATAACCAGAGATCAAGTTGCCAACATCCATTAGATCATCTGCCTTTTGAGAAATCTGTATGCAGGTCAGGAAACAACAGGTAGAAATGGACATGGAGCAACAGACTGGTTCCAAATAGGAAAAGGAGTCCGTCAAGGCTGTGTATTGTCACCCTGCTTTTTTAACTTACATGCAGAGTACATCATGAGAAACGCTGGGCTGGAGGAAGCACAAGCTGGAATCAAGCTTTCTGGGAGAAATATCAATAATCTCAGATATGCAGATGACACCACCCTTATGGCAGAAAGTGAAGAAGAACTAAAAAGCCTCTTGATGAAAGTGAAAGAAGAGAGTGAAAAAGTTGGCTTAAAGCTCAACATCCAGAAAACTAAGATCATGGCATCTCGTCCCATCACTTTATGGCAAATAGATGGGGAAACAGTAGAAACAGTGACAGACTTTATTTCTTTGGGCTCCAATCAGTGCAGATAGTGACTGCAGCCATAAAATTAAATGATGCTTACTGCTTGGAAGAAAAGTTGTGACCAACCTAGACAGCATATTAAAAGCAGAGACATTATTTTGCCAACAAAAGTCCATCTAGTCAAAGCTATGGTTTTTCCAGTAGTCATGTATGGATGTGAGAGCTGGACTATGAAGAAAGCTGAGCGCCAAAGAACTGATGCTTTTGAACTGTGGTGTTGGAGAAGACTCTTGAGAGTCCCTCAGACTGCAAGGAGATCCAACCAGTCCATTCTAAAGGAGATCAGTCCTGGGTGTTCTTTGGAAGGAATGATGCTAAAGGTGAAACTCCAGTACTTTGGCCACCTCATGTGAAGAGTTGATCATTGGAAAAGACCATGATGCTGGGAAGGATTGAAGGTGGGAGGAGAAGGGGACGACAGAGGATGAAATGGTTGGATGGCATCACTGACTCAATGGACATGAGTTTGAGTAAACTCTGGGAGTTGGTGATGGACAGGGAGGCCTGGCATGCTGTAGTCCATGGGGTCACAAAGAGTCGGACACAACTGAGTGACTGAACTGAACTGAACTGAATAATTAGTAATAGTAATGAACTCCCTGAGGTTTGCCATCCCAGTTTCAAAGGAGAGCAGAGAACAAACCCCAGCCTTTCTTCAGGTTTCAGACGGTTGTCACCTTTCCACAGGCGGTAGGGAAATGTGCATCACTCTAGCAGGGAGTGATACACTTCTCCACCCCCAACCCCTTACCTCAGAGTGGAGAGACCATCTGATTGGATGTGTAAGGGAGGGAGGTAATCAAGATGTCTGATATCCACAGCATCCCGTATCCAGGGCAATGTCCCTGGACCAAAAAGCCAGCAGTGTGGCTCCCCCTCTTTCCCTCTGTCTTTCCAGACTTCTCTTCTTGGGCCTGGGTACCTGAATCAAAGTCACCCGAGAAGGGCAGGGCATAGGCGCCCACCTGTGGTCTGCAGCCCAGCGTCACTGGTCATCAGACTGGTCCCGTCTGGCTCCTGGCGCCCGCTTTCCCGCACTTGGTTAAACCAGAGGAGAGGACCACTGAAGGGAATGACAACCCAGTTAGTTGGTGCAGTCCCCAACTCTGCACCAACTAATCATAGAGTCCAGAGTCTCAGGAGAAACTTCTCCTGGTCTCATGACTTGCTTATTATATCTTCACCTGGCACTTCACAGTCTTCAGGGGAGTATGGAACTTGCAGTTTTATCATGTGGCCTGTGGAGGGCTTATACTTTTGTCCAGACAGATGGGAATCTTCATATAGATAGAGCTTTGCGAGGCATTTAACAGGTGCTTAGGACATAATGAAGTCCCTTTCCAATCCAGAAATTCTAGAATTCTGAATGTGGTCATGCCTGGGTGGCGGGGAGCAGGGTGTGGGCATCACTCACACAGGATCAAGTGCCCAGGCCTCATTGTGGTACAAGCTACTCCGGTCCAGTTCTCAGCTTTCACAGAGCCATTGCTCTGACTTCCTTTTTAAAAATCTCTATTTCTTCTCTGATCTCTATTATTTCCTTCCTTCTGCTGAGTTTGGGTTTTGTTCCTTCTTCTTTTTCTGGTTTGTTTAGGTGGCAGCTTAGGTTGTTCACTTGAGATTTTTCTTGTTTTTTTTTTTTTTTGAGGAAGGCCTGTATCACTCTGAATTTTCCTCCAAGAACTGCTTTTGCTGCATCCCGTAGATTTTGTATGGTTGCACTTTCAATGTCATTTGTCTCAAGGCATTTTTAAATTTCCATTTCAATTTTCTCATTGACCCATTGGTGTTTTTAGTAACTTCCTTCCCTTTCAACCAATTTTCTCTTCAAGACTGAAATGGACAGACTTCTATTCCATATCCTCTTTCCACCTTTTGATGGGCTAACTGACAGGGAAATGAACCCCAGGAAAAAGCGAGCAGGCTGGGATCATGGATTGACTATTCATGATCCAACACTTCCATTGTGGGGGCACAGGAAAGGCCCAGGACACCCCAAAGAGGAGAGGCAGGAAAACCCCTCAGCATGGGATTGGCTGGCATAACCCGGATCATCTAGCCATCCTCTCCACCAGGCTCAGACATTCATCACTCTGAAAAAAAAATCATCTAAGGAGATTATTTCTGGGAGCACCATGTCCTCGCAGACGGAGCATGGGAAACATCCAGGGCAGGCCAGACCCCGTGGGCGGTCAAGGCGCCAGGGTTCCTTTCTACACAGTCCAATGGGGGAGCCGGATAAACTCAGCTTTTCATTTTCACAAAGCACCGAGGAACCCGAGTGCCACCATGACAGGAGACGAGGCAGCAAGTTGTGTCTTACAGAGGTATTTTTAGCTGTCCTGTTATTCCCACAACATGGTTATGAAAACCCTGTTTCTCTTCTGGACTTGACCTCATAAGTCCAGCCCATTCCACCCACAGCAAGTCGGGGAGATCTTTCCAGACCACCCCCTTGCAGTGGCAGGTGTCTCTCCTGGATTTTTCTGCCGTTCCCTTAACTCCTAACAGTACCAAAGAGATACTCTTCGATTTTCTCACCTTATCTTGATTCCTTCCAAAAAGATAAGCCGCCACATAAATCAGGCTCTCCTATTTGGCTGGCATCTTCCCCATTCTTCCTCACTAGGAGCAAGTTTCCGAGGACAGCAATCAGGTCTGCTCCATTCATCAATGTCACCCTGGAACCTCTTCCGTGACCATGAGCCTGACACACAGGCAGCCCCGCATCAAAATCTAGTTAATGAATCATGGTCACGCCTGCAGCACTGTTGAGAATAAGACCTGGGGTCTTAGATCAAGTCCACCTCTTTAAGTGAGGGATTACAGACCAGCAGACTGTTAACAGTACTGGCCCCCATGAAGGGAAATCCTGAGAGGGCTTCCCAGGTGGCTCAGGGGTAAAGAGTCTGCCTGCCGGTGCAGGGGACACAGATCCTTGGGTCGGGAAGATCCCCTGGAGGAAGAAATGGCAACCCACGCCAGTATTCTTGTCTGGAAAACCTCTTGGACAGAGGAGCCTGGCAGGCTTCTCTTCATGGGGTTGCAAAGAGTTGAACGTGACTGAGCACACACCCAGATGGAAGTCCTTAGTAGACAAAGATGTTTTGGTTTAAGGTTTTGAGGCTGGGAAGCTGTTCTCGGTGAATGTACATACCTACTCGTTCTGATTACAAAGCAGAATTTCATCACGGTGCAAGCAGGGAGCAGGAAGGCAGCCCATTCCCATTTAGCAGTGGGAGGGCAAATAGAAACCCAAATCATGAATTTGTTTGACAGTCTCTTCATTTCCCTGGCACTGCTCAATATGCCATAGTCATATGGCTGGAGGGGAGATTTTGGTGTGGTGTAGATATCACCTGAAAAAAAAAATCAACCCTGAATATTCACTGGCAGGATTGATGCTGAAGGTGAAGCTCCAATACTTTGGCCACCGAAAGCGAAGAGCCAACTCACTGGAAAAGACCCTGATGCTGGGAAAGCTTGAAGGCAGGAGAAGGGGATGACAGAGGATGAGATGGTTGGATGGCATCACTGACTCAATGGACATGAGTTTGCGCAAACTCCGGGAGATAGTGAAAGACAGGGAAGCCTGGTGTGCTGCAGTCCATGGCGTGACAAAGAGTCGGACGCGACTGAGCGACTGAAGAACAACAAACATATCACCGCAAAGAGCACCCCAGCTGTACCTGTGAGCAGACCCTCTGACTCACCCCTATTCCCCCTCAACGCCCCCCAACCGCCAAGTCTGCAGCAGAAATTCAGGGGGCTACAGGGGACTTGGAGCAGGTGTTAAAAGGACAAGCTTGTACAGGCAAGAAAAGACTCAGTGTTTCCGCTACAAGAGTAAATTATCCGATAATTGTCCTCTGTGATCTGGCGTCTCCCCCACGAATGGGCCTCCTTTATAATTCGTGTTGGGTTCAGAAAGCCTTGGACGTTGTTTTATGTCCAGTTACATCTCATCAGAGCAATGCCGGGGGTGCATCCATCTTCCCCGTGAATGAGCCCAGATAGCTGCTGGCATGGGGGTGTGAGCCTGCCTTTGTGTCTTCAACAATCTGATTAACTGTGGGTGACATCAGTGCCAAGTGATTAGCATTTAAACACTCCTCTCCCTTCCCACCTCCATCACCACCCGCCCCCGCCCCCAACCCCGACTCCATTCACATCTCATGGGGCTGCGACATTGTGATTTCTTGCCGGTAGCGAGGGGGAGAGGAACTCAGTGTGATTTATTTGTGTACAGGAAACTCAGTGAGTCATTGAGAGCGGGTTGGGAGACAGATACGCAAGACAGCTCTGAGAGGAAACCCATGGTGGGACATCTGTCTAGATCCAGTTACCTATATAGTCGCATAGACAG
This sequence comes from Bubalus kerabau, assembly GCF_029407905.1. Classification (NCBI taxonomy): domain Eukaryota; kingdom Metazoa; phylum Chordata; class Mammalia; order Artiodactyla; family Bovidae; genus Bubalus; species Bubalus kerabau. The sequence continues at coordinate 70,117,693 of NC_073639.1, read as the reverse complement.
ATATCAGGCTTGGGAATGGACCCAGATGGTCCTGAGTGAGTTCAAGAGACATCATCAGGAAGCTTCCAATTTCCCTTCGCCTGTTTGCTCAGGTTCACAGACAAGAATAAAGAGCAGATTGCCATCCGGGGATGCTTCTATGACAGGCTCAGAGAAGAGAAGACCAGGGACTCGGGAGACCTGGGTTTGGGCACTGGTTTCACCACCAATTTCCAATCTGCCTTAGGCCAATTCTCCCTTTCAAAACCTAGCTTCTTGCTCTGTAAATTCAAGAGAGTCATCTTTGCCTGGTCAACCTCAGAGGAACAAAACCGTGACGATGGGAGGGGTGGGGAGTGATGCGTAAGATTAGCGTTACAACTGTGAGGCTTAATTTGTTTCATTAAAAAGCTAAAAAAAAAAAAAAAAAAAAGCTGAAGGCAGGCCTTCCTTCAGACAGAATGTGAACAGCAGTGACTTTACTGGCTGGAGAGAAACAGCATTTCTTGGCTTTACATGCAACACTGAAATGCTCCCCGCCCCCCATTTCCTGAAAGGTAGCTATTGTTATCTTCATTTTAATGATGGGGAAACACAAGTAAGTGGTAAAGAGCTAGGATCTGAACTGGGGCCATCTGACCCTCAAACCTGGATTTGTTCTGTGTCCCTCCTCCAGTTGATCCCTGACCATGGCCTGGCAGCTTCCAGAGCGAATATCAAGTGTTACTCGCTGTTGACAAATTTCAGAAGATCTGCTCCAGCTGCGAGGTCCCCAGAGACGGTGGAGGACGCTGACTGCGTAGCAGAACGCTGGTTGCTCCTCCAAAGGCCCAAACTACAGAGAAAGGTGGAAGAAAAGCTTCTGCAAAGGTAAAACCTGAACAGGTAGGGGAGGCGGCCCCAAATCCCCATTTTACAGGCAGGTAAACTGATGCTCATGGCATCTGGTCCCATCACTTCATGGCAAATAGATGGGGAAACAATGGAAACAGTGAGAGACTTTATTTTGGGAGGCTCCAAAAATCACTGCAGATGGTGACTGCAGCCATGGAATTAAAAGACGCTTGCTCCTTGGAAGAAAAGTTATGACCAACATAGACCGCATATTAAAAAGCAGAGACATTACTTTGCCAACGAAGGTCCGTCTAGTCAAGCTATGGTGTTTCCAGTAGTCATGTGTGGATGTGAGAGTTGGACTATAAAGAAAGCTGAACGCCAAAGAATTGATGCTTTTTGAATTGTGGTGTTGGAGAAGACTCTTCCCTTGGACTGCAAGGAGATCTAACAAGTCCATCCTTAAGGAAATCATTCCTGAATATTTCATTGGAAGGACTGATGCTGAAACTGAAACTCTAATACTTTAGTCACCTGATGCAAAGAACTGACTCATTTGAAAAGACCCTGATGCTGGGAAAGATTGAAGGCAGGAGGAGAAGGGGATGACAGAGGAAGAGATGGTTGGATGGCATCACCAACTCAATGGACATGAGTTTGGGTAAACTCCAGGAATTGGTGATGGACAGGGAGGCCTGGCGTGCTGCAGTCCATGGGGTCGCGAAGAGTTGGACATGACTGAGCGACTGAACTGAAACTGAGGCTTGTGGTACAAAGGAAAAGGCAGATTAGGAAGGTGAGGGTGCCTTGTTAACTCACCCTACAGCCTTTGGTAAGCCCACTCTCATCTCTGGGCCTCAATTTTATCCTCTGTTTGATGGAATCATCTCTTCAAATAAAACCCTAAGACGGATGACAGTGTATGATGTCGTACAGTTAATAAAGAGTTAACTCAGCCAGTCTGGGCCATCCCTACCTTGCAGAACCCTTGCCCCTGGCTCCTGGGGTGTAACCTTTAGGCCTGGAGGAAGAAACCATTTCTACTTACCTTGCATTTCTCCCCTGCTCCCTTTCAGATGACTTTGTCCATGCCAGCTCCTCACCTGCTAACGTCTAGGTCAATTTCAACAGGGACTTAGGCAGAAATTAAAAAGCAGAGATGTCATTTGCCAACAAAAGTCTGTGTAGTCAAAGCTATGGTTTTCTAGTAGTCATGTATGGATATGAGAATTGGACCATAAAGAAGGCTGAGTGCTGAAGAATTGATGCTTTCGAACTGCGGTTCTGGAGAAGACTTGCAAGTCCCCTGGACTTCAAGGAGATCCAACCAGTCCATCCTACAGGAAATCAACCTTGAACTTCCAGTGAATTCATTGCAAGGGCTGATGCTGAAGCTGAAGCTCCAGTACTTTGGCCACCTGATGCGAAGGGCCAACCCCTGTTGCTGTGAAAGATGGAGGGCAGGAGGAGAAGGGGGTGACAGAGGATGAGATGGTTGGATGGCTTCACTGACTCAATGGACATGAATTTGAGCAAACTCCAGGGGACAGTGAAAGACAGGGAAGCCTGGTGAACCATAGTCCATGGCATCATCAAGAGTTGGACATGACTTAGCGACTGCAGGACAACAACAGTCCCATTCCATTCTGTCTGGTCGTGTGCTATACATCCTGTCTCATTCCATCCCCTCCCAGCTCGCTCGTCCCCTCCCACCCTACACCCTCCCATCCCCTTCCATTCTATCCAGTGCACACAGGAATGCATGACACAGCGTTTCTACCCCCAGCCTCACTCAGGTCAAGGTTCTCACCAGGCATAGATGAGCTCAGCTCATCCTGGAGAGAGGGGTTGGCACCATCTGATGCCAAGCCCCAGGCTCCTCCATTCTCTAACCCCTGGGCCTTGATGTCTGCCTCCTGGAGTCCGGCCAGCCTCTGCCCAGAGCCTAATGAGCTCTTGCAGCCAACAAGAACACTGCCTCGGGTGTGCAGGGGCCCAGGGCTCAGCCAGCACACAGAGCCGCCCTTCACTCCCAGGCCCGCCCACTGGGCAAGGTGGTGGGCGCGGGGCTCCAGGAAAGCTCCGCGGTCGGGGGGAGGATTTGATGGTCTTCAGAGTGGCCATTGTTGGCCCCCGAGGCTGGCAGGGACTACACAGAGGGCCTCAGTGCCCTGGCGCCCACCTGGCCCCCTTCATGGGCACTGTGCCTGCCCGCACTGGCGCCAGGCCATCTCCCTGGGCTGGGGGTGGGGTGGTGGTGGGGGGAAGGATGTCTTCATTCACTTGGCAGCCGACTCTGCAAAGGTTGGCTTAGCACATGTGGACTTGTGACACGGAGAAAGAGAGAGGGCTGAAGGAGGAAAGGTGCTAGGCTCTCTTGTTCAGGAACAATAACCACAGCTTCATTCATTTTTACAACAGCCACCACTTTTGGAACTTTCTGAGGTGCAGCATTTTACACGCACTGTCATTTAATCCTCACCACTGCTCTGCAGCAATGGAACTGTTAGTCTCCCCATTTTGCTGATGGGAAAACTGAGGCTCAGAGAGGGAAATTTACTCACCCACGAACACACTGGGAGAGGGTGGTAGAGCAAGGACTCAAAACCAGGCATGTTTGACCTATAGGCCCCTTAACTTCTAGCTCTTGCATTTCAGGGCCTATTGAAAACATTCTGACTTAATTTTCATTATCTGACTTAATTTTCACAGTAGCCATTTGTCCCTTCATCCATACCCTCATACCGTCCTTCAACAAACTCACCAAGATCCCACTGGGTGCCCAGCACTGTGCTCAGAGATGTGGAAGGAGGAATATAAGACAAAAGAAGTCTCTGTTCTCAGAGCGGGTGGAAATGAAAGGGAAAGCACCTAACTCCAGATCCCTGCTTTTCCTCCGGGTCACCCACACCCTTACTTCTGCCTGGACAGTGTAGGTTTTCCATTTGTCATGAGATAACCAGACGGAGCCTTGCCAGGGAATAAGAACATCGGGTGAGAACTCGAGTCTCCTGTGTCCAACACCCAAAGTGAGGATGGTCATGCAGACTGTGCTTAAGAGTCTCTCGGTCCCAAACATACATGTTCATCCTTTTCGTAAACCTTACTTGAAGTGTAACCTATGCAGAGAAAAGTCTACTCAAGTCTTTCTTAAAAGTCTACTCAAAAGTCTTTCCCAAGCTGGACACACCTGCACAGCTAGCAAACAGATCAGGAAGCAAAATGCTGCCAGCGCTCACTGCATCTGCTGGTAACACCTCGCTCCCAGGGAACCCCAGTTTTGCCTTCTGAGATTTGTTTTGGCTGTTTATGAAGTCATTGGGTAATTAGGCACCATGATCTCTTTTGTATCTAACTTCTTTCATGCCCTTTTCTGTGTCTGACTTCTTTCACTCATTAGATTTGTGAGATTTATGCACGTGATTGCATGTAATGGTAGGTCATCCCTTTTATATTGCTGCATAGTATTCCATTTGTGACTATATCATATATTATCCATTCTGGACATCTGAGTTGCTTCCCACATTTGGCTATTATGAGTAGTACAACCATGAACATTGTATTATGTGTTTGTTTGATTTTGGTGCACGTGTGTGTTCATTACTGCCGGGTATATTCCCAATGGAATGCTGGTAGCACAGAGTAGCATGTTCATCTCTAGGAGACACTGCCAAAGGTTTAGTCCAAAGCTTCCAACTTTGATGAAAAAATCATCCAGCTGCTTTCCTATGATGCAGTAAACTAGCAGACCAACAGAAACCTAATGTTGTTTATAGAAATACTAATAATGACTATTTTTATTGCTGTTCTGTTGTTCCTATCTTTCAAGGACTTGGGAACAAAAGCCCATGCTAAGCACCAAATGAATGGTTTGGATATAAACCCTACCCAAGCACACATTCAAAGAGGCTAATCGCACATTATTCCAATACCAATTTCCAGTTTCCAAGGGTCGGCTGGCCACGCGCCCTCCTCATTTTGGTGTCTGGATCGTTAGTGGACATCTCATTACATCCTCGAATGGGAATTGTTTCCTGCAGCCCCTTACTTAACTAAGTGTAAAATGAATCCAAGCCCAGTGGGAGGCGGCTGGGCTTGCCTGTGATGAGGCTTCAAGATGGCTATGCACGTTGAGGGGTGGGAAGGTGGAGTGGGGGGGGCAGGGGTCCAGGCATGGGGGGCGCCACAAGCAGCCAGGAGGCACCAGGGAGGCTTCCCCGTGAGAGCCAGCCTTAGGGAAGCAGGCTTTAAGCCGGAGGCAATGCACGCCTGCTGTGTACCAACTTGACCCCCTTTAGAGTGAAGAGATGACATAGGGAGCATAGAGACGGAATCGGACAATTCTACAGTGGTCCAAAGTTTAAGTCTCCCCTCTTCGAGGCACTGGAGACATCTATTCTATTCAGTACGTGCATGCGTGTCCAGTCACTTCAGTTGTGTCTGACCCTGTGGACTGTAGCCCACCAGGCTCCTCTGTCCATGGGATTCTCCAGGCCAGAATATTGGAGTGTGCCGCCATGCCCTCCTCCAGGGATCTTCCCAACCCAGGGAGCGAACCCACGTCTCCTGCGCTGCCGGCAGTCTTTACTGCTGAGCCACCAGGGAGGTCCTCTACTCAGCATTCTCGCCTCTTACTATTTTCTGCCATGTCTTTGCTGGTGTTGTTACTGCCACATGGAATTCTTAACTGCCTGACACATGGAAGCTCACACACACATCACAACCATGCACACCAACATCTCTGTTTCCAAAATCTCTGTTGCACCTGCTATATTGCAACTTAAGCCTCTTGCTTTTGCTACTATTGCGTGGTTTTTCTTAGAGAGGCAAAGGAATCCTTATTTTTTTAGTTGGAGAAACTGAGCTCATGGAGGGAAAGTGACTTATCCAGTGTTACCCAGGAAGTAATGAAGATGACGACATAACAGTAACATCTCAATAATAATAATTGAGTCTTTACTATGTGCTAAGAGCTGGCTTCAACATACCACCACACATCATCTGATTTAATCCTTCTGTGTCAGGCCCTGTGTCTGCTCCATTTTATAGATAGGGAAGAAAAGTTGTGACCAACCTAGACAGCATATTAAAAAGCAGAGATATTACTTTGCCAACAAAGGTCTGTCTAGTAAAAGCTACGGTTTTTCCAGTAGTCAGGGATGGATGTGAGAGTTGGACTATAAAGAAAGCTGAGCGCCAAAGAATTGATGCTTTTGAACTGTGGTGTTGGAGAAGACTCTTGAGAGTCCCTTGGACTGCAAGGAGATCCAACCAGTCCATCCTAAAGGAGATCAATCCTGAATATTCATTGGAAGGACTGATGCTGAAGCTGAAACTCCAATACTTTGGCCACCTGATAAGTGAGAAGAGCTGACTCATTTGAAAAGACCCTGATGCTGGGAAAGATTGAAGGCAGGAGAAGGGGATGACAGAGGATGAGATGGTTGGATGGCATCACCGACTCAATGGACATGAGTTTGGGTAAACTCCAGGAATTGGTGATGGACAGGGAGGCCTGGCGTGCTGCAGTCCATGGGGTCACAAAGAGTCGGACTGAGTGACTGAACTGAACTGATAGATCAGGAAACTGAGGCTCAGAAAAATGAAATTACTATCCAGAAGCTTCTGAACTCAAACTCAGCACTGTCCCTGGGTTTGCCAACTCTGGAGCAAGTTTTTTTGTTTGTTTGTTTTTTTAATTTATTGGCTGTGCAGGGATTTAGTTGCAGCATGAGAATTCTTTTAATTGCAGCATGCGGGATCCAGTTCCCTCACCAGGGATCGAACTTGGGCCCCCTGGATTGGGAACGTTGAGTTCTAGCCACAGGCAAGTCCTGGGCAATATTTTAAAGCACGTCTTGTATTTCCTGGCTCTCTGACACTTTCCCAGGGCTCTCCTTTCTGATAGCATCCTTCTCCTTGGATGCCCTCTCCTCCATCTCTTCCCAGTCCTCACCCTTTGTACACTAGGCTTGTAACATAGGAATGACAACTCACTGGCTACCACGGAAACAACATTGGTGGGCGAGATAATGCAATATTGATCTTCCCACGGCAGATTTGGTTCCTTGCAGCCAAGTGGAAGGGAGATTAATGCAGGGCCCAGCAAATAGCAAACAGCATCTGTAAGGCAGCTTCTGTGACAAGCAGGATAACATGCTTTATTAGCCTCATGACAAGACAATGTTTTACCATAATTTTTGATCAGAGACTGGGTGATGTTAGTATCAAAATGGGTTTGGGAGGTGGTCACGCTGGATAAGTAGCAAATGAAAAGTGAAGTTGGTGGTGGGGACTGGCAGGTCAGGGGTAGAAGTTAAACTCTGTTTTCCAAAGCAACACAGAAAATGCAGTGTGATTTCTCAGATCCCCAAACTAGGAGGCTGGGGTTCCAATGCTGACTCTGAGGCACTGACTCTGGGACTTTTATGCCTCCATTAAAGTCCCTGATCTTCTGCTAGAAAGCCTTGGGCATCGCTCTCTCTGAGACCAGTGTTTCTCAAGAGACCATGTGCAGCAGAATCTTCTGGATTGATTTTTTTAAAATGCAGATTCCTAGGTTCATCTCAGACCCTGTAAATTAAAATTTGGGTGGAGGGACGGGGCCAAAAGGAGTCTGCAGTTTTACCAAGTACCCTCAATGAGCCATATGCTGTTTAAGCATGATGTTTCAGAATTATTGCCTGGGACTTCCCTGGTGGTGCAGTGGCTAAGAATCTGCCTGTTAATGCAGGGGACACAGGTTCGATCCCTCGTCCTGGGAGATGCTACATGCCAAGGGGCAACGAAGCCCATGTGCCACAGCTACTGAGCCTGAGTGCTCTAGAGCCTGTGCTCTGCAACAAGAGAAGCCACCACAGTAAGACGCCTGCACACCTCAACTGGAGAGTAGCCCCCGCTTGCCACAACTAGAGAAAGCCTGCATGCAGCAACGAAGCCCCAGTGCGCCCCAAAATCAAGACAATATTTTAAAAAAGAAGCATGGCTTTCAGGAATTCTGGGCATGGAGAAACTTACATCCCGTAACATCCCCACAACCGTGCCATCACCCAGGAAAGCTGAGTTGAACCGCACTGCAGCGAATCATGTAATCTCCGTGCAGCACTTTGCCATGCACACGGCATGGTCACATCCACTGTCCAATTTGGTTCTGGAAGAATCTTGGGGAGAGTAATAATCCTTCCCATTTTACAGAAGGGAAAACTGAGGCTCAGAGATGCAAAGGGCTGTGCCAAAGGCTTCGTTTCCACTACACAAAGCGGCCAGCGCTGATTCCCTTCCTTTCCTTCCAACACATCTTGCTCTCTGGCATTTGCCCAAGGCTGGTGGTTCTCAGGGCTTCAGCTGGGGGTGATTATGCACCCCCCGGCCCCCGCCAGGGGACAGTTAGCAATGTCTGGAGACATTTTTGGTTGCCATGATTGGGGTGGCGTCTAGTGGGCAGAGGCCAGCTCCCTCTCCAAGAACCATCTAGCCTAAATGTCAGTAGCGCTGAGGTGGAGAACCAGGCCCTACAGGCCCTATGTCATCCCCCCTGATTCTATTCTAAGTTCACTAAGATGCTTCTGGTGAGTTTAGGCTCTGGATCCCTCTAGCTGCTGAAGGGAGGGGGACTTTAAGGAAGAAAAGGTAAATTCTGGGAGACCAGGTTAGGAAGCTGATTCAATTGTTGCATGATCTTGACCATGACACCCCTCCCCACTGAGCCTCAGTTTCCACTTAGGTAGGACAGGGGTGAAGGGACGAGGCTAAACGAGACTTCTCTCTCGCTTTCAACCTGTCCTGTGATCTAATTATGTCTAATCTTCCGTTAATGCTGGGTAACCTCTTTTGGAAGGCGAGACGAGCCGAGAGGCTGGCGTTTGTGAAAGGCGAAGTTACAGTGCATTTTGGCCAATCCATCTTCCCACCTCATCAGCCAGATTGGCTGCGTGTTCAAAAAGGAACTCCCAAAGCACAGAATGCTTTGGAAGGAAATGGGATTGGAATTTAACTGATGGCCCGGGCGGTATGCCACGGCTGTTAAATTACCCTGAAAAGCCAGCCCATTGTTCTATACAGAAGCCGCTCGGCTTTGTTTGGATAATGCCGTGTGTTTGAATTCAGCTTCTTTCCCGCTGGACCCACTGTGAGTTAAAGCCTCTCTCTGATGATGCCAGTGGGCCAGATGCAGGCCAGGGTCCCGACGGCCTTCACTCACATCCTTGTTGGGAGGGTCCTGAATTCAGCAGAGCCTCTGCATCTAACGCCTGTGCTGTATTCTCTCCAGGTGCCTTCGCCAGGGTCTGGGTGATCTTTGATCTGACCACACCACCCCCTGCCTTAAACCCCCTGCCACGGATCTCTGTCACCTATGCCAGCCACCCCCAGGTTCTGGGGGCTGATGAGAGGTGTGCCACCGGAGTAAGTTTGGAGATACACTCTCCTCCTCCTGGAAAATGCCCACGTTCATGGTCAGGCTCTGGCAAATCCTGCTGCAACAAGAAAATGCCTCCAGCTTGACTTGAACCATGTTTCACAAATCGTTTGCATATGAACCCCCCTCCCACTCTCCTTTTTATCCACACCTCACCTTGTGTCTTATAAAATAGGCTTCCACAGAACTCCAGTCTGAGAAATACTGATCTGTAGAGAAGCACCAAAGGCTTTTCATGGAAGGGTTCTTGGCTACCTGGCCAGCCTCATGTCCTGTCTTCCCTGCACTCACCCTACGGCCATTTCCAAATCCCTGACATTTCCCCAAAACCCACGTTTTGGAGGGGCAGGCAGTAAAGTACAGTTGTTACAGCCAAGCCTGGAGTCAATGAGTCACTGAATCATGATTTTGACATTTCCTAGCAGTCTGAGCTGGGAGCGTTAACCTCCATGACCTCAGTCTCTTTACCTGTGAAATGGATATAAGAGCACCACCTCATAGGTAGCTGTGAAAGTTAAATGAGCAGATTATAGAAAGAGCTTAGGACATAGTGGGCTCAGTCACTTCAGTCATGTCCAACTCTGCAACATCATGAACTGTAGCCCACCAGGCTTCTTTGTCCATGGGATTTTTCAGGCAAGAATACTAGAGTGGGTTGCCATGCCCTCCTCCAAGTAGGACATCAGTTCAGTTCAGTTCACTTCCATCGCTCAGTCGTGTCCGACTCTGCGACCCCATGAATCACAGCACGCCAGGCCTCCCCGTCCATCACCAACTCCCAGAGTTCACTCAGACTCAACGTCCATCAAGTCAGTGATGCCATCCAGCCATCTCATCCTCTGTCGTCCCCTTCTCCTCCTGCCCCCAGCATCAGAGTCTTTTCCAATGAGTCAACGCTTCGCATGAAGTGGCCAAAGTACTGGAGTTTCAGCTTTAGCATCATTCCTTCCAAGAAATCCCAGGGCTGATGTCCTTCAGAATGGACTGGTTGGATCTCCTTGCAGTCCAAGGGACTCTCAAGAGTCTTCTCAAACAACACAGTTCAAAAGCATCAATTCTTCAGTGCTCAGCTTTCTTCATAGTCCAACTCTCACATCCATACATGACCACTGGGAAAACCATAGCCTTGACTAGACAGACCTTTGTTGGCAGTAATGTCTCTGCTTTTGAATATGCTATCTAGGTTGGTCACAACTTTTCTTCCAAGGAGTAAGTGTCTTTTAATTTCATGGCTGCAGTCACCATCTGCAGTGATTTTGGAGCCCAGAAAAATAAAGTCTGGCACTGTTTCCACTGTTTCCCCATCTATTTCCCATGAAGTGATGGGACCAGATGCCATGATCTTTGTTTTCTAAATGTTGAGCTTTAAGCCAACTTTTTCACTCTCCACTTTCACTTTCATCAAGAGGCTTTTGAGTTCTTCTTCACTTTCTGCCATAAGGGTGGTGTCATCTGCATATCTGAGGTTATTGCTATTTCTCCCGGCAATCTTGATTCCAGCTTGTGTTTCTTTCAGTCCAGCATTTCTCATGATGTACTCTGCATATAAGTTAAACAAGCAGGGTGACAATATACAGCCTTGATGTACTCCTTTTCCTATTTGGAACCAGTCTGTTGTTCCATGTCCAGTTCTAACTGTTGCTTCCTGACCTGCATACAAGTTTCTCAAGAGGCAGATCAGGTGGTCTGGTATTCCCATCTCTTTCAGAATTTTCCACAGTTTATTGTGATCCACACAGTCAAAGGCTTTGGCATAGTCAATAAGGCAGAAATAGATGTTTTTCTGGAACTCTCTTGCTTTTTCCATGATCCAGTGGATGTTGGCAATTTGATCTCTGGTTCCTCTGCCCTTTCTAAAACCAGCTTGAACATCAGGAAGTTCACGGTTCACATAATGGTGAAGCCTGGCTTGGAGAATTTTGAGCATTACTTTACTAGCGTGTGTGATGAGTGCAATTGTGCGGTAGTTTGAGCATTCTTTGGCATTGCCTTTCTTTGGGATTGGAATCAAAACTGACCTTTTCCAGTCCTGTGGCCGTTGCTGAGTTTTCCAAATTTGCTGGCATATTGAGTGCAGCACTTTCACAGCATCATCTTTCAGGATTTGGAATAGCTCAACTGGAATTCCGTCACCTCCACTAGCTTTGTTCGTAGTGATGCTTTCTAAGGCCCAATTGACTTCACATTCCAGGGTGTCTGGCTCTAGGTCAGTGATCACACCATCATGATTATCTGGGTCGTGAAGATCTTTTTTGTACAGTTCTTCTGTGTATTCTTGCCATCTCTTCTTAATATCTTCTGCTTCTCTTAGGTCCATACCATTTCTGTCCTTTATCGAGCCCATCTTTGCATGAAATATTCCTTTGGTATCTCTGATTTTCTTGAAGAGATCTCTAGTCTTTCCCATTCTGTTGTTTTCCTCTATTTCTTTGCATTGATCGCTGAAGAATGCTTTCTTATCTCTTCTTGCTATTCTTTGGAACTCTGCATTCAGATGTTTATATCTTTCCTTTTCTCCTTTGCTTTTTGCTTCTCTTCTTTTCACAGCTATTTGTAAAGCCTCCCCAGACAGCCATTTTGCTTTTTTGCATTTCTTTTCCATGGGGATGGTCTTGATCCCTGTCTCCTGTACCATGTCACAAACCTCATTCCATAGTTCATCAGGACATAGTAGGCCCTTAATGTTAGCTGTCCCAGCTTATGATGGCTGACTTACAATTTTTCTACTTTATGACAGTGGAAGAGTGATATACATTCAGTGGACACCATACTTAGAGGGTTGAATGTGGATCTTTCCCCAGGTTAGCGATAATGTGGTCCAATCCTCTCTTGATGCTGGGCAGTGGCAGCAAGCTGCAGCTCCCAGTCAGCCACGCAGTCACAACCAGTACACTTAAACCATTTGGTACCCATACAACCATCTGGTTTTCACTTTTAGTACAGTATTCCATAAACTTAATCAACAATTGTAAAATTGTAAAAAGGTTTTGTGTTACATGATTTTGCCCAACTTGAGGCAAATGTTAAATGTTCTGAGCACATTCAAGGGAGGCCAAGCCATGAAGTTCAGTCAGTTGGGGTATAAATGGATTTAAACTTATGATATTTTCAACGTAGGATGGGTATACGGGGATATAACCCCATGGTAAGTCAAGAAAGATTTGTATACTGCTCTGACGTTTTACACATTATTCCCTCTGTCAGAAATACCATCCCACCTCTTGGCCATCTGGTAAACCTCTTCTCAGTTTCAGTATCTCAGCCCTGATATCATCTCTCTGTAGAGGCTTATTCTCGCCTCTTTGGAAGAGACAGGTGTTCCCTGCCCTGTTCTGCAGGATCTTGCCGGCCTGCTTGCCTTCCTTCCTGCCTTTATTCATTTAGTTTAACCGAGTGCCTGCTCTGGGCCTGCCATCCTCGGCACTGGGGATGCATTGGAGGCAGCACAGATCTGGTCTCTGACCTCCTGGCGCTGAAAGTCTAGAAGGAAAGACAGATGTGAAACAAAGGCACAGAAAATCAGTTGCCACCAGGATGGGAGCTACGGGGCCACTTACCAGGGCTCTGGTTTCTATTCTTGCTCTTAGTATGCTGCATTTTAATGATTTGTTTTCAGGTGCATCTCTCCCATCAGACAGGGAGCCCCTTCAGGGAGTCTGACTGAATGCCTGGAACGTGGAAGATGCTCCTGAAATGTTTACTGAATGGGGGTGGGGTGGGGTGGGAGCAGGAGCGGTTGGGAATGACCCTCATCCCTGTGTCCCCTTTGACCAAACATACCTGCCAGCTACTATGACTTTACCACCAGTTATATCACAAACCCAAGCCCTGAAGGAGGAGAAGAGAGAATGACCTGGTTTATTCTGTTTGAAGAACTCAGAGTTCCCAGTGCCCTGGGTACCTCTCAGAGCTCCATTTTTATTTCTTAAAGAAAAATAATAAACCAGGTTAGCACTAAAGAAGATGAATAGGCAGAGAAACGGGCTGGCCGGCGGTCCGCCGCTCTCCAAGGAGCTATCCTTGTCAGTTCCAGGGAAAGGGAGGGAGGAAACGCAGGATTCCTCAAATAGCTCCTCTCTTTCTGAGGTGGGGAATAGGTAATCGTCTCAATTAAAATACAGACCAGAATATTTAATGGCACGGAAATTGATTTTGATGCAGTTTAAATAAATTCCCCCTGGGGAAAATGGGTATTACTTGGCCTAATTTGGTGGAAGTGTTCATTTCCTTCCCAGCTCAGAACTCGAGTATGGGAGGTTCTGTTCACACAAACGCAGACCTGAATTTGTGTCTGGCTCAGAGGACTCTTCCAGGGGATGAGACGAGGGAGGAATCCAAACACAGGTCAATCAGAGCAGAAAACTTGCCCCAACTACACCATCCTTGGCTCCTCTGAGTGCGTTTCCATGGGAAGGATCTTCTGGAGGGTGGGTCTCATGGTCCGGCAGCACTGTCTATGATGTCACTGAGAGTGGGAGCCAAGTGGAGGAGGGGCCAGTGATGCATGGCCCTGTATGATTTCCCCAACCCTAACAAAGCATCTAGTGTAATATGAACACACCACACCCTGTAGGAAATTCACGCGTCGGTTCTCTCTAAATTGCCTTTCTTGGAAAGAGGGTGTGAGGAAATGAACCTGCGTTTGCTGCTCACCAGACACCGCTGGGCTTTCCTGGTGGCTCAGGGGTAAAGAATCTGCCTGCTAATGCAGGAGACCTGGGTTCGATCCCTGGGTGGGTAAGGTCCCCTGGAGAAGGGAATAGCTACCCACTCCAGTATTCTTGGCCTGGAAATCCCATGGAGAGAGGAGCCTGGTGGGCTACAGTCCGTGGGGTTACAAAGAGTCGGACACGACGGAGTAACTAAACAACAATAATAAGACACTCTGCTAGGCCCTTACACCTCCTCCGTGCATATCCCACATCAGACATTATCACCAGCAAAGGGAAACTCCTGGCGTGCGTATCCCACATCAGACATTATCACCGGCAAAGGGGAACTCCTGGTGTGCATATCCCACATCAGACATTATCACCGGCAAAGGGGAACTCCTGGGTTGAAAGCGGAGGCAGGCAAACCACGGCCCATGAGCCAGATCTGGCTCACCGTCTGTTACGGTAAGTAGTTTTATTGAAGCAAAGCCATGTTTTCCCTCTTACAGAGAGTCTATGGCTGTTTTTCTGCTGCCATGGCAGAGTTGAATGACTGTCTCAGAGACTGAATGGCCAGCAAAGCCTAAGATATTTACTATCTGGCTCCTTGAAGGAAAAGTTTGCCAACCTCTGGTTTGAAGTGTGAATACGTGAAATTACCATTTTAGCCATGCAAAGCAGAAAAAGGTAAAATGGTGCCAATTTCACGTGGTTCGATCTAATGCTCCATTTTGGTGTTAAACCCCATTAAACCCCAAGGTGTTGCACCCCAAGGTTGTACAGCGTGTCTCATTCATCCTCCTCACTTGTCTTTGTATCGTAAACAGAACTAATAATGGTCAGAGAGGTTAAGTGACTTGCCCAAGGTCACACAGCTGGAAACTGACAAGATCAGGACGCACACTCAGGAGCCCAGCTCCAAGATAACGGCTCTTCCTGCTCCCATGGCTCCTCCCAGGGAGCCCTGACGAGGTCTGCGCTCTGTTGTCAACCTCTGTGCCCTGGGAGTCACCGAATATTAACACCCTTCCCCGCCGTGCTTCCTCTAGCAAGTGCAGCCTCAGCGTCTGCCAAGAATCCAGAAACGAGATGACCCTGAGTTGATTCTTTGTGTTACTAGCAGTAAAGTTTGTGATTGGAATCCTTGATCTGAGAGACGGCCAGAAGTCATCTCCTCTGTCCAGGTCGAGGGTTTCAGAGTTACCGCGAGAGCAGCGAGGGTTTTACACGTGGGGGGGAGGGCAGAGGTGACACACTAGCTGTGCAAAGATCACTCTCCCTTCTGGCTGCAGCTTGGAGAGGGGCAGGGCTGAGAGCAAAGACACCCATCCCGGTGAGAGATGATGAGACGGGTCGCAGTGGAGCCAGAAAGGTGAATTAAATCTAAGACAGATCTGCTTAGAGCCAAGAGGTCTTGGGAGTGGAGGGTGGGTGGAGGGGGGCGCATGGGTTGAAAGAGGGAAAGGTGGCAATGATGATGCCAGGCTTGTGCCTGAGCAATCCAGTGCAGACTGAGGACTTCCCTAAGAAGGACAATTCTGAGTGAGGACTGGTGTTGGGAGGAAGGGTGGGTTTGTTACGTAGGTCACTGAAGAAAGGGGAAACTATCTCAGTTGGTTGCTGGAAGAATAACTGAGATAATGTTTGTGCAGAGCTGAGCATGTAGTTGGCATTCTATACATGCAAAGTGTGAGAACGTGAAAGGATTTCAACAAAGGCACGGGGCAGAGTGGAGAGAACGTGGCTTCTGCAGACAGACAGACTGGGGTTCGAATCCCTGGGCTGCCGCTGTCTCTCTCATGTGACTCTGGACGCTCTATTTCATTCATCTGAGACTTGGTCCCTCTTCTGGAGACTTGGATGGGTAGACACCGTGCTAAGTGATTGACACACCTGTCCACATTGACCCTCACACCTGCCCTGATAAGTAGAGGCTGCTACTGCCAGCCTTGTGTTAGAGATGAAGGCAGTGGAGCTCAGGAAGGAGAAGCCACCTGCCCCAGCTGCCACCACAAGCGGCAGGGCTGGACTTGGCATCCAGGTCTAGGGCTCTGCAGTGATTCTAGCCTCCAGGTAATAATGTCCCCGCTCCCTCTTGCACTTGGAAAAATGAGATCAAGGGAAGGGCTAACATGGTGTCTGGCACCTAGTATAGACCTCAGGCCGCACGGCAGTGCTGAGAGGTCTCAAGTCCTTCCCATAAGAGTTTAGGGGAACAAAGGGTAGGTGGTCTGGGAGGCTTCCTGGAGGAGGTGGTATTAGATCTGAGACAAAATTGTAGTCATTCTAGGAGGGCAAGTCTATGGGAAGAGGAGAAGATGCTTATGGATGCTCTAAAATACAAAATCAGTCATTCTGTAGATTGAAAGGGAACCAAAGTTCTTTGCTTTGTGCTCAAACCATCCCCTTGTCCTTCTGATTTAGCAGCCTCAAGCTGGTCTCTCTTTAGGGACTGAGCTTTGTCAAGATAAGTAAGTTGGGCTTCACACTTTGGGCTCCTGGCACCACCACCCTCCATCAAACTGCACACGTTCGTCCTCTTTGTCTCCAGTGGTGACCTTTTTCACTCAGATTTCAGGCTCTTTGCTTAAACATCACCTCTGCAGCTTTTTAGACTAGGTCAGTCCCCATTTCATGCTCCCTGAGCTCCTGTGCTTCTAATTACTTGCTCAACATCTGTCTCTCCCCTCGGAAAGAAGCCCGAGAGTGGAAACAATATCTATTTTTACAAAACTAGCCCTTGCAGCAGCTCTGAGTCAGGCGCACACAGGAGGCTAAATAAATGCTTGAATAAATGAATGGATGGGTGAGTTTGTATACCTCATCTTGGTTCTTTTCCACACTGGGATTAATAACTCTCCCTTCCTTCCTTCCAGGGATTTCTATAGATTTCCAGGAGATGATATGTGGCTGAGTCTCATGTCTACCACAGTGATCCAGAAGGCTCATATTTACCTTCCAACTTAGAAGAGTCATAGCTTCCTTAAAAAAAAAAAATACCCACCAGCCTAGCCCTGGTCACTCTGGAACTCCTCTTTCTTCCTAGGATAACCCAGCTCCCTCCTCCCTGGAGATGAATCCAAATACTCAGTGTAGGCTTTTCAGACCCTCCAGTGCTGAACCAAGCAAGAAAGTGAAAGTGAAAGTCACTCAGTCATGTTGGACTCTGCGAGTCCAAGGACTATACAGTCCATGGAATTCTCCAGGCCAGAATCCTGGAATGGGTAGCCTTTCCCTTCTCCAGGGGATCTTCCCAAGCCAGGGATCGAACCTAGGTCTCCTGTACTGCAGGCGGATTCTTTACCAGCTGAGAAACGTCCCCAATATTACCTCCTCCTGACCCCTGATCATTTAGGCTCTCTCACCCATACCCCTGGAACCCTCACATGATTGAAATCCTATGGTCCCCTTTGCTGTTCCCCCTTGATCAACCCATCTCCTCCTCAAAGCTATCCCCAATCACCCCAGTCCAAACTGACTGCTCTGAAATACCTGTATCCATTCTGTCCAAACCCTTCCTTTTTGTCATTTGATCTGTGTCCACTCCAACACCCCACCTATATTCTCTGAGAGAAGAGGAGGCCTTGTCTTGGCCAACTCTGTTCTTACAGCAACTAGTGCCTTACGCTGAGCGAGGACATGCTACTTACGGACCGCCTCTCTGGAACACACCCATACCACCTGCAGCTGCTCTTTCAGTGTCTGACTTCCCTATTGGACCATACATTTTATGAGGGCAGGGCATCTTCGCATCTCCTGCTTCCTGGCCCACTGCAGTGGGGCAAGTACTCAGTAAGTGTTGGATGAATACACCACATACATGTCTCACCCTGACGTTTCCCTCTGCACCGTGTATCTTTCATCCCCTAATTTCATCCCTAATGATGACAAATCAGCATTTGGTGGTGGGGGGATAATTTCCCTCCCCAAATTCTCAGGAGGAAATCATTTTGCAATCGTTCAAAGCATAATCACACCTTCATAAAATTACACACCTGCAGGGCCACACATAAGTCATGGCTCAGCTTTTTTTTTTATCCTTCAATAGGACAGAGATCACAAACTTTTTTTTTTTTTTTTTTCAATTTTTCAAGAAGTTGAGAGAAACTATGAGTTCTGGGAGAGGGATGACAGACATGATCCGTACTCTTGAATTACAAGGCATGTTTAAGATTCCCTGGAGAAGGGAATAGCAACCCACTCCAGTATTCCTGCCTGGAGAATTCCATGGACAGAGGAGCCTGGCAGGCTACAGTCCATGGGGTCTCAGAGTCAGACACGACTAAACGACCAACACTTTCACTTTTCCTACAGAAGACAGTGATTTGAAGGATTGTGCCCTTAAGAGCTCCTACCCCTGTGTTAAGACACTTCAGGGTGTCTCTCCAAGTCCAGTGTCCTCTTAACTCCCCTGACCCCCTTTCCTGCCATGCTCTCTCCTGCTATCCCATTCCTTACACTCACTTTTTTTCCTCTTCCCCATGGATCTGCGACTTTTGTCCTTTCTTTGCCAGCTGAGCAAGAACGAAAGCCAGTGAGAGCAGAGGGGTCTTGCAGCTGTGAACTCATGGGTTCCTCACCTTTATCTGCACTCCCAGCTGCCTTATAAGATTAAACTCTATTTTGAAACTCATTACTGTATACACAGATTTCCCTGTCCCCCAACTCTCCAAGTCTGTCCAGGACAGAGGGAAATAGTAATCATTTACATCAAGGCTGTATATTGTCACCCTGCTTATTTAACTTATGTGCAGAGTACATCATGAGAAATGCTGGGCTGGAGGAAGCACCAGCTGGAATCAGGATTGCTGGGAGAAATATCAATAACCTCAGATATGCAGATGATACCACCTTATGGCAGAAAGTGAAGAACTAAAGAGCCTCTTGATGAAAGTGAAGAAGAGAGTGAAAAAGTTGGCTTAAAGCTCAACATTCAGAAAACTAAGATCATGGCATCCAGTCCCATCACTTGATGGCAAATATATGGGGAAACAGTGGAAACAGTGTCCAACTTCATTTTTCTGGGCTCCAAAATCACTGCAGATGGTGATTGCAGCCATGAAATTAAAAGACACTTACTCCTTGGAAGGAAAGTTATGACCAACCTAGACAGCATATTAAAAAGCAGAGACATTACTTTGCCAACAGAGGTTCGTCTAGTCAAGGCTATGGTTTTTCTAGTGGTCATGTATGGATGTGAGAGTTGGACTATAAAGAAAGCTGAGCGCCAAA
This sequence comes from Bubalus kerabau, assembly GCF_029407905.1. Lineage (NCBI taxonomy): Eukaryota > Metazoa > Chordata > Mammalia > Artiodactyla > Bovidae > Bubalus > Bubalus kerabau. The sequence goes on along the minus strand of NC_073639.1, from coordinate 70,098,580 downwards.
GAATTGATGCTTTTGAACTGTGGTGTTGGAGAAGACTCTTTAGAGTCCCTTGGACTACAAGGAGATCCAACCAGTCCATCCTAAAGGAGATCAGTCCTAGGTGTTCATTAGAAGGACTGATGTTGAAGCTGAAACTCCAGTACTTTGGCCACCTGATGTGAAGAGCTGACTCATTGGAAAAGACCCTAATGCTGGGAAAGATTGAAGGCAGGAGGAGAAGGGGATGACAGAGGATGAGATGGTTGGATGGCATCACCAACTCGATGGACATGAGTTTGAGTAAACTCCAGGAGTTGGTGATGGACAGGGAGGCCTGGTGTGCTGTGATTCATGGGGTCGCAAAGAGTCGGACACGACTGAACGACTAAACTGAACTTTGCATGTAAGTTAAATAAGCAGGGTGACAATATACAGCCTTGACGTACTCCTTTTCCTATTTGGAACCAGTCTGTCATTCCATGTCCAGTTCTAACCCTTTTTTCCTGACCTGCATATAGGTTTCTCAAGAGGCAGGTCAGGTGGTCTGGTATTCCGTCTTTTTCAGAATTTTCCACAGTTTATTGTGATCCACACAGTCAAAGGCTTCGGCATAGTCACCTTCATAGTCTAACCCAAATCGTAAGCCAGTGCTCTTTTATTTCTCTCATGTGGGGTGAAAATATAATTCCCTCCTCACTTGAGCGACTGTGGGGGTCTGATGGAACCTGTGATTCTAGAAGCCTTCCATTCCTGCTCCTTCCACTTCCACTCCGCCACAGTCTTGTAATTGCTCATTCTTTCAGCTTCACCAGGTCCTCTCCCCTGCGCCCTGCCATGCCCACCAGCCCAAGCTACCGTCATCATGAGCCTGGACGATCATTATATCCTTCTCACTGGTTGCCCTCAGTCCACTCCTCCCTCCAAAAGTTCCTCCTTTCACGATGGTTTTTCTAAAATTCAAATACAGCCATAGTACTCCTCTGCCTAACAACTCATTTATCAGAGATGTATTAAAACATCTGTTACCTGAACGTTACTGACTGGAGTGTCTCAGTATTCGCTTACATAACAAATCGCTGGCCACAGGCATTTGTTTTTGCAAAAATCCCCAGGTCAACAATGTGTTAAAATCCTTGAAATTTTACCCTCAAAATATGGTTTGACTCCTCCGAACACCGTGTGCAAGGCCTTTCACTTCCCATCCAAGCCTTCATTTAGAGCCTCAACTCCCCTTGGGTCCCCACTCCAGATCCTTTATGATTCATTAGCTAATGATACAGCATTAAACACACATTTCTAGATACGTGCAGTAGAAGCATAGTGGTTAGGAATATAGGTCCACCCGTCAGACTGCCTGGGCTTGGATCCAGTTCTGCAGTTTGCTAGCTGTGTGTCTTGTCGTTGTACTCATTTTCTCATTTAAAAATAGAAAAAGAAAAAAAAATGTAGTAGCGCCTACTTCAGAAGGCTGCTGTAGCGTAAATGAGATAATTTACACAGAGGTCTTAACACAGTACACACCTTTTAAGAATGTTATTACACATGCTGTATTACCTGTGCCTTAGTCCACACTAATGCTTTTACCCTCTCTTTGCCTGGTTAATTGCTAACTCTTCTTTTTAAAAAAATTATTTATTTTGGTTGTACCGGGTCTTAGTTGCAGCATGTGGGATCTAGTTCCTTGACCCAGGATCAAACCCAGGCCCCCTGCATCAGGAGTGTTGAGTCTTAGCCACTGGGCCACCAGGGAAAGTCCCTAACTATTCTTTTTTTTTTTTAATTTATTTTATTATTGAAGGGTAATTGCTTTACAGAATTTTGTTGTTTTCTGTCAAACCTCAACATGAATCAGCCATAACTATTCTTAAACTCTCAATTCAGGAAGCACCTCCTCCAGGAAGCCCATTTGGATTCTCAGGCCAGGTTAACGACTCCCTGATCCCTGTTATGTCTCACAATGACCTGTGATGATGTATGTATCTGACACATGCCATGTGAGTTAGGGGCCGCGTCTTCTCTTTCTCCATCCTCAGCGTCTGGCCTCCACTGGGGGAGCATCTGTCGAATGAATGGACATGTGAGAATCTTACTTTCCTACGAGCCTGTGTGTATTTCAAGGGTAGAGGCTGCTGCTTCTCTCCCCGCTCCCCCTCCGATAGCTCTCCACCCAGACCTGGGCAGAGTGGATGCTAACAAAAGACTTTTTAGCTCGACTGAATTGGAAATGACAGACTCATTCCAGGAGTCCCTGCATGGCCATCTTGATGCGGGGAGAGGGCGGCTGGTTGGCAGGAGCGCGCCGATAAAGCGGGCCAGAGTTGGTATAAGCCATTTATTCTGAAAGAATGAAAACTAATCTTTCACAAGCAGTCTGGTCGGATCCTCGTTTCTAATACAGATGCTATCAGGGTTTAGATGTGATAAGCTCTCCAGGGTTTCTGTAAGACTCTGAATGCTGGCTGGAGTTAAATGCCTGTTCTCTTCTGAGTCCCAGCAACTCCCTCTAGACCAGAGAGCTGCGGATGTGCTCGATGTCGGGGACAAATTCAGATTCTCCTTGCAGGCTGGGGTCACGGAAATGGGGGGGTCCTTGGCACCCCCTGCTCCCTCTCCCCATGGCTGCCCCTCTTCGGCCTTCAAATCTCATCATGAACACCTTCTCAGAAGGATCTTCTTCATCCACCTTAAATTAAGAAGTCTTTATGGTTTTACTGATGCCCCATTTACTGTGAGTCCATGAGGGCAGGAGTCATTTCTGTCTGGTTTCCCTTTATATCCTTTGTGCCAAAACAGTACTTAGCACATAGTAAATCCTCAGTAAATATTTATGGGAACGGATTCATGGATAGGAATTAGGAGTGCTGGGAGACCCTAGGGGACCATTTCAGTTCTCTGGCTCCTTTCCTCTGTAAAGTGAGAGAGTTGAATGGGATTTTGTCGGGTCCCTTCTGAGTCCACTGTCTGCGAGCTTCCAGGAATGAGATCAGGGAGAAAAGCATCTCACATTGGATGTCTCTCTTCTAAAGCTAGAGCCTTGCTAGGAGCACTCACCTAGACTGGGATTTCTCAACATCCACATTCAGTGTTTGGGCTGGAAAGTTCCTTGTGGAGGTGGTGATGATGGCGGGGGTCGCTGCCCAGTGCACGGGAAGGTAACGAGCAAGATCTCTGGCTTCAGCCCACGAGATGCCAGCAGTAGCCCCCCGAAAAAGTTATAACAACCCCAGATCTCCCCAGACATTGCCATACATCTGTTAAGGGTGAGTTGCTCCCCACCCGCATTGAGAGCTCCTTCTGGGGACCACGGAGGCCTGCCCTGATCTGAGGTCATGCTGAGGCATCCGGACTCTTTCCTTCACCAGGAGCATGTTTTCCCCTTGAAGGACTCTCAGCAGGTGCCAAGCTCCCTCCCTGGCAGTGGCCCTCAGACGTGAGTGGGTATCAGGATTCCCTGGCAGGACCCGTTAAAGCCAGACTGCTGGTTCCTGCCTGCCTCCCTCCCCCGAGCTTCTGAGGCAGCAGGTCTGGGAGGGGTTGCAGATTCTGTTTTTCTAATAAGCTCCCAGGTGATGCCACTGCTGCTGCTGGTCCAGGAACCAGACTTGGAGAATCGGTGCCCTAGGGCAGTGGTTCCCTAACCTCGCAGGACACAAGAGCCACCTGAACAGATTCTGCCAGCCCAGGTCACACCCCAGCCCACTACATCAGCATCTTTAGGGTGGCACCAAGGTAGCTGTGCTTCCTAAAGCTCCCGGGGTTGCAGACAAGCCTGGGATCTCTGTCCGTACGGTACAGAGTGAGCCATGAGCACCTTCTCTACGCTTTCTGCATTCTGTTCACTCATAAGGAGCCCTTGGACCATATTGGCCACGGGGAAATACTGCGAGGGGAGAAACCTGCTTTCCATTCATGTGTCAGTCCCCTCTCCACTCAGTTGGCCTCTTACCCACTTTGTTGATTCACTTATTGGCTCATCTCCCTGTCCCCATGTCTCTTTGTTAGTTGTTTTCTGCACATGCCTCTTTCATCTCTTAATACCGCACCACTTATCCGCTGCTCACTCCCTACCTAGCCTCTTATTCATTGCCCTTCTCCCCGCCCACTGGTCATTCTCCTCCCCCATTTTTAAAATTCGCTCATTTATTTTCCTGTCTTGCTTCGCGAGCAGGGAGCTGGAAGACTAAGATGGCAGACCTTTGCACGTGGAACTCTCTCCCCTGCCCCCCTTCCCCACCTCCTCTCCCAATCCTCCCTGAGGTTTCAGAGTCATTGTCACTTCCTTAATCTCCCAGACAGGCTCAAATCCCTCTCCTGCACTCTTACACCCCTACAGCTCCCACAGATGTCATTTTACAATGACTTTCAAATTATGTGATTACTGTTCGTCATCTGACTTCATTAGGGCAGGGGACCTGTCTATTTTTGCTCTCACTGGACAGCAGTGTCTAACCCAGGGCCCGCTCTTGTGTTGAATGAATACTGCGAGGCTGCTTGGACACCTGCCGCAGGGCACCCTCCCCTGTGTGCCCCTGTCAAGGTCCTTTGTCCTGGCAATTAGTGGACACAGAAGTGACAGCCCCAGGACTCTTTCTCTAGCAACTGTGGGCCCAGGTGGATTATGAAATCACCTGCAAAAGACAGAGGCAAACCTAATCCCTATCTTGGCAAAAGTTATCCTTGGTGGTCAAGAGTGATTTCTCAGGTTGGTCTCAACTGCTGCATTTCAACCCAGGATGTTGAAATGGCATGCTATCTGACATTTACCCTTCAGAGTAACTGATTTTAGGTTTCTCTCTAGGCCTTCCAGGCTTCCCTGGTGGCTTCCAGGCCCCATCTACTAATGCGGGAGATGTGGGTTTGATCTCTGGGTTGGGAAGATGCCCGGGAGAAGGAAATGGCAACCCACTCCAGTATTCTTGCCTGAAAAATACCATGGACAGAGGAGCTTGGTGGGCAACAGTCCATGGGGTCAAGAAAGGGTTGGATACAACTTAGTGACTATTCAACAAGAACCAGGCTTCCCAGGCCTCTCTAGGTGGGAAAGCTGTAGGGGCCTAGCATAGACTTCCTGAAGTATTCACCAGACTCCTGGGAGGAGCACAGGGCAAGTTTGTAAATGCAGATGCCAGGGTCTAAGATGGGTAATGCCTTATGATGCCTACATATCCCTAGGCCAAAGGGAAATGGGCCATGGGAGAGAATTCCAAAGTGTTCTCTAGAACTGGTCTGCACAGCACACCCCAGGCTGGTTCCTTAACCCTAGTTAACCAACACAAGTTAACTTTAGAAACTGGAAGCTCCTGACTCTCTCACCAGCAATGAGCTAGGGGGACCAGGTAACAGAATTCTGAGGACAGGAAATGAGGGGTGAATGGCTCAAGAAGATCAGGTGCACACGTCACCATGGAATGCTACTCAGCCACGAAAAAGAGTGAAATAATGCCATTTGCAGCAACAGAGATGGATCTGGAGATTATCACACTAAATGAAGGAAGTGTGTCAGAAAGACACAAATATCACACGCTATCACATATGTGGAATCTAAAATAGGACACAAATGAACCTATAAAATAGAAACTGAATCACGGATATAGAGAAAAACTGGTGGTTGTGAATGAAGAGGGAGTTGGGGGAGGGAAGGATTGGGAGCTTGGGATTAGCAGATGCAAACTTTATATATAGGATGGATAAGCAACAAGGTCCCACTGTAGAGCACAGTGAACTGTATTTGATATCCTGCGATAAACCGTAATGGAAAAGCATATGAAAAGTATATGCACACTCTACCCAACCTCCGTAGGAAGGGCTGGGAGGTTGGGGTTAGCAGATAGAATGTTTTCTATATAGGATGGATAAACAGTAAGGTCTTACTCTATAGTGTGGAAAACAGTATTCAATATCCAATGATAAACCATAATGGAAAAGAATATAAAAAGAATGTATGTGTATATATATATATATATATATATATATATATATAACTGAATCAATTTGCTGTGCAGCAGAAATTAACACATTATAAGCCAATTCTACTTCAACTGAGGGAAAAAAAAAAGAATTCCAAGGGCAGGAAACAGCCTGGAGATACCCACAGGCTGACAAACATCTATGCAGGATGCCCTGCTGCCTGGGCAGCTGTCCAAGGTCCTAGCTTTGCTGGGATTGTATCACTATTCCAGACCTTCCTCCCTATGACCCCTGACTCTGACCCTCTTTCCCAAAGTCCCCCACTCCACACGGGCCAGGGACGCAGTTCTTCCTAGTTGGAAGGGCCGGTCCAGGGAAGCCACTGCCTTGGGAGTATTTATCTCATGTTCGGGGACATGTCTCCCTCCTTCTCTCTCTTCCATCACCAGTGCTGGCTTTGACTAATGAGCATCTTTGTGCGTACAACTGCCGTTCCTGTCGGATCCACTTCTAAGCACAAATTCCCCGGGATGAAATTCTTTGGTCAAAGGGCATGCAGATTTTTACAGCTCTAGCTGAACAGAACTGCCACACTGCTTTCCCAAGGGGTCTTTCAAATTACGAACATCCCCGCTTCCCAGTAACACAGTGACCTTGCCGGCACCCAGCCTTGTTGGCTTAAACGTTTGGAGCTAATTCAGTCAGTGCGGTGCGATCCCTCAAGGAGACCACCAGGCCCGTTCACTTGACCCCCGTGAAGGATGAACCTTTCCCATGAGCTTTCCACTTGTGGCTTGTGGTGCTGAATTATTTAATTATGCACTCTATTTGCGTTTTGTGGTCTAGATTTTCAAAAGGATAACTGTGAATAAATTATACTATAAGCCTGTGTTTATCAAATCTTTTCTTTTTCATTATCACCCATCCCAGCAGGCTTTTAAGATAATTTTTTTCCATGAAAATTTAATCCGGCAGCTAGACTATGCATCTCTTTCTGTACTGTATGTCGATCTGTGCTTTACACATACACAGGAACTCAAGAACTAATTTTTGTCCCACTGGGGGCAATATTGCCAGTATTAAGAATGGATGCAACAAACTAAATTCAACTAAATAATTCAGTGAAGCATAATAATGAACTAATGATCCCGAACTAAACAATAATTCAGCTAAAGACATAAATTCCACAAACACTTCCTGGGACTTCCTTGGCGGTCCAGTGGTTAAGATGCTGCGCTTCCAAGGCAGGAGGTGCGGGTTTGATCGTTGGTTGGGGAATTAGATTCCACACGATGCGTGGCCAACAAATAAATGAATTAATTTAAAAAATAAACACTTCCTGGAAGGCTGATATGTACCAGCAATGAGTTAGTCACTGTGGATTCAAAAATGAAGATGGCAAGGGCTTCGATATCTTCTCTTCTGTCATTTTTTAATGCAGATAGACGAGGCTGTTGAGAAAGGGCATTGCAAGGGGGAGGCAGAACGGACTGCCTGAAGAAAGGTCTGGGAACAATCAAATCCAACCAAACAACAACAATAGGAGCCACAATGCCAATGAAGCAGGTGAGAGGTTTGTGGGCAGAAGCATTTCAAGCAGGAGCAGAAGCACGATCAAAGATTCCACAGGAGACGTCCTCCCGGTGTGTAAGGATGGGCAGCCTGGTGGCCAAAGGGGGACCCGGCAGCAGGGGACCTGGTTCCAAGCCCAGCTTGTAATGGACACGCCGTGTGACTCTGAACCCGCCACGTCACCTTGGATTCCAACTCTGCAAAATCAGGGAGACTGATAAGACCCACCCTGCCAGGTAGGTCTGAGGGTCGAATAAGATAATGCCACCTAAACTCTTGGCACAGTGCCTGGCTCAGAGTTAGGGCTCGAAGACAGTTTGCTGTTAATACCACTGCATTCATGTTAAGAATGTTGCCTGGAGGCTGTCAGACACTTGTGGGTGAGGAATGACCCCGCCCAAAAGGGTTTTCAAGGGTCCCAGATAGAGTGTGACCTTCTGATGTGGCACTGTAAGTATATAAAGTGGGCTTCCCAGGTGGCACTAGAGGTGAAGGATCCGCCTGTCAATGCAGGAGATGCAGGTTCAATCCCTGGGTGGGGAAGATTCCCCAGAGAAGGAAATGGCAACCCACTCCAGTATTCTTGCCTGGGAAATCCCATGGACAGAGGAGCCTGGAGGGCTACAGTCCATGGGGTCGTAAAGAGTCAGACACCACTGAGTAACGCTTTCACTTTTTCCTAATTCAGTATGACCTCATCTCAACCAAGTACCTCTCCAAAGACCCAAACATCGAAGTCGTATCCAGGAAAAGGTCAACGTTCTGAGATTCCCGGTTGCCATGAACTTGGAGCGGGAGTGATTAACCCAGGAGAGAGGGTGACTCATCTGAGAAAGCAGCAGAGCTCAGGCTCAAACCCAGATTCTGCAAAGCCCACGTCTGCGCTTTCAGCTATTCACTACGGACATAAGCAGGGCCCCTCCGCCTTCCCATGCCCTCGTCCACTTGGGTGTTGGGTGCACCTGAGCCAAAAAAAAAAAAAGCTGTGGGCAAAGACAGGAAAGCCAGAGAGTCATTTCACATCATGGGATGAAACTCCAGGCCCCTTTTACTGCTATGATGGAGCGCTCTCCGCCTCTCCATTCAGACCACACAGTCTTGATGCCTGTAAATCCCTCCAGTGTTTATACAATGCATTCACATATGTAGCACCCCAGAGTGACTGGCCTTCTGACAACTTCACAAGGTCTGAGCAGTCACCCCCATTTGTCTGATAAGAAAATGAAGACCCAGATGGTGCCTTCAGGAAATACATTGGAAAAAATGGGCTCAACATCCCAAAGTGCTGGGCTAACAAAGAGGTTTATTAATAACTAATTAAGAGCAGCAACAATGATGCTAATGTGGCTGCCCGTAACCAACAGCAATTCTGTGCAATAAGCATTTCCAGGCGTGGTGCTAAGTACTCAACCAATATTATCTCATTTAATTCAATTAACGAGAAACGTGGTGAGTTAATTGACTCTGTTGTGAGGAGAAGTACTAGCAGATCTGCAACGAAGATGCTCTTGCATCCTGGAAATATTTTGTTTTCTTCTTTTGGGCATTGGTGAGTAAAAGGGAAGACGGACAGACTGGGTCATGGTGGGGGGAATAGTGGACTTTTCCACTGAGAGACATACGAGAGTGTCTGTTTCTATTTCCTTCTCCAGATTAACTGTCTCAGAAAGCAACATGCCCCCTCCTCCCCTCCCTTTCACTTCCCTCCCTTCCTCTCTTCTAACAAACACTTATGCGCCACTGGGGGAGGTTTAGGAATACAGCAATGAACCAAACCTGGTCTATGAACGTGCTTTTCTTCCACAGGAGGCTGGAGGGAGGGGAGGGGTGTGTCTCATAAGCGCCTGAACTCAGGATTCTCAATAGAATTTAGTACCACCTGGTTTGGAACTAGATGTACAACCCAGACCAGGCCTGGGAACTCAGGGACAGCGAGAGTTGGGTCAATTATTAAGACTCAGACAAATGAACGCTTGAGGATTAACCTGCCTAATTACTCTCAATACCCATAAGCAATCCCGTCTTGATGTGTAGATGATATAGTATTTAATTTCCTTGAGCTCTTTCCTATAATTATGTCTCAAAAAGAGAAGATGAAAGGGTACTGTGTTGTCTGCTTCAGTCTGATGATCTCACATTCTCCACTAAGTGGACGGTTTACAGGATTTGATCTTTGCCCTCTGCAGCAGAGACCAACAGAGTAAGGGGTTATCATCAGCCAGTCAGTCAGTCAGTTCAGTCGCTCAGTCGTGTCCGACTCTTTGTGACCCCATGAATCGCAGCACGCCAGGCCTCCCTGTCCATCACCAACTCCCAGAGTTCACTGAGACTCACGTCCATCGAGTCAGTGATGCCATCCAGCCATCTCATCCTCTGTCGTCCCCTTCTCCTCCTGCCCCCAATCCCTCCCAGCATCAGAGTCTTTTCCAATGAGTCAACTCTTTGCATGATGTGGCCAAAGTAGTGGAGTTTCAGCTTTAGCATCAGTCCTTTCAAAGAAATCCCAGGGCTGATGTCCTTCAGAATGGACTGGTTGGATCTCCTTGCAGTCCAAGGGACTCTCAAGAGTCTTCTAAGAAGTACTAATACTAGCAGTAATACAGTAAAAATAGTAACAATAACAACAGCAATAATAATCAAGTTTAAGAGCTTGTGGTGCACAGGAAAGAGGTAACATCTTAAGGCATAAGGACAGGGAGATCCAGAAGAAGGGAATTGGCTCCCTCAAGGCCACACTCCAGGCCGTGGCTGGCCTGAGCAGAAGACCTGGTGTCCTGATACCAAGGCCAGCACTCTTTACGGACAATGCCAAAGAAAGCAATAACCACCAGCATTTAGTGCCATTTCCCCTGGGCCAGGCATTGGGTAGGCAGCTTGGCAAAAAGTATCACAAGTCATCACAAGAACCCTGAAAGGAGGCACCATCAGCCCATTTTCCAGACTGTCCTAAGGCCCCATGGTATAGATGTAAACCAAGGAGCAAGGGCAGGCTTGGGAGAATCCCTGCCTGGAAGAGGGAGGAAGGAGGGGTCTGGGGCATCCCAAGGGCTGCCCAATTCCAGCTGAACAGTTTTGCCTCAATTCTCCCTATGTCTCCTTCAATCCTACCGCATCCCTGTCTTTCTAAAGTCAAGCTTTCGGCTGCCAGCCATGCTGGCTTCAAGGTCCACAGGAATGATGCCTGAGGAACTGCAGAGCTATCTTTGCTATGGGCAAGCAAAGGTTGCCATGGAAACCCTTCATCCCTTTGCAGACCTGCAGCCTGTTCTCCCTCCCCTGATGCTCCATCCCTCGCTTCCCCACTACACAGGGGCTGGGTTGACCAGAAAGCCCAGATAAAAGCTGGGCACAATTGTCAGTCTTCCTTTGATGCATACTTGCCTCCCCACCTCTGGCCTCCTTCCAATCCATCTTCTACGTGCTGCCCAAATGATTATCTCCTGTCCAGTTCAAGTCATGTCACCCCCCTGCTTAAAACCTGTCATGGTGCCCCAAAGCCAGAAGGAGCAAGCACAAACTCTTTGTTCTGATATTAAAATGTCCCCCTCCTTCATAATAGAGATATACACAGGAGCATTAAAACCCCACCAGTGTGTGGGCTCCAAGAGGGACTAGGTCTGTCTTGCTCATTATTGCTTCCCTGGCACCTAGCTCCAGGCTTACAGCAGATAGGAAGGAGAGAAAAAGGAAGAAAATGAAAAATGCTGACTTCTTCTACCCTTAGCAGACCCTCTGCTTCAGTTGTCCATGAGACAAATTCAAGTCTGACATACTCCCTCAACGTTCTTCCTCCAAGACCAGGCCGGTCTCTTTCACAACTCTCTGCCAAAATCCCACTGATCCTTAGAAAGCTCAGCTCAGCTGCCACCTCCTCCAGGTAGACTTCCCAGGTACTCCCTTTAGAACCAATGTCTCTCTATTCTAGAGCTCACTGGGGTGAGCTCTGTGTGTGCAAAGCACCTTTGCCTCTCCTCTGTAAGTACTTTGAGTTTATTCATCCCTTCCCGCCCCACCCGCCCCCCCACCTCCCCAACCGGTGACTAGAGCTGAACACCATGAGGTCTCAGGAAGCAAACATATTTTGGATTTATTTGCATTAAAGGCCATTGTGACTTTCCCTCACTCCAGGGCTTCTTAGCTCATGGAAGGGCAAGGTTCTCAACTTCCACCTGCACTTCCTTGGGTGATGGCCCACTCTGCTGATTTTTCTTCTCTGGAGAGTCTAGTGGGTTAAACAAAGTCACCAGACCAAGTCCTTTGATGAACCTCAGGGCTCGCTCTCTCTTCTTTTAGTTGCCGTGTTACCATCCTTGATTTCTTTGCAGTCTGTTCTCCATGTATCAGCTAGTGATGCTTATAAAACTCCAACCTCAACAAGGTCGCTCCACGGCTCAAAGCCCTCCAATGGCTTCCCTCTTGTTCCGAGTGATAGCCAAAGCCCTTGGTCTCTAGGATGACAGGCTGTGGACTGAGACACAGGAGGGAAATGGAGCATGGTGGTCCTGGCTGCCCATGTGGGCAGCAAGTCTGAATGCCAGCTTCAGGGATAGCTGTGTGATTCGGGCAACCCACTCCTCCTCTCTGAGCCCCGGGGACACCAGTGAAGGCATCTGAATCCCCCTATTATCGCCCCCCCCACACCAAAGTCAATTTTCCTTGAGATTCTTGGGTATGATGGTTGTCATTGATGTGTATCAATCCCTTAACACCCAGTTAATCATAGCATCTCACTCTTTTTAAAAAGTCTTTCTTGAATTTGTTACAATATTGCTTCTGCTATATGATTTGTTTTTTTGACTGCAAGGCATATGGGATCTTAACTCCCTGACCAGCATCCTGCAGGTTGAACCTGCACTCTCCGCATTGGAAGGCAAAGTCTTAACCACTGGCCCACCAGGAAAGTCCCAGCATCTCACTTTTAATAACCTCGAGGAAGCCAGGCTCAAGCCCTGGGGCTCCCTTGTTCCTTGTGCCTAAGCTACATATGACTTCTGAGCCCATGACGTTGACAGAGAGAATGCCAGCCCATGGCATGAGGCAAAGAACCTCCACTTAAAATAAGACAGAGGCCTGAAAGCCCCAAAAGCTATTTTTAACAGAGTCTAGAAGTGTTTGTTTTAAAAATATCATGAAATGGTTATTACCGACCATTTTTCCCCTCCTCCCGCCTTCTTCCCAAACAGGTGCAGTAAGATTAGTGGTAATTTAAAAAAGCAGGATTGCCTCTGTGTCAATTTCTTGCTAATGAGCAAAACATGCCGTGTAATTGCTACGTATTGAAGGAGGCAACAATACATCCTCGGCGGCTGTTTAATACACTGGGGCTTGGCGGAGCAGATGTTCTGAGGCTTGCTCTCTAAGACGGAGGAGGCAAGCCCAGAGCAAGAAGGTGGTGCTTCTCTTTCTGCTTGGTCCAGCGCTGGGCCCCTTGGAGGGCGTCAGACAAAGCCACGTGTGTGTGACTCAACATGATAGATTCCCGGAGGCAGAGCGGATGAGCTGGAAAACAGGTTGGGGCAGTATGGGAGGAGAGTGAGGGTGCCCTGCAACCTCTGGATCATAGCAAGTTCTTGTATTTCGACTTGCGACAAGTCAGGGACGTCCCCTGCTAGCTCCGTGATCTTCGGCCTCTCTGAACAGCAGCCTCATCAACTCGCAAATGCGGATCGTTAAGACCCTAGCGCATCTGGTGGGGATGAAATGAATGAAGGACTAGGTGGGGATGCCTGTCTCTAAAGTGCCCACATGGACTTCCCTGGTGACTCAGTTTAAAGAATCGGCCTGCCAATGCAGGAGACACGGGTTTGATCCCTCGTCCAGGAAGATGCAACTTAATTGCTGAGGAGCAACCAAGCCCATGCGCCACAACTACTGAGCCTGTGCTCTGAAGCCTGGGAGCCGCAAATACTGAGCCCTCGCACCACAGCTACTGAAGCCCGAGCAGCTACAGCCCATGCTGTGCCACAGGAGAAGCCACCGCAATGAGAAGCCCCGCACACCGCAGCTAGAGAGTAGCCGCCCAGTGGCCGCCACTAGAGAAAGCCAGGGCAGCAACCAAGACCCAGCACGGCCAAAAAATAAACAAACAAACTGTTCACGTGACTCACTCCCCCACAGGGCGCATGGATGCCTGCACAAGTCACCCTCCTCCGTCTGCATGTGGCAAGGTCCTTGGTGCTGGGGAATTGGTGGATATGGACATCAAATATCACATCTTCATGAGGCCTTCCCTGACCATCTCCTGGCTCAAAGAGGGTGAAGATTTATCATCTGTATTTTTCTTTTGCTGACGAATTCCAAGCACATGAAATGGTGCCTGGCACATAGTGAGTGCCTGATTCCTCTTGACTAAATGATGCCTTTGGAATACCCACCCTAGCGCCCATGACACAGCAGTAGCTCTGTAAGTGGCAGCATATAAGTTATTATTTAAATTGCTCTGGACTTCCCTGGTGGTCCAGTGATGAGAGTCAGCCTTGCAACGCAGGGGACACTGGCTTGATCCCCAGTCGCAGAAATAAAATCGCACATGCCACAGGGCAACTAAGCCCATCCTGCAACTACTGAGCCTGCGAACTGCAAAGAAAGATCCTGCAGGATGCAACGAAGACCCGACGCAGCCAAGTAAATAAATAAATAATATTTTTAAAAGAACTGCTTGGAGCAAAGCGCTTTCACATTGCATTAAGTGTCTGCCGTCTGCCAGGCCCAGGAGCAGATGCTATTACATGAATTATCTTCCCAGTGCTCCCAACAGCCAAGTAAGGCAGGTACTGTTATCACCCCATTTGACGGAGCTCAGGGAGGGGAGGCAAGGCGCCCACACTCACACAGCTGTCAAGAGGCAGGGGCTGATTGCACATCGCTCTGTCCTGAGTTCCAGGTCCCCTTTTCAGGGCCAGCCCTGTCCGTGGAACAGATGGTCACGGAAGTGCCTGATGATTGCCTCTTCCCTTCCACCAAGGAGGAGGGCTTGTCTGTTGAAGCCTTTCAACAAGGAGCCAAATGTGAGTGAGCGGAGAGGGCGCATGAGACACAGGGAATAGCGTGAGCAAAGGCGTTGGGGGTCAAACCAGATGCGTTTATCATGCTTCCACTCTGGGTCCCACCCCTGGGAAAGAGGCAGTGATGGGTACCCAAGGAGACACACCCGCCTGGCAGAGAAACAACACCTGGGAAATGCCCGTGGATGATAAGGAAGAAGAGAATAATCCCATGATTCAGTGTTTGCAGCTCCAGAAGCCCCAGCTCCAGGCTGTTGGAGGGAACCTGCTCTCCCTAGGTTAAACCGAGGCTGAGCTCTGTGTGTGTGTGTGTGTGTGTGTGTGTGTGAGGGGGCAGGCAGCCCGAGGAGGTGCTGCTGGAGGTTGGAGAGGGAAGAGGAGGACATTGAAATGGACGGCTTCCTGCCTGGGCTGCAGCCCAGGCTCACACCGGCAGGTTTCAGACGCACTTCTCCAAAGTAGAAAGTGCCATGAGGTGTTTTGCAGACCCTGGTGGCTCCGGGTGGCAGAACAGCACAACGGTGTCACATTGATAAGGTCACCAAATGGGCTCAATTGCCCCTTGGGCCCAAGGAAGAGGCAGCAGGCAGAGCTGGAAGGATCTGGGGGCCGGGGTCTCATCTTATGTCTGTCCCCCGGGGGATGCAAAGCCAGAGAACCTGGGCCGTGGAGTCCTGGGGGCTTGGGTTCCAATCTGCGTCCCACTTCTCACTTCTCCATTTCCTCCTCTACAAAGTGAGGGTTTGCGTAGTCCCTCCTCACGGACCGGATAGATGAAACGATGCCTTGTGAACACTGAAGAAATAGGGGGCAAGGACTTCCCTGTGGTCCAGTGGGTAAGACGCCACTGTCCTGATGCAGAGGGCCTGGGTTTGATCCCTGGTCAGGGAACCAGAGCCCACAGGCTGCAACTGAGTTCACATGCCCTAATGAAGACCCCAGGCAGCCAAATAAATATTTTATAAAAAAAGACAGAAATAGGGGGCAGAGGCTTGTCTGTCGGTGCTTAGAAAGGCTTCAAATCAGCAAGTTCCTGCCGACCACCTACTATGTGCAAGACACTAAGACGTGTGCTGGAGAGGGGGGCTTGTGAAACCCACCACCAAGGGCTCACCCCAGCCTGCCCTTCAGCTGGGTGCCTACTTTCTGTAGTTGCCACTCAGCAGTTAAACACGGTGTTCTAAAAACAAAAACAGCACCATGCGCTCTAGTTATTTGGAGAGGCAGGCTAGCCTAGTGGTTGGCGGCAGGAGAGTCTGGGGTCAGATGGGGCTGCTCTCACTCGTGATTCTGTCCCGCCTGCCTGGGCCTTCACCCAGAGACTCACCCTTCTCAGAGCTCCGGGCTCACCATCTGCACACCCGGGGTAAAAATAGGCCCTCTCTCATGGAGCTATCGTGAGAGTAAATGAACAGCCGTGTGCGGAGCCTGCGTACCGTCAGCACCCGATCCACGGCCACTGCTGCCGCACTAATCGTTGTCGTGTGTGCACTTCACGATCTCGCCTCTTACGTGGCTGCCTCCCGGGAAAGCAGGGCCTGCGTTTTGCTCCCCACTGGAGTCTACAAGTCCTCAGAACCATCCTCACTTCATCATAAGGTGCTAAGTTTCTAAGTAAACGAAGGGACGATTGAATGAAAGCCATCTTGTCCCAGGGCCTGCCTTTATGAACACAGTTCCTGACTTCTCCACTCTTTCAGATGGAGCTGGTATTTTCAGCTCTTATGGTCTCGCCTGGGTTTCCTCTCGTGGGTGCTTATGAAATGCCAGCCTGTGTGCCTGGGCATTACCCTGGACACTGACAGCATGGGGCTCCAAGCCACAGCTAAGCCACCTGAGTTAGTCCCCCTAACCCTCTGGCCAGTGCCTGCCCCTTAATTAATAACAGGGACATGGTTTGCTCAAGACCCCACCTCTCCCCATCTACCTACCATCCTGGGTCATCGGGAAGACCCCAGCCCCTGGGGAAGACCCCCACAGGAAGACCTCCTCCCAAGCCTTTGGGCCCGGCTGCTCCTCCATCAAGAATAATCCCAGGGTGCAGGCCTGAAGTGGAAAATGAATATTCTGGCCGCTTTTCAGTTTCCAGATTGATTGGGGACAAACGGGAACTCGGGCCCCCTCAACCAATCATCCAAGGCAGTCAGCTGTAACTAGGTACACACTTAAACAGCTGGCGTGTGAAATAGCACACCCGCATTCTGCTGATGAAAGAAAAAATAACCTGAATCCTTATTTCCTGCAGTGGCTGGCTTGGAGGCCGGGCCGTGGGTGGGATGGGTCAGGGGAGAGACGGGGACACCTTAGTAGCCCCAAATGTTTCCTCATTAATGCCCTCTAGCCCATCGTATACTGTAAAATATGTTCCGCCTTCCACAGTGCTTTGGTGAAGTAATAAGTCATTCAGTTCCCTGGTTTTATCAATCAAATAATGAGTGACGCTTAAACAGTGTTCACTTTGTGCCAAGCACTTTACATGCATTAACTAATATCCTCCCAGCAACCCCACAAGGTAGGTACTATCTTAATACCCATTTTACAGATGAGGAAACTGAGGCACAGAGTGGGGAAATAACCTGCCCAGGTTCACCCAGCCGGTAAGCGGTTCCGGTTCCCTCTCTGACATCTTGGGACATCTTCATGCAAACGTGTACCAGGAGTCTCCTATTCCTGAGGTGTTGCACCAGAAACTGAAGATAAGGGATCCAAGACTGGTCCTGTCCCCTTAGAGGTGCTGCGGAGACAGCAGACCTGTAAATGAAGACAGGGAGCCACCGCCGATTGAAGAAGACCATCTCAGAGGCAAGGCAGCACTGAGAGCCTTCGCAATTCCATTTAATCCCCGAAACAACCCTACGAGGTAGGAATGCAAGTACAGTATCCGTGTTGGACACGTGGGGAAACAGAGGCCCAGGGAGGTGCATTCATGCCTCTGGGAAGTGGCTGAGCTGGGATGTGAAGTCAGGTCTGTGTAACTCAAGATTCCACTCCCTAGAGGGTCCCCGGAACACAGGTCTAGGTGGTCAGGAGACGCTTCTGGGAGGCAGGACGGTGAGCCAAGGACTGGGTGAGGCAGAGAGTGAAGGGAGAGCTGGGAGGGGTCTCAGGCAGAGTCTGGATGTGAGAGAGGCTGGTATTTATGGGCTTCTGCATGGCAGAGAAGACAGTACTTGATCTCAGCCAAAAGGCTGAGAAGGGATGAGAAGGGAGCAGAGGGAGGCAGGAAGGGACGTGGTGACAGCGAGGTCCCAGCGGCTGGCAGTGCCCATGCCAAGCTGAGCCTCAGAGGTCACAGTTAGGGGGTCATCCTGCAGACAGTATCCATGAATTTTAAACTCAAATAACCTGACCTCCGAGCTAGCAGATTCAGCCTTGGTTTTGTTAAGTAGAGAATCCCCTGCAGGATTTTCAGAACCCTTACCCTAGTTCTCAAACCCTCCCCCATCACCCTTTTCAAAGACCATTAGGGTCTGGGGACCCCAGACCGGGAACTGGCACTTTAGCTGATAAACTACCTTTCTGAAATAAATGTCATGACTGCAGTTAATCAGGTCCACAGGCTCAAAACGTTTGACCCCTCCCTCCCCCTCCCAATTCCATTCCCATTCCTTATTATTTAAAGTTCCCTTCCTGGACAGATCAACCCAACACATAAATGAATGGTCTAAAAGAGCTGCTGGAAATGTGGGGGCCACACTGGGAAGACCATACATCACTCAGACACGAAGAAGTTTCCACACCAAAGTTCTCAAGCAATTAGAGGGTCGGGGCTCTGTTCAGCTCTGGTGACCTAACCGGCTAGCAGCTGTGACTCCACAGAGATGAGCCGTGTCCCCAGTCTGTCTTCAAACTCGAAGCATAATCAGGGATGGGATGACAGGTCTAAAGGCAGGGTAGCTGAGAACTTTCCCCTCACATCAACCTAGAGGGACTGTGATCACTGAGAAACCACTGGACAGGAAGGTGGCCTTTGCGGGAGGTGGCGGGGAGGAGACGGACTGAGCCACTGAGCGCTGCATGGAGACCCACACGTCTCCTCTGCAAAGGGGACCTCAAGGGCAGGGCAGGCCTATGCCCCAGGATGCAGAACTGCCACATTCCCCTAAAAGGGCCAGGTCTGCCCACCTCGAGAGCTTTGCTTATCCCAGGTCCTTGGTTTAGACTGCCTTCTCTCCCTTTCATCTGGCTAATTTCTATTGATTTTTAATATTCAGGATAGGTGTTGCCTCTTTCAGGGAGCCTTCCTGAAATACACTCTCCCGCTCATACTCCCACAGCCTCTGTGCTCCCCCATCATAGTTATTGGTTTGTCTCTCTTCCTGTCTGGCCTGGTGACTCCCGAGGACAGGGGATGTGGCCGTGGCTGTGTCTCACACATCTTAGTGTTCCTAATGCCTACTGTGGTTAAGTATTCAGTAAATGTTTGTTGAATGCAGGAATGAAAAAATGAATGAATGAATGACTACATGGAGATTCCATGACAGTGGTTCTCCAAGTGTGACTTTGCCTCCAGGGGATACTTGGCAATGTTGCGACTGTGGAGGGGGGCAGCCAGGGATGCTGTTAAATATCTTAAAGTGCACAGCACAGGACAGGCCCCCAGTCCACTCTTGGCCCAAATAATTACCCAGCCCCAAATGCCAAGAGTTCTGAGGTTGAGAAATTCTGCTCTACGGGTCGGGTCCACTGTATCCTGTGTCTACGGCTGTAGGAAATTGGAAGGAAAGGGGAAAACACAATCCCCGCCCCTAGTGAGTTTATAATCTGGCAAAGCACATGAGAGAAACATCTGAGAAAGCACTAGAAAAGAGAACAGGACAGAAACTCACCGAACACTCCCTACTATCAGGCACTGTGGGTAGATCTATCCCATTGAACTCCTACTCATCCTTCAAAACCCAGCTGAAATATCACCACCTCTAGGCAGCCTTCCCTGATGCCCCAACCCAGGCTCAATATGCCCCTTTTTTCTGCTGCTGCAGTTTCCATTGCACCATCCCATAGTTATTCATATATGTGATCATTACCCCTCAAGCCTGAGGACAGAGGCTATGTCCTAATTATCTTTATTTTTCTGGTTCCTGGAGAACAGTGAATAGTTTACTAAATGTTAGAGGACATGAACATAAGAAACAGGACTACTGCAGCCATCAAGCCAATGGTGGGGTTTTGCACCTTCTGGAACCTGGGGGAGGATTGCGTAAGGGCCACCACCACTGAGATGCCCAAGAATGCCAGTGAGGTCCACCACCACTCTCGACCTGCCATGGAGGAGGAAGGCTGTTCTGGGCTGTCAGTGCTTTGTCACTGACTCGGCTGCCAAGCCAGAGACAAGACGTCCTCCCAGTGAGCCCATCAACTAACAAGCTATAAATTAAAAAGGAGGAAAAAAAAAAAAAAGGTCTGCTAATTCCGACCCACTCTATTTTTTACTCGCAGCTGCTTGGGAGGGAATGCACTGTGACTTTCAGATGGAACATTTCTTTGGCTGAAGTTCCCCTCTCTCTGCCTGCCCTGGCATTTCCCTCCTCCAGGGTCCGGGCTGGATGGAGTCGAGCAAGTGTGGGCTTTGAGTTCTGGCCCTGCCACTTCTTCACCGTGTCTCTCTGCACCTTCCTTTTCTTGCCTGTAGAATCCCAGTATCTCAGCAGTTGCAGGAAGCACTTAGGGGTGAAAGGTTGCCCATCCATTGCCCTCCATGCCAGCATCTCCCAAGTGCCCTCAGAGGATCTGAAACTACCTGCAAGATGCTCTTAGTTCAGAAGGAAGCCTGGACTTGTGATCCCTGGAAGGAAGCCCTTCCCACCCCAGCTCCCAGTCCCCAACACTTCTCCTCAGTATCCCTTTCCAGCCTTTAGAGAATATTAACACTCTGTCTATGATAATCGGGTCTCAAATATCACTGAGTCATGCAACTCCCTCACTGCACACACGGGGAAACTGAGGCTCAGAGAGGGGAAAGAGCTTAGCTGGGCCACACAGAGAGGGGCGCAGAGGTGCTGGGCCCCCTGGCCTCTCTCGGGGTACTGCACTTACCCTTTCAAAGTTATAACAAGGGTATCTGCCATTTATTAAGTCCTTGTTAATGTGCCAGGCACTGAATTATCTTAATAGCTTGTAAGGGGAAAGAAATACCCATAAAAGGGAAAATTGATAAATTGAATCTCATTAAATGTAAGAACTTCTACTCTTTGATAGACACTGTTAAGAAAACATAGTCAAGCCACAGATGGGGAGAAACTATCTGCAGATTCATATCTGATAAAGAATTGTTCCCGGAACACATAAATGATTCTCAAAACTCGATAGTAATAAAATAAGCAATCCCCCTAAGAGGGCAAAATATTTGGACAGGCACTGCGGTACCCCAAAGCTACATGGACATCAAGTAAACTCATGAAATGATGTTCAACATGTTAATCATTGCTGCTGCCAAGTCGCTTCAGTCGTGTCCGACTCTGTGCGACCCCATAGACAGCAGCCCACGAGGCTCCCCCATCCCTGGGATTCTCCAGGCAAGAACACTGAAGTGGGTTGCCATTTCCTTCTCCAATGCATGAAAGTGAAAGTGAAGTCGTTGAGTCTTGTCCGACTCTTAGCGACCCCACGGACTGCGGCCCACCAGCCTCCTCTGTCCATGGGATTTTCCAGGCAAGAGTGCTGTTAATCATTAGGGAAATGAAAATTCAAATCGCAATCAGACACCCTGACACACCTATTAGATTGGCTAAAATAAAGACAGATAGTTGCAAGTGTTGACAGAGACCAGAAGCACCTGGAACACTCACATATATGTGGTGGGAGGTAAAATGGTACCACACTGATAAAGAGAAAGCTTCTTCAATGTAAACCTACCCTATGATTAAGAAACTCTACTCTTGGGTATTTACCTGACAAATATGAAAACCTATATCCATATAAACACCTGTATACATGTCTACAGCAGCAGTGTCCATAAACAGCCCCAAACTAGAAATAACCAAATATCCATCAATTCAATAGGGGAATGTATAAACAAACTGTGGGTCGTTCACTGAATGGGATTATGCCTGGCATAAAAAGGAATGATCTTTTGATATCCATGAAAACACACATAAATCTCAAAAAACCAGTATACTTAGTAAAAGAAGCCAGATTAAAAAATCAGAGTACATATTACATGGTTCTATCTATAGAAAATTCTGGGAAAATGCAAACTAATATATAGTATGGTAGTGGCATGGAGAAGATGAGGGGAGTAGGGAGGGGTAAGAGGGAGGAATTTTTTTTTAAGAGTGTATGAAGACTTTTTTAGGTGGATGGATGTGTTCATTGTCTTGATCGTGGGGATGGTTTCACGGGGGTATATGTATCTCAAAATGGATTGACTTGTACATTTTAAACATGTGCGATTTATTGGATGCCAGTTATAGTTAAAGAAAGCTGGAATAAAAAAAAAACCCTGTGAGGAGTAAAACAATTTTCCTCCTATTTTATAAGATAAACTGAGGCTCAGAAAGGTTATGTCACTTGCACAGGGTCACCCAGCTGGTAAGCGATGGAACTGGGACTCAAAGCCAGGAGCGGGTGAGTAAGAAGTCCTACTTCTCAATCGCTAGTCCAATCTGCCGCTAGCTCCCAGTGGGTGGTGTTATCTGTCATATCTCCCATAAGGCAAGAGAGAGAAAGAGACAGAGAGAGACAGAGATGGGAAAGACAGACAGAGAGAGAAACAGAGAGAGACCATTTGGAGTTCCTCCCTCTCATCCCTCTCCACCCCACCGGCTTCCCCCACGCTCTCACAGATCTGCTCACTGTCAGTATGCCTTAGTTTGCATTCTCTACCCCATTTTATATAACTGGAATCGTGTAGTGTGTAGTCTGGTTTTTTTTTGGTCTGGCTTCGTTCACTCAGTATAATGTTCTTTTTTGAGATTCATCCATGCTCTTGACAGAGATGGGGGGAGGGAGAGAAGAAGGGGGAAGAGAAAGAAAGACTCCCCCAGGGGAAGAGGGGAGTTGCCTGAGGTGCCCCCACACCTCTCCTGGATGATTAGTAACTGGGGGGCTGTGTTCCCCAAAGTCTGGACGGACCAGCATCAAAGCCTGTCCCCCAGAGAAGCTTCTTCCTAGGACACCTAGCTGTACACACCAACGCCTCCAGGGGGCGCTTGTCCCGGAAGGACTGGGCTCCCCTCAGGTCCTGTCTCTGCCTCTCCACCTCCACTCCCTCCCGCACTGCACTCTAGCTAGCCTGCCTCCCCTCGATGTCTCCCAGGCTGGGGGGGCTTCCCTGCCTTGGGTCCTGACACAGTTTCCCCAAGTGGTGTGTGCACTCAGTTGTGTCTGACTTTTTGCGACCCCATGGACTGTAGCCCACCAGGCTCCTCTGTCCTTGGAATTCTCTAGGCAAGAACACTGGAGAGGGTTGCCATTTCCTGCTCCAGGGGATCTTCCTGACCCAGGAATTGAACCCACATCTCTTGTGTCTCCTGCACTGGCAGATGGGTTCTTTACCCGCTGAGCCACTGGGGAAACCAAGGCGGTCAGAGGGGTCCTTAAAGTGTTGAAGGATGGCCTTGGCCCCCTTCATGACCTCCAGCTGCGCTAAGACTGGACTCTTTCACTGGCCGCAGAGCCCCACGTGGACTTCTCCTCCCAGCTCCCCAGCCCCGCCTCCCGCAGTCCCATCCTCACTCCCAAGGCTGCTTTTCCTTCCCGGAACCCTCCCCTGCTAAATCCCTGAGCAGCCGGCTACCCCTCACTGCCCCTGTCTCAGCTCAAAGACCACCTTCCATGAGGGGCTCCAGACCACCTTTGTAAGACATCACGTGTACACACCCCCCACACTCATGGTTACACCCCCTTTGCATTGTATGGTCACAGTCTGAAATCACCCTGCTTATTTGAAGGTTTACTCGCTTGTCATCCGTATCCTGTAAACGTTTGTATCAGAGACTTGTATGTACTACGCACCCAAGAGGTACAGCTACAGGGACTTTCCAGTGGCTAAGACTCCATGCTCCCGATGCAGGGGCCCTGGGTTTGATTCCTGGTTAGGGAGCTAGATCCCACATGCCGCAACCAAAAAATCTCACATACTGCAACAAAGATCAAAGATCCTGCCTGCTGCAAATAAGAACGGGCACAGCCAAATAAATAAATAAATAGTAAAAGAAAAAAAAAAGAGAGAGAAAGAAATACAGGTACAGTGAGGAAGGGGTGTCTAATCTAGCACATTCACCCCAATCTTGGAGAAAAGCCGTGTGACACTGGTCCGAGTACTTAACATCTCTGAGTCTCAGGCGCCTCACCTGTAAAATGGGTATAATAGACTTTCCTTCCTCACGGCTGGAAGGGTGGAGCCAGACACAAAGAGTGCTATTAACACATGATAATGCCCCCTTTATAAGTAGTAGTATTTCCTCTTTGGGTGTGAGGAATTGATAGCTGGATTTGGGAAATGACTGCAGGAACTTCTGGGCCCCTAGTCCAGGACAAGCATCCACTTTCCGTCTGCAAGACTGCTCTGGGGACAATCACTCCACGCACGACAGGATGGGGCAGATCCCAGCAGACGCTGCCTCTGAAGAGAGTGAGGGAGACGGCCCTGATGAAGAGGTTCCACGAGAGACAAGGGGAGATTTCAGACAATCTCGCATTTGTATTCTCCACGCGATGCACAAGGACACTGCATCTCTAAAAAGGGAACAATCGGAGATTAGGGAAGATTGCTGTGAGAGAAAACCTTGTTTAAATCTATTACTGAACAAAAATGGTCTGTGGGTTTTGAATGGAAAATTTGTGTTTCTGTTCCCATCTTAGATTAACCCGTGGCAGAGCGCCGCTGAATCCAGGAGTGGGTGTGGGGGTGTGTGGGGGCAGGGTGGACAGAGTCTAATGGCTGATATTCAGACACTGTTTCTAAACCCCCTGTGCTGAGAAAGAACCTGCAGGATCCCTCGGAAATCCCAGACCACCACCTGACATGGTCATCCCTGTTTTACAGATGGGGAGACTGAGGCTTGCTGGGAGGAAGTGGCTTGGACAAGGTGATACATTCAGGGCAGAGAAGGCTGAGGTTTGAATTCATGTCTCTGTTTTAAGTGTCTCAACTCCTAGCATATGCACAGATGTGTATGTGTGTGCATGTATATGTGTACATGTGTGTGACTTACTGACTTTTAGGGCAGGAGGGACCTCAGAGGTCAGCTCATAGGGCCACTTCCTTTCACAGATGGGGAAACTGAAGCTTGGCCGGGGAAGGAATTTTCTGGCAACTTGCCCAGCTGATGCTTGGAGGATTTCAGGAATTCCCGATTGAACGAGCGCTTATTAGGTACCAGACCCCGTGCTAAGGCTTCCTGTTGATCTCATCCACTCCAGGAGGAGGAAGGCACCACATACCCATTTTGACAGCTGAGGAAGCAGGGAGAGGTTAAGTGGCCATGCAGCCATCAACAGTGGGGCAGAAATCAGAACCTAGATCTGCTGGACTCCAAGGACAGTGCTCCTTTCATTCAACAGATGTTCACTGAATGTATGTGCCAGGCTCCATGCCAGAGATGTGCAGAGTGCAAAAATATTCACAGTTCATGTCATCATGGAGCTTGTATTAGAGTCTTATGGGAACTTCCTCGGTGGTCCTGTGGTTAAGGGTTCGCCTTGCAATGCAGGGGGTACAGGTTCAATTTCTGGTCAGGGAAATAAGATTCCACATGCAATATTGTAACAAATTCAATGAAGACTTTAAAAATGGTCCACGTTAAAAAAATCTTTTTTTTTTTTAAAAGAGAATCTTATAGAACAAGTGCAAGTTCTATGGAATTAACTCAGCTATTGCTAGTTACAGAGCCCCAGCCCGTAGCAAGAAGAGGTCAGTGGTAAGTGGACCAAGGCTGACCCAGCCACCCCACTGTGCCAGAGTCATCCCGGCTTCTTGTCTTTCTACTCCCTCATCCCTGTGTGGCTCTTCTCTTCATGGCTGAAAGATGACTGATAGACCAGTCTTCATTGGGTTGGTAATCCAGCCAGGGATAAAGGGAAGAGGCAAAAAGGCAAAGGGCATCCAAATTGAGTCTGTCCTCTTTTGAGAATCTTTCCCAGAAGTCTCAACAGGACCTTCTGCTTGCATCTCATTGGCCAGATAATGTCACATGGTCATTCTTACCTGCAAGGAATTCTGGGAATTCAACCACAGTAGAGGAAGGCTAGTGAGGATGGGAGTGGGTCAAGTGTTGGGTAAATCCATGCGCAGCTTCAGCCACAGGGCTCACAAGGAGGCTGATTTTAACAGAATAATCACAGAAAAATGAAAGTGCAATTACTAGCTGAGCTAAGGAGTCTGAAGGAACGGAATAAAATCCTCTGAGTATATATTTAAGTTTCCGACCTCAAAGGCAAAGGGCACTGTTGCTTTGCAGAACTGATGCTTGAGCTGGCCTCTGAAGGATGACTATGTGAGCTCGCTGAAGGTAGGAGGGAAGTGTGTTCCAGGCGGACGGAACAGCTTGTGCAGGGGTGAGAGGTGGGCAGGGACTCAGACCCTGCTGGGAACAGTAAATTATATTCATACTTTTGGTCTCTATTCTGAAAGCAACGGGGAGTCACCAAACGGTTTTTAAAAAGGGAGGAGGTGTTGGCAGACACGTGTTTTGCAAAGATGGCTGTGGCGGCAGCATGGAGGGTGGATTGCCAGTTGGAAACCAGAAGACCAGTGAGGGGGCTGCTGCCGTCGGCCTGGTGAAAGCTGATGGAGGCTGTGCCTTGGTTGATGGCAGCGGGGATGGAGGGAAAGTGAGCCGCTTGGAGGAATATTTAGGAGGTAAAATGGACAGGTCTTGGGAATGGATTGGATAAGGGAGTGAGGGACAGCGAGGTGTGAGGGATGGCTTCCAAGTTTTTGTCTTGCTCAGGCACACACATGGCAACACCGTTCACTAAACCAGCAAATTCTGGAGAGAGGGGGCCAGGCCTGTGGCCTGGGGGAACTGCGGGTGGAGGAGCCCGAGCCAAGGGAAGGGTTGCTGCTGCGTTCGGATTAGAAGCCAGCCTTTCTTTGCAAATCCTTCACCTTTCAGGCAGCCACACTTAGCCCTGTTTGTTCCCAAATGCAGCTGCTTCGGGGTTCTTGTTCAGTCCCATTTACTTACTTCCTGTCCAGATTGCAAATCGCCACTTGGGATGGCAACACTTTTCCTCAAGCGCATCATCCATCTCTCTTTCTCCATAGGAGATGTGTTGCATTACCCAGCATGGCGAAAAGCATCATCCTGTTGGTTCTCTTACTTCCCGGACTCATCCAAATCCTCAACCGTGGATGCTGGGCCTGGGTCACTGTCTAGTTTTCCTTTTATTTGTTCAGCCTGTCCCCCCATCCTCCTTTTCAAAATCAGCCAGCCCTGCTGTCTAATGGCTTCTGACAGGGTGAGTGATCCTGCTGCTTGAAACCAGTAATGTAGGAGCAGGCACTGGGTGGCAGAGGTTGCCATTCTTAGTATCATGTGGATGGCATCGATTAGGGGAAGCAGGCCAATCTCTCTGAGTCAGCTTCTTGACTAGTGACAGGCTTGTCCTGTGTTTGGCCTGACAAGCTACTTGCCCAGCAAAGTTCCTGCTAGCTGTGCAGAGCTAATCAGAAAATTGAACTTGCTTGACTCTGGGGTAAACTGGAGCATCCACTGATGTCCTGAGTTGCAGGATGGCTGGAGCAAATCTTTCGAAGTGTTTTTAGAATCATTCCACCCAGATGATTGCGACCCATCTGAATTGGGGCTGATTTGTTATGCAGCATTATCATGGCAATAGCTGACTGATACAAGTACTGGCATCCATTTAGCTACTTAATCCCTAATCTAGGGTAGGGACTGACCTTGATTGCCTCCTTTCTCTCTTACTCTGTTCATCCAATCCCTCAGCACCTCTTGCCAACTTGTCCTTCAAAATGTACCTTTGTGTGCCTTCTCCATCAGCCACTGTCACCACGCTAATCCCATGTCAAATCTCTCTAAACTCTCATCCAGATGGCAGTGACAGCCTCCTGCTGGTCTCCCACTTTACCCTTCTTCAGCCTGTTCTCCAGCCAATGGCCAGAGTGAGTTTTAAACACTCATATTAAATCACCCCCTGCTCTAAACCCTACAGAGACTTCCCATTTGCACTTAGAAAAACACTCAGTCTCTTTACCAGGCCTTCGAAGGCACAAGGTGATTTGTCCCTGCCTGCCTCTCTGGTATCTCCTATTTTTCTTCATCCATCACTACCCCTGGTTACAGAGAAGAGTGCTGGGCCAGGGCCCACCATCCTGACTCCCAGTCCGCTCCCCCTCCTGCTCCACAGAATAACTGCACGTTGGGGTAACAGGTGTCCTCAGACATCCCTTACTTCTCCTGCATTGCAGACTCGCCAACTGAGAGACATCCGAGACAGAAAGGGTAAGTCGACTCCTTCCTCACTCCCCTCCCATCGTAGTTTCTGCCTCCAAAAGCTGTCTCACGATTTACAGGCTCCTTAGATTAATTGTCAGCAGCAGTCAGGGTTATTAGGGATTTTCCAATTGGATTCAGGATGGCGCACTAATTCAGCTTTTTTTCCTTTCCCTTGAGACGTTTTTCTCAATGATGATAACCCACTGGGTCTGCCTCTGATCCCTCGGTGCTTAATAACAAGGCCACTTTAATAGTAATTAATTCCAATATTGAATATATTTTCACTAAAAGCAGAAATGACAGGTTAGATTTAGTGAGCTATGAATTATCAGACCTAGACGACACCAGCTTTGCTTTACAAATGCCGAGGATGCCCCAGAGTCTCAATTTCCCACCTTCTCCTAATACTAGGGACTTAATTATAGTGACAATGATAATGATAACAATAACTATTACTGTCAACATTTATTACTTTCAGCGTACCAAGTACCGTGCCAAGCACTTTACCTGCATTATCTGAATTAAAACTCACAATAATCTTTAATACTGTGGATCCTATTATCCCCATGTTACAGTTGAGAAAACTGAGTCCCAAAGAAATGAAGGGATTTTTCTCAAGGTCACACAGCCAAGAGTCCTCAGGGCCAGGAATCAAACCCAGGCTAACCATAAAATCTGCATTCTCCACTCCTAAGCAACACTTCTCTCCACTGAAGGGGAAGCCAAGGAGCAGATATTGTGCGTCAGAAGTTATGCTTGAAATTCAGCTTGAGAAACTCAAGGTACTCTACAATGTAATTAAAATGAATGGATAAAAAAGACATGGGACATGTGTACAGTGGAATATTTGTTATTGTTGTTTAGTCTCTAAGTCATGTCCAGCTCTTTGCAACCCCAGGGACTATAGCCTGCCAGGTCCATCTGTCCATGGGATTCTCTAGGCCAGAATACTGGAGTGAGTTGCCATTTCCTCTTCCAGGGGAATCTTCTTAACCCAGGGGTTGAACCCATGTCTCCTGCATTGGCAGGTGGATTCTTTACCACGGAAGCACCAGGGAAGCCCACAATGGAATATTACTCAGCCATAGAAAGGAATGAAAGAGGATCATCTGTAGAGATGTGGCTGGATCTAGAGTCTGTAGTGAAGGAGGTCAAAAAGAGAAAAACAAATATATATTAACGTGGATATGTGGAGTCTAGAAAAATGGTACAGAGGAAAACATTTGCAGGGCAGGAAGAGAGACACGGAGAATGGACTTGAAGACATGGGGTTGGAGGACAGGGAAGGGTGACATGAATTGGGAGAATTGGATGGACATACAGACACTACCATGTGTAAAATAGGTATTAATAGCTAGTGGGAGTCTGGTGTATAGCACAGGGAACTCAGCTCAGGGCTCTGTGATGACCTAGATGGGGGAGGGGAGGCCCAAGAGGGAGGCTCAAGAGGAAGAGGATATATATATACTTAGAGCTGATTCATTTCACTGTACAGCAGAAACGAATACAACATTGCAAAGAAATTATACTCCAGTGAAAAATAGACTGTGTTTGATACAAAGGACTTTCGTGGCTTACATCGCAACATCTTGATTCGTGGGGTTTTCATCCATAGGGAGACCTTTGGATTTAAACAGCCCTGGAGTTGACGTCTAACTTCTTAGCAGTTGTGGGATCTCTGCCTAGAGACTTCATTCAGATATAACCTTATTTCCTCTCTTTTTCTGTCCACCTCATCTCATTCCACCCTGATATACCCATTTTGTGGATAGGAGATGGACCATCCAAGGGAAGGGTTGAGTGCCTCTCGTGTCTGGGGTGAGCCATCAGGACCAGCGGTTATACTGCCCCCTAGCGGTGGTGCGTGTGTGCGGTGGCGACTGACTGAGATCTCATGGACTGTAGCCCACCAGGCTCCTCTGTCCATGGGATTCTCCAGGCAAGAATACTGGAGTGAGTTGCCGCTCGCTCCTCCAGGGGATCTTCCCAACCCAGGGATGGAACCCACATCTCTTTTGTCTCCTGCACTGGCAGGCGGGTTCTTTACCACTAGCGCCACCTGGGAGACAACCACAAAGGACATCATAACCAAAGAAGAGTTTCAGTCGTGCAGACCAGGGTTCCTCAGCCCCCCGGCACTATTGATATTTTGGACCAGGTAATTCTTTGTCTGGGAAGCAATCCTGGGCACCATAGGATGTTGAACAGCATCCCTGGCCTATACCCACTGGATGTCAGTGGTCCCTGCTCAGCTGTGACAACCAAAAATGTCTCTAGACATTGCCAGATGTTTCCCAGGGGGCCAAAATTGCAACCCCCCCCAAGCTGAGAACCACTGCTACGGATAAAACTCTAGCAGCAACAACGTGTCATGGGCCAGTGTTATTAGGGATTCCTATTGGGTTCCAATATGTAGTATATTCTGTTTACATGAATGAAAAAATGGATTTTTTCATATTAAGCCATTTTAAAATCATTTTTCACCACATGGAAGATGAAAGGGCTCCCCTCAATTTCTCCTGGAATATTGGAATTGTTCTCATATACCAGCAGGTTTTGTTTCTCTGCAAATGCTGTTTCTCTCCGATTCACAGCTTCCTTCTCTAGAATGACAGGCATGATGATACCTAGCCCTTAGGATTGCCGGAAGGTCCTGTGTAAGTGCCTGGTGTACAGTAAAGGTTCAATGAATGCTAATTTCCTTCCTCCCTTGAGCCGGCAAGGACTTCTTATAGAAGAAGAGGTAACTGGAGCAACAGGGAAGTGAGTGGAAGAGTGAGAACAGGGCCCTTGGCCTGTGTCCTAGCCCTGCCCCTGCTCTTGCTGTGTGGCCTTGCATAGGCTGCCCACCCTCTCTGGGCCTTACTTTCCCAAGTCTATAAAGTGAGGATGTTGGATTAGAAACTCTCACAGGCCCCTGAGCTCTAAACTCTAGGTTTCTATAAAGCTGTGCAGGGCAGTAGTTCCCTATCCAAGCATGCACTAGAATCCTTCAAGGAACTGGTTAAAATGAAGTTCCCCAGGCCCTGAGATTAAGGGTTTCTTATCTAGGGAGGTCTGATGGAAGGGGTTCTGGGCCCATGCTCTGGGAAATGTTATCCTCACCTACTGATTATCCAAGAGCATCAGAGGGCCCGAAAGTCTGTTGAGAACAGACACTGATTTTTCTTTTTTTCTCTGTAATAAACTCACTTCTGAAAAGTTGGCCTGAATAAAACAGGTGGCAAATCGAAACTCACTTAACATAGATCTTTTGAAATGAAACTTCCTGGACTTTGGGTCCAAGAAGACATCAACCAAAAAGTATTCTGGATTCTTAGCCCTGTGCTAGGGGCGGAGGGGTGGGTGGTTTTATGTGTGTGTTTTGGGGGGAGGTGGTGAGTATGTGTGTATCCTGGGGAGGAGAGATGAGAGGAGTAGTCATTTTTTAAAACCTCACAGCGTTATTGGGTAGAAAAGATGTTCACAGATCACAATAACACTGGGCGTCACTAACCCGAGTGAGGGCTTGTTTGCCCAAGTCACACCTAAGCTCGCTGCATGCTTTTTCACGGGCAGTCGTCCTAACACTTCTACAGGGCCGTGGCGGCGTCTCTGTTGCACACACAGGACAGTGGAGCCTCCAGACACTGGACTAACATTCTGTCATTTTGTTAGGAAGTGGAAGACCAGGATCCTCCCAGCCCATCTTCCTCCTACAGCCCAGTGATTTAACCATGGCCTGACGCTAACAAGTGCTCTGGTCAGTTTCAATCATGGGAAGTGAAAGTTGTGTAACCAAGATGCTAATTGGCAATTAGACAACGGGAACACACCGTGTGAGAAAAAAGACCAGTCTCTGTGGGCTGGAACAGACAGCAGAGGGAGATTTAATTGGGTCTTGAAGGCTGTGGGGAGAATCAGATGGACAAGGGCAGGGGGTAAGCTGTGGGAGTAGAGAGAGGGGATCTGAGTTGCATTTCATTCTTTTTATTTGTTCAATGTTCATAGACACTTCCTCAGGAAGTTTGCCTATTCCTTTCTCTTTCCATTCCTCCTCCTTTTATCTTCCCCTTCTTTTCTTACCTCTCTTTCTTCTTTCATCCACCACTCACCCTACCTCCCAGCCAGCCAGTCAGCCTCTCTTCCACCAATCTGTCCATTCATCCTGCCACCCTTCCATACATCCATCTATGTGTCCATCCACCTATTCATCCATCTATCCATCCTGTTTCCCTTCCTCCCATCTATCCATTCATCCTGCCTTCTTTTTATCTCTCCATCCATCTAGTCATCTATCCATCAGTCTAATACTTATTGTGTGATATAAGCCAGAAATTCCCCTTCCCTCTTTTTCCCTTCTCCCCTTCCCTCTTTTTCCCTTCTCCCCTTCCCTCTCTTCCTTCCTCCCTCTTTCATGCCTTCTTTCATTTCCACATATATTCCCCCAAGCGCTTGCTGGCTGCTAGACTCCACACTAAGCCCTGGACATACAAGAGCCCCCGCTCTGGAGGAGCTCCAAACTTGATGGGGGAGAGACAGGCAGAGGATTGTGGGATGACAGTGATCGGTTCTGCACATGCTACATAGGGTGGCATCCATCCCAGGGATGAAGTCCAGGTTGAGGAAGAAGACTGTCCCATTAACTCCGCTAGCAGTAAAATCTGGTTCCTCCAAGACAGCTGGGAGAGTGGGAAGAGCTGGGAGGTCCACGCCCTAATGTCTGGGGCACTCCTGGGTGCTCAGTTTCCTCATCTCTACAGTGGAGATGCAACAGCTGTTCCGTCTGCCTCCAAGGGATGTAGGGGGATTGAGGAGCTCAGAGTCAATGAAGGTCCATTATTAATACTGCGTCTGACTCAGGATTCTATGCCAATATCAGCTCCACTGGCAGGGCTTGGGGCTTGCCAGTCTTGATCAGCACTGCAGTCCCTGTATTGTAGAACATTCCTGCCACACAACAGGTGATCGGTAAATATTTGTTGAGTGATCGAATAAATGGGTGAAGATTTCCACTTGGCAGATATGGCATCCGTGGCCCAGAAAGCTGGAGCTATCCGCCCGCAGTCCCACAGTGAGTAGGTTGGTGGGCCCGGGGTTCTTGCTAGAGCTGTTAGATGCTGGCACTTCCCACCTGCTGTGAGGCTTCATTCTCCCATCAGAGCTCACTGGCATCACCACCACAGCCTCCTCGTCACCTGCCTGGTACCCTGGTGATCGGACACCATTCTCGTTATTGTCATTGCTGTCCCTGGGCACTGCGCGTCCCTCTTCACTGCCAAGGCCAAATCTGTCCTGTTCCCACAGCCAGAAGTCTTAATGAGTCCCCCTTGGGCTTCTGCTTCATTCTTTCTGTTGGTTTTTCTCACGGCATGTGATTAAGAAAAAACGCTTTTAGAAAGCGGCAGATTCTAGGTTCCCTGGGCTCAGAAGATGGACTCACAAGAGAATGGTCCTTGACACGGGAAACATGAGTTCATACGGAAAGCAAAGCAGCATGTCATCTGCTCAATGATGAGTTCTAATTGCTCAATTCTTTCAAACCAGCCATATATAGAACAGATTTTGCAAAAAAAAAAAAAAAATTCACAGAGGACTCTGTCTTGCTTACATTTCCATTGTGATACAATTTGCATCCTACCTGCTGATGTTTGCCAGGAACAAGGAAAACCTGTATTTTTTCAGCATCTTCTATGAAGAAGAACGGGGAACATTCACAAGATTTGCTTCACTGAAACATTCAAACTGCCCTGAGAGGAAGGTGATGGGATCCCTACTCTGTCAGCAGAGGGAAGTGGGGCTTAGAAAAGTCATGTGCTTGTTGGTGCCAGAACCAGGGCTTGAACCCGGGACTTTCCAATGCTACAGCCTGCTGCCTCCATCAAGACATGTGAGACTTCTGGCTGCAGCCAGGGGATCATCTTTGGCAAAGAAACAGAACAAAGCTCACTGTTCTTGGTGGGGCCTGGACACTTACTTCACCACTTTGAGCCTCAGTTGCTGCCATCTGTGAAATGGGGATATGACTAGCACTTCAGAGTGCTTTGGTTGGCATTGAAAAGGGACAATGAAATGAAATTTACAAAGCGCTTAGCACTGCCTGAAACATACAACCCTTCGACAAAGGGGAGACCATGGTTTCCTCTTCTGCTTGATGGTTGTTTATATCTTTGCATCTGTTTCCCTTCTCAACTGCGTGTTCATAAAAGGCAAGTAACATGTCTAAGTAACCTCTGTGCCCCAGCACCCAGGAGACTGACTGGTCTCCAGAACTGTTTGCTGAAGGAGCAATGAAATGAACATTGGTGTTCACTTTTTGCCTTCACCAGTCTCAGAACGCCTCCTGAATTCGGAATTCAATTCACCTTTTTATGAGAAAAAGCCAGGCTCCTCATTTCCTATCGCAGCAGGTGGTGAAGGGATTTTAGAAGCTGTTCTATGGGAAGTCTAAGTGGAAACCCCTTGGAGAGGGGACTTCCCATGGAAGCACACTTTCCTGGCCCCCTTGGGGCCCCAGGAGCCCATCTCAGACCAGCCCTGGAGGCTTGTCATCCATTTTACAGATGAGGAGAATGAGGCCCAGAAACAAGAGGGCAAGCTCAGGTCTACACAGATAGGGATTGTATGGGTGGGGACTTAAGTAATTCCATAATCAAATAATATCATTCAAGTGGAATCACTTGAATGATATTATTATTTGATTATGGAATTATTCTTTGAATCACTTCCAAAGAATAGCAAGAAGAGATAAGAAAGCCGTTTTCAGCGATCAATGCAAAAAAATAGAGGAAAACAGCAGAATGGGAAAGACTAGAGATCTCTTCAAGAAAATCAGAGATACCAAAGGAACATTTCATGCAAAGATGGGCTCGATAAAGGACAGAAATGGTATGGACCTAACGGAAGCAGAAGATATTAAGAAGAGATGGTAAGAATACACAGAAGAACTGTACAAAAAAGATCTTCACGACCCAGATAATCACGATGGTGTGATCACTGATCTAGAGCCAGACACCCTGGAATGTGAAGTCAAGTGGGCCTTAGAAAGCATCACTACGAACAAAGCTCGTGGAGGTGATAGAAATCCAGTTGAGCTATTTCAAATCCTGAAAGATGATGTTGTGAAAGTACTGCACTTAATATGCCAGCAAATTTGGAAAACTCAGCAGTGGCCAGAGGACTGGAAAAGGTCAGTTTTGATTCCAATCCCAAAGAAAGGCAATGCCAAAGAATGCTCAAACTACCGCATAATTGCACTCATCTCACACACTAGTAAAGTAATGCTGAAAATTTTCCAAGCCAGGCTTCAGCAATATGTGAACCGTGAACTTCCTGATGTTCAAGCTGGTTTTAGAAAGGGCAGAGGAACCAGAGATCAAATTGCCAACATCCGCTGGATCATGGAAAAAGCAAGAGAGTTCCAGAAAAACATCTATTTCTGCCTTATTGACTATGCCAAAGCCTTTGACTGTGTGGATCACAATAAACTGTGGAAAATTCTGAAAGAGATGGGAATACCAGACCACCTGACCTGCCTCTTGAGAAATCTGTATGCAGGTCAGGAAGCAACAGTTAGAACTGGACATGGAACAACAGACTGGTTCCAAATAGGAAAAGGAGTACGTCAAGGCTGTATATTGTCACCCTGCTTATTTAACTTATATGCAGAGTACATCATGAGAAACGCTGGGCTGGAAGAAGCACAAGCTGGATTCAAGATTGCCGGGAGAAATATCAATAACCTCAGATATGCAGATGACACCACCCTTATGGCAGAAAGTGAAGAAGAACTCAAAAGCCTCTTGATGAAAGTGAAAGAGGAGAGTGAAAAAGTTGGCTTAAAGCTCAATATTCAGAAAACAAAGATCATGGCATCTGGTCCCATCACTTCATGGGAAATAGATGGGGAAACAGTGGAAACAGTGTCAGACTTTATTTTTCTGGGCTCCAAAATCACTGCAGATGGTGACTGCAGCCATGAAATTAAAAGATGTTTACTCCTTGGAAGGAAAGTTATGACCAACCCAGATAGCATATTCAAAAGCAGAGACATTACTTTGCCAACAAAGGTTCGTCTAGTCAAGGCTATGGTTTTTCCTGTGGTCATGTATGGTTGTGAGAGTTGGACTGTGAAGAAGGCTGAGCGCCGAAGACTTGATGCTTTTGAACTGTGGTGTTGGAGAAGACTCTTGAGAGTCCCTTGGACTGCAAGGAGATCTAACCAGTCCATTCTGAAGGAGATCAGCCCTGGGATTTCTTTGGAAGGAATGATGCTAAAGCTGAAGCTCCAGTACTTTGGCCACCTCATGCGAAGAGTTGACTCATTGGAAAAGACTGTGATGCTGGGAGGGATTGGGGGCAGGAGGAGAAGGGGACGACAGAGGATGAGATGGCTGGATGGCATCACTGACTCAATGGATGTGAGTCTGAGTGAACTCCGGGAGTTGGTGATGGACAGGGAGGCCTGGTGTGCTGCGATTCATGGGGTTGCAAAGAGTTGGTGAAGTGGAATCACAAAAGGATGGATACCCCAGAAGAAGAGAGAGCAAGCTTGGGACTTCCCTGGTGGCCCACTGAAAGGTTAAGACTTCGTCTTTCAGTGCAGGGGGTGCAGGTTCAATCCCTGGTCATGGAGTTAAGATCCCGCATGCCTCCCAGACAAAAAACCAAAACATAAGCCAGAAGCAATACTGTAACAAATTCAGAAGACTTTAAAAAAAGAGAAAGAGAGTGCTCCGTGGGAATGACAGGCTGAGAGCTGAAGGAGAAGTTAACAAGGTCAAGAGGCAGGGAGGAGCATGTGAAGGGAATGTTGAGGAAGAGAATAGCAGGTGCAAAGGCCCTGTGGCGGGAGGAGCCAGCGTGGCCAAAGCACAGAGAGCGAAGGGAGGATGTGAGCAACGCAGATGAGCCGTGAGCAGGGGTGGGATCCTGCGTGCTTGGAAGTCCCAAGGAGGAGTTTGGGTTTGGTTTCGGGGAGGGTTGTGAGCAGAGGGCCGACACAATCAGGTTCGGTTTTAAAACACCTCCGTGGGATCTTGGGAGACAAGAATGGAGAGATTTTGAGTCCCGGCCTGCTGTTGCCTAGTGGTGTGACCCTGGGCGACTGCAGGTTGTGACATCAGTTCACGAGATTGTTGACTGGAGTAAATGAGATAACGGTGAGTTACTAGAGTCCTCATTAGGGCTTTCCCGGTGGCTCAGTGGTAAACAGTTTGCCTGCCAAGGCAGGAGACACAAGTTCAATCCCTAGAGTGGGAAGACCCCCTGGAGAAGGAGATGACAATCCACTGCAGTATTCTCACCTGGAGAATTCCATAGACAGAGGAGCCCGGAGGGCTACAGTCCACAGGGTCGCAAAGAGTCAGATACAACTTAGCAACTAAACAACAACAATAACAACAACATAATCCTCATTAGTCAAAAAAGCTAAGAGCCAGGACCCCTGGGTTCAAATTCTGATTCCATCCCTTTACCCCTCTGGGCAGGTAGGAGAGTCCAGTGGTTAAGAGCTCTGGCTCTGACACCAGATACCCGGGGTCCAGGACAAACCCTGCCACTCACCTCCTAGTTGCGTGCCCTTGAACAAGTAACCGTTCCTCCTGAAGCCTCAGTTTTCTCATTTGCAAACTGGGGACAACGATGGGAACCGCCTGGTGGGGTGGTTGTGGGAATTTCATGAAAATGAGTAGCATAGTGTCTGGTAAGTTGCAGCAACCATTATTATTATTATTATTATTGTGGTCCGTTTCTATTTGCATTAAGGACAATGCATCTACCTCCCGGATCACCATTCAGAACAATAAAGGAAACATCCAACAGCCTGGGGATGGGTCAGCTGTACCCTCAGAGGTCAAAGTCCTGAGAGTGATTTCTCGGGGTAAATTCTAAGATGACTCAACGGACAGACTGTTGTGGCCCAAAGCACTGGGTTCCATCCGCAGCCCTTCCGCCAGCAGATCGTGTGGCCCAGGCCCCGGCTCGCCCTGGCTCTCTGTTTCCTCCTCTCTGAGCATCGCTCCTGAAAGGAAATGTGTGCCTTTAACTCGCTGCCTGATCAGAATGCTCCAGGCTGGGGGGAGGGAGAAAGGAGGATGGGAATCACTCAAGCCCAATTTCTGGGGCTTCACCAAGTGCTCCTGTCACTTGATAAGCAGAAGCCAGGACCTCAGCTTTGCTGGTGTCAGGGAGAAGTCGGGATGGTTCAGCGCCTAGCAAAGCTCACTCGTGGGATCAGGCTCTGCAGATAAGGTCCAGCTAATCAGACAAGATGCCCTCCAACCTTCCTCAGATCCTCGCTCACTGCCAGCTGCCAAATGGCCCTTCTTTCTAGAGGCCAACGCATTGAAGGCGATCCCTGATGAGGCTCTGGGATTGAAAATTTATCCCAAAGCCCAGTACGGCTCCTGGGCCTAAACTTCAGGCTGTGAAATGCACAAGGAATTCCTTTTTATCCATTCATTTCTCCCTGCCTCTTACAGCTTTGCTCTCTGATTCCCTTTTGGATGGACTCTCTCCTCTTCCTTTCTTTCATCTCTTCCTGTGTCTCCATCAGGGGCCAGTTTGCCTTTTTTGGTTCACCAAAGCAAGACGGCGGGAGTAGTCCATCAAGAAAGGCCTCCAGGTAAAGGAAAAGAAAACCAAAGCCTTACCAAGAGAATGCGAAACCGTGTCTTAGGCCAAAATTGAACCATACAATGATCTCATTTAACTTTCCAACTTGAAATAATTTAAAATCGAGCCATCCAAATGATCTCACATTCCAATTTAATTAAAAAAAATTACAACATCTATTTACATATATGAAATTCAGTTCTAACCAAATACCACACATGTAGAAATTGATGGACGTTCAGTTCTGAGAAACGTTCCTGTTGAAACATTTTGCTGTCTTCCTTTAGAGTAACCATTTCTTTAGCTCAATAAACATGTACTGAGGGCCTGCCTAGTTTATACCTAGTCACTCACTTGCAGCACTTGTATGTCAGATTCTCTAAATACATCATCTCATTTATCACCCATGTAATCCCATGAAGGGGCATTTGCCATATTTCACTGATTCTCAGGTCCACATTACTTGACATTTTAATGTCTCTGATATGAAACACATTTCTGAAATCGACACACAGCATGTCAGAGTCCCATTGATGGAGTTTTTAAATTCCTGAGTGGCCCATAAAATACCAGGTATCTTAGAGTCAGTGCAGGCTTCCCTGGTGGCTCAATTGGTAAAGAATCTGCCTGCAGTGCAGGAGACCCAGGTTCAGTCCCTGGGTTGGGAAGATCCCCTGGAGAAGGGAATGGCAACTCACTCCAGTATTCTTGCCTGGAGAATTCCATGGACAGAGGAGCCTAGTGGGCTACAGTCCATGGGGTCACAAAGGGTTGGACACGGCGACCCCTGGGTTGGGAAGTTCCCCTGGAGAAGCGTTAGGCTACCCACTCCAGTATTCTTGGGCTTCTCTGATGGCTCAGATGGTAAAGAATCCACCTGCAATGCTGGAGACCTGGATTCCATCCCTGGGTTGGGAAGATCCCCTGGAGAAGGGAATGGCTACCCACTCCAGTATTCTTGCCTGGAGAATCCCTATGGACAGAGGAGCCTGGCAGGTTACAGTCCATAAGGTTGCAAAGAGTCGAACATGACTGAACGACTAAGCACAGAGTCAATGCAGAAATAGAGTCACAGATGTAGAAAACTAACTTATGGTTACCCAGGGGCTGACGGGGAGGTTCAGTTCAGTTCAGTCGCTCAGTCATGTCCGACTCTTTGTGACCCCATGAACAGCAGCACACCAGGCCTCCCTGTCCATCACCAACTCCCAGAGTCCACCCAAACCCATGTCCATCGAGTCAGTGATGCCATCCAGCCATCTCATCCTCTGTCGTCCCCTTCTCCTCCTGCCCTCAATCTTTCCCAGCATCAGGGTCTTTTCCAATGAGTCAGCTCTTCGCATCAGGTGGCCAAAGTATTGGAGTTTCAGCTTCAACATCAGTCCTTCCAATGAACACCCAGGACTGATCTCCTTTAGAATGGACTGATTGGATCTCCTTGCAGTCCAATGGACTCTCAAGAGTCTTCTTCAACACCACAGTTCAAAAGCATCAATTCTTTGGTGCTCAGCTTTCTTTATAGTCCAACTCTCACATCCATACATGACCACTGGAAAAACCATAGCCTTGACTAGATGGACCTTTGTTACCAAAGTAATGTCTCTGCTTTTTAATACGCTGTCTAGCTTGGTCATAACTTTCCTTCCAAGGAGTAAGCATCTTTTAATTTCATGGCTACAATCACCATCTGCAGTGATTTTGGAGCCCAGAAAAATATAGTCAGCCACTGTTTCCACTGTTTCCCCATCTATTTGCCATGAAGAGATGGGACCAGATGCCATGATCTTAGTTTTCTCAATATTGAGCTTTAAGCCAACTTTTTCACTCTCCTCTTTCACTTTCATCAAGAGACTCTTTAGTTCTTCCCTTTCTGCCATAAGAGTGGTGTCATCTGCATATCTGAGGTTATTGCTATTTCTCCCAGCAATCTTGATTCCAGCCTGTGCTTCTTCCAGCCCAGCATTTTGCATGATATATTCTGCATATAAGTTAAATAAGCAGGGTGACAATATACAGCCTTGACGTACTCCTTTTCCTATTTGGAACCAGTCTGTTGTTCATGTCCAGTTCCAACTGTTGCTTCCTGACCTGCATACAGATTTCTCAAGAGGCAGGTCAGGTGGTCTGGTATTCCCAGTGGGATGAATTAGTTGGGAGATTGGGAGATATGAATTGGGATATACACACTACCTCCTACTCCAGAGGATTTCCTGACTCAGGGATTGAACCCATGCCTCCTGTGTCTCCTGCATTGCAGGCCAATTCTTTACTCACTGAGGCATCAGCTGAGATACTATATATAAAATAGATAGCTAATAGGTACTGTATAGCACAGGGAAGTCTACCCAATGCTCTGTAATGACGTATATGGGAAAAGAATCTAAAACAGAATGTGTGTGTGTGTGTATTTATATATATGTGTGAGTGCACATATATATATTTATGTATGAGTTGACTTTGCTATACAGCAGAAACTAACACAATATTGTAAAGCAACTATATTTCAATAAAAATTAATTTAAAAAATGTCATATTAGAGTCGATGAAATCTTTCACAGTGGAGGAAGCAGAGGCTCAGACAGTGAAGCCACATAGCTGGCCGGTGACAGAGTTGGGATCCAAGCCCACACCTCCCTCCTGCACAGCCCCAGGCCCTCAACCATCTGCGTCTCATTCCAACTCTGTATCCACCATCCCTGGGAGCCTGGGGTCAACAGATCCTGCCTCGATCCTGCCTAGACTGTCAGAATTAGTCCTGACAAGTCTGTTCCAAATCTAGATGGCTAGATTTGGGAAAATCTAGCCAAATAATCTTGTGGATGACCTACTTCAAACACTTCCTCTTCCAGATGACTGGCCAATGGGTTCACAGCAAAATACTGAGAAAGCAGTGAGACCAGGATCCAGACTCGTGACCTCTGGGCATGTGATTTTGTTCATCAATGTTAAGAGTTCGATTTCCAACCAGCCCCTGTCTCAGAGGAGACATTTGCCTCTCCTCTGTCTCCTTCTATCTGTAACCTGCCCACTCTCCCTTCCCTCTGTTCCAAATCTGGGCCTATTGGCTCCCAACTCCCTTTGTTGAGGTTTTTTATAAAAACAAGGTGTTACTGTCTGTTCACACTTTTCCTCTGGGCAAGCTGCTTCCTCCCTGAAATTCCCTCTGAGCTCCAGCCAGCAAATTCTCATATGTCACCTTCCCAGCGATATTCTTGCTTTGTATGGTTCCACGTTTTATCTCCCTCTTCTCTTCCACCACAGAATCCGTAACCTTGAATCCTGCAGCATATCTGGGCAAACGGGTCTCCATGTGCATAGCTAAGAATAGCCAACAATTACTGTCTCTTTCCTGAGTGCCAGGCCCTGTACTAAGTACTCCGTGTGCATCAGCACATTTCATCCTCAAAACAGCTCTATCACTGCTTCCATTTTTCAGATGGCCTCAGAGAGGTGAAGTGACCTGCCCAAGGACACACAGCTAAGTTGCACATAAAGTTGATTCCAAAGCCCCTTTCTCAACCTCCAGACTTTACAACTTCCCCCTCCTTCAGTGCTTCAGGAAGTCACTGACCACTCCCCCCCCCAACCCCAAAGTTAGCAATTTCTCTTGCAGTTTCTTTTTTGTTCTCACAATAATGCTGTGAGTACAATTGCATTCCAGGCAACTTGTGGGCAGAGAACGGCATTGGGTAGAACCTGTCTTGCCTCTGGGCTTTTGCACCACATTGGACTTGTCACATGGGTCCAATCCCAGCTATTGCCCCAGTTATTCAATCCTCTCTAATTTAGAAACTTTGAGTCCGCTGTGTGCTGGATGCTAAGGAGAGAAAGGGAAGTTGAAGTTCTGTTCTCAGGGAAGAAAGTTTAGAAAAAGTAAATAGGAGCTCTTAACCTGGGATGCAGGGATAGGCTTTGGGGGGGCGTGGTATGTGAACCAACTAAATTATATGCCCCATGGTGTAGACAGCGTGCATTTGGGGTGCTGTTGTCCATCTCTTTCAGTTGGCTGTGGTCTTCTTGTTGTTGTTTAGTTGCTAAGCCATGTCTAACTCCTTCCCGACCCCAGGGACTGTAGTGTCTCCAGGTTCCTCTGTCTATGAGATTTCTCAGGCAAGAACACTGCAGTGGGTTGCCATTCCCTTCTCCAGGGGATTTTCCTGACCCAGGGATCGAACCTGGGTCTCCTGCATTGGCAGGTGGGTTCTTTATCCTCTGAGCCACCAGGGAAGCCCCAGATCCTCTAAACAGATACAGACCACATGTGTTATGACAACGGCCATTAAGCTCAAGATAAAGTGGAAAGCATCGCTGTTTTCACTCTGCAGATGGGAAAGCTGAACCCCAGCAAGGTAAGGAGACATGCCCAGGGCCATCCAGCCCCTGCCTGCAGCCAGGAACTCAGTCCATTTCCTAGCTTCCTCGTATCAGGTTTCTGCTCTTCTTAAACAATGATAAGTGAAAGACAATTACCCTATGATGAAACAGCTGTTTTGCTTTAAAAACAAACAGAATCAAGGAGAGGGTTACGTGACAAATTAAGCCTCATCGCAGCCACACGATTTACTGCAAGTCATTCTGACCACTGTGGGCGGGGCTTACAGACCCTCAGCCGGCTCCCACTCTGGGACTGAGGACGTACCTGGATGCCCAAGTAACCGATACTGGGCTTTGGTTCTGGTAACAGGGTTTCGGCCTCCCCTCCAGTCTCAGCCCAGGGCTTGTCAGTTCTGCTGAGTCTTGCCAGTCCATGCCTCAAGGACCAGAGTGCTGACTCCAAGACTGGGGTCCAGCTTCCTGCTCTAATCTTACCCTGATGTGTGACCACAATGCGCAGCCGTACTCTCCAGGGACTGTACTCTGCCTTTCCTGCTACTGCAGCACCCTGCCTTCCACCTCGCTCTCTCCTTCCAGAGGTACCATCTGCTTCAAAGCCCCCTATATCCTCAGGCTGTGCCGAACTGTATCCCATTCTAAGCCCCAGTTTCCTCATCTCTAAAAGCAGTGGCTGGAAAGATTGTCACTGCCGTTGTTTAGCCACTGAGTCCTGTCTGAGTCTTTGTGACTCTTTGATGGCAGCCCGCCAGGCTCCTCTGTCCATGGAATTTCCCAGGCAAGAATACTGGAGTGGGTTGCCATTTCCTTCTCCAGTGGCAGGGGATCTTCCTGAGCCAGGGACCAAACGTGCATCTTCTACATTGGTATGCAGGTTCTTTACCACTGAACCACCAGGAATCCAGCTGAAAAGATACATCCACTCCAGTGTTCACTGCAGCACTAATTACAATAGCCAGGACATGGAAGCAATCTAAATGTCCATCAACAGAAGAGTGAATAAAGAAGATGTAGTGTGTGTGTGTATATATATATATATATTCAAGGGAATATTACTCAGCCATAAAAAGGAATGACACTGGGTCATTTACAGAGACGTGGATGGACCTAGAGAGTATCCTACAGAGTAAAATAAATCA
This sequence comes from Bubalus kerabau, assembly GCF_029407905.1. Taxonomy (NCBI): domain Eukaryota; kingdom Metazoa; phylum Chordata; class Mammalia; order Artiodactyla; family Bovidae; genus Bubalus; species Bubalus kerabau. The sequence continues at coordinate 70,054,648 of NC_073639.1, read as the reverse complement.
GAAAAAGAAAAATGAATATCATATATTGATGCATATATATGGGATCTAAAAATAGTATGGATGATATTTGCAAAGCAAATTTCAAATTTCTCCAATTTCTATTTGAGAAACAGATATAGAGAACAAATATATGGGTGCCAAGGGGTAAGGAGGGTGAGAGGAACTGGGAAATTGGGATTGACATATATACACTATTGGTACTATGTATAAAACGGATTAACTATTGAGAACCTGGAGAAGGCAATGGCAACCCACTCCAGTACTCTTGCCTGGAAAATCCCATGGATGGAGGAGCCTGGTGCTCTGCAGTCCATGGGGTCGTGAAGAGTCGGACACGACTGAGCGACTTCACTTTCACTTTTCACTTTCATGCATTGGAGAAGGAAATGGCCACCCACTCCGGTGTTCTTGCCTGGAGAATCCGAGGGACGGGAGCCTGGTGGGCTGCCGTCTATGGGGTCGCACAGAGTTGGACACGACTGAAGCGACTTAGCAGCATTGATAACCTACTGCATAGCACAGGGAACTCTGCTCAATGCACTGTGTTGACCTGAATGGGAAGGAAATCCAAAAGGGAGGGGATATATATATATGAATGGCTAATTCATTTTGCTGTATAGTAGAAACTAACACAACATTATAAAGCAACCATACTCCAATAAAAATCAATTATAAAAATAAAAGCAGTGGCTGGAGCAGTGATTTTTCCAACTGTTTTTAACTATAGATCTGTTATTTCAGTGAGAATGTATCATGAAAGATGACATAAATGGGCTTTTCTGGATGACTCCATGGGGCTATGAAACCTTTAAGTTTTTCTTAGAGTAAGCCCCGGGACCCATACCATGATCTGAAAAGCCCTGCATGGCCTGAAACCTTCCCATTTCCCTATTTTTTCTCAGCCACTGACCTGCTTCTAATTCCTGACACCACACACGTTCCCTCCATGCTGGGTTGTGGAATGCATGCATCATCCTCTTTCTCTGAAGCATCTCTCTCCTTCACCTCGTGAGTTTCCATCTGTCCTTTGGATTTGATCACTTAACCAGGAAAGCACCAAGCTCAGGCTGGAATCTCTGACACATGAAGGCATGGCCCCCATGCCCTTCCCCTCTCTCTTCTATGTCTGACTTTCTCTCTGAGGATTCTGTCCACTTTTGCTCCGCTTAGTCTGTCACAAAGTAGCTTTTGATGAATATTTGATGAATGCCTGAATGTGATGAGAAGCTCAGAAGCCCCCCTGGGCTGACCATCGACTTCTCCAATATCCACTGGATCCTGACTTGGGGGGGGGACCTTCTGCATCACTTGTATTTTTCTGAGGCTAAAGTTTTCTAGAACTATGGCTGCAGTACTAGAGAGGGCTTCCCTGGTGGCTCAGTGGTAAAGAATCCGCCTGCAATGCAGGAGACACGGAAGACGCAGGTTTGATCCCTGGGTCAGGCAGATCCCCTGGAGGAGGAAATGGCAACCCACTCCAGTAGTCTTGCCTGGAGAACCCCATGGACAGTGGGGCCTGGTGGGCTACAGCCCATGGGGTCGCAGAGTCAGAGAGGACGGAGGAGACTGAGCTCGCACGGCTGCAGTACTTGTGTAGACCCAACGACACCTCAGGATGGCTAGGTAGGCAGAGTGGGTCTTCCTTCCCTCAGACTTTATCTTCTGGGGACTCCCCTGGTGGTCCAGTGGTTAAGACTTTGCCTCCCGATGCAGGGGGTGTGGGTTCGATCCCTGGTTGAGGAGCTAAGCTCCCATATGCCTTGTGGCCAAAAAAACAAAACATAAAACACAAGCAATACTGTAACAAATTCAATAAAGACTTTAAAAAATGGTCCAAAAAAAAAAAAAACCTTAATTTTTAAAAATTAGACTTTATCTTCTGGGCCCAGGATCTAGAGCAGGAGAGGGGCTGGGTTACGTTCTTGTCCACAGCTTTGTTTCCGGATGGCATTGCTCTTCAGTGAAATGGCAAAGGATTTGGCCAATGCAACTCACAACGCAATCTCATTCCAACAGACTCCATCAATGAAATGCCTTGGCAGGACTGAAAGTTGACTGTAGAGAAACCTCTTGAATCGGGGGGGGGGGGGGAATCAATCTTTGAACTAGTGTTTCCTTTCATGGGGTGGAAATTTCCATCACAACAGTACAGATCCTGTTGGCCTCTGTGGTTCTCTTCTCCAAGAAATGGAGAAAGAAAAGTGAAAGTGTTAGTCTCTCAGTCGTGTCCAGCTTTCTGCAACCTCATGGACTGAAGCCTGCCAGGTTCCTCAGTCCATGGGATTCTCCAGGCAAGAACACTGGAGTGGGTTGCCATTACCTTCTCCAAGGGGTCTTCCTGACCTACGGATGGAACTCAGGTTTCCTGCATTGTAGGCAGATTCTTTACCATCTGAGCCACCAAGGAAGCCCAAGAAATGGAGAAACCCTGTCAAATCTGTGGGGGGAGACCAGAGCTTGGGGGATAATAAAGCTTAAGGGCAGGATTCATAAGGTTAGATGTCTATGAAAACTGAGAGAAATTGTGAATGAGTGGACAGCGGGGACCATGTCATCTTATGGGACAACCCATGCCAAATTAAGGGGCATGATCAGCTATTCACAGTCTGGTAATGTGGGCCCTGGGTTTTCAAATCTTCTGATTTCTCTAGGGATCCCTGAACTTCGGATCTTTCCTGAACAAATGTCTTCCCTGTTAAGCGTTGGACTAATTCATCGAAAATGTAAAATATTTCCAGGCTGAAGTTAAAAATGTGTGTGGGTTAGTTTTGGCTTGTAGATTCTCTCTTCTGATTAGACACTTGGAGAAAAGTCCAACTTCCTCTGCCTCCCTAGTAGTCCTTTGGACTGGAGTCAGAAAACCATGGTGAGAAAGGGGGTGGGGAGAGAGGAAATGTGGGCGAGGGCGCTGGGCTGGTGTACGAGGGTGCGGGTACCCACTCTCCCAGGCAAGACACAAAAGAAACTGCCTCCGACTAGAAGCTGACTAGCCCATCACGGCGTGTCACTGACATCGGAATTACATTAAATTATCACCACACGAGTGCCTTCCGCGCTTGTTGTTTGTGTTCCAAAATGTCCCAATGAATTCTAAAAGGAGCGCTATGTTCTCTTAAAGGAAAAAAAAACAAGCCCTAATGTTCTGTCCTTGATCAGAACCCACTCAGGAAAATGAGTGTTCTGAATGAGAGCCTTCCCTCCTCCTCGCTGCGGGAGAGGGGGAAACAGTGAGAATCGACTAAGACTTTGGATTAGTTCAAGGAAAAGTTTATTTTTTTTCTTTTATTATTATTGCTTTGTCTTTCCATCAAGAGAAAGTGACCTGATAGATCTCAGAGGAGAACCGAGGGAAAGAAGCAGTCTGTGCATTGGGCTGGAGGGTGGGGTAAGTGTAGTCTGTTGCTTGAGTTGCTATGTCGTGTCTGACTCCTTGAGACCCCAGGGACTGTAGCCCTCCAGACTCCTCTGCCCATGGGATTTTCTAGGCAAGAATACTGGAGTGGGTTGCCATTTCCTTCTCCGGGGGATCTTCCTGAGCCAGGGATTAAACCTGCATCTCCTGCATTGGCAGGTGGATTCTGTACCACTGAGCCACTAGGGAAGCCCGGGGGAAGGGTACATATTTACTGAGAAGCTTTTCAGATGGTGGGACTGGGTTACACTCCCACTTTGGTTCACAAATGAATGATACCTTTTGCTGAATAGGTGTTCGGTACCTACAGCTTCACAGGACATATTTTCCATTGACTGATCTTCCCTTCCTTCCTTCCTTCTCCTTCCTCCTCCTCTTTCTCCATCCACACCTTTATTCAGTAAACATTTTCTGAGCATTCTCTCCCTCTCCAGCACCGTGCTAGGCAGAATGGATAAGATGCGTCTAATCCAGTCACATCAGCTGCATAGTTAACAGCTTATCGAGCTAAGGTGTATTAACACATCATTTGTTCCCCAACACACATTATTGATGGGAGACATATCAATATTCACTTACATAACAAATCGCTGGCCGTCGGCATTTGTTTCTGCAAAAATCCCCTGGTCAATAATGTGTTAAGTGACATGAGTCCATCTCCATGAGCTCAAAAAATAAAGTTAAATAATTTGGGCAACTTGCTTTAATGTTCTACGAGACGAGTTTTGACCAAGGTCATGGACATCTGCCATTCTTAGTCGCTGTCCCCTCATGCCTCTCAAAGAGCTGAACATCTTTCAAAAATGTAAGTGGTCTTAGCACATAACGTAAGAAGAGTATGGTGGAGAATATTGGGTTTTCACTAAAACTCACTTCCTGTTTCTCCTGGGCACAAAGTTAGACCTCACATACCAGCCTCCGTTATAGTTAGTACTGACTGAGCCCTGTCTGCCTGTGTCACTTCCAGACCCAAGCCATTAAAAGCCCCAGTGTTAACCTTCGAGAACCCATCAAAGAACTCAAGGCCCAAGGTTCTCGGCCAGACCCCCAAGAGAGAAGGAATTTACGTGCCTGAATGTCCAAGAGGACTGTTGCCTGTTAACTTGGAATGTCCTCAGTAGTTCTAAGTCTTTTTATTTGTCATTTACTTGTTAAAGCATCTTGCATTACTTACCCTAATCAGTGCATCAGCTCTTTCACCAAATGAAGAACTGACCACCATTGCAAGACTGGATTAAAATCTGGCCAATGGGATGGATAGGGAAGAGGTGTGTGGTTCTCCTCTGTGGTTGCAAGCTATGGGATTTTTTCTTTTTACCTTATGATCTAACTTCACAGCCTCGACCACGGATCTAAAGGTGTAACCTGGAGCATCATCTGGGACAGTTCATAGACAAGGCAATTCAAACTGAGGCAATGCTTGGGTCAACTGAAGAAGTAAAACCTCAACTCCCATCCTCCCAGCACACATGACCCAGCGCAATGTCAGTTACCTGGGCCATATCTGCACAAGCAGATGTTTACCTGGGCTTCACTGACAAAGTGATTATAGCAAGGTATGCCCTGGCATGCTTTCAGAAACCCGCTCAGTCCTGTCCTGGGTCAGGCTAGAGTGCAATTCACCCAAACTTCCAGTCCATGTGGTCTTATCACTCATCTTGAAATAGAGACAAAAATAACCAGTTCCAAAGATTGTGGATTACACATGCGTGCACACACACACACACACACACTCACACACACTGCTACTATGGCTGGTACACAGTACCCTTCCTTTAATCAGATCCCAAGAATGACCCTTCAGAGATCAAAGACTAAAACCTTTACAAAAGGCTATAATATTATGATGATGGTCATGATGCTGGGTAACTGATGCACCCTCAGATAATAGCTATAAATGCTAGAGCCATTGGAAGGTAAACCAAAGTAGGCGGACTTGTAAGAAGATGTGAAAGAAGTAAAATAAACCACACGGTTCAATTGTTTGTTTTTGTGGCTTTTAGCGGAGAAGGCGATGGCACCCCACTCCAGTACTCTTGCCTGGAAAATCCCATGGACGGAGGAGCCTGGTGGGCTGCAGTCCATAGGGTCGCTGGGAGTCGGACACGACTGAGCGACTTCACTTTCACTTTTCACTTTCATGCATTGGAGAAGGAAATGGCAACCCACTCCAGTGTTCTTGCCTGGAGAATCCCAGGGATGGGAAGCCTGGTGGGCTGCCGTCTATGGGGTCGCACAGAGTCGGACACGACTAAAGTGATGCAGCAGCAGCAGCAGCATTAGAGCAGGCTGAAGACAGTGCTGCTGAGGAAAGCCAAAACTCCAGGAAAAACTTATGGCCTCAGGAGGAGCGAGGAGGGAAAAACAAAGAGGAGAGAACCAGACAAACAAAAATATACCAGAAGAGAAGGTTCACATTCACCTGCATCCACACACACCTTATATGTTCATATGGGGACTTCCCTGGTGGTCCAGTGGCTAAGACACCATGCTTCCAGTGCAGGGGGACCAGGTTCGTTCCCTGGTCAGGGAACTAGATCTCACACAGCACAGCTAAGAGTTTGGATACCACACCTAAAAACCGAAGATAGCATGTGTTGCAGCCAAATCGGACACGACTGAGTGTCTGAGTACAACAATATGAGGGTAGGTGCTGTGTACTGTGGGTTAGGGTTAGGGTGCCTGATAACTTCCCTGCACTATTTAATCTGGTCCTAAAAACAACTTTGTGAGAGAAATATTCAGGTTCGTGGTGATGAAGGAATCAAGGGTCAGGGAGATTAAATGTATCACCAAAGGTGACGATGTTAATAATTGATCGAACCAAGACTTCAGGTTTGACTACACAGCTTATGAGAATTCTATAGCACTCTGCCTCTAGAGTGGTTATCAGTATTGTGGAGTCAGAGCAAGAAAAATGGAGGACTGCATTGCCTCTTCATTCTCACCATCTCATGACAATTACAGTGGGTTTAAGTGATGTGAAAAAAAAAACAGAAAAAGAGCAGCAGGACAGAAAACACCTTTCCCAACATCTACCTTTAGCGAGTGGCCTTGTGAGCCAACCCCTCGTGGAGCTGATATCAGAGTTTATGCTTTTCACTTTAGACAAAAGCTTAGATGCATTAAGAAGGAAATAAGGGTTTTCAGGGTTCAAGAGACACTGGATTCATTCCATAGATACCTTTTAGGAATAGGTAGTCCCCAGAGTGTGACAGAATGTGGTCCACTGGAGAAGGGAATGGCAAACCACTTCAGTATTCTTGCCTTGAGAACCCCATGAACAGTATGAAAAGGCAAAATGATAGGATACTGAAAGAGGAACTCCCCAGGTCAGTAGGTGCCCAATATGCTACTGGAGATCAGTGGAGAAATAACTCCAGACAGAAGGAAGGGATGGAGCCAAAGCAAAAACAATACCCAGCTGTGGATGTGACTGCTGATAGAAGCAAGGTCTGATGCTGTAAAGAGCAATATTGCATAGGAACCTGGAATGTCAGGTCCATGAATCAAGGCAAATTGGAAGTGGTCAAACAAGAGATGGCAAGAGTGAATGTCGACATTCTAGGAATCAGCGAACTGAAATGGACTGGAATGGGTGAATTTAACTCAGATGACCATTATATCTACTACTGCGGGCAGGAATCCCTCAGAAGAAATGGAATAGCCATCATGGTCAACAAAACAGTCCGAAATGCAGTACTTGGATGCAATCTCAAAAACGACAGAATGATCTCTGTTCATTTCCAAGGCAAACCATTCAATATCACAGTAATCCAAGTCTATGCCCCAACCAGTAACGCTGAAGAAGCTAAAGTTGAACGGTTCTCTGAAGACCTACAAGACCTTTTAGAACTAACACCCAAAAAAGATGTCCTTTTCATTATAGGGGACTGGAATGCAAAAGTAGGAAGTCAAGAAACACCTGGAGTAACAGGCAAATTTGGCCTTGGAATACGCAATGAAGCAGGGCAAAGGCTAATAGAGTTTTGCCAAGAAAATGCACTGATCATAACAAACACCCTCTTCCAACAACACAAGAGAAGACTCTATACCTGGACATCACCAGATGGTCAACACCAAAATCAGATTGATTATATTCTTTGCAGCCAAAGATGGAGAAGCTCTATACAGTCAGCAAAAACAAGACCAGGAGCTGACTGTGGCTCAGACCATGAACTCCTTATTGCCAAATTCAGACTGAAATTGAAGAAAGTAGGGAAAACCACTAGACCATTCAGGTATGACCTAAATCAAATCCCTTATGATTATACAGTGGAAGTGAGAAATAGATTTAAGGGCCTACATCTGATAGATAGAGTGCCTGATAAACTATGGAATGAGGTTTGTGACATTGTACAGGAGACAGCGATCAAGACCATCCCCATGGAAAAGAAATGCAAAAAAGCAAAATGGCTGTCTGGGGAGGCCTTACAAATAGCTGTGAAAAGAAGAGAAGCAAAAAGCAAAGGAGAAAAGGAAAGATATAAGCATCTGAATGCAGAGTTCCAAAGAATAGCAAGAAGAGATAAGAAAGCCTTCTTCAGCCATCAATGCAAAAAAATAGAGGAAAACAACAGAATGGGAAAGACTAGAGAGCTCTTCCAGAAAATTAGAGATACCAAGGGAACATTTCCTGCAAAGATGGGCTTGATAAAGGACAGAAATGGTATGGACCTAAGAGAAGCAGAAGATATTAAGAAGAGATGGCAAGAATACACAGAAGAACTGTACAAAAAAGATCTTCACGACCCAGATAATCACGATGGTGTGATCACTGACCTAGAGCCAGACATCCTGGAATGTGAAGTCAAGTGGGCCTTAGAAAGCATCACTACGAACAAAGCTAGTGGAGGTGATGGAATTCCAGTTGAGCTATTTCAAATCCTAAAAGATGATGCTGTGAAAGTGCTGCACTCAATGTGCCAGCAAATTTGGAAAACTCAGCAGTGGCCATGGGACTGGAAAAGGTCAGTTTTCATTCCAATCCCAAAGAAAGGCAATGCCAAAGAATGCTCAAACTACTGCACAACTGCGCTCATCTCACACGATAGTAAAGTAATGCTGAAAATTCTCCAAGCCAGGCTTCAGCAATACATGAACTGTGAACTTCCTGATGTTCAAGCTGGTTTTAGAAAAGACAGAGGAACCAGAGATCAAATTGCCAACATCCGCTGGATCATGGAAAAAGCAAGAGAGTTCCAGAAAAACATCTATTTCTGCCTTATTGACTATGCCAAAGTCTTTGACTGTGTGGATCACAATAAACTGTGGAAAATTCTCAAAGAGATGGGAATACCAGACCACCTGACCTGCCTCTTGAGAAATCTGTATGCAGGTCAGGAAGCAACAGTTAGAACTGGACATGGAACAACAGACTGGTTCCAAATAGGAAAAGGAGTACATCAAGGCTGTATATTGTCACCCTGCTTATTTAACTTATATGCAGAGTACATCATGAGAAACGCTGGGCTGGAAGAAACACAAGCTGGAATCAAGATTGCTGGGAGAAATATCAATAACCTCAGATATGCAGATGACACCACCCTTATGGCAGAAAGTGAAGAGGAACTCAAAAGCCTCTTGATGAAAGTGAAAGTGGAGAGTGAAAAAGTTGGCTTAAAGATCAACATTCAGAAAATGAAGATCATGGCATCTGGTCCCATCACTTGATGGCAAATAGATGGGGAAACAGTGGAAACAGTGTCAGACTTTATTTTTCTGGGCTCCAAAATCACTGCAGATGGTGACTGCAGCCATGAAATTAAAAGATGCTTACTCCTTGGAAGGAAAGTTGTGACCAACCTAGATAGCATATTCAAAAGCAGAGACATTACTTTGCCAACAAAGGTCTGGCTAATCAAGGCTATGGTTTTTCCAGTGGTCATGTATGGATGTGAGAGTTGGACTGTGAAGAAGGCTGAGTGCCGAAGACTTGATGCTTTTGAACTGTGGTGTTGGAGAAGACTCCTGAGAGTCCCTTGGACTGCAAGGAGATCCAACCAGTCCATTCTGAAGGAGATCAGCCCTGGGATTTCTTTGGAAGGAATGATGCTAAAGCTGAAACTCCAGTACTTCGGCCACCTCATGCGAAGAGTTGACTTACTGGAAAAGACTCTGATGCTGGGAGGGATTGGGGGCAAGAGGAGAAGGGGACGACAGAGGATGAGATGGCTGGATGGCATCACCGACTCAATGGACATGAGTCTGAGTGAACTCCGGGAGTTGGTGATGGACAGGGAGGCCTGGCGTGCTGTGATTCATGGGGTCGCAAAGAGTCGGACACGACTGAGCGACTGAACTGAACTGAACTGAACTGAGTCCCCAGAGTCTTCAAAATAAATTACTGTGACTTCACCAGGCATAGGAGATTAGCTCTAAATCCAATGGTTCAATGCTATTTTCAATTTTCTATTCACAACGAGATGGCTCAGTTTCTCTGGGTTCTTCTACCTTTCTCTAAGAGTTTAGCTTAAAACAAAGTTTCTCTAGGTTATGTGACAGCACCTCAGATGGGTGCTGCTTCCTACTTCCTGGAGTATTTGGTTATCCTCATTCACCATCCGAACAACCCAATGTGGACGGCTGGACCGTCTCGCTGTCTTAACACAGACAGTGTTCAGTCTATCTGAACACTGTGAGCTTTTGAAGTTTTGGATGTTATTCCTGGAGGCTTAGTCCGATGGCAGGAGTTTTGAATCTTGACTCTTCCTCCTTTTAGCTGTCTAACCTTGGACAAGTCACTTTACCTCTCTGGGTTTTCTTCCCCCCCTCATTTTCAAAGTGTAAACAGTAAGAGTACAGGAGACATGAGTTGCAGTTTCGATCCCTGGGTCGGGGAGACCCCCTGGAGAAGGAAATGGCAACCCACTCCAGTATTCTTGCCTGGAAAATCCCATGGACAGAGGAGCCTGGTGGGCTACAGTCCATGGGGGTTGCAAAGAGTTGGACACAAATGAAGCGACTTAGCACACACAGACGATAATAACAGTGCCCTGCATCTGACCTTTGGGAGGTTAGGGGAGATAATGTATGTTAAAGACAGGGAGCGGCTGGCATACAGGACATACTTAATCAAAAGTCCAAAAAATCACATGCTAGGCAGAGCTCCTGGCCCATAGACAAGGAGCTGGTATCTGTGTCCTGGGGCAGAAAGGGGAATTGAGAAAAAGACGTGGTTCTGTGAATTTTCTCAGAGGAGGGGCAATCTGGGTTCAGTTCTGAAGCGTGAAGAGTAGTTTTCTAAGTGGGTTGAGTGGAGTAATTATTCCAGATAGTAGTAACAGCATTTTCAAAGGTTTATGTGGTAGGATATTGGCTGGAGGGGTGGGAATAAAGCTGGAAACTTAGGCTGTGATGAAGCTGTGAGGGGTCCTGTTTGTGCAGTGAAGGATCTGGGCACTCACTCTGCAGGAGATATGCCAAAGGTAGAGACTGACACTTCACAGGCGCTAAGGGGGGAAATCACTTCAGCAGGAAGGCAGAAGATGCATTCCAGAGGCATAACGTGGAGGCTGGAAGAAGTCTGACTTGTCTGGCGTAGGACCCATGAAAGAGGTTGCTGACCTGAACTGAGCAGTAGCTGTGAGGGTGGACAAGAAAAGGGGGAGTCTCAAATCGCTTCAGAGATGACTAACCAGATACCCAGAAATGCTTGAAAAGAAATTAAGGCTTGATTCACTCTCTCGAAGAGGAAGAGATTCTGCTAAATTGATTTTTGAAAGGACTCTCAGGAGAATTAAAATTAATTCAAGAAGAAAGCAATTTGGTTCAAGCCATGGTTCTTAAATGGCAACGTGATTGGTTTGGAGGAGTTGTTAAAATACTAATTCCGGGTCCCCTCCCCCAAAGGTTCTGGTGCAGAAAGGCTAGGGTGGGGAGCCAGAAACCACATTTTTAGTAGGTGCCCAGGGGATTCTGAGGGCGGGGACACCAAAACTCCCACACTGAGAAACAGGGGCTTAGGGAAAGAAGAGTAATAGGCAGGATGCACTTAGAAAGCCATGCAAGGGACTTCCCTGGTGGTCCAGTAGCTAAGACGCTGAGCTCGCAATGCAGGGGGCCCAAGTTCGATCCCTGGTCAGGGAACTAGACCCCACATGCTATAACTAAGGGTTCACATGCTAAAGATGCAGCATGCAGCAACAAAGAGCAAAGATCAAAAATCCCACATGCCTTCTACTAAGACCTGGCACAGCCAGACAAAAACATAATAAATAAATATTTTTTTAAAAGCCAGGCAAGACTAAATTGAAGCAAGGGCTTTGTGGAATAAGCAATCAGGGAACACTTGAGGAAGAAAGCCCCCTGTGAGCTGAATCTTAAAGGGGGAGATGAGCAGCGGGGAACACATCCAGGTAAGGAATTTGGCACAGTTAACAATCGGTGCCTAGTTACCAGCAATGAAAAGACCATCCTGGCAGATGGTAATTCATTGAAGACAACCCTGAAGGGCAAAAAGAAATCAGACTGGAAGGCACCTTGACTGGTGGGTAGGCAGTGGTGGTGGTTGACCGGAGGTGCCAGCGACAGCCATATAGTCTTGAACAAGGAGAGGCAGTGAAATCCACCAAATAAATGGAGCTCCACCTCTCTTAAGATCTGACACTGAGCTGTCTCTGCCAATTCTATCAACGGGAGGGAAAATGAGGAGGCAGACGAGGGCAAGAGGGAGTCAGGGCTGCTGGTTCAGAGGCCTCTTGGTTATGGGATGAGTCTGTTCGCATGGCGAGCCCAGTGGGTTGCTGGTTGCCACAAGCCACGCTGGTGTAAAGTGGTATCTTTCATCAGAAAGAGAGCGAGAGCGTGAGCTGGGTGGGAGCAGGACACAGAACCACGACATGGGAAGCCTCTTCAGGAAGCTATCAGAAGGTCCAGGACTTCCCTGGTGGTCCAGTGGTTAAGAATCTGTCTTAACCACAATGCAGAGGATGCTCGTTAGAGCATATGTGCTTCAGTCTCTGGCAAACTCAGTGAGCTTCAGCCTGCCTGGAGCCTTCTCATATACTGTTCCCTCCGGAAAAACACTCTTCCATGCTTCACCTAGTAAACTGCTTCATATCCTTCCACTCTCGGTAGAAAGAGACTTCCTCAAGGAAGCCTTTCCCAGCCCCCAGGCTGGACTACATGTCTGTTTTAGATGCCCTCCAAGCAATAGACCCAGGTGGTTAAGAGCCTGGGCTCTGGAACCAGATTGCCCAGATGGCGCCACTTAGCAGCTGTGTGACCTTGGGAAAATGTCTGAACCTCCCAGAGCCTGAGTTTCCTCATCTATACATTGAAGATGATATTAATTACATATACGTCATAACCGAGTGTGATTGTTACTGAGTTAGTGTGCTAAGAACAATGAGTGTCATTTAGTCGCTCAGTCATGCCCGACTCTTTTGTGACCTCATGGACTGTAGCCTGCCAGGCTCCTCTGTCCATGGGATTTTCCAGGCAAGAACACTGGACTGGGTAGCCACTTCCTTCTGCAGGAGATCTTCCCCACCCAAGGATTCAATGCGTCTCCTGCATTGGCAGGAGGATTCTTTACAACTGAGCCACACTGACTAGCACATAGCAAATGCTACAGCTATCGAGAGCCCTCCGTACTGGATTTTTCCCCCCTAAGCAGTTTGTTCTTGTCACAGTGGTAGAAATGATTATGTGTATGATCATCTGTGTCATGGCTGACTTCCCATGTAGATTAAAGACCCTAAGAGGGATCATGTCTGTATCGTGTCCTGCTCTGACTCCAATTCTGCCATGTAGCTGATACTAATATAGGTTGGGTGAGTGTATCTAGTCAAACCACCTTGAAAGCTAGGGATGGGAAGTACTTCCCCAAGGCTGCAGAGGGCATGGGTGCTAGCATTATAGAGGGGGTTCTAGAATTAAGGTGCCTTAAAATTCAAAACCCTTGGGGAAGCACTTTGGAAATTTTTAGAGTGTTCTACTCAAATTCTGGCATGAACATCCTTCTTGTCTCATAGTCACAATGCCCTCCTTGTCAAGAATGAGAAAGAGAAGTTGAAATATTTAATGTTCTCTCTCTCTTTCTACATCTGTTCCCCCTCAGCTCCTGGGATCTCCATTATGCAGAGAGCCCACCCGGCCTCACCCGGAGGCAGGGCAGGCAGAAGGCTGTGATGGTTTAGGTCTTTAAACATACCAGGTTCCACGAGCTTCCCTGATAGCTCAGTTGGTAAAAAAATCTGCCTGCAATGTGGGAGATCTGGGTTCGATCCCTGGGTTGGGAAGATCCCCTGGAGAAGGGAGTGGCTACTCATTCCAGTATTCTGGCCTGGAGAATTCCATGGACTGTGTATAGTCCATGGGGTCCCAAAGAGTCGAACACGCCTCATTGACTTTCTCTTTCACCAGTTCCAATGCTGGCTAGCTGTGGGACCCTGGTTGGATCTCACACCTCTTGGACCTCAGTCCCCACATCATACTGTGGAGGTGACAGCGTGTAAACATCCTTGAGTTTTGTTGAGGGTTTAGATGACAAAATCCTGCCTGGCACATAGTATGGGCTTAGTAAGTGTTCCTGTGGTTGACAGATTCATCCTTATTTCACTCTGGGAAACTAATCCCAGGGACGTGAGGGATGTGACAGAGGACAGGAACGAGAGGTTTGAGCATCCATTCAAGAGGACTGCACCAAGCCTTCTACTTGCCCACTGTTTATCAAGGAGGTGAACAGGAAACCGCTCTCACCTCGAGGGGCTCAGAAACTCCTAGGAGAGAGGGAGAGAAGCTAACAGTTACCACAGGTGCTATCCACAAAGAGACATATCTGGGACTGCTAAGTCGCTTCAGTCGTGTCCGACTCTGTGCGACCCATAGACGGCAGCCCACCAGGCTCCCCCATCCCTGGGATTTTCCAGGCAAGAGTACTGGAATGGGGTGCCATTGCCTTCTCCTATCTGGGACTAAGGGAGCACAAAGGTCGCACCTAAGTGAATCTGGAGGTTTCCGGGCAAGGACACACAGGCATGTAAGGACAGGCCACCCAGGCGAAGGTGAGAGACGAGAGAGGGGCATTCTAGGAGATGGCAGAAAGCAGATTTACTCCTCAACAAATGTCTGTGGGACATGCTTTTGTATACAGTGCTCTAGGTCCTACAGAGATGGTCTAGACCCTGACACCTTGACTGTTCATAAACCGATCACAAGGGCAGAGGCTCTGAGCTGCAGGCCCAATTCACAGCCAGGCTGCTTCTCGCCAGGGCAACTCTAGGAATTGCTCCATTAGGGGGAGCTGCAGTGACAGCCTGTCCTTAGCCGTTTGATTAGAAACACAAAAGTATATAAAGACACTTTCCGTGTGTGAAACAGATCGCCAGTCCAGGTTTGATGCATGAGACAGGGCACTCAGGGCTGGTGCACTGGGACGACTCTGAGGGATGGGAGGGGGAGGGAGGTGGGAGGGGGGTTCAGGAGGGGGGAACACATGTACACCCATGACTGATTCATGTCAATGTATGGCAAAAACCACTACAATATTGTAAAGTAATTAGCCTCCAATTAAAATTAATTAATCAATTAAAAAAATGAAAAATTTAAACATTAAATAGTGCTGTATAACAATTAAGGAAAATTATTGCAGCCCACTTAAGTTTTGAATTATTTCTATTAAACACTAATTCATGATGATTAACGATTCCTCACATGCAAACTCCATCACACGATGAGTAGGGTGAGTATTCTAAATCACCCAGGGGCTGATCGTTTTCGCAAAGGTCCGCTCTACTTTTGCGTGATTGCGATTGAAGAACACATCTGCCCTTCCACCCACATCATCATGAAACTCTCCTCTCCTCTGCCACTAACCTCATCAGAAAAAAAAAGGAAGACATAAAATTGATGAATTGTTTACTGGGCGAAGAATATCAGAGTTAACCCCCGTCACCTCTCTGTCCCTCTCACTCAGGATTCTGTGTCTGACAATGGCCTTGAGGAAGTGTTTTGGGGAGGAGATGGGCAGGCCTTCTCATCCATCAATCTCAACAGCCCATGACTCTTTCAATGTCTATTAGAGAATGTGCTGGCCTGAATTTATGGAAACCCACGAGGACCTCTGTGCCTACCATACCTGTGGCTGAGGAAGTTGGGGGAAGGACATTTCCATTTGCTTATTGGGTTCATCAGACAGTAGGTTCTACTTTCACATGAATCAGAAATGTAACCATTTGTTTAAAGGGATCTATGAGGATAAGGACATAGATATGAGGGAGACAGAAAATGGACCCCTCAGGTGTGGAGACAAAGGAACCCTCCTAAACTCTTGGGGTGAATGTAAATTGGTGCAGCCACTATGGAGAACAGGATGGAGGTTCTTTAAACTAAAAATAGAACTACCGTTTGATCCTGTAGAGTCCCGCTCCTGGGCATATATCCAGAGAAAACCATAATTCAAAAAGAAACATGCACTCCAATGTTCACAGCAACACTCTTGATAAAAGCCAAGATATAGAAGCGACCGAAACGCCCACCAACAAATCAATGGCTAGAGAAGAGGTGGTCCATATACACAATGGAGTATTACTCAGCCACATAAACACACATACATTCAAAGTTTTAATATTAGAGAAAGGAAAAGAGCTAAAGGAAAGTATGTCCGTTAGGAGGAGGAGATGGTCTGAGGCAGGGAGAAGGAAGAAGAGGGATTCAGGAAGTCTGGGGAACCAGCGACATTTCAATCTCACCCCACCACTTACTGTCGGTGTGATCTTGGCTAAGGAACTTAACCACGGGGTCCCAGTTTCTCATCCATGACATGAAAATAACAGCAAGAGCACCAAGTTCAGAGGGCCGTTTTGAGAGTTGAAGGACTCCATCCAGATGAAGTGCATGGCCCAGGACTGGGCTCATAATAAGCACAGATTAAAGGTTGTGACAGCGACCTCCCTGGTGGCCTAGTGGTTAAGAGTCCGCCTGCCAATGCAAGCGACACAGGTTCAATCCCTGGTCCGGGAAGATTCCACCTGCTGCAGGACAACCAAGCACTTGCACCACAACTGCTGAGCCTGCGAGCCACACCTACTGAAGCCCTCGCAACCTAGAGCCCCTGCTCTGCAACAGGAGGAGCTGCCGCAATGAGAAGCCCACACACCACAGCTAGTGAGTAGCCCCCTGCTCGCTGTGGCTGGAAAAAGCCCGCTAGCCACAACAAAGACCAGCGCGGCCAAAGATGAACAAATAAATACATATTAAAAAAACAATAAAGGCGGTAACGCACAAATACTGTCAGGCTCACAGGTTTGTAGGAAGTACCCGTGGACACCAGCTCCCTTTCCTCCTCTTCCTGTGTTTATTTACGTCTGAAGACCCATGGGGGCTGAAGCTACAACAACCTCCTTTCTTGCCCCGTGGTAAGATGCTACCTATTTGCTGAGTACAAATTAGCAGAAGGGGATTCACCAAGCTGCGAAAAAGCTGCCCTGATGGTTATCCTTACCTTGGGCCCTGGGTGTACCTCTCTTTGCTGAAGTTTTGCCACATAAAGATGTCTTGGAAACATTCAGAGATAATGGGACTGCAGGAAGAGTACCAATTAAATTAACCTTTCCCCAATGGCATCAGGTAGACAAAACAAGCCCAGATAATTAAAGAGATGGCTTTTGTCTCTCTCTTAAGTTCCCATTTTGTACAAAGTAGCTTCCGACCGTCATCACACTGTGGATTTCCTCTCGGATGAATAGACACAAGTTCAATTAGTTGCCAGATATCGTCTTCTCCCAGGCCTGGCTGTTGTGCAAAGAGTAGGCTTGAGATTAGCCCAGAGGGTGAATGCTACACACAGCCCCTGCTCTGCATCAGGCCCTTAGCAGCTTGACACCTGGGTATGGTTCTCCATCTACTTTTTTTTTTTATTTTAAATCACAGGCTCTAACACAGTGATGGTGCAAAATGTTGGTCAGAGAATGACAAAGGGCTGGCTTCTTCCGTCACTAATTTGCAAGTGTCTTGTTCCAGTTTTTTTCCATTCTCTAGGAATCAAATTTTTTTTTTTTTCATTTACCAATGAGCAGACAACTCTGACTTTAAGGACCTGTCCAGAGTTGATAATCTCTAAATGTCTTCAGTAGTCTAGGCTTGCTATGAAACTTCCAATGACTCTCTGATCACCCCCCCACTGTCTTTCCAAATTGTTGAGCATGACTCTCCTAGAACTTGGCTGAGACGGCTGGTTTCCCCCATTACATTTTTCCTTCCTCTTTTGTTTAATTATAAAAATCGCCACGTTTTAGCTGGAGACACAGCCATCCAGAATACACTGATGTTCTCAACCTATCTTGTAGTTGTTCTCAACCTATCTTGTAGCCCATGGGGCTACGTTATGGCCAACAGGAAGTAAGAGGTATGACTCCCACCGAAAACCCTCAAAAGGAAGTGTCCACCACTCCCTACTGACCCTTTCCCACTGGCTGGAAGGTGGGTATAAGGACATGAGCTGGAATGGCTGTCTGTGATGATGTGAAGGAAGGTCCTTGTTGAGGATACTCTGCATTCTCTAAGCGGGAAGGAGCCTGGGGTCCCTGGGGATTCCAGATCCGTCTTGTTAGCTCTGGACCATCCATATTGATTGAGAAACCAGCCTCTGTCTTAGCTATTCAACCCACAAGTGTATTTTGATTCTCTGGCTTAAGAGTTGACCCTATGTTATTAATAATTTAGCCTGTAGAGGTGAGTCTTGCTTTACCCAGTAGTAAGATTCTGGAAAATGTATGAGTAAACGGAATTATTGTGTCTTCAATCACACTCTCCATGTGCCTGGAGAAGCTGTATGTTGGGCCAGTTAAGAGTAGGATTTTGGAGCCAGCACTGAGGTTTAACTCTATTGCTATCTGTGTGGCCTTGGACAAGCTACTTAGCATCCCTAGGCTTCCCTCTGTTTTGTTTTTTTGTTTTTCCATTTACAAAGTGAAGGTGATTGTATTCATCTCACAGGTTTCTTGTGAAGACTGATTGAGATGCTGATTATAAAGTCCTTAGCATGGGAATTCACACTGTAGAGAAGTACTTGGTAAATAATATTCTATGGAATTATCTGGGAAGTGAAAAAAAACAAATGTCCCAGAATCCACCAGCACAGATTCCGGTTCTACTAGTCTCGAGTGGGGTCTTGGTAAGTATGCATTTTAAAGCTTTTCCAGGGACTTCCCTGGCAGTCCAGTGTTGGACCCCTGCACTTCCACTGTGGGCATGGCACAGGTTTGATCCCTGGTCAGGGAAATAGGATTCAGCAAGCCACATGGCATGTCCAAAAAAGTGAAATAAAGCTTTCCAGTTCCTTGAATAGTTGGGAACCACTGAATTAAAGGAATCTAGGGGGAGAACTTTCTAGAAATCAGTTCCTGATTTGTGCTTGCTCCTTGGAAGGAAAGCTATGACAAACCTAGACAGCGTATTAAAAAGCAGAGACATCACTTTGCCAACAAAGGTCCATATAGTCAAAGCTATGGTTTTTCCAGAAGTCATGTATGGATGTGAGAGTTGGACCATAAAGAAGGTCCAGTGCCAAAGAATTGATGCTTTTAAATTGTGCTGGAGAAGACTCTTGAGAGTCCCTTGGACTACAAGGAGATCAAACCAGTCAATCCTAAAGGAAGTCAACCCTGAATATTCACTGGAAGGACTGATGCTGAAGCTGAAGCTCCAATACTTTGGCTACCTGATGTGAAGAGCTGACTCATTGGAACAGACTCTGATACTGAGAAAGATTGAGGGGAGGGAGAAAAGGGGATGACAGAGATAGTGAAGGGCAGGGAAGCCTGGCACACCGCACTCTGTGGGGATGCAAAGAGTCTGAGACGACTTAGCAACCGAACAACAACGAGGGAGAGGCCTTTCTATGTCAATTCCTGAGTCGCCCATCATGCGAATACAGCCACACCTCCAGGGTGAGTTGTCCTTGTGGCCCCTTTCTGTTTTGTTTTCTTCCCCATCATCTCTGGATACATGTGTGTTCCTGCCATCACTGTCCATAGCATAAGCTTCCAGAGGAATTCCTGAGTCTAAGGTGCAGTCTGGCCCTGATTCCAGTGATAACTAATATCTGTATAGCTTATGGGCTTTCTGGAGTACTTTCATATATATCATCCCACTAGATCTTGGCCACAGCCCTGTAAAGCATTTAAAACTGGTTTTTACCACCATCATCACTCTCACCTCTGTTTTAAAGATGAGAAAACTGAGGAGGCTCAGAGTGGTTAAATAATTTCTCCAATGGGAGCCCAGATTTGAACTAAGTTCTATCTGATTTCAAAGCGTGTGATTCATTCCTGATCCCCTCTGCTTCTCTAATATTACATTGTGATTACTGAATGAGTCATTTCTTCATTTATTCAATACACGTTTGTAGTCTCAAAGACCAAAGAGATGGATAATTGCAGGAGCTGATGAAACCCTGGGTAGACCAGCAGTTTCTCCCTATTTGCTCAAATCCAGCTGTGAGTTTGGTGAAAGTATCAAGGAGATCCGAAGCCACTAAAGCCCTCTGGAGAATCCACAGGGGGACACCGGACCATGCCAGAGTTGCCCAGGAATTCCATGTGAGGAAAGAAAGACTGCACAGATGGCCTTTTTATCCTTTTCTCCAAATTCACCCCTTATCGGATGAAGCCATTCTCTTTGGCCAGAGCAGCTTGAAAGCTGCTGTGAGGCCACTCTAACGTCTAACTTCCCCCAAGCCAACTGCAGATCAAAAACATCAAGGTGAAAAGCCCCTGTCATCCAGAAAGCCTGTATTCCATTTGCCAAAAAAAAAAAAAAAAAAAAATGTTTCTCTTACATATTATATAACTCCAGGGAGGCAGTTGCTTAGCAACCAAGCCCAGTTGGCTGGGCTGGGAGGAGTTATTAACTCTTCCTGCAGTCAATCAACATTGTTGAGTCTTCCTGGAAGGCCACCAGCTACCCCATTTTCATAACGGAAAGCTCATGACATTCATCTGTCCCTCCACCAGCACCCCTCCTGGCTTCCTTTTCACCAGAATTGCCTAAGTGACAGCAGGAAGCTCACCTAGCAAGACCAGCCTCAGGCTTTCCTCAGCCCATGGAGAGAATCTATCGAGAATCCATTTGGTCATTTGAGTTACATGAAATGAAACACCCAGCAAGCAATAGAAGTTAAATGCCCACATTGCCATATCAACATGCATAATTACATTTTCAGCAGGAATTTATAGAACACCTATGATGTGCCAGACCCAACGTTAGGTACTGGGGTTCAGCAGTAAAAAAGATAGTCAGTGCTCCAGCCTGATGAACCTACATTCTAGTTGGGCACATAGATGTTACCTATGAAAAGAGAGAAATAAACAGGCAAATTCTCTAGCTAAACTGTAAGTGACAAGCCTCATAGTTGTTCAGTGTATTTGAATTGACTAATAGAACAACATTTGGATACAGTATATAAGCATAACATGTGCAAAGCGAAAGTTCTTCATTTGTGTTGGATGGACTCTTTGCAACCTCGTGGACTATTCAGTCCATGGAATTTTCCAGGCCAGAATACTGAAGTGGGTAGCCTTTCCCTTCTCCAGGGGATCTTCCCAATCCAGGGATTGAACCCAGGTCTCCCACATTGCAGGCATAATCTTTACCAGCTGAGCCACAAGGGAAGCCCAAGAATACTGGAGTGGGTAGCCTATCCCTTCTCCAGCGGATCTTCTCGACCCAGGAATTGAACCCAGGTCTCTTGCATTGCAGACAGATTCTTTACCAACTGAGCTATCAGGGAAGCCCAATATGTGGGCTTTACACCATGATACACTTGACTGGTAATAAAGACTAAGTCCTATGTAGTATATGTAACTTTTGCCAAGTAAATAGAATCAAACATGAAAATTTTTTGAGTGTTTCAAAAAAGAATGGTTCCAAAAGGCTAAAGACATTGTATAGCTATCTTTGTATCATATTTATTAAAGGATTTTCTCTAATGTTAAAAAGAAAAACAAGCTAATTCTGTTTATCTCAACTGCTTTGAAGGAAATAAAATAAGGGGTTGTAACAGAGCCCAGTGCCTGTGTAGGAGGGGGTGTATCTATATCTACAGATATCTGTATGCCCCCACATAAATTTATCCATCAATAAGATGTGTCCGTATGCTGGAAACACTGGGTTGCTGCTGACAGATATCTTCCATTCAATGGCAGCATTGCAAGAGCCCTAGAGCTGATCTTATTCAATCTCCAAAATCCTTCCCATCCCTGTGAATGGTGCTCCCGGATCTAGCCAGTCACTCAGGCAGTAGCCTGGGGCGGGATGGTGGGGTGGTGGGGTCGTGGGGTGGTGGGGGAGCACCCTTGATTCTGTTTTCTCCCTTTCCCCCACATTTTATCCACCAACAAATCTATTGACTTTGATTTCAAAATATACCTTCAACCGGCCACTTCTCTCCATCTCCAGAGCTCCCATGCAAGTGCAAGCTGCCCCTCTGCCCCTGACTCTTAACACCTTCCCCACAGGTCTCCTCTGACAGTCCTCTCTCCACCCAGCAGCCACAGTGAGACTTCGACAGTGGAACTCAGACCCCATCACCTCCTCCTCTGCCGGTCACCTCTCCGTGCCTTGCCTCCCACCGTTCTCGGGCTGCCTGCGGGAGCCTAGCTGCTTCTCTTGACCCGACTCTGACCACTCCTGCCCTCACTTACCAGCCATGATGGCCTCGGTTCTGACTCAAGCAGGGCACGCTCATTCTTTACTCGGGGCCTTTGCACATGCTGATGCCTTTGCTCCAGAGCTGACAAACCCTTACTGCTCCAACAGATCGAGTTCTAAGGTTGCCTCCTCAGGGAGGCCCCCCCAACCACCTGATCCCAGCACCCTGGCTGATGCATTTGCAGCAGTCCTGTTTGCAACTGTGTTGTAAGCAGCCTTTGGCAGGAAACAGCTCTCTCCAGGGAGCTCCTTTCATTGTCTCACTAACCTTAGACAAGTCACCCTCCTACTCTGCCCATCTCAGGCCCTAGCACACCTTTCAAATCTATTGACCGCACAACACCTTGCCTAATCAGTTGGTTCTTTTCATAGATCAAAGAAGTAGAAACAAAGAATAAGTAATGAACAGATGATCAGATCTATCCCCTTGCTTCCTTATCAGTAATCTCATGAACAAACTGTAAACAAACTCCAACATTCACTGCAGCACTGTTTACGATAGCCAGGACATGGCAGTAACCTAAATGTCCATCAGCAGATGAATGGATAGAGAAGATATAGTACATATACACACTGGAATATGGAATATTACTCACCTATAAAAAGGGATGAAACTGGGTCATTTGTAGAGATGTGGATGGACCAAGAGTCTGTCATACAGTGAAATAAGTCAGAAAAAGTAAGACAAATATCATTTATTAACGCATATATGCAGAATCCAGGAAAAAAATGGTACAGATGAACCTATTTTCAGGGCAGGAATAGAGACAAAGATGTAGAGATTGGAAGTGTGAACTTGAGCTGGGGAAGCTGGGGTGAGATGAACTGGAAGATTAGGATTGATATGTATACACCATCATGTGTGAACTAGAAAGCTAGCAGGAAGCTGGTGTAGAGCACGGGGAGCTCAGCTCGGTGCTCCGTGATGACCTAGGGGGCGGGATGGGGGTGCGGGGTGGGAAGGAAGCCCAAGAGGGAGGGGATACGTGTACACATGTGCCTGATTCACATCGCTGTACAGCAGAAACGAACACAACACCATGAAGTAGCTATACACCCTGCCCCCCCCAAAAAAGATAGCATCTAAGGGAAAATCACAAAAAGTCAACAAACCTGCGAACAGTGGCGAATGGTGATGCCTCCGACCCCCATCTCCATGATAGCCATCCAAGCCATCCAGACTCCAGTTAGCCATCTCCATGACTAACCGAGATTACTTCCCCTTTTCTCTTAAAAAACTCACATGGCTGAGCAGACTCTTTGGAGGTAGGTTTTGGGGGACACTGAGTTCACCATCTCCCCAGATGGCTGGCATTCTGATTAAAAGCAATTTTCCTTTCTACCCACACGTCTGTCTTCTCTCTCTCTCTCTCTCTAGTATTAATTTTTGAGTGGTGAACAGTTGGACCTGATTCAGTGACAGTGTGTTTCTGTACGGATAAGTATATATGTTTAACTTGCTTGTTGTTTTTCTCCTCTTATAGACTGAGCTACATGAGGGCAGAGACCACATCTATTTGTCTGCAATTATATCTCCAGCATCTGTCCTGGAGCCATGGCATATAGAGACACTGTTTAGATATTTCTATTTTCCAAATGAATGAATACACATAATAAAATAGCTAGAATTTACTGAGAGTGTACTACTTCCCAAGAACAGTGCCAAACACTTAACACTTAACATAGTTAAATTAAATCTCATTTAATTTTCATGATAACCCAAAGAGGTAGGTGTTACAATCCCCATTTTACTCATTTATCATTTTTTAAATTAATTTTTCACATTAAAAACACTTTTAAAGTCTTTACTGAATTTGTGACAACATTGCTTCTGGTTTTTTCACTGATGTTTTTTTTTTTGGCCACAAGGCATGTGGAATCTTAGCTCCCTGACCAGGCATCAAACCTACACCCCCTGCATTGGAAGGCAGCGTCTCACCCACTGGACCACCAGGGGAGTCCCTACTCTCCTCATTTTAGAAATGAGTCAACTAGGGTTCAGAGACAGGAGCCAATAAGACCAACGTCACACAGCCAGGCAGTAGCTAGGATGAAAACAGAACAAAGCTGTTTTGACTCCCAAAGCTGGGTTTTTCAATCAATGTAGAATTTTTAGTATGTGGAGAAGTTTTATGACACTTTTTTTAAAACCACACCCCCCTGCTTTACTGTATGAGGAATATTTCACCCAAAGGCAGCAGGCTTATCAAAGGCAGCTTGAGAGTCTGAGATGGCATTGCAGGTGGGCTCGGTCAGGCCAGTCTTGCAAAGTCAGGCAGAGTCCAGTTATCTGGACAACCAGAGCAGAGCAGACAAAGGACGAACCAAAATAACTCCCCACGTGGAGTCATTCCCAACTGTGCCTGGGAGGTTTGCAGGACATCTGAGATGCTCTGTAGCACAGGGCATCTCCCCACTGCTTTATGTCCAGCACAGATCTGGATTATTAAAAAGAATGTGTCAGTGGAAGCAGCTGGAGCTCAATGGTTCTGGAGGTGGAGGGAATTTGGTTAGGATTAAAATAAGATGATGCAAATGGCTACCCCTTGTTGGGTGTTCGGAGCCCTCAGTCAGGATCCTTACATGCTGCTGGATCCACTTGAAGTCCTTCCAGGTGGGCACTCTTCTCATCCCAATTTTACAGATTAGAAGAGGAGAGATACACTGGTCCACTTCAAGTTGTATGGCCTGTAAGTAGTGGATCTGGAGTTCCACCTGAGGTAGGTGAAGATCCAGAGTTCTCTTTCCTGTGCCATCAGGAATACCCCATTCTGTGGTCTCCCAACCCATCTCTAAGGACCTACTGCATTGCCCAATGATTGATTCATATACAGATTCCTATGATATCATGAGATGGCCAGGAGGAAACTGTTATTGTGGGTCACAGACAGTTGATATGCCATTCAAGCTTGCCAACTAGTGAGTGTAAGGTCAGGCTTTCTGAATTCCGGGGTGGGATTAGATAGCCACATACACATTTAATTCACACCATCTTTGCTTAGGGTGTACTCAGTTCAGTTCAGTTGCTCAGTCGTGTCTGATTCCTTGTGACCCCATGGACTGCAGCATGCCAGGTTTCCCTGTCTATCACAAACTCCCAGAGTTTACTCAAACTCATGTCCATTGAGTCGGTGATGCCATCCAACCATCTCATCCTCTGTCGTCCCCTTCTCCTCCTGCCTTCAATCTTTCCCAGCATCAGGGTTTTTTCAAATGAGTCGATTCTTTGCATCAGGTGGCCAAAGTATTGAAGTTTCAGCTTCAGCATCAGTCCTTCCAATGAATATTCAGGACTGATTTCCTTTAGGATGGACTGGTTTGGATCTCCTTGCAGCCCAAGGGACTCTCAGGAGTCTTCTCCAACACCACAGTTCAAAAGCATCAATTCTTCAGTGCTCAGCTATCTTTATAGTCCAACTCTCACATCCATACATGACCACTGGAAAAACCATATCTTTGACTAGACGGACCTCTGTTAATAAAGTCTCTGCTTTTTAATATCCTGTCTAGGTTGGTCTAGGTGTACTAGTTATAGCAAATATCTGCAGGATAATCATCTTCAACATCATCATCTTCTTCTAAAGGCCAGGATGATCAACAGAATGAGCTAGCCTGTACAATAGCACTCTACCCTCAAAAACCACTTGCTTTCCCCATCTGTGAGATAGGTATTTCGGGAGTAGGCTCTGGTTGCATCTAAGGTTGTTTTTAGTCCCAAAGCTGTCACCTCCAATCTTTGAGTTTGCTCTTCTCTGAGCCTGAAATGCCCTTCTCTTTTCCATCTTTGGGATAAGATCTCTTTATTCATCCTCTGGGATCCAGCTCAGGGATCACCTCCTCCAGGAAGCCTTCCTTAGAACCCTAGTCTGGGTCAGGTGCATCCTTGGAGTTCTGTGGCTGATTTCTCTACCCCAGGACACATTGCTGTTTGTCAAAATTGTCTGCTTATCCATTCAGCCTCCCCATTGGCCTCTGACTCTTTTGGAAGCAAGGATTCTGTCCTAGACAGCTTCTTTCCTTCAACAACCAGCATGGTTCCTGGCATTCAAGAAACACCCAGCATGGATTCTCTGTATATGCAGCACCATGATCTCCGATGTGGTTATTATTCCTGGGAGAACTGAACCCAAGCAGCCACAGGGAGCAAAATTGAGTGCTATGACAAGTCTAAACATCACAGAGACTCAAGAAGCATATAGAAATATAAAGATAAAATGGCTTTTCAAAGTTGAAAAGAAGGAAAGAAAATTCACATTGGCTGTGAGTTCACGTAGGCTTTATTGGTGTGCTGGGGTAGGGATGGGATAACTAATTTTCTCCACACATCTCCCCAGTGTTCAAAAATGTCCAATAAGGGGGGAAATCAAATTGGAAAAATAGTATCTTTGTAAAATTCACACTATTTTAGGACAATGTAACGCAATAAGACTGAAGAAGAGCATCAAGCCAGGGTCAGCTCTTGGCCTAGACGTACACTTGCTCTGTGATCTTGCATGAGTTACCTTCCCTCTCTGAGTCCTGTATGCTGAAACTTTAAAAAAGGGAGATGTACTAGGGTATTCACCAAGTGTTCTGATGCATATATATTCCTCAGGCACGGAACCATGTTTTTCTCACATGGATTTTCAGGTGACATATTAAGGGTTTTTTTTTTCCTTTCCCTTGGGGAATTTTTCTCATTTTTCTATGTTCAAAGACACACAAATGGCTCACAATTCCCTGCTGTTGTAAGAGCAATTTGCCTTCATTACCCTAAAGCTTTCAGCATTTCTTGAAACCACTTTTTATATGGAAAAAAAAAATTGTTCGTGATGTGATCACAGGAGATAAATCTGCTATTTCTTGTTTCAAAAAGTAATCAAAATGCTTCCTACTAGAGCAGGTACTCATTACAATTTCTGACGAGGGCTGAAAACTGCTTTTATCATCTTCTTTCATCTGCCCAGAATTATTGTTTCTGTTTAGGACAGGAAAGCCTATAGGGGTGGAGGGTGGACGTGCTCTTCGGCATGATGTTTATGCTTCATGTTGTGTTTCTTTCACATATCACAATACCTTGGGTCAACCAGATAGCTCATTTGTATGACCTCCTTCCTTTCATAGTTCAGTTCAGTTCAGTTCAGTTCAGTCGCTCAGTCGTGTCCGACTCTTTGCGACCCCATGAATCGCAACTCGCCAGGCCTCCCTGTCCATCACCAACTCCCGGAGTTCACTCAAACTCACGTCCCTCGAGTCGGTGATGCCGTCCAGCCATCTCATCCTCTGTCGTCCCCTTCTCCTCCTGCCCCCAATCCCTCCCAGCATCACAGTCTTTTCCATTGAGTCAACTCTTCATATGATGTGGCCAAAGTACTGGAGTTTCAGCTTTAGCATCTTTCCTTCCAAAGAACACCCAGGACTGATCTCCTTTAGAATGGACTGGTTGGATCTCCTTGCAGTCCAAGGGACTCTCAAGAGTCTTCTCCAACACCACAGTTCAAAAGCATCAATTCTTTGGCACTCAGCTTTCTTCACAGTCCAACTCTCACATCCATACATGACCACTGGAAAAACCATAGCCTCGACTAGACGGACCTTTTTGGCAAAGTAATGTCTCTGCTTTTGAATATGCTATCTAGGTTGGTCACAACTTTCCTTCCAAGGAGTAGGCGTCTTTTAATTTCATGGCTGCAATCACCTCATTCAACTAGGAATCCAAAAAAAAAAAAAAAAAAAAAAAATAGAGGGAGGGATAAGAGAGAACTTGGGAAATGGACCTATTTTACTCACTAAGGCCTGAGGCCTACAAGCTTTTTAAGAGACCATGAAAATGTCTGGGAGCTAAAAACAATATATTGGCTCCAAAATAATAAAACTTCACAAGCAAAATTAATAAAGGCTCAACTTAAATGGCTCCATAACATACCATTATGTCAGCCTTAGTATTTTTGAAATTTAGTGTTCATAAAGTTTTATTATATTTGAAAAGAGCTGATGGGTTAAAGTCTCATTTCACAAGGATTCTGAGTTATGCTTGATGATTTTTTCAAGAAATTACAGATAAACGTAAATTGAGAGAGTTACTGTGGTAACAAAATAATTCCAAAAGCATAACTTTAATATTTCCTGTAAAATGTTACAATAAAAATGTATTTAATTTCTATGATACAATGTGAGTTTGGGGCGCCAAAGGAAGAATGTTTAGGGCAAATCAAGGTCCTAAAATGGCCTTGCATAGGATGTGCTGATGAACAGGTTGATAGATGAACGGAGGAATGGATGGACAGATGGATGCTTGGGTGGAGAGAGAGATGAGTGGATGGATTCATCAACAGGTGAATGGATGAAAAGATGGTTGGATGGATGAACAGATGTATTTAAGGGCATCACTCCAGCCCCAGTGACTGGTCCAAAGACGAAGACATAAATCAAGTCTGACTCTATAGTACATATATTAGCCTACTTAATCCTTCTTACCACCTTCTGAAAATAGATCCGCTGCTGCTGCTGCTGCTAAGTCGCTTCAGTCGTGTCTGACTCTGTGCGACCCCATAGACGGCAGCCCACTAGGCTCCTCTATCCCTGGGATTCTCCAGGCAAGAACACTGGAGTGGGTTGCCATTTCCTTCTCCAATGCATGCAAGTGAAAAGTGAAAGTGAAGTCGTTCAGTCGCGCCTGACTCTTAGCGACCCCGTGGACTGCAGCCTACCAGGCTCCTCCGTCCATGGGATTTTCCAGGCAAGAGTACTGGAGTGGGTTGCCATTGCCTTCTCCGAGGTCCACTAATAAATCTCTTTTAAAGATGAGGAAACTGAGGCATAGAGATGATCAATAACTTGCCTGAGATTGTAGAGCTGATAAATGATAGAGATGCAACTTGAACCCAGGGGCCTAATTTTAAGCTAGCATGCCTAATCATACAATATCTGGCCTTTTAGTATTTGGTACATAATATGTCCTCCAGAAATAACCAGTTGATGGGTTTTATCATAGATGCTGAAAAATATATGTTTCCTCGCATTAAGTGCTTAGTTTACAATTTTAAAGTGACTGAACCCCTAGGCGAATTTGACTGAATGACCTCATGTATTTTTCTACATACGACATTTTCATTTTTCTGGAACTTGACTTCCTGGTAGCCTTCAGTAAGTGGAAACTGCTAAGAACTAAGAATGAGTGAAAAATGAAAGCTTGCAGTAAAAAAATGCTGCAAAGGGTGGGCTCTAAGGCTAGCAGATACTTTCGTTGGAAGAATCCCTCACTCTGATTCTGCACACTACTTTCACATGAATGTTACCTGTCTTCATAGCTCAAGGTAATTTGGCCATCTGGGAAGAAATCAGTGTAACACTGTGGAAGGAGTCGTTGACTCGTGAATCAGACTGATTAAAGGGTTGGTATCAAGTGTCCAGCACATAGTAGGTCCTTGATAAATCATACCCATTATGATTGACCAGTGATAAGGTTTTCATCCCTTCTCTAAGTTTCCTCACTTATAAACTATGGATTATAAGAAAAGTCCTCCTGGGGTATTTCCCAAGTTTGTTGGATAGAGTAGTAAGATAACAGAAATAAAAATGACTTTTAAGTGGCCAAATGCTGCTTAAGTGTAAGGCAGTATTACCGTTATTACTTCTAGAGCAGTAGGAATTATACTATTGTTAATACTTTCTACAGTGAATCATTATGACTACCACTATCCTTATTACTGCTGCTACTATAGAAGAATGTGATATTAGTCCTTAGGTTCCTGTAATATTTCATGATAATCTTCTGGGTTAAGAGTCGCCACCCTCGGAATGAACACCCAGAGTTACGGGCTCTCTACTGAACCTGAACCAATAGCCCCTCCTTGGTACCTGAGATGAATTTAACAAGGGTCCCTTGGCACAAGGAGATATAGACATAAACTAAGTATAGTGAGGTGAGAGGACCTATCATAGCAGCTTCCAAGCACATGGTAATTGCACAATAGATTCTCTATCATGAATAAGTATGAGAGGTAGCTTAAAGATGGCTGCCAAGACTGCCATCGAGAGTCTAATTCCTCTCCTCTTGAATCTGAGCTGGCTGTGTGACTCGTTTTGACCAACAGAGAGCAATGTCCAACTTCTAAAGCTGGCCCTTGTGAGATCCTAAGCTTTTGCCTCTGTTCCTGCAACACTCCCTCTTAGAACCTAGCTGTCATGCTGGGAGAAGCCCAAGTCACATGAAGAAGCCACGTGAGGGAAAGACAGATGCTCTGGTGATAAGAAGCTCAAGGTGTCCAACATGTGGCTGAGCCCCTTAGATCTTCCAGACCATGTCAAGCTGCCTGATGTCCGTGGCTCCATCCAACACTATACGGACCAGAAGAATCTCCAAGCTGAGTCCTGTCAAACCACTGAATCCCTGGAGATAATAGATGGTCGCTATTTTAAGCCACTAAGGTTTAAGGGCGGTTCGTTATGCAGCAATAGCTAACTGAAACAAAGTGGGTGTTGGTGTTCCAGTGAGATGTTCCTAACCCAGTTTCAAGAGGCTCGGATGGCTCCCCGAAAGAGACAGCATGTGGAAGGCATATGGGGTTTGTGGATGATGCAGGCATGAAAGGGTTCCAGCGTTCACACATGAGTCAACCCTCTTCTTTAAATGATGCTTTTGAGTCCAAGGCAGATAAGTGACAAGAACCAGAATTTTAAAATCTTTTCTCACCCGAATAATTGTTTCTCCTCTTCAGGGATCAGCCCCACTCCCCTGGCTCTAAATCAAAATGACAGAGTCTCCAAATTGGTTCAGGTGCTCATGCATTTATAAAAATGTCTTTTGCTGGAAAAGTCTTGGTATGTCTAATTTCTGCCCCAAGCACATTTTTATAGTTAAGCTATATTATAAATGTCGTTTAATTTACCCTGCAATGTCAGGCCGCCATTAAACCAAGAGCCAGTGATAATATGTATAAGCTCTTTTTTGGACAGTCTGATCAGGGCTTGGGAGGAGGTGATAGGGGGCATTTAATCATCATTTGTCCAAATTTGTATTCTTCTCCTCACCTCTCTGCTGCCTTTTCTGTATTCTATCTGCTGCAGGAAGGACAAAGAAAGCCTTTCAAAGCACCCGGCCAGGTTTGAGGGGGCAAGTCTGTGCATTGGTTGGAGGTTTGAAACACAGCTGAAGGGTCAAGGGCTGAGAATCCTGTGGACTTCTGAGCAGGCTCAGAGCATCGGTCTCCCTTCCATGGCGCTTGGAGAGACTGTGCTGGGAGGGGTGGGTTGCGCTGGATGGAACTCAAATGGTTCCAGACCTTACAAAGGAGGCAGGAAACAGGTGAGCCTGTCTCATGGTGGGGAGAGAGGAGTGGGATGAATCGCCCCCACTCCAGCCCTGTCTATAAGGGCTTCCTAAAGAATCCTTCACTTTGTTAACAGCTTTGGAAACCAGATCAGGCCACCCCCAGCTCACAGTAGCTTCCAAGCATGGCAGAATAAATCTCCAACACCTCTTGGCCGCCCTCCCTGCCATGTGGGTTCCGACCCCACCACCTCCTAACGCCCTGTGCCCACTTTCTTCTCTTGTTCTCAATACTCTGGCCACTAAGGCTTTTGCTTGCTCTCTGAATGCCTCCAAACTCTGGCAACTTACCCTGGCCAAGCTCAGAGCTGGATCCTAACATATCACTGGATCAGCCTGGGCTCCGCAAGAGCACAAGTGGGCGAGAGGGCTGACGGCAGAAATAATTCATGCCAGGGAGGTCGGCCTGGTGCACGGCAAACCTGTCTGGCGCACAGGAAGCTGGGTGTGATTGATCCCCTGCTCCACGGGGCACATTTATTTGGCTCATTAAAGGAGTTAACTAGATTTCCAGGATGAGAGGAGCTGGGAGACCAGGACTGCCCCTGGGGAGGGAAC
Organism: Bubalus kerabau; assembly: GCF_029407905.1. Taxonomy (NCBI): domain Eukaryota; kingdom Metazoa; phylum Chordata; class Mammalia; order Artiodactyla; family Bovidae; genus Bubalus; species Bubalus kerabau. The sequence continues at coordinate 70,022,714 of NC_073639.1, read as the reverse complement.
ACAGAGTAGGTTCCCACCTCTACTCGTGCATCAGAGAGACGCAGTGGATTCATTTAAAAGTCCTTCAGACACAAATAGAAATCCCAGCTCGGGGTCTTTGTAGAGCTGTATGACCTTGAGCAAGTCCCTGACCCCCTCCAAGCCTCACTGGCAACTGCTGTAAAGTGGGCATAATAGTCTATAACATACACGGGTCTACGATGGGGCTTTAAATGAGATAAGGCGAGTAGAGCTCATAGCGTGTGCCTGGCAGGTAAGTGGTCAGCATAATTATCATGAACAAAGGCATCATTAAAGGTCATGGTTTGGGGTCAAATAACCTGAGCACACTTTACTGGTGCATCAGAAATCTGTAGATATAGTGGGATAGCGCTTCCAAGGGACTAAGCAGCAGTGTAGGCCAAGTATTTGTCTTTAAAAGCTCCCCATGGGATTTTAACTCCCGTTTAAGTCCATTTTGGAAACTACTGATTGAGTCCACTAGATTTAGAGATGCAGAAACTGAGGTCCAGAGAGGGAGAGCGATGGGCCCGAGGTCACACAGCACATCTCCACACACACATGCTCAGCTCCAGAGTGCAGCTCTCCGACTCCTGGCTGGCTGGGCTTTCTGCTAGTCCATGCCAAGAAGTTATTTAGGGTTAGGGTACCTGGTTGTGTGTAAGCCCCCAAGGGCAGTGTGAGGGATCCGCTCTTGGCTTATACTCTTTAGAGGTTAGACATGCTTTCAGAGTCCTCAGCTCCTATTTTAAGTATACAGGGCCCGGGAGAACATCTAAAGTTCTTTGGAAACTCTTTATCTTGTTTATCATCACACACTGACAAGGTGAATCTTTTCTCCCCCATGGCTGGGCCGGGCCATCCCTCTCACCCCCTTGTGCAAATAATGAGTGATGGTTGCAGAGGAGGCAGCCCACCCAGCCCACGGGCCGTTCACGGATGCTTGATGGAGCAATGAATGAATGAATGAATGTGCCGAATCAGGGAATAAATGCATGATCACCGAGAGTAAGTTCCTTGAGGGCTGGTACTGTTGGTTTTTGTTCCAGGGCCTGGAGCGGAGCCTGCCCAGTAGACACTCATTAAATATTTGCTGTCGTGGTTGAATCAAGTGAATTTCCAGCACCTCAGTGGGAAAGACAGATGCCTAAACAAAAACCAAGAATAGTACAGGCTTATTCCTTCAGCAGGGGTGCCAGCCTGAGGCCTTGGCACTGGCAGAGAGAGAGGCAGCAGAGAGGAAGCATCAGAGAAAGGACCCCAGAAGTGGGTACAGGGTATCGAGAGTGGGGAGGGAGCCAGCGAAAGACAGTCTATCTCGGATTAATTCTGGGCTTTGTTCCAATTACAGCAAAGGGACCCAAGAAGTAGAAAAGCAAGTCGCACACCAATATGGGAAGCATGGTGCCCTGCTGTAAGAATTTAAATCGTATACGCTGGGACTTCCCTGGTGGTCCAGGGGTTAGATTCTGTGCTTCCACTGCAGGCGGTGGGGGTTTGATCCCTGGTTGGGGAACTAAGATCCTGCATGGTACACAGCGTAGCAAAAATAAAAACAAAAACAGTGGATATGCTTAAATTGAAACCAATGGGCCAGTTGTCTACCAAAATGTCAGTGTCAGGAAAAACCAAGGCCGAGGAACCATTTCTTACATGAAAAATAGGGCTCATTTTCAATATCACTAGCTTCTCGAAGTTGTTTGTGGCTATCTAATACGATAATGGGTACTCTCTGCCACATGTGCACAAGTAAATGACTATGTTTATTACTACTTAAAATAAAACTAGTCCAGGACCTGAAAGGGGTAATTTGTTTGCAGCCAAACCTCATTAGCTGATTGTCCAAGTTTATGTTTTATGGAAATAGTGGGTATCCAATTTACGTGTATACACACTGTCAGGTACGTCTATGTGATTCTCTGCAATTCAGGATGTATTTTTCCACATGCAAAAGAGAATGTGGTGCCCACAGAGTTGCTGTAAGTGAAATCAGTGATGTTGCTCTCAGTACATCCTGATGGAGGTCTCTCGTCTGTATCTATGAAGTCCGGGATGGTTCCTGAAAGTTCTCTTCGAGTGGCACACTTTTGTGTTTCATGAAAGAGCACCCACTAATTTTTGTGTTTTGTTTTGTTTTTTTTCTAGAAATAAGGGTAGGTGATACCAGGGCATTTTGCTTTGTGCAGATACTAGCCAGGAATGACAGGCAGCGGCCCTGGGAATTCACGACTCCCAGGCCTGGTTCCTTGGGGAGAACCTCCGGCTCGCCTGGAAATCATCAGGTCAGCACAAGAGAGGATGGAGGAGAGAAGAAAAAACTTGTATTTTTCTGAGTTACACCTGAGTTTGAAGAATGGTCAGCTGTTAAACTCTTTGAAGGCAAGATTATGTTTTATTCATCTACCTCTAGTCTGTGCCAAGTACCTGGTACAGAGCAGGAGGTCTTGCAGGATGAGAAAGTAGGTCTTGAATGAATGAATGAATCCTAATCCACCACTGTTTAGCCAACTGAGCCTGACAGCTTCCTTATCTATAATCTAATGGCTGCAATATGAAGTTCTGCTAATAATTAAGCAAAATCATACAAACGAAGCCACAGCAGGGATTCCCTGTTGGGGCATTAGAGGAGCTTGTTTCCTTCTCAGCCTTTCCAGAGATCTACTTTAGAAATAGGGAAGGGGCATAGTGGAGAGACAGACAGAAAAGACCCAGATTGTGCCCTCTGTAAGCCCCTGATGGCAAGAGGGTCCATGCAGGACCAGGCCATGCCCACCTGGTTCCTCATCTGGGGTTCTGTGGCTGATCTCAAGTGAACCTTGCTCATAAAACACTAGCCAGGGAATGATGCTTCACCCACCTGGATCCCTGCATTCTTCATAGAACCTCAATTTTATGAAATAAGATGATAAAATATCTTACATCGGGGAGTAGCATTTAGATTCGGCTATTGTAAAGTCAATATACCTCTGTGAATGAATTCCCTTAAAACGTTCTATCTGTGGGGTTCAGGCAATTGTGAATTCTGTTCCTGCTGGTAGTTATATACAAGTCCCTCTTCCTCTGTTGAGACTCTTGGGAAAGGTCATTCATTCATTTATTCATAGCCATATCTAAATCAAGTGCATAATTTGCATCAGGCACCATGCTACATCTTGAGGGACAATTCTTTATTTCAAGTAGATGAAAAGCTTTTTCCCATAAAGCACAAACAACCTCCCGTGGTTTATGCACCCAGAAGTGATGAAACTGGGTTTCAGACTCTAGTCTCTCTGACCCTAAACTCTGAGCTCTTGGCCACTGCCCTACACCCACAAGCACCAGCTGATGGCCCGATGCGCCATGCTCAGATGTCGTTGACACAGACTTGAGGAGTTCTTAGTCTGGGAGGCAGACAACCATGCCTTAGCAGGCATGCTGATACTAAGCATTTCCTGCACACTAATTAAGAAGAATTCCACTTCAGCAGTCATTCAACCAACAACTTTGCGTTTATTGAACTTCTGTTTACTGGAGATGGACTGTTGAGCGGTGGGGATTGAGAAAGAAATATGATCTATTCCCTGCCTTGGAGGACCTCATTGTCCAGGAGAGGAGAAAGGCTTCCCAATGTTTGCATCTGTGGGGAAGCGACTGATGATGGCCCATCTATGTATCCCACAACCAGACACCTGCTGTGTCCTGACACAAGTCTAGGTCCTGAGCTCGGAATCACTCCCTGTGGGTACACACTATAGTGCATCCTTTTGATTTTTCTGTGATATCAACTGTAGGTCTAATGCAGGAGATGTAAGCGATGCTGGTTTGATCCCTGAATCAGGAAGATCCCCCGGAGGAGGGCATGGCAACCCACTCCAGTATTCTTGCCTGGAGAATCCCATGGACAGAGGAGCCTGGTGGGCTAGAGTCCATGGGGTCACAAAGAGTGAGACACGGCTGAAGCCACTCAGCACACCTGCAATGTAGGTCTAGACACATGTTTAATTAATAAGGATGATATATGTTACATATATTATACATGTTCCTACATTACTGAGCTCCTACCATGGGAGCCAACCATTATTCTACAAGTTTTTCAGAATTAACTCTTGGCTCCTCACTACAATCCTATGATATGTGTCCTCCCGCCATGCTCACTTCACAGTTGAGGAAACTGAGACCTAGAGAAGTTAAATTACTTTCCTGAACTTACAAAACTGGCTGAACGGGAGAGGCCTGAGGCTTTTTTGAAAAAACAACCACAACAAAAAGTTATTTCTAACTCCAACGCAAGTGAAAGTATGCAAATTAGCTCCAGCACATCATCTTTTATTTATGCCATAAATTAGGCAAATTTCCCTTCCAAAGCCCTGGAAAATGAGGCCTGATTCCACATATTTTGCATTCATTTCCAAGGTGGCTGGCCCCCAATTAGCTTTACAACTTGGTAAACCTGCTTTAAAGTGGGGCACGGAGGTGCAGGCCTGATCAGCGGTCCAGGGAATGAGGAGTAGGAGGCGCACTGGTCCTCTCCCTGGGTAAATCGCTTTATCGTTTGGGGGTGCACGTCCACGTCCAGGGCTGCCACGTACAGTTGCATAGGTCGTGCACCACTCAGCTTCAGGGGAGGTTTCACATACACTGCAGTGTGAATAGCTCCTCCTGCAGTTGTGCAGGTAAGTGGTCCTCTGCATCGCCTTCTCACAATCCACCCTGTGGAGGAGGCAGAGGAAGCACCATGTTCGCGTTTGGCAGATGGAAATCGAAGCTTAAGTTGATGAGAGCACTTCCTCCAGCATCCCATAATGACACAAAAATGGCAGAGCTGGGGTCCACATCCAGGCCTAACACAGGGCTGAGCTCACCAGCCTCAGAAAGTTCACCCTGAAAACAGTTCTTTTAGACTCTTCCTCCCCATTTCCGTAATGTTAAAGCTTTGGAGAGAACCAACGTTCTACAACAGCTGTGTTACTGAAACCACGCTTAGAACCACATGTGCACAAAAGCACATCCTGTTTCCCCACTGGCCTCCGACACTGCTGTGCTTCTGAAGGCCCGGTTGTCCTTCCGGAGATGGCCTTTCACGGGAACGGGCAGGGCTCCTGGGACCCGATCTTGAAGCTTCTCTTCACTTGCTACCTTAGTCTGATTTCCAAAGAGAATGAGGGTCATGTTAAATACCTGAAAGTGAAAGTGTTGGTCACTCAGTCGTGAGCACTCCTTGCAACCCCGTGGTCTGTAGCCCACCAGGCTCCTCTGCCCATGGGGTGCTCCAGGCGAGAATACTAGAGTGGGTTGCCATTTCCCTCTCCAGGGGATCTTCCTGATCCAGGGATCAAACCCGAGTCTCCTGCATTGCAGGTGGATTCTTTACCCTCTGAGCTACCGATATACCCGTTTATGAGAATCCACCTCATTGACTTCTTCCTTAGATCATTCTTTCCTAAGTTTACCCAACTGTGAAGATTGTGCATTTCCTACAAATGCTCTTCCTTGAGCCCCCTAAATCTGAGCCATTCATGGCCAAAGAATGCCTTTCTTTCTCTCTTTCTTCGTTTTTCCTTCCTTCCTCCCCTCCTATCTTCCTCTCACTCCTCTGCTCACCAGAACATCTGAGAATAGAGAGAGAACCCCTGGCCCCCAGGGCCTCACTGTCCAGTGAGGGGGCGCAGACAAACCACAGACGCTCAGGACACACGGATTCTCTCGAGCTCTCTGGAATGTGTTTGTCACTGAGGCCTCCGCTTGATGAATATGGATGTGCGGCAAACGAGTTCCAGAGCCACATCTTCGCAATTAGAAGGGCTGAAGAAGCAGCACTCAAGGCCAGCGAAGCACGTGTGTGAAATGTCATTAGCGGCGATTACTCAACCCCAAGTGAAGACCTGAATGGCTCAGGGTTATGCCTCATGCAAGCTTATCACCCCAGCACGCACGACTGGATCAAACACAAACAGCCAAACCTACTGCCTGAGCAGGACAAGCCACGTTCCTCTTAAGAACCTGAACCGGGAAACACGAAGAAGCTGGGGGCTAGCGGTATGTCTACACTGCCAGGACCCAGTATTGTCCACCAGAGCTTTCAGTCAAGATGGAAACATTCTCTCTCCGTGCCATCCAATAAGGGCAGCTGCTGGCCACACATGGCTACTGAGTGCCTGAGATATGGCTACCAGGACTGAGACAGTCACATTCTAATTTGATTTATTTTAATGAATTCAAATCTAAAATTAGATAGCCACACATGACTAATGGCCTCCACAGGAGGCAATGCATCTGTAGCGTTTGAGCTGGAAGAAAGGTGGGCATGAGCTGCTGTATCCGCCCACCACAATCTCACCTGCAGCCCCAGGGATGATCCCTGGGGTCCTACTCACCCAAAGCCAGCCCTGACCACATCGGCTATGCCTCCTGTGACCCTTCCCTGGCTCTCTCCACCCCAGGCCTCACCCCTGCTGGGTTGCTCCATCAGCCAGCCTCTACAACCCGTGGTGAGAGACAGAAAGCTCAGAGTTGCAGCTGGCCTGGGACCTGCATCTCTGAGCCTCCGTGGCTAGCTCTTGCTTGCCTGACTCCAGCCGTCTGCTTGGATGGGTCCACTGTGAAGCCACGATGGTCTGCGTGTCAGTGGAGGTGATGAGGGAACTGGACAGCGTGTGAGCAGAAGGGGACACAGGCAGTGGAGGGGCAATAGATGTACAGAGAGTGGCAGATGCCGTGAAAGAGAAACGGACAGAGGAGCCAGGCCCTGGAGCATCCCTGGTCCATTATCTGAAGTGTCTTTTGAGTAAGTCTTCTTGTTCTCAAGCTATCCTGAACAAGTCTTTGATCTTTACAGCCCAAAGAAATTGTGGTTCCTCTCCTGGAAGCCAGCCTGGATCTGGGAATTTGAGAATCAGCTCAGAGCAACAACGGCAACAAAGCATCACCGTCATTTCAGAGCGATGCGGTTTGTCTGAGACCACGCAGGTGGGAAGGGATACCTGACTCCAGAGCCTGTGCTCTCTATTTCACTTCACTGCCTTGCCCAGTGGGGCTCTTGATCTTTGGCCAGTGCCTCGTTTCAGCTGAACTCACCGATTTATGAGCTAAGCTTTGGCACGTGCCTACCCCCAAGCTAGGAATGGGTGAGACCAGACAAGGAAACGGTCACCCAAGAGCTCAAACCCGCTCTTCTTGCCACTACAACTTGTCACAAGCTCCAGCTCCCGTGTATTGGACTGCATCCACCCACCTAGCTCTCATCTCCAGCCCCTGGATCATCTCTGGGATCCCAGTTGCCCAAGGCTGGCCCTGACCACATCAGTTCTGCCTCCTGTGGCTCCTCCCTGGCTCTCTCCACCCCACACCCCTGCTGGGTTCCTCAACCAGCCAGTCTCTACAACCCGTGGTGAGAGCAAGGAAGCCCAGGAGGGGCACCTGGCCTGGGACCTGCGTTTCTGAGCTGCCCTGGCTTGCTCTTGCTTGCTTGACTTGAGCCATCTGCTTGGATGGCACCCTTCCCAGGTGCAAGCTGGTCCACCGGTGCCTCAAGATTCAGGTGCCAAGTCAGCAGAGGAGGAGGAAGCTACAGTTTGATTTCAGCTTCTACTGCAGCTCCTTTCATGCAGTCGTTCTGCCATGGCCACATAAGATAAATATCCAACGTGGGTAACGGAGGCTATTGTTTTAACAGACACATGCTTTCATTGCCTCATCTCTCTGGGTCTCAGAACATACACTTGAGAAGAGCTGGGATTCTGTGGTTCTTAAAAGAGGGAGAGAGTCACTTTAGAATGGGAGTAAGGGGCTTCCCTGATGACTCAGTGGTAAAGAATCTGCCCGCCAATGCAGGAGACATGGGTTCAGTCCCTGGTCTGAGAAGATCCTACATGCTGCAAAGCAACTAAACCCGTGATGTGCAAGTTGTTCAGTCGTATTTGACTCTTTGTGACCCCATGAACTGTATAGTCCATGGAATTCTCCAGGCCAGAATACTGGAGTGGGTAGCCTTTCCCTTCTCCAGGGGATCTTCCCAACCCAGGGATCGAACTCAGGTCTCCCACATTGCAGGCGGATTCTTTACCAGCTGAGCCACAAGGGAAGCCCAACTAAACCTGTGTGCTACAGCTATTGAGCCTGTCCTCAGAGCCTGGGAGCTGCAACTACTGAAGCCTGGCGTGCTCTAGAGCCTGTGTCCACAAGAGAAGTCACCACAACGAGAAGCCCACACGCTGCAACTAGAGAGCAGCCCCCGCTCGCCGCAACCAGAGGAAATCTGCACAGCAGCGAAGACCCAGCACAGCCAAACACAAATAATTAAAAAAAAAAAGAATGGGAGTGAGAAGAAAGGAGTCAGAGGTTCCAGCTCCAGCCCCGCCACTCACTTGCAGTGGGACCTTGCGTAAGTCAGTCCCTTTTTGTCTTTGAGTCTCTTTCCTCAGTAAAATGAAAACATCAGGAAGAGGATTAAGGCAGGTGGGGGCGCTTGAAGAACTGCTTCGATCTGAAGAATATCACAGACCCCAGGAAGCGTAGCTTATAAACTTTTTTTGCAGAGCATCTCTGTACCAAGCCCCACTCCACCCCCCCCCCACCCCCCGATCCTCGAGAAGCAGGCAGAGAATAGACCGTCACCCCCAGTAAGGGCCCGGTGCTGGCTCAGAGTGACAAAGCATTTGTTCAAGGTCACACATCTAATGGAAAGCAATAGAGTCAAACCCAGGTTGTTCTGACTCTGGAGTCTGGGTTTTCACTCACTTTGCTACTTTTTCTGTTTTCAGCCGGGCATTTGCTGTTTTCACAGCTGCCAGGGATCCGAGAGAAGGCAGATTCTACAACAGCCCTTGTGGTGTCCAGGAAGTTCCTAACATGAGATGAGCTAAGGCAAGGGGTTAATCATTGCATCCAATATTCCCTTTGGAAAGAAAGGCGCCCTCAGCAAGCGTTCAATGAGTGGCCCGTCTCGTGGCCCTGTGTCTGTGCAAAGGTTATTTTCTCCTCTTTACACAATTTCTCTCCCTCCTCATCTTCTAATTTTTCTCCCCCCCTTTTCCTCTTTGTAGAATCCTTCAGTGAGTTCACATCTATTATCTCATTGATTTTCCTCATGGCAATCCTATAAGGTAGACACTATTACCAGCCTCATTTTTCAGGGGAGGAACCAAGTCTTTGCTGCCAAAGACCACACAGATATAGGAGAACAAGTCGGGAGTTAAATTCAGATCTCAAGATTCTACCACCTCATCACTAAGATTAAGACGAAAGGTAATTTAACAGAGTAAATGTGTTTGCACTTACACTGGGTTAGATGCAGACTATGCGAGATACGGATGAGTACCATGCAGCTGAGGTTTTTGAAAAGTGGCTCAGACAGTAAAGAATCTGCCTGCAATGCAGGAGACCCAGGTTCGATCCTTGGTCAGGAAGATCCTCTGTAGAAGGCGATGGCCACCCAACTCCAGTATTCTTGCTTGAAGAATTCCATGGAGAGAGGAGCCTGGTGGGCCACAGTACATGGGGTTGCAGAGAATTGGGCATGATTGAGTGACATACTTTCACTTCAAAAGAGATATGGATGAGTATGATTCAGCTGAGGTGTTTGAAAAGGCTATTGTCTAGTGGGAAGGAGGTGTGTAAATTGGTGATTCATTGGAGCATGAGTTACCAGGAATAGGGGAACAGAATATGTTGATGGGGGAGACAGAAGATCATTCATAACTGGTGTAAAGAGGAGAGAGACGAGGGATGGTCTTATAGAAAAAGATAAGTAGGGACTGGGTTTTGAAGGATGAATAGAAGTTCACCAAGTGAATAATACTAGCAGTAATGGCAACTTTTTATTGAGTGCTTGCTCAATACACATATCTACATATGTGTATTCTTAACCATCTTGCAAGGGAGACATGATCCTCCCATTCTATGAATCAGGCCAGAGTAGTTTCAGAACACTAAAGCAAATAGCTTAGATCATGCCGCTAAATCAGCCAGCTGGGGATTTAATCTGGTCCTCTCTGAACTCCTTCAAACTCCTAGGATGACAGCACAGGCTGAGGAAAAGCATGAGGGAAAAATGAAGGGTGGCTTTACCTAGAAGCCATCAGAGTGGGCAGAGAAGGTTAGGATGAAGTCTCTCCTCTCTGTGATCTGCTGTGAGATACCTGGCACCCGCCCCTGGGTTAGAAAACATCTCTCCTCCTGGAGGCCAAGCTGCCTTGATTTCTGGGTTTGCATCAGCTCTTAAAGTAGCCGTTGCTATGGGATACCTATATGCTAGCATCCTAGTATTTAGACCAAACTTGTGCTTTGGAATCAACCAGTCTTGGGTTTGAATCCTGACTGTATCATTCATTTGCATGACACCTTGAGAAGCTCCCTCATTGTTGCCATGACACCTGTACCTTTCTAAGAATCAGTTTCCTCATCGGTAACATCTAGTTAGCAATATCATCTGATAAGGTTGGGAGAGGATCAACTGAGTGAATAAAGAGTAAGGACACGGATGATCCTCTGGCACAGAGTAGCCCACACTCAGTGGCAAACAAAAATGTTGTAGCTAGTAATTCTCTTATAAAAAGCCCAGGAAGAAACACACGGGGGTGTTTGGAGTCTTTCGTGCCAGCACCCACCTCCCTGAAGCTTTGCTTTTCTGGCATGCATGAAGCGTCTTGCTTCCCGTGTCTCATCCAGCCCCTTGAGGACAGCATTGTATATGGGGTAGTGATCCATTTTACAGATGGGAAAATTGAGGCTCACAGCCAGGAGATGCCTGAGCCCAGGTCCTGAGCTCAGGGGCTTACAGAAACCAGTCTTCTACACTGTGAGTTGTCCATGACTGATTGAGTGGCCTGTGAACACGAGAAAATACAAACAGCCAAAATTTCAAAAGCAACCGATGAACCAGCTGTATCACTCACCTTTCATGAAGTCTCCTTCCCCTTCCTGGGAAGGAATAACCCTTATGCTTTTTTTTTTTTTAAGAACTGTTAAGTGCTCAAGAAAGCTCTAGTTGATTTTGGCTTCTGTCAGGTCAGTCTTTGAAGTTGGGTGAGGTGGGGGTTGGGTCCGTGCAGCCTGCACACCGATGGTGAAGGAATCTGCACACACTTCACTTGGAAACATAGCAGGACCTAGCTTGGAAGGTGCTATGCCCTGCAGTCAAGCCCACAAACTCAGCAGTTGGGTACCTCTAGGACTTCCTTCATGGTCCAGTGTTCAAGACTCCATGCTTCCACCTCAGGGGGCATGGGTTCGATCCCTGGTCAGGGAACTAAGATCCCACATGCTTCATGGCACAGCCAGAAAAAAAGAAAGGAACTCTACACCACAACAAATCCTATGTCTGCACCTTCTAGCTGACAACCGTGAGCTTCCAGAACGGATCGCAGCTTCTCTAAGCTTTGGTTTCCTCATGCACACAGTGCAGAGAAACGGTGATGATTAAATAAAATAACCCATGTAAGGGCCGAACATATGTTAAGTACTCATTAGATATAAAGGCAGTGAATTAATTGCCTACACATTCATTGCAGCCTCCTTCACTTTACCACTCACTTCAATTTGACCAGTTTTACTCGTGTGCTTACAACATGCCAGAAATTGTGTAGCCAGAGGACAGACACCCCCCCACACACACCTGACAAGTACGTATCAGCCTCTCCCAGGAGTCCGCAGAACCGGCACGTTAGCTGGGGGAACAGCAGCAAGTAAGAGGCAGTCGTGGGGGATGGGGTTCTAAAGGCGTCTGGCTCAGGCCTGGGTCTGATGCCAGATTACAACCGCTTCGTGGCTTTGTGACTTTTGACGCATTGCTTAACCTCTCTGTGCCTCTCTCTCCTTGGTCAGGAAGTAAGGATAATGATGGCATCTATCTCTTGGGGCTGTTGTGAGTATGCTCGGAACAACCTCCATAAACCAGTTATCCCCAGGCTCAGAAAGAAATCAACACTCCGTAAATGCTGTGTTCATCACACAGACCCAGTAAATTACGTCACTCGGGTCCATTGACCTCACCCCAGCACGTCGTCAGCCTTTGAGCCTCTCCTAAACGCAGCCAGTCCTCTCCCAACCCCCACCGTCACCACCAAAGGGCTTCCGAGGAAGGACAGTAACCAGAGGATTATGTGAATATGCAAGGCCCCCCCGGAAGCAGTGTTCACCCAGGGCTCTGTGCTGTTGCCTGTACTCAGCGTCTGGGCCTGGCTGTCTTCGGAGAGGAGTCCGTCGGTCATCACAGCCTCTAGTGGACAACAGCGGACACTGTGGCTCATGGCCTCTTGTTCCAGCTCTCAGCCCCTTGGCAGTGGAGTCTAAGGGAGTGCAAGGAGGGCGGGCAGGTCCCAGGATCTTTCTGGGCTTCTCACATGTGAGCGTGCGTGCGTGTCTGCCTCCCTACCCCACCCGCTCACTCCTGTTTTCCCTGATTCCACAGGTGTGTGATGTGTTCCAAAAGCGAAGCCTTCCTCAGGATCGTCACTGCCCCATCGTAGAAATCTCCCATGCAGCTGCTGATACTTGGACCAGCTCAGATCCTGCCAGCTCAGGGAAGACCTCACCAGCTGCCTCTGGCCAGAAAGAAACATGCCCACCTGTGATATCTCTGCTCTCAGATTTACCCCCCACCCTTGACTCCCAAGCTCACATCACGTGGCTAGGACGCTGGTGATTTACCTGCAGGTCTTTCTTGCTAGGCTACCATTACCGGGATAGGGGCCTCATCCCATCATTCCATGTCTCCAGCACCCCACGCAGGGCCTGCTATATGCCGAGAGTTCTCGTGTGTCTGTGGCTCAGTCGCTCAGTCATGCCTGACTGTGACCACATAGGCGGTAGCCCACTAGGCTCCTCTGTCCATGGAATTTTTCAGGCAAGGATACTGGTGTGGGTTGCCATTTCCTTCTCCAGGGGATCTTCCTGACCCAAGGATCCAACCTGTGTCTCCTGCATTGGCAGGTGGCTCCTTTACCACTGAGCCACCTGGGAAGCCCATGTAGAAAGTGCTTAGTAGATGTTGAATGAACGGACGGATAACTGGATTTTCCAGAAGACTCTCTCCTTAGGTCTTCTTTCCAACCACTCTTCTGCCATCCTATATCTTTGGTATAATGAACTCTGCTTCCTGGTGGTAATATTGAGGTTCAGAGAGTTATAGGAAGAGAGTTTGAAAAGTCTGCACCAGGTGACGAAAATTTCTCACCTCGGGCTACTCCTTACCCTACCTCCAACCGTCTACTTGGGACTAAATTATGCGGGTGTTTATGTCAACGTTTCCTTCACACCAGCCTCAAGGATCTGCTTTGGAGTGGCAGTATGGTCTTTGGAAAGGAGGGAAGAAAAGTGAGTAAGCATTACTTGGGTACCTACTGTGTGCCAGGAGCTTTACAGGCATACATGTTATGGACGTATATGGTCACAGCAACCGTCCTTCTAGTCTGGGAACATTAATCCCCACGCCACCCCCATCCCACAGGTGGTGGAGTGGGGGCACCCTTCACCTGTTGAAGACAGCACATGAGCAATGAAGCTGGACCTGACCCAGGCCACTCCGACCGCAAAGCCATGTATTTCTTTTCCAGAACTCTTTAAATCTAATTGCAGGGTCCAATCCAGTCAAACTCCTCAGAGGCGCCATGCTGTGGCTCTTCGATGTTTTTGCAACTTAGCTCCATGAAGGAAACCACAAACTCGTATAAAAAAGGCAATTGGACTCTGTATTCTAATGATGCCTTCCTTGGAGCATTCTCCCTCCTTATTTTCACCTTTCTTTCCTCTTTATTCACTGCATATGTCAAGTGCCATCAAATAATTTCTCTCATGGAAACAGGCGAGCTCCATTCTACTGACCTTTGGCACTGCACACGCTCCGTGGTTCCAAAGGTCAGAAATCGCCTTGTCTGCCCTCAATCACCAACTGTAGCTTTGAGTGCCCCTAGTGGAAGTCTGTGCCAATAGCATGTCGCAGAAATTGGGGACCAAACATGTGGACCAATAAATTGAGCCCTTTGGAATCACTTTTTGAGTAACAGGAATGAACTTGTGAGCAAAACTAGAAAACAAGCCATTCTGATCAGGAAAAATCCCTTTGCTCTGGAGGAGGAAAGAGAGGAATGTAACATTATTTTCCTAACATCCAGCTGAGCCATACGAACACAAGAATCGTCAGGCTTTGAGGAGGTGGCCCCAGGAAGGAGCCGTTCACACTCCACAGGCCAAAATAAGAGAAAAGCCATTCCATCATGAAAATAGTCTTTAAGTGAATCTAACAACGGTGTACATTAGAGACTGGAGGAAGCAGCAATTTTGAGTCTTACTAAGCAATACAGGATTTACATTATTAATTCAAGGAAAATGAAAAGAAATTACACTCAGCTCTGCAGTCTTAGCACGTCGTTACAATTATTCCCCATGTGCATACCTTAGACAATAAGAAGCCTCTTCAAAAACAAGTTACACTTTATACTTATTCATGCCTCACAGCAAAATGGCCCAGAGAATCACGTGACCCGCATAAGAATTTAGCAACAAGTTTCTTTCAAGTACTGTATTTACAAATCTCCTCACTGCACCAAAAACAGAAGGACTGGCTTGCAACACCGAGTTAGATGAATGGTTCTCCAGCTGACATTAGTGGAAGTTGGGCTCCACGTTAAAAACAGAATGTATTGGGGGAGGTCAGTTGTTTCCAAATTCTAATTGGCTACCCTCCCTCCCTTCTTATGACTCAGAGTCTTAGAGTCAGAACCACACTGTTATTAATGAGCCTTCTGAAGTAGTACACCGGTTGACTTTAATTTGGCAATGACCTGAAGTTAATGAAAAATATATGCTGGCTAGCTATAGAGTGAAGCAGTTGGAAAATTATTATAAAATGTCTTAAAAATTAAAACACGCACACACATTTTGTGAGTGAAGCCAGGGGAGGAGGCAGGATATAAAATCCTTGCCTTGGATGACAATTCAATATGTACCATTAAGACATTTTTTTTTTCCTGGAGGGGGATATGTTTTAGAGTGCCGTCCTCAGAGGTAGAATGACTTTAGAAAAGCCAGGCAGCAAGCTTCCCATTCTTTTTTTGTGTGTGTGTTAGTCACAACACAGATTCAAAAAGGGGGATGAGGGAGAGAGATCTGGACTCCGTTCAAGGCCACCAAGCCATTGTTGGAAAAGACAGCTAATTAAGGAAGGGCATGCGGTGGTGGAAACGATTTATTTAAGCCAGTTCTCTTCCTTCCATCCTTCCAAAGAAACTGTCCAGAACTGGTGTAAATTGTGAATATTACTGCCTCATAAAAGGGGGGTTCTTTAATGATATGCTTTGTTAAACAAAAGGTGATGAAGTATTTCCTTCGCTCTGCGCTCTGGGCTCCACGTTTACAGAGGAGGGGGTGGGGGTAAAATGCCTGATTTATGCTGAGGAGGGCACTCCAGGCTGTGGGGAAGAGTTAAAGAGAAGACCCAGAAACAGTGCCCAGGAGCGCAGAGCTGTCCACGGCCTTTGGTGCTGAAAGCAGGTGTGTGCGCCCGGGGTGTTCAGAACGCCCCAGGGAGAAAGGGCAGCGTCTGCCCCCTGGTTCAGGTTCTAGACGGCCCAAACCAGACAAGGGGATCGAGATGGACAGAGTGTGCGCCCTCCGGCTTGTCTTTAGCCTGGGCAGACCCTGCAGACTGCCTGCTCTTTCCCGCCTGAGTTACTGGGAACGGGGGAGTTGGACCTTTCAAGAGGGGAGTTCTATCAAGGCTCCCCTCCCCTCTGGGGTCACCGAGTGGCCTGATCAAACCCGCGAACGCTCCTGGGGTTAGCTTTGAATGAGTTAGGCGCTGTACTCGCCTCTATCTCAGCTCCCCCTCCCCAACCATCCGCTACAACTTTCCCAGTGGGCGCTCAGCCGGGTGGAGGAGAGGCTGCGGCTCCAGGTCTGGGAAGGAGGAGCGACCATCCTCCCCTTTCCAACCTGCAAGCACGTGCTGGGTGAAACTAGCAAGCCCTCCCCCCTCCCCCAACCCCCAATTGAAAATAGTGTTCAGAGACGCTGGGCTGTTAAAGGGAGAAAAGGACGGGGGTGGGGGAGTCGCTCAGGTTCCCGCCTGTTATCTAAAATCTCCTCTCCCTCCCTCGCTAAGTTCGGAGAGCCCGGAGCCCCCCTCCACCGGCCTCCAGGCGAAGGCCACACCCAAGTTCTGCTTCCAGACACTTGGTTGGGATCGGTCCAGGGACCCAGGCCCCCGGGGGAGCCTAAACCGAAAGGAAGCACGGAGTCCCACAGTGGGAGGGCGCGGCCCGGGGACGACCCCCAGGCGCACTGTTTAAATCCATCCCTCAGTTGCACGGCGGGTCAGCTACCCCCTTCTCGTCCTCTCCCCGAAAGGGTGAGAATTATCTGGCACCCGGCCCCGGGGGTGCGGTTTGCAGAGAGCTCCGGGAATGTGGGGGATTGGAGGCGACCCCACTCCAAGGAGACTCTCTGGGACTGCAAAGGGGAGTGAGCCCCGGAGCCAGGGAGGCAGGCAGGGAGCCCGCGGCCGAGGCAAGAGAGAGCCCGAGTCCTTCAGACAAATCCCCGCCTCCACACTCCCAGCAACACGGCCCAAGGGGACGCGGTGCCCAGCCCCGAATGTAGGCAGCCGCCCCCTGCTCCGCAGCCCAGCCGATGAGGGGCGAGTCCTCCGCATCAGCCAGGACGAGCCCCTCCGCAGCCGCCCAGTACTCGCGGCAACTTTGCCCCCTCCCCCGCCCCGCCCCTCCGGGCGCTTACCTCCCGCCGGAGCCGCCGCGGGGCTGCCCAGGAGCAGGGCGAGGAGCAGCGCGATCCCGCCGGGTCCCGCGGCTGCCGGCCGGGCCGCGGGCATCGTGGCTGCGGGGCGCTCGGAGCCGCGGGCTGAGGGGCGGGCGGACGGCGCGGGAGCCGGGGAAGGAGGGAGGCGGCGAGCGAGGAAGGGAAGGAGGCGGCAGCCGCGGAGAGGGGGCCGCGGGCCGGGTCAGCCGCCGGAGCCCCCCGGAGCGGACGCGCGCTCACTCCCGCGATCGCTCTGGCCGAGCTGCGCCGGGCGCGGGCGGGCGAGTGAGGAGGAGCCGGCGAGCGAGCGAGCGAACGAGCGAGGAGCGGGCGGGAGGAGGGAGGGGGCTGGGGCCGACTCGGTGCCGAGCGAGCGCGGGCAGGAAGGGAGGGGGCGGGCGGGCACCGGGTGCCAGCCTCCTCCCCTGGCCGCCGGCCCGTCGGCCCTGCAAAGTTTGACGCCGGTTCCCCTGGCGTCCTGGGGGCCGAGCGTTTCCTCTCGTTGGATGCTCCGGCAGCCCTGCGCGGGCGCGGCCAAGCTGAAGAGCGTCCGGACCATTTCCCAGACGGTGAGATGGAGGCCTCCGAGCTGAGCGCAGCCCTCAGACTGCGCTGCAGCCTAGAGTCTTTACCATGGCTCACTCTTTCGTACAGATCCCAGTTTCAGCTCTCTCGGCCCCAGCCAGCTCTGTTCCCTGACCGCCCTGCGTGTTTCCAAAGTGAAGTCCCCATAACCTAGAAAGTCTCCGACTCTGGGGACCTGACGAGAGCTGTCAATCTCCCGGCACGGTGCAAAGGACCGCAAAACCGTGCATCCCCGACCCGAGGGCTTCCCACACCTCGGAAGCCCAAGCTGGGACTGCAAGTTACAATGTATGCAGGCTCTCATCGGGGCACCTCGCTCAGGTTCCTCTCGCTAAGGGGGCTCCGAAGCCGCCGAGGCTTCCTCAGCTCAGTCCCTTCCCCGCGGAGCTGGCGTCCAAGGCCTTCCCTCATCCCTGTGCTCCTGACCAGCCCTGATTCTCACAACTTGTCTTTTCTCCCCAAATTGAGGTGACGAAGGCAAACGGGCAGAGGCTTGGCTGCACCCAGGCGGGGCACAGGCGTGCACCCACTCCTGGAAACCGTGCAGACCACCTTTGCAGACCCCCAGTCAGCTCCCAGGGCCTTGAACCCAGTTTAGAGGAGCTCCCTTTCCCTCCCCCCATCCACCTTGCCACACTGTGGCCGCTGTTGCAGCCTGAGCAGGCAGAGGGAGACAGATGGAGAGAAGGTTGCAGGCAGCCGTGGGGAGGGATGTGTCTTCAGCAGAGTGGAGGAGCCGGGAGTCCCTGTAAGGAAAGAGTGGGGGAGGACGGCAGGGGAGAGGGGAGCACTCTGGTCCAGGTTTCCCAAATACCCTCCCCACATGCATGCCTTTGGTCCTCTTGTACAGGGTCCTCACTAGTGGTCCAGGTCTCCATCAGGTTCTGGGGGTGTGTGTGTAGAGAACCCCCCAATAAAACCCAGTCCTTGGCTGCAAGAAGTTTCCGTTCCTGGCAGTAAAGCCAAGTGGTTTTGATAAAAGAGGGAGGCTGAAGCACACGGTGCCCAGGAGCTGATTTCTCCCCTGGGGAGGATGCAGCAGCCCCTTGCTTTGCTGGGTTAGGCTGGGGGCTCTGGGAGGGGTGACCTTGCCTGTCCTGCTCATCACCATCCACTCAGCACCCACACGGCGCTAGCATACAAGCAGGCGCACAACAAGGCTTGTCGAGCGGAAACGTAAGTAAGGACAGAAGATGGACGAAAAGGGAGAAAGCAAGGGAGGGGAAACAAAGAGACAGACCAGCTCTACACCTGGAAGCAAGGAAACTGCTGTTTATAAGTAGCTCCTGTTTGCCAGGTGTTACAATGACATAATTTCATAATGATCCTGATGGTGAGGTGTGACTGTATCAATCCGACAGGTACGTTCCTGAGCCCTGGAGAGCATCACAATCTATGCTGAAGTCACTTGGCCAGGATTCAATGCCAAGTCTGAGTCCAGAGATCAGAACCCAGTGCATCTCAACAGGATGTTTCCCAGGTATTTGATGGCTGCCTCTATGCTGTGAGTCCATGGATGTTACACTGGGCTTACCACCCCCTCCCCGAGCCATGCTGCATGTGGGATCTTAGTTCCCCGACCAGGGATTGAACCTGTGGCCCCTGCCGTGGAAGCGCAGAATCCTAACCTCTAGACTACCAGGGAATTCCCTTCAACACTTCCTTGTTACCAGGAGACCATAGTGAATAAAAGTCCACCATCAGAGACACTCCTTTTGGTCAAGTCACGGGTCCTCTAGAAGATTAATTGCTTGCATGCAGGTGTTTTATGTGGTGGGAGTGACATTGTAAACTCTTAACTCATTAAACACATGGGCGGGAATTTACAAAGTCCTGAGAGAAGGAGACAAAGACCCAGTAATCTGAAATTGTGATGGTGGGAATATAAGGGGATTTTCTAACAGCAATATCAACCTCCCCCCCACCTCCCCAAGAAGTAATACCATGATAGGAAAAGAATTCTGCAAGGAACCAGAGCAACTTGCAGAAGAAAAACTTCCGTAGCACAATTTCAATACCCGTTTCACAGATGAGGAAACTGAGGTTCAGGAAGGCGAAATGACTTCCTCAATATCATGTACTTGGTCTACCTTTGTCCAGGCTTCTGCTCTGTTGCCCTAGGGCACTTCTGGACTGGATTCTGTTGTCAGGGTGGACTTCCCCACTCTCCACTGCTGCTGAGGGAGAGAATCCCAGATTTTCTGCAGACCAGATGATATGTGCTTACAACGCTGGCTACTTTATATGTTGCCACTTGATAAATCAGCTCTTAGGCAGCTAAAATTGGTCCAGTGGAAACAAAGTGTTAGATTCTAGCCTCATCTCTTCCTGCTGGGTAAGAAGGGCAAGTTATTTAACCTCTCTGAGCCTTACTTTCTTCTTCTGAAGAGTGGGGATAAAAATGACACTTAGCCATAAGTTATTTAACCTCTCTGAGCCTTGAGTGGGGATAAAAATGACACTTAGCCATCTGGGGTAATTGACACAAATGGATAATAACATCACTGTGACACGAGGGGACACAAGAGCATGTATCTTAATAGGGCTCCAGGGAGCATCCCTTGAACCGTAAACTGGCACAAACCATAAGGGAAACCCTCAAGGTCATTCTCAAATGTTTGGTGTTGTGAGCCAGAGAGTCCTGGGCTAGGAGTCTTCAGCTCTGGTTTCTTTTCTGCTGACACGCTGTGTGATCTTAGGTGAGTCACCAGCCTCTCTGGGACTCTATTTCCTTATCCACACACCCACCTATCTGTTCATCTATCCATCCATCTATTCATCCACTCACTTACCTGCCGGCCCATCCATCTATCTATCCCATCTATCTGCAATATTTCTTGAGCGTCTACCATCTATTGAGTGGTTGTGCTAAGTCACTTCAGTCCTGTCCGACTGTTTGCAACCCCATGGACTGCAGCCCATGGACAGGCTCCTCTGTCCATGGGATTCTCCAGGCAAGAACACTGGAGTGGGTCGCCGTGCCCTCCTCCAGGGGATCTTCTCGACTCAGGGATTGAACCCATGTCTCTTACATCTCCTGCATTGGCAGGCAGGTTCTTTACCACTAGCGCCACCTGGGAAGCCCATCTGTTCAGTAGCTGCCAAACGCTATGCAAGGTGCTGCGTCTACAGCAGACTCCATCTCTCGCTCTCTAGGGCTGATAGTTGTGACGTCAGGCAACCTGAGTGCCCCGGTTCTTTCCAAGGTTAACGTTCTATACCAGGGGAGGCAGAGTGGTTAAAAATGGGCTTTGAAACCTGACAGACCTGAGCTTGAATTTGAATTATTTCTCAGCTCCTAACAGCCGTGTGCCCTTGAACAACTGTCTTAACTTCTCTGAAACTGTTTCAACAAAAGGTTACCATTTAAGATGAAATGAAATAATCATTATCAAGCCCTTAGGATAATGCACATAGTATGTAGTCAGCTCTTCATCCATCTGTCCTTCTATCCATCCATCTAGCCATCATTTCAACAAATATTTTTTGAGCACCTCCTATGTGCCAGATACTCCTTTAGACCCTGGGGATGCACAGATGCACGAAGTCCTGATCTTTGGAGCTTACCTTGTCAGGTGAGGGATAGACGGTAAAACCTTGATAAGAATTTCAGAAAGTCTAAGTTCTGTGAGGAAGAGAAAACAGCATGAGTTGAGAGTAAAGGAAGCACAGCACATTCCTTTCCAGGGATCAGGAGATGTTTAAGCAGAGGAATGAATGTTGTGGGAAAGGTACCCAGTAAAGATTTGGGGAAGAGCAGGTTCTAAGTAGAGGACACAGCAAGTGCAAGGCTCTGAGATGGAAAGAGGCTGTTGTAATGCATGCTAGCCATTGTAATAAATGCTAGGCATTGTCGTCATAATTCTCTGATGCCATTTTTCTGTCTACGGGGATCATAATTAACCAGGGGCTTGACTCAGAGTGCTACAGGAAGTCTATACTCAGCAATTACTCTCGCCGTCAACATACAATATAGGAAGTGTCCATTTTTATTCACAGTCCCGCCCCGCCCAAACCCAGCATCAGTTTCTCCCCTAGGAACATCTTGTATTGGAAAGTCTTTATCACTGGGGGGAAAAAAAAAAAAAAATCTGTTGTTTTGGAGTCAAAATAGGATATGAAGGAGATATCTTGAAAAAGATGGAGTGAGTAAAAAGAATAAAAAGAATTCCCAGTAAGAGTCTAGTCCAGGAGACAAATCCAGCCTGGGTCACTGATGGGCAGGCAGAGCATCGAACCAGCATCTCATGTGTTTTCAACCTGGGCTGCTGAAGCTCTGCAGCCCCATGCAGGGAGCCCCGTGGCTATCACGTCACTGGTCAGATGCTAACAAGGGAAGGTGACCAACTGCAACGCAGGCACCCCTGCGATTGTGCCTCTTTGGTTTCCGTGGAAATGCTCCATCTCTGTCTCCTGCCCTGGCTCTTGAGAAATACCGGCTGCCCGGCAGAGATTCAACCGTGAGACAATGCCTTTGTTTTCAAACTGAAAGTTTACAGAATACAAAGCGAGCCTGCAAGATGGCTTTGCATTTCCCAGAGGCTTGTGTGGGCAGACAAGACGGGAACCCAAAGCACGGTGAGACACAGGGAAGAGACTGAAGGAGCGGGGCAGACGCACAGGATCTCAAGGGACCCCCACAGTCCGGCTCCTACAAACCCAGCTGGGAGGTTTTCCTGGGTTTAGGTTTTTGAGTCACAAAGGTGAGGGAAAAAGTCAGTTAAAGATGCCGTGGATATTTATACACTCTGCTGGCGCTATGAATTGTGACACATAACATTTTTCAGACCGTGAAGAACAGCTTATATCTGCGTACGAGGACAGACCTGGGGGCTATTCTAAAGACGTTCATATATGGTGGCCCTAGGAGCACTTCTGTCCCTTGGAATCAGTTGATGTGTAATGCCTGAGTTTGAGGGACTTGGTATTCCCTCCTATATGTGTTACCTCTGAACTTCAAGCTCCTTGTCTGTAGAAAGCGAGGGATATTAGTAATGACTTCCTAAGGCTTTTGTAATGGTAAGAGACAGGATCTGTGTTCAGTGCTGAATCAAGTACCCATGCTGTCGCAGGTGCTCACAAAACAGGAGGAATTATAATAATGTATTACGCAAATTGTAGTAAGATCCCCGCTGGAGAAGGAAGCAGCAATCCCCTCCAGTATTCTTGCCTGGAGAATCCCCTGGACAGAGGAGCCTGGTGGGCTACAGTCTATGGGGTCGCAAAGAGTCAGACATGACTGAGCGACTAACACCTTTTTTTTTCTCATACAAATTGTAAGTGAAAAGACAGCCCAGATGCCATAAGAAGCTCTTCTCTAGTAGGGTTTATTAAATGTATTTATGTATGCCTAGAACCAGAGGAAAGTCCAGCTGGGGTTAAGCGTCTAGATTCAGTAAGACTCCCAAGCCCGTCGGGGACTTAGCCAATCTGATTCATGTTCCATGTGACTTGTCTCACTTGAAATTAACCAAGGCACTGCTGCTCTGTTCATTTCATTTTTTAACTTCAGTTTTTCGGTTGCACTGCACACACATAGGATCTTAGTTCCCTGACTGGGAATTGAACCCACGTCCCCTGCAGTGGAAGTGCGGGGCCCTAACCGCTGGACCGCCGGGAAACATCTTCCAGCCTGCTGCCTTCCTCTCCCACCTTGCCACTCTCTTCAGGATGGAGTATTGAAATACCAGGCTGTGTCAGGTCCCACCTGACCCATATCCTGACCTTTCTTCCGGTTCCCCAGCCAAAACCCAGCCCCTATTCCCAGAAGGACAGGAGGATGGGGAGAAGAGGACTAGGGTCTGGTGACCCTCTGAGACCCTGTGTCTTTCCATTACCCTACACTGCTCCCCAGAAAGAAGCACCACTCAGCATCACAAGAACAGAGACCAAGGAATCTCTCTTCAGAGGTCACGGATGGACTTGAGTCCAGAAGCCCAAGGGAGAGTGGAAGGAAGCTGGGGAGCCCAGAGACTGCCCCGACTCCTGTGTGATATCTGTAAGTTCCATGCCCTCTCTGATCCTTCATTAACCCATAGGAAAAAAGAGAATAATAAGGGATCTCTTAAAGCCCTCCCAGGCCTGTAGTGAGATGACGGGCTGCAGATATCCTGGAGAGAATAAAAGAGGATGTTTTAAGGCACTTGCCTTAGTGTTTACCATTCAATACCTCCTGTAATCCTTACAGCCACCTTAGGAGGTTGAATCATTGTAACCCTAGCTCTTGGTGGTGGTGGTGTTTTAGTTACTCAGTTCAGTTAGTTCAGTTCAGTCACTCAGTTGGTCCGACTCTTTGCGACCCCATGGACTGCAGCACGCCAGGCCTCCTTGTCCATCACCAACGCCCGGAGTTTACTCAAAGTCATGTCCATTGACTTGGTGATGCCATCCAGCCATCTCATCCTCTGTCGTCCCCTTCTCCTCCCGCCCTCAATCTTTCCCAGCATCAGGGTCTTTTCAAATGAGTCAGTTCTTCGCATCAGATGGCCAAAGTATTGGAGTTTCAGCTTCAACATCAGTCCTTCCAATGAACACTCAGGACTGATTTCCTTTAGGATTGATTGGTTGGATTTCCTTGCAATTCAAGGGACTCTCAAGAGTCTTCTCCAACACCACAGTTTAAAAGCATCAGTTCTCCAGCGCTCAGCTTTCTTCACAGTCCAACTCTCACATCCATACATGACCACTGGAAAAACCATAGTTTTTACTAGATGGACCTTTGTTGGCAAAGTAGTGTCTCTGCTTTTTAATATGCTGTCTAGGTTGGTCATAACTTTCCTTCCAAGGAGTAAGCGCCTTTTAATTTCATGGCTGAAGTCACCATCTGCAGTGATTTTGGAGCCCCCCAAAATAAAGTCAGCCACTGTTTCCACTGTTTCTCCATCTATTTGCCATTAAGTGATGGGACCAGATACCATGATCTTCATTTTCTGAATGTTGAGCTTTAAGCCAACTTTTTCACTCTCCTCTTTCACTTTCATCAAGAGGCTCTTTAGTTCTTCTTCACTTTCTACCATAAGGGTGGTGTCATCTGCATATCTGAGGTTATTGATATTTCTCCAGCAATCTCGATTCCAGCTTGTGCTTCATCCAGCCGAGTGCTTCTCATGATGTGCATATAAGTAAAATAAGCAGGGTGACAGTATACAGCCTTGACGTACTCCTTTTTAGTTGCTCAGTCGTGCCCAACTCTGCAACCCCATGAACTGTATAGACCACCATGCTCCTCTGTCCATGGAATTCTCCAGGCAAAAATAGTGGAGCGGGTAGCCATTTCCTTTTCCAGGGGATATTCCTGACCAGGGATCAAACCAGGGACTCCTGCATTGGCAGGCTGATTCTTTACCACTGAGCCACCAGGGAAGTCCAACCCAAACTCTTACCCTAGCCTGGAGGGTCCAGATCTGGCCCCTTGACCTTCTCTGACCTTTTCCTTCTTTAAAAAAAAAAGACATTTGTTTGATTATTTGGCTGCACCAGGTCTTAGCTGCTGCATGTGGGATCTAAGTTACCCGACCAGGGATTGAACTCCGGCCAGCTGCATCGGGAGCGTGGAGTCTTAGTCACTAGTCTCTCTGACCTTTTCCTGTGCTTCCCTTTATGAAGGTCCAGCTGCCAACAGTCAAAACCCAGGTCTGTCTCTTGTTCTTTGTGCTTGCTCTTCCCTGCTTGGAAGTTCTTCTCCTGACAGGTACATAGGTGGCTCATTCTCACCCGCAGGCAGCTAGCATGGCACCTCCTCAGAGAGAACGTCCTTGGTTTTAAATCCTTTTAGCAAGTATCACCGGAGAAGGCAGTGGCAACCCACTCCAATACTCTTGCCTGGAAAACCCCATGGATGGAGGAGCCTGGTAGGCTGCAGTCCATGGGGTCGCCCAGAGTCGGACACGACTGAGCGACTTCCCTTTCACTTTTCACTTTCATGCATTGGAGAAGGAAATGGCAACCCACTCCAATACTCTTGCCTGGAAAACCCCATGGATGGAGGAGCCTGGTGGGCTGCAGTCCGTGGGGTCGCCCAGAGTCGGACACGACTGAGCGACTTAGCAGCAGCAGCAGCAGCAGGTATCGCTCTCCAAAGTCATCTTTCTTATTTCCAGAAGTGTTTCTAGGTATACTGCCTATGTTCTCCTCCTAGATTCTAAACTCCATGAACGGAAGAATTCTTTTCAGCATAAAGCACAAAAGAGGTTTTCAATGAAATCTTGTTCAGTACTGATTGATTGATTGACTGACTGAATGAATTTCCACATTGCAGATGAGTAAACAGTGGCAAGGAGATCAAACCAGTCCATCCTAAAGGAAATCAACCCTGAATGTTCATTGGAAAGACTGATGCTGAAGCTGAAGCTCCAACACTTTGGCCACCTGATGCAAAGAGCGGATTCATTGGAAAAGACCCTGATGCTGGGAAAGATTGAAGGCAGGAGGAGAAGGAGACAGCAGAGGATGAGATGGTTGGCTGGCATCATTGACTCATGGACATGAATTTGAGCAAACTCCAGAAGGTAGTGGAGGACAGGGAAGGCTGGCGTGCTGCAGTCCACGGGGTCACAGAGAGTCTGACACAACTTAGCGGCTGAACAACAAACAGAGGCTCAGCTGGGGGATGACATTTGCCAACAAGTCACCAGTCAGTGACAGAATGGGGACTCGAACCCAGGGCTGTCTGACCTCTGGCTGGAGTTTCTAACCACTCGACCACACTGCCTAGGAATGGGGTATACCTCCCGGCAGTAAGAGTCTAAACCAGCAGGAGTTCCCAGCCGGAGACATGATCTAAGTGCCACCGTCTGAATGTCTGTGAGCATTTCTAGTTGTTTCAAGAAAAGGCGACGTCAGCGGCACCATTAAAGCCTGCTGTTCCCCGTCCCATCCCTGCCATCCCCACGTATTAGAATAATGGCGTGAGAAATAAACAGCCTTTATGGACAATTTTATACAAATGGCACGCACTGTTTGTTTCTCTTACCGTTACCATGGCAGTGATGGTCTCTGGATAACTTCCTGTTTCTACATGATGGAAGGGAATGGAAGAAAATTGCTTGGGGAAAATGTACCAAACAAAGGCTGTTTCCTTTTTCTCATGCCCCACCCCCTGGCACTCCATGGCCGCTGCACTCTGAATACCTATGCCCAGGGCCAAGGCTGCCTCTTAACCTAGAGCCTGCCGTGGCTCCCTAGTGCCATAAGGTGAAGGCCAGGAATCTTGGCTTGGCTGTAAAGTGTCTACTGCCTGCCTTCCTCTCCTGCGCTTTGTCTTCCTGTCTGTAGCAACCCCCTCCTCATTTTGCCCCCTCCCCTTGACAAGTCACACCCCATGCTGTTCCAGCCCCCTGGGCAGCACGTCTGTCTCCCATGTCTCTGCCGGCCCAGCTGTTACTTGGTTTTTTGAGTCATGGTTTCCATGTGGTCCCGTGACCTCTCTTCTCTCCTCCCATGCCCCAATCTGGGTGAGATATTTTTCCTTCCAGTTTTTCCCACAGCCCCCTCAAGCATGGCAGGATATGATCACTCAGATGTCAACCTATTGGCGGGCAGGAATAATGCCTGATCCTAACAGTGTGCAAGGAACACAGTAGATGCTCAATAAATGCTGGTCGATCCAAATCAGAAAAAGAAAAATCGGCCTGTGTGAGAGGCTGCCTATAGGCGTGTTGTCTGAGTGTACCTCATTCTTCGGGAATAAATGTGTGTCGGGGGGGTGGGGGCGTGGGGTTTAAATCAGCACCCTGAGACAAAGCGGTGCTTCTCAACCTCGGCTGCAACTTGGAAGCACCTGGAAGCTTTTGAGGAATTCTGATGCCCAGGCTGCCTCCTAAGTGAATCACAGAGACTCTGGGAGAAAACCTGGGGCATCTGTGTTCTTTAAAGCTCCCCAGGGGACCCTAGAGGGCAGTCAGGGTGAGAGCCACTAGGCTCAAGGTTCCCAATCAGAGTCTCTAGAGCGGTTCTGTGTGAAAGTGTGGGATCAGGGTCTCCTGCAGACTGAGTGCAAGGACCCAGAGCTGGGACTGAGCCGAGATCCCCATGCTGGCTGCATGGCAGGCAGCTAGGTGCTTTCCACGCAGCACGCCAGAACCCTCTCTCTAACCTGTACGGCTGACATCATGATACTGAGACTCAGACAGCTGTGAGATTGCCCACGTCCCCATGTCCAGGCGATGGCAGAGAAAGGATTTGCACCCCGTGCCCAGAGCCTATGCCCTTGAGCACTTCTCTAATGCAGGCAGGGCGGGGCAGAGGGGAGGAGCTGCAGATGTCAGAGGTAGCCTGGCCACCCAGGACCCGCCCCCTGCAGAGGAGTGCCCTCTGCCTCTTGCTGGCGCAGGCAGTGCCTTCCCCTCCCTGTCATGCCCTGCTTTCTATTCTCTGCCTTCTCCCTCCCTCTTTCTTTCTCTGTGTGCCTGTGTCTGTCTGTATCTCTCTCCCTCCCTGCTTCCTTCCTTCTGTCTCTCTCCCTTTCTTCCCCACCCCCAGTTCTTCTGGAGCGGTGGCTGGGAGCAGCAGAAACAGCCAGCCGCCAGGGCTGCCCGGAGGTCCCTAATTAGAGCATCCTGGGAGCTGGGGCGGGGGTGGGGATGGCGGGGGTGAGGGGGATGGAGGGGGTCTGGTGATTGCAAACCACCCTGTGAGCCACAGCCTCAGCAGTTTCTGGGGCATGTCTGGGATGCGGCATCCCCAGGGCGATGATTTAGGATTGGAGGAGGAGGGCCGGTGCTCCCCACACACTCAGCGCTGACTTGGCATCCACCGGGCTTCTTTGCACTTGTTTTCCAGCTGATGTTTATTGTGTGCTTTTTAAGTGTCAAGTCCCATCCCCACAGCCGCCCTATAAACCAAGTCACCTGCACAGTGGAATTTGGCAACAAGAACAAGAGAACACACATTTCCGTTTTCCCGGTGTTGCTCAAATTGCAGTGAAGCCTTCCTTGAACAAAGGGGTTTTAAGTTGTGACCCCTCTTTGTCCCACCTCTGACACCGTGTGCTACCCCACCTCCTGTCCTGCTTTATCTCTCTACATACTACTTCTGAGCATCTGACTACTCTACATTTTTATTGTGTGTGTTATTTACATCTGCCTCCTCCAACCAGAATATCAGCCTCACAAAGGAGAGCTGGGAAAGAATGTCTGAGGATGGCATCTCAGCAGCTGTAGGGACCTAGGAAGCTGGAACCCTCCTGAGCCCTTTAAAGAGGCTGCACTTGGTATGGAATCACTCTCCACAGCAGGTCATGTGCCCACCTCTTGGACAGAACAGGGTAAAGCCTTTTGATTGACAAGCCCACCAGGCCTGCATCTGATGAATGGTTCTCAGAACGAAATAGAATTTTGGTCTGTTTTTTTTTTTCTTTCTTTCTTCACTCTTGTATCCCCAGCACCTAAATGTGCATTTGCCCATAACTGGAAACCATGGTGCATTTGTGGAATGAATAAATATGTCTACATTTTACTTAACCTCAGAGTTCTGCTTTCTTAGTCCATCAATCATAAATGTCACTCCAAACTTAGAGTAATAGAGTCCAGCATGTTACCCAGCACATGATGGGGCCTTTGTCACTACTGGATGAAATTCATTACTATATTTGGTATCTAAGGGCCTTCCTAGGTGGTGCTACTGGTTAAGAAGCTGTCTGCCAATGCAGGAGATGTAAGAGACTTGTGTTCGATGCCTGGGTCAGGAAGATCCCCTGGAGGAGGGCATGGCAACCCACTCCAGTGTTCTTGCCTGGAGAATCCCATGGACGGAGGAGCCTGGCGGGCTACAGTCCATGGAGCTGCATAGTCGCACACTACTGAAGCAACTTCGAACTCATGCATACTTAAGACTCTTAAAAGGAAGAGTCTTGAAAGGAAGCTGATTTTGGCTAAATTCAGCCAGAAACAGGTGGGAGAGCTTTGTCAGAAGGTTAGGAGTGTCTCACAGACCAAAGAAGAGTTGGGGAAGCAGGCCTGAAGGCAGCATCTCCAGGACGCTCCCCCGTTCTTTAAAGAGGCTGCACTTTGTCTTAATCACTACCCAGGTTGGCCCACTTCTCGGACAGAAGACAGACTAAAACCTTTTGATTGACAAGCCCACCAACCCTGCACCAAATAAGTGGTCCTCAAAACAAAACTGAGTGTTGATGCCAAGATGAAGATGAGTCCTGTGGCTTCCCTGGTGGCTCAGTAGTAAAGAATCCACCTGCTGGTGCAGGGGACATGGGTTCTATCCCTGATCCGGGAAGATCCCACATGCTGTGGAGCAGCTAATCTCATGAGCCACAGCTACTGAGTCTGTGATCTAGACCCGGAGAGCCACAACTACTGAGCCCTTGCACCCCAGCTACTGAAGCCCACACACCCTACAGCCCAGGCTCCACTGAGCATTGCAGCTAGAGGCTAGTTCCCACCCGCCACAACTGGAGAAAACCCCATACAGCAGTGAAGACCCAGCACAGCCCTTCCCCCCTGCCAAATAAATCAATTTAAAAATAGAGATGAGTGTGAGTTCTGGTTAGGGGAAAGCAGTGGGTGCCCATGATAACTGACCTACCAAATCCATTGGGTACCCCAGTAGCGTCTATGTGGCTGTGAATGACCCATGTGAGGACTCCAGGGTTTTGAGTTTTCCATGTTTCTTTGTCCCAGCCACCTGAACTATCTGGACAGCAAGGGACCAGCTGCAGGTTGCACGGATGGGCATAAGCATTATGGCAAATCTCTGAACTTAGAAGACCCAGATCCCCTCCAGTCTACTTAAAATTGGTTCTGGAAAAAAGGTCCACCAGTCAGTCTGGGAATAGCCAATGGCCAACAAGCCATTAGTGCCTTTAGAACAAGAAGCACAAACCAAAAAGTGGACTTGATGGCGGAGACCAATCACTGTATTGATCAGCATAAGCTAGGTTACACTGCTGTAACAAAGAAGCCTCAAACTTCCAGTAACTTAATGCAATGATGGTTCATTTTTCACTCGCAAAGGTCCTATGGGGATTCCACTGCTCTCCAGGACAGCGGTCCTCCCTGCAGGGATGATCTAAGTAACTTCCATCTTGTCGTCTTGTTATCTCTACATGTGGTTTTCCAGCCACCACTCTTTAATTGCCTCGAAACAGAAGTGACATATTTCTGCTCACAGTCTATTGGTCAGAAGGAATCACATGACCTCACCCCAACTGCAAGGGAGCCTGGGAAATGCAGAGGACCACATGGAGTATTTGATGGGCTCTATTATCTCTTCCAGATATACAGATGGCAGAAAAACTTCCTGGCAACTAAAGCTATGACGGTGGGACATGAACCTTGCAGGAGGCAGCACAGAAAATCCTCTGAGTGAAGGCTGTGATTTGAAACCTGGAGATTCTTGATTTTCCATTCTAGACATGCCTGAGCCATACCACCACCACCGCAATCTGTTGAGCGGATGGAACTAGATATTCAAGTTGCAGAATCAACATGGTTCAAACGGCTAGCTCTGAGCCGGGCACAGCCCGCATCCCTCGTCACATTCCCAACATTCCCTCGAAAATTTCGCTCATTTTACAAATAAGGAAAGAAATACAATGACTTGCCTGAGACTGAATATCTTATAAGTGGCACAGATTAGAGGGTTACCTGAAGCGAAACTCATAGACTTTCCCCCACACCATGAAGCTCACCAGAGACATGGCAGGCGTTACAAGAGCCCTCTCTCCGCTGGATGGAAATGACAAAAATGATGCTAATGGTGATAAAGATGATGCCAGTGATGCTTCTACTGCTGATAACAACTCCTAATGATTAATGTGTGACTTCAGTTGAAAAATGAATAATCTCGTTAATTCTCTCAGTCACCATGTGAGATGGGTTCTACCACTATTCCCATTTTGCAGATTAGGAAACTGAGGCTCAGAGAGGCCAAACGAAACTGCTCAATGTCACATGGCTAGTAAATAGTAGAGTTAAGATGTGGATGCATAGTCACCAAGTTCAAAGCCACTCCATCCTACAGAAAAGACAATTCAGTTGGTCGTTTTGTCCACATACTTTCTATCACCAAGTTTAATTATTTTTCTTTAAACCATCCACTTCCTGTTTAGGAATTTCTTAGATGTCTACACAACTTTCATCCTTTTTTGAAACAGTTCTTACAAAGGAATGAGAACAGCGTGGCCTGCCCCACCTAGGATCCACAAAAGAATCACAAACACCCTGATTATGTTCCCCATAAATATATACATCCCCACTTCATTGTCCTTAACAAAAGACAGATGCTAATTAAAATTTTCACTAGCATTTACGGGCTCCGTTTTAATTGTACCAGATCTATCTGAATTTACTGTAGCCCTCCGACTAACAGGGGAAGAAAATCAATAAGCATACCGAAAAATTTGGATGTGTTATACGACTAATTTCAATTTTATGTTATAATCATGTTTTAATGTGGCTCCTAATTACCATAATTAAGCTGCCTGTGAGAGCGCTGGCTGGGACAGAAGCTGTTACTATTCTAAGATGACTTGTCGAAGGTTTTTCCCGGATTCCGGGTGCAATTTGCCATTTGGCTGGTTTGGGGTGCGATGGGAGTGGGATGTGTGTGTGTGTGTGTGTGCGTGTGTGTGTGTGAGATAGTTCTTGGAGCCCTAACTCTTCCCAGGAAAGCCTTGGTTCTAAGGTTAAAGCTGAACCAAGTATCATGCCCACGTCATTTATTGAATATTCACTGAATACTTACTATGTGCTAGGTCTTATTCCCTTTTCTCCAAAAGTTAATTTGGGTATTTTGTAAATTGCTATGGGAAAACTTCAACAAACTTCTTGGCCAGCCCAATACCAGGACCTGGACTGTTGTTCTCTTGACAACATTGGATGGTGCAGCTCTGGCGGGCATGAGGACCACACGGACAAGCTGGGTTAACAGCTCCCTGCCTGAGAAAGAACACAGGAGCTTGGAGATCAACTGCCAGGATATTCAACCACAGGGCTCGCTTGTTCCCAACCTTCAATAGCTTGTGGGATCCCACTGTGAAACTCAACGAACATGCAGGCTCCGGGGCTCTTTCCCATGAAGGTTGTGGTCCAATGGGTCGAGGGTGCGGCCTGGGAAACTGCCTTTTAAGCAGTACGATGGTGATTCTGAAGCAGGTGGTCCACAGGGTTCTCTGAGAGGAACGCTGCTCAAGCTTAATAACCATCTTTTACAGATGCAGCAACTGAGGCTCAGGGGAAAGTTCAGATCACAGTAACCTGGATGATCGGAACCCAGCCGTCCACCTCGCCGGCTAGAGCTGCCCTCTGCTAGGAGAGGGGAAAAGTCAGCGCTCCCAGGTACTTGGTATTTCAGGCACACCCTCTGTTACTGACAGACAATCACGGTGGTAACAGACTAAGGTGACCTGAGTTCACCCAATAATTGCGGGTGGGACTAAAGAGTAAATATAATCCTCATTAACATAAAGCAAACTTCACTATAGAGATCTTATACGAATTTTAAGCACTGGCACAGACGAATCACATCCTTCATTTATTCATTTAGCTTACAGGAAAAAATATTTCAGAATGCTTGTGAAATACATGCAATAAGAGACACCGAAGCTATATCAAGCTCCCCGGATTCAGTGTATGTAACCATGTATTTGAATTAAGATGAGAGGCGTGTGGACACAGGCATATACCCAGCTAGCCAGCTTAGATGATCACCTGGATAGAGAAGCAAGAGGTGAGGAAGAGAAGGCATGAGAGAAAAAATGTAGCAGGATGAAATAATACAGATGGCATAATGCTAATGAGATGCAGGGTACAAAATTCTATACATACATTCCCACAGAGGTATAAAACTTAAAAATGCATCTATACAAGTTCTGAGAAGAACAAAATAAGAAGAAAGTAGAATTTCCAGGTAATTAAGTTTGGTGGGTTTTTTTTTTTAACATTACTCCCCATCCCTCCTGACAAAAGCAAAGAAATCGGGGAGACAAGGATATAAGAATATAACAGCAAGAGAGAGTGGAAAAGGAGTTTCTATCCTATGGGCATTCTCTAGGCAGGGATTCTCCAACTTTCTCAGAATAATAATTATCTGGAGGGTTTGTTACAATGCAGATTCCCAGGCTCATCCCTCAGAGACGCTGATTTTAAGGAGATTCTTGTGTAGCTCTGATGTATAGTGTGATTAGGACACAATCTGGTCCCAGACAATAACGCCTTCCCTCAGCCCCCTTCCTCCTGGCACCATTTGCTCAGGCCTGAAATTCTGGTTAGAATCTGCTTCTTAAAATAAGCCTATGTTAAAACACAATCTCTATTTGGAGGATCATCTGTTAAAATTGATCTTTATAAGACAGTGTGCTAAGGTGAATCAGACCTTTAAAACTTTTCCTGATCCTGGGTTCATGTGCTAAGAAAGCAAATATTTATCGATTGCTTACATGCCCAATGCTAAGAGCTTTCTATGCTCTTAACAGCTCCAGGAGCGAATACTCTGATGATCACCATTTTCCAAATAAAAAAACTGAAGCACAGAGAGGTTGAGTAATCCACGCAAAGTCACACAGCTAGTAAGTGGAAGAGCCAGGTTTTGAACCCACATTATCTTATATTAATATGTGATCAAACCCAGATCTCTCGCGTCATGGGCAGATTCTTTACCATCTGAGCCACCAGGAAAGCCCCGTATAAATATGGGACCTCTCCCCAAAGGAGACAAAAGGAGGAGATGATATTAGGACTCTGGGAATCCAAAATGAGGAAAAAGACACACCACAAGAAAGTAAAGTAGGGATCTAAACCAAGTCTGATAACCGTATTTCCCAAATCAAAATTCTTATGCCTGGTTAGACAAAAAAAAGAAAAAAAAAACCCACCACAAAAACATTTTTTTCCCCATTTAGCAAGGGTTTGAAGATATAATCATGCTAACTTATCTTCTTAAGAAATAAGATATATTGAAATGAATAGAATGACCTGATTACACTGGACAGAGAATGGACCTGTGAACACAGCGGGGAAGGAGAGGGTGGAATGAATTGGGAGATTAAGGCTGACATACACACACTGCTGCTGCTGCTAAGTCACTTCAGTCGTGTCCGACTCTGTGCGACCCCATAGACGCCAGCCCACTAGGCTCCCCTGTCCCTGGGATTCTCCAGACAAGAACACTGGAGTACACACACTACCACATGTAAAACAGAGAGCTAGTGGCAACGTGTTATAAAGCGCAGGAAGCTCTGTGATAGCCTGGGTGGGTGGGATGGGGGGAGGGGTGGGTGGGAGGTCCAAGAAGGAGGGGGTGTATGTATACATACCACTGAGTCACTTCCTGTATGGCAGAAACCAACACAACTTTGTAAAGCAATTATATTCCAGAAAGCAGCAAACAAAAAACCCACCTGTCTATGGAAATGTGACTGGATCCCTCAATCAGGATAATGATATGGGTCCTGGGTATGGAGGGTACCAAGGCCTGGGGTGGGAGTGTTTTATTTTAAATCCTCTGACATCAGGGAGACCTTCCCTGTAATCTGATGCTTCAAGGAAAGTGCTGAAATATACTAGATGAATGAGAAGTATCAAGAGACCGGTAGTACTGCATTGGTATGGAAACATCGCAGTTTTTCTTAATGGACATACCTGTGTGATGGGCATTCGGGTTGTTTACTTTTTGGCTATTACAAATGAAGCTGCTTCAAGAATTTGTTTACAAGGGTTGGTGAGGCATGTTTTCATTTCTCTTAAGTAAATCCTTAGGAGCGGAATGGCTGTATCAGACAGTAGGTGTGTGTTTAATTAGGAACAACACGATGGCTTTCCAAAGAGGTTGCCTCATTCTGCATATCCTCCAGGAGCTTGTAAGACTCCCAGTTGCTTAACATCCATGCCAACACTTGGTATAATTCAGTTTTCTCATTTAAGCTGTACAGTGGGTGTGTGGCGGTTTTAATCTTCATTTCTTAATGACTAATGATGGTGTATATCCTTCCACATGTTTATTTGCCATCCAAATATCTTCTTTGATGTATGTTTAGTTCTTTTGCCTATTTAAAGTTTGTTTTTATGTTTTTAAATTATTGTGTTGTCAAAGTTCTTCATATATTCCAGAGGAAAAAACTTTTGCTGGCTATGTGTTCTCTAAATATTTCCTCTCAGTTTGCGGTGTGGCTTCTCATTTTCATCAGTTCAGTCGCTCAGTCGTGTCCGACTCTTCGAGACCCCACAGACTGCGGCGCACCGGGCTTCCCTGTCCATCACCAGTTCCTGAGCCTGCTCAAACTCATGTCCACCGAGTCGGTGATGCTATCCAGCCATCTCATCCTCTGTCGTCCCCTTCTCCTCCTGTCCTCAATCTTTCCCAGCATCAGGGTTTTTTCAAATGAGTCAGCACTTTGCATCAGGTGGCCAAAGTATTGGAGTTTCAGCTTCAGCATCAGTCCTTGCAATGAATATTCAGGACTGCTTTCCTTCAGGATGGACTGGTTGGATCTCCTTGCAGTCCAAGGGACTCTCAAGAGTCTTCTCCAACACCACAGTTCAAAAGCATCAATTCTTTGACACTCAGCTTTCTTTATAGTCCAACTCTCACATCCATCCCTTACTACTGGAAAAACCATAGCTTTGACTAGATGGACCTTTGTTGGCAAAGTAATGTCTCCGCTTTTTAATATGCTGTCTAGGTTGATCATAGCTTTTCTTCCAAGGAAGAAGATAGATACACTTAAGCATATCTTAAATATTTTTCGAACTTTTGCAAAATTCAAGCCAAT
Organism: Bubalus kerabau; assembly: GCF_029407905.1. Taxonomy (NCBI): domain Eukaryota; kingdom Metazoa; phylum Chordata; class Mammalia; order Artiodactyla; family Bovidae; genus Bubalus; species Bubalus kerabau. Next base: position 69,986,680 of record NC_073639.1, on the reverse strand, counting down.
AGAGATTTTTTTCTAATTTCTCTCCTGAACATTTTATAATTTCAGCTCTTGCCTCTAGGTCTATGATCTCTTTTGAGTAATTTTTGTATCTGATTTGCACTGAGTCAAGTTTCTTTCACTTATTTATTTTGCATGCAGCCATCCAGTCGTTTTAGAACTATTTAATGAAAAGATTGTCCATTCCCCTGTGGAATTGCCTTGGCAATGCCACTGGAAATCAATTAGTCATACATATGTGGGTCTATTTCTCAACCCTCTATTCTGTTCCATTGATCTAAATGTCTATCTTTATGTCAATACCAAACTGATACTGTCTTGATTACTGTAACCTTATAATGCATGTTAAAATCAAGCAATGTAGGTTTTCAACTTTGGTCTTTTTCAAAATGATTTTTGCTCTTCTACATCCTTTGCTTTTCCATATGAATTACATACTCACCTTATAAATTTCTGCAAAAAAGTCCTTCTGAGGTTTTAATTGGGATTGCACTGAATCTATAGATCAAAGTGGACAGCGCTGACATCTTAACAATATTGAACGTTCTGACTCATAAATGTGGTTTATCTTCCCATTTATTTATGCCTTCTTTAATTTCTTTCAGCAATATTTTATAGTTCTCAGAGGCCTTAAATACTTTTTGCTAAACTTATCATGAAGTATTTCACGTTTTTGAGGCTATAGTGGGGGCATTAATTAACTTAAGCTTCCAAAGAGTTGTTCTTAGTTTTGCTGTTTGTTATTTTCCAGTCACTCAGTTGTGTCCGACTCTTTGCAACCCCATGGACTGTAATACGACAGGCTTCCTTGTCCTTCACTGTCTCCTGGAGTCTGCTCACATTCATGTCCGTTGAGTCAGTGATGCTATCGAACCATCTCATCTCTGCCTCCCCTTTCTCCTCCCGCCTTCAATCTTTCCCAGCATCAGGGCCTTTTCCAATGAGTTGGCTCTTTGCATCACGTGGCCAAATATTGGAGTTTCAGCTTCAGCGTCAGTCCTTCCAATGAGTATTCAGGACTGATTTCCTTTAGGATGGACTGGTTTGATCTGCTTGCAGTCCAAGGGCCTCTTAAGAGTCTTCTCCAGCACCGCAATTTGAAAGCATCAATTCTTTGGCACACAGCCTTCTTTATGGTCCAACACTCACATCCATACATGACTCCTGGAGAAACCTAGTTTATAGAGATGCAATTCATTTTTTGTACATGAACCTTGTTAATCTCACTTATTACTTCTAGCAGCTTCTTTGAGGATTCCTAAGGATTCCTTTGCAAAATCTTTAGGACTTTCTATTGAGACCATCACGCCTTCAGCAAATAATGTTGGTTGTATTTCCTCCTTTCCAGTCCATATGCCTTTAATTTTTCCCCCTTCTTTATTGCCTTGAAGAGAACTTCAGACAAAATGCTGGATGGACATGATGAGTGTGGACACCTTGCTTCACTCCCCGTCTAGGAAGCGAAGCACTCAGTCTGTCACCATTAAGGGTGCTGTTATTTGTAGGTTTTTTGGGTAGACACCTTTTATCAGGTTAAAAAATTTCTTTCTATTCCTGAATCAATGAAGATTTTTTATTAGGAATGGATATTGAGTTTTGTCAGATGCTTTGCTGCATCAACTGAGAAGTTCATTTAATTTGCCTTTTTTGAAACAGTGTTTATTTATTTGGCTATGTGTGTCTTAGCTGTGGCACGCGGGATCTTTGTTGCTTCATGTGGCTCTTTCATATGATGAGAGTGTCTCTTTCAGGGAGTCCATATGGCACATGGACTCTCTAACTGTGGCACGGGGGCTCCCGGGCGCATGGGCTTCAGCAGGTGCGGGACTCGGGCTTAAGTTGCTTTCGGCTCATGAGATTTTAGTTCCCTTGCCAGGGATGGAACCAGCGTCTCCTGCATTGCAAGGTGGATTCTTAACCACTGGGCCACCATGGAAGTCCTCCTAATTTTCCTTTTTTTAATTTCTTAACATGGCAAATTCCATTTATTGACTTTTCAAATCTTAACTCAGTCCTGAATATCTAGCACACACCACACTAAGTCACAATGTATTATTCTTTTTATATATATTGTCAGATTTGATTTGCTAGAACCTATCTGCCACTGCAGGAGACATAAGAGACGTGGGTTCGATCCCTGGGTTGGCAAGATCCCCTGGAGGAGGGCATGGCAACCCACTCCAGTGTTCTTGCCTGGAGAATCCCCACTGACAGGGGAGCCTGGAGAGCTACAGTCCATGGGGTTGCAGAGTCAGACATGACTGAGTGACTAAGCATGCAGGCATGGTAAATCCATGTTTAAAATTGCTAGGAATTGCCAAACTGTTTTCCAAAGTGGCTGTACCATGTGCCATCCCCACAAGGCATACAGTTTCAGGTTTGGTTTTTTTTTACATGCTCACTAGTGCTTATTAAAGTTTGTTGTTGTTGTTGTTTTTAATTATGAACTGCTTTTTTTGACCCATTAAAAATGGCATCTCAACTTAGGCTCCCCAGGTGGTGCAGTGGTACAAAATCTGCTGCCAATGCAGGAGACACAAGAGACTCAGGTTCGATCCCTGGATTGGGAAGATCCCCTGGAGAAGGGAATGACAAACCACTCCAGTATTCTTGCCTGGAAAATTCCATGGACAGAGGAGTCTGGTGGGCTACAGTCCATAGGGCTGCAAAGAGTCAGATATGACTGAGCACACATGCACACGCATGATTCAACTTAATACCGAGGCAGGAAACAGATGAGACCCAGGCTGAGCCATGGGAGTTCATCCCTGTGGACTGATACTCCAAGACAAAATAGCAAGAGAGGGGCTGAGCCCTTCCCAGATATGAGACTACATATTTCTCAACTTTGAGGTTAAGGAGAACTTTCCAACTATACGCACGCAGAAAGGCTCTTTGGAGGTCAAAAGGGAGGGGGCCTCCACAGTAGGTGAGGTCAACCAACCTAGAGGCCTCTTCACTAAACTCCTTGGCTAAGAAATGCGCACTTGGGAGGACCCTGCAGTACTGGCAGCAGGAGGACTCTGAGCCAGACAAAGCAAGACAACCGGTCAAAGGAAACCTGGAAGAAATGCCCCACATAAGTGATTCAAGGGACTTCCCAGATGGCTCAGTGGTAAAGAATCCGCCTACAACACAGGAGACTCAGGTTCGATCCCTGGGTCAGGAAGATTCCCTGGAGAAGGGAATGACAACCCACTCCAATATACTTGCCTCGGAAATCCCACAGACAGAGGAGCCTGGCGGGCTACGGTCAGTGGGGTCGCAAAAGAGTCAGATGTGACTTAGCTACTACATCAAGACCATGAAATGATTCAAATGACTGAGGGCGTGACTCCTCTCTGAGCCCGCTGGCTTGTGTCTATTCACACATATTCTTTTTCCACCTAATAAGCGCTTTATCCATTTCACTACTTTCCATTTCTTCATTAAAATTCCTGTCTACAAAACCCATGGGCCAGGGCCTCGTCACTGGCCACTGGCCCTGGTGGTATAGTGACTAGGATTCTGCACTCTTGCTACCACTGCCTGACTTCAGTCTCTGGCAAGGAAACTGAAATCCTGCCTCAAGAGACTTCCCTGGTGGTCCAGTGCTTAAAACACCACCTTCCAACACAAGGGGTGCAGATTCTATCCCTGATTAGGGAGCTAAGACCCCACATGCCTTGAGGCCCCAAAACCAAAACCAGAAAATAATATTGTAACAAACTCAGTAAGGACTTTAAACATGATCCTCATCAAAATAGACAAATAAGCAAAGCTTAAAAAAAAAAAAAAAAAAAAAGGGAAAGAAATCCTGCTTCAAGATGCTGCAGGCTGAGGCCTCAACTAGCAGCCCATTATACAGATGTGGAAGCTGAGACTCAGAGGTAGGAAGCGGCAGAAATCTGACTCCAACTCACATTGGTCTGTCATGCAGACTCCAGCTTTCTGAGATGTGCATGGCTGCCTCTCTTTCTCATTGGGAACTCAGCCGTGACTTTCCTCTCCAGTCTCCAGGGGACCAGCTCCAATCTCAGAAACCCTTTCATCTATTCCCTCAGGCCCTCTGGAGGCTGGCTTGGCCTCTGGATTTGTTGCCTCGGCTTGGCTACAGAGAAAGCCCCATTCCATGCATGTTGCCCGCACAAGACGGATGCAGAGAGAAATCAGGGCTCGCCTAGGTGTGTCTGAGTCCCATGGGCTTATTTCCAGATTGGTATTCACACCAGGAGTTTCTCAGCTGCGGCTTCATGCATCCCCTATAAATTGTGAGATAAGCTCGTCCGAGCCTGTTACTACATTATTGTTACAAGAAATCCTCTTTCAGGTTTGTTCAATGTGTGCTATTACCTGGGGAAGAACAGATATATATATAGTACACAAATATAAAAATTATAATTTTCTCCAGCTACTTATCAACACACAATTTTCTGAAAACACATTGTTTTAGAAACATGCTCTGACACCCCAAACCTCTGTGCTATAGCCCCTCTCCCGGGCAGGAAACACTGGAAACCTGGGCTGGAAGGCCGGGTTGGCTTCTGCTGAGGTCTCCACTGCTCTGTGGGGAAATGAGAAGGGTAATGTTGAGAGAGTGCTCAGAAAGCCACACTTTTGTAATTTAAAGGGCTCTCTTCCATCCTATAATTATCTGTTTCCCCTACCTTTGAGGGGCTAAAATGCCCTTGCTTTATGAAATGATGGTGGTGAGAGATGGTAGTCATTTTTACTGGAAAATGGAATACACTGCATCCATCCACATGTGTTTACTTTTTATCTGTTTACTTTTGTGACTGATCAGTGATGTCCCAATGTCTGGGGAGTACTGGCCAGATGACCCAGGGTTGGTGGAAATGTACAGACCTGGCTTTCACTGTGGCTTGACCACTCTGTAGCAATCTGATCTTTGGTAATAAAAATAAAAGAAACAATAATAATGGTAGAAATAAACACCAGTAGATGTCTTTCTACGTGCCAAGTACCTTTCTAAATACCGTATGTTCATAAACTCATTTGGTTTTTATGACACCCAAGTGACGTAACTAGAATTAAAACTTCCAGGATAGTAGTGACTCAATTAACAAGAAATTGACAAGAAAGCTATTTGGCTTTTGTGCCTGGTTCCTGGCACAGAGTTCCTAAAACCTTTGTAATTTCCAGAGTGATAAGCATCTTTAGTTTGAATGAAGTACCTTTTAAATGAAGTACCTAGATAACTTCAGGATGGAGGCTGGACCACACAAAGACTTGGATCAGAAGCTTAGAACATTCAGCCCTACCTCTCCAGCAGAGGGGGGCTGAAGAATCACTAGTGGCTAATGATTTAATCAGGCTTCCCAGATGGCACTCGTGGTAAAGAACCCACCTGCCCATGTAGGAGACATAAAAGATGCAGGTTCGATCCCTGGGTAAGGATGATCCCCTGGAGGCGGGGCATGGCAACCCACTCCAGTAATTCTTGCCTGGCAAATCCCATGGACAGAGGAGCCTTGTGGGCTGCAGTCCGTAGGGTTGCCAATTGTCGGACACAACTGGAGTGAATTAACAACAGCAGTAGCAATGACTGAGTCAGTCACACCTCTGTGCTGTTGTTCAGTCGCTCAGTCATGTCCAGCTCTTTGTGACTTCATGGACTGCAGCACGCCCAGCTTCCCTGTCCTTCACCATCTGCCATAGCTTGCTCAGACTCAGGTCCATTGAGTCGGTAATGCCATGCAACCATCTCATCGTCTGTCATCCCCTTCTCCCCTGCCTTCAATCTTTCCCAGCATCAGGGTCTTTTCAAATGAGTCAGTTCTTCACATCAGGTGACTGAAGTATTGGAGCTTCAGCTTCAGCATCAGTCCTTCCCATAAATATTCAGGACTGATCTCCTTCAGGATGGACTGGTTGGATCTCCTTGCAGTCCAAGGACTCTCAAGAGTCTTCTCCAACACCACAGTTCAAAAGCATCAGTTCTTCAGCGCTCAGCCTTCTTTATGGTCCCACTCTCGCATCCATACATGACTCCTGGAAAAATCATAGCTTTGACTAGATGGACCTTTGCTGACAAAGTAGTGTCTCTGCTTTTTAATATGCTGTCTAGGTTGGTCATAACTTTCCTTACAAGGAGCAAGCATCTTTTAATTTCATGACTGCAGTCACTATCTGCAGTGATTTTGGAGCCCAAGAAAATAAAGTCAGCTACTGTTTCCATTGTTTCCCCATCTATCTGCCGTGAAGTGATGGGACCGGATGCCATGATCTTAGTTCTTTTGAATATTGAGTTTTAAGCCAGCTTTTTCATGCTCCTCTTTCACCTTCATCAAGAGGATCTTTAGTTCTTCCTTGCTTTCTGTCATCTGCATATCTGAGGTTATTGATATTTCTACTGACAATCTTGATTCCAGCTTGTGCTTAATCCAGATGGCATTTCACATGATGTACTCTGCATATATGTTAAATAAGCAGGGTGACAATATACAGCCTTGACGTACTCCTTTCCCAATTTGGAACCAGTCTGTTGTTACAGGTCCAGTTCTAACTGTTGCTTCTTGACCTGCATAAAGGTTTCTCATGAGGCAGGTCAGGTGGTTGGGTATTCCCTTCTCTTCAAAGTGCTTAAAGAACTGTGGATGAAGGTTTGTGACATTGTACAGAGGAGTGATCAAGACCATCTCCAAGAAAAAGAAATGCAAAAAGGCAAAATGGTTGTCTGAGAAGTCCTTACAAATAGCTGAGAAAAGAAGAGAAGCTAAACGCAAAGGAGAAAAGGAAAGGTATAAGCTTATGAATGCAGAGTTCCAAAGAATAGCAAGGAGAGATAAGAAAGCCTTCCTCAGCGATCAATGAGAACAATAGAGAGCATTTCATGCACAGATGGGCTCGATAAAGGACAGAAACGGTATGGACCTAACTGAAGCAGAAGATATTAAGAAGAGGCGGCAAGAATACACAGAAGAACTGTACAAAAAAGATCTTCATGACCCAGTAGCTGTGATGGTGTGATCACTCACCTAGAGCCAGACATCCTGGAATGTGAAGTCAAGTGGGCCTTAGGAAGCATCATTACGAACAAAGCTAGTAGAGGTCATGGAATTCCAGCTGAGCTATTTCAAATTCTAAACGATGATGCTGTAAAAGTGATGCACTCAATATGCCACCAAATTTGGAAAACTCAGCAGTGGTCACAGGACTGGAAATGGTCAGTTTTCATTCCAATCCCAAAGAAAGGCAATGCCAAAGAATGCTCAAACTACTGCACAATTGCACTCATCTCACACGCTAGTAAAGTAATGCTCAAAATTCTCCAGGCCAGGCTTCAGCAATATGTGAACCATAAACTTCCTGATGTTCAAGCTGATTTTAGAAAAGGCAGAGGAACCAGAGATCAAATTGCCAACATCCGCTGGATCATGGAAAAAGCAAGAGAGTTCCATAAAAACATGTTTTGCTTTACTGATTACACCAAAGGCTTTGATTGTGTGGATCACAGCAAACTGTGGAAAATTTTGAAAGAGATGGGAATACCAGACCACCTGATCTGCCTCCTGAAAAATCTGTGTGCAGGTCAAAAAGCAACAGTTAGAACTGGACATGGAAAAAACAGACTGGTTCTAAATTGAGAAAGGAGTATGTCAAGGCTTTATACTGTCAGCCTGCTTGTTTAACGCATATGTAGAGTTCAGTTCAGTTCAGTCGCTCAGTTGTGTGTGACTCTTTGCGACCCCATGGACTGCAGCACTCCAGGCTTCCCTGTCCATCACCAACTCCCAGAATTTACTCAAACTCATGTCCATTGAGTCCGTGATGCCATCCAACTATCTCATCCTCTGTTGTTCCCTTCTCTTCTCGCCCTCAACCTATCCCAGCATCAGGGTCTTTTCAAATGAGTCTGCTCTTTGCATCAGGTGGCCAAAGTACTAGAGTTTCAGCTTCAATATCAGTCCTTCCAGTGAACATTCAGGACTGATTTCCTTCAGGATGGACTGGCTGGATCTCCTTGCAGTCCAAAGGACTCCCAAGAGTCTTCTCCAACACCACAGTTCAAAAATATCAATTCTTCAGTGTTCAGTTTTCTTTATAGTCCAACTCTCACATCCATACATGACTACTGGAAAAACCATATGCAGAGTACATCATGTGAAATGCTGGGCTGGATGAAGCACAAGCTGGAATCAAGATTGCTGGGAGAAATATCAATAACCTCAGATATGCAGATGACACCACCCTTGTGGCAGAAAGTGAAGAAGAACTAAAAAGCCTCTTGATGAAAGTGAAAGAGGAGAGTGAAAAAGTTGGCTTAAAACTCAACATTCAGAAAACTAAGATCATGGCATCTGGTCCCATCACTTCATGGCAAATAGATGGGAAACAATGGAAACAGTGACAGACTTTATTTTTTGGGGCTCCAAAATCACTGCAGATGGTGACTGCAGCCATGAAATTAAAAGACACTTGCTCCTTGGAAGAAAAGCTATGGTCAACCTAGACAGCATATTAAAAAGCAGAAAAATTACTTTGCTAACAAAGTCCATCTAGTCAAAGCTATGGTTTTTTCAGTAGTCATTTATGGATGTGAAAGTTGGACCATAAAGAAAGTTGAGCACTGAAGAATTGATGCTTTTGAACTGTGGTGTTGGAGAAGACCCTTGAGAGTCCCTTGGACTGCAAGGAGATCCAACCAGTCCATCCTGAAGGAAATCAGTCCTGAGTGTTTATTGGAAGGACTGATGCTGAAGCTGAAAGTCCAATACTTTGGTCACCTGATGCGAAGAACTGACTCATTTGAAAAGACCCTGATGCTGGGAAAGATTGAAGGCAGGAGGAGAAGGGGGATGCCAGAGGATGAGATGGTTGGATGGCCTCACCAACTCATTGGGTATGAGTTTGAGCAAGCTCCAGGAATTGGTGATGGACAGGGAATCTGGGCATAATGCAGTCCATGGGGTCACAAAGAGTCGGACACGACTGAGCAACTGAACTGATTCCCATCTCTTGAAGAATTTTCCACAGTTTGTTATGATCCACATTGTCAAAGGCTTTAGCATAGTCAATGAAGCAGAAGTAGATGTTTTTCTGGAATTCTCTTGCTTTTTCTATGATCCAACGGATGTTGGCTATTTGATCTCTGGTTCCTGTGCCTTTTCTAAATCCAGTTTGAACATCTGGAACTTCTCAGTTCGCATACTATTAAAGCCTAGCTTGGAGGATTTTGAGCATTACCTTGCTAGCATGTGAAATGAGTTCACTTGTGTGGTAGTTTTAATGTTCTTTGGCATTGCCTTTCTTTGGGATTGGAATGAAAACTGACCTTTTCCAGTCCTGTGGCCACTGCTGAGTTTTCCAAATTTGCTGGTATATTGAGTTTAGTACTTTAACAACATCATCTTTTAGGATTTGAAATAGCTCAGCTGGAATTCATGACCTCCACTAGCTTTGTTCATAGTGATGCTTTCTAAGGCCCACTGGACTTTGCATTCCAGGATGTCTGGCTCTAGGTGAGTGATCACACCATTGTGATTATCTGGGTCATGAAGATCTTTTTTGTATAGTTCTTCTGTGTATTCTTGCCACCTCTTCTTAATATCTTCTGCTTCTGTTAGGTCCATACCATTTCTTTCCTTTATTGTGCCCATCTTTGCATGAAATGTTCCCTTGGTATCTCTAATTTTCTTGAAGAGATCTCTAGTCTTTTCCATTCTATTGTTTTCCTCTATTTCTTTGCATTGTTCACTTAGGAAGGCTTTCTTATCTCTCCTCTGTACTGAAACCTCCACAAAACACTTGAACGATGGGTTTTCGGTTGCTGAACATGTCAAAATGCTGGCAGGGTGGCACACCCACCTGGAGAAGGCATGGAAGACCCGCACCACTCCCCCATTCCTTGCCCTGTGCATCTCTTCCATTCGGCTGTTCCTGGTGATTTATCTTTCATAAAACACCAATAATAATGAGTGAAACACTCTTCTGAGTTATCAGAGCCCTTCTAGCGAATTATCCAGCCTTGGTGGTGGGGTTTGCAGGAACCACCCCTGCCCCGGAATGGGTAGCCAAGTTGGGCAGAAGTGTTCTAACCTGGGGAGCGCAGGCTTGTTGACTGGCACTCCAAGCAAGGCAATCTTGTGGGACTGAGCCCTTAACTTGTGAGGTCTACATTGATTCTGGGTCGTCAGTGTCAGAACTGAATTGAACTATAAAACTCCCAGTTGGTTTCAGAGAATCAAGAGAGTTGATTGGTGTCAGGAGGGAAAAAAAAACACCTCTCCAGGGTCAATATGTTGCTGACCCATAGTAAATGTCCAATTAATGATTCCTTCTCTGCTTGTTTTCCTCCAGGCAAATGCTCTACACTTCTCGCAAAGGGCATGTTAATTGGTTAAAGACTTGGGTTTGGGGATCTAACAGGTCTGGATGCAAGTCTGGGCTCCCCCCTTTCTGGGCGGGCAACCCCTAGGCAGTTTGCTCACGCCCTGGGCACCTCAGTGACTGAAGATTGGAGGGCAGTTTGAACTTTATATAGCAATCATCTGCCGTCGGCGGAGAAGACCAGGAATGAGAGACTCGGAGGCAGAGTCTATATGAATTCCGCTTCTCCATTTTCCTCCTCCTGGATGGGATCCATCTCTGATTGCAGTGATGTGTGACTTAGTCTCCTGCCCGCCCTCCGCCTGGCAGAGCCAGCTTCCCTCCAGCCCAGTGTCTCCTCCCCGTCATCGGTGCTAACCCCAGTGGATGGAGGCCTGGCCCACTGCAGCGGAGCGTTAACAAAAGCTTGAGTCAAACTTCATTTCCTCTTGCCCGGGGAGCCTGGCCTGCCATGGGCCAGGCGCCAGGCCAGCGTGCTGCTGGCAAATGAGCTCATGCTGTCTGAATTCACCACTTGCAGTGTGTGGGTGAGCAGGCATGCACACTGCCACCCTCACCCCTACCATCAAAGAGGCCCCAAGGAGACCAAGCTCAATGCCCATTGTGCAAATGAGAAAACTGAGGCTTGGGTAGGCAAGGTTGCCTGCAGAACAGCCCAGAGCAGGAAGCAATGGCTGGGGCTCAAGTCCAGGCTTTTTCCAATTCTGACTGTCCTTGCTTTTATGCTGTTTGTCTTGTTTGCTCTTAGGTGCAAATGACTCATTAACCAAGCTCAAAATACAACACTCTCCTTGGAGAGCCTCATGCAAGGCAAGAAATACAGCAGCTGGAGGGGAGGGTTTTAGTGGCTCCAGAACTGTCCTGCAGGGTCTTGAATGCTTATTTGGTGAGCATTTAGGGAAGCCAGTGGTTGGACTTTTCATAAATCAACTCATGCCATTCTCATAATGACCCAGTGGGGTCAATGTAAACAGTCCCCAATTTGCAGATGCAGAAACTGAGGCTCAGAGAAGAAATGTAGCTGTTTCAGGACTGCACAGTCAGGAAATGAAGGGTGATGATGTGAACTCAGGACAGTGGCTTCAGAACAAATTTCCTGTTGTTCCTGAATGTTAACCCACGTGGCAGCAACCTGTCCCTCCTGGGGCTGGCCCAGGGGTGCACTGCACAGACCCGGATGAATCTTTGATATTCTCTCTCCTGCACACAGCGGGCACGATGCTGATCACAGAGGAGCTATAAATACAGCAGAACAGAACCTTGCGCCTCCAGTGGAAAGTGTCTAGCTGGGGAGCAGGAACACCTGGTTCTGTTCTTGGCACTGTCACTCAGGGCTTACCCTTTTCTTCTTGGAGTCTGAATTCAAATTCAATCAAAGAGGGCAATGAATTCCTACTTGTATGCCAACTCCTATCCATTGGAACTTGACGTCTAGCATTGTATTGAAAAAAATCTTGAGACTCAGCAATCGATTTGTAATGTCTGTCACTACAGGGGTGGAGATGGGTGTGTTTCAGGAGCTGCTTCTACCACATTTGCAAATCCCAAACCAGGGGCTAAGATGTCAAAAACCAGTCTGCTTTCACTTCAGCACTCGGGACCAAGACCTTAGGGTTTGCCAGATAAAACCTGACGTTTGCAGTTTTACTTGTTAAAACTGTCTACCCTGCAGGAGTTGCAAGTTCAAGTCTCCAGAAGTGTCTCTCCAGCAGCTTGATTTAATCTCAGAGTTAGCCACAGTTGATATACAGGCACGATTGGCTGCAGAACTTTCTTCTTCATTATACACTCAGCCTAGCTCAGGAGCTGTGAATAGAGGTATAGTCATACCCCAGTATCTGCAGGGGATTGGCTCCAGGACCCCACCCCTGTGGATACCAAAATCGTCCATGCTTAAGTCCCTTATATAAAATGGTGTAGTATATATAACCTATGCACATCCTCCCATATACTTCAAATCATCTCTAGATTACCTGTAATACTTAATACAGTATAAATGCTGTATGTGTGCACATGAGTGCTTATTTGCTCAGTCGTGTCTGACTCTTTGCGACCCCATGGACTGTAGCCCTCCAGGCTCCTCTGTCCATGCGATTCTCCAGGCAAGAATACTGGAGTGGGTTGCCATGCCCTCCTCCAGGGCATCTTCCCAACTCAGGGATCCAACTTGAGTCCCCTGTATTGCAGGCTGACCCTGTTTGAGCCACCGGGGAAACCCAAATGCTGTATGCTATGCTTAGTCACTCAGTCATGTCTGACTCTTTGCTACCCCCATGGACAGTAGCCCTCCAGGCTCCTCTGTCCATGGGGATTCTCCAGGCAAGAGTACTGGAGCGGGTTGCCATGCCTTCCTCCAGGGGATCTTCCCAACCCAGGGATCCAACACAGGTCTCCCGCACTGCAGGCAGATTCTTTACCATCTGAGCCACCAGGGAAGCCCAATAATTCTGGAGAGGGTAGCCTATCCTCTCTCCAGGGGAATTTCCCAACCCAGGAATCAAACCAGGGTCTCCTGCATTGCAGGTGGATTCTTTAGCAGCTGAGCTATAAGGACATGCTGTATGAAGAGTTGTAAATACAAAGTAAATGTTATATAAATAGTTGTCTGCTGCTGCTGCTGCTGCTAAGTCGCTTCAGCCGTGTCCGACTCTGTGGGACCCCACAGATGGCAGCCCATCGGGCTCCACTTTCCCTGGGATTCTCCAGGCAAGAACTGGAGTGGGTTGCCATTTTCTTCTCCAATGCATGAAAGCGAAAAGTGAAAGTGAAGTTGCTCAGTCGTTGTCACTGAACTGCAAATTCAAGTGTTACTTTTTGGAACTTTCTGAGAGGAAGTGTTTTTTTTTTTTCAAATATTTTTTAATATGGTTGAGTCTCTGGAAATGGAACCTAGAAATACAGAGGGCCGACTGTATTAGCTTTGCTAAGTCAAGGCAACTGAGTTATTTCTGGGGCAGCGGAGGTAGGGTTAAAATTAGAGTCACTTCTTGGGAGAGGGATGTTTAATCAGGGTTTTTGTTTTTCCTTTGGTAATTACTGCAACAATTCAGGATTCTCCTCCCTCACCCCCTTTGCTTATCCCTGGGTGCTGTCCGAGTCCAGAGAAGGCTTCCGTCCTGGCGGGCCTGTGCTGACCTCGTGCCAAGTTTCAGGGGTCATCTTTCACCCAGTTGATGCCCAAAGTGCACCAGGGTCTGCAGGTGAAAGCCCACATGTCATACTTCTTGGTTCTAGCTGGGGGGCTAGGGGGGCTTGGGATTTTACTGCACCCCCTGGGAGCTCTGAGTGGCTGCCTCAAGTCTAGCCAACTCGCTGGGCTATTGCCAGTCTATGGTTGAGGGCCATGTTGATTTGAGGCTTCTCTGGGAAGCCAGGGTCCCTGGAATGCATCTCAACTTTCGGAGGTGTTAGTGGCCCCTGCCTCTTCTTCTGCCCAAATATCAGGACCCTGGGGACCTCTCAGGACCCTGCTGGTTCTCCTTTTCAGCCCACTGCCAGGGAAGAATGGATATTCTGCTTCACACCTTCTTCTGCGCTCTAATTTAGGCCAGCATTCAGATTTTTAGTTTTTTAAAAAGGGTCTTTTTTTTCCCTGCTCAAACATTTGCCGTTTTCAGTTGAAACCCATGGCTCTCAATACCATGGTTTCTGTTAAGGATTCACAAAAGTCTGCCTAAGAACTCTAAGCCAATACTTTGATTCTCAATTCTTTTTTTTTTTTTTTTTTGCTTCCTTTCCCTGAGAACTGATAGCTGCTGGAAAGGTAGGGAAAAGGAAGGGGCACAAGGACTTGAATATAAATACAGTTTTTAATATCAATATCTTACGCTGCTATGGAGACACTCAGAATAACTTATGAAGTCCACAAACCAAAGGAATTTTACCTCCCATACAAAAGAAGATTGTGGAAACATAGCTGAGCATCTCATCTGACTTATTTCCAGGGATATTCACTATCTGTGGCTAGGATCCTACTTTCCAAAGGTATTTCCATCATCCATTATCACCACACTGTGAAAAGACTCCTCCAGACTATATTTCTAGAGCCTTGGAGTCAATTGTTCATTCATTTTCTCAGTCATTGACTCATCTTTTCATCTGCAGTATTTCTTGCACCTGCACTCAGAGTTAGGGACCCAGTGACAAACAAGAGACAGCCTTTGCCCTCACGGAGCTCCCGTGTACGTACCAAGAAGTCTTGGAAAATGCTTGGTGAGTGAATGAGCAGGTTCTTCTTGGATATCCCTTGGTTATTGGGTTATCTTACTAGAGCTGCCATGACAAAGGAGTATGGACTAGCGGCTTACAACACAATAGAGATTTGATGTCCCAAGTTCTGGAGGCTAGAAGCCCAAGATCAAGAAGTCAACAAGGATTGGGACTTTCCTAGTGGTCCAGTGGCTAAAAGACTCTGAACTCCCAATGCAAGGGGCCCAGGTTCGATCCTTGGTCAGGGAACTAGATCCCAAATGGGGCAACTAAGAGTTCACATGCCACAGCTAAAGATTCCACATGCCGAATTAAAGATTAAAGATCCTTAGTGCTGCAGCTAAGACCTGGCACAGCCTAATAAAATAAATACATACAAGTAAATATTTTTAAAAAGTCAATGAGATGTGCCTCTTTCTGAGGACTGTGAGGAAGAGTCTGGCCCATGCCTCTCATCTTGCCTCTAGTGATCTTCTGGGGACCTTTGGTACTCCCCGGCTGGTAGGAGCATCGTCTTGATCTCTGCCCCCATCTGCACATGGTGTTCTCCCTGTATATGTGTCTGTGTCTCAGTTTTCTCCTTTTATAAAGACACTAGTCATAGTGAATGAGGGCCCACCCTAATGACCTCATCTTGAGTAACAACATCTGTAATGACCCTATTTTCAAATAATGTCACATTCTGAGGTATTGGGGATTGAGACTTCAGCAAATAAACTTTGAGGGTCACAATTCAAGCCATAACAGTTATACAGTAGGCTCATGGTTCTCATATCAGGCTATGGACAAAGAAGGTCTCCTGTCATCTCAGTAAACAAAGGATGCTGCGGCCATGAAGCCATGAGTCCCCGCAGGTCCCTGCCCTCGAAGCATCTCTCAGAGTCACATCGCTGTAGTCGGGGCTTTAGGGGATTAGGAGTCCAAAGGGATCAGGGGTCAGGGGTCACCTGAGGAGCTGATGGGGATGACAGAGGCTGGGACCACATCCCCCAGCTACTCAGAGCCTGTCTCAGCCATCAATACGTTCCCATGGGTGAGCATCCAGGGAAAACTGCTGCCCAGCCAGGACAGGGCTGCAGTCTCCTGCCACTCCCTGCCGCCCTCTCTCTCCACCTCAGGTGCAACGCTTTGCCCCCTCCAGGGGCTCTGCCTTCAGTCTAATGCGTGGATATTTTCGCTTCAAAAGCTCTGTCACGGCAAATATCCAGCTCATCCCTCTCCTCTTGGCCTCCTGGAGTCGGCCCTCAGAGCCTGGCGGGGGGGACCACACATCTAGTAACAATGGTTGGCATTGCCGTCAAGACTCACGAGCCCCCATTCTGAGCACGTGGATCAAACACCACATGCGCTCCCCCTCCAGGCCCACAGCTTCCGGGTCTGGCTCTCCTGCAGGAACTCTGGCTCCAGGCAACTTCCCAGGGATTCCAGGGTTTATTTTTGCCTGTGCAAGCTCATTTCTTACCACCCCCCACCCTCTTTTACTCTCTCAAGGTTTTGTTTCTGGCACAGTCGCTAGAGATACTCTGGCTTCACCGTGAACTGAAATGTGATTCATCGCAGGGGGAGAAAGTAAAGTGAAGGCTGCGGCTTCCCATAAAATAGGTTTTCAGTCATCAGGGAAAACTGTGGTGAGGAATGGAAGTGAAAGCTTTGAACTCTTGTCGCAACATGCTTCCCACTTGCCTCTAAGAGTCTACTCGTGGTCCAGTCGCTAGGAGGCTTGTGGAGGGGTCTCCAAACAGTACCTGATTCACTGATTCATTCATTCAACATTTATTGAGCATCTTTTATGTCCAGGCACTGTGCTGGGTGCTTGTAATATAGTGATAGAGAAAACAGACTTACTGTCTTGCCTTTGAATCTTACAGTCGTGGGGTAGAGATACACTATGACAAATTACCCAACAAGGCACAGAATGGGAGAAATCTTTGACAACTGTGTATATAATAGAGGTTAATATCCAGAATACATAAGGAAGTCCTACAAGTCAGTAACAAACAACCTGCTTCAAAAACAGGCTAAGGACTTACACAGATATTTCCCCAAAGACAAAAGACGAATGGTCAATACGGAAGTGAAAAGATGCTTACCATCACTAGTCACTGGGGAAATGCAAGTCAAAACCACAATAAGGGGCTTCCCCGGTGGCTCAGTGGTAAAGAATCTGCCTGCCAACAGGGTTCAATCCCCGATCTAGGAAGATTCCACATGCCGCGGAGCGACTAAGCCCATGCGCCACAACTACCGAGCCTGTGCGCTAGAGCCCGGGGAGGGTGGGGGGGGCCGCAACCACCGAGCCTGCGCGCTAGAGCCTGGGGGGCCGCAACTACAGAGCCTGCGCGGTAGAGCCCGGGGGGGCCGCAACCACCGAGCCTGCGCGCTAGAGCCTGGGGGCCGCAACTACCGAGTCCACGTGTCACAGCTATCGAAGGCTGCACACCCTAGAGCCTGTGCTCAGCAGTGAGAGAAGCCACCAGAATGAGAAGCCCGAGAACTGCAACTAGAGAGTAGCCCCCACTCTCCCCAACTAGAGGGAGCCCCACAAAGCAGCAAAGACCCAGCACAGCCAAAACAAAACAACAAAACACAAAACACCCACACACAACAGGGTACCGCCTCATACTCATTAGTATGACCACTAGGGAGAAACCAGACACCAAGTGTTGGCTGGTGGAGAGATGGAGAAACGAGCCCTTTTGCACTGCTGGTGAATGTAAAGTAAAATAAGCTAGTCACTAAAAGACAAATACTGCGCGATCCTATGTATATGACATACCCAGAGCAGTCAAATTCATAGAGACAAAGGTAGAATTATAATTGCCAGGGGTTGAGGGGAGTTGTTTGACGGGTTGCAGAGCTTTAATTTTGCAAGATGAGAAGAGTTCTAAAGATGGACGGCGGTGACAGCTAAGCAATATGAAGGCACCTAGCACTACTGAGCTGCACACTCAAAGATGGGTAACATGGTCGACTTTATGCGTATTTTACCACAAGTTAAAAACATTTACCCAAAGGCTTGGTTTTAAACTGTAGGAAGTGCTTTATGGGAGAAGCCCAGGGAGCTATGACAAGGTCCACCGGGGAGGGACCAAGATCCTGTTTGGTGACTGGTCAGGGAAGTGGTCCCTGAAGAGGTGACATTTAAGCTGAGACCTGGAGGGGGAGGAGGAGTCCAGACATCAAAGAGAGAGGAAGGGTCCTGCCGGCAGAGGGAGCAGCACGGGAAAGGCAGGACGTCTGTGGGTTGAGCAGATTGAGAAAAGATGAGGTATGACGGCAGGAGGTGGGGGGACTCCAGAGTCTAATGGGGAATCACTGGAAGGTTATAACCAGATTCATCATGACTAGATTCTTACGTTCCAGTGCTGACTCCAACTTCATTAAAAAGAGAACTCTCTTTCGCATGTGATCTAGCAATCTCCCTCCTGGGCATATATCCAGAAAAGATGAAAACTCTAATTCAGAAAGAGCCATGTATCCCAGTGTTCACTGCAGCTATTCACAACAGCCAAGACACAGAAGCAACCTAAGCTTATCAGTGGATGGAGGGATAAAGAAGATGTGGTCTACATACACAACGGAATATTACTCAGCCATAAAGATGAAATTGTGCCATTTGCAGCAACATGGGTGGACCTGAGTGAAATGAGTCAAAGACAAGCATCAGATGATATCACGTATATGTGGAATCTACAAATATGATGCAAATGATCTTATTTACAAAATAGAAACAGACTCACAGACATAGAAAAGAAAACTATGGTTACCCAAGGGGGATGTGGTGTGTGGGGATAAATTAAGAGTTTGGGATTAATAGATGCGCATTACTATGTATAAAATAGATAACCAAGAAGGACATACCGTGTAGTGCAGGGAACTATATTCAATATCATAAACTATAATGGAAAAGAATGTAAAAAAGAATACACACACACACACACACGAGTGCTAAATTTCTTCAGTTGTGTGCAACTCTTTGTGACCCCATGGACTATAGCCAGCCAGGCTCCTCTGCCCATGGGATTCTCCAGGCAAGAATACTGGAGTGGGTTTGGATGCCTTCCTGCAGGGGGTCTTCCCAACCCAGGGACAGAGCCCATGTCTCTTACTGACCTGCAGTGGCAGATTCTTTACCACTAGTGCCGCCTGGGAAGCCCATGTATGTACATGTGTGTGTGTGTGTGTGTGTGTGTGTGTATGTATTACCGAATCACTTTGCTTTATACAGGAAACTAATATAACATTATAAATCAATCAAAAATCAATCTTCCTCTCTTACAGAATGGACTGTGGGGGCAAGAGTGGAGGGAGGGAGACCAATTAGCCCAGACTAGAGATGGGGGGTGAGGGGCAGCGGGCAAGCAGGGGTGACAGTGGAGGTGGAGGGGAGGGCCAGATTCAAGAGGCAGGTCTGAGCGGAGAGAGGCCAGTAGCTGATGATGAATAAGTGTCCCTCAGGATTAAGTGTCCCATCCACAGAAGTGGAAGCCAGGTCTCTGATGGAGCACCTGTGGTCTGCGGTGTCCCAAGGTCAGAACTAGAAGCAAGGAAGGGAGAACAGACTGGGGCGAGGCTTCAGGACTCAGCACATCTGCAGCCCTGATCCTGCTCCCGCCATGCTGGCAATCTGCTTGTCCGTGTGGACTTCCTGGCTCTGAGGCAGCCCTCACGAGCCCAGGAGGACTGGAGCATTTCTGTGTGTTTACTGCACCTGCAAAGCAGGAGGGCATCCTGGTGGGACCAGCCTGCAGGAGGCTGTTATGGAAAGACTCTGAAGACTGGTTCTGTTTCGGTGGGTACCCTAAGTATCCTATTCCTATCTTACAACGCTTGGCTCATGAGAACTAATGACCACCTGAAGTTTTCTGTGCTGCTATGGTAACCCTTCCAGGCGCTGGAAGTGAGACCCTTGCAGAATGGAGGAGACGGAATTGGCAGGATCTGAAAGATGGCTCCCACGACCTTGGGGAAGAAATCTCTATTTAGGCTTATTAAAAAACCTGCACCGCTCTTCTATGACAACCATGTTTTATTTGTGTGCAAAAAAACAAAACTAGAGAAATACAGTGTTTGGGCTCCTTCATTGCCAGAGGCCGCTTGTACTGATGCAAAAAGCAACAGGGGCGGGCAGATATCAAGATTCTTTGCATTGTTTATGACTTCAGTTGCAGTAACTGTGCTTCTGAGATTCTTTCTTCGTGAGATAATCCTCAGTAGGAAATAAAAGCTTTACAGACACAAGCGTGGTTGCTGAGGTGGTGCTTGTAACAGGCGAAAAATGGAAAACAGTCTAACTGTCCAAAACCAGGGTCACTAAATCCTGCCCCATTCCACTCATAATGGAATAGTATGTAGCCACTTAAGCCGATGATTACAAAGTGTGTATGCCAACCTGGGCAATGCTTAGACTACAGAGGAATGCCTGGGTAATTGATTTCAACAACTGAACGACAAATCTGCAATGACAAAAACAGCATTCTCAACAAAATCAAGGCACATGTGTAAAATATCAACCTCCCTGTGGGTTGCAGTGATGGAACTACTGACGCTGTTCTTTGTTCCGCTTTCATTTATACAATGATATTTCTATAATGTGTGCGCGCGTGATAACGGGCAGTTATTTTTCATAAGAAAGACCTTTCCTGGTTAGCTGTCTACCGGCTGATGACCTTCCAGCCAGGTCTTCAGAATGGATGCAGGGTTCAAGGCGTTGAAGGAAGGACAGGGAGGCGTGTTTCATGGTGATTATGAACTTGGCTTTGGGCTTGGTATTAGACAGGGCTTGAGTCTGGCAGGCATCTTGCTGACTGTGTGACCTTGTGTAAAGAAATAACTCAACCTCTGTGAAGATTCCTTTCTCATCTGCTGCCTGGAGAGGCTAGCAGTACCCGCCTCCATAGGGTTTCTGAGGGTTATTTGAAATGAGGAACCGCTTAATGATACACCTGGCACATAGACTGCCCTCCATAAACATTAGCTATTATTAATATTTTTATTGCCAAGGGACAGGCTTAAAGGGCTATCTGTAGATACTGTTGACAGCCAAAGAGTTCAGATTTCATTGGTCCAAGAGAAGCAGGCTGGTAGGCGTTTTTGCTCTGAAAGGAGAGTGACGCTGCTATCAACTCTCTGTGAAGGGAGGTAACGGTGCATGGCTGAGGCAGCAAGCGGGCTAAGGGTCCCCCACCTTCCCAGGAGTTGCCAAGGGCACCCATGAAAGGGTTCACATCGAGTGGGCTCATGGGCGCCGTCAGGCCATGGAGAAATGTCTGGCTGAGGCCACCTTAGTGTTTCCCTGACTGTGAAAAAGTCTCTTCCTCCAGCTGGTAGGACGCGATCTTGCACGTTTGTAGTGCCTCAAAGCTAAGCTGTCTCCTCCCCTTTGAATGTGCCTCCCTCGGGGCAGTGGTAAAGAATGCGCCTGCCAATGCAGAAGATGCAGAGATGTGCATTCAATCTCCAAGTCGGGATGATCTCCTGGAGTAGGAAATGGCAACACACTCCAGTATTCTTGCCTGGAAAATTCCATGGACAGAGGAGCCTGGCAAGCTATCGTCCATGGGATCGCAAAGAGTTGGATGTGACTGAGTGCGTGCACACACACACACACACACACCCACCCGACTCCTTCCACCTACTGTGATCTCCTTCTCTGCCTTCAAGACTTGGCTCAAACGTCACCTCCTCTGGGAAGCCTTCCTGGATTGCATCACCCCTCACAGATAACACCTCTGTGCCTCGTACATCATTAGAGCTCAATGTACTTCTGTCATAACCCATGCTTTGCTTCTCCTTTTGTAGCTCTTGTCATAACTATTCTAAAAACAATTCATTATGGAATTGTCTGTCTATTGTCTCTGGGGTATCTCTCATGTCATGAATGTTATCCTTAGCAGTACCTGGAACACAGTGATTGTTTAATCAATGTTGAATAGATCAGTCAATGCGTGGATGAATGCTTTTCACTTTTTCGGTGCTCAGTTTTAGGTATTCCACAGAAGAGCTTTTCTCAGACAGAAGGGAAACTCTGGCAGGGCTGGGACTGTGTTTGTCTGGTCCATTACCCTCTCTTGTCTCTCTTGTCATGGAACTCTCATCGGTGCACCGCCCAGACACCTCTCCTGGTGCTGTTGGCAGGCAGCCCTCTGCTCTCAGCCCTATTCAGGGAAGCTTTACTGCAAAGAGCTGCCTTATCCAAGGTCATTGCCTTCCTGGGGTGGGTACACCCAGTGAGTGATTGGTATGGTCCAGTTTGGACTAGTACTGGATGGCCATCCCAGCTCTGTGCCCTTGTGGAGGTGGTCAGGACTGGCATTGGTCTGCATGTGCCTCCTCTTCTCTCCACCCTACCCTGCATCCTTCTCCATCCTTCTACAGGTGTTCCTCTCAAGACCTCTCTTGACTTCCCATGAACCCTGTCTCGGGCTCTCCTTCCCCAAGAACCCATCCTGCATCATCTTCAGTCTATGAGGATTGGGGGGGGGGGGCACTGAGCGAAAAGTGAAAGTATCAGTTGCTCAGTTGTGCCCGACTCTTTGCGACCCCATGGAGTACAGCCCACCAGTCTCCTCTGTCCATGGGATTCTCCAGGCATGAATACTGGAGTGGGTTGCCATTCCCTTCTCCAGGGGATCTTCCCAACCCAGGGATCGAACCTGGCTCTCTCACATTTCTGGCAGATTCTTTACCATCTGAGCCACCAGCTACTTACTAAATATTTCCTGAGCAAACAGACGGATGAGCGAGTCTCCCTCTGATTAACTGGCTGCTCTGTCTCCCTTTCCTCCTTTCCCTCCAGCCCGTGGGCTGTCTACGGGGGTGACTGTGTTTCCTTCGTCTCTATAATCTCAGTGCCCAGCACCGTGCCACCATATAGTCGGTGCTCCATGAGTGTTGGAGAAATGATGGCTCCATGAGCCCCCGAGGAGGACTGATCAGGGCCAGAGAGTGAGGAGGAGTCTCAGATCTTAAAGGACTGTCTCATCAGCTTCCTTGCCAGGGGTGGGCCAGGAGCACCGTTTCTAGAACAGTCAGGTGGGATTGGTAAGTTTCCTCCTCTGCCTTCCTTCTCCAGGGCTCTTTAAATTCCACTTGTTTGAGGAATAGATGCTGGCTCGAAACACAGCCGAGGTTGGTAACAATAAACACCTCTTTAGAAATGACTTCCATTACTTGTGGTCAATTTGAGGCTTGCAGGCCATAGAAACAGGTCTCAGCAGGCTTGGAGTTGTGGGGGATCAGCACAAATTGATTCTGGCAATTAGCACGGCAGTTCCCTAAAGCCCATACCCAGGAAAGGCTGCCCCCGCCCCCCACGCCCTCCCCACACTGCAGCCGGGCTAGTCCAGAAGCAGTCAGAGCAGTGGACGGCATCCAGACTTTGATCACCTATGGGCCATCTCCCAGCTGTATGATCTCAGGCAAACAGCTTCACCCCACAGAACCTCTGTTACTTCTCCTGTAACATGGGGCCAGGCCTCCTCTAGGCCAGAAGAGAACAGTAGCATCATAAGCTAAAGTTTGATTCAGATGAATGGGATCTGAATTCCAACCTTACCCCTCGTTCAGCTGTATGACCTTGAGAAAGATGCTTACCCTCTCTGAGCCTCAACTATTTCACCTGTAAAATGGGGTTGATAATACCTTTTCTTAGAAGTCGTAAGAATTCAGATTGTATTAATCCTGACTGAGTGCAGGTTTAATACAGGTTTGCTACTATAATAATTCAGGTTGTGAATGTAGTTCTATTGCTGAGGCAACTATTTTTGAGCATCTGTGGAGTCTACAAAGTAGCCGACAGAGGCTGGACCACCTCCCCATCGCTGGCTGGCCCAGTTTTTTCTTGCCAACCTGCATCATTTAACTATTATTTTTTTTTAATATTACGCTTTCATTTTCTCTGATTATATAAGTAACACATGTTCATTGTAGTATATTTGGAAAGCACAGAAAAGCACAAAGAAGCAAATAAATATCACCCAGAGATAAACATTGCTAACACTTTGGCTTATTTTTCTGCTGTCTGTATTCTGGGCCTCCTTCACATATGCATGTGTATGTAAATACTGGTGCTTCCTCCCTTAAGTTGAGTCACATGGTATCATGTGGTACAAACTGATCGTAACCTGCCTTTTTCACTTAATAGGTTATGGACATTTTCCTGTGTCATAAAATAGTCTTCAAAAACATGATTTTTAACCTTTCATGGTATTCTATTTTATGGGTGTATCCTATATCTTCATTTTCCTATGAAGGTTTCTCCTCACCCCAAATTTCATGATTGCCAACATGACTGTGATAAACATCTCTGTGGCTAAATCTTTGTAGACTCTTTAGAAATATTTGTAGGACAGAGTCTTCAAGGGGAATTTCTGGGTGAGAAGATATATTTTATGCAGCATTCATGCAGTCATGGTTTCTGTATAATATGATTTATTTGCAGGGTAAAAATTAACATGATTTCTAATTATTCTGCTGCCAAAATGCCCCCCAGAAAGGTTTACCAATATTTATGCTTTCTAATATTGCTTGAGTGTACAATTTTCTTATACCAACATTGGCTACCTGAACTTTTTTTTTTTTTAAAGCTTTGCCTAATGTGTGTTTTGAAAATACAAAAATCAAGTCACACTGGATTTCCCCACAAGCTTGCTCTGTGACCGTGGACAAGTGACCACCTCTCTTTGGGCCTTCAATATCTTTATCTATCAAATGAAGGGGTAAACAGTCATAGGATTCTCTTGGTTGCAAGTGACAGATGTCAAATCCAATTGGCTTATGGCAATAATCATTATTTATCAGTTCATGTAAACTGTGAAGTAAGGAGGAGGAATTCAGGCACAGCTGCATCCAGGAACTCAAAGAACATCCTCAAGAAGTGGTTGTTTCTGTCTTGCAGAGGTTCTGTTTTGGTTTGCTTCTTGGGAAGGCACCCTCCAGGGAATCATCTGTGGCACTCCCAAGCTGATATTCTCCCAGCTTAGCAGCACCTCTTTTATAACAGAGTTCCAAGATTCATTCTGATTGGGCCAGCTTGAGTCCTGGGCCCATTATGAGCCAATCAGTGTGGAGAAGGAGGCTGGACTATGCCAACTGACCAGATCTAGATGTTGGACGCCCTCTGCAGGAGGGGACCGCTGGCTCCACAGTGAGAGTCAGAGCCGTGTGGCCAGAGACGGTGGAATCAGTGCTGGGCAGGCAAGTCAGACCTGACAACCTCTGAAGACCCTCTAACCCCAATCTCTATCCCAGGAGTCCAAGAGGCCCTGGTTTCTCCTGACACATTTCCTGCAGAGCTTTTGCATACCATGCTCTCTGCATGGCCAATATGTCCTGCCCTTTAACTTCACGGGTGCCTTGTTTAAGCTATCTCTGCTTCTATGGGCAGTGAATCAGAGGGGAGGATAATTACCATATAGATTTATGGACCTCTGCTCAACAAACAGGGCCCTTTCCCTGCAAAGGCACAACGCCAGGCTCATAAATATTAATCAGAAGGAAACCGCAATCAACTCAAGTGGGAGAGGAAATGGCAAATTGCTTTTTCCTCTCTAGGACATAAAAGCAGCATCTATCTGTTGCATGACCAAAGGCTGTTGGCTGGGCTACCCATCTCTCTCAGATTTCAATGATCGTCATAACAGCAATTACCATGTATGAGGCATCTGCTACCCTTAAATGTGGCATTTCACATACATTCATGCTAACTCCTATTTTACAGACGAGGACACTGAGGCTCTGCAAGTTTAAGTCATTCTTCCAGGAAGACACAGCCAATATACAGTTGAGTCGGGATTCAAATCTCGTCTACCTGATATTGGTGTCTGGGTCATTACCATTTAACGGGCTGCCTCAGGCTTCTCAGGAGGTAGGAAACTGATTATCCTTTGAGTTTTGGGGGGGTGCCAAAAAATTCAGACTTCTATTTTATATATGCAAACGTCAGGGAGAGTAGCAAAGGGCTCCTGGCTGCTTTTGTAAAAAGTTGTCAACATCTGTACCTCACAGCCCGAAGGTTCTGGAATAGTCCACTCCAGCTCTGGCTTTCGACAGGAACCGGGTGCCAGGTGTATATTAACTGCATGTTTAAATAAACACCTAACAGAATTTTAGCCAACTTCCTCTTAACCAACTTGCCATGTTTACAGACTCTCATTCTGTCCATTAAACAGGGTGATGGATGCCCACCACCCACCAACGGCTTAAGGACACCGTCCTCATTCGATGGAGCACTGGGCACCCCTTAGCTGAGTTGCATACTTCCTCCAAGTCGGTTGTGTCTGTTCCCAAACCTGTTTTTGCCAGTTGTACTTGTTATTATAATTATACAATTTAATTAAGTAAACCGATTACACTAAATGTAGTGTGAAAAGAACAGAAAATGTTTCTATGAATAGGAAACTTGATGCTGTGCAAGGACTCAGTGAACAGGAGAGTTCCTGGGGCGGGGGAAACCTGCTATCAAATTAGGTGTGGGAGGTGATTGAAGGTTCAGAGTCAGGGCATATCACCCAGTGGTGGCTTTGCGAGAAAAATTATAGGAAGCTCCAATAGCAAAAACATACTCAGGGAAAGAGCCGTGTCTTCTCTCATGAGGGTATTGAATCTATGCACATGTCTTTGAGTTTTTAAAAAAAAATTGTGAAGGAATTTATCATTCTCCTTCTCAGTTTTTAATCATGTTCCTTTTGATTCACGGAATTACTGGGTTTGGTAAGGGACTTCTGTGTACCCGAGATAACTAGTTCCAGAAAGATTTGGGGAGATAGGGGCACGAAGGAAATCAGCACATTGGAAATGAACTCCCACTACTCCTTTTCCCATCATAAACCCTTTCCTTCCTCGGGAAGGATGAGCTGCCCCTGCATCTGTCAGGATTCTTAAGCCAAAACCAGGTGTCATCACAGACTTGTCCTCCCCGCTTTCATGCACAGCCCAGGTCTTGTCGATTCTCCCAAACCCACTCTGCCCTCCTTCCAATCCCCCTTGTCTCTCCCTCTCTTCCTGTCTCAGTCCTTTCCATCCTTCCTTATTCCTTCCCTTCTGTTCTCTCTTCCTCTCCTCTTTCCTTTAAAAAAATTAATTACTGTATTTGGCTGTGTCGGGTCTTAGGTGCAGCACGTGGGATCTCTAATCGTGGCATGTGAACTCTTAGTTGCAGCATGCAGGATCCAGTTCCCTCACCAGGGATGGAACTCCACCATGTACTGGCTACTGGGTTTACTCTGGGGAGGCACTAGTAGGCAGAGCTGATGTCATCCCTGCCCTCAAGGAGGTTATAGTCTAGCAGAGACGATTAAATAAAGTAAACCAGAAAACCTATTAATACTTGTAAATTACTTAAAGTGCTGTGAAAAAAGCAAAGAAAACTTGTGGAGGAGTCTGCCTTGGAGGAAATCCAGGAAGGCTTTCAGGAGGAGGTGACATTTAAGCTGACATCCAAATGAAGTAAAGGAGTAGAAAAGAAGGGAAAAGAAGTGGGGGGGAAATTCCACAGAGGGAACACCATTGAGGAAGGCTTGAAATCAGATGAGACAAAAATGAAGGTCGCCCAGGGTGGCTAAAGTCCAGAGAATGGGGCATCGTGGGATAATTTGGGAGGTCAGTGGGGTCTACAGACCAAGATGAGACTCTGGATTTTATCACAAAGTCAGCAGGAAGCTGTGGATAGTTTTAGGCAGGGAGCCAATACTCTTTTAAAAAAGACATAAACGTTTTAATTTTGAGAATTACAGATTTACATGTAGTTACAAGAAATAAGACAGACATCCTCTGCACTCCCTGCCTAGCAGTAACATCTTGAAAAACTAGAGTACAACGTCACAGCCTGGATGTTAACATTGATACTGTCAAGACTCGGAACTGGTACATCGCCACAGGGGTTCCTCCTGGCACCCTTTATGGCCACACCCACTTCCAGCCCACCACACCTCCTCCTTAGCCTCTGGCAACCATTCATCTGTTCTCCGTTTCTATGATTTTGGCATTCAAAAATGTTATATAAATGGAATTAAACAGTAATATTTACGATTGGCTCCCCCTACCCTGGTAAGTGGAATTATATGGTAATATTTGTGATTGGAAGGAAAGTTATGACCAACCTAGATAGCATATTGAAAAGCAGAGACATGACTTTGCCAACAAAGGTTCGTCTAGTCAAGGCTATGGTTTTCCCTGTGGTCATGTATGGATGTGAGAGTTGGACTGTGAAGAAGGCTGAGCGCCAAAGAACTGATGCTTTTGAACTGTGGTGTTGGAGAAGACTCTTGAGAGTCCCTTGGACTGCAAGGAGATCCAACCAGTCCATTCTGAAGGAGATCAGCCCTGGGATTTCTTTGGAAGGAATGATGCTAAAGCTGAAACTCCAGTACTTTGGCCACCTCATGCGAAGAGTTGACTCATTGGAAAAGACCCTGATGCTGGGAGGGATTGGGGGCAGGAGGAGAAGGGGACGCCAGAGGATGAGATGGCTGGATGGCATCACCGACTCAATGGACATGAGTCTGAGTGAACTCTGGGAGTTGGTGATGGACAGGGAGGCCTGGCGTGCTGCGATTCATGGGGTCGCAAAGAGTCGGACACGACTGAGCGACTGATCTGATCTGATCTGATCTGATTTGTGATTGGCTCCCCCACCCCACAGATAATTCCCCATAGATTCATCCAAGTTTGTCGCAGATATCAACAGCTCTTCCTTTTCATTACTTGGTGGTGTTCCACGTGTGGATGTACCACAGGTGGTTTAACTGCTCAGTCACTGAGACACCTGGTTGTTCCCAGTTTTTGGCGATTACAGATAAAACTGCTATAAACACTCACGTGCAGGTTTCTGTGTGGACGTAAATTTTCACTTCTCTGGGACAAATGCTGGAGAAAGCAATTGCTGGGTCTTATATTTGCATACTTTATAAGGAACTGCAAAACTGTTTGCCCGAGTGTCTCTCCCATTTTGTACTCCCACCAGCAGTAGACGAGTGATCCAATCTCTCCACATCTTTGCCAGCATTGGGTGTTGACACTATTTTGCTTTTTTTTAAATTTCAATCATTCTGAAAGGTGTGTAGTGATTCCTCACTGTGGTTTTAATTTGCTTTACCCTAGTGGCTAATGATTGAAGCATCTTTTCACGTGCTTGTTTGCCATCTGCATACTCTCTTTAGTAAATCAATGCTCTTTTTACAAATTCATCACTGTGCTTTTACTGACAAGCCCCTCTCCCTTAATAAGACTTGAGAGTGGGGTCTGACCCATGGGTGATGCTCAATACAGGCTCCTTGGATGAAAAAACTCAGGACCAGGGACCTCATGGAAGCCTGGACCTGGCTTGCACTGGGCCAGTGCCCCTCCTGAGGCTCCTAATGCTGATGCCAAGGGTACAAATCTGGTTCCTGCTCAACCAGGATGCAGCTGACAGCGTCAGTAAACTCCATCTAGGAAGGCCTGGATACCCAGAGACTTCGCTCACTGTATAATTAGGTCTAGCAAAGCTTATGAAAGTAGTCTCAGATCATAATCACTTTTTAATTATATTTACTTTTGTCTGCAGAGAGGTGAGGTATATTATTGGCTCTGGGAGGTAACAATTCAAATCTTCATCCAAAGAGGCAGATGCCCTGAGGAAGATGCCAAGAAATTAAAAATGATCCGCAGATACAGAGCTTTGGCTCCCAGAATGAGTCTGGAATTCTGAGGCCAGGAAGTCAAGGATCTTAATGTTTTCCAGTCTCAGGGCACCAGCAGGGCAGGAGATGAATAACAGAGTTCAGACCTTGAGTGCTACATGCTAAACACTTTCCATAAATAACTTACTTCATCTGTAAAAGTAACTGGGACGTGGAAACCATTAGTATCATTCCTATTCTACAAAGGAAACTGAGAACCAGAGAGGGCAAGTGGCTTATCCAGGGTCACACAGCCAGCCAGAAGCAGGACCAGAAATCAGACTCAGCCCTGTCAGATGTCAGAGCCCTTGCAGGGAGCCCCAGTGCTGGGACCCTGAGTTGCTACAGCTGGAGCCTCTGACTCACTCTCTCTGCGTTCCCGGCCCCCTTTGCTCAACCTCTCTGGTTCATTAGGTGTCACTCTGAACAGAGTTTTTAATACTCTTTCCTCTTCCCTTCCTTAGGGAACATAGCAGGGGACATAGCGTCACACACTCCCACAATGGCCATCCTGATCCCTTTGCTGCTAACAAGATCCAGACCCATTTCCAGAAAGTTCTGAGCTTGCAGGATCATACAATGGTGAGATGAGATTGAGGATGAAACTGGCAATGACTGCCATTTATTGAGCACTTATTATGTGCTGGGTGCTGTGTTAATTTCCTCATAGGAATTACCGTATTGGGTCTCAGAGTGCAGCGGATCCAGCAGCACCATCACCTGGGAATGTATTAGAGAGGCAAGTTCTTCAGTCCCCAAAACCAGACCTGCTGAATCGGAAACTCTGGGGAGGGGCCGGTCCTCCAGAAAGAGAGAGATAAACATAATTTCACTTCTATGTGGAATGTATAATATGACACACATGAAATTATCCATGGAACAGACTCACAGATGAAGGGAACAGACTCGCGGTTGCCCAAGGGAGGGAGGTAGGGAGGGCTGGATAGGGAGGTTGGGTTTAGCAGATACAAACTACTTTATATAAACTGTTATGTATAGAGTGGATATGGAGAAGGAAATGGCAACCCACTCCAGTACTCTTGCCTGGAGAACCCGCTGGACAGAGGAGCCTGGTGGGCCACAGTCCATGGGGTCAGAGCCGGGCACAGCTGAGCCACTGACACACACAGGGCGGATAAATGGCAAGGCCCTGTGTATAACGCTGGGGACTATAGTCGATGTCCTTCATAACCACGATGGAAAAGAATATTTAAAGGATTATGTGTGTGTCACTGAATCCTTTTGCTGAACGTCAGAAGCTAACACAACATTGTAAATCCACTTTACTTCAAGAAACAAAAATCACTCCAGTATTCATTCATGAAGGATCTCTTGGCCTTTACTCTATGCAATGGTTAATTTTTTATATGTCAATTTGACTAGGTCATGGTACCCAAATATTTGGTTAAACACCAGCCTAAATATCACTTTGAAGGTATTTTTACAGATGAGATTAACATTTAATCAGTAGATTTGGGGAGCCCTCAGCATGTGGCTGAGGGTGGAAGCCCGTTTGGTTTGGGTGGGATCTTCTAGGCAGAGTTTTGGCTAGTGAGGCTAATGAGCACAGAAAATCCTTAGAGGGCATTGTTATTTAATGATGAAACAACAGAGAAGAACCTTGATGGAAAGAGAAATGTGAAGAAAGGTCCAAAAAGGTATGAATAAACCCGAGCATTGCTTCAGAGGCTAATGGAAAAAGAGTTAGATGAAAGGATGTTATCAAAGGATAAAATGGCATACAGAGGTCAACTCATAGCTTTGAAGTCCAATTCAGCTGAGCTAACTTGCTCAGATCCCTTCCCTTCTGTGTGCTTCAGTTTAGTCATCTAAAAATGGTAATAACATATGCTTCTCAGAGCCACTATGAAAATGCCGACAATGTTAATGGTCTAGCACTGCCTGACACATAGCAGGTACTTAATAACTGGTATTTGCCATCCACGCCCCCATGACAGGCTCACCAATGAATGTTTCCAACTGAAAGAGGACCAGGGTATCCTCTACATGCGCACGTCTCATTTTTTATTCTCACATGTGAAAATGGGATGAGTTGTGGAAAAGGCAGCGTAGGTGGGTGGGTCGGGTGCTCGCTCCCTGCATGGTCTGGGCTGTCACGAACGGGCGTGTCTAGTTCAGACGCCGTAGCGACTGTCATCTGATGCTGTGGAAAGAGTGAACTCCCTCGGCGATGAGAGTGGCACCTGCGCCCCTGGCATGCACCCTGTCTGCCGCTGATGCCCGGGCTGGGGTGTCAGAACTGTCAGCCTCGCCTCTCATTTGAGCAGTGAACTCCTGCAAAGTGGGGTGTGTGTATATAATTATCAGAGACGTAGATCCTGACATTAAAACAAACCGTCTCGAACCCCCATCATCTCTAAGGATGGCAGTTGAAGAAGGAAATGACACGCCAGCAATGATTAGGGAAGGCATATAACTCAGTGCGCTGGGGGGATGCACACAGCAGAAAAATGGAGGAGGCATTTAATAGCACAGATTATGCTTTTAATTGCGTTAGCAAACGAACTGTTCTTGTGCTCTGGGAAAGTTGTCGGTGAAGCCACCCCCGGTGTTCCTAGGCTGCCTCTGAGTCACCACCAGGATGGGGGCTGGCCTTGGGAAGCCAGAGAGCTTCTCAGGCAGCACAG
The DNA here is from genome assembly GCF_029407905.1 of Bubalus kerabau. Classification (NCBI taxonomy): domain Eukaryota; kingdom Metazoa; phylum Chordata; class Mammalia; order Artiodactyla; family Bovidae; genus Bubalus; species Bubalus kerabau. Next base: position 69,954,837 of record NC_073639.1, on the reverse strand, counting down.
CTGGACTTGAAAGCCATGTCTTCTGCCCGGAAGACAGAAAATCCTTTGCTCCATCCCTCGATGGGGCATTCAGATCATCACCAGTGGTATGGTCAAGAAGACAGATGCTGGAGGCAGCCCAACTGGCCACTTTTTCTTAACTGTGTGATCTTAGATAAGCCAACAGTTAGGTGTTGAATCCTGTCCCCCAACTCCACCAGTTCATATGCTGAATTCCTAACCCTCAATATCTCAGAATGGAACTTTATTTGGAAATAGGGTCACTGCAGATGTTATTAGCTAAGATGAGGTTATGCTTGAGTAGTTGTTGCTCAGTCGCTCGGTCGTATCTCTTTGTGACCCCATGAACGGCAGCACATCAGGCTTCCCTGTCCTTTGCTATCTCAAATTCGTGTCCATCGAGTTGGTGATGCCATCCAACCATCTCATCCTCTGTTGCCCCCTTCTCCTCCTGCCTTCAGTCTTTCCCACCATCAGGGTCTTTTCCAGTCAGTTTTTTGCATCAGGTGGTCAAAGTATTGGAACTTCAGCATCAGCGTCAGTGAATATTCAGGGTTGATTTCCTTTAGGATTGACTGATTTGATCTCCCTGCTGTCCAAGGGACTCTCAAGAGTCTTTTCCAGCACCACATTTCTAAAGCATCAATTCTTTGAGGTTCAGCCTTCTTTATGGTCCAACTCTCACATCCGTGCACAACTACAGGAGAAACCACAGCTTTGATAATACAGACCTGTGTCAGCAAAGTGATCTCTCTGCTTTTTAATGCACTGTCTAGGTTTGTCATTGCGGGTGGGCTCCTAATTCAATGCGACTCGTCTCCATATCAAAAGGGCAGATCTGGACACAGACACACACGGGGAGGATGCATGTGAAGATGCAGGCAGAGACCAGAGTGATGCTTCTACAGCACAGGAAGGCCAAAGAGGGCCGGCAGAGCCCCAAAAGCTAGGAGAGAGGCAGGGGACAGATTCTCTCCCACAGTCCACGGAAGGGACCACACCTGCTACACTTTGATCTAGACTTCTAGCCTCCAGAACCACAAGACTGTTGTTTCTAGGTCATTTCTAGGTCATTCCTGTTATTCTAGGTCAGCCAGTTTGTGGTACTTGGTTACAGCAGCCCCAGGACCTTAATACAACAACCTTCTGTCTCTGTGCCTCTGTTTTCTCATCTGTAAAGATAATGATAGTATCTAGACCTCACGGTGTTGCTGTGAGGATTAGATGCAATTTATGTAAAGCGCGTTAAACCATGCCAACTACACGACAAAGCTCTCGACCGCTGTAGGCTGTCAGTTCAATTACTGAGACCCGTTCAGAAGGGAGTGCTTTGAATGGGGATTAAAAGACTTGGATCAGATCTTTAACGTTTACTGGGAGCCGTTCTCGGCCCCTTATATATCGTGTCTCCTTTGATACTTAAAGCAAGAAGGCATTTTTCATCCAATTTTACTCACAAAAATGTTGAGGCTCAAAGAGGTGAAGTGACATCTTACCCCAGATCACCCAGGCTGTAAGTAGCAGGTGAAAGAGTGAACCACGAGCATCTGACTTGGAAGGTAGCAGCCACACCCTCTCCTGACATAGTACCTCCAGAGCTCGAACACTGGAGACGTGTTCTACGCTCTTTCGATGGTAGAAAGCCGGCAGCGAAGGTAAGGAAACAAGAAGCACAAGTTGTGATAGGACCCTGGGGCAGATTTGGGTTCAGAACTGAGGGCTATCACCCCCTGGCTCTCTGACCATGGGCAAGTCACTTCCCAGTCCTTGGGCCTTAATTTCACCATCTGTGGAATGGGGACAATCAGGACTCCATTGAAGAAGTATGGTGAAGCCTACATTTAGTGACATAGACCAAAGCTCCTGATTCATGAGGGGCACTCAGTAGATCCTTGTTACTCCTATGATTCTTGCCAGGAGAGAACGCTTACATTACGTATAGCATGTGCCTGGATGTGGGTGGGTCTCTGCTTGATCATTTCCCCGGGTACTCTCTGCAAGCCTCAGTTTCCACATCTGTAAGACAAGGGTATTATTCATCTCAATCCTTTAAGTGGTCCCTTGTGATAGTCCCATTTAGCTGATGAGTTCTGATTTTAAAGCCCTTGCTTATACAGAAATGGGAGGTGGGTGGCTTCCATGACCCAGTTCTCAGCATGCACCATTTCTTTGACTTTTCATATATTTTTGCATTCCAGTCTTGTTTCAAATTTGGTTTCCAGCCTTGTTTCAAATTGAAATTTTTTAAAATTTCAATTAGAGGAAAATTGCTTTATAATATTGTGTTTGTTTGTGCCATACAACGATGCAAAGCAGCCATAAGTACACATGTGACTCTTCCCTCTTGAGCCTCCCTCCTCCATAGCCCCCACACCCCGCACCCCTTTAGGTCTTCACAGAGCACCAGGCTGGGATCCCTGTGTTATACAGCAAAGTATCACCAGCGATCTGTTTCACACACGACAGTGTACATATGTACACTCATAGCTTCCCTGATAGCTCAGTTGCTAAAGAATCTGCCAGGAATGCAAGAGATCCTGGTTTGATTCCTGAGTCGGGAAGATCTGCTAGAGAAGGGATAGGCTACCTACTCCAGCATTCTTGGGCTTCTCTTGTGGCTCAGCTGGTAAAGAATCCGCCTGCAATGCAGGAGACCTGGGTTCCATCCCTGGGTTGGGAAGATCCCCTGGAGGAGGGCATGGCAACCCGCTCCAGTATTCTGGCCTGGAGAATTCCATGGACTGTATAGTCCATGGCGTCTCAAAGAGTTGAGCACTACTGAGCGGCCTCCGCTTTCACTTTCAGTCTTGTTTCAGTTACTATGGCTGCATAACAAATTACCCCAGAACTCAGCAAAACCACCACTTATTTACGTGCGCATGGGTGCTGGGGGCTGGGAATTCAGACTGGGGCACAGCAAGGGTGGCTTGTCCCTGCTCTGCGATGCCCAGGGTCTCAGCTGGAACACTTGAAGGCTGGAGCTGGAACCATCTCAAGCCTCATTTATTCCTGAGACAAGAGGCTGATGCTGACTGCTGGTAGCAGGCTGGGTTCTCCTCTGCCTGGCCCCACCAGGGGTCTCTCAGCAGGAGCTCGTTTGGGCTTCCTCCTAGTAAGATGGCTGGATTCCAGAGTGAAGAAGGTGGGGCGGGGAGGGTGCGGGGGCAGAGGAGGGAGAGAGAAGGGAGGGTGAGGAGGAGTGGGGAGGGGAGGAGGAGGGGGAGGGGGGAAGGAAGGGTGAGGAGGAGTGGGGAGGGGAGGAGGAGGGGGAGGGGGGAAGGAAGGGTGAGGAGGAGTGGGGAGGGGAGGAGGGGGAGGGGGAAGGAAGGGTGAGGAGGAGTGGGGAGGGGAGGAGGGGGAGGGGGAAGGAAGGGTGAGGAGGAGTGGGGAGGGGAGGAGGGGGAGGGGGAAGGAAGGGTGAGGAGGAGTGGGGAGGGGAGGAGGGGGAGGGGGAAGGAAGGGTGAGGAGGAGTGGGGAGGGGAGGAGGGGGAGGGGGAAGGAAGGGTGAGGAGGAGTGGGGAGGGGAGGAGGAGGGGGAGGGAGAGCTCCAGGAAAGAACTGCATCCTTTCTGACCATCTCCCCTTGCAAATCCCTTAGCTTTATTTCCACCACACCCTATTGATCCCAGCCCCTGCCGAGAGATGGTGGAGGAGACATAGACCCTGTCTAAGGGATGTCAGTCCCATTATACAAAGGGTTTATGGGAATGTATTTATCTCCATCTTCGGACAATACAACCTGCCAAGCTCTTTCATGACTCTTAGGTAAAAAATATATCATTAAAGGTCCCGAGAAAAGGCAGTGTTTGGACAACAGTGGGTAGAAACCATCGTACAGCTGTGCAAGAGAATATTATCCTCCTTGAACCAAAACTCCCATGATGGATGATGGCAGGTTCCCCAAAGGAGTTTATAAGAGACAAACTATGCTATGGCAGCGTCCCCATGGCCCTAGCAGAGAGAATACTCCCCCAGTGGACCCCTCACCCAGCCCTGCCTAAACCCCCTGAGGCTTCACCTGTGGAGTCGGTGGATAGCTCTGAGCCCTGTTATTGTTCATTCGCTCAGTCATGTCTGACTCTTGTGACCCCATGGACTGCAGCACGCCAGGCTTCCCTGTCCATCACCATTCCCAGAGCTTGCTCAAACTCATGTCTTTGAGTCGGTGATGCCATCCAACCATCTCATCCTCTGTCGTCCCCTGCTCTTCCTGCCTTCAATCTTTCCCAGTATCAGAGTCTTTCCCAATGAGTCAGCACTTTGCATCAGGTGGCCAAAGTATTGGAGCTTCAGCTTCAGCATCAGTTCCTCCAATGAATATTCAGGATTGATTTCCTTGAGGATTGACTGGTTTGATCTCCTTGCAGTCCAAGGGACTCTCAAGAGTCTTCAACACCAGTTCCAAAGTACCAATTCTTTGGTGCTCAGCTTTCTTTATGGTCCAGCTCTCATGTCCATACATGACTATTGGAAAAACCATAACTTTGACTAGATGGACCTTTGTCGGCAAAGTAATATCTCTGCTTTTTAATACATTGCCTGGGTTTGTCATAGCTTTTCTTCCAAGGAGCAAGTGTCTCAGCCCCATGTACTCTGGCTAATCCTGCAGGTGCTGAGGTCAGGAAGGCGGCCTTGGGACCAGGCTGGACAGAAAAGATCATCATCATTGGATTCTCAGCCACATCATCCCTTGTTGTCATGGGAACTTACACATCATGAACCAGAAAACTCTGGCTGTCTCTGGGACATGGGGCATAGTGGGGAAGTGCTCTAGAAAGTCATCCAGAATCACACAATCATATTTGTTTCACTGGGGGCAGACTGCATTCTTTTCATCATTCATTAAACAAAAACAACAACACATCAGTCCAGGGTGTCCTACGTGCCAAGTCATGGAAAGACTGTGGTGAACAAGCCTGGCTTCATGACCTCACAGTCAGTCGGGCAGTGATGATTCAGTATCTTGAATGCGCTGATGGGGGAAGCTGAGGCAGCTGAGGGCACCCAGAGGAGGCCCCTGACTCAGTCTGGAAAGCAGAGAAGGCTTCCTGGAGGAGGTGATGTCGAGTAAGAGTTTTGAAGTTGGTGGAGGAGTTAGATAAACAAAGTGTGGAAAAGAGATTTCTTGGTAGAGAATCCTGCACATACAAGGTCCAGAAACTCAGGTGAGGGAGACAGCACATCAGGGCAGAGCCTTTAGCCCCCTTCAAGGGGCAGAGTGAAGTTTCGCTCTCAACCCTGCTGAGTGCATCCTGGCAGGGGAAGGTGGCGATACTGACAGGTGGCAGCTCTCTCTTGCTGGGGGCTGTGACATCGCCCCTCAAAGACAGAGGGCTGAGGGCTTCTGGAAGTCCCTGGCGCTGGGCAGGTGATGGCAGCGGGCTCAGAAGAGGGTGGGGAGGAACCTGGCACTTGGAAGCGTGGCAGTGGGTTTGGAAAGGATGCAAGATTTTCCTGAGACGACTGACAGGAGATGGCACGGAATTGAGAGGAGGATGGATGGAGGAGATGCAGCTGTGAGCGGGATGGAGCAGACCCAGCTGAGCCGAGGCTGGCCAGGGCAGAGGGGGGCGAGCACAGGGCATGGTGACTGAGCAGTGTGCGGGGGGTATTCACCAGATGGTGTGTACACACACACACACACTTCTCATCAGTCATTTCAAATGCCCAAGAGGACCCTTGGCTCACCAAAAAAAATATATATTTTTTTTAATAGCAAGGTGGGTGACCCCAATTCTCAACCCAACCAGACCCCTGGGAGATACTTTAAAAAGCAAATAGAAAACAGATCTCTATCACTGTTCTTGTGATTAGAAATAGGGAATATTTATAACGCATTCTGGAGAAGGAAATGGCAGCCTACTCCAGTATTCTTGCCTAGAGAATCCCGTGGACAGAGGAGCCTGGTGGGCTGCTGTCCATGGGGTCACACAGAGCTGGACATGGCTGAAGCAACTTAGCATGCTTTCATGCATTGGAGAAGGAAATGGCAACCCACTCCAGTACTCTTGCCTGGAGGATCCCAGGGATGGAGGAGCCTGGTGGACTGCTGTCTATGGGGTCACATAGAGTTGGACAAGACTGAAGCAACTTAGCAGCAGCAGCAGCAGCATAACACATTCACCTTGTCCTGGGTGCTGTGGACGTGACTTGCCCACCCGCCACAGGCTCCTAGGTAGGTAGTCAGGAACTGACTGGAGAAGACTTGCCCACCTCCCCCAACTCCAACACACACTCTATGAGATCAGACCTGTGTCCTGACAGACCCCAGAGACACTTGCTTTTCATGGCCCCACAAGCCCATTTGTTGTTCAGTCCCCCGGTTGTGTCCAACTCTTAGGGACCCCATGGACTGTAGCCCGCCAGGTTTCTCTGTCCATGATATTTTCCAGGCAAGAATACTGGAGTGGGTTACCATTTCCTCCTCCAGGGGATCATTCTGTCCTGGGGATCGAACTCACATCTGGATCTCCTGCATTGGCAGGTGGATCCTTTACTACTGAGCCACCTGGGAAGCCCACAAGCCTGTTTACTTGGAGGTTTTATCTCTTTTCAACAGAACCTACATGGTTTACACCCTTGCTAGGAAAATCTCTTGACTCCTTGGCCTCTTCTAGTTCTCAGGCAAATTCAGCCCTATCCTTAGATGAATGGCCACACCTGGGAGGAAAAGGCAGTGGCCAGGTGAGCCTGGACAACCTCCCTAGCCTCCTCTTGAGTGATCCAGAAAGTCTCACCCTTTGTATCCTTAAAATACTGCTGTTAGGGCATGAAACCCTGTTATCAGACCCATTTCACGGAGGGGCCCACTGAGGCTCAGAAAGGTGAAAATCACTTGAGCAGGGTTACACATATTTACTAAGTAGTCGAGGCTGGATAAGCACCCCACGGTTCTGAATCCACCGTCTCTCCCCTCCTCCAATGCCCTAACCAACACAATGTGATAAGGTTAAATCCACGTGTGGATAGAGGACTCTGATAGTGCCCTGACAATGCCCTAAGAAGGGAGCGAAAAATCACCCATGACTTCAGAAGGGACGGGAGAGGGTCTTCAAGCATGCGTAGGAGTTTGAGGAGGAAGGCACTGCGGTCAGGGAAGGAAACAGCACGTGCAAAGGTGTTCCTGTGACAGGTGGACTGGGGAGTCTGGTGTGGTTGGAGGGTGGGCTGCAGGGTAATAAGGTGAGGCAGGAGGGAGCGGCCAGGAGAGGAGTCAGGAACCTGATTTTAAAGGACTGGGATGCCACACTGAAGTGTCTGTGGGCTCTGAGGATGCAAAGGTGTCCAGGGAGGCAGGGATGGATCAGGTTTGCTGAGGGGAGGCAGGGCTGCCCAGTGGTTCCAAACCAGCTGGGGAGTCCGGCTGCTGCACTGGAACCCCGGGGCTGGGGCTCCTAGCTGCGAGTCCGCGGGTGGATCACGTGACTGCCCTAAGCTTTGCCGTCCTCATCTGCACAGTGGGGACGATGGTAACAGAAACACGTAACTCGAGAGGTACCTGGAGGCAGAGAGGACACAACTCGTGCCTAGCATCCCACAGGGTGATCGATTAGTATTTGCTGCCATCATCATTCCTGAAGGAAACCTCTAGGGACAGCATTCGAGAGGCAGGAACAGTGGGGGAAACCGAGGATGGGATTAAAGGGGCTGCAACGGAAGCCCAGACCAGCCAGGAGGACCCCTGGTTCAAGGATGCATCTGTGGGGACAAAGCGTGGACTGCAGATTTGTGGGAAGACTGGTGAGCATCATATAAACAGAGGATTAAACAAATGAACACGTAGGGCATGGTTTTGTAAACCGTACACATTCTGGGATGATTACAATTAAGGCTATTTTCATCAACTTTATTTCTGGGCCCATCCGGTTCTCTAGAGAGAAGCTACCATTTACTTCTCCCGATCAAATATTCCACAAACACGGCAGAGTAAACCCAGCCTTGCCTAGTGAGCATGCTCTTGGTATTTTCAGTTGCCAAGTGCAACGCCCGAGGTTTCCCACCTAGGCGGACAGGATTCTCTGCCTGAGACTATTTCTCTGTAATGGAGACTGTACAGACGTCGTCAAGGTCAAGAACACGGTACCTGGAGCCCATCTGTTTGGGTTTGAGTCCCAGTTCTGCCCTTGGGCCGGTTACTCAAGCTCTCTGTGTCCCCAACAATAAAATGAAAAGAATCTTAGAATAACCTCATGGGGCTGTAGTAAAGATTCCCCATGATGGAAATCAGTGTCTGCGATATAAAATACAGTCTTCACCGTTGTCAATGTTGCTCTTCTCAGCATTGCTATTGGTTGTGAAAAATGTAATAATTTTTCAGTAGAACATGTTATGTATGTTGACTTGCAACGGTTTATGATTGTGATTTGTAAATAAACAAATGTTTTAAAAATGTGTCTGTTAATTTTTTTACGATTTTATTTATTTATTTGGTTGCACTGGGTCTTTTTTTTTTTTTTTTTTTTTTTTTACTGTACGGGCTTTTCTCTAGTTGTGGTGAGCAGAGCTACTCTCTGATTGCAGTGCGTGGCCTTCTCGTTGCAGCGACTTCTTTTGTGTTGTGGAGCATGGCCTGTAGAGCATTCAGACTTCAGTAGTTGCAGCACGTGGGCTCAGTAGCTGTGGATCCTGGGCTCTAGAGCACAGGCTCAGTAAGTAGCTGTGGCGTACGGGCTGAGCTGTCCTGCAGCACGTGGAATCTTCCCAGACCAGGGATTGAACCCATGTCTCTTGCATTGGCAGGGGGATTCTTTACCACTGAGCCTCCAGGGAAGTCCTGTGTTAATTTCTAACAGGATGATTTTCACTGATATAGAGCACATATACACAAACGCTCTTGGGGGATTCTCTATCATTTTTAAGAGTGTAAACAGACTTGAGGCCAGCAAGATTGAGAAACAAGAGACAGTGAGCAGTTACAACGTATTAATAGCAGGCAGGGAAGCACTGGTATTCTTCTTGGGTAACTGGGATTAGACTGCCTGGGAGTCTCTGGACCCCTCTCTGGAGCGGGGGCTGCCAACCTGGGCCTCCCACATCATGGGAGCCTCTGACCAACTCCCCCCCACCGCCCCCATCAGTGACTCCCAAACGGCCGTGGGCTGACCACCCTCCAGAAGCCGCAGGCTGAACTTCCCAGTTGCTACACCACTTTATGGGCCATTAATCTCCTCTGTGTCAGGACCAAGTGCTTGGCTCCAGTCCACGCGCTTGTCCGCTCTGGGAGTTGCTTTATTGTCTCTCTACTTTGGCCCCAGAAGAGCACCATTCTGCTAATTACAGGAGACTATATTCTAGAAGGCCTCTGGAGAAGGTGCAGATAGAGTTATCATGCCACAGACAGGCTGAGTCCTTGTCCTCATGGGGTCACTCTGGGGAGAAGAGTAGGAACAGGAATCTTGTAAGTATGTAGTAGGCTCAGGGCACGGTATACTGGCATTTCCATGTGTGGTTCAGGAACGGTTGTGGCGTGCTCTGTGTTAGCTGTGTGGCCTTGGCCAAGTCGCTGCACCTGTCTGGTCCTCAGCGTTTGCGGCTGTATGATGGATATAATCATCACCCTGACCCTTGTAGAGCTGCAGTGGAGATGGAGTGAGACTTGCCCCTGGAGGTGAACAGGGAGCCTCACCAATGGGTAACTGATTCCATCACTGATAACAGGGTATCGCTACTGTCTTATAAACCTTCCCAACACCCCACAGGTAAAGGAGGAGGTACTCAAGGCTCAGAGCGATGTAACGAGTGTCCAAGGTCACAAAGTCATTAAGTGGCGGAGCTGAGATTGGAACCCAGTGCTGCCTGAGTCCTAAGCAGAGAATCAGGTGCGTGGCTCGAGTTGGAGCCAGGAGCCGAGAGCATTGTCTGCTTGGTGATGCCTGTCTCCATCTGAGATCTCATTTTCTCTTTCACCTTGAGGCGAGTTGCTAATATTTGATAGGAAATTTGACATGAAACACAGGATTTGTGTATTCATTTTGTCTCCGTGTCTATTTCTCTGTCCCTGAAGGAGGAGGAGGAAGGGGAGTCACACACAATCTTTTTGACTAGAGCAGCGGTCCTGTTGCAGCTTCAAAATGATCCCCAAATATTTCAAATCATTTAATTTTTTTCTTTCCTGAAGGATATCAATTGTAAGGACAAGGGTTTGGGGGAAGAAAAAAAAAACCTACTTCGATTTGCACTGAATGTAAGGATGCTATTATGGGGACCAGGTGTGGATGAAGAAGGAAGGGAAAGGAGGGCCAGGAGGGACAGTGAGTGAGCGTTTCCAAAATTGTGCTGCTGAATTAAGGCATCAAGAAAATGCCCCAATTATGGCATCAAATGGAGGAAAGAGAGACATGAAACTTACCTTGAAAATGAATATGGTGGAAAATTGAACAGCTTCCAGATCAAGGGTTTCTACCTGTTTGAAGAGAAATAGCTGCCTTTATTTCCTTGGTATATATCACTTGGGGAAGAAGAGGAAAAACTATCACAGGGCAGCGGTCCCCAATCTTTTTGGCACCAGGAACCGGTTTCAGGGAAAACAATTTTTCCATGGACTGGGGCGAGGGGGGAGGGGGTGATGACTCAAGGGTATTGCATTCACTGTGCACTTTATTTCTATCTGGAGAAGAAAACGGCACCCCACTCCAGTACTCTTGCCTGGAAAATCCCATGGATGGAGGAGTGTGGTAGGCTATAGCCCATGCGGTCGCAAAGAGTCGGACACAGCTGAGCGACTTCACTTTCACTTTATTTCTATTAGTATTACATCAGCTCCTCCTAAGATCATCAGGCATTATGTTCCGGAGGTTGGGGACCCCTGAGATTGTGTGTGTGTGCGTGATAGACAGAGATACAGACAGAAGCAGAGACAGAGAGAGAGAGGCAGAGAGAGGCGGGGAGGGGAACATAGAGAAACAGAGGGAGAGAGAGAAAGCCGTGGAGAGAGACACAGAGGGAAATAGACAGGGGTGGTTGAGATGGATGGTTTGAGTGAACGAACCAGGTCCAGTCCCGACAGAGGCATCAGTAGGTCTCTGAGCTCCCTGTCGGTCTCACTGCCCCTTTTCCCTGCCCATCCAAGCCGTCCTGATAAGAGCCCAGGGACTACCCCCATCTCTTGATTTGGGACACCCTGGTGTCCAGTCTGTAAACTATGGGCTTAACGTCTCGGTGGGAAGTGAATGGATTCCTCTTGACCCTCTAGCGAGGATATGGGGAACTGATGTGGTCAGAAGTCTGAGTCCAGGCCTGGCTCTGCTGGGGTTCGCTGTGTGATCTTGGACAAACTTACCTAACCACTCTGGGCCTCAGGTTTCCCACTTGAGGCTCGTTCCTCTCCTTCCTCCCTATCAGGGCTGGTGTGAGACTTTAAATGCGATCATGGTTCTGAGGGGGCATCTAGAAGTTAAAAAGGAAAAACTATATATATATACTATATATATAAAATGCTTAATTTTTATTTCTGGGGGTCAAGACCCACTTTGCTGCATTTCCTAGATAACTCTCCAGTTCTCCTCTTAACGGTGAGGAATCAGTCCGGGCAGAAAAAGGATCGCTGTGTTTCCAGGCGGTGGGAGGAAAGTGTTCGGGAAATTTATTTCTGTTCCAGAGGAAAACCCTTGTAACAGGCCATGAAACTCAATGGGGAGAAGATGGAAATGGTAATAATAATGGCAATAAAAAAAGGGAAAGCAAAGCGACTCGATCAACTATGGTAATGAACGAGGAGAGCACTGGGTGGTTTTTTTTCCTCCCCCGCCAGCTTCCTGGCTTCATTTCCATCACCAGCTTCTGGATGGGTGGACAGCTGCTAGGTATTAATAGTTCCTTCTGGGAGTGGCTTATGGATGTGACCTTCCCTTTCCAGTGTGCCTGGGCTCCTCCTTCCTCTTGGTCTTGAGATGAATTCTGAAAGGAAACAACTCAGCAGGCCCCCGGTCCTCCTGATTTCAGGGTGAAGGACCCTCTCCGGGCAGCCCAGAGACAAGCGGCCACCATCCGGGCAGGAGCCTGTCTTCCACCCTCTCAGGCCTGTGGGCAGCCCTGGGGCAGCAGCTCCAAAACTGCTGGCTAAATCAAGGGGGCTTGGCAGACAGTGGATTCCTCTGGGCGTTTCCTTCATCATTGCCTGGAATCCTCCAGAAACAGGAAATGGAACTGCTTCATGACCGAGAATCTTTGGGATGAAGTAGCTGAGTTGCAGCCTCATTCACGCTCCATCCTCACACCTTCCCTGGCAGGTGAGTTTTATCAACACCCCAGCTTAGCAGGAGGAGCCCGGAAGCGTCATGGCGACAGGGAAGGGAAGCTGGGGTGCGGTGACACATGCCCAGGGCTCCCTGTGTGACCCCCTGCACGCCTGAGTCCATGGAGTCTCTTCATCTATCAAGTGGGAGAAGCAACTCCTACTTCATTTTGTGCAGAAGAGGGAAATGTACATAGAAATGTCCTGTCTTGTATACATAGGAAGTTAAAAAAAAATAAAAAGATGACTACCATCGACTCTTGTATTTAGTATAAGGGCCTCAAGGAGAATTAGTAACTTGCCCAGGGAAACAGAGCTGGAATTGGGTTTGAAGCCTGGTGTTTAGACTGGACTCCAGAGCTCTTCTTTTTTTTTTTTTTAATTAAAAAAAGTATTTATTTGGCTGCACCGTGTCTTAGTTGTAGCATGCAGGATCTTTTTCTTCTTTTTTTTAAGTTATGGTGTGTGGGATTTTTAGTTGTGGGGTCCACACTCTTGTGGCATGTGGAATCTAGTTTCCTGACCAGGGATCGAAGGCAGCCTCCAGCACTAGGAGCCTAGAGTCTTAGCCACTGGTTGGTGAGGTTTAGTCTCTAAGTCGTGTCTGACTCTTTGGCGACTCCATGGACTGTAGCCCACCAGGCTCCTCTGTCCGTGGGATTTCCCAGGCGAGAGTACTGGAGTGGGTTGCCATTTCCTTCTCCGGGGATCTTCCCGACCCAGGGATCAAACCTGTGTCTCCTGCATTGGCTGGCGGATTCTTTACTGCTGAGCCACCAGGGAAGCCCTTAGTCCTGGACCACCAGGGAAGTTCTGACAATCTCTGCTCTCGGTTAGGCTGTATCCTGCATCAAAGCAAGGCACTGGCATTGTGGTGGGAAAGTGACATGGCCTTTCTCCTTGATGTCTCCTGGCTTCTAACTGCATCTCAGAAAACACTTCCCCAGAAAACACTTTGTATAGACAGACGTTCTGTCTTCCCCTTCATCAAAACTTACCTGACCAGAGACCCATCCCTTCAGACCTCAGCCTGCAGCCTGCTCTCATGCACCAAAATCCAGAGCCATGTTCCCCAACCAGCACCAAAATCAGATAACTTTGGGGGCCAGGGCAGGTGTAACGAATGCGAGAGGCGGCCGTACGTGAGGCATCAGAGAACACCGGGGTCTGGGGCAAACCCTAATTGTGTACATTAATTGTCTCAATTCACAATTAAAAGTTTAATTATCCTGAGTCAAAAATCATTTGAAAATTTATGGTTTAAATAAATCATTAAATGGAAACATTAAACGTCAAATATAGTTAAATTATTAAACGTATTGTTCACTTAAAAGTAATTATCCCAATTAAGCATTAAAAAAAAATTTAACAGAGATAAAAACAGGCCTTGAGGCTCCACATGTTCTCAGACCACTTGTAAGCTTCATGTAATTCAGCTTCTACGCTCTGCAGAGAAAACGCAGTTTGCCCATGGCCACGTCACCGACAAGGTGGATGAAGCCACAGCGGCTTCAAAGCCTTGTTTCTCGATTGCCAGTCCAGCACTTGTTCCGCTCTGAGCCCTAACTAATTCACACTATGCTGTTAATGACTGACTGAGCCTTTGCGTTATTCTTGAAAAGGTCACAGTCATGGTAGAAACCGAAGCACTGTGACCGTGTTGGGAGACATTCGAGAGCGGAGGCGCCCCTTGGCAGGCACCCTAAGAGTTTCTCTCTGCATTTCCAAGGAGGAAGGAGCATCCTGACTGCTCACGGGTAGCGGTGGTGACCATCACTTCCTGTCTGTTTCAGGCAAGAGAGGCTTCTCAGGGTGCGTGGCTCCCTCTTAGGGGCCCAGCGCAGCAGTTCCCTGCCAGCCACCTCTCCCCGGCCCAGGGCTTTCCCCCAGCACCGGAACCGGGTTGGTGATGAATGCACAGCAATGCCGGCTCCTTCTGCGTTCCCGTGCTTTCTGGAGAAGGACGCACGAGGCCCTTTATTTGAATTCTGTGACCTTTGCAAGCACACGCCTGCTTCTCCGATTCTGTTGCAGAGATACATGTGAAAATCCACGAGATGCAGAAGGAAAATGAGAGACTTCCCCACCCCAAAGTTCCCCTGGGTTCTGGCTTGCCGGTGTGGGTACAAGGAGCTGCCCGGTCTTTTCGGACAGAGAGTCGATTTGTGCAATCCACAGATTTTGAGGAGACTCTGCTTTTCCTGTCTCAAAGATGGGGAGAATATGGGGATTCCCTGGTCCAAGGGTTAGGAATCAGCACTTTCACTGCCAAGGGCCCAGGTTCGACCCCTTATTGGGGAATTAAGATCCCGTAAGCTGTGTGCCAAAAGAAAAAAACGGGATGAATGTCAAGACAAAACCGGAAAACACAGCCCAGGGGACCAGCACAGTGCCTCCCACGTAGTACGAGCTCAATAAAGGACAACAGAGTCACTCGGAGTTCTCTGGTGACCTAGTGGTTAGGATTCTGGGCTCTCATTGCCATGGCCCGCATTCAGTCCCTGATCTGGGAGCTGAGATCCTGCAAGCCGTGTGGTGTGGACAAAGGTAAAAAAAGTAGTATAACAGTCTTAGGGGAAGTAGCCTGAAGTGCAAGATCACAAACTATGGCTGTGGGCCAAGTAAAGTGATTCAAATTTCATTGGAAACATCCGTGCCATTTCATGAAGGCATTATAAGTAGCTGCCTCTGTGGCACAGTGATAAAGTCGACTAGTTGCTGACAAATTTTACTACTGGGCCCTTTGCAGAAAAATCTTGATGACCTCTGACCTAGCGGAATCAAACCAGGGCTGGGCTCAGGGTTATGGAAGAGGCTGCTTTGCTTCTCTGAGCCTAAGTTTTCCCATCTCTAAAATGGGAATGATAATTAAAATGGGAATGACAAGGCTGTCGCAAGGAGAACACAGTACAGGGCCTGGGGCACAGAAGGGACTTAGATGTTAGTTCTCTTCCTCCCCCACGTCTGCAGCCTCTTGGTCTCATGCTGGGACGTCTGAGTCTTGGACTCTCCTCAGGGTTTGGCAGCCGGGACAGACAAGGCCAGTTGTCCACAACAGTGTGCAAGAGCCATTATTTGGAGCGTGGGGGCTGGGAGCACGCCTCTGCTGAACCCATGACCTGCGTGAACAGCTTCTTTTCCCACCACCCGTCCCGGTGGTAGGTATGTTGTCATTCCCATTCTACTGATGGGGAAATTGAAATTTTAGAGAAGTAAAGCTGAAGAGGAAAAGCGGTTCAGCTTGCTTAGGGCAGTGCCCACACTCAGCAGCAGTAGTGACTACGAGTAGTCGTGATTAGTACTAACAGTAGTGTTTCTAAGTAGTGGTACTATGCAGTAGTACTGGGCTTAGCCGTAGTATCACTTACTAGTAGCAGTAGTGCTGCTAAGTAGCAGTACTTAATATTCATAGTAGTGCTCCCAAGTAGTAGCACTTAGTACTTGAGCTGGTGCTTAGTACTACTAGTAGGGCTTACTAGCGTTATAGCTTAGTACTGCGTGCATTTGGTGCTTGCACTTAGCAGACCTACGCATGTGTGTTGGGTTGGATGAAGTATAATTGACACTGGTAATGGCACCCCACTCCAGTCCTCTTGCCTGGAAAATCCCATGGACGGAGGAGCCTGGTAGGCTGCAGTCCATGGGGTCGCGAAGAGTTGGGCACGACTGAGAGACTTCACTTTCACTTTTCACTTTCATGCATTGGAGAAGGAAATGGCAACCCACTCCAGTGTTCTTGCCTGGAGAATCCCAGGGACGGGGGAGCCTGGTGGGCTGCTGTCTATGGGGTCGCACAGAGTTGGACACGACTGAAGCGACTTAGCAGCAGCAGCAGCAGCAAAGGATACACACACATATATAAAGTCTATTTCAAATATACAAAGATGCTTTTCATGCAGACATATTAAACATGTAGTTTAAGTTAAGTTAAGTGCTAAAAGAAGATGTATTAGGAAAAATAATGGCATCGGTGGATAATGAAAGTAGCAAGCACATTTAAAGTGCTTTATTAGATTTTAGGCACTTTACACAAATTGACCTATTTAATCCTCACAACAATCTATGATTACCCTCACTGTACAGATGCAGAGACTGAATCACAGAGCGGTGGAGTAACTTGCCCTAGGTCACACAGCAGGAAATTGGGTGGAGCCAGGACTTGCCTTTCAGCAGTTTGAGAGCAGAGGCCATGCTTTTAATTGTTTTACTATGTCCTGTCTCTTTCAAGGCACTGGCTGAGGAAATTGTGGCTACAAACAAAACGAGCATCGTGGCTCACAAAAACATCTAAACAGAGATGTTGAAAAGATATAAAGCCTGTCTAGTTTCAGGAGGACAGCCTCGGACACTGGGGAAGTCTCCTCCCCTCTCTGGTCCTCAGTTTCCCAATCTGTAGTATGGGGAGATGTACTCCAGTGCCCCTTCCCATCCGGGGTCCCAGGTTTCCTCACAGCCCCTCAGCTGCCAGCTACAAAGCCAGGAGCCCAGAGCTGCCGTGAATTCAGGTCACATGGGATGGAACGCGCTGATCATTTCCCAGCAGGACCTGCCTCCCCACGGCTCCCTCTGTGCCCGGCAAAACGGAAACCAGAGAGACCGAACGCTTTTATCAAAGGAGCAACTCGGGGGAAGCTGGGAGGCTCTGAAGCCTCGGGAAGCAAATCAAAGGCAAGCTTTGAGGGCACACTCTGTGAAGCCAAAGAACATTCCATGGTGCTTGCAACAGCGTGATCGAGTCTATGGAAGGCAACTTATTTAACGCTTGGAGCAGAGCGAGGCTGCGTCTGTTCATGTCTCCAGGCTGAAAACGCAGACCCAGAAGGGAAGTCGGACAAGCATGCAGCAATCTGTTTGTCGGATAATTGGCATAAAAATGCTATTTTCTCCTTACCTCTTGAATTATTTGGGTGCTTCAAGGAAAATCTTCCACGCTCAAACTTTACATAGAAACACAGTTGTAAAAAGAGGTTTATTCTTTATTCTATCTTTACCTGTCTATCTACCCATCCATCCATCCGTCTTGCTATATAGATACCTATCTGAATGGATATTAGATATTTTTAGATCCTTACTTCCTCACTTCTTCCTTTCTTTCTTTCTCCCTCCCTCTCTTTCTTTCTTTCTTGTCTAGAGAGAAGAACTGATCTCCCCAAGGTCACCAGGAGCTGGAGTTAAAGACCAGGATGTACAGCCAGGGAATAGTCAAAGAAGTGTCCAGTCGAGGCCTTACTATCTTAGCACCTTCTAAAGAGCCACAGACTCAAACCCTCCAGAGGCAAGTGGAGGGCAATAGGGAGTGGTGGGGACTGAGGCAGAGCAGAGGAGTCCCTCCAGGGGAAGGTGGCTACCACTCCACTCCAGCTGATGTCGCTGTGTCGAATTCCAGGCCTGGTGTTGCCAGATCTCTGGACTTTTCCTGAGGAACTTTAAATCTAGATTAAAAAATTTTTTATTTTGTCTGTGCTGGGTCTTTATTGTGGCACACAGGCTTAGTTGCAGTGTGTGGGGTCTTAGTTCCCTGACCAGGGATTGAACCCAGGCCCCCTGCATAGGGAGCACAGAGTCTTATCCAGCAGAGAGAAGTCCTGTAATCTAGACCACTAGGAAAGTCCCGTAATCTAGATTCTTATACGAAACCTCTAGATGAATCTCGGCCACAAGTTTACTTTTTATGGGGGCTTCCACATGTGCTAACGGAGAAGGCAATGGCACCCCACTCCAATACTCTAGCCTGGAAAATCCCATGGACGGAAGAGCCTGGTAGGCTGTATCCATGGGGTCACGAAGAGTCAGACACGACTGAGCGACTTCACTTTCACTTTTCACTTTCATACACTGGAGACGGAAATGGCAGCCCACTCCAGTGTTCTTGCCTGGAGAATCCCATGGAAGGTGGAGCCTGCTGGGCTGCCATCTATGGGGTCGCACAGAGTCAGACACGACTGAAGTGACTTAGCAGCAGCAGCAGCAGCAGTGCTGAAGGACTGAATTTGACTCAGAGGGCACTGGTTAGAAACACCCCCTAATGAATAAGCTTCTGTCACAGCACTGGGCACCCCTTTATATGCGTATTTATTTACACACCCATTCTCTTGCTCCTCATCTGGGTTGTATCCCCCCCTTGAGGGAAGGGATTGTGGCTTAATCATTTTGCATTTCCCAGTGCCCTTCTTGGGGCTGGCACGTAAGCAAACATAATAAATGGTTATTGAATGAATGCTTACATTCCGTCCCCCTACAGCAGCTGAAAAATAAATATATAATAGCTTTTAATTAAAAAGAAACAGGATGAAATATGCATGAGAATCCCATACTTTGACAGGAGGCAGCATGTTAAGCAGAAAGATTTTCAAATTATATTTGCCAGCGATGCTCCCACAAGACTAAAAAAGTTTTTTGGGCATGCGGTCTCGGCTGGCGAAGTCTTGTTCTCGGTTCTGCATTGCGACGAAGGCTCCCTCTGCTTGGATGGATCTCAAAGGAGAAGATTGCTTGTTAAAATAGGTCTCTGCCCTTGTCAGCCATAGAGTTCTACCAGTGAGGAATCCAAATACCCGCTCAGCTGACCTTGCCACCATCGCCTGGGCTATTACTCTCTGAAAATGTCTTCTCTGACAATAACGATGAACTCATTACAAACTGCCTCCATTGAGCGATCTGGTCCGGCTGCCTGAAGGTTTAGCCACCAGCTTCAGAATCAGACAGGTCTAAGCTCCCCTAGTGGCTCGGTGATAAAAAATCGGCCTGCCGATGTAGGAGACAGGGGTTCGATCCCTGGTCCGGGAAGATCCCACGTGCTGCAGGGCAACAAAGCGCATGTGCTACAGCTACAGACCCTGCGCTCTAGAGCCCAGGAGCTCCACCTACTGAGCAAACGAGCCTAGAGCGCGTGCTCAGCAACAAGAGAAGCCAGCGCCACGGGAATCCCGTGCACCACAGCTGGAGAGCAGCCCCCGCTTGCTGCAACTAGAGAAAAGTCCACACAGCGACAAAGACCCAGCACAGCCAAAATAAATAAAATTATTAAAAAAAAAAGACACATCTAAATTGGGACCCCTGATGTGGTGCCACTACGGAGGTGACCTGGAGTCAGAGACTGAGCCTCTCTGAACCTCAGTTTCCTCTTCTTAGAAATGTGCGTAATAAGGTCTGCCGTAAGTTTCATTACTGAGGGCTGGGAATAGCGTATGTGAAAGGCTTGGCGTATAATAGTGAGGTTGAATAAATGATAATCACCATCATTTAAAGAGATGGTTTCCAAACTTCTTCTAAGCAGCGGGATTCCTCTTCAAGTTTAAGCATGCTTGGAACCCTGACATGGGAAAGAAAGCGGATCTCCATCACTGCCAGGCTTAGCATCCCTCAGCCTTTGAGGGAAACACTCCAGACCTCTGAAGCTCCAAGGAACACAGTCTGGAAGCCATGGGTCTACACTGTCTCTTTCTAGGATGTGGAGATTGAATTCCAGGTGCGGGTATAGCACCCTCAGGACACACGGGGAGTCGTCAAAGGAACTGGGACACAGGACCCAGGAAGTTGGGCTCCTAGACTGGTTGGTGCCAAGAGATCAACAGAATGGAGATGGAAACCATTGGCTGAGAGGTCTCTGCAGCTTGGTTCAGAACCTGGATCCATCCACGCTGCCAGAGTGGTCACCTCCCCTCTGTGAGACTCAGCTTCCTGCTCTGTGAAATGGAGACGGTGATGAATATCTAACTTGCAGAGTCATTATGAGAAATAAACAAGAATACATACAGAAAGGCATCAAGCAGAGTCCTTGCTCCATAGTTGACAAGACACTAAAAACTAATACTAGAAACAACAGAAATCACTATAACCATATTAACAACACCTCGTGCCTGTATAGAAATTCACAAAGGGCTTTAAATAGTCTTTTTCTCCTCAGATCCATCAATGAGGTCATTATTCTTGCCATTGTGCAGACCAAGAAAAGAAAGAAAAAGAAGTTCCAAGAGATGTAGTCATTTGCCCCAGGTCATATGAGTAATAAAGTGGTGGAAGCGAGATTGAGATCTCTCCTCTGGCAAGAGTCTACGGACCTGACATGCTGCACGATTACCTTAGAGCCACACTCCCATCTTGCTGGACTGACAGGTTTTCCACAAAACACCCTGGGTCACAGATGGCTGACACATGACCACTGCTCTGCACTTCCATGCTCAGGGCAGACATTGCTAATCAACCCCCAGTCTTTCCCACTGAGCCACAACATCTTTCCTGGCACAGGGCTGTTGTAAATCGACAGCCATTGATGAGAGATTGCTGCTGGGCCCAGGAGGAACAACACTTGGCTCATATCCCACCCTCCCCTACAGCCCCAGTCCCCACGTCCTAGGTAGTTATGAGCCCCGAAACCCAGGCTGCTATGCCTTACTGAAAAGGCAGGGCTCAGCATCGCTCGGTCACTGGGACGCCTTCCTTTGTCCTCTGGCTCTCTGCCCAGGGACGCCTGAGAAAAGAAAACTATCACAGAAAAAGCTATTTGTGCTTAAAAAAAAAAATCCTTTATCTAGGGGTTGGATCACATAATTAGGAGTCCTTTCCAATAAGATCGAAGCTCCCACCTGTACTGATCGCCATTGTCTGTGCCATCCCCACCTCCCTGATGGATTAAGCTCCCTGCCTGTTGCCAGTCCCCAGCAATTTTCCTGGACTTGAATTAGATGCCAGTGAGAGCCTGCTTGCCCTGCATGGCCCCACTTGAGATTTATGTCTTTCCAGGGCAGGAGGAGAGAGAGAGAGAGAGTCATTCATGACCCCTGGAGTCCTGGGCACTTTGTTTTAAAGGTACATGGGATTGGAGGAATGGAGATCAACCTCAGCACACACTTCTGGTTTTGTCATGGCTGTTCTTGCTTCGTCCTTCTCTGATGCTCACAGTTGTTGTTCTCTGGTTTGATGGGGGAAATATAATACAGTGATCCAGAACAGATACAGCAGTCACTTTACGATCACAGTGTAGCTCACTTCACAGTGAGGGGGCTCTCACACAGCTGACAGCTCTATGGTGTTTCTGGAAATTACAAAGACCTACTCCCACATCCCCTCAAGGTATCTTGGTGTGTAAATGTGTATTTGTATCAGAGAGTGAGAGAGATGGCCCATTGTTATAATCACTTCTTTGCATTCAAGTTTCTTGTTGTCAACCTTCCACCTCCTTCCCGCTCACCTGGCCAAGCCTTAGCCCAGGTTAAAGATGGGTCCTGGGGCTTCCCTGGTGGCTCAGTGGTAAAGAATCCACCTGCCAATGCAGGAGACTCGGGTTCGATCCCTGATCCAGGGAGATCTCATGCACTGCAGAGCAACTAAGACCACGCACCACAATTATTCAGCCCTGTGCTCTAGAGCCTGGGAGCCACAGCTTCTAAGCCCACATGATGAAAATACTGAAGCCTGCTCGCCCTAGAGCCCGAGCTCCACAACAAGAGAAACCACTGCAGTGAGAAGCCTGTGCAATGCAACTAGAGAGTAGCCCTGCTCACCACAGCTAGAGAAAGCCTGCACAACAGGGGAGACCCAGCACAGCCCAAAATAAAGAAGAAGAAAAAAACAAAACTCCACGCATCCTGACTTTCCCATACCTGTTGCTGCACAGGCCCACATGGCTGCTGCCATATTTCCGCTTTAAATTCCTGCTGCTGATTTGCCGTCCCTTCGGCATTTCCTTGATCCTGGCTGCCGCACAACTTTCCCAGCTCTGTCTCCAGCCCTGCAGCTTCCCCCTCAGTTGCAGCTAAAAACCTCGCATCCCTTCCCCGGCATCAGCAGGAAGTGGTCCCCAG
This sequence comes from Bubalus kerabau, assembly GCF_029407905.1. Lineage (NCBI taxonomy): Eukaryota > Metazoa > Chordata > Mammalia > Artiodactyla > Bovidae > Bubalus > Bubalus kerabau. Next base: position 69,932,801 of record NC_073639.1, on the reverse strand, counting down.
GCGCTGTGCTTCACACCTGCCAAGCTTCTCCAGGTGAACCTGGGCTTCTTCTCCCATCCTGTGCCCAGGGAGGCCTGTCTGAGCTGCAGCCCCTGCCCCGGTGCCCTGCATTCCCCCTCTTTGTACCTGTGTGAACACTTCACCCCAGCAGCTGTTCCCTTTCTCTCTGGGATCATCATCATCAGTTTTTCTGTTTCTACGGGGTCATTCCCATCAGTGAGCAAACTTGCTCTAACAGCTCAAACAAACAAAAATAACAAAAAAGAAACTTCCCTTGACTCCTCATCCCACTCCAGCCACATCTGTTGTTTCTTTTACACACACACACACAAAATTACTCAAAAGAGTTGTCCATACTGCTCTAATTCTTGTCCCATTCTCCCCTGAGTCCAGTCCAATCAGGCTGCCCTGAAGCTAGCCCGGGCAAGGTCACTGCTGAGCTCCATTTTGCCACGTCCAAGGGCAGCTTTAACATTTGTCTTCTTGGGGCTGTCAGTGGCACTTGCTACCGTTGGCTGTTCCCTTGTCTAGAAACACATTCTTGACTTGGATTCTGGGACACACGTGCTCCTGGTTTTCCAGCCTCCTCCCTGGCTTCTCCTTCCCATCTCATCCTTCCCACCTCTTTCCAAGCTCCTCTTCACTGCCTGTCCAGTGGGGCATCTCGGGCCTCGGGATTCTCTTCTGCAGAATCTCATCCAACCTCTGGGCTTCACATACAAGCTGTCCTCTGCCAACTCCCCACGTCAAGCACACATCCCCAGCCTCTGTGCCTCCAAGCCCAGACAATCCTGCGGAGGACATCCTGGGTGTCTAACAGGCGTTCGACCTAAGGCGGCCACGCTATCCTCCCAACATCACACAGACGACACCTCTGTCCTTCCAGCTGCTGGGAGTCAATTTCATTGCTTCCTTTTCCTCACCCCCCACATATCATCTGTCAGGAAATACCGACCTTCTGAATAATCTAGAGTCCGATGGCTTCTTAAAACCTCCACTGTCATTATCGTGACCCAAGCCATCATGATATATACCCTGGATTATCTTGTCCTCATTTTTACTGAGGTATCATTGACACAGCATTGTGTACGGTTAATGTGCACAGCATAATGATTTGAGATATACATGGAATGATTACCACAATAAGATGGGCTACCATTCATCACCTGAAATAGTGAAATATTCTTCCCTTGGGAGAACTTTGAGATTTTTAGCAACGTTCAGATACAGTAGCTGCAGTATTGCAGCAGCCTTGCCATTTGCCCCTGTACTTACTCTTCACATGGCAGCCAGAAGCAGCCTTTTAAAACAAAAGCTAATCCTGACTTCTGCCCTCAAAAGTCTCCAGTGATTTCCTATCTCACTTGGAGTCAAAGTGGAAATTCTTACCAGCGACTACAAAGCTCCTGCGTGATCTGGCCTCCTCCACGGCTCCCGTCCTTGGCCACTCCACCCCAGCACAGAACCTTCTTACTTTCCTTGCACATCCGGGCCCAGCCCAGCCCAGACCCAGGGCCTTTGTATGTGACTTACTGCTTCCTGGGTTGTTCTTTCCCAAGACACGTGCACAGCTCACTCTTTCACTTCCTTCGGTCTCTTCTGAAAGCTTACTTTATCGGAGAGATCGTCCCTGACTATCTAACAAAATACTGCCTTCATCCACACATGCCCACCCATCCATACCCTGCCACGAGAGGTAGGACTTGGTGGAAGATATTCCAGATACCTTGCCTCTGAGTGGGCAAATATGAACAGTGTTCTTTGCAGGACTGAATCCCAGTTGCTCGCAGCAAAACTTACTCATGAACATGTTATTTATTGGGTTTCTTCCCTTCCTTATCTCAATTTTCCCTTTCCTCGATGGTACATTCTAGGACTACCTCCTAAATACATGACCTCCCCTTGAATCCCCTACTCAGACTTCTTTTAGGGGAAATCACACTGAAACACACTACTTGGCCAGTTGAATTTATATGATGTGATATATATTTATCAATTTGCTTTCTTTACTGTCTATTTCTTCCCACTAGAATATCAGCTCCAAGGGGAAAATCAGCTCTCCTCAGGGTGGCTGGTGGGCAATCAGCAAATGTTAGCCCAATGGAAGGGTTTATTCATTTACTCAACAAGTAGTAATTAATGCCTGCTATTAAATGCCTACTCTGCGCTAGGAACCCTTCTAGATGCTGAGGATACAGTGGTGAGCGGGACAAGTGACGTTCCTACTCATAAGGAGCTCACTTTCGGAGGGGATGGATAGGTGGATGGATGGATGAATTAAGAGGTAGATGCATGGTGTTGGGGTGGATGGATGGATGGATGGACAAATGGACGGATGAATATGAATGGATGGGTAGACAGATTATGGATGGATGGATGAATGGGTGGATGGATGGACAAATGGATGGAAAGATGGATGGATGGATGGATAGATAAATGGATGGAAAGACGGACGGATGGATGGGTAGACAAATGGATGGATGAATATGAACGGATGGGTAGAGAGATGATGGATGGATGAGTAGACAGATGATGGACAGATGGATGGGTAGACAGATGATGGAAGGATGGATGGGTAGACGGATGGATGGATGAATATGAGGATGGGTAGACAGATGATGGATGGATGGGTGGATGGATGGACAAATGGATGGAAAGACGGATGGATGGATGGGTAGATAAATGGATGGAAAGACAGAAGGATGGATGGATGGACAAATGGATGGATGAATATGAATGGATGTGTAGACAGATGATGGATGGATAGATGGGTGGATGGGTGGACAAATGGATGGAAAGATGGATGGATGGATGGATGGGTAGATAAATGGACGAAAAGACAGATGGATGGATGGATGGACAAATGGATGGATGAATATAAATGGATGGGTAGACAGATGATGGATGGATGGGTGGATGGATGGACAAATGGTTGGAAAGATGGATGGATGGGTAGACAAATGGATGGATGAATATGAATGGATGCGTAGACAGATGATGGATGGATGGGTGGATGGATGGACAAATGGATGGAAAGATGGATGGATGGATGGGTAGACAAATGGATGGATGAATATGAATGGATGGTAGGGAGATGATGGATGGATGGGTGGATGGATGGGTGGACAGATGGATGGATGAATATGAATGGATGGGTAGACAAATGGACGGATGGGTGGATATGAATGGATGGGTAGACAGATGATGGATGGATGGATAGCAAAAATGGGGGGACCAACTGGGACCCACGGCCACCTTACAGCACCCACCATTTGGATGCTAAGGCACCCTTCTCATCCCAAGATTTCATGTCTACAGCATCTCATGACTGCTCTTGCTTCATCCATTCTGTTGCCCCTGCCTCTCTGTTACGTCTTTCCTGCACACAATTTCGTCAGAGATGTCTGTGACCTTCCTCACTTCTGCAGCTGCAAACTGCCTTCTCACTGCCCTTTCAGACTCAATTTCATACCCTCTGATATCTTTCTGTCCCCTATGGCTCTGATTCCATCCTTTTTGTGGTCCAGGACATTCAAGGCAATTCTGCCCAAACCCTACGTGGAAGGCAGTGATTTTCCCCCACTGACTCTTTGAGTGTGTTGTAGACTGGCATTTGTGCTCATAAGAAAGTCATCTTTGCTATTTATGGAGAAGGAAGGCAGGGTGGGCAGTGGGTCAAGCCTTTCCATTCAGGAGTCAGATGGGGCTCAGATGGAATCCTGTTTCTTCCTAACTGCATTATGTTGGGCTGGACAGTTCATCTTTCTGGGACTCAGTTGACTTATTTGTCAAACAGTTATAGGAATGCCCCTTCTCTCTCAGAAGTGTGCAGCAATCAAGGAGACCCTGAGTATAAAGGAGATGAATTTGTTTGCCCCCATTCACCGTATGACCTTGAGCAAGTGGCTTCACCTCCTTGGCCCTCTGTATAATTATAAGACAGGGATAGACGTGCATTCCCCAGAAAGCTGTTGTGGGGATTACAGGAAATCACGCACACAGGATGCTTGGCTGAGAGCCTGGTGCTCAGCACGGACTTAATTGACTATTGCCGTTGTTATTTTTATAAAGCTTTTGAATTCAAAAGCTGTGGTGGACACACAGCCACCAAGCCTGCTGGGTGAACCCCTGAAAGATCAGACTGCTCACATGATGTGATCATCGGTGCTAAAATCTTCACCTGGAGATGTTGCTTTTCCCAGGGCTTAGAATCTTCTCTTCTTCCTCGGGCATTTTTGCTTCTCAAATAGCAACTTTAGAAGCAGGCCAAATTCTTCAGTTCTGTGCTGAAGAGTGAGTGCTGCAAAGCACAGGGTAAGATATGAAAGCCTTCCTCGTCACGCTTATCCTGCCAGCAATCTTGAAGAGGGCAATGCACCACCCTTTTATCTTCATCTGCAGATGAATGTAAAACACACTGCTTGGGGGATGATGGATGGGGGAAGCTGCGGAACAGATCAGTTCCTTTCCAAAAGGTTGAGGCTTCCTTGGTGAAGGCGAATACATCACCCAGAGGCCCGCACGAAAGGCCAGATTTCAGCTGGGAGCAGGAGGAGAAAGGTGCTGATCCTCTTCAATAATTAATTCCGTTTAGTCTTTAAAACCTTCTCATTGTTAAACATACCGTACACACCAAACAGTGAGAATTTATATACACAATTAAAGAGCACTAACTGTGTGGATTGCTGTGGCCTTACCACTTGGCTCATGAAACGGAGCAGGATTAATAATTTAGCAGCTCCTGAAAGAAACCAGTGCTCTGAATTTCGTGTTAATCGTTTCTTCGCTTTCTGTGTTGTTTCGCCATCCTGTGCATGTTCCTAAATGATGATAGAGGCAGTGGTAATGGCAAAGACAAAAATACAATAGGAGCTCCGTTTGTGGGTGCTTGCTGTGCGGTAGGCGCCCTTCTAAGCACTTGATATACATTAATTCCTTTCATCTTCACAAGGCCGGTTTGAAGTGGGGGCCGGTGCCGTCCTTCTCATTCTGTAGGTGTAGAGAGGTGCATTACTTCATGAGGGCCATGCAGCTGAGAGAAGGGAGCATCTGCTCCGGAACCTGCTGTTGGCCCCAAAGTCCATAATGAGCTATTCTGTCTCTCAACAGTGTTTCATTTTGCTGGGTTTTGAACTTTATATACATGGTCTCGTGTGCTATAGATTTTTGTGGGATTTATTTGTCTGGCTCCATACTAACTTTCTGTGTTTCACGGACATTAATTCATGTGGAGTTAAAGTGCAAGTGTGAATCGCTCAGTTGTGTCTGACTTTTGCAATCCCACGGACTGCAGCCCACCAGGCTCCTCTGTCCTTGGGATTCTCCAGGCAAGAATACTGGAATATGTAGCCATTCCTTTTTCCAGGGGATCTTCCTGACCCAGGGATTGAATCTGTGTCCCACATCACAGGTGGATTCTTTACCATCAGAGCCATCAGGGAAGCCCAATTAATTCATGTAGCTACAGTTGATTCATTTTCATGGCTGCATAATATTCCATTATATTCATTCTGTTGATGGAAACGGGTTATTTACATCTTCTTATTTAACCTCTGTAGTGATACCACCATGTAGAATAAAATCCTTTTAGTTTTCTAGATGAGGAAACTGAAGTTAGGGAAAAGAAGGGACTTTTCCAGGTTAGAGCAGGGACATGTAGAGAAAGGCTGCAATCCTGAAACCACCTGACTTTTAAGCTCTAGCTCTTTCTGCTGTTCTGTGCTTAGACTTTAACTGCTGAGCACAGACTTTTAACTTTGAATCTACAGGGCTATTTTTAGCTTTTTTTTTCCCTTGAGGAAATTAGCTCTGAAGCCTCCGTTCTCTTTCTTCTGGGAGAAGCCGCATTCATCCTTTCACATCCACAATGTAAATGGCAAGCCCTGAGTTAAGTTTTGTGGATCGAGAGATGAAAATGAGCCAACACTGGCCTTGAAATAGCACTGATAGCAGGGAGAAAAGACGGACATCCCTGACAATAGTTAAAGTCTACCTTAGATCTTATAGGATAAAGTACAAGTGACCCAGAAGCAAAGAGGGGAAAGGGAAATCAGGCAAGGCTTCCTGAGGAGGAAACATTTAAGTAGGGTCTTAAAGACTGAATAGAAGTTATTCTGTTAGATGAGGGAGGGCGCTTTCCCCCAACAAGTCAAGACTTTGAGGCCGGCAAGTCTTGACATACTCAGAGAACAGGCAGAAGTGTGGGGTGGCCTGAGTGTTGGCTGTGGGAGAAAGGGAACAGCAAGACGGGAAAGCCTGATGGTGAGTGGGCTTTGACGCCAAGTTCAAGTGCTTGGGCAGGTCCTACAAGCGATGGGGACGCTGCCACTGAGGTTTCAAGGCACAGTGGTGACAGACTGGAACCACTGTTTCGGATGGACCACCAGTGTTTCAGAACCATTTCCTTTTGTCCAGTGGAAGCTGGTCTTGGAGATAGCTGTGAAATTTCCCTTCTGAGGGAATGGAAGTCCAGACTCCATCCTGCAAAGTTCTGAGGATCTCAAGGGAGTGCACAATCCATACCCACACCTTATTCTTTCCTTCACAGTAAGATGTATTTTCCATGTGTCTTAGTTTCCACTCCATTTAGCTGCGTGAGCTGGGATAAATGACTTAAACCTTCTGTGTTGTGGGTTCCTCATCTACAAAATGAGCATAATACAGTCTAATAATATGAGGGAATCTTATGACAATTAGAAGAATCCATATACGTAAATTAGCACAATGTCTGTGGCATATCTTCAATTTTATTGCAAATTTAATATAATTATCATCACTATTGTCATCATCATCATATTTTCAGGGCACAAAATCAGACTCTGAAATACACTGAATGATACTAAATCTTTTGAATATCTCTGTGAAGTGGCCAGCACAAGCATTTTCCTCCACAGGTTAGAGATCTGAGAGGTTGAGAGAATTGCCTGACATCTTGATGAAAGTGAAAGAAGAGAGTGAAAAAATTGGCTTAAAACTCAGCATTCAGAAAACTAATCATGGCATCTGGCCCCATCACTTTATGGCAAGTAGATGGGGAAACAATGGAAACAGTGACAGACTTTATTTTTTGGGGCTCCAAAATCACTGCAGATGGTGACTGCAGCCTTGAAATTAAAAGGCGCTTACTCCTTGGAAGGAAAGTTATGATCAACCTAGACAGCATATTAAAAAGCAGAGACATTATTAACAAAGGTCCATCTAGTCAAAGCTATGGTTTTTCCAGTAGTCATGTATGGATATGAGAGTTGGACTATAAAGAAAGCTGAGTGCTGAAGAATGATGCTTTTGAACCGTGATGTTAGAGAAGACTCTTGAGTCCCTTGGACTACAAGGAGATCCAACCAGTCAATCCTAAAGGAAATCAGTCCTGGGTGTTCATTGGAAGGACTGATGCTGAAGCTGAAACTCCAATACTTTGGCCACCTGATGCGAAGAACCGAATCATTTGAAAAGACCCTGATGCTGGGAAAAATTGAGGGCAGGAGGAGAAGGGGACGACAGAGGATGAGATGGTTGGATGGCATCACCGACTCAATGGACATGAGTTTGAGTAAACTCTGGGAGTTGGTGATGGACAGGGAAGCCTGGCATGCTGCAGTCCTTGGGGCTGCAAAGAGTCGGACACGACTGAGCGACTGAACTGAACTGAACCAGAATCAGTAATAGGTTTGCAACCTTGATCTTTGTCTTCTTACAGGTTTTCAACCATGGCCCCTTACATGTACTCTCAGATCAGGACAATGCTCCATGAGCAACCTCGAACAGAGACGTCCTTGGAAATGGCCGACTATCTGGATGCCATGACAGCTCAGTCAGGACCTTGGACAGTGACAGGAATTTTTAAGAGGTGAGCACCTCTGTCAGAGCAACATTCCGCCCACTTCATTCTAGCATGACTGCCCTCAGTCTTGCAGTGAGTTAGCACATTCAGTGGAAGTCTAGAGGCTTTCTTATTCACTTATAGTTCCACAAGTCATTCCCGCCACCCCACACTCTCATTGTTTATCTTCAGGACTAATTCTTTGCTCTGATCACAGTAGGAGGCGTGTGTCCAGTTCCTGAACAGTTCATTAAGGTGAAAACTCATTTCCACAAGAATTAGCAGTGAGATTGAGGCTGCAGATTGTTCTGTATCCTTCATTATTCAGAAAACAGGTCTGTGTGTGAGAGGGACTGGGAAGGAGATAAGAGAGAGAGAGAAAGTAGAAATTACAGAGCACTTTGGCAGACTCATGGGTTAGGCCGCTAGGATTACAACTCCAAAAGCTTTATGTCTGGGCCGAGAAGTGAGGACTGAGGACAGGTCCCAACTGTGACAAGCCATAGGACCACAATAAGGACCACTGATGACTTGACCACACTTCTACTGATGTCAGACACGTAATCTTAAATATCCTTCTTTAAAACTAAGGAGGACCCACAAATGAACAGTATAAATGGAGTAATTTCTCTCCACTGAAGCTTTTCCTAATCCTCAGCATTTGAATTAATTCTGGCCACCAGGAGCCTATTTGGAGGTTCCCTATTGTCTAGTGGACAATGAGCCTGAGCTGGATACTGTGGACTTGGGCAGGACACCAACTTGGTCTGTTATCCAAACCAGTCCTTTCTTGGCTTCAGCATCCACAGCTGTCAAAGGCAGATAATACCTATGTTGGGTTTTTTTTGATGGGTCCAAGTAAGAGCAGAGATAGAATGAAAAAAAGTCAGCCAACACAAGGGAACATTTAGCCCCCATGTTAGCTCTGATCACAACTAATTACTAAGAAATAATTATCTGGTTCTGTCCTTCCTTCCTACATGAAGGTAAGCTCCTCGAGGACAGGAGCTGTGTGTCGATCATCCGTGACTCTTTCACATCTAGCCCAGTGCCTTGCACAGACTGGTCTCCACCTAGTGTCTGCAGAACAAGAGGCAGGATAGCCTAACATTTAGGTGCATGAGCTGTGGGGTCAGAAAAACATGTCATGCAATCAGGATCATGTTCTGGTTCTGTCGCATCTCAGCTGCGTGACCCTGGGCAAGTCTCTCAGCCTCTCTCATGACCAGTTCATTCATCTGTAAAAGGGTGATGCCTCCCCTCTGGGTCACTGGGAATGGTGAGCAAGGCCACGAACAGAAAGCATTTGGGAAGGTTTCTGGTAGCTAGGCAACAAACCTTAGCTAACATACTTATCTTCCATGTTCTAATTTTTGCATCATGGGCCACTGAAGGGTTTCACAAGGGAACCTACCATTGCTAAGTGGGAACGCTGCCACATTTTGTGTGGCTATTTCAAATCCATTGCAATCTGACCATCTCATCATATCCAGAAATAGCTAGCAAGAATGTCCAGGTGCCATAGGAAGGTGGACAGATTCAAGACCTGCCACTGAGTAACACCTTTCCAATTACTCTCTATCTCCCAGCCTTAGTTTTCCTACAGGTAAAGAGGTGGCCAGGATCGATCTCTAAGCCCACTCTGCTGTTCTAAGTGCCATGAATAATCTCTGTGCTAAAATGAGGTCACCCATTCAGAAGCCCCTGCAGCTGCTCCCAGGGAAGGGTGGAACCTAAGAGAACAAAGGACACTTGCCTTGGACAGAGCCAAGGCCATCCCTTGGACCCAGTCCCGGGCTGGGCTGCCTGAAAGACAACAATTCACAGCGGAAGCCAGAGACAGCCACATCTCACTTGGGGGAAATCTGAGCCCGGGGACTCTCCCGGATCCCACCCCTGTTTCCTCAGGGAGTCGTTTTACTTGGCAGCGCATTCCCCTGCTCATTCTCTTTAAAAGAAGTCATCAGTGACCACGATTCAGCAAGGCGACCTTTGCTGCTATGCTGAAAAGGACATGGACCCAGTGTCTTTCAGGAAACAGAATGCTTGCTCGGGGTTTTGAGCCAAAAACACACAAAACACAAAGTAAACGTTTCCTTATACCTTTCAAAAATTAGAGGGAGCATTCCAATCTCGAGTTTTCAGGAGTCGTGGGAGCTGGGATCCTTCCGGATGGCCTCAGTAGAAATGGAAAATGTCCCAGACAAGACTTGTGAGTCTTGAGTCAGTTCTGCTTTTGTCATTGACCAGCTGGGTGACTTTGGGCAAATGCTATTATCTTCTCCTGGAGTCTGGTACTCAGCACCTGCTCCGACATTGGCTCTTTTCCCCTCCAACACAGAAGTAAGAAATAGAAATAGTTTTGGCTGGGTCAGATGTATTGACTCTGAGTCCAGCATTGTCCTAGGTGCTGGGGAATGCAACAAGGTCCGGTTCCTGCCTGCCTGGAGCTGATGATTGCAGGAGGCAGAGGGATGGTAAGGTAAGCAGACAATTGCTTTGCTGTTGTTTAGTTGCTAAGTCGTGTCCAACTCTTTGCGACCCCATGGACGGTAGCCTGCCAGGCTCCTCTGTCCATGGGATTTCCCAGGCGAGAATACTGGAGTGGGTTGCCATTCCCTTCTCCAGGGGATCTTCCTGACCCAGGATCGAGCCTCTATCTCTTGCATTGGCAGGCGTGTTCACCACTGAGCCCCCAGAGAAGCCCAGATAATTGCTTTACCATGAGATAAATGCAGAGCTGGAGAAAGTATAGGCACCTTAGGGAGATGGAAGAAGGACTGTGTGTGTGTCTGTGTGTATGTGTTGGGGAAAATCAGAGCTTTCCCAGAGGATTGGCCTCTAAATCGAAATTTGAAGGGAGAATAATCATAACCACCACTTTTTGAGTACCTACCATGTGACATGTGAAAGTGAAGTTGCTCAGTCGTGTCCGACTCTTTGCGAACCCATGGACTGTAGCCAACCAGGCTCTTCCCTCCATGGGATTCTCCAAGCAAGAGTACTGGAGTGGGTTGCCATTCCCTTCTCCAGGGGATCTTCCCGACCCAGGGATTGAACCTGGGTCTCCAGCATTCCAGCCAGACACTTTAATCTCTGAGCCACCAGGGAAGTCCTCCTGCCTATTATTCCATTTAATGCTTAAAATGCTTTTCGAGGCAAGGAGTATTATTATTCTCCTCTTAGGGATAAGAAAGCTGAGGCTCAGAGAGACTAGGTCATTTTCCCAAAACGGCACAGCTAAGAAGTGACAAAGCCGGGTTTGGTCCCCATGCATTCACCAGCCACCACCCCATCTCTTGTAGCTGAAGCTGGCCGAGGAATCAGATGGTGAGAGAGCCCTCGGTAAAACAGAACAAGGCGGAGTGCGTGGGCAGCCGAGCGGTGAGCCTGGGGAGCTCGATTCTGTGTATACTGGCTGGAATGCAGTGAGTGCGATGGGGAGGGTCAAGGAGGCAGTCGGTGCCACCCGATGAGGCCAAAGAGAAAGGTAAGATCTCTGAGAAGAAATATTGTCTTATTTTTCTTTCTCCATTTGGTCTTTTCTTCCTTCATTATGCACTATTTCTAAAATAAAAATTGCCATTATGAACAAAAAGAAATACTGTCTTAACCTAAAAGGGAAAAGGATTTGCAAAGGAATAGATCCCTGGATGTGTATAACTGAATCACTTTGCTGTACACCTGAAATTAACACGAGATTCCAAATCAATTATACTCCAGTACAAAATAAAACTTTAAAAAGAGAGAAAAAAATAGACTGTCTTGAAGCACAAAGAAGCCACTAGAGAGCTTCTGGCATCAGAGAGCTGTTGTCAGGCTTGCTGTCTTTTAAACCCACTCTGTCTGTCCTGTCGAGAACGGGGCTCCCTGCCTGGTGCTGATGGTTGGGGGACTCAGCCACGAGAGGCAGGGAAAGGTCGCCCACGGGACAGCGGTGCTCAACCAGCCTCTCCACCCCTCACCCACTGTCGTCTCCTCTCTCCCACAACCCCGCGAGCTTCTTCATGGCAACGATGTCTCACAACGGGTCAGACCCATCAGTCAGGGGCCCAGGGTTCCATGACAGCCACAGCCAGAGGCCCACTGGCTGTTCAGCAAAAAGGACCCACCTACTACTTCCCATCCAATTCCCAGTCCCAGTTTGGGGGAGACTCCCACCAAGAAAGAGCTGACCATACTGTGGAGAAAGAAGGCGACAAGGATGCAAGTTCGACACCTGCCTCCTTATGCAAACTGTGCTCCCCGCGAGACTGGTGGGTGACGGCTGCTTCAGAGCCTCGGTTTTCCCATCTGTAAAATGAACCGGTTCAAGAAGATCCACGTTTTCCAGAGTATATTTCAACAAAACGGATTTACGAGATGCTCCTTGGGGAAAAAGATCCGGTGACCAAATAATTCTGGGCAAAGTTTCCTGCTATGATGCTCTTCAGGAGACTCACGTCCCACGGGGGTATGTTAAAGGCTCAGACAAGTCCTGCAGGAAAGATATTTGCTTAATCCATAGGCCCTTATACTTGATAATGGGCTTTTCTGAGATAACATCTTTGAGCATCGTAGCAAAACCAGTGTCCTTTGGCATCCAGACAGGGAAATTTTGGAATGGATGCTAATTTCCATGGTCCAAATGTTGCCAGTTTAAGCTACGAGTTCCTGGAGGTCAGAGGTGATACCTCACACAGTAGGTGCCGATAAAGTAGATTTCACTTTGTGCATCACATAACAGCTGGTAAAATAATTTATGATTACCTGGCACCTATGCACAATCTAAAGATAACCCTTCATCACTACCCATGCTTCCCCAGGTGCTATATGATGCGCTAAGTGATTTCTAGAGCTCGTTTCACCTACCGTGTGCCGGCGTTGGGGGCTGCAGCTATGATTGTCCGCTGGCAGTCTCTGGTCTCTGGGGGACCAGAAACACAGAGCCATGGAGAGGCCCACGCAAGGAGGGCGGGAGCCGGGCATCTTCTGCTTGCCCCCTACACTTCAGCCCGCTCTGCCTCCAGAGCCAGCCCTTATGGACTACATCAGCAGGCCCCCTTGTCTCTGCTGCCAGCTGTGTTCTGCCAACAGAAGGCTCCAACAAGACACGGGACCGCAGGAGGAAAGCGAGGCTGGGGGTTTGTTCTCCAGGCTTCCCCGATAGCGTCCCTAGGAGCTAAGACTCTCAGGGAACCCTATATCGTTCTGTCCACTGTGAGTGCTGGGCCCGCTCCTTCCTTTGCAGCTTCAGAGCTCAGGGGTGACCATTCCCCAGCGTTGTTAGCCCAGTGTTGCCCTATTTCTAGTGGGTTTCCAGAAACCCTGCCCACTGTAATGCATATTCCACTGCAAGTAGTCCCTTAATGAAGAGGCCCTCATTAATACATGAGATGAGAGTGGTGGGGATGCACAGTTGCGGCAAGGAATTAAAATCCTTGGGAAAAGAGGGTGATAATCAGTAAAGGCTTCACATAGGAGTGGGCATTTAAGTTGGGTTTTGAAGGCTCAATAGGAGTTGTCCAGGCAGCTGTTATTTTGAGGAGGGACACGCCTGAACAGAAGTAAAAGGCGATGAAAAGACCCTGGATTTGGGGGGAATAATAATTAAAACTTCAATGATGCTGGCTTTTCTTCAAAATCATCTTCTCATGCCTCTGGAAATGACCATCTTAGAAGATGCAGGGGCAAACCATGGTCACAAATTCTTCAGGATTTAGTGACAAAGATGCTGTAAATGAGGTCTGCTCAGAAATTGCAAACAAATAGACTACGGGCCAGTTCAGCCACATGTAGAGTTCTAATGCACTCACAGAGATCTTCAGGAACATTCAAGCTAACACTTAAAAAATGGAAATATTTTACTTTAAATTCTGGCTTCTCTTAAAAAAGAGAGAGAGACCATCTGGCAGTACCATTGCTGCCTTCCCATCTGGCAGAAACAGTTGGAGCTGGGAGGCTCCCTCTCCAAGGCTCGGCATGGGGTCTGAAGTTTGCCACAGTCCCCACCACTCCCTATCGCCTCCCGATGAGGCATTCTTCACTTTTGTCCACCAAGCTCTACAAAAACAATCCACTGAGCTCTGTAAGAACTCACTGATGACCCTGGCTGTAGAGAATCCAACCCCATGTGTAAATCCTCTGCCCTCCCTTTCCCCTCTGCCCTTGCCTTCGTGAAACAAGGAGTGTTCCGGCGCTCTGATCTGTCTTCCTCCAGGACCCCCGTCTGGGAGAGGCTGGAGCATGTTTCCGCCTCACTGCCTTTGCACAACATGTACACAACATGTACACAGCCATGTTTCTAAGTGGCGGAGGTAGGTTTGATCTGCCACTTATGATCAGCGCTGGTGGGATTTTAAAAGGCTGCTCATTCTTTGATATATGATGCCAGCCCCAGAAGGACTCTGACAGCCCTGAAATCGGCCCCGTCATTTTATAGAGGGGAAACAGGCAGAGACAGTGGTGGGCCTCACACAGGGGCGTGAGGAAGAGAGAGGAAGCAGCGACTGATGGCTTTCTACTAGGCACTTTAGAGCGGGTGCCTGTATTCCTCTCATGATCAGTTAGATGCCTGTTAATGCCATTTTATGAACGAAGGGTTAGACGCTTGGAGCAAGGGAGTGGGATGCCGGAGGCCACATGGCCAAGAAATGGTAATGGTTCCGAACTCGGGGACTCCAGAGTCAAACGGGCACAGATGCAAGTATCAACTCTACCACTGACAAGAGGAGGTGAGTCACCCACTGGCTGGGCCCAAAGGAATCATCCCCCTTTCGAGGCTCAGAGTGAAGTGGTCCTGAGCACTAGAAGGTTATCGTCGCGGGGTAGCCCTCCTCCTACCTGTAGGGGAGGATGCTCTAGTGTGCCTGTGGAGCCAGGCACATACACAGGTTCACACAACCATCCCTCCCTTTACTGGCTCTGCATCCTTGGCCAAAACCCATCCCTTCTCTGAGCTTTAGGGTCCTAATCTCTAAAGCAAGAGCATTACCTCCCTCACTCGACAGTTCAAAAGTTGAATGCAAGGGTGTTGTAAAAGTGCCGTGTAAATTGTGGGCCCTGCTTGAAAGGTCTGGTCCCGCTTTGGGGGGTTCTTAAGAGCATCCACACCCCCCAGTGATTCACTGGGTGCCCTCACGGGACTCACCACCTCACTGTCCCCATGGCTAATGTCCAACAGGGACACAGGATGTGTGGGCATCTCAGTAAGGGGAGGAGGAGCGGGAGGAATCCCTGCCCAGGCCCTATGCTATCTCCCTCCTGGGGGGCGGGAGCTCACACAGGCTGCCCTCTCCCTCCAGCAGCAACAATGCAACCACACATTTGTAATACAGGTCCAGGGTAGCCTGTTTGAGACTCACAACTTAAGTCGTTAATTGGGGGCTAGCCACATAGATTTCTCTGCCAGGAATTATCCAGAATTATCCTCTTAGAAGGAAAGCAACCATAAATCACACTGTATAAACAATCCAGACCCAGAAAATCAACCTTACCAGGTTGAAGCATTCTGAAAGTCAAGTTCCGAGACGCCAGCTTGGAGACCAGCCTGGCAAACAGACCTTTCTAAAGGCCATAGCCTCAGGCCTGTTCTGTTTACTCTTTTTCGGCAAAAACCCTGTTTCATTCTATGAATCCTTATGGAGTTTCCATTAAGTTTCTGGGACAACGAGGCTGTGTGTGTCCTGGGGAATCACAGGCACTGATATCAAGGGATTGGCAGTGTAGGTAGTGAGAGGCATAAAGGGGGAAAAAACACAACAAAACAAAAGATAATGATGATATAGGCCTGCGCAGGACACCAGTTGGCTTGGTCTACCGGCATCCCATCCTTGCTTCTTGAGGTAACCGTATCTTCTCTTTCTTTTTGGACAACTTCCTCCCTCCAACTACACCCTTCTTGCCCTGACTCTTCTCGGGTGAGGCTGCCAATCACAGATGCCACACACTTGTGGCCAATCTCAGCCTGCTGCTCATGAATTTAAAGTCTGATCAGAGTCATGCAGAGATAGAAAGTTGCTGGGACCGTGTCACACAGGGCAAGGTCTTAAGAGAGACCACCCTCCAACTCCTGCTTTTAGGATCCCTGAGGTCTGTCTGCATGACCCAGGACCTTCCCGTAACCCCTTGTCTTAGTTCAAAGGAGCCAGGGCTGGTGTCTGATTGTCTGTTTTCAGGGCTAGTCTTTGATGGGCAGGAGAAATATTGTGTCGGGGAAGGACAGCGAGGAGTGACAGATAGCAGGGACAGCCACGTCCTAACAGTGTGGGGAGAAGGAGGTGGAAATCAACCCACAATCGCTGAGAGGGGCAGGGAGCACGCTCCAGGCGCAAGAAGCCAGGGTGAGTCTGAGGACCTGGGAAGTCCAGGGCCCGCAGCATTGCACAGAAGGCAATAGGAAGAGATGGGTTTGAAGACATCCCACCCCTGTGGGTGAGCCAACCCCTGAGCCTTGCGGGCCGTGGGCGGAAGTTCACAGTACATCTTGCGGGAAACCATGGAGAGATGGGAAGATCATCTGACGGCAGGGTGAAGGGTGATCAGTCACTTCCGCTCTCAGAGAACTTTCGGGCTCACGCTTTCTTCCCACCTTTATCCCATTCCAGAGCGAGGTAGGGCAGGACTTATCTCTGCTTTCTAGATGGGAAGGGGAAGGTCGGGTGGCGGGAGAGTAGTGTGCACCTGCCAAAGCTGAACCTTGGCTCCGTGACTCCAGGCTCTCACTCGAGAGTGAATCAACTGCAGTGGGCGAACCAGGGTCTGTCTAGGTCTTAAACGCCAGTGATGTAAAGACCAGCAAAAACAGCAAACTGGGGCCAGGTAGGCAGGCGGGAGTAAGGATGGTGGTAAACTGGGGGCCGGGGGAGGTGTGGCCTGACCTGCGACTTCTCAAGAGAAGGTGGAAGTTGGGGTTTTATGTGAAGCATCTTTTTTCTTCACTGGGCAGCATAGGGGATCTCAGTTCCCCAGCCAGGGGAACCAGGGGTCGACCCCATGCCCTTTGCAGCGGAAGTATGGAGTGCTAACCACTGGACTGCCAGGGTATTCCTGAAACATCCTTGTTTTTGAAGCAAACCAAAACATTTTACCCTGAAGGTCACAAATCTTCAGTCCCGTCCCTGTATTACATTTCCACCAAGTTCCCAACTAAGATTGCCAGATCTAGCAAATAAAAGATGCCCAGGTCAATTTTAATTTCAGATAAACAGTGCATTTTTTTTTAGTATAAGTATATCCTAAATATTGGATGGGATATACTCATGATAAAAATTGTGGCTTTTTTTTTTTAACTCTGAAATTCAAATTTAGCTGAGATTAGGGTGAGGATTCAGGTTAGGTGAGGGTTAGGGTTAAGGATAAAGTGTGGTTAGTAACCTTATCCCCTAAATGACCCAACACAGGGGAAGTAAACTGGCTCTGTATCCACCTCCTGGCTCATCTGGGGCCTGGGCTAATTGTGCATCTCCGTCAGTAATCCTCGGTGCTCAGCCCACACTTGCCCTGGTTGTCTCTCACTGCCCTTGATGATGGGGACTCTCAGAGTCTCCTCTGGAGTAGCTGGAACAGCCCTGCCATACGATCACCACTCCCAGACTCCACAGCGCGTGCCAACGCGGCAGGTATCACATTCTCCTGATCCGATGGGAGGAGAGGGACTCCTCCTGCCCCTCACAAAGCCAGGGGCTCCAGTTCTCCGGCACCAAGTAGCGATTCCAGAGCAGTCTCTCTGGGATCCGGCTCCCCCAGGCTGCGGACAAGATGATACGATGTCATCTACCCGGGGTGCCTGCTTCCGGAGTGTACAGACAGCTGAATGCAACGTTTTCTTCCTCTGCCCTCCAGGTATATACACAGCCCTGGCGGCACAGAGTCTTTTGTGGATGACTGTGTGATTGGGGTGTCCTGTTTCATGCTTCTAAAGGTCCTCCATGGAGGCCCCTGAATGCCCAGCCAGTGAATGGCCTCACTGTCTAGGCAGAGATGAGCCGGTAGTGGGTACTGACCCCCCCACCCAGTTCCCTTCCTTTGCCCATCTGGGAGGCTTGGTTACCACCTGTTCTCCCTACACCTCCAGGGAGAAACTCAAATGCCCCTTTGCACTCAGGAAAAAAAAAAAAAAAAAGACCAGAGCTTCAATTTCTTTTGCTATTGGGCGTCTGTGCGCTTCCCATCACCGCCAGCCTGGTTCAAGTCTGCTGCTTTTTCTCCCCTGAGCTGTCTCGCCAGCCCCTAACGTGCCTTCCTGATGCTCTCCCAGACTCAGCCTCAGATGGGCCTCTGCACAGACCCTAAGGTGGGAAGAAGCAACTTGTCCTCAAACCCCATTTAGAGTCAGCAGCCGAGCCAAGCTCAAACTCAGGCTCAGCTGACCCCAGAGCCTCACCCTCTAGGGCTCCAGTGGAGTCCTGCAGAAACCGTCGGCTTATCCACACACCAGCTCCCGGAACCACGATTTAATTACAGCACCAAGGCCAGGGGCTTTGAACGCCCGGGCTAGGAGTTTAGAACACAGGAAGAGGGATTTTCTGTGCCTCGTTTTTCCCTTCAAGGATTGTTCCCGGGGACACATCAAACCCCAGCCGCCTTTCATCCTCCTTTAGCTTCTCCAGCTCTTTAGCTGTGAGCTGGGTTTTTTTTTTTTTTTTTCCCCTCTCCCCTTCCAGATAATTATTTACACAGAAGGAGAATAATTAGCAGCCCAGGAAATGCTTCTTTGTTCTCAGCTCGCTGCCCCTGCCTGCCTCTCTTTTCTGAAGTGGTGCCGCTTGGAAGAGTGACATCAAAGCAGCCAGGGAGGCTTTGCACTGAGAGGGATTTTCTTTGTCTGAGAGGCAAAGACAGACCATCTCAGCTTGTTCATCTCTGCCCCCTGACTGCTGCCATTTCTCTGGGCCTGAGGATCCTCCAAAGGACCCTGGAGAGGTTAGAACCGTTCATGGCTTCCCGTCCTGGGGGTGTTTCCCTACTTGGTTTCAATCTCTTTCGCTTGACCACAAAGGGTATCTTCTGCCCGCTCAGAAAATGCTAAAACTGAAAGAGAATGGTCTGGACAGCACAAACTCACGTGCTTTTCATGGTCAGCAGGCCGCAAGCTGAGTGGGGCAGACAAGTGTAAGATGATGAGGCAGGTGGGACCTGGGGTAATGTAGACGTGCCCCTCTTAAAATCTGTCTATCGTTGCTGTGTGGCAATGAGGGGGTTGGTGTGGACTGACTCCCGATTTTTCTAGAGAAGCTGGATATTTGAGTTTGTATGAAATTAAATTATAAAATACTGTGGAGGCCAAATGAAACAGAGAAGGGTTGTGTCTGGCCCACAACCACCAATTTGCAAAGTCTGATCTGTTCCAACCTCAGGCTGTTCTGAACTGAGGCTCAGACAGTGGTGGTAACTTGTCCAAAAGTCATACGAAAGGGATGAAGGTGAAGCCAGGACTGGCATCCCAAGGTACACGCTGGCCATTCCCAGGACTTAAGACACGAGTTGTGTGCATGCTCAGTTGTGTCTGCCGTTGCAGCCCCCCAGGCTCCTCTGTCGGTGGGATTTCCCAGGCAAGGAGGCTGGAGCTGGCTGCGGTTGCCTCTTCCAGGGGACCTTCCCGACCCAGGATCGCACCTATGTCTCCTGTGGCTGCCTTATCGGCAAGCAGATTCTTTACCACTGCGCCACCCCAGGAAGCCCTACATAGTAGGTACCAGCTGGCAACAATATCAGTGGTCCCCAACCTTTTTACCACCAGGGACCAATTTCATGAAAGACAATTTTTCTATGGACTGGGGGTGGGAGGATGGTTTCAGGATGATTCAAGCATGTCACATTTATTGGGTACCTTATTTCTAATCTAATGCTCACTAGACAGGAGGTACTGGTCTGGATCCTGGAGGTTGGGGACCCAAGAACTAGATGATCAATGACAACATTTAGTTAGCACTGAACACCATTATGCTTTAGTGCTATGCTAGATGTTACAGGTCTAAGATATATTCATCAGGACCCTTCTAGTTGCAAATGACAGATACCCAAGTCAAAGTAGTTTAAACGACCAAATGTCCTGGTTGCTACGCATAGAGGTGGATGATCTTTGGTGTGGCTGTATCTAGACATTCACATTAATCGCCCATTGGTTTTGCTTTCCCAATATTCTCTTTTTCTCACTTCTGCTCTCCTGAAGCCAAAGTGTTGTCTTCATTCCTAGATACAAGCAAGATGGTAAAATTGGCTGCAGACAGCTGGAAGTTTGCCCTTTCCAGCTAAAGACCCCCAGTAGGCAAAAGAGCTCCCTGTCCCAAGACTGGGGCAAACGTCCCAGGGCTGACTCTCACTGGACCGACTAAGGTCATCGCTCATCCCCAAACCCATTCTTTTGGCCAAGAGAATGAAATGCCCTGACTGGCCACGTCTGGGTCATGTGACCACACTTAGCACTCGAGTGGACCTGGTTTGCGTTTTACATGTTTAGGTCTTTGACTCACTTTGAGTTAGTTGTTGTACGTGGTCTTAGGTAAGGGTCTAGTTTCATTCTTTTGCATGTGAATATCCAATTGTATCAGTACTATTTCTTTCTTTCTTTTTTTTTTTCCAGCACTATTTCTTGAAAAATACTGCAGTTTCCTATTGAATGGGCTTGGCCTCCTTGCTGGAAACCACTGAACCATAAATGTCAGGACTTCCCTCTGGACTGTCTATTCTATTCCATTGGTCTCTCTGTCACTGGGCTGGTAACACACTATTTTGATTAGTGTAGATTTGTCGTAAGATTTGAAACCAGCAAGTGTGAATCCTGGAGCTTTGTTCTTTTTTTTTTTTTAATTTTTTTAAAAATTTTATTTTATTTTTAAACTTTACATAATTGTATTAGTTTTGCCAAATATCAAAATGAATCCGCCACAGGTATACATGTGTTCCCCATCCTGAACCCTCCTCCCTCCTCCCTCCCCATTGTTCTTTTATAGGATTGTTTCAGCTACTTAGGGTCCTTTTGAGATTCCATATGAATTTTAATATGAGTTTTTCTCTTTGTGCAAAAAACACCAGTGCGATTTTGATAAGGATTGCATTAACACTGTAGATGGCTTTGAGTAGTACTATCTTAACAAAAGAAAGACTTAAAAAAATGTATTTCATATGTATGTACACAGATATATATGTGTTTGTGTGTGTACGTGTGTTTACATGTTTGAATGTCTGTGTGTTTGCACTTGATCCATTCTAAAAAGAATATGCTGCTACTGCTAAGTCGCTTCAGTCGTGTCCGACTCTGTGCGACCCCATAGACGGCAGCCCACCAGGCTCCCCCGTCCCTGGGATTCTCCAGGCAAGAACACTGGAGTGGGTTGCCATTTCCTTCTCCAATGCATGAAAGGGAAAAGTGAAAGTGAAGTTGATCAGTCGTTCCCGACTCCTAGCGACCCCATGAACTGCAGCCTACCAGGCTCCTCTGTCCATGGATTTTCCAGGCAAGAGTACTGGAGTGGGGTGCCATTGCCTTCTCCAAAAAGAATATGAAGTGGCTCTAAATCTAAGACATTCCTGGCCCACAGAAAGACATTAGTAGCTACATTGCTGAATGGCGGTGAATAGTACTGACTGAACAGAGAACTTGTTATTGGCCATAACGTTTAGGAGCTGATGTTTATCTAGGATCAGCCATTGAGTAAGCTGTTTGTGCTGATTTAGTTATCTAATCTTAATGCTTCACTAAAGTGAAAAGGGCTTCCCCAGGGGGCTCAGATGATAAAGAACCTGCCTGCCAATGTAGGAGACCCGGGTTCTATCCCTGGGTCAGGAAGATCTCCTAGAGTAAGAAATAGCAACCCACTCCAGTATTCTTGCCTGAGAAGTCCCATGAACAGAGGAGCCTGGCGGGCTACAGTCCATAGGGTCGCAAAGAGTCAGACCCGACTGAGCATCTAACACTTTCACTTTTTTGTCTTAATGGTTTGTTTATTCATCCAATCATTGTGTTATTTCCTAATACAAGTATTTACGATGTGCTCAACCATTTACTACTGCTGAGGAGACAAAGCGATGGACAAGACAGGCACGATTTTTCCTGGAGCTTATGACTGAGCTGAGGAGAAAGACATTAAAGGAAGGATAATTAATGCTTTAACTAATAATTAATGATGGCATGATAATTAATGATGGCATTAAGTTCTGTTTACTCATCTTAATGGAGTTGATTGAATCTCTTAAGAATGATAAAATTTACTCAGGTCCATCGTGATATCAAGGATTATCTTCAAAAGACTTTACTGTCCTTAAAAAAAAGTTATTCGATTTGCTAAGATGTCCTAAGAAGCCAGAAGCCACTGAATCCAGACAGGAATGATTGGGGGAAAACCTAAATTGCAGTCACACTATTCTCAGACTCGGACCCTTTGTGGTTGGAGTTGGCATCTACAGTCACAGTTCCCGCTGGTGGCCACTGGAAAGGCTGGAGGCGGAACGAAAGTGCAGATATTATAGCAAAATGATGTCTACCATCAGGGGGTAAATTTACACCTTGGGGTAAGGATTGAGGGCAGGGTCCCTGTATGCACTGGCTGGGAACATGGGAAACGAGAGTCCCACCCTGACCACAGATGGGAAGCAGCCAATACCGCCTACAGGGTGGTGTGCGAAGAGAACTGGACCAGGGCTGGAGAGCCCACGTCAAGGCCTGACTGCCTCCCTCTGCCCATGTGATCTTGGGCAAGTCACTTCATATTTTTGGCTCCCTCAGTCATGTCTGCAAAGTGAAATGCTGCATCCTTGCCAGCTCAGAGGGTGGCCGGCGTCATCAGCCAGAGTGTGTGTGGAAGCTCCTGTCCACACACGTGGTGCTGTGCACGGTGGTATTTCCACTGTGCTCTTCACACCTCGGATTTCCCCCATTTCTGCCACTTGTCTACACCTGTATCCTTGGCACTTCTGCCATTCCACACTAGCACTTTCCAAATTAGAACCACCACTCAGATGGAAGGCCTCAGTCTCTTCTATTAATCTGAATATCATTCAAGTCAACATATGTTGTTTTCTAGCTGCAGAGAGGAAATTAATTATTCCAGAATCAATGATCTGGAATCAATGATCTTTGATGTCAGAACATTGTAACTGCAGAGAATGTAGACAGTTAGAGCAGAGAATCATGGCATAACCGTAGGGAAGGCCCAGGGCTGGGTCACCGTTTCCCTAAGAGCCTACCAAGTGGGTTTGCACGTGACCAGTCCCCAGGAGGCTGAGACTGACCTGATGAATTACGCATGGAGGCTACACTGGGCTCCTGTCTCGTTCCATCTGTCTGCTCCATCCTCAGCTACTTACCTCCACACAACCCACCTCTCTTTGGGGACCCTGGAATTGGCAGACCAGAACACCAGCCCTGGAGCTGAATCTTGGGGACAGAACTCTGAGGAGTCAGGGCCAGCAGGGGGATTCTGACCTAAGGTGGCATGGTACATAAATTGAACCAGAGGAGGCTAGGTTGTCTTTATCAATTAGTCAGATGCATTCCATTTGTGAGAGAGGAAAAAGTGAACTCAAACAAGCTTAAGCAAAAATGCAATTTAAAAGGGGATGGTGGAGTTCATTAACTCATCTAATTAAGAGGTCAAAGGAATGGAACACGCCTTGGACCTGACTGAGCACAGAGATTCAGGAAGTCTTTTCAGGGCTCTGCTCTCCCTCTCTCAGTTCTGCTCTTTCGTGGCTTGGGTTTCTACCCCAGTAGGTTCTCTCCACCTGACAGCCACTTGACTTGCTGGCCCACCAGTAGTATCCTAGCAACTCAACAACCCCAGTGGAAGAAGAAAAACAAGCCTTTCCTGAAATTCTTGCCGGAAAGGACCTAGCAATGACTCTGATTGGTCTAGCTCAGACCCCAAATTATCATTCTCAGCAAGCCCTGCAAACAGGATGGGTTACATTCCCAATCTTACTGGTGGAGATGGTGGCAAGGGTGCCCATCCCACCCACACCAGATGGAAAAGGTCTTCGGGGAGAGGTCGCCATCACCCGAAGAAGGCGGGTGGGCGGAGGATGGAAGTTACACAGACAAAAATGACAGAATTTTATAATATCAAACAATACGTCATGGATCCCAAGTCCTGTAAGGCCATCCACACAGAAAGAAGAGCTCCATGTTTGAATTAGCTTTGAAAACACTACAGGCTCAACTGCTTTGTATTTTAAAAGTTCTGAGACATCCTGCAGTAAAGAAATCTCTGTAAAAATCAGCATTTCCTAAAATGTTTGACCATGGATTTTTTTTTTTCCTAAAATGTTTGACCATGGATTTTTTTTTTTTTTTGATGTGGACCATTTTTGAAGTCTTTATTGCATTTGTTATAATATTGCTTCTGTTTTATGTTTTGTTTTGGTTTTTTTGGCCGTGAGCATTGGGGAATCTGAGCTCCTCAACCAGGGATTGAACCTACAGCCCTCTCACTCTGCGTGGGAAGGAAAACTTTAAACCCCTGGACCGTCAGGGAAGTCCCCCATGGATTAATTTTTTTCAGAATCAATTTTAAAATCCAAAAAACCACCCCAAACAAACAAAACAGATGGGCTAGAGAGGGCTAAGAGTCAAATGCCAAGAACTCCATGGCCAAACAAGCTGCAGTTGATGTTAACTGGACTGAGAGGCTGGAGCTGGGCAGAGGTGAGTTAAGAGTGTGAATGATGCAGGAACAAGCTAAGAGCCTCAGAGGGATGGCCCTTCCTGGATGACAGGGTGTAGCTCTTGTGGCTGGAAAAGTCAGGAACGGGAACTCCCACGCACTCGGGGGTCCATCTGACTGTGGGCAGGACAGCAGTAGTGGAGGACGGGGAAGGGCACTTACCTGGGCAGGCGAGGGAAGCCCGGTGTCCTAGCCAGGGCTCCCTGGCTGATGCAGCGTCTGCTCCCAACACGTGGCAGAACAGAAGCCCGGAGAATTCAGAGCCAAACTCTAACAGCTCAACCAAGTAGAAAACCTAAGGCTGCGTCTCCCAGGACTTTCAGGCTCCCGCCTGGGATTCAGTGACAGGACTGAACAAGGAAAACAGAGACAGAGGGTGGATGCAGAATTCGGGACAGGGAGCTAGTTATCCACTTGACGGGAGGGCTGAGACCCGAAGGGACCCAGGGGGGGATCCAGGGAGGAATCCGGCCTGAAGCCCCGCCCACTCTTGGCTAGAGGTAAAGGAGGAAGACAGCGTTACCCAGGCCTGAGGCCCCCCAGCAGAAGCTGGCATCGCAGTGAGTCCAGCAGGATCTGAGGTCAGAACAGGGGCCGCAGTAGCCACCGTGCTGATACTGGCCCGTGTGTGTGTGTGTGTGTGTGTGAGATTAACCCTCTTCTTCCTCTCTAGTCTCTGGCCTGAACCAGCCAGCGCTGGACCCAGACAGAAGGCAGTGACCTAAGAGCCTCAAATGCACTAACAGAAGTCCGTTCGCTCCTTTGGCAATTCCCTGAGCAGAAAAAAAAAACAGGCGAGAGAGGTCCCAGACTGGCACAGACTCTCAGCTTCAATACAAGATTCTGTGGCTTCCCAGAGGTCCCCCTGGATCAGGGATCGGCAAACTTTTCCTGTGAAGGGAGTAAATATTTAAGGTTCTGCAGGCCATTCAGTCTCTGTTGCAACGAGTCAACTTTGCTATTGTTTTGTGAAGTAGCCACAGACCAAATTTGTATACAAACAAATTTGCTGGGTTCTCTTACATCCCCTGGAGGAGGGCATGGTGACCCACTCCAGTATTCTTGCCTAGAGAATCCTATGGACAGAGGAGCCTGGCGGGCCACAGTCTGGGATCGCAGAGTCAGACACGACCAAGCGACTAACACAGACAATAAAACTTCATTTGCACGAACAAGGGGTCAGATTTGGCCCACCGGGATGTAGGAACCTGGCAGTGTAGGTGAGGCAGTTACCATCTTTGCCCCTGACACCCAGGAGGTGAACTCTTAGCTTCTCTCCAAAGAAACAACATCCTGGGCTGTTACAGATGGCAAAGCTCAGGAAAAAAAAGAAAAATATGCTTGAAATTGTTCCCCCAGATTCTGATGTGCAAAGCCTTTCCCAGGCTGCCACAACAATCTCCTCTACCGTCAACACGAGTCAGATGCGCCAAGATGCTGTAACCTGGACCTGTCGCCGTCTCCAGCCTTCTCTAGGACACCGTGCAATTTCTTCTTCCGAGAGCCCCCAGCATGGGGGGAAAGCTTGAACAACGGGGGGTTGATTTTGAATCAAACATAATGAATCACCAGGCAGGGGCTGCTCTCTCGTTGGTTTGAAGAGGCTGATTCTGTCTTTGGAATTGTGAGAATAATTCTCCAAGACGCCCTGTGGGGGCTTAAGGGTGGATTTAGGCAGGCGGTGGCGATGTGTTCAAAAAAGAATGGGTCCGGAATGGCGCAGACAGCAGCAGCTGCTGAGCCCCGAGGGGTGGATGCTGGTCCCTTCCCCAAACTCCAAGGGCAGACAATCCCTGAGCTCCCCTTGCCTGGGAGAGGGGCTTGACACATCCATGACAAAGCATTCCTTCCTGGAAGACACAGATCTTTAGAAAGGCCTTATGTTTTGGCATCTTAAATGGAAATGGTGTGGCTCATTTGGTACATCTCTGCCCTCCTTCTCTGATCTCGTCACCCGCTTCATGAACGCCCCCACCATCCGTCACCCCAGCAGCCACGGCCCTCGGGCAGGTACAGTAACAACCTATATGACATAGTCTTGTTTGGCTGAAAGAATCTTGACCCCCAAAATTGTTGACCACATGGTATTCACACTCAGGAAATGTCCTTGTCCAGGGCTACTTCAGAGAGGTCCCAAAGATATTGTGAAGGTCAGTGTTCTAGGACCCTTCTCTCTGAATTCTATCACCTTCCCTGTTATATGACCACCACATAAAACAGGAGGAAAGGAAAAGAGATCTGTTGTCTGGAAATCCTGCATGTATACGCTATTGCAGCTATCAGAATCAGCCTTCTTGTCGGGTTTTAAATCCCTTGTCCTCAGCTTCAGGCACCCACAGACTGACCTCAGGTGGTTGCTGCCTCGTATTCACTGGCCCGTCAGCGAACCACTCCCCCCATCCACATCCAGTCCCCACCTGGTGGTTCCCCTCCCCGTTCCCCTCTAGCTTTATCACGACCTCTGAGCAGAGTATGGACATCAGCTTGTAATACTGCTTATCTGTCTCCAAAATTCACCAGAACTGAATCTGGTCTTTCCCAGTATTTCGAAAGACGTGACTTTAGACTGATAAGATTTTCTGAAAGTGATAACATTTTTGAGAGCACATACTCATTTTGTACTTCTTTCGGTTTGACTGGGAGGCCTTGAACAGCATGTGTGTGCTCAGTCACGTCCAACTCTTGGTGACCCTGTGGATTGTAGCCCACCAGGATCCCCTGTCCATGGAATTTTCCAGGCAAGAATACTGGAGTGGATTGCCATTTTGATGATAGTAAATAGGGCTTATCTCATTTTCCCAAATCCAGTTGATCGAGAGGGCCTGCCTCTAGCCACATCCAGACTCAGCAGGAAAGAGTTCCATGATTGATTAGTAATGTCTGCAGCAGACACAGGTCAGGAGGGTGATGACATGTGGGCTACTTATATGCTGACCTATGGTAGGTGTTCAACCGGTACTTGCTGATGCTGAGTGGAATAGAAAGAGCTCAGGACTGAGTTAGAAAGGATAGGATTTAAAATGGGCAATGCTGCTAATTAGCTGGGTTGGGCTTCCCTGGTGGCTCAGTTGGTAAAGAATCCCCCTGCAAAGCAAGAAACCACTCACAATGAGGAGACCTGAGTTCAATCCCTCGGTTGTGATGATCCCCTGGAGGATGAAATGGCAACCCACTCTGGTTTCTTGCCTGGGAAATCCCGTGGGCAGAGGAGCCTGGTGGGCTACAGTCCATGGGGTTGCAAGAGTCGGACAGGACTTAGTGACTAAACCCCCACCACCATACCCAACAAGCTCCTCATCTTCTCTGGGCCCCCACTGCCTCAACTATTAAGGGAAAAGTTGAGATCCAAACAAAAATGTTTACCCTGGAGCCTCCAATCTTGCAGAAGCTTATGAAGAAACTAATGAACAGCCCCCAAATGACTGTCCATGTTGCAAAAAGACTCACGAAAATGCTGAAGCATGTAATGGTTATGAGTGACTTTACGGTTAGATCAACCCAAGTTCTAGAGCATATTAAAAGGCGGAGACATCACTTTGCTGACATAGGTCTGTATAGTCAAAGCTATGGTTTTTCTAGTAGTCATGTACAGATGTGAGAGTTGGACCACAAAGAAGGCTGAGCACCGAAGAACTGATGCTTTTGAACTGTGGTGCTAGAGAAGACTCTTGAGAATCCCTTGCACAGCAAGGAGATCCATTCAGTCAATCCTAAAGGAAATCCGTTCTGAATATTCATTAAAAGGACTGATGCTGATGCTGAAGCTCCAATACTTTGACCACCTGATGCAAAGAGCTGACCCATTGGAAAAGACCCTGATTCTGGGAAAGACTGAGGGCAGAAGGAGATGTGGGTGGCAGAGGATGACATGGTTAGATAGCATCACTGACTCAATGCACATGAATTTGAGCAAACTTGGGGAGATGGTGAAGGACAGAGGAGCCTGGTGTGCTGCAGTCCATGGGGTCCCAAAGAGTCAGACAGGACTTTGCGACTGAACAACAACCCAAGTTTGGATCCTTATGGCTGTTACAGAATTCCTTAGATTCCACAGTTCTTCAGCTATGAGGAATAATCCCACAGTTTCCTCAGCTGTGAAACAACCACTCATGACCATCCAGTAAAAATGAAGTATGATAAGGTTTGTCCAGCCCTTGGCAGGGCCCCAGGAGGCACCTAATATACTTGTCATTATTGATTTTGTTACTGTTTTAGATGGGATGGACCACTTCTTTTTTAGAAACATCCTGTTGACTGACTGATCGTTAGTTGCACAGACCCACAGGTGTTCTGCAGGGAAACACACCCTTTTCCTGATGATCAGAGCGGTTTGGTTTCCTGGCTGGATCCTTTAGAACATGAGGCCCAGGGGAAGTGGGGTGGGGTGGGGGACATATCAAAGAACCCTCTGATGTGGAAAAGGCCAGGGACCCCAGGGATGGTTGTCTTCTACAGCTCTTTCTTCTGCTGAATGTCTGCGCTCCTTTAAATGCCAGCCACGTGTCTCTACAGCGCTCGGCACGCAGGCGGCTCTCCTGGTGGGAGGCGATGCCATTCTGCGATTTTTCTGTACTATTCTGTGACTTGGTGTTCAGTCCGTGTCCCCTGTTGGGCCAATTACCGACTTAAAGTGTTGTTAGGAAAAGGCAAACGCATTCATTATGTGGCGGTGAGCGCTCGGGCTCTGTGATTTTCTATTTATGTGTTTGAAAAAGCCATTCTTTCTTGGTCTCTCTGTGTGTGCGTGTCACCAGAAGGCCTCCAAACCTCAGATTCTTCCCTCGTAGCTGCCTATCTTCTCTGCCCCCGCCCGTCTGTCACCCTGGGCTGCTCGGCGGGGACAGAACAGGTCAGGAAACACGGGCAGCAAAGAGCTGAGCAGGGACGGGAGCTGCTGGGAGCAGAGATGTTAAGTACTCAGAAGATGAAGAAAACAGAGGCAGGAATTGACTTATCTGGTCAGCATTCTTGTGGCACAAATGGAGGTGAGATCGCATGATGCCAGGAAAAGTGAAGGTGTTAGTCGCTCAGTCGTGTCCGACTCTTTGTGACCCCATGGACTGCAGCCCACCAGGCTCCTCTGTCCATGGGAGTCTCCAGGCGAGAATACTGGAGTGGGTAGCCATTCCCTTCTACAGGGGATCTTCCCAAACCAGGGATTGAACATGGGTCTCCTGCCTTGGCAGACGGATTCTTTACTATCTGAGCCACCAGGGATGCCATAATGGAGTAAATTCCGCAAAGACACTTGAAACCATGAAAACACCCAACACTTTCTTGGTGTGAAAGACAAGACTAGGAGTGAGGAGACCGGGGTTGAATACAGAAGCAGATCTTTCTGGCTCCCAGCCCTTCCTTCTGCAAACTGAAATTTCTGACACCATCATGTTTCCATTCAGTCCCTACAATCCATGGATTTATGACTCCATGAACCAAAAGCCTGTGGATTCACTGAGTTCTTTGGTATATCCCTACTTTGGTTTCACAGAGTCTCCGTATTTGCAATAGAATCTCAACTGACTTCAGAGGAGGGTTCCCCAGATCTGGATACTCTGTGGAATAATCCGTATCCATCAGAGTACAGAATTCAAATCTCCAGGGAGCTGGAATACTATCTACTCATCTGATCAATCATTTTCATCCTACGATAAATACTTTAATGCAAGGCTTGCCTACGCAGGCACGTTTTATTAATCCAAGTCTGCTGTCAGTCTGGGAACAGATGAACCCTTTCACTTTACTTTGCCTAAGCAAGCAACATGAGCTCATCTCAGGCATAGGGTTAGTTCCTCTGGTAGGGTGGGATCTTTTCTGCATCTTCAAGCCAGCCTGACATCCGCTTGTTTCTCCAGCCCAGCTACAAGGAGGCATACATGTTCTCCCAAAGTGATGCTCCTGATGGCGTTTTCTTTATTTTCTCCCACCTTAAAAAAAAAAAAAAATTGCTTGCTCCATGCAACAGGCACAGGGTTCTATAGGCAAGGGAGTCTGGAGTTCTTCATTAGCTGAAAGATTACCATGGAGTGCCTCCATCTCCCCTGCAGCCTCCTTGCTAGCCTCCTGCCAAACAGAAAGATAAAGAGTTGCAAACTGATTTGATTCCCTTTCGCCAACATGATGGCAACAGTCTCCATGAGAGCTTTTCCCCCTTCATCTAAAGGGAGAGAGTTTTCCTTTCTTAAAAGAGAAAGCCTCTCCTCACTAGAGGCATCAGCATCTCAGTGTTTACTGAGTTAATATGACAGTGGTCTCCTTAGCAACCTCTGCTCTCACAGGATTAGAGGAGACAAGTTCTTCTTTAATGCTCCGGGTTACAAAAACCCCAGCCTAGACCAGAACACAGCTCTCCCCAACAAAGGCAAACAGAATGTAATAAGGTTACAAAAAAAAAAGAGAGAGAGAGTGATACAAGATAGCTTCTCCCTGAGTAGCTTAGCAGGCAGGGCTGTTCTGTTACACATGGGTACACTGTGACTAAGGACCTGGGGCACAGTGGGATGGAGCATTGTGTCAACCTCATCCCTAAATGAACTTAGTGTTCTGCAGAGAAGAGGTTGGGCTTACACAATGCTCAGCCCTTAGCTTCTGACCAAGGCGCAGAGATTGTAAATGAGAGCTCCTAGCGTAGAGTCTGACATGCATCAGGTCAGGAAGCCTGCTGGAGCTGATGAGCTTGTGATCTACTAGACCGTCCACTTTATGAAGACAGGGCACCCATCTGCCCTCTTTGAGATTGATCCTTAGTGGCGCCTGGCACTAACTGATGCTCAAAATTTGTGTTACTTAAATGTATCTTCTTTGTGTTATTTCATCATCAGATCCTCAAGATACCAGAGGATGTGGGTAGCATCATCAGTTTATATTTTACAGATGAGAAAAATAAGACCCTGAGGTCAAGTCTCTGGACTCAGGTCCCACCGTAAGCAGTAGAGCTGGGCTCTGTCAGCTGCGCAGTTGGCCCTGGTGCCAAAGCCTTCACGGCGCTGCTTCAACAAAGACGCACTCTCTGTCTGGGCTCTGTGAAGAGCAGAGCACGGCTCAGTGTCTCTCCAGGGCTCTCAGCCCTGTTCGCCTTCCAGCTTGGAAGAAGAGAGTGTGAGGTGGATATTCCCCTCAAGGAATTTTAAGCATCCTCGGTGCTTTGAAATTTCATAACTCTGCCCTCCTGCTCTCTCCATCGCCCTATGGCCCTTGGAAGTTGTCTCTAGATTTGAAGCTTGAGTGATCCAGTTTCAGTGTGGCTCATTCTAACTCATCAAGGAAAGCTCATTTTCTGTTGCTTCTCCGACTTACATTTATCCAAATTCATCACAGGAACAGGGCCTGCACATCCCTGGCAGGAGATTTTCTGTGAGTAGGAAAACCTGCCGCACAGGTAGATTTTCCTGGCAGGGACACCCGAGCGCCCAGGACTCGGGGGTGGGGTGGACACGTAGCTAATTTCATTGAAGCCCAGTCAAGTTCTGATAGGCCCCTTCCCGAGGCTCGAATTGTAGAGGAGGAGGTAAAAATGTAGTTGTCAATGTCTGGGTAAAGCAATGTGGTTTTTAACGAGGTTCGCCAGGGGGAGCCCCAGGGAGCAGGCACGTCACAGAACTGTCTCGGGGGACTTCCTGCTCTGGGCTGATGCTCATCACTGGCCTGGGGAAGCAGCGGTGAAACCCTCAGAGGCATCCTGGGATCCGCCCCTTTTCTCCACTCCCCATTCAATTAGGTTTTGATATCACCTTTCGTTTCGCCTCCTCTCTGAGTTCACCCAGCGTCGTCTCTCACCTGGACCTTTGCAATAGCATCTCCACTGTCCCCACCCGCTCCTCGTGCCCCTCCCTGATCTATCTTTTCCTTTGCAGCTGGCGTGATTTTCTCAGTATGAAAATCTACTCAAAACCCTTCAAAGACTTCTCGTGTTTTTTATCATAAAGCCAAACCCATTGCCTGGCATTCAGATGCCTTCATGAGCTTGTCCCTGTCTAAGTCTGTGGTCTCATCTCTTAGCACCTGGACTCACCCTTTCTAAGCATCACCGACTCCTCACCGCCGCACGGCTGCACACGTGATTTCTATTAACCCCAAGTGCCCTTCCGTCCCTTACGGAGGCAGGAGTCCCTTGTGCAGTTGGCCCTGCCGTCCCGTATGCAGTTCTGAAGCGCTGATGCTTCACTGTCTCCCCAAGGGAGCTCTCCAGCTCCCCAGGAACAATTCCAGAAACCATGAGTTTTGGGTTCACTCCCAAGAGACTGAAAGGCATATTGTACAGACTGAGCAATCTGTCCCCATATTTACACAGAGTATACTAAAACAAGATGCTAGCCAGGATGCCATAGGCGATTAGAGCCTGGGCTTCTGATATCGACACACATGGGTGTAAATTGCAGTCCTGGCCCACCAGCCAGGTGGTGGGCAAAATGAGGAACCACATGTACCCTGGGTTTCCTTCTCTGTAAAATACGGGCAGTGGTATTACCTAACTCACTGTTTAAAAAGAAAACTATGTAAAAGACTAATGCTGTATCTTGTACAAATTGTGTTTAATAGGTGGCAGTCATGGGGATGAGAGTAACCGAGAAAGTTGGCAGCGATAACAGCATGACCCAAGTAAATCCTGGCTACCACCTGGTCTGGGAGTAGTCTGGCATTCAGAGAAGCACAGTCTAGCAACCAAAAAGTACAGAAAAGCACTTATTTAGTTTTCTCTCTCAAGGAGACACCCAGTTCACAAATCACAGCATCATGTTTAAAACTCCCTTCCCCAGTTTCTCTTATCCTCCCATCTGGTAGCTGCCCCAACGTGACTTCCTTACTACAAGCCTCAACTCTCAATCGAACACTCAGCACCCAACCTGTCAACTCTTCCTCTTCTCTTTTCGTCTCCGGTTCACTTTTTTTTTTCCTCCTACATAAATATTTCCAACCCTACCCTCTGGTTCTCCCCCAACTGAGTTCTCCTTCCTTCTGCATAATGAATGTCTGAGGACCAGGGAAGAGAGGGTGAGAATGCTGGACAAACAATAGCGAAACTGGGACTTGCCTGGTGGGCCAGTGGTTAAGAATCCACCGTGCAGTGCAGGGGACACGGGTTTGCTCCCCGGTCTAGGAATGGAGATCTCACATGCCGTGGAGAAACTAAGCCCTCACGCCTCAACTCCCGAGACTGCGTGCCCCGAACTCCGTGCTCCACGCCAAGAGAAGCCGTGACTGCCCCCAGGGAGCAGACCCTGCTGGCAGCATCTCGAGAAAGCCTGCGTGCAGCTACCAAGAGCCCATGCACTGCAGCGAAGGCCCAGGGCAGCCACAAATGAAAATAAATTAATTTTAAAAAATAGCGAAATTGTCCTTGGTCTGTGAGGGGAGGGAATGAGGCTGATAATGTAAACCCACGAGTCCCATTTTCCTGTTAAACCAGCATCATGGCAACACAGGACATGACAGACAATGAATGAGTCAACTGCCACCTCTCTCCCTTGTAAGCAGCTGCATCAATGGAGAAATCAATCATGTCTTATTCTGTAAGAAGATAATGTGTGAGATGATCAAAACCATCTCAAAATACCCTTCAGCCTCGCTGGAAGGATTCCTATCTTCCAAATTTATGCCTTTAACCCCTAACAAGCCTGCAGTGCAGCAGACAAGGGCTTAATCCCTAGGTCAGGAAGATCCCCTGGAGAAGGAAATGGCAAACCGCTCCAGTATCCTTGCCTGGAAAATCATACGGACAGAGGAGCCTGATGGGCTGCAGTCCATGGGTTCAAAGAGTCAGGCACAACTGAGCAACTAACAAGCCCGACTCCTGCTCAACCAGCCACGGAGAAGACAGACCTTTAGAATACTGGGAAACCACACCAGTTTTAGATTTTACCAAAACCTGCTAAAATAGACCCCAAATGCACTTAATCTTTTGATTTAACCTGTAAGTATGTATCCTATAAATGACTGCAAACATATATTCAGAGACATTTTTCAAGGATATTCATTACAGAATTATAGAAGCAAAAGACTGGAAAAGGTATAACTGTCCACCAGGCAGGACTGGTTAAAAATTATGGTTGGTTCATGGAATGACAAATTCTGAGGGTCCTCTTTATGCTGAGTTAGGACAATCTCCAAGGCATATATTTAAGGCCAAAGAATAAAGCAGAGAAGTGTTTATTTAATATATACTCTAGCCGTGTTTTAAAATTACTTTAAAATCTGTATACTTTAGGACTTCCCTTGGTGGTACCGTGGCTAAGAATCTGCCTACCAATGCAGGTGACATGGGTTCGATCCCTGGTCTGGGAAGATTCCAGATGCCATGGAGCAATGGAGCCCATGCACTGCGACTACTGAGCCTGCGTGCTCTAGCCCTTTGAGCCACAACTACTGAGCCAGTGAGCTGCATCTGCCGCAGCCCGTGCACCCAGAGCCTGTGCTCCGCAACAAGAGAAGCCACCGCAGTGAGAATTTTGCACACCATAATGATGAGTAGCCTCGGCTCGCGGCAACAAAAGCAGCAAAGACCCAGTGCAACAAAAAAATAAATAAATAAATTTTTTTGGTGTACTTTACCTTTGTGCTTGTCAGTGCATAAAAATATCTCAGGAAGGTTAACATAGATCACGAGGAGTTTTCACCCTAGGGAATGGGCTCGGGGTGGAAGTAGGGAAGGATGCATTTTTTATTGCATATTTTTGGGTAGTTACTCTTTTCCATAGGCAGGTCTTACTTTATAATGAAACAGTTTAGGAAGAAAATAGGCTTGGATTCAAACCATATCTCTTCACTCATGAGCTTTATGAATTTGGCAAAACATTTCACCTCTCAGCCCTCTGCATCCTCCCTTTGAGATGGGAATGGTGATCTGTATCTTACCTGCTGTATCTATTTCTGCTTTATTGACTATGCCAAAGCCTTTGACTGTGTGAATCACAATAAACTGTGGAAAATTCTGAAACAGATGGGAATACTTGACCACCTGACCTGCCTCTTGAGAAACCTATATGCAGGTCAGGAAGCAACAGTTAGAACTGGACATGGAACAACAGACTGGTTCCAAATAGGAAAAGGAGTACGCCAAGGCTGTATATTGTCACCCTACTTATTTAACTTATATGCAGAGTATATCATGAGAAACTCTGGGCTGGAAGAAGCACAAGCTGGGATCAAGATTGCCAGGAAAAATATCAATAACCTCAGATATGCAGATGACACCACCCTTATGGCAGAAAGTGAAGAGGAACTAAAAGGCCTCTTGATGAAAGTGAAAGAGGAGAGTGAAAAAGTTGGCTTAAAGCTCAACATTCAGAAAACTAAAATCATGGCATCTGGTCCCACCACTTCATGGGAAATAGATGGGGAAACAGTGGAAACTGTCAGACTTTATTTTTTTGGGCTCCAAAATCACTGCAGATGGTGATTGCAGCCATGAAATTAAAAGACACTTACTCCTTGGTAGAAAAGTTATGACCAACCTAGATAGCATATTCAAAAGCAGAGACATTACTTTGCCAACAAAGGTCCATAGTCAAGGCTATGGTTTTTCCAGTAGTCATGTATGGATGTGAGAGTTGGACTGTGAAGAAAGCTGAGCGCCGAAGAAAGCTGAGCTTTTGAACTGTGGTGTTGGAGAAGACTCTTGAGAGTCCCTTGGACTGCAAGGAGATCCAACCAGTCCATTCTGAAGGACATCAGCCCTGGGATTTCTTTGGAAGGAATGATACTAAGGCTGAAACTCCAGTACTTTGGTCACTTCATGTGAAGAGTTGACTCATCGGAAAAGACTCTGACGCTGGGAGGGATTGGGGGCAGGAGGAGAAGGGGTCGACAGAGGATAAGATGGCTGGATGGCATCACTGACTCGATGGACGTGAGTCTGAGTGAACTCTGGGAGTTGGTGATGGACAGGGAGGCCTGGCGTGCTGCGATTCATGGGATCACAAAGAGTCGGACACGACAGAGCGACTGAACTGATGTACACAAAATACCCAGTATGCATTTGGAAGATAGAAGATGCTCAGCAGATGGGAGTCTTTCTGCTGTGGTCTGTCTCCAAGCCTTGCTAATCACACTAGTCTAGAACATTCTGTTTCTGGGCTTTCATCTTCACCTCCCTTGCTTAGAACGGTACCTGCCCTGAACACTCTCTCCTCGACACAGCTTTTAACTATTTCTGGCAAACTTTCTACCCAGACATCCAAGCTTGGAGGCTACCATGGAGCCCATTAACTGCTGGACCCTCCCGGAGTCCCCTTTTTATTGCCCATGAGTAAAAATAAGAATATCTAACATGTGTTGGGCACTTTCTATGAGCCTAGCACTGTTCTAACACTTCATTCATGTGATTACACAGGAGACTAAGGCTCATTATTATTACCTTCATTTTAGCAACAAGGAAACTCAAGAGGAGGTGCAGTGAGAAATTTGCCAAGAACTGTAGAGAGCCAAAATCCCGTTGTCCCTCTGTCTGCTGAATTCATCCTTACTGTACCCTGTCCAGAGAATTCAGATACAGCAAGACCTGCAGCTCTTGGTCCCATGACCACTCAGTAATAGCCCTCATCCATTCAAACAGACCTGACGCCTGCAGAAGAAGGAGCAGCAGGAGGGAACCTCGGGTAGCTTCTCCTGATGAACTGTGGCCTGCCTGAGCACTGAGAACTCGCCACGTGTTGAAACTCCCCAGGAGGACCCTGCCTGGTCATGCCGGGGTTCCGATGGGGCTCTGGAGCCTGTGTGCACTGCGTCCTTGTGGTCCATAGTGATAAGCCACCTCCAGCCTCAGATCGATAGCTCATACTCCCCGCGCCGCCAACAGTATTTCTACAGCAGTTCTGTAGGAGGGACTGTGCATTTAATGGTAGCTCATCAATTTCCATGAACCCACTGAGGTGACCAGATGGGTATGTTCACTCTTGTTTATTCGTTTTATAATTTAATTTCCCATCAGAGATTAACAGGGTTGTTTCTGAGGCCATTTCTTGTAAGAACTGATGTCAACTCAAGCACTGATTCAGAATGACTTTGCAAGAACAGCTGCCCTTTCAATTTAGAAGCTCCAGTGGGTTAAGTCTGGATGGTGGCTTTGAAATGCAAAAGGGGGTCTGCTACTCCTTTGCACTTGCTGTATACCAGGTACAGAGACTGGTACTTAACATGCGTTTTTCCACTGACTCTCCGGGGCAGCTTCATGAAGCCGCTTTTTGGTTATCAGAGAGGGGAAGTGACCTGCGCAAGGCCGCTGGAGGTGTGGTCAGAACACAGATGCAGGTCTTGTGCGTTTGCCTTAGCGTCTTCCAAAACGGTCACAACTCTGCATTTATGAAACCTTTATTACATTGTGTCAGGGGCACATTATCTTGCTAAATAACCCCTGCCTTTATTTGCCAAGTGTTTTAAAGTTTATGAAATGCACTTGCACTCATTATCTCACTGTGAATAAATGCACTGAACTGCCCCATGCTTCAGTAAATGGTAAATGAGACCTGTGGCTCTGGACTGGCCTATTTTGAAAGTGCGTCCTCTCCATTCAATCTTTGTGAATCCAGAGGCTGTGTTTACTATCCTCAGAGCAATTGCATGGAGATTAAATTACGGTCCCTCTTTCCCTCACTTCGCTCTCTCCTTCTGCTGCTCTTAAAATGCTTCTTGGGTCTCCAGGTCAGTGACTTCTGCTTTCCAAGGCCACTGCATTGGATGAAAATGTAGTTCTCTGGACTGGGAGCAGGGTGTCACCTCGCAGACCTACAGGGTTTGCCTGACAGCCGGGGACAGCCCCTGAGCAGTCAGCTCCCTCATGAAGTCTGCTCTTCCTTCCTTATACCATTGTTTCCTTCTTCACAATGTGGAACAACAAGCAAACTCTAACAAACGATTGCACATCAGCTATGTGTGACAGCCTAGAGAGCATGATAAAGAATTCAATTTCTTCTACCCCCGGGGTGATAGGGAGCCCCTGAATGATATGTCGCAACTGTGTGAGAGTCTGTCAGTTTCTGCATTGCCTTCCTTTCTGCGGATGGAGAAGATTGCTGTAGGCAGAAGACAGGAGCCCTCCTTTGTCTCTGAGAATTCTCTGTGTCTTTAACCCTCAGCTAATAATAATGATAATAACACTAATATCACTACATTTAAATCTAAGCCTTAATTTTAGGATTCAGGGCGGGGGGGCCATCATACACTTATCTCATTGGTCTAGAATTTAGGGATTCTTCAGCCTGTGTTTCAAATCTTTTCAGGGCATTCTTTCTAACAATTACCTTTTTGTTCCTGTTTTGTGCCAGGAAAAACTTCTTCTCCTCGAGGATTTTACTGCCTAGTGGGCGAAACGGACAACACACTGCAGACTAATGACTAAAGCACATGTTGTGATTCAGATCATAAAGAAAATAAACAGGCAGCAAGGCTCAAAGTAACCCAAAGACACCTACTTAGACTCCGAGAGGGGAGGACATTCAAGCAGAGGTCCCTTGCGTCTGGACACCCTTGAAGGCTTTGAAATGCAAAAGGGGGTTTGCCAGAGCCTCCACAGTTCCAGAACCCCCTGCACCCAGAGCTCTGGTCCCCCACAATCCCAGAATCCCCTGCACCCAGAGCCCTGGTCCCCCACAATCCCAGAACCCCCTGTACCCAGAGCCCTGGTCCCCCACAATCCCAGAATCCCCTGTGCCCGGCCTTGCCCTCAGGGAGCCGCTGGGCCAGTCCCACCCACCTGGGCTGACACCAGAGGCGAGAAAACCATTGTCTCCAATCCTGTGGACCCAGATGGCTCACCACAAGCCACACTCTGCCCTGGACTAGCTGGGCCCTGGAGAGACTCTGTCAGTTTCTGTATTACCTTCCGCTGTCCAGTGTACCTATCCACTCACAGTACAACACGAGCTTCGAGACACACTGGACCCAACTGTGTCAGGAACTTCCCCGTCACCTGTGAACTGACACTAGCCCTGGGATCCCTGGGCCCTGCAGCCAGACTCCAGGAGCTGGCTCTGCCTGCCAGCATCTGGCACTAGCCCCCAGGACTTGGTTTCACCACCAGTGGGCAGGCAACAGCCCCGGAGTCTACTGGACCTTGACTCTGCCCACCAGTGAGGCAGGACTAGCCCCAAAGCCCCCTGGGTTCCACAGTCAGTTGCTTCGTGATCCAATCCCACCAATCAGTGGCAGCAGCAGCCACACAAGGCAGGGCCTGGAAACCATCTGGACTGAGGGCCAACGTAGCCTACGAGACGGCCCACATAGTCATGGTGTGGGGCCACTAAAGGATCCACACAGCTCTCATGGGGGAAGCCCTAGGGCATACAGCTTGAATGTAGGGGGTGGGTGGGGGGTGGGGGTACGCTGTTGTGATCCATAGGACATCTCCTACAGAAGGTCACTTCTCCAAGGTCAGGAAATGGAACTAACCTACCAGATACGCAAAAGTACCAACAGCAATTTCAGCAAAATGAAGTGACAGATGCAGACTACAATAATTGAAATGAAGGATTCACTGGAAGGAATCAACAGTAGAGTAAATGATACAGAGAAATGGGTCAGTTAGCAGGAAGACAGAGACGTGGAAATCATCGATGCTGAACAGGGGAAAAAAAAGAAAGAATGAAAAGAAATGAGGACAGAGACCTCTGGGAGAATATCAAGGACACTAATATTTGCAACAGAGGGTTACCAGAAGGAGAAAGAGAGAAAGGATCTGAGAACATATTTGCAGACATAAACGTTAAAAACCTTCCTAACTGGGGAAGGATATAGTCACCCAAGTCGAGGAAGCTCAGAGAGTCCCATATAGGATGAACTCAAAGAGGAACATGCCAAGACACATTGAAAATGAGACAATATTAAAAGCAGCAAGGGCAAAGCAACCAATAACATACAGGAGACCTTCCATAAGACTATCCGCTGAATTTTCAGCAGAAAATAAATCTTCAGACCAGAAGGAAGTGGCATGATAAATTTAAGGTGATGAAAGGGGAAAAAACTACAACCAAGAATACCTAACAAGACTCTCCTTCAGATCTGATGGAGAGATGAAAAGTTTAATGGACCAGAAAGAGGCATGAGGGACCTTTCTGGGGTGACTGTTTCAGTTCAGTTGCTCAGTCATGTCTGGCTCTTTGCGACCCCATGGACTGCAGCACGGCAGGCCTCCCTGTCCATCACCAATCCTGGAGTTTACTCAAACTCATGTCCATGGAGTCAGTGATGCCATCCAACCATCTCATCCTCTGTTGTCCCCTTCTCCTCCTGCCTTCAATCTTTCCCAGTGTCAGGGTCTTTTCCAATGAGTCAACTCTTCGCATCAGGTGGCCAAAGTATTGGACCTTCAGCTTCAGCATCAGTCCTTCCAATGAACATGCAGGACTGTTTGACCTCTGTCAAACAGATTGAACAGCATACTTTATATCTGAGCATTGCATTGCATGTAAAGTTGACATCAGTTTAAAAAGAAATCTGAGCTATTGTTATTATTTTGTCTTTTCTTTTGTTTGTTTAATGCACCTAGCACCGTGGTTGACACTTGAGAGTCTTGTCTTATAGTCACTGCACTCTAAGTGCCGTGGGGCTGGGACTTGGTCCTTACTGCTCCTGCCTGGTTTCCCAGTGCTCAGTGCAGTAGCTGGCACATAATAGGTGCTCAGCAAATGTTTGCTGATTGAATTAATGAATGAACAAATGAGTGAGTGTTTGAAGATGGAGACGGCGGGAGAGAAATTTCTAACTGGGAGTAATGCGGTCCTGATATTCGCAGCCCTCAAGCATCCCTGTTCTGGTATGCTGGACAAACAGGGGCTCTGTTAATAGTCACTCAGATCTGTGTATTTACAAGACAGCCTGGAGGCTGCTTGGGAGCTAATTCAGCAAGGAAATTATTTGCTTTTAGAAAAGAAGATGTAAATAATTCCCTACTCAGCTGAACAGAATGGCTCTGCCGGGCTCCCGGGAAACAGTCCTTAAGAACATTCTTTAATTCACTTAGGAAGGCTTTGTAGGGGGGAGGCTGGCAGAAGGATCCAGGGAAAGAAAGAGGAACTGATATTATGGAGGGTCCACTACAGGCCAGGCCTCACACCAAGAGCTTTCACACACAATGTCTCCTTTATTTGTTGTGGTGATGAGCTTGATGAGTCACGAGTCCATTTCACAGATGAGAAAATGGAGGCTCAGAAGTGCCCAGGGTGAGTGACACTTGGAAAGGGTTGGCCCTGAAACCCAGGCCTCCTGCTTGACACCGGGAGGCTTATTATCCCCTGAGCTTCAGTTTCCTCATCCGTGAAAAGGGGATCCATGCCTTGTCTGCATCCGCATGCACAGCCATGATGACTGCATCCTGAAAGATGCTCAGAAGGCGCAGGTAGTCACTAGCTCTTGGTCCCTTCCAGACAGGAAGAGGAGAGGCAGAGAGGAAGCCCAGGGGAGGCAGACATGCAGCTACTTCTCATCTTAGCCAGGGCAGTCGGGCATGTCATCTGCCAGCAAGCCACCTGCCAGGTTGTCAGTGAAGGGAAAGGGCGCTCTTTTCTCCGTCAAGCATTTCCAGTTGGCTCTGCCTTCTAATCTGCTCAGAAGCTCAGTGTTTCTCACCACCTCCATAATGACCACTCTGGTCTGACCCACCTTTATCCCTCCCCTGGATCAGCTCCCCAAGCTGATCTCACTGATTCAGCTCCCGTCCCTTGGAATCTAGTCTCCATCCAGCAATCAGCGTGACCCTCATCAATCCCAGGTCAGATCACATCACAGCTCTGCTCCAAACCCCGCAGTGGCTCTAGGGTGACCACCTTGCCCTGGTTTGCCTGGAGCTGGCCTG
This sequence comes from Bubalus kerabau, assembly GCF_029407905.1. Taxonomy (NCBI): domain Eukaryota; kingdom Metazoa; phylum Chordata; class Mammalia; order Artiodactyla; family Bovidae; genus Bubalus; species Bubalus kerabau. The sequence goes on along the minus strand of NC_073639.1, from coordinate 69,890,563 downwards.
GTTTTAGCATGGCTAGTCCTGGGTCCCCAGAGTGCTCTAAGTCCAGGTGAGGCAGGATGGGTGGTCTCCCTGAATGGCTCCCAAAGCTGAGTTAAAGCCAACATCTGTACCAAGTCCTACATCATCTGGCCTCCATCACCTCTCTGACCTTGTCCATCACTCCTCACCCCCTTGCACACCCCATTCTAGCCATACTGGATTTCTCAGAGATGCTTAAACACATCATTCACCATCCCACCCCAGGGCCTTTGCACTGGCTGTTCCCTCTGCCTAGACTGCTCTTCCCCAAGTTACAGAAGTGGGTGCCTCCCTCACTCCCTTCAAGTCTTTACTTAAGGTCTCCTTTTCAAGGGGTCTTGCTCTGCCCACTCTGTCTAAAACCTTCCACACCACTCTTGGTGCCTCCTGGACCCCACTCCTGCTTCCTTTCCCCACACACTTCATTATCTGAGACATCTGATCTTTTACTCTCTTATTTGCCATTTGCTGGGCATGTCATCTGCCAGGAGGCCACCTGCCAGGCTCACCTTATGAATTGCCTTTCCCCCTATAGTTCTCAGCCATCCCTAACTTCCAGGTAGGGTTGCAGGCTCTGCCAGAGTCTCCCCACCCCCATGTCTCTCTCTGTGGAAAACACCAGGCTGAGGTCTGCTTTCAACCTGCTGTGTTACTTTGAGCAACAGATGCTCCCTCTCTGGTCCTGTTTCTGCATATGAAAAATATGCAGTCCACCAGTCCAACACACTGGTACCAGTGAAGTCCTGGCAGCAGTGTCTGCCCCACGGCCACAGAGAGCACGCCTGCATGTCCCTCCCTGCTTGTCCCGCCTTCCACACCCACCTTTGGGATTTCCATGCACGGGTTCAGTGGGCAACAGCCCATGGCCCATAAGCCATGTCATCCACCCAGCTCTGACAGAGATACCCAATGAGCCAGTGGTGGTAAGAAAAAATTCAGTTACTGCTCCCTTTCCGGGAGAGGACACTTTTAAATCTATGTGTTGGCTTATTGGGTCATGGCAATTAGGTATAAGTCACTCAACTCATTAGGCATGAAACTGGGTTCCTTCAAAGACAGGAGAGAGGCTGGGCATCCCGGAGTCAGCCCGTTTTACCCCACCTTGAAGGGAGGCAGCCTGAGATTGGCGCTGACAGCACAAGTGAAGGACTGCTGGGCAGGGGGACCTTGCCCAGGGTGTCCCTCCCTGTGACACAGTCAGGACCCCCTTTTAGACTCCCCACATTGGCCACATGACCAGGCTACGAGACTGGCAGGAGTCAGTGAACTCTGAACTGGAGCTGGACTCTCTAAACTCTGATCCCAGCTCTTTCACTGCTAACCTAGCCAGTCACTTGGTTTTGCAGAGCCTCAGTTTCCCCATCTGTAAAATGGGCCTAATAGTCCTCATCTTTGTGCTTCTGTGGGCAAGATAAGCTCTAAAAGTCAGGCCTAAAGGAGTTCAGCAAACTGCTTGAGATCACAGATTAAAAAGTGGCGAGGATGGGAGTAAACCGAAGCCTGTTCCTAGAGTCTGGACCCTATTGTCTTCTGGGTGGAGCAGGCAGGGCTGGCTTGGTTTGGCCAGAGGGAGGTGTGACGGTGAAGCGATGGGATCCACAGACCTGTTCTACCAGCTGACTTGTAGGAAAGTACTGTCTACACTGCCAAGCTCAGCCCATGGGTTAGTACCAAGGATGTCTGGGTCTGGAGTCAGAGCCCTGGTTTCAAATCCCAGCTCCCCTTGTCGCCCCTCACATCCTCTCTGAACCTCAACGTCTGATTCAAGGGGAACCCCCCACCCTCTCCTCTCATTTCCACCTTCTCCATGATCCCTTGTTTCTCTTTCTCCATTTGCTGAGTGACAAGGAACTGCTGTTTATTGAGTTCAGTTCAGAGACAGCTGCAGTCACTGGACTCAGCTGACCGGGGACTCGGATACTATGCCTTAAAGGATGGCATCCCCCTGCCTCCATCCCCCTCGGGCTGCGGACTCCTCTGCAGGATCACCTGGGGGCTGGGTCAGATAAGGGCTGTGGACAAATGCAGCATGGTTTCCCCGTCCTCTCTGGGTGAGCCTGAGTGGGAAGACTACAATTTAGGTGACAGGGGATGGGAGACAGAGAAGCTTAAATAAACCTCTGCTCTGAACTCCACAAGCAGAATGCCTGGGCTCTGAGCAGGATTTTGCCTAGGGCTACCGAGTCTTCGTGCAGCTAGTTACAAAGCAGCGTTTTGAGTCATTTAAGATGTTTTCTTGCAGGTGTAGAAGGCGCGGGGTGATGGACAGGGCAGCAGGCCCTCAACATCCACTCCTTAGCAGTGATGTCTGAGTACTGCCCAGCATAGCTGCTGGCTCCTTGCAGACATACAGGGAGTGGGGGGCGGTGATGGCTCTTAACAAAGGGTGACAAGGTCACCGCCTCACCTTGTCACCAGGCCTGCTGCTGTGTCTGTGCTCTGAAGGTGGCTGACAGGTAAACAAGCAGTCGGGTCTAGGGGTGGGAACCCAGCTGAGGTGGCCCACCACTCCTGGGAGACAACAGCAGGAGCTCAGCCAGCCCATTCATCACATCCAGAGCCTCCCAGCTACACCTGCCTCCAGCACCTGCCTCCCCCCGGCTGCCACAAGTGGTCCCTTGCCTGTTCTTCCCGCCTACAACCTTTGGAACTGGGAAAGAATGCAAACCTCCTCAGCCCTGAACTGTGCAGACATCCAGGGCAGTTGGGACAGGGGCTGGATCTCTGCTGGCTTGAGCGGGGTGAGGTGGGCGCCGGGCTGGGATGGAGCAGGCACAGGAGGCAGGATGACCCAGAGCAGGTAGGCCTCAGGTGAGCATGCCCGGCCGATGGCTTATCTCCCAGTTTATTACCTGCCTTCTCCAGTAAACTGCAAACTTCACAATTTACTTCATGGCAGGCCCTCTACCCATCCTGGTCCCAGCTTTATCTTCGGTGCTCTGGACATAGGGTGGCAGAAAGGTCAATACATTTTTTTATTAAATCAGAAAATGTTGATTCAGTTCTGAACTCGGATCCGCCTTTGTCTTGGGACAAATCCTTTCTCTCTCTGGGCCTCCATTTTCTCACCTGTAAAATTACCTCCAGACCTTCTTCTAGTCCTAAGAGTCCAGGCATTTTTTTTTTTAAGACCTGGGCAGGCTGCTAAAAATGGCCTTGGTGCCTGGAAACAAGAGGAAACGTTTGGGGCGGCCGCTCGTCACCTGGATGTGGGGCCTCCAACACCCTCAGCTTTGAAATGACCTTGGTGGTGACATCAGGAAAGCCAGGTGGGGCCCGGCCATGCAGATGGCGCCTCTGAGTTGGGCACAAGGGGGGAAGTGGCTCTGAGCCCAGCGATCAGCGCTGCTAATGTGGACTGCAGGCTGTGTGCCAGGCTCTGTGCTGGGTGCTCCCTGAGTGTGTGATTTTCCACAGGAGGCTGGAGGCTGGGACCCATTACACAGATGAGTAAAGGAGGGCCCAAAAGGAGGTGGACTGGCCGAGGTCAGGCAGGGAGGCGGCAGGGCCCAGGGTGTGAGCCATTCAGTCATCCCGGGAGCAGAGGTCAGAGAAGTGAAGGCTGGCACTGTGCTTACTGCACAGAGCTTGACGGCACACTGGGACATCCACGCTGGAGTTTCTGGAGTCAGTTTGCAGCGAGGAGGACCCAGCTGGCTCAGCATTTCTGTGTCAGGCTGTGCTGGGCTGGGGGATTCAAGAGGCAGGGCGGGCAGTGGTTATCCTCTAGGATGTGGAACTGACTTCTGACGAGCATCTTTGGGATTTCTATTTCCTGCTGCACACTGAGGGAAGCTCGGCTGTTGTGACTTAGGTTTAACATTTCTGAACACCCCACTCACACACTAAATAAATAAATAAATAAAGTCACTCAGTCGTGTCCGACTCTTTGCAACCCCATGGACTGTAGCCTACCAGGCTCCTCTGTCCATGGGATTTTCCAGGCACGAGTACTGGAGTGGGTTGCCATTTCCTTCTCCATGGGATCTTCCCAATCCAGGGATCGAACCTGGGTCTCCAGCACTGCAGACAGACGTTTTACCGTCTGAGCCACCAGGGAAGCCACACTACTCACACATTACTGAAGAAAAATGATGGCTTTCTGCCTTTACAAAAAGGTACTTTGTGAAAGCATTCAGTGGACATGAATTTGAGCAAACTCTCTGGGAGATAGTGGAGGACAGAGGAGCTTGGCAGGCTTTAGTCCATGCGGTCACCAAGAGTCAGACATGACTTATCGACTGAACAACAACTTTGTAAAATCAACACCCAGAACATTCTGTAACAGGAAACTCACAAGATAATTTCATCTTTATTTTCCTTTACGGCGTTTCTTGCTTTCTGACAAACATATTTATTTTCTCGCTCATTGTCTGTCTCCCCAGTGAGGAGGCAACCCCATGGACTATACAGTCTGCGGAATTCTCCAGGCCAGAATACTGGAGTAGCCTTTCCCTTCTCCAGGCGATCTGTCCAACCCAGGGATTGAACCCAGTTCTCCCGCTTCACCAGCTGAGCCACAAGGGAAACTGGGGTCCTTTATAAGAGAAGGAAATTTGGACACACAGAGAGATACCAGGGATGTGTGGGCACAGAGGAAGGGACCATGTTAGGACACGGCAAGGCAGTGGCCTTTTGCAAGCCAAGGAGAGAGGCCTCAGAAGCCAGACCTGCTGACGCCTTGATCTTGGAGGCCAGCCGCCGGAACTTCGAGAAGATAAATTCCTGTTGTTCACACCCCGCTACTCCCACACCAGCCTGTGGTATTTTGTTATAGCAGCTCTAGCAAACTAGTACAGCCTGCTACACTTTGTCCACCTCTAAACCCCAGCAGATTCTGGTAACTATCATTCCCACTGTAGAGAAGTGGAAATAGGCCCACTGAGGGGAGCAGCTTTCCTAAGGCCCTATGGGTTCTACTGGAGGAAGACACCGGGCCGTGCCTGCTCTCATTCTGACCCCTCACACCCTCACGTCATGAGCTTTGGGGCAGCACCCTCTTCCTGGCCAGGGCCTCTGATTCCCTGTGGAGATTTCGGACGTCCCCTCCACCTGACCCTAGCTAGCTCTCTCCGGTGAGCTGGGGCCACTCCTGCGAGGCCGGGTGGTGGGGGATGCTCCTTAAATATATATATAAATATACGACGCATTAATATTTGTCTATGGACTCACCAAGTGGGAGAAGCGTGGGCATCCGAGAAAGCGCAGTCTGCTCTTCCACTGAAAGCTCCACCAGACAGACGGGAAGATGGCAAGGTCTCCCAGGAGGGTGTCTGTTCAGTTTTCCTCCTTCCCCTCTCTTTCCCACTTCTACCCAGAGCCCCCGACGAGGATGGGCAGAGATCTCCCCCTCTCGGATTGAGCGCTAACTGCTAAGTTGTTAGGGCTTGAATTGTGTCTCCCACCCCTCACCTCCATCTGAGATACGCTAACCCACAGGAGCTCAGAATGTGACTTTATGTGGGGATAAGGTCTCTGCACAGGTAATCAGTTAGAAGTCAGGGTGAGGCCTACTGTATATGACTGGTGTCCTCATAAATGGAAGACATTGAGACACAGAGATGGACACACACCGGAGGAAGACGGCCACGTACAAGCCAAGAGTGAGTCCTTTCAGATACTCTGAAGGAACCCGCCCTGCCAGCACCTTGATTTCGGACTTCTGGCCTCTAGAACTTCAAGACAGTGAGTCTCTGTTGTTTGGACCACCCAGTTGAGGGACTTTGTTACAGCAGACTAACACGCGGGGGATCCTCAGAGGCCTTTCCTTCCTGATGAGCTGTGACGGGCGGCACCAGAGTCATCCCGGGAATAGGGGCACACACAGGGTAGGGCGTGGAGTATATGCCAGTGAGAACTTTCGGAGCAGTGGTACTGGCTACCTGAAGGCAGGCGTAAGCTAGTTCTGCCTTTGTGAATAGAAAAAAAGAAAAAGTTGCTTTATCTCTTGGGACTCTTTATACCCATGTAAAGTTCCCAGCACAGTGGCCAGCACACAGTATGTGGTCAGTGAGCATCAGCCTGCAGCTTTGGTGTTGTTGATACTGCGAGGAAGCGTGGAAAAGCAGGTGTCCAGGCGCTAAGTGTGCCTGTGCGAGTGTAGCTCCTGGTCCAAGTGCAGAGTTGTGTGGGCGGTAGGATGAGTACGTGAGGAGGTGCACGGGGCTGTGAGCGCAGATGCCACAGCCCGTGAACGCTGCTATGGGTGGACGTTTGTAGGGACGCACATATGTCAGTATGCCTCGGGCACTCAGGCTGTGTGAGCTACTGACTAGTTCTGTGGTTCACTCGTTTGTTCTTTATTCATTCATCAGAATTTCCTGAATGCCCATACACACAATGGAGACACATAAACAGACAAGGGAAATAGGATAGAGGGAAGCAAGGGAGTTAAGAGAGGAATGGAGAAAGAGCATTTGTTTCAATTTGATGAGTCTGATGTATCAGGGAAGACTTCCTGGAGGAGGTGACACCTGAGAGCTGAACTTGGCCAAGTGAAGAGGACCAAGGCCACTGTGTGCAGATATGGAGGGAGAGAAACACCAGTGCACACCCAAAACTATAAACAGTTTGTGTTGGTTCCCTACTACCTCAAGCTGCACCCCATCAACCCCCCCGAGTTCCAGGTAATGTGATCATAGAACAGAGAGACAGCGCAGATGCCAAGGAGCCAACGCTTTATTGGGTACAGACCTAGCACGCTGGGAGCCCCACGCCCCTCGGGATGTGCTGCGGCTGGGCTCCCTGGCCTCTCGAGGGCAGCCACAGTGGCTGTGGACTTGGGGCCCCCAGGGAGGCTTGGCCGGTCTTTGTCTCTCTCTCCGGACAGTCGTGGAATCGGGAAGTCTTCAAGGGCGGTGTGTCCCAGGAGGCTGGAAACAAATGCAGATCAGGGCTGAGAACTGTGGCCCGAGGAGTGTGTTTTGTTGGGTGGAAGCCCTGGAGCCCACATTCCTGGATGGCGTTACAGAAGCAATGATGCCAGGAGGCACGAGCATGGAGGGGGCAGAAGGGAAACAAGCGGAGGCCACCTGAAACAGATGCGGAAGGGCCACCGCTTCCAAGTGCAGGCACCTGACACGCACCTCGGCCACCGGTGCTGGCTCTGGGCTGGGGTCTTTCATTCGCATCCCACTCACGGTGCTACTCTGGGTAGCTGGGATCACTACTCCCATTTCTCAGCTGAGAACACAGATGCTCAGCAAAGTCTCATCACGTGGCCGTTACAGGGAAGACCTGAGCTCTAGGGGCTGAGTAGTTCTGAATCCTATAACACACTTGCGTCTCAGGCAACTGGGCTGTACTGTCAGCTCCCAACACCCACGTGCAAGTCAAAGGTGGAAGAGGGTTTTAGGCAGGCGCTCCGTTATCGCAGAGAGCATTGCTGGGAGCGGGGAAGGGAAGCTGAGCTTTTAAAAAGAAGAAAAAAAAAAAAATGGCAGAGACAAGATGTTCTGTGAGGACGTTTGCTAAGGGCTGCTCCGCTTCTGGACATGTGCCCTTTACTTGGCCTTTGAAACCAAGTTCTGTGTCCCCGAGAGCATAATAATGTAAATGAACATCAGATCTTTCCTCAGTAATTGAGAGCAGAGAGAGAGGCCATGCTAAGTCAAATTAATTTGCTCTGATACCATCCAAAGCCCATCTCCATGATGGCTTTTTGATGGGCTGAGGGTGACTCCCGAAGTGGCAGGACGTGTGGCTCGTTTGGGTCCAGGAAGGAGGCAGGTGTGGGTTGAACACCACATGCAACCACTCAACCACCTGAGCCTCCGGCCGCTGCAGTTCCGACGTTCAGTGACTCGGAGAAGGCAACCCAGCTGTAGGCTGGCATCGTGTCTGACCCTGGAGGGAGGTGCTTACTCCTCCTGGCCAGCCTGATGGGGCTTCCCATTTCAGTCGGGAGCCATGAATTCTGAAACACGCCCTGAGAGGGGCAGTGAGGGGCCAGCCCAGCCTCGGGGCAAAGAGTGCCGGACTGGGAGTCAGGGTGGCTGGGCTGGTGGTAGCAGACTCACAGGGTGACCTTGATCTTGAGGTCTTCTCCCCCTTTTCCAAGAGCGAGGTTGTGGTCCATGAGTTCCAACCCCAAGTGAGATGTATGATTCTAAAGTCTGCCTCAGTCTGCCCTTGAGAGAGGCAACACCTTTAGAGACCCAGCTCCTTAGTGTGCCTCCGAGCCGACTCACAGAGAGGCCGGAGCATACGCCTAAGGAAAACAACATCAACAAACATGCGGGCTCTGGAGTTTCGAATCCCAGTCCTGCCTGGGAGAGTCTGTACAAGTGCCTTAACCTGTGCGATTCTGTCTGCCAACCTGGAGGACAGGGATGAATCATACTTACACTCTCAGGGTTACCGTGGGCACCAAATGACTACCTGATAAACAAACTCAACAAACGTGAGCCACGGCTAGCAGTGAGGGCGTCTCCCTGCTGCCGCTGTGAGTGCCAGGATCAGGCAGACCAGGACCTCTGCGCTTGTCCCCCGGCCCCCTTCTCAGGCCCCAGTTTCTTTACACACTTAGTGCAAGAGCTGGACTTTGCTGTGTCAAGGCCTCTTCCCACCTCCCACCCTGGCTCTCCCCCGACTCTGTGGACAGATGCCTTCACGCCTCCCTCCAGATGAACAGGGCGCTGGGAAGAGAAGGAGTCAAGGGTGGGGAGATTTTAGGAGCCCGGGACCACCTTACAGCATCCGCCCAGCCCACCCCACCTGACCCTCAGGCTTCCTATCTGTATTTTAAAGAGCAGAGAAACCAATGGCTCCTAGGGAGGGCTTCTAAGTTGTGCCTTTATCAGCAACTCATTATTTGCATAAATAGTAACACAGTATTTCCACGAAAATCTCTAAAACCCCTCCTCTAGAGAAATGAGTCACACCATTACAGGCAGTGGCAGCAACTGGTTGCGCCCAGGCTGTCAGGCTGGACCTCCCGGTTTCACCCCCCGGAGGGCCGGCGCCTGTCGATGTTACCTGAGCGGGCTCCTACTTCTGCAGGTACTTCCTCATGATGCTCTCCACGGCCTCCTCTTTCCTCCCTGCGCCCGGCTCTCTGTTCTCGGGGGACGCCCGCTCGCCGCCATCGCCCTCCAGCCGGGGGGCACTCGGCCGACTCTTAACGCTGTCGGCGCTTTTGAAGGACACGATGGAGCTGGAGGAGGAGGACGAGTCAGAGAGGTGAGCAGGGTCCTCCCTGGACTCCGGACTCCTTTTCAAAACGGTGCCGATCCCGGAGACAAAGCCCCGGTCGGCCTCTTCCGTCTCAAAGCGGACGCTCAAATGCTGTGAACTGTCTCGCCCATCTTTGGCCGCTCTGGGCAAGGACGTGGACGTCTCGGGCTTCCGGATGGCCGGCAGGAAGTCATCGAAATCCACTTTGGTCTTGCGTTCGTAGTTGAGGCTTGGGACCTTCCAGCTGAACGGGTCGCTGCCCAGGGGGTCCCCCATCAGGTGGGCGAACTGGCGGTTCTGGAAGACGAGAGGCTCCTTGCCGAGGTCCGGACAGCCCGCATCGTCCACCGAGGACTCCAGACAGCGCCTCCGCGGGCGCAGCGTGGGCGACCAGAGCGGGTCTCTGCGCGCGGCCGCTGGGGAGCTGGGCGTCCTCCGCGAGCTGGGCCCCGACTCCAAGAGGGACTCGCAGGAGCTGAAGCGGGTCTTCAGCTTCTCAGGGGGCGGGCTGGGGCTCCCCGCGCTCTGAGAGGAGATGCACTTGAGGCTGGTGGACCGTGGGAGCGCGGCCGACGCATCCAGGGCTGAGCCGGCGCCGGCTCTCAGCGCCAGGGCGCCCTCGTCGCTGCCCGCCCGAGCCCTCCTCAGCGTGGACGCCCCGGTGGTCTGGTAGATGGGGAGCGTGGGCCAATCCTCCAGGCCCAGCGGCGACCCCCGGCCTCTCTGCGCTCTCTGCCTCCGGAGCCCTTCCACGAACTCCGACAGGGCGGCCGACGGGCTGGGCAGCTTGTCCCGCGGCAGCGGGGACGCGCCTCCACTCCGGGAAGACGGGGAGGGCGGTGCGCCCGGCCTCTCGGGGGCCTTTATCTGGACGCCGCACTCTTCGCCATCCCCGAAGTGGCCGTACGTTCCCCGGCGGCGGGAGAGCGGGGATGCGGCCTTGTCCCCCGAGGTCCTGCTGCGGACGTCCCGGGCCCCATCGCCGGCCTCCTCGTGGGTCCTGCGCCAAGAAGAGAAGCGCGGTCAGCTCACACTGTGCCAGCCCTACTATCTATGCCATCGGGCCTGGAGCGCGGACGCTAATTCTGTTTCGCTTTGGAAATGCGTTCCCGTCCCCGCCGCGCTCTCCAACGAACCACGTGCTCTAATGCGCAAACTCCAGCCACAAGTGATTTCTCGTTGCTTTCTGAAATGCAATTTCTGTCTATAATTAAACCCAGCTAAAAACGTTTGAGCAGATTAAAACTGCAGCTCTGATGGATGACTTAGACGGAGGACGCATCACACATGACATGAAGGACCTACCATCCCACAGCCTGCTGGGAAATAGGTAATTTGTTTCTTGAAGACTCAAGGGAGACCTGTGGGAGGTTATTTTCTTATTTAGGGTCAAGCCCAGAGGACAACCCCACGGAGCAGAGCTCCGGAGAGCCAGTGACCCGAATATGCCTCTGAATGAGGTGCTGTAAGGCTCCCAACTGTTTCATGGGAGGAGGGTGGGCAGGGGAAAGAAAAAAAAAATGTTCCTTCAAAAGGGAAAAATTTACATGAAATCAACTTGAAACCAACATTACACAGGAGAGAGGACAGACGCCTTCTATTCTGGGACTGCCAGGCAGAGGCATTTCGCAGCTGCAGCCAACACTGCTCTGCCTTTGAAAAGTGGGAATCTTGGCAGTGAGGCCAAATCACAGACTGGAAAGTGAAGGGCGGGCCTTAAAAGCCAGAGACTGGAGTCCAGCAACCGGTCCTTTAACAAAATCTATTTGTCCTCCCTGTAAGACAAACCACCTCCTTCTCACCCACCAGCAAAGTTGTAATTTATGAAAAGCAAAAAGGGGCATGAAATGTCAGTGTGGGCCTGGGGTCAGTGTGGGCCTGAGAGACAGGGCCAGGGCTCAGCTTGAGGTGGGGGGATGGGATGTTGACGCAGGTCTCTGCTGGTGGCTCTGTCACCACGAGAACGACTACAGAGGAGTCAGCACCTATACATAAAGGCTGGAATCGTAGAACCAGCCCTGGACTTAGTGCCTGGCACCCGGCTCCTCAAATAATGCTTAACAATTACGCTGAGTGATTAATAATAATCAATGGCTATTAATCATCAATAATTAGCCGTTAGTGCTCATTACGATTACTACTGATAACCTCTGGCTCTCTGGAGCCTCACCGGCGCCGCCCCCCTCAAGGCGCTCCATGAAAGCCTCACTTGACGTCCCAGGAGGATGGACAGGACAATGCTCGGGCGGGAGACCCGGCATCTCATCGCCCCTGGGAAAGGTTCCAACAAAAGCCGCACCGTTTGCCCAGAGCAGCTGCTCCCTTCCCTTTCTTGCCGTTGCCCTCCGTCTAGTCACAGCTGGCCTCGGGCCAGGGTGGGGCTGGCTCGGCGCTGTGATCACCCGAAGGGCTGTTTGTCAGCATCGCCCCTTTGGAGCCGCTCCCTCATACACAGCAAGGTGGCACAGCCACAGCCCTTTCCTTCTCTCTCTCTCTTTTTAATAAACAGCTTGGAGCCACCAGGGGCAGTGGGCTGCTGCAGAGCTGACAAAAGTCATTTCCGTCCTGTCATGGCTCTCAAGGGAGGCAGGCGTGATGAATGTGTCCTGGGTGCTCAGTCTCCGCCGCCGCCTGCCACATGGGGATTGGCAGCACCTGAGGCACCTGTCGCTGAATCTCCTGGGACTGTGCCATCCCACTGGCCCCAGCTCCCCTTGAGAGTGCTGGCTGCAGAGGCCAGGATGGGGAGGGAAGAGAAGAGAAGCTACAGGAGGAGGAAAGGGGAAGGGCAGAGGAGAGGAGGAGGAGGGGGACCCCAGCTCTCCAGCCCAGGCTGTCAAGCCCCTGCCGAGTCACTTCTGCACCCTGACTCGGCCCCACGCCCAGCACACAGAAGATATTCAGTAAGTGTTGTCAGACTGAGTCAAGTCTACCTCCGAAATCAAGTCTCTGGGGAAGGGGAGGAAAGGAGGATGAGCAAGTAGAGGAGGGGCAGAGAGAAGTGGGGAGAAGCAGAGGCAGGACCGAGAAGACAGAAGGTGAGCTAAGAATGGACAGGACGATGGAGAGGAAGAGACAGGTGGCGACGGGGGCGGTGAAGCAAGAGCAGGTGCTGAGGGCAAGACCAAAGGACAGGGGGGAGGGTTGCAGATGTGGGGTGCGCTGGCAGCTTAGAACCGGCCCTCCTCACCTTTGACCAAAACCTGGGACAGCCCGGGGGCATGGGAAGCTGTGGGCAGCTCAGGAGCCCTCGAGGCCACAGCCTGTGTGTGCTGGTGTCGCAGCCCAGAGGACACAGACTCTCCAGGTGGGAGCCACGTCCCCGTGGCTTGGCCAGACCAGCGGAGACCCACCCACCTTCCCTGAGGCCCACAAGGAGCAGCATCGTTCAGAAGGCAGGCAAATCAAAATGTCCCCATAAAGCCACCTGGCTGTCACTAGATGGTGATCTCAGAGCTCTGCCCAGGGGCCCAAGGGTCGGTGTCATGGGGCTGGGGTGGGTGGGGTTCCACCTTCTGGAGTGGTCTGGCTGGTGCCTCCAGAGCCTCAACTGGTGGGCTTCAAACTAGAACACAGGCCCAGTAGTGTAGACTTGGGCAGGGCTGGGGAGTGGGGTGGGGATGGGGCGAGGAGTCCAAGAGAGGGTAGAGGGAGGAGGGCTGGGGGGAGATGGGGAGGAGCGGCAGAAGGAAAGAAAGATGCCTCATCTTGACTGAGTGCTGCCTCCTGGGTTTACCATGCAGAGATCCACCCCATCTCTGCAGCTCTACTTCCTATCTGCGCTGCCACTCCAAGGGAGAAGTGGGTGGTGTCCCCTCCTTTCTGTGTGGGGACCGAAGAACTGATCTGAATTCAGACACCCTCTTGCAGATGTCAGGGTGAGGGGCCTAGCTCTGCTGCCCAGGGCCAGGTGAGACCCTCCGTTCCTGCCCTGGCTCTGGACGCTTTGGACACACCCTGGGAAGACTCGTTTTCCCCCAGTTGTCCTCCTGGGATAACTCAGCTCAGATGGAACTCCCTTCCACTGGCATCGCATGATGGATGGATGGCGGCTAATCAAGATGTCACTGTGCCTGCCTCCCAGCTTTGGCCAGGGCGAGAGGTGATGGATAGGAGGTGCTCTGAGCACCTCTGAGGAGCTGCTGGGAGACGGGTGTGGACACAAGCTGGGCAGGGCACTGTGATCTCTAAGAAGGGACTCCAGAAACATGGTGGGAACTTCTGCACCTGCCCCTCCGTCTGTCCAAAGAGGAAGAGTCTTCTCACATAACTGGGAGATAAGGAGCCAGTAGGCAGGTTCCTGGGCACCCAGCCGCACGGGGCAGGCTGGGCCCGTAACAGTTGCCCCTGGCCAAGCACCTACTGTGTGCCAGGTGCTGTGCACATGGACACAGGTCGGAACAAGCAGATGGGCCACCTGCCTGCATGGAGCTGACCACCATGTCCATTATAGCCTCGAGGGCCACCCCGGGGGTAGGCGCTGTGGCTCCAGGCACAGTGAGGCGGAGTGGCCACGGCAAGCACACACAGTTGGGAGTGGCAGAGATGGGGTTCCGACCCCACGGCAGGCAGCACCCTTCCCTGGGAACCTCCTCTGGACTCTACTGTGATACAGGCTTAACACTGTCTCTTTGACATCACCTTGCCCAGGTAACATCTGTCCCTTGGAGTCTAGTTTGGTTCTGCCACCCGCTGGCTTTGGGACAGTCGCCTAACTTCTCTAGGCCTCAGTTTCTTTAGCTGTGTGATGGGAGGAAACCAGGTCAACCTGGCAATGATGCAGAAATAAGAACTACAGGGGAACAAGTGTTTTTGTCTGTTGCATTCACTACTCTACCCCTGTGCCTAGAACGGGGTCCTAACACACAGTAGGTGTTCAGAAAACATATGAGTGAATGAGTGATGTGGCAGTGCTCTGGTCATGGGAGGTGCTAAGTATGGGCGCACAGTAGGTATCTTATGAATGTCAATTAACTGGTGAACAAAACAATATATGTGGACACTGGAGCTTTGTAGTATCATCTGAGGTCAGAGTCTGAGTCATCCAATTCCATCTGTCTTTCTCAAGACTTCTTTGGTTGTTTGAGGTCTTTTTGTGTTTCCATATAAATTAAATTGTTTTTGCTCTCGTTCTGTGACGAACGCCACTGGTAGTCTGATAGGGGCTGCAATGAGTCTGTAGATCGCCTTGGGCAGTACAGGCATTTTGACAATACTGACTCTTCCAGTCCACGAACACGATCTATCTTTCCATCTGCTTGTGTTTTCCACACCTTCTTGCATCAGCATGTCGCAGTTTTCAGAGTGGAGGGCTTCTGTCTCCTTGGGCAGGCTCACTGCTAGGTATTCCATTCTTTTTGATGTGATGGTAAATGGGACTGTTCCCTTAATTTCTTTTTCTGATCTTTTGCTGTTAGTGTATAGGAATGCAAGAGATTTCTGGGTGTTAATTTTGTATCCTGCAAATTTACTCAATTCATTGATAAAGTCTAGTAGTTTTCTGGTAGTGTCTGTAGGATTTTCCACGTATAGTATCATGCCATCTGCAAACACTGACAGTTTCACTTCTTCTTTTCCAATTTGGATTCCTTTTTATTTCTTTTCCTGTAAGTATTGGTGACTCAAATTTATGAAGGCTTATTAGAAAAATCAGGATATGATCATGCAAAAATGCTGGAATTTCTACTCTTTGTAACCCAGGAGGCTAAGAATCCAGGCTTTGGGAAGCAGACGCATGGGTTCAGATCTTGGCTCTGTCCCTCCCTTGCCATGTACCCTGTGAAGCCTGGCTGTGAGGGTGGGCACCGTGACCCTGCTGAACCTCAGAGATGATGCACATCATCGAGACAGTCAGTACCGCTGAGCAAGGCCACAGACACCTCTGCCTGCCCCCAGCTCTTCATGGGAGGTGGGCCCTGGTGCAACTGAACTTGCATACATTTCTTATTCATTTCAAAACATGACTACTCGTGAATACATACCTAAGATCCTCACGATTGCTTTTCAGTTAACGGCCCCTCCCATCAGGGCTACAGAAGGCCCTGGATTGAGGGCAGATGTTCAAGAATAAGCAATTCCTGGGACTTTGCTGGTGGTCCAGCGGCTAAAAATCCACCCTGCAACGCAGGAGATGGGGTTCGACCCCTGGGCGGGGAACAAAGATTCCACTTGCTGTGAAGCTTTGAAGCCCGTGCATCACAACAAAAGATCCGGCACAACCCAACCCATGAGCTGCAACTCAGACCTGACACAGCCACATAAATAAATATATTTATTTTTAAAAAGAATAAGCAATTCCTATGTCTGAGCCCGCTCTGAGCAGCACAGGAAAGGTGTGAGGCTACTCAGGTCTGTTCAGCCTCAGAGCAAGCCAGCTGCTGAGACGCGCGTCTGGTTCAGGCCACACCTTCCCCTGCGAGGCCATCCTGTGACCGCAGCTCCCTTGATTCTCCTCTGGTGCCAACCATGGAGGAGATGCTCCAAGAACACTGGGTGAAGAATAAAAAGGTACGTCCTTTCGTCTCGTCAGGATCTGGATGATCAGCCCACCTTGCCGATGAGGAAACTGAGGCTCACCGGGGAGAAGCCACCGCTCGAGGCTCAGACTGCTCAGTGGCAGAGCTGGGCTCTGAAGCAGGGTTGGCCAGATCTGACACCCTTGCTCTGCCCTTCACAACATCACACGCCCTGGGCATAGAAAGCTAGGAGGAAACCGCAAGCAGCTGAACTCATGTCTACACACGTGCACTGTTCAAAATCCACTGAGACACAGTGACTAACACATCATGAGGCCCAAGTCAGGGAGATGCTGGCTTCGCCGGTGTTAGAACAATCACACAGCAAAAACCAGACTCTCCAGGTCTGAGTCGGAGCAGAGCCTGGGCCAGCAGTAGCTACAGGAAACTCGATGCAGATTTAATGACCCCATGAATCATCCCCAGAGACATACTGTCACCCCCATTCTTCATTCACACCCTGAAATTAAAGAGGAAATTAAAAATGTATTGATGTTCTTTAACAGTGAGGCCTGGATGGGAAACCAGATGTCCTTTGAAGATGGCCTGAAGGTTTCATGATCGAGTCCCACATAGAAACTGATGGTCTGTAAGAGAAGCCGGCACGGCGCTCAGACTGTGCCTGACATGGCAGGAAACTCGGCACATTTATTAGGCCCCTACAGTGTGCATGGGAATTCTGCATCACACAAGTATGTTGTGCCTTTAGGCTTTGCAGACGTTATTCGATTTTCTCTCCATGGCAGCCCTCTAAGTCAGCTACTAATAACCTTCCATTTCACAAATGGGCCCAGGAAGGATGAGCAAGTTGTCACAGAGTAAATGGGAGAT
Organism: Bubalus kerabau; assembly: GCF_029407905.1. Lineage (NCBI taxonomy): Eukaryota > Metazoa > Chordata > Mammalia > Artiodactyla > Bovidae > Bubalus > Bubalus kerabau. The sequence goes on along the minus strand of NC_073639.1, from coordinate 69,874,025 downwards.
GTGGATTTGAATCCAGCTTTGGGAACACGGGTCCTGACTGCTCTGCCCTACTGTTCGTTACTGTTGACTGTTCTGTTTCACAGAGGGGGAAACTGAGGGTCAGAGAGGCAGATGGAGAGGGAGGAGCAGAGCCGAGGCTCCCACCTCGATCTGACTGACTCTATATGACATTCAGCTAAGCTCCTCACAGGAGAAGATGGGCTGCCTTAGCCTTTCAGAGGCACACTGAAGGGTGGATGCTGCGTCAACCCATGAAGAAGGGTCAGCAGTGCAAGAAGCTCCAGGAACACCGTGAACCCTGGACTGGAAATGCTACAGGAGGCTGGCAAGTGATGGGGAGGGCCTGGGGCTGGAGAGCACAGCCTCTCTGGAGGTGGGGTGCAGTCAGGTGTTCAGAAGAGGGTAGGATCTGGGGGTGGGGGTGACGCTGAGGAAGAACTCCAAGGAGAAGAAAGTCCCTCCTACCAGCTAGTAGCGTGTTCACTGGTTTCTGCAAAACCCTGGACCAGCAAGGGCTGGTGTCTACATTTCATAGGCAGAGGCACCAAGGCTTAGAAAGCCCCTCGGCTGAAAGGGAAGATTGAAAAAAAAAAAGGCTGAGCCCGAAGAATTGATGCCTTTGAACTGTGGTGCTCAAGAAGACTCTTGCGAGTCCCCTGGACAGCAAGGAGATCGAGCCAGTCCATCCTAAAGGAAAGCAACCCTGAATATTCACTGGAAGGACTGATGCTGAAGCTGAAGCTCCCATACTTTGGCCACCTGATGCAAAGAGCCGACTCATTTGAAAAGACCCTGGTTCTGGGAAAGACTGAGGGCAGGAGGAGAAGGGGACGACAGAGGATGAGATGATTGGATGGCATCACCGACTCGATGGACATGAATTTGAGCAAGCTCTGGGAGATGAAGGACAGGGAAGCCTGGCGTGCTGCAGTCCATGGGGTCGCAAGGAGTTGGACACGACTGAGCGACTGTACAACGACAAGCAGCAAGGAGGACGCCAGGGCTGTGGAATGCTGAAGGAGACCTCGACAGCAAGCCGAAGAGATGAGGAAGAAGCCGCAGAGAGGCCCTCAACCTGGTCACTTCTGGCCTGAAGGTGGGGAGACTTGAGTCAGGAAATAGATTCTGGAAATACACTATATTCCTTATAGCAGAATGTTTTTATGAGGCACGACAGTGCTTAAGCCGTGCTTGCCGTTTTCTCTGATCTTAAGCAGGTACCGAGTCCTTGACACTTAAAAAAACCGATCTGGTGAACTGCCCTCAGTGGACATCGCCTGTGTATCTCCTGCAGGTGGACAGAATCTGCCATGTCTCACCCGCATGTTCTTACTGGCCAACCAATTACTGGAACCTGGGAGTTTTGAACAGAGCTGCCATCAGAATCAGGCTTGACTCTCTACAAAAAAACAGTCTGTTTCAATGGGAGTGGGGCAGTAGGGGAACCATTCTGGTTTCAGTTCAGTTCAGTTCAGTCGCTCAGTCGTGTCTGACTCTTTGCGACCCCATGAATCGCAGCACACCAGGCCTCCTTGTCCATCACCAACTCCCGGAGTTCACTCAAACTCACGTCCATCGAGTCGGTGATGCCATCCAGCCATCTCATCCTCTGTCATCCCCTTTTCCTCCTGCCCCCAATCCCTCCCATTCTGGTTTAAAAGAGACTACAGGCTGGGACTTCCCTGGCAGTGCAGTGGTGGTTGGGTGGCTTCCCTGGCGGTTAAGACTCTGTGTGTCCACATGGGCGACATGGGTTCAATTCCTGGTCAAGGAACTAAGATCCCACATGCCACGTGGTGCCACCAAAAAAAAAAAAAAAAAAAGACTAACAGAAGATGCTAACAAGAGGGGTTATTGAGGGTAGGAAGACAGGGAAGAGGTGGATATGGGTGCTCTGTTCTTTCAGCTCAATTTTTCTTTAAGTCTAAACCTTCTCTTAAATATAAAGTCTGTTTTTCTTTTTTGTAAATAAAAGAGAGAGACCTGAAGAAACAAAACAACATAATACAATGAATGTCCTTAACAGGAGCCTTCTTTTTAAAAAACCACAGTGAGGGGACTCCCCTGGCGGTGCCGTGGCTAAGACCTCATGCTCCCAATGCAGGGGGCCCGGGCTGATCCCTCATCAGGAAACTAGATCCCACATGCTCCAAATAAGGGCTCACATGTGGCAACTAGAACCCGGTGCAGCCACATAAGAGAATTAAAAAAAATTAAAGTACAGTGATACAACTTCAGAACAACTGGGTTAATATAAATGTTGGGATCTTGGAGGATATTGTGGATCTGTTCATTTTCTTAGCGGTGAAAATGGTGTGGCAGTTTGGAAAGCCCTTCTCTGGCGGGACAAAGATGTGAAATTATTTTAAGGAGAACTGGCATGGTGTTTTCAACTTACTTTCATAGTGCTGGGGATAAAATATATGTTTCGATATAGACAGAAGTAGAGAGGAAGGTAAAGATAGAAATAAAATCAATATTAAAAAAATTATCAAATTATGGTAGAGGCTAGCAGAGTGACAGTGCCCAGTCACCTTCAGGGTTGAGAAGAGAAGACAGACAGAAAGGAGCGGGGGAGGGGGATAGGAAGAGACGTTTTACTGGTGATTCTATTATCAATTTAAAAAAACCAAAAAGCAAATATTTCTGCCTGACTTTCAAGAAGGCAATGGCACCCCACTCCAGTACTCTTGCCTGGAAAATCCCATGGACGGAGTAGCCTGGTAGGCTGCAGTCCATGGGGTCGCTAAGAGTCAGACAGGACTGAGTGACTTCACTTTCACTTTCAAGGTTCAGCCCAAGTACAGCCGCCTCCAGAAGTCTGTGCCCACCTCCCAGCCTGGGCTGGGGTCTCCTCTGATCCTCAGAGCCCCTGTGTTTTCCTGTCCTCCGTCCTGTAATCGTTTGCTTGCTTGTTTACAACTCTCAACAAGACTGTTAATTCTGAACTAGACTCTGTTTTTCTTCTGTGAATTCCCAGGATCTAGAACAGTCCATCAAGGGAAGTTCGTGGAATGGGAAGAATGAAAGACTGGAGGAATAGAAGGATGAGAATGAAGAAACAAGGGACAAAAGGCCTCGTCTGCCTCATCTGGCAGGTTCACTCAGACCCGGGAGCCCCACTTATGGGTCAGTCAAAGCCGCTTCTCTAGGCTTAAAATCAAGAGATTCAAAACCAACTTCCAGTGCATAATCTAGAGGGAATTCTTCCTATGTTGAAACCCAATCCAAAGCCTGGTCTTATTTCTCCAGAATTTCATCCCCTTCAGAACTGAGAGGGAGCTGGAACCACATTCCCTTCCTGGAGAGATGGAGATGCAGAGAGCCTCCTGGGTCACAGTCTGAGACGGGAGAGCACCGGCTCTCAAACCTCAGCCTGCCCTTCAGACACAACCCCTACGATGTCCTGAAAGGACACAAAGGGTGTGAAAAGTGACCAAGTTGGATCAGAGAGTCAACTTGGGGTCAACACAGGTAAGTAAATTCACAATGCTTTCTTTTGGCTTCCAGGCACAGGGACTAGCTCTGCTGAGTACCATACAACGGCAGTAACCACAATCTCTGACTTTTCACAGCATCCAGTTCGTCATAAATGCAGCTTTAAGTGAATGGAAGTTATCTGTCCATCCACCCCTCCTCTTTGCCATTCAGAACCTTCTGTGGAGTGCCACGATGTCAGCTCCTGCTGACACTGAGGTGAAGGACCCTTGTGTTCAAGAAGCTGATACTCTAGAGGGGAAGGAGTTGACCAGCCTATGAGTAGAGGGAAGTATGAATGACCCTTCATGTCCTCCTGGGCTCAGACACCAAGGAAGAAATATTTACTGAGTAAAAGGAGTAGAAAAGTCTGATTTTAGCAGATCACATCTGATTCCACATGTGATCGTCCAGCTTCTTTGAGAGAAAACCTCCTCAGAAAAAACAGAAAAGCTACATTTAAACATAAAGGCACCAGAGGATTCAGAAATAGCCCTATCTAACACAGAATCTAACACAGAGCAGAAGTGAGGGTGGTGGTCGTTCTTGAGTAAGGAGGAGGTCATGACTGCAGTGGATATCGGAAGGTGTTGGGGCACTAGCCATGGGCTGGTTTTGATGTGGGTAGTAATTATTAAGGTATGACCAAGTTTTGAAAATTTGTTACAGACACAATTTTTGGTATGTGTGTTTGCATAAGCTGACTTAATGAAAGTTTAGCTCAGAGAACCACAGATTCTACAAGAACATTCTGAACAATGATCAAGCCAAATGGTTTTACACCAACTTGCATCTAACTTAGGTGAGCCTCAAAATTCCTGAAGGATTCACAGATCTACCAAAGATTTAGAGCTCTAGATAGAAAACACCCCTCCTTCCCACGGAAGCCTGTCCAAGAGCGATGCTGGCACCAAGCATGAACCCCGGACAGACACAGACTTCTCCTGCTCCTCACTTGCTCAGGCCTTGCGTCCACGGTTAGTATGTTCACATTGAACATTTCCACATCTTACCCGCTAATCTTCTTAATACTGATAAAACTGAAAAGCACTCTTTTGTTCCAGGAAGACATAAAACCATTTTCATGAGAGACTCATTCATTAAGTACATTCAGGATGGATTAAAGTGATCCTGAGCTCCAGTTCTAAGAACACAGAGACCAGTAAATAAATGTGCTATTGAAATAAGATTAGCAGTCAGTGCTTAACCTACTTTGAGAACAAGCTGTTTTCAATGCCAAGTATCCTGCATTCACATTTCCATAATTAATGAACTAATTACAAACGAGTCCTATCTAATCATTTAAGCAGGTCTCACATGACCCAGCCTCGGCCCCACTTCTGCAGCAGAGTAACTGCACTTCCTTGAGAGTAATACAACTTTATTTTAAAACAATACCCTATAATTTAGACCTTTTTACTAATTCAAGCCAGCCTTATCCTACATAAAAATCAACGGGGGAATGATCAAAGGAGGACGGTGGTGTCTAAATTTATTGCTTTTAAGCGAAGAACCACAAGCCAAGAGTATGGGACTGCAAATGTTTACAGAAAGCACATTTTTTCCCTGAAAAAGGAAAAGTCGTAATGCTGCCTTTTAGCCAAACGAAAAGCAGTTGTGTTAAATCGGTACCAAAGCAAATGATACATACAACAGTAATTAGCTAAGATTACACAGTAATTAAAATCACGATGATTATGTGAGTGAGAATAATTTATACAATAATCTCCACGCTCACACTGCAATATGGTACTAGTCCAACAGCAACAGAGCAGAGCCATGTTTGGTAATAAATTCAAATCACAGCATCTCTAATTACGTGGTGATAGATTGCGGTCACTGAGATTTAGGGATAAACAAAATCTCTGACCAGGACACACACAATTCTGTTTGGACTTCCCAAGGCTACCAAATGGGGATCCCAAACGCTTTCCCCCTTCCCCCCACAGGGAGCTGCAGACCTTCAGGTTGCCCCACTATATTCCACTAGTCCTGGTTCCACGCTGCTAACAACTTGCTCTGTTGCTCTGTGACACAAGACAGTTAACTCATCCGGCAGAGCCACCCTTGACCAAAGACAGTCATAAACAATATGTAAGAGTTGTTTTAAAGGGCATGGCTGTGATCCAATAAAACTTTTACAAAAGCAGGTCAAGGGCCAGTTTTTTTTTTTACTGTGTGCAGTCATTGGCTGACTCCTGCTGTAGGTGACGGAAGCCACTGAAACCAGATTTTCATTTGAGAGAGATTTGAGAGACTGGAGTGCAGAGGAGGGACTAAGGTGGGTGGGGTTGGAAGGGCTTCGCCAGAGTCTAGGACAGAAATGGTGGTGGCCTGGCTTCAAGGTGTTGACAGTGAGGATGGACAGAAGTAAGATGGTCAAGAGTATTTGCCTGAAGCGCGGAGGCACAGAATAAACAAGATTTAGCCGTCAGTGGACGATGGGGATGAGCGAGAGGGAAGAGAGCCTCAGAAGGGTGGAGGGCTCCAGCTTGGGTGACTGATGACAGGACTTCCACGTGATTCGGATCACACTGGTAGGGGAGAGGGAGGAGGCTCCCCCCGGACACACTGGGTTCAGATACCACAGAGACAGCCAGGTGGCCAGCTTCTAAACTGCAGGCACTTACATACAATATACATGTTTGCCATCTGGAAGAACATGAGTTGGAGGGCTAGATTTTGGGATCGCCTGTTTACAGTGATGTTCAAGCTGGTTTTAGAAAAGGCAGAGGAACCAGAGATCAAATTGCCAACATCCACTGGATCATGGAAAAAGCAAGAGAGTTCCAGAAAAACATCTATTTCTGCCTTATTGACTATGCCAAAGCCTTTGACTGTGTGGATCACAATAAACTGTGGAAAATTCTGAAACAGATGGGAATACTTGACCACCTGACCTGCCTCTTGAGAAACCTATATGCAGGTCAGGAAGCAAGAGTTAGAACTGGACATGGAACAACAGACTGGTTCCAAATAGGAAAAGGAATACGTCAAGGCTGTATATTGTCACCCTGCTTATTTAACTTATATGCAGAGTACATCATGAGAAACGCTGGACTGGAAGAAACACAAGCTGGAATCAAGATTGCCGGGAGAAATATCAATAACCTCAGATATGCAGATGACACCACCCTTATGCAAGAAAGTGAAGAGGAACTAAAAAGCCTCCTGATGAAAGTGAAAGAGGAGAGTGAAAAAGTTGGCTTAAAACTCAACATTCAGAAAACGATGATCATGGCATCTGGTCCCATCACTTCATGGGAAATAGATGGGGAAACAGTGGAAACAGTGTCAGACTTTATTTTTTGGGGCTCCAAAATCACTGCAGATTGTGATTGCAGCCATGAAATTAAAAGACGCTTACTCCTTGGAAAGAAAGTTATGACCAACCTAGATAGCATATTCAAAAGCAGAGACATTACTTTGTCAACAAAGGTCTGTCTAGTGAAGGCTATGGTTTTTCCTGTGGTCATGTATGGATGTGAGAGTTGGACTGTGAAGAAGGCTGAGCGCTGAAGAATGGATGCTTTTGAACTGTGGTGTTGGAGAAGACTCTTGAGAGTCCCTTGGACTGCAAGGAGATCCAACCAGTCCATCCTAAAGGAGATCAGTCCTGGGTGTTCTTTGGAAGGACTGATGCTAAAGCTGAAACTTTAGGACTTTGGCCACCTCATGTGAAGAGCTGACTCATTGGAAAAGACTCTGATGCTGGGAGGGATTGGGGGCAGGAGGAAAAGGGAACGACAGAGGATGAGATGGCTGGATGGCATCACTGACTGGATAGACATGAGTCTGAGTGAACTCCGGGAGCTGGTGATGGACAGGGAGGTCTGGCGTGCTGTGATTCATGGGGTTGCAAAGAGTCGGACACGACTGAGCGACTGAACTATTTACAGTGACAGGGTTAAAATCACAGGATTGCCTGGGACCCGGTGGACAGAAAAATAGGTGAGAGCAGCATCCTGGGATCCCCAGCAGATGAGGGGGAGGGGCTGGGGTGGGAAGGAAAAGACCAGAAAAGAGAAGTTTGGCTAGCGCCAAGGAGCAAAAACACTTCCCCAGTGGCTCAGCAGTAAACAATCTGCCTTCAATGCGGGAGATGCAGGTTGGATCCTGGGTCAGGAAGATCCCCAGAGAAGGGAATGGCAACTCACTCCAGTATTCTTGCCTGGGTAATCCCACGGACAGAGGAGCCTGGTGGGCTACAGTCCATGGGGTCGCAAAGAGTGGGACAGGACTGAATGACTGAACAGTAACAACAAAAGGAGCAGAAACAGCTAAAAGGCCAGGTGGACAGGGGGTTCCAAGAAATGTCTAACGGACCAGTGCAGCAGAGAAGTCCAGAAACAGATCAAGACTGGAGAACATCCCCTGGTTTGTCCCTTAGGAAGCTGTTGACACGCTGAGAAATGTTTCAGTGGTGGCGCCGGGCTCTGGGCTGGAGGAAGCAGAGGCAGAAATGGGAGGGGAGTGAAGGCACTGCGCGGGGACCCCACTCTGGTGAAGCCTGGCTCCAAAGCAGGGAAACGGACTGCAGAGAGACGGGTGAGGATATAGTTAGGCCGGGAGGACCCCAGGGTGTTCATAACCCACGGAGGAAGGGCAGCTGGAAATGCGGAACCGAGATTGTAGGAGCGAGCAGGCGGCGGGGCACGGATTCCACGCGACCAAGACTGGGTCTCGTTTTCTGGGACCAGAGGGAAGCTGGGGCAGACGGTGATCAACTTACAGGTACTGTTCTGAGGCCGCTGTTTTTCCTTTGAATGAACCAGGAGTTTAGGGTGTCTGCTCAGAGTAAGGAGTTGGAGACAGAGGAAAGTCAGGATGGTTTGGAATAACTGTCCAGTAAAATGAAAGAAAACAGGCCAGTGACAAGGCATCAGCGTCTATACAGCCGGTTCAGTTAATGCCCGTCTGTGCTTGGACCCTGCAGAGCCGTGTGAGTGACCAAGGCTGAGGTTCTGAGGGACGTGGGCATGGGGCTTTGGACGAGAGCCCGAGGTGCTGTGAGGACTGGAAGGGAGAGGAGAGAACCCTTTACTGGAACACTTTGCCAGCAGGGTGGTAGCCCAGGGGGCAGGAGGGAGAGGCGGGCACCCTGCAGGGCCGGGCACACCATGGGCTGGGCACCCTGGCACCAGCTGCAGCCGGCCATCAAGAGAGGCTCTGGAGCCAAGCCAGCTGCCACCACCAAGCCCATAAGCTCCCTCCCCAGGGGCACGGAGGTAATTTAGTGTCTCCATCTCCAGAAGCTCTTGCATTTATCAGCAGCTTCATGACTCCTGGGCTGTAAATCATCAAGCTTTAGGCATATTTCTCTTGAGTTGATGTCCTCTTATAAATAATACAAGAAATGCTTTTATTTTTTTGGCAGAAGACTGCTTTCTCCCTCTCTTCTTTTTTTAGAGTGACCTTCTTTTTCAGTCAAATTTGGGAACGTCCAAGAGACTCATTTGTTGAGCCCTGTGATGGGCCAGGTCATATGGGGGTGCATGCCATAGAGTTCCCCTTGTCTCTAACCTGCCTCCACCTCCTCAGCACGGACAGCACCCCGATGACCTGGTAGCATCTGGTCAAGTTTAAAATGCAAATTCCCTTTGACGTAGAGAATCATTTGCCCTGTGCACAAGAGTGTGTGTGTATGTGTTTAAAGGCTAACAGGTTAACAGGGCTTCCCAGGTGGCTCAGTGACAAAGAATCTGCCTGTCAATTCAGGAGATAAAAGAAAGGAGGGCTCTATCCCTGGGTTAGGAAGATCCCCTGGAGGAGGCAATGGCAACCCTCTCCAGTATTATTGCCTGGTAAATGCCTTGGACAGAGGAGCCTGGCAGGCTACAGTTCATGGGGTCACAAAGAGTTGGACGTGACTAAGCACACACACACAACAGGTTAATAGCAAATATCCTGAAATCAACTGAAAGTGAAACAGGAGTACAGTTTAATAAATCCATGGCATCATTTTAAGATTTTCTGCAGGAATTTAAAAGAATGAGATAGACTTATGTGAACAGACAGGGCGTGATCTCTAAAGTATATTATTGAAGGAAAGAAAGAAGTACTTTGAGAATTTAGATACATACATTTAGGGCATGGCAACCCGCTCCAGTGTTCTTGCCTGGAGAATCCTATGGACTCAGGAGCCTGGTGGGCTACAGTTCAAAGGGTCACACAGAGTTGGACACAACTGAAACAACTTCACACACACAGACAGAGGTACATAATGTAGCATCATATCACGTCTGTGTTTTAAAAGCCCACAAATATGCTATGTATTTGCTACAGGTACATGTGTATTTATGAATACATAGAGAAAGATGTGGAAGGATACACACCAAACTGAAGACAGTGGACACCTTTTGGAAGGGAGCTGAGGTTGGGGTGTGGCCAAGAGGACTATCGCCTTCTCAGTTATATTCTAATAAAAGGGAGAAGTATTTAGAGATTATAAAGCTGGCTGTCAAGGCACCTGAACTCTGGGTCAGTCTTTATTATAAGCTTAGGTAAGATAGTTCCCTCTGCAGACCTCACTTTTTCCCATTTATATAATGAGAGGATCGGACTAATAATAAATAATCTAATGGTCCCTTATAACTCAGAAGTTCTAGAATCTTTAAACTGTAAACATACTCCAAAGAGTATGTTTACAGGTTAATAGGTTAATAAGGGCTCAAAATTTTCAAGGCTTAACGCCATGGAATCTGGCACTCAGTAGGCACTTAATAAATATCATTTGGATGGATGTTGAATACTGACCCTTATATAGTTTTAATAATAACGGGCCAGCTCTTTGCCAGTAAACTTTGCCAGGTGAGTGATTCGCCTCCTGGATAAAAGTCAGAGTCATGGCAGCATGGCAAACACAATACAGGCTTTGGAAGGATTTAAACCAGAGTTCAAATCCTGGCTCTTTTGCTTCCCTCCTGATGACATGGAGCAAATTACTGACCATCTCTGAATCACAAAGCTGAGTTGTGACCAAGTAAGTTAGCATTTCTGCTCAAGTGTTGCTGTTATGGTCAGTTACTCATTCAATGAACATTTATGGAGCACCATCTGTGTGCCAGCCAGAGGGACACCAACATGAAGAAAATGACAAGGGGCTTCTGGTCCCTTCTTGCCTCCTGCTCCACTGCTTTCCTTGGTGCAGGCCCCTCTGCTCTGAGCTGCAGCTGGACCAGTCTGAGGACTTGGAGGGGAGTGGGCAGGGAAAGAGGGGCTGGGCTCTAGCAAGGGCTGCCTGGAGGTGCTGCCCGGGGCGAAGCTACAGGAGCTGGGGTGTGGCTGAGTTTGCCTCAATCAGTTGCTCCTGTGCAGCATGGAGGTGATGGCATCAGTTCCCTGGGGTTACTCTGGGCATCAAATACCAACACCAGGAAAGCAGCTGGTTTTATTGAGCTCTTTCTAGGAGCTGGGCTCTGAGTGCATCTTCTAGTTAATCCTGACAATGGTTTACTCACAAGAAAACATGGAAAGTTAAGCAACTTGCCCCAAATTTATGGTTGCTAATGGGGGAAGGGAGAAAGGGATACACTGGGGAACTGGAACTGACATGTACACACAGTTGTTGTTCAGCCACTCAGTTGTGTCTGACGCTTTTGCCACCCCACGGCTTGTAACCCTTGAGGGTCCTCTGTCCGTGGGATTTCCCAGGCAAGAATACTGGAGTGGGTTGCCATGTCTTTCTCCAGGGATCGAATCCAATTCTCCTGCATCAGCCGGCGGATTCTTTACCACCGAGCCACCAGGGAAGCCCCATATACACACTGCTATATATAAAATAGATAAGTAATAAGGACCTACTGTATAGCACAGGCAACTCCAATCAATACTCTGTAATGATATACAGGAAAATAATCTAAAAAGGAGTGGATACATGTACATGCATAACTGACTCACTTTGCTGAACAGCAGAAACTAACACAACGCTGCCAATCAACTATACTCCATTAAAAATCATCAAACAAACAAAACCTTTGCCCCAAGTCTCACAGCTGCAGAGGAGCAGCCATGGGATTGGAAGCCAGATGCTCTGACTTCAGTCCATGTACAGAAATCACTTCAGCCTCTCATCTCCCATTCAGCTCAGGGTGTAATTCCTTATCGTGCACCTAATATAATTATGAAACTTTTGGATATTATGTTAAAGTGCTTGCACATTCAGCTCTGGCCTCTGCTTCCTGATACACTGGCTGATCAGGGAGACCAGAAGTTATTTAGTTATCAGGAGAGAAAAAGTCCTCAGCATTCAGAGTTCGCCGTGGACATGCCTCTTTCTCCACACAGGTCTTTGCTTTTAATTAAGAGTGGTAATCAGATAATCTTGCTTTAATTAACTCCCCCGATGCGCCCCATTCTCAGGGCCTCCCTTTGATATTTTCAACATCAAATCTTTCAGCCTAAGATTATCAGCAGACATTTGCCATTTGCTGAACATGCCCGAAAGCTTGGCAAGAACTCCCACCCACTTCTTTCCGTAAAGACAGCCTCCTGCTTCAGAGCAAACCCGTTTCAAGTCAGCAAGGGCTTGTCTGGGTCTGCTTCATTAGTATGTGATTTTTCTATCTTATCACATTGGCTCTTCTGTTATCACACAAGCAGTGTGCATTTCATCTTAATTACGCATCTGTTTAATCCATAATTTCTGATTTATGGCCATTGGCTCCTCATTACAAGAGGGCTGCCCTTGAAAAGGAAAACCAAATGAGCTGAGAGGAATGGAGCTGGAAAGCAAGAGGGAAGACAGATTTAAGTCCTGCAGCTGAGGCTGAGGCCCATTTGTTGGAGCAAATTATTATTGGCAATCCTATAGACTTGTGAGGGTCCCATCTCAAGGCATGACTGAATATGCCTCCTTCCATGGTAGGAAACAAAATATAAAATTCTGACATTCAAAGGAAGCTGAGATTTCCAAGGAAGACATCATCCAGCCTAATTGTCTTTATACAGACTTCCCATTAAAAGAAACAAAGCCAAAAAAACTTTAGTAAACATGTTTATAAAGAAAATTTAAATACAAAACTATCTATAAATGGAAAATTAGTAGGACTTGCCTTGCTGCTGCTAAGTTGCCTCAGTCGTGTCCGACTCTGTGCGACCCCACAGACAGCAGCCCACCAGGCTCCCCCGTCCCTGGGATTCTCCAGGCAAGAACACTGGAGTGGGTTGCCATTTCCTTCTCCAATGCAGGAAAGTGAAAAGTGAAAGTGAAGTCGCTCAGTCGTGTCCGACTCTCAGCGACCCCATGGACTGTAGCCCACCAGGCTCCTCCATCCATGGGATTTTCCAGGCAAGAGTACTGGAGTGGGGTGCCATTGCCTTCTCCAGGAAGGACTTGCCTTATATGGAAAGCAAACATACTAAATCTACAGCTATTTTTAAAAATGCTCGCCCCATGCTATTTGAAATCATCTGGAAAACCATGCATTACATGGGCTGTATTAGATCCTCTTCATTTTGACTGTTTGGGGCAGTAAATACAATTATATTTCCTGCTTCACAGATGAGGAAGTGAAGGCTCAGAGAGGGTAACTGACCTGCCTTAAGTCACACAGCTAAGAAGTGGCAGGGTCATACCTCAAATTGGACCATGCATGTCCTTGTCTAGGACACAGGAAATCGAAGACTTAAACAGCAACATAGGAAGCCTGTGATTCCTTGAACTACTGGTCACCCAGAGGCAGCAGGGGATACTCTTACCTGGGGCTGAGGATACGGCTGCTGATGGCTGACTGTCGAGAGGGGGTCCTTGCGGTGTCTGTGGCCAGGGACAGAGTACAACTCAACCAAGACTGCAGACTGCCCTCCGGCTGGGAGCTGAGGGTGGAGACGTTATCTCTAGAACCAGAATGCAAGATGTTGTCAACACGACGACAACCACAGCCACGGCAATAACTAGGTATTCACCCCTCAGCGTGAGCCAGGCGTGGTGCTAAGTGCTGAACATGTATCACTTTACCAGCGCTCACAATACCATCCCTGAGAGGCGGGAGCCAGCACCGTACCTGTGACATAGATGAGAGGAGGGATCTGGGGAGGCCAGTGTGGGTCTTAACCAAGGTCACCTAGTTAGTCAGGGGTGAAGCTGGGATGCAAACCCTGGTCCCTCCAATTCCAATGTTCATGTTAAAAATCACTGCTATTCCTTGGGAAGATAAATAATATAGATGCCAAGGTATTTTCCAATTGTGGAGTAAAATTTGGCATTGGATTTCAGACCAAATATGTTCATGGACTCTATCAGTTGTGAAGGTCTTAACTGCTTGCCTGCTTAGCTGGAATGTCTCTGTGGACAGAGACTTAATTGTACACCCCTATTTCTGAAAGCAGCACAGGGAGAGGCCTGTGGGAGCCTGTCACTGATGTGGGTATTGAATGATTATTTCACTTGCTGGTTGATATAGTCACTCATTTACGATATATAATAAATGTATATATTCACAAATTTTGTTTCTTTATAGAACACTCTGTGCCATGGGACAGAGAAGGCAATGGCACCCCACTCCAGTTCTCTTGCCTGGAAAATCCCATGGATGGAGGAGCCTGGTAGGCTGCAGTCCATGGGGTCGCTGAGAGTCGGACACGACTGAGCGACTTCACTTTCACTTTTCACTTTCATGCACTGGAGAAGGAAATGGCAACCCACTCCAGTGTTCTTGCCTGGAGAATCCCAGGGACGGGGGAGCCTGGTGGGCTGCCAGACATCTATGGGGTCGCACAGAGTCGGACACGACTGGAGCGACTTAGGAGCAGTAGCAGCAGCAGTGCCATGGGAAGGAGCTATAAACATGAACTCAACATTGACCCTGTCTTCAAGAGCCCATCTGAGCAGAGTAGACATCTATATAAATAACCATAAAATCAAAAAGAAAACTATCAGTGCCCTAGATGAAGACCGACTTTGGGTTCTAAGGAGGACAGAGAGGGAGGCCTGATTTGTTTCTTAGAGGTGTAAGGGGAGGAACGCAGTAGTGGCTGCTGGGCTACGTCCTCTGTGAAGGTTGGAGCTCGGCCACACAGGCCTGGAGAAGGGAGCGTCGGGTGGAGGGAACCACACCCACACAGGTACGGAGGGCGCGGGAGATACAGGAAGAGGAGTCCCAGGTGGAGGGTAAGTCAGGACAGAATGTGCAGGGCTCAAATGTCAGTCTAGAAGCTCTTCTGAGGCAACTGACGTCTGTCCTTCTGACAGTGTCTGACCAGCGCGGTAAGTCAGAGGCTTCTCTTTGTCTACGAGAAGCCTACGGTTCAGTAGTATGTCCCCGGTGCTGGGTGTTATGACCAAGGAGTCAGAGCTCCTGTGGACACTGCGGTGACTGTCCAGGTGGGTGTTCCTTCTGCACACTGGACACAGCCAGGGGCTCGTCTCTGGCTTCGGTGTCACTGGCTCAGTTCTATTCAGGGCTCACTTACGTCTCTTTTCTGCCACTGCCGCCGCCGCAGTCCACTGCTGTCTGGACGCTAGGAGGAGGCACAAGAAACAGTGTTACTCTTGGGCTGCCAGGGCCTGGGGAAGAACACAGTCTTTGATGTTATAAACTTGGGTTTGAGTCCCGCCTCTGACCTCTGCTGCTGTGTGATCTTAGGCAAGTCCCTCATCTTCTCTGAGCCTTCTCAGCTCCTTTGTAAAATGTAGCTAATCATGGGCCTCTGCCCAAGCTCTGTGGAGCTGACCAAGTAAGATCACCCTTATGAACGTCTCAGCATGGTTCTTGGCAAATAAGCAGTGTTAATTAAAGGGTGGCAACCATTACCCTTGCTCCTGTTTTAGCACGCCTAGTACTGCTATAATAGCATCATAACTGTCAGTGGGTGAGGCACTGGCTTTCCATCCTTTGTGACTGCCTGCACATCAGACACGGGGCTGCGGCGGTCAGCTTCCTCAGTGCACTCTGGGAAACTCGGAGGCTAATTACAATAGTGGTTCTTCTTTGGGGAGCACCCTTGATTCAACAAACATGTTTTACACGTGATCCCACTAGCCACCTTGCCAGTCTCCCTCGTGGAGCTGAGGAAGCTGACACCCCTGTCCAAGGCCACAGAGCTTTGAAACCCAGGTCTGGAAGAGCTACTCGGCTCACGCTCCTAGCCAGAGTGTAGTCGCCCAGTGTACGGGTACAGACAGTCAAACCGCAAACTTCAAACACGCAAGCCTGGCTCCTCAGGCCTGGACCTCCCAGCTTTGTTCTTCAGTGGAATCTGGGCAAGTCCTTCCCAGAAGCCCTGGTCACTTCTTCTGAGAGGCACCTGTAGCCTTGGTCCCTTCCCTCAAGGACCAGTCACTCTTCTGACTTCTACTAACATTGCTTCATCCCCATCAGACTGTAAGGGCCCTTCCCAGGCCAAGAACATAGCTTATTTGTCCCTTTGGCCCCACGGCTCAGGCCAGACTGGAAGTTCTCTTGGATGGTGTCTGGTGAATCCAATAGAAGAGGGGTCTGTAAATGACAGGGGACTGAATCTACATATCTGTTCTTATTAATAAAGCTTTATTGGAACATAGCCACTGCCACTCATTTGCATTTTATCTGTGACTGCTTTTGCTCCTCAATAGCAGAGTAGGGCGGCTACAACAGAGACCACACTGCCTGAGAAGCTGTAATATTTACTATCTGGCCTTTTAAAGAAAAATCTGCTGACTTCCTCAGTATAACGAAAAGCACCTTTTGTGAACCACGCTTTGAGAGGCAGAATAACGACCCCAAAGATGTCAACATCTCAATCTTTATCTCAGGAATCTGTGACTGTGTTTCCTGAGGTGTTAAAAAGGGCATGCAGATGTGGTTAAGATCAAGGATCTTGAGACAGGCAGGCTGTCCTGCATTATCAGGGTGGGCCCCCTCTAATGACTCTGGTCCTTAAAAGCAGAGACCTTTCTCCAGGTTCGGTCAGAGGGACTTGTGACTATGGAACAACAGTCAGAGATGCAACATTTCTGGCTCTGAGGATGGAAGGGGCCATGAGCCAAGGGATGTGGGTGTCTTCTGGAAGCTGGTGAGGAAATAGACTCTCCTCCAGAGACTCCAGAAGGAGCAGAGCCCTGTTGACACTTTGATTCTAGCCCAGGGAGACTCAGATTCCAGCCCTTTGTCTTGTCAAGGTCTTTGTTCTTGGCCAAGTCACTGGCCTGTCACGCCGGCGAACTTGCGTCTGTCACTTTGACGTGAGGCAGGGGCATTCCTGTGTTATGAAATTTGAGCTAATTTGCTATGACAGCAAGAGATAGAATGAAAGTATCTTTTCTAATGACCCTAAATCTTCTTGAGGATAATTTTTTTTTGATACAACTTTTTAACAAACTATTTAAAAACACTTCAGAACTTTAACTGAAGTAGTCTAAGTGAGTAGCGCCAGCTCTGTTCCCACTGGTGTCTGAGTCTCCTCTAAGGCTCTGTGCGCTGGGGCTGCGGAAGGAGCGCCAGGCTGGGAAGGACAGTGACTGAATCCTTGTGCCCTCCGTGTGGCCTCAGCCTTCTGTCCCGTCTGGGGTGATGGCGTCCCTGTCTGTGAAATAAGGATTCTGGACCAAGATGCTGAGGCCCTGTCTAGCTTGGACGCTTAAAGACCATGCACAATGGAGAGGATGCACCGAGGTCCTAGAGCAGGAGTCCTGGGCCTTTTATAAGCATCGTTTATGAGGACTGTGGGACTTCCACCTCCCCAGATGCACAAACACAGACTCAAATTTTAGTGCAGAATCTCTGGGTTCATGGTATAATCTCTAGAACTCATGCATGGACACCCCTCACTTGATCTACCAGTTCACAGACCCCAGATAAGGACTCTGGTTCCAGCTGACCAAAGAAACTAGAATGTGGTAGGCGGGGGGCCTGGAAAGCAGAGGGAAGGGTTTGAGTGAATAGGGCTGCATCTTCTGAAATGCTCAAAGAAAAAAAAGAACTGAAGAGCCCTGCAGTGCAACCCGTACAGTTCAAAATGGTGTGGCACTCCCCTTAGAAACAGAAGAACAAGGTTTCTCTTGCTCGAGAGCAGGGAGGAAGGGAAAAAAAACTGGCCACCGTGTGGCTGGAGGCCTGATGACTGAGAGGAAGGAGCTTCGGGCCCACTGTCCACCCAGGAGTCTGTGAGCCTGAGTAAGAGAGGCTGGGCCCAGAGATCCCGGTGGGTGCCTGGACAAGCGAACATCCCCATAACCCTGAGGGCGACTGGCCTTGAGCTCTGCAGCAGACAAGGTCTGGGCAACCAGGTGTACTTCCTCACCCACTTCAGTGGACTGAATACTGATCTTTACCTGGATCCTGCAAGGGAACATCTTTAGAGCACAATATAACTAACCAAGGCACAGCACAACTGGAATCTCAAAGCGCGTCTCTAGTCTGGGGGAAGAGCCCTTTCAGAAGGAAGGCAGATTTGAATACTGAGTCCACCCACAGGGAACCCTCCTCCCTCACTCCAATCCGAGAATGGCTACACTCCATCCTGAGGTAGAATTTTCTCTAGGCGTTTCCTTTGGTGTAATAGGGGGTTCTTCCTAACCAGAGAGTTTAAAACGCACTGACCCTTCCACGCCATGAAGAAAAAGTCTGACCTCAAGCTCAGGAGGCACACCCATGTCTGCCTGTTCCTGACCGTTCCTTCCGCCCCAACACAGGAGGGACTCAATGATGGTGATGGTGATGATGGTGATGATTTTAATCTGCTGGGCAGGCAAGCAGAGGCCCAGGAAGGGCAGGCGACCTGTCCCTGGTCCTGATCTCCTTGGCACTGCTGCCAGCATTGGTACATGGTATGTGGTCCCTGGTTTCTCCCCCATCTCCTGACACGTGCTCAGTGGTTCTTTCTCTTGCCTTGGTTCCTGTGACTTTTCAAGAGGAATATGGGCCAGGCACTTGTGGACAGGTGGACTGCTGGTGAGCAACAGAAGTAATTAAATGTCTCCCACTGTATTCCTTTCCATGGAGCCTTTGCCAGACAGCTCTGGTCTGAATACAAACACTGCCCGGGAAGTGACACACAGATGCACTGGCCCCGCATCACAGCGACAGACACAAGCTCACCAGGATGACAGGCCCGTAAACTTGGCAGAGAACCAAGACTTTGACAAGAGAAAGGGGAAAGATGGGGTATGTCTGACATGACAGCAGGGCTTGCTCATGGGAAGTGTGGGTGACGGGGTCAACCTGGAATCAAATCACAGCCCCATCACTTACTGTGTGAGCTGGGGCCAGTTTCCTGACTTGTCTAAGCTGCAGTTTCTTCATCTGTAAACTGGGGGCGGTAATGGTTACCACCCTCAGAGGGCTGTTGTGAGAACTATGCATGGAAGGCGGGTAGGCTGTGTAGCCTGGCACAAAGTCAGCCCTCAGGGAAGAGACGCCAGTAGCACGATAGTCAGTGTGTCCTGTGACGCCAGGGCGGATGAAGTGGTTGGAGCCCTCGTTCCCCAAGAAGCCCACTGGCTGGGTATCTGGACCTCCCCGGCGGTCCAGTGGTTAAGAATCTGCCTGCCAATGAAGGGGACATGGGCTCCATCCCTGGTCTGTGAAGGTTCCACACTCTGTGGGGGCAACTCAGCACCACAGTTACTGAGCCCACGCACCTAGGCCCACGCTCCACAACGAGAGAGGTGGACGCAATGAGAAGTCCGCACACCACAAAGAAGAGTAGCTCCCACTCGCCGCAACTAGAGAGAACCTACGCACAGCAATGAAGACTCAGCACAGTCAAAAATAAATTTAAGAAAGAAAGAAAGACCAGTGTCCTCCGTGGCGTCATATGAGCCTGCGGTCCTGCACTAAGGGCCCTGGGATGTAACTTGGAATGTCTCAGAATAACAGAGAAATGTTGTGAGCCACTTCTAAGCAAAATCAGGAGGTTAAGAGCTTTGTGGGAAGAGAGGGGTGGGCGGGCCTCAAGCCTGCCCTACTTCACAGCAGGAACTCTTGCAGTCTGGCTAGAGCCTGGGCCCACTACTGAATAAGCCGAAGCGGGATGATGCCCTCGGTGGCAGCCGCAATCTTTGCTTAGGCCCAGATCTTTCTACTTCTCTCACCGCAGCTCAAATTCGTCAAGTTAGCAGCATAGATGTTGGAAAATGTACAACTTACACTCAACACAGCACCAGAGGACGCCTTTCCACAGCCTTCGTCTCAGATTGAGCCAGCTGGCGTGGAAACTCTTGGCTGACCTAGGGGTCAAGGGTCATCCACTGACCTTTCTGAACTCCCCACCAACCCCATCCCAAACTCCCAGCTGAGGTGATGACGCCACAGACCCTGGGCAAGAATAGATGGGGCTGTCGGCTGATGCACGAGTCATGAGCGTTCTCTGAGCCTGGGGGAACAGCTTAAAGTGTTCCTCCACTAATCTAAGGAGGCTGATGCCCGAGTCTAAGTTATAGCGCAAGGGCACCCGTGCTGGCGAGCATGCGCTGAAACGCTGCTGCACAGGCCTCCTGGCTTTCTGAGCACGTAGCCACGTTTCCAGCCTGGAAGGCCTGTTACACTCGGATCTAATTCCCAACATGGGGAAATGTGACTCTTCATAATTTGAACAAGTCTCTCAAAGAGCCTCACCTCCAGCTGAAGCATCGCTCTGTCTCTCTCCCAGGGTGGGTTTGAATCCTAATTGAGAGCTCAGTTCAGAGACGTACCTGGACCAATCCCTCAGGCTCCAATCAACACTGCCGTCCCCCGGCAATGAGGCAATTATGAGGGGCGTGCAGGGCG
Source organism: Bubalus kerabau (assembly GCF_029407905.1). Lineage (NCBI taxonomy): Eukaryota > Metazoa > Chordata > Mammalia > Artiodactyla > Bovidae > Bubalus > Bubalus kerabau. The sequence continues at coordinate 69,853,860 of NC_073639.1, read as the reverse complement.
GAGCTGCCGGGGAAGAGCGCCTGCAGAACCCGGCTTGAGCGGGGCCCTGCTCTGGACGGCGGCTCTCCACCCCAGGATCCCGCACACTTCTTTTTCTCGTTGATAACCAATTTAACTGTGCAGTGACCAGACAGCATGGCTTGGATGGTCTTAAGAAGTGTTGAGCCTTCTTTCTGGGCGACTTTTCCCGTTTCCTCCCACGCCTACGTCATTACTGAAACCCACGCTCCGTGGGAGTTATAAGACAGAGAGGCCAAGGCAGCTGAGGATTAGGAGATGCTTCCCAGGAAGCATCCTGGGCTCAGGGCGGCTTCACAGGCTCGCAGCCCGCGCCCAGAGGGGCCTGCGTGTGGTGCAGCTTTGCTGTGACTGCCGTGAAATTCCGAATCCATTCTGAATGAACAGGTATATCTTTCGTTTTCTCCTTTGCTTTTTGCTTCTCTTCTTTTCACAGCTATTTGTAAGACCTCCTCAGACAACCGTTTTGCCTTTTTGCATTTCTTTTTCTTGGGGATGGTCTTGATCCCTGCCTCCTGTACAATGTCATGAACCTCTGTCCATAGTTCTTCAGGCACCCTATCAGATCTAATCCCTTGAATCTATTTCTCACTTCCACTGTATAATAGTAAAGGATTTGATTTAGGTCATACCTGAATGGTCTAGTGATTTTCCCTACTTTCTTCAATTTAGGTCTGATTTTGGGAATAAGGAGTTCATGATCTGAGCCACAGTCAGCTCCTGGTCTTGTTTTTGCAGACTGTATAGAGCTTCTCCATCTTTGGCTGCAAAGAATGTAATCAATCTGATTTCGGTATTGACAATCTGGTGATGGAAGAGGGTGTTTGCTATGACCAGTGCATTCTCTTGGCAAAACTCTGTTAGCCTTTGCCCTGCTTCATTCTGTACTCCAAGGCCAAATTTGCCTGTTACTCCAGGTATTTCTTGACTTCCTACTTTTGCATTCCAGTCCCCTATAATGAAAAGGACATCTTTTGGGGGTGTTAGTTCTAGAAGGTCTTGTAGGCCTTCATAAAGCCATTCAACTTCAGCTTCTTCAGCATTACTGGTCAGGGCATAGACTTCGATTACTGTGATACAGAACAGTTTGCCTTGGAAATGAACAGAGATCATTCTGTTGTTTTTGTGACTGTATCCAAGTACTGCATTTTGGACTCTTGTTGACCATGATGGCTACTCCATGTCTTCTAAGGTATTCTTGCCCACAGTAGTAGATATAACGGTCATCTAAGTTAAAAGATATACCCATGTGAATGCAGAGTTCCAAAGAATAGCAAGGAGAGATAAGAAAGCCTTCCCCAGCAATCAATGCAAAGAAATAGAGGAAAACAATAGAATGGGAAAGACTAGAGATCTCTTCAAGAAAATTAGAGATACCAAGGGAATATTTCAAGCAAAGATGGGCAAAATAAAGGAAAGAAATGGTATGAACCTAACAGAAGCATAAGACATTAAGAAGAGGTGGCAAGAATACACAGAAGAACTATACAAAAAAGATCTGCACAACCCAGATAATCATGATGGTGTGATCACTCACCTAGAGCCAGACATCCTGGAATGCAAAGTCAAGTGGGCCTTAGGAAACATCACTACAAACAAAGCTAGTGGAGGTGATGGAATTCCAGTTGAGCTATTTCAAATCCTGAAAGATGATGCTGTGAAAGTGCTGCACTCAATATGTCAGCAAATTTGGAAAACTCAGCAGTGGCCACACAACTAGAAAAGGTCAGTTTTCACTCCAATCCCAAAGAAAGGCAATGCCAAAGAATGTTCAAACTACCGCACAATTGTACTCATCTCACATGCTATCAAAGTAATGCTCTAAATTCTCCAAGCCAGGCTTCAACAGTATGTGAACTGTAAACTTCCACATGTTCAAGATGGATTTAGAAAAGGAACCAGAGATCAAATTGCTGACATCTGCTGGATCATCAAAAAAGCAAGAGAGTTCTAGAAAAAAATCTACTTCTGCTTTATTAACTATGCCAAAGCCTTTAACTGTGTGGATCACAACAAACTGTGGAAAATTCTTAAAGAGATGGGAATACCAGACCACCTGATCTGCCTCCTGAGAAATCTGTGTGCAGGTCAGGAAGCAATAGAACTGGACATGGAACAGACTCTTTCCAAATCAGGAAAGGAGTATGTCAAGGCTGTATACTGTCACTCTGATAATTTAACTTATATGCAGAGTACATCATGAGAAACGCTGGGCTGGATGAAGCACAAGCTGGGATCAAGATTGCCAGGAGAAATATCAATAACCTCAGATATGCAGATGACACTACCCTTACGGCAGAAAGCAAAGAAGAACTAAAGAGCATCTTGATGAAAGTGAAAGAGGAGAGTGAAAAAGTTGGTTTAAAACTCAACATTCAGAACACTAAGATCATGGCATCTGGTCCCAAGACTTCATGGCAAATAGATGGGGAAACAATGGAAATAGTGAGAGACTTTATTTTGGGGGGCTCCAAAATCACTGCAGATGGTGACTGCAGCCATGAAATTAAAAGACGTTTGCTCCTTGGAAAAAAAGTTATGACCAACCTAGACAACATATTAAAAAAGAGAGACATTACTTTGCCAACAAAAGTTCGTCTAGTCAAAGCTATGTTTTTTCCAGTAGTCACATCATCGATGTTAGAGTTGGACTATAAAGAAAGCTGAGGGCCGAAGAATTAATGCTTTTTAACTGTGGTGTTGGAGAAGACTCTTGAGAGTTCCTTGGCCTGCTAGGAGGTCCAACCAGTCCATCCTAAAGGAAATCAGTCCTGAATATTCATTGGAAGGACTGATGCTGAAGCTGAAACTCCAGTACTTTGGCCACCTGATGCAAAGAGCTGACTCATTTGAAAAGACCCTGATGCTGGGAAAGACCGAAGGCAGGAGGAGAAGGGGACTACAGAGGATGAGATGGTTGGATGGCATCACCGAGTCAATGGACCTGAGTTTGAGCAAGCTCTGGGAGTTAGTAATGGAAGGGAAGCCTGGCGTGCTGCAGTCCATGGGGTCGCAAAGAGTTGGACACGACCGAGCGACTGAACTGAACTGATTCTGAACAAAAAGCCCCAGGTTCTCATTACTCCGTGGACTCATGGGTTATGCTGCTGATCCTGCCTGGGGTCCTGGGGCGCTTCATGAGGACACAGTGGGCCACTTCAAAAGGCGAAGAAAGGTGGGAGAGAGGGAAGGAAGAAGAGCAGGAGACTTTCGCTTTTTCCCATTCATCTCACGTGGGCAGGCTGTTTACTTCCAGAACACTCCTTGTCGGCCCTGACTCACTTTTCTCTGGAGCTCCTGCCTCTGGCTCCTTCTTTCAGCCCGGGTATCAGTTCAATTCTTCCTCTCAGAGAGGCCAGGTGTACGCCCCTGCTATTCATCAAAGCATCGTGTTCTCTGTCTTTGTAACTCCTACTGTAGTGTTCCATTCACCAGTCTGCCCACTGTATTCACGGGCAGGGACACACACACACACACACACACACACACACACACACACACACACGGAATGTGGGCTCCATGGAGGCAGAGGCCTGTGCTCTCCTCCCTCTCTACTCCTCAGGAATTTAACTTCCGCCTGTCCCCAGGCAAGTTATTTAATCTCCCTGTGTCTCTAAGACAGAGACACATGATGACAAGAAGCAAGCTGACTGAGACAAACACCCAGCTCAGTGTGGCGTGGAACAGGTAGAGCCGATCACACGGAAGAATGAATGAAACTGACGATGGCTGAGCCCCGCCAAGTACACGGGCCTGTGCCAGGGTCGGATTTTTTCACTCACTTATTATCAACCCATCTTACAGATGAAGAGACTGAGGCTCAGAGAGGCTGAATAACTGGAGGAAAGTAAAAGTGTTAGGTCACTCAGTCATGCCTGATTCTTTGCGACCCCAATGACTGTAGCCAACCAGGCCCCTTTGTCCAGGGGATTCTCCAGATAAGAACGCAGGTGGTAGTTGGTAAGTTGTGCCAGACTCTTTTAATCCCCATGGACTGTAGCCTGCAAGGCTCCATTGTCCATGGGATTCTCCAAGCAAGAATACTAGACTGGGTTGCCATTTCCTTCTCTAGGGGATCTTTCCCATCCAGGAATCGAACCCATGTCTCCTGCATCGCAGGCAGATTCTTTACCATCTGAGCCAGCTAGCTGACAAACTTAAACCCCTGGTTCAAGTTTGAAATGAACCCCCAGATCCCTGATTGGAAATCGGGCTGGATGAAAGGTAGCACCTGCGCCCTCCCCAGGCCTCCCCCTCTTCCAGCTGCAAGTATCCCACGCATGGCCTGGGCTCGTCCAGATCCAAGATGCCATTTTTTCACACCGGGGGTCCTGTGACCATCTTGCCCCTCACACTGTCCTGAACACAGGCTGTTTCAAAGGTTGTTGTCCCTGGTTCCCTGTCACAACTGCCCAGCCTGTCCCTGTACCTCCAAGAACAGACTCTCTGCCTCTTTTCAGTCTTGTTATTTTTAGAACTTTTACTGTTTATTAGAAAAGCAATCTACTTCTGTGCAAGTAAAAATGGTTTAAAAGTTTTGCTCATTTGTAAAAACTTCCAATACTTGTATATACAGTCATTAATTCCCTTTATAATTAATGCAAAAGCTCCAGCATTTCTATTAACAGAGAAGCCAGCCCAAGCACGGAGTGAGTAGTATTGACGCCAGGGGTTTGTAATTACAGACGCTGGTCCTGTCATGACTCTAATAAAACTGGTGGGGGGCAGGGTGGAACGGGGACCCTGAATGTGACCATGAGCTGGGAAGCGGCTGCAGGATCAGGATTTGCCATTTTACCAGCAATTTCGCAGCTTTGCACATTAGTGGGGCGTCATAGAAATCCTCAGGATATTGGCGTGGAAGCGATTTTCGCACAAACTGAGGATTTTTTAGATAAAGCCCTTCATTTAGAGGCCAGAACATGGCGAGTCCACTGGGTCTGTATCACACTGATGTTGAAAACGAACACCTTCATGGGGGAGTCGGCAGCGGTCCGCCTCTGAGCAGCGGTCACCAGCCCAGGACCAAAGCAAGGACTGTACCACCAGCGGGGAGCATCCCGCCTCTGCTCGCCTGAGCCAGCCAGTTATCCTCTCACCCCCAGTGTGCCTGAATCCCCGGGCCCCCAGACTGGAGAGGGGAGCCCTGCCCACTGAAGACCGCAGAGCCCCCAGGGTGCAGCCCCCAGTCCGCCCCGCCCTGCCTGCCCCTCGCAGGCACCTCTCTGTGTCGCTGTCGCTGGATGCCACCTCCTCCAAGGCTGCCTGCAGGTCGGCGATCCGTCGGATGGACGTCTCGAGGTCAGTCTGCAGGGTCTGTCGTATTGCGGCGAGCTCCTCCACGTACTTCTCCTGGGGATAGAGACCACAGCACACGTTGGCCCTGAGCAAGACCCCCACTCACTTACAAGAGCTCTGGGGAGGAGCCTGGTGTTCACCGGGACCCTGTGACATGGTGGGTACCCACGAGGGGCTCTCCCTAAGGGCTCATGGAGCCTCAGACAGATGCTGCAGATTTCAGAGGAGGAAATAGATGCCTCAGGAGCTCACACACACCAGAAATGCTAGACCCAGCCTGTGTGACCCCACACAGAACACCCTAGATTGATGGCGGACGTAAGACTCAGTGATGTTTCCCAGGAGGGCCACTGAGGCCGGTTCTGGAGGCTGAGTCCCGCCCCGGGGTGGATGTGGAGCGGGAGGTTGCGGGGAGGGCAGAAGAGCACCCTTTCAACTCTGCCACCCAGGCTCCCTCAGCCCTCCCGCCACCCTCAAAGGCAGCACGGGCAAAGACAGAAACCCCAGCGGGGCTCCCTCTGGAGCTGGCCAGCACCACTGACGTGTCCTGAGACCTTTCCATGCCCAGCGCTTCGTTCAGCGTTTTGGGCTCCTGCCGTCACTCTCTGCTCACGAGCCTGGCACGCGGCTCTATCACTGTCCCCATTTCGCAGATGAAGAGCTGAGGCCTGGGGGAGGCCTGAATGGAACTCGAGCTGGAACTGAGGCGGGTGCAGCAGACTCCACCTGTGCTCATCCACTTACTTTCCACCCTAATCGGATTTCATCCAGACTCTCTGGAAGCCTCCAACTGCCATGTGTAACGTTTTCCACACACTGCTCCCCGTTCGCACAATGACTGTCGGCTGAGGGTGAGTCTGCCCTCCGGGGGACGCTGTGTAGAGGTGTTGCTGGTTGTCACACGGAGGTCTGGTGGCCTCTCGCAGAGCACAGGCCAAAGGTGCTGTCCAACATCCTCAGTTCACAGAGCAGCCCCACCACTGAGGACCGATTACTTCACAAGAGTGTCACCAGCGTCCAGCCTGAGAAACTCTGGATTAAACCCAGAGACCCACCTTCTGGGAGCTAATCCTAGTGGGGGGAAGAGTCAAAAGGCAGAGCAGGGCTTCCCTGCTGGTCCAGAGGTTAAGATTCTGCCTGCCAACGCAAGGGACATGAGTTCGACTCCTGGTCTGGGAAGATCCCACACGCCGCAGGGCATCTAAGCCCGTGTGTCACAACTACTGAGCCTGCGAGTCACGACTACTGAAGTCTGTGCACCTAGAGACTGTGCTCTGCAACCAGAGAGGCCACCGCAATTAGACGCTCATGCAGTTCAACTAGAGAAAGCCAGTATGCAGCAGTGAAGACCCAGTGCAACCAACAATAAAATAAATAATAAACATTAAAAGGGGGGGTGCAGAGCAAGGCCCTGGACCCGAGGACGCTTGGAATGGAGCTACTGATGGCACCGAGAGCCCGAGAGCCGCCCCGCCGCCCCGCCGTGGGGACTGGTAGGGAAACTGCAGTGCAGTGCGTCGCTCTGATGCTCGGACAGAAGCCAACACTAGCAACCAGGGTGGCGCCAGCGGGGAACCCTTCGCGAAATAATGTCAAGCAAGCAGAAAAGAACAGAAAATATGACGCCAGGTCTCCATGCAAACAGCACATGTGCAGCTGGGAAAGCAGTGGAGAGCTGAGAATATTTACAGATAGGAGCAAAGGTGAGTGAGGGATAGGATTTTTCCTTCAAGCTGCTCTTCGGTCAAGTTTCTTTTTGACTGTTGTCTTAGGCAACAGGTATATACCAACTGATGAGAGCGTGAAGGGTGAAAACCTAAGGACTCTGGGTCCATTTAAGTACGGCTCTCAGCTCCTCCTGAAACTCACGAACAGTACAGCCCTTCTCTGAGCCTGGGATGGCTTTTATTTTGCAGATGAGGAAACTGAGGCCAGGGAAGTCACTTGGGGCAGCAAGGGGCAAACCTCTGGTCTGCCTCGCTCACCGGCCAGTGTCTTTCTGGGGCTCTGTCTGCCTGCCCCTGGGAAAGCCAGTGAGGCCCAGGGCTCCCTTTGCAGGGACACATTCAGATCCCTGTAGCAGGCCAGCCGGTCCATCCACGGTATTGTAAGTCTGTGCCTTTTCCCTGATCGTGTGTCTTTTTCAATTTGAGAGAGAGTGAGCAAAGACCGAGGAAGCCGAAGGGTCAAGCCCAGCTGACGAGGGAAGGGGCGGCGTGGAGAGGTGGGGGGTGTGCACAGGGGCTGGTGGAACATCGCGGCTGATTGAAACTGCCAGCTGTGAAATCCCCAGCTCGGTGCTGATGAGGTGAGAGGCGGTCTGAGGCGGGGGCCCCCAGGCAGGAGGCTGGCGGACTGTCAGAGGAAATAACACACTGTGGGGCGGCGAGGGGGTGCTTGTCAGCTCGAGACACCGGGAAGACGGCTGGGCGCACAATCCCAGGAGACGGCAGGAGCGTCGCCAGAGCTCAGCTCCTTGCTAGTGGGCCAGGATGACAGCATCCCTGGGAGGCGAGGGGACGAGGCATCAGTGTGTTTCTAAGACACAGAGATGCTACCCAACGGCCCCATCAGGGCCATGCCAGGCATGTCAGGCACGTCAGGGCCATGCCAGGCACGTGGTGAATGTTCCCTTTAGAGATGAGGAGACTGAGCACCAGAGCAGCAAAAAGACCCGCCCACGGTCACACAGTCAAGAGACCACAAAGTCAGGCAGCCAGGTCTTGGGTTCTCAGGTGAGGCCCCTGTGCCATGTGAGCCAAGCGAGAGGAGCCCAGATGTCCCCTCCCAGTTGTGCTTGGGTGACCCTGGCCCATGTCAACATCACGCAGAGGAGGCCCTCCAACCTTGACCTGCAGGGGCCCTCCTGGAGTACAGGAACGGCGCAGGTGCTGGGTCTTAGGGACGGGGGGCTCTGGGCTGGGACTAAGCAGCTGAGCAGAGGAAATGGGGACCTGAAGTGGGTCCGATCCGCATTATCATGATCATGAAAGTAGGCTCTGGAGCCAGGATGCCTGGGTTCAAATCCAAGCTCTCCCACCCACAGGCTGTGTGACCTTCAGCAAGTTACTCAACCTCTCTGATCCCCATGGGTAAAATGGAGGCAGCAGTGGCCCCTTCACAGGGCTGCTATGAGCACAGAATGAGTGTGGCAGAGAGGAAAGGCTTGGCCAGCAGTGGCGTTACTATCTTTTAATTCTGAGAGAACAAGTAGCAACTGGGTGGGTGTCCCTGCAGCACTGAGGTGGTCCGCCAAGGTCCCACAGAGAATAAGGAGGCTGGAATGCAGGCCTCTGAAAGCTTTTCACCATCTGCAGAGGAGAAGCAGGGGTGGAAAGCAAGGGCAGCTTAATGAGTTAGTTAGCTAGACAGCAAGCAGAGTCGAGAACAAGAAAACCATCCACAGACAGATGAGGCAGGTAGTTCCGGGGACCTGCTGATACCCCCTCACTCTCCACCACGCCCCTTGCCCTCTGGGCTCCACCTTCCAATTTACCTGGGGATGCACATCATGCTCTGGAGAAGGCAATGGCACCCCACTCCAGTACTCTTGCCTGGAGAATCCCACGGATGGAGGAGCCTGGTGGGCTGCAGTCCATGGGGTCGCTAGGAGTCGGACACGACTGAGCGACTTCACTTTCACTTTTCACTTTCATGCATTGGAGGAGGAAATGGCAACCCACTCCAGTGTTCTTGCCTGGAGAATCCCAGGGATGGGGGAACCTGGTGGGCTGCCGTCTATGGGGTCGTACAGAGTCGGACACGACTGAAGCGACTTAGCAGCAGCAGCAGCAGCACATCATGCTCAGCAGACACCTCCCAGGAAGATGGATTTGGGAAATTCAGAGTCTGTGTAATCAGCAATCAGCACACCTTTCCCGCTTCAGCTCAAAAACCAGGTAGTCCGCTGATTGCAGAGACCAAGTCATTAGGTGAAGTGGATGCGGCGGCCCCACCAGTCTTGGAGGCAGACAAAACAAGCCCATGCCAGAGACAGCTCGAGAGACACGGGAGGGGGGCACCAGGAGAAGAGGGCATGAGGGAGGGCTGGACCTTCTTCCACCTCCCGGACCAGCGATCGGTCAGGACTGCCGCTACACAAATGAGGTTGCGTTTTGAGGCCAAGGGTAAGCTTGTGGTCTTCTGTGTTTTTCTCTTTTAGGGACATGGGGCAGGAAGAAGCTGGAGGAAAAATTAGGTTACAAAACTACTTAGACAGTAAGATGTATACAGCAGAAACCCACTAACGAATAACCCATGTCCATATTACTCTGTAGCTGTAACACAGTGATGCATGCCCAGTAGCTTCCATCGTGTCTGACTCTTCACGACCCTATGGACTGCAGTGTGCCAGGCTCCTCTGTCCATGGGATTCTCCAGGCAAGAACACTGGAGTGGGTTGCCATTTCCTCCTCCAGGGCATCTTCCCGACCCAGGGATTGAACCTGCATTAGCAGGCTGGTTCTTTGCCACTAGCACCACCTGGGAGTGATACATACATTGTAATAGACATAAAACACTAACATAAAGTATGTATTCATTATATATATGTAGGCATGTATGTATGCATATTACATATCATTCGTTTATAAACATTTATTGAGCATGAACTATGTGCCAGCACTGATCCAGGTGCAGGAGATATAGACAAAACCCTAACTTCCACAGAGCATCATTCTTCTAGGGCCCTAATCTACCTGTATTGCTGAGTCTAGAACAGAGCAGGCACTCAAGATATCTTAGGACTGAGTGGATGGTGTTACTGCATGACTGTAAGAGGCGAGTCAAGGAGGGAGGGTGCTACTCGCTTAGCTGCACGCAACACACACCGTGCATACAGACATCGACACAAGACCACGTGGTATGCTTATGTGCTGGCCGCCCTTGCATCATGTGAGAGACTCATCAACCCTTGTTAAACGCCCAAGCTGCTCCCACTGGAACACGCTGTGTGGAGCTGCTCATGTAGGGAGCAGCTCATACAATAATTAGTGGCTGCAATTAACATTGTCTCCTCTTGTGAGGTTCAATTAGAGGCTAATATTTAAAACCATCGTTTGCTTCCTCTGCCCAGGGCATCTCCACCTTCAGAGCCCCCTCTTCTGTCTGCAGACACAGGGGACTCTCATATGTCACTTTCTGCGGCTCTGGAGGTTGCCTTGTTCACCTTTGGAGGTATCCCACAAGGCTTCCCAAAGTTAATTTTACCTAGTTTATAGCATGGGCTTCCCTGGTGACTCAGATGGTAAAGAATCCACCTGCAATGCAGGAGACCTGGATTCGATCCCTGGGTTGAGAAGATCCCCTGGGGAAGGGCATGGCAACCCACTCTAGTATTCCTGGCTGGAGAAGCCCATGGACAGAGGAGCCTGGTGGGCTACAGTCCATGGGGTCACAGAGTTGGACATGACTGAGCAACTAAGCACAGCACAGTGCAGTTTACAGTATAGAGCAGACTATCTGGAAACATCCCCAACCCCTGATGAGAAGTCATCTCGTTATTCGGTTTTGATGTGCTAAAGACAAATAGAAACTTTATTTACAGAGCCTGGTGTTAAGAAAATTATACACACATACATAAGCTGTAAAAATATATACAAAATGCATGTTTATATAACACATGCATATAGTATATGAAAACAAATATATATAAATGTGTATATGTGTGAATGTGTGTGCATATGTGTATTTATAGATACACACACAAGTATTCCCAGTCTGACACGCAGCATGTAGTTAACAAGTATCTGTGAATAATTAATAAATGAACTCATTTATTTCTGTCTCTCACATGGGCAGGCATGGCGCTAAGTGTCTGAAAAACCTTCTCTCACATCATCTTTATAAGAACCCTTGGAGTCATATACAATAGAAACCCATAAAAAGTGACCCAAGAATACTACCACAAAGTCCCAGCGGAATTACTACCTCTGTGGGGTGAGGTGCGAGGAACCACAGTTTCACTTAAATTGTGCAAAGGCCACGTGCCTGGGAGGAGGGCCCCGTGTGTAGTGTCCTGGCGAGAGCTCCCAAGCCTTAATGGCAATGAAGTGAGCACTGGCAGGAAGTGCTCAGTCCCACTCTGAGAAAGAGCTGGGGCACCCCTTAGAAAACCCCAAAAGACGCGTCAGATTCCCTTATTTAAGACTGAGGGTGGTGGTCCAGTGGTTAAGAATCCGCCTTCCAATGCAGGGGACATGGGTTCGATCCCTGGTTGGGGAACTAAGCTCCCACCGGCCACGGGGCAACTAAGCCCACGTGCCACACAACCAACGAAGCCCTGTGTGCCACAGCTACTGAGCCCGCATGCTCTAGAGCCCACCCTCCGCAACAGGAGGAGCTCGTGCAAGGGTGAAAAGGAGCCCAAGCTCCCCCTGGAAGCAGGACTAGGGAGAAGCTGGTTGTCACTAGGCAATACCCTCTCTTCAAAACAGTCCTGCAAGTTTTTTTACTGTATTTTAATGATGCGACAGACACAGAGTGACTCGTCCGAGATTCCAAAGTCACCCAGCTGGACAGTGACGCACAGGTTCAAGCTCAGGCCTGCCTGTTTCCAAAGGGGCAGGAAATAATCTCACAAGCCGTCCCGTCCCTTTTCTTCGCCTGCGGCAGGCACGTCTAATGCATCGCAGGCAACGTGGGGCCCGAGTCCACTCTCTGAACCGCCCAGCTAAGTGCTTCTCCCCAGGGCTGCCCTCTGCTCCATCCGCCAGCATCAACTGGAACTGCCAACCCTGCCAACACTTCAAATAACCTCAATCGTCCTGGAAACGCCTCCTGAATCCTCAAAAAAGAAACTTATATTAGTTGGTTGGGGTAGGGGGTACTTCTCCTTGAAACTGATGGGTGCTCTATGGGACTGAGGGAAGCTGAAGCCCACCACACCTAGGGAGCCGCCCTGGTGGGCGGGGAGGGGGAGATGCCAACGCTACCACTGTGGGAGCAGTGGGAGAAGCACTGGCCTTAGGACAAGGTGAACCTGAAGCGCCGTGTGACTGCTCAAGAGCCACCAACCCTTTCTGACTTCCAGGCTCTCATCTGTAAAAATGACAGTATTATTCCACGATGAACAGTACTGTGAGGAACAAGTGAAATAGTGTAAAACTGCGTACAGCTCGTATACCTAATACTGTGGCTCGTACCTGATACATAACGAATGCTCCCGTTCCCTTCTTTCCAAGTGAAGACTTGGAAAATATGAAACCTGCAGGGACTGTAGACTGAGGATAGCCTCATTTTTCAGAAAATGAATTCTATGAACATGATGCTTTTTTTGTTGAAGTCAGAAGGATTTAATGTAATGCCTCCAAGGAAGCCTGTATCAGTCAGGAAGATAGAAATCGCTCTAGATCATTCAACCAGAGGAATTTAATATAGGGAATTGGTTTTCCAGGTAATGGGGAAGATGAGAAGCCAGAAGAGATTAGCAACAGCAGGAAGGTACCGCTCACCCAGGGCTGGAAGGAAAAGGCAAGAAGTCAGGCAACGGCAGGGCTGCCCAGTGGGCGCTGCTGTCAGGGAGGAGGGTCCCTCATGGGACACGGGCTCACAGAGGCTGAGCTGTGCCGGGCCTGCCCCTCTCCTCAAGGCAGTGTGAGAGAGGGAGAACACCTTGGTTCTTCTCCTCTTCTCTTTCTATTGTCTGCCACTGCCTTCCACTGGCTGAACCTACCAAAAGGCAAGCCGGGAAAACAGCTTCCTGTGGTTCAGAGCAGAGAAGGCGCGAGAATGAATCTGAGAAGACACAGGAGAATTATCGGTATAGAGCATAAAAGCATCTGGGCTACATCCCAGGCTTTGTTATTAAAGACAGATGAGGGTGTTTTCAGTCTGTAAAAAAAAAAAAAAAAAAACTCATCCAACTGTATACTTTTGCGATTTGCACACTTCTCTACTTGCATATTTCAAGGAAGACACTGCAATAAATCCAGAATTATGAGTGCCAAGTGTTACAACCAAATGCTAGATTACAACCTCCAGTCTGCGTTAGTTATTTATTGCTACATAACAAATTGCCTCAACACCTAGTCGTTTTGAAATATCAAATATCATTCATTATCTCTCATGGTTTTCTGTGGGCCAGGATTTCAGAGGTGGCTTATCTATGTGGTTCTGATTCATGGTCTAAGGGAGGATGAATAAGGCCCCTAAAGATGCCCACCTCCTAATCCCCAAAACATGTGAATATGTTGGATCTGGATGGCAAGGGGAATTTTGCAGATGTCACTAAATCAAAAATCTTGAGATGAGGGATTATCCTGGATTCTGTGGATATTCTGGGTGGGCCCTAATTGTGACTGAAAGGGTCCTTATATAAGGGAGGCAAGGGGGGGTCCTTGGGGAAGAAAGCAGTGATGTAATGATGGAATCCCTGATCGGAGTGATGCAGCCAGGAGCCAAGAAATGCTGGCTGCCCCTACAAGCTGGAGGATGCAAGGAGCGGGTCATTCCCTGGGGCTTCTAGAAGGAGCTAGGCCTCTTTTCACCTTGACTTAAACCCCGTGAGACTCATTTTGGACTTCTGACCTTATCATTAACAGAGAATAAACGGTGTCATTTTAAAGCTATGAAGTTTGTGGTAATTTGCTGCAACAGTGATGAGAAACTCATAGAGGTTTTACCATGATGTTCTAGTGAAGATGTCAGCCAGGGCTACGCTGGTCTGAAGGCCTCCCTGAAGCTGGAGAGTCCTTCCCAAGAAAGTTCACCGACAAGGCTATCGGCTGGAGGCCTCAGCCATGAGGGCTCCGCTGAGCTGCTTGAGTGTCCGCATGATGTGGTGGCTGCTGGGTTTACCAGAGCAAGTGATCCAAGGGAGAGCAAGGCAAACACCCAAGACCTTTCAGAACCCAAAGGGACATACCATCGCTGCTGACAATCTACTGGTCACACGAGCCAACTCTGACACAACACGGGGGAGGCTGAGACATCCCCTGTGGTTCAGTGGCTAAGACTCCGTGCTCCCAGTGCAGGGGGCCCAGGTTCCATCCTGGTCAGGGAACTAGATCCCACATGCCACAGCTCAGAGTATGAGTGCTGCACTAAAAAAAGGCCCTGCATGCTGCAACTAAGGACGCCATGTGCTGCAAAGAGGCTCAAAGGCCCCGTGTACCACAGCTAGGATCCAGTGCAGTCAAATAACACATAAATGCTTAAAAAAAAAAAAAGATGGAGGAGGCTACACAGGGGTATGGACTCAGAGCTGGGGACCACTGAGAGCCCTCCCAGAAGCTGGTTCCCACAGCAACATGGACATTTCTTCACACATAGACCTCATCTCGATTGACTCTCCCACTCTCAGAGGAAAACCTTGTAGGGATCCTGAAATTCTTCTCGGAACACATTCTTTATAGATTCTGTTATGTGTCTTCCCCCCTGCCCCAAGATATGTTGAAATCCTAATCCCCAGTGGCTCAGAATGCAACTGGACATGGAGACAAGGTCTTCACAGAGGCAATTCAGTTAAAACGAGGTCATGAGAATGGGCCCCACCCAGTGGCTATGTCCTGACAAGAGGAGGGAGATCTGGAAAAGGAGATGGTCACAAAGAAAGGGGAGATGAAGTGAAGACTCAGAGGGCGAGCGCCGCACGGAGACAAGGTTGGAGGGACGCACTTAGAATCGTAGGAACATCAAAAGTTGCCAGCAAACTGCCAGGTCAAAGGCACGAAACAGTTTCTCCTCTGGCACCTTCAGGGGAGCAAGGCCCTGTGAACACGCTAATTGCAGACTTCTCATGTCCAGGACGTGAGACGACCTGCTGTTGTTTCACCAAGCTACCTGGTTTGTGGTACTGGGACACGGCAAATCGAACAAACTAATGTTGTGGGATCTTTCTTTTTGTTTTTGAGACACAATTTCCTTTCTTTTCTGGTTCTAATAGGGTTCACTAAAGAGAATTTAGAAAATATATTAAAAAAAAAAACAAAACTAAAAATTGCCCCTGGGACTTCCCCGGTAATCCAGTGGTTGAGATACTGTGCTTCCACTGCAGGGGCTGCAGGTTCAATCTGTGGCCAAAAAAATAGAAGAAAAATGCCCTTAAGTCTGTTACCTGGGGGACAATCCTTCTTAATGACTGTGTTGCCATATTTCCATTCTGTGTTCACTTCTACAGGTGTGTACAGACACATCTATCTGATGTACAATTGGGTAAAAGAGTTTTATAGTAAAGGCAGAATGGAGTTACACAAGCAGGGGACCTTGGTGCCTGCCCACCCCCCCACCACAAGCTGCCCGCCAGGACCCTCCATCAGTCTCCAGGCAGAATAGAGCGTGGGGCTCTGGGCACCTGCTTGCCGTCTTCCCTTCCCTTCCCTTCTCTTGTTTCTGGCTGATTGTTTTAAAATGCCCCCAGCTGTTGCCCAAGTTTTAATCGCTTTCTGGAAAGTTTGTATTTTAGGTGACCTGGGCTGCTCACAATCCAGGAGATAGAGAGCCGGGCTGTAGACAGTTGCAGGTGCACTCACTACACACACCCAAGCAGCACGCAAACATCTGTGGACACGTCCATCACACACCAGGGGCCCAGGCTGAGCTCAGGGCATGACGCCACCTGGCCAAGGTTGCTGGGTCCCAGGGCAGCAGAAGCAGAAGCAGAACTTGAGCCGGTCCCACCCAGGTCGTCTCACCATCAGCAAGCATTCCTCTCTCCTTTCTCTGTTCTCACACTTTGGATAAAGCCACTTTTCGCCTAAACCCCAGCTGCAGCTACTTGAGTTATAACAGCGCCATGAGCTGGGGCTGCAGTCTGAGAAGGTGGCTCTGTACTTGATTCTTTGGGTCCCATGTTTCCCCCGACAGGTGGGGCATGGCAGGAGGCACAGTTTCCCTGGGAGGGCAGGGGACCCTCACACACAGAAGGGGGATGTGGCTGAGGGTCTCCGGGGCTGGCAGGATGGGATGGGGGAGGGCAGCGTGATCAGGCTTGGAGACACCAGCAGGCAACTCTGCCGTGCGTCTTAGGGTCACAAGGTTTGCCAATAAAACTTCTCTAAAGTTCCTTACAGTTCTAACTGCTCGGAGCTCACAGCCCTCCCAGCCCTAGAATCACCCCCAGCCTCTGACTTCTCCCACAGCATCTTCAGGAAGGGGCACAGAACTGTCACCGAAGTCCAACCCTCTCGAGGCTGACACCCGGGGGGCCCTCACAAAGCCCGCTGCTGCAGACAGGCATCCTGACCTAGGCTGAACTCCAAACACCCTGCTCCCCACTTCCGAGAGCCACCCACCCACTGCCTCCTGAAAAAAGCCAACGAGGCTTTTCATTTTTTCTGCTCCAACGCAAATATGACATATCTGTGCCACCCGATTTTCCTGACAGACGAATAATTATATCAACGTAATTAAGTCTCAGATGGAGAAATTCTCTGTACAGAGTACACCGACACTGTGCTTCCCGCTTCAGAGAGCCATTGTTCCAGGCAGTAATTATCAGGCCACCTTTGACATGTCTTATTTCAATTTAAATGGAAATGAAGCTCATAGATCTCCCCAGCCCACGACCCCACGTGACTGCAGAAATAGAGAGCTCGGACTTTGAAACTTCTCAACTGGCCTCTGGGATTTCCATCCAAAGACGTTGAAGTGTGAGAACGACTTATTACTATGTATCCCCGGCCCCTCCTCTGAGCCTCAAGAATCTCATCAACACAGTGGGCTGGTCTCTGCTTCCTTCCCCTGCTCTCCATCCCCTCGTAAATTCAGTGTCCATCACCATCTCCTGAGGCTTCTCATCGTCTTAAACTGGCTCTTCTCTCTTCAATCCAGCCCCCTCGCCAATCCATATTCCACACAGCATCTAGGGGAGAATCTTTTTTAATCTGATCAAGTCCTCTCCTGCTCAAGAGCCTCAGTGCTTCTTCACTTCCCCAAGTCCAGACTGTGCAGTTGAGCCAAGCAAGCCTTCCGGAGTCTTTCTCTCAACCCACCTTCCAAGGTTCCTCTCCCTCCACCGCCCACGCTCTGCACCCACACACCAGTAATCACCACAGTCTTCACCAGCACCCATTCGTGCTGTGCCCTTTCACACCTCTGTGCCTTCACACCTGCCACTCCTCCACCTGGAATGTGCTGCTCTGCTCTGACAAGTGAACTCCTATTCATCCTTCAAGACCCATTCCACAGCCACCTCTTCTGGATGACCTCTCTGGCTCTCCTCGGTAGAATCAGTCACTTTCATCTCTGGGCACTGGGACAAGTCCCTGGGTTAAACACACACCCCACGAGACTGAGCTCCTTTGAGTAGGGCTGTACTCAGCCTAATATCCCAAATGCCTAAAGCAGTACCTGGAACTTAGAAGCCATCCCATAAATGCTTCAGCTTTAAATTCTCCCAGTTCTACATTGACAGTGGGGGCAGTATGCAGGCTTATCACCATGGGTCCTCAACTGACACAAACAAGCGCTTGCTACCCAGCTCCACCGCTTCTAGCATGACTGTGAGCAGTCTGTCCCCCACCTCCCTGACCCTCAGTCTCCTCATCTGTAAAGTGGGAGTGCTGACTGCATCGCCACGCTGTGGGTCTAACTAAGGATTCATAGATGCAAGTGCTTGAAACATTGCATAAAACATAGTAAGTTTTATGCTCGATGAACAACATCATCCCTCCTTCCTGCTCATCATCCCTCTTTCCTGCTCTTAGACACAGCCATTACTGCCAGTGTGCCAACCCCTTAGAGGAAGTTCGGTCTTGTCCCTGTCAGCACCCAGAGGCATCCAGAACATCCCAAGAGAGAGGTGGCTGGGGACTGCAGACACTGCCTACAGATCCAGAAGTTGGAAGACAGGCTAGGAGCACAGTCACCCAAGCCAACAGTCACCACAACACGGGACCACATCCCACCAGCTGTGCCAGGCAGGCACGGCCCACAAGGGTCAGCACAGGGGAGAGACTGAGCCCCACCTGGGCCTCAAGACCTGGCAACGGGCGCCGCCTCTGCACTGGCTCCCCAGGCACCAAAGGGCACACCCTCGAGTCTGCCTCCTCAGCCTCAAGGGAGGCGGCAATTCAGTTCCTGCCTGATCTTCCACACAGAGCACTGGAGGCTCGGCGCACGTTCAGGTGCTCTGTAAACTCAGAAGAGCTGGGTGCATCCAAAATGTTATTTATCACACTGCTTCCTTCTTCAGATCTTTTTTCAGACGCATCTGACGGCTTCATCATGACCAAAGCCCCGGCTGGCATTCTCAACAAACCAAAGTACCATCACGAGTGAACTGTGGTAAGTGAGCGGGGAAAGCAATTCCCGCCCCTCTCCCTAGGTAAATCAACCCTCATCAATAGTCTTGTATTATTAGATACCGTCTCACCAAGAATTGATCAGGAAGAACCCGGACCCGAGTTATTGGTATTGGCGATCAATGCTGGATTCTGGCCCTTCCTGGGCTTGGACCAGAGTCAATGCTGTCTGGCCGAGGAACAGGTGGAGGTTGGGGAGCTACTGTCAGAGAAAATGGCGCAGACGATACAAACAGCAAAAGGCACCGATCAATGCTGGGCAGCCAGGCGTGACAATGACTGGAGATTAAGGTAGTCGTTTCTAGACTTGACTGACTTCCATCTGCTGAGGCAAGAGCATGTGACAGAGACCCCAACACCCTGGGCTCGATTCAGAGTAGAGGAAGGCTCCACTTGCCGACTGGGAAACGGACGTTTTTGTCATGATCCTCGCTGGTTCATGCCGCTCCTGTGGGACGCTTTCACATGCTGGCTCCTCTAATGCAAGGGCACTGTGCCCTCTCCAGGGAGGGGCTCTGGATGGATTTGATTTTCTGGGCTGAAGGAGGCTGAGCTCAAGTGCAGGGTTTCTCGACATCAGTATTATTGTCGTCCGGGGCCACATGATTCTCTGTTGCGGGGGCAGGAGAGTGGTCCTGGGTGTGTCAGGATACTGAGAGACAGCATCCTTGGCCTCTGACCCGCTGGATGGATGCAGCGCCCTGTCCCTAAGTTGTGCC
Source organism: Bubalus kerabau (assembly GCF_029407905.1). NCBI lineage: Eukaryota > Metazoa > Chordata > Mammalia > Artiodactyla > Bovidae > Bubalus > Bubalus kerabau. Next base: position 69,834,584 of record NC_073639.1, on the reverse strand, counting down.
AATCAAAAATGTCTCCAGATACTGCAAACACTCCACAAGGGGCAAAATCGACCCCAGCTGAGGGCCAAGCTAAAGGCGTAACAGGGGGGAGAGACTTAAGAAGACACAGACTCCAGATGAGACAGATGTGGACTTGAATCCTGAACAAACCACTTCCCACTCGCTGTGTGACCTCATCCTAAAAACATAAAGCTCCCCAACTGGTGACTCCAGCGGCTCTGGAACAAGGAGAGGGTGTGATGCGCCGGCAGCCACACTCCCATGAGGTCTGTGCACCGCGGGCAGCAGCTGCATCACCATGCTGCCGGTCAGACACACAGACCCTCAGGCTCTGCCCCGGATCTGCTGACTCTGGTTGGACATTTTAACAACAGCCCTGGGTGATCCGTGGGCACTCGAGCTTTGAGAAAGACCGGCATTTCAACTGAGAGCACAGGTTTTGGCGCCTAAGAAACTGATTACATGTCCTGTCGCCAAGCCATCCAGCCGTGGGCAAGTCACTTCACCTCTTGCAAGCCTCTTTAAAATGTGTGAGAGATAGAGAAAAAATACCACCTCGCTCATAGGGTTCGAAGTGCCGATTTAACGAGATGGGGCACGAGGTGGGCCACGGCACAGACAGGCAGTACATGTCAGCTCCTGGCCTCCCTGCCTCCCTCCGCCCAGACCGCGACAACAGCAAGCCCGGCTCCCAGCGGGGAGACGTGGAGACATGGAAGGAAGCCCCCTCCGTGCACTTCTGTGATCTTCCTTTTGATGGAATCTAATATTACAACAGCCACTTGGCTGCTCATGGTCCATTTATTCATTTATTGACCCAGCAGGAAGGAAACACAACTGCCGAGCTCTTCGCTGTCTCTTTTCCCTGCACATCTCAAGGTTACAGCCCAGTGGCACCAGCCTCTGGGATGAACCGACTCATTACTTCGCAGCGGGGCCCTGGGCTCTCGCAGGTCGGTCTGTCCTGCCCTTGCAGGTGCTTAGGGTCATCTCCTGCTTGGCTCAGGGGGCCAGGACTTCCGGAAGGCAGGTATGGGTCCAATGTCCTCTTACTGGTTTCCCTCAGTTTTTCTCCCGGCGCCAGGGAACATGTCAGCAGCAGCCCCTTGAAGCTCCTTCCTCCTCTCAATCCCTCTCTGGAGGCCAGATGCTGTCCTGGGAGACACGTGGTCTGAACCAGGCAAAATAGTCCTCAACGTGGGCCCAAGTCTGAGTGGGGCCCCTTGGAACCTCTAAAGTAGGTCTGTGAGTTTGCTGTGCAAATCCCAACACTTGATAAAACCCTTTCGACTTGTTTCAAACAAGGTGCAAACTCCGGCTCCCTGGGTCAAATCTGGCCTGTGCCTGTGTTTATAAATAAAGTTTTATTGGAACATGCATTGTTTATTGACTAATTCTCTGGCTGCTTTTGTGCTATAGCAGAGTTGAGTAGTTGTGACAAATATAGTAAGGCCTGCAAAAGTCTAAACTATTTACTACCTTGGCCTTTACAGAAAACATTTGCTGATTAGGTGCGACCTCTAGAAATTTGGGCACACTCTCAGGAAGAAGTGAACATCACGTTATTTCCTGAGTTCTTTTCCTTTTGTTTGCTGAGAAGTCACATCGGTCGTCTTTTTTTCCCCACCCAAGCAAGTAGCTCACAAAGGCTGGAGTCGGAAGGATTCCCCAAGTGTTTGTTTTTAAGCCTCCCTATAGCAGGATGCTGTGTGTCTAAACCACTGCCAAACTTTAATAACAGCATCGACCGTGTCACCTCCCACCAAAAGCGAACAGGAAACCCGGCTCGGCTGCCCAGCTGGGTGGATGTCAGCTGTGGAAAATTGTCTGAACAAGGACAGATGGAGCTTGTTTCTGCCTTCTTCCATTTGAAAACTTTTTGGGAGGGAAGAGGAGAATGCTGTTAGGGAAATGAATGTGTTGCTTCTAATGATCTGAGTGGGAGTGTGCCAGGGGTGACATGCAGCAGGATGGGCTCCGTGTCATTTACTTGCAATGCAGGCAAGGCAACACTGGGCAAAGAACAGAATCCCAATGAGACTGGTGCCCAGGACACTGAGCACAGTTAAGGAGGCGTCTACGGACCCCAGGTCACAAGGGGGATGTAGCATGTTGGGAGAGAATTCCCAGAATTGTCCAACTTGGAAGGATTTAACCACTGCCTATGCTTATACCTCTGCTCGGAAGCTCAGAGCCTGTCTGTTCTCCAAGGGGCTCTTCTGTGCTAGGTCTCCCCCTCACAGTGATGCTGGTGGTGGGGGTGAGAATGAGGATGGTGGTGGTGGTGGGGATGGTGGTCGTGGTGATCTGATGCTGGTGGTGGGGGTGAGAATGAGGATGGTGGTGGTGGTGGGGATGGTGGTCGTGGTGACAATGACTTGGTGGTAGTGGTGATCTGATGATGATGGTGGGGGGTGGTGAATAGGATGGCCATTGGGATGCTGATGGTGGTCATGGTGATGACGGAGGTGGCAGTGATGATGACCGCTTGGTCTGAATGTCTGCCTGCACGTCATTCCTCCGTTGAAATCCTAACCCTCGAGGCGATGGTATTCGTAGGTGGGGCCTTTGGAGGTGGATTAGGTCATGAGGATGGAGCCCACATGAATGGGATTAGATGGCAGACAGAGTCCTCAACCTTTCCATCACTTGAGGACACAGCAAGAAGCACCAGCTATGAACCAGGAAGAGAACCCTCACAAGAGTGTGACCATGCTGGTGACCTGACCTTGGACTTCCCAACCTCTGGAACTATGAGTGCTAAATTTCTGTTGTTTAGAAGCCACCCGGTCTGCAGTATTTTGTCATAACAGCCAAAACAGATTAAGACAATGATAATGATGACGATGTGACAGTGCGTTTGCTTTGTTCCTGGCACTGTGATACGCATTTAAATGCATTATCTCATTAAATCTTCCCTGAAAGGCTGTGAGGGGCTTGCACTAATTACCCCTATTTTATACGATGACAAAGACACAGAAGGTGAGCGTCTGGACCAGTCACATGACAGGAAGTGGCGGCACTGAGGTTTGCACCCAGTCTCCGAGTTCTCTGCCACTTCTGTCAGGCTTTGGTCAGCATGCATTCTTTATGCCTGCAAGTGAAAGTGAAAAGTGAAAGTGAACTTGCTCAGTCATGTCTGACTCTTTGAGACCACATGGACTGTAGCCTACCAGGCTTCTCCATCCATCGGATTTTCCAGGCAAGAGTACTGGAGTGGGTTGCCATTTCCTTCTCCAGGGGATCTTCCCGACCCAGAGATCAAACCCAGATCTCCTGCATTACAGACAGACACTTTACCCTCTGAGCCACCAGGGAAGATTTTTTTTATGCCTAGTATGTGCCAAGCCATGTTTAAGGGCTCAGTTCATTTGCTCAGTTGGGTCTGACTCTTTACGACCCCATGGATTGCAGCACGCCAGGCCTCCCTGTCCATCACCAACTCCCAGAGCTTGCTCAAACTCATACCCATTGAGTCAGTGATGCCACTAACCATCTCATCCTCTGTCGTCCCCTTCTCCTCCTGCCTTCAATCTTTCCCAGTGTCAGGGTCTTTTCCAATGAGTCAGTTCTTCACATCAGGTGGCCAAAGTATTGGAGTTTCAGCTTCAGCATCAGTCCTTCCAATGAATATTCAGGACTGATTTCCTTCAGGATGGACTGGTTGGATATCCTAGCAGGCCAAGGGACTCTCAAAAGTCTCCTCCAACATCACAGTTGAAAGGCATTGATCTTTCGGCACTCAGCTTTCTTTATGGTCCAACTCTCACATCCATACATGACTATTAGAAAAACCATAGCCTTGACTACAGAGCTTTGTTGGCAAAGTAATGTCTCTGGTTTTTAATATGTTGTCTAGGTTGGTCATACTGTTTCTTCCAAGAATCATCTTTTAATTTCATGTACAAGGGTAAAGGTAAGCAAAATTTCTTTTTTTCTGTAAAGGACCAGTTCATCAGAGTAAGTGATAAATTCCCTTTTGCTTAAGCCAATTTGAGGTTTGTTTCTCCAGCTTACAACCAAAAGAGCTCTAACTTAGACCAGTTCAGTCATCCAGTTTTATTCATCTACGCTTGCAATTCCAAATCAGCCAATTTTTCTTTACCACTGCTTGCTTTATCCTCAAGTTCTGAGATCTCCTTCTACTTTCTCGCTGTTTCAGTTCAGCCAAAGAAGAAAAAAGAAATCACTAGAAAGAGATGAATGATCTTTCAAACCAAATTATAGTTTGGAAATGAATTTAAAACATTAAGAGTCTGACTGGGGGCTCCCTGGGATCACTATCTCCTGAAGATGTTCAACTGGGACAGTGACTGTGCTTTTTCAGTTGTGAAGAATGACATTCCCAAGCCTCTCTGACATGCAATTAAGTGTGGCTTAACCTCATCTAAACAATTTCAGCTGGATTTATTTTAATAACTTAATATACACCTGTACCATTCAACCAATATCTCCCCCCCTCACCTTTTATAAAGTAATTAACTTTGGGGAGTTACATTATTCTAATTTCCAGCAAGTCTAAAGTGACAAGGGTTCAACTGCTGGCGTCTCTGGGGACGAGATCAGTATCTGCTCTTCAGTTTGCCGTCTCCAGGCTCCACACGTTGTGTGCAATTGGTATTAGCAACTTTAAATTCTGATTAATTACTGGAGAGCCTGTTTTTGATGCTGAAACAAAGCCATAAGTCAGGGAGTAATAGACCCAATTACTCCTAGGTAGGCTTCCCATAATAGATTTTATTATCTAGATATCTCATCTCAGAGGCAGATGCAAAGAAACTCATTTCATTAGATGATAACGTCTCTTGAATTGAAGTGCATTCACCACCTGGGATCAGGAGAGCTCAGGAAAATTCACGATTCAGAAATATATCTGGGGCTGGTGACACAAGGTTCTCAGTCCTTTTTAGGAACAAGTTTCTCTCGTATGGAAACCTCTGAGTGGAGACAAGCAGGAGGGGCCCTCAGTGCTGGCAGGCCAGGTGACACAAAGGCCCACGTATTCCCTGCCAGTTCTCTGAGAATATGGGAGGCTGTTCCTAGTGGGGAGAGACATGGCATGTGAACAGGGAGTTTAGGAAATGTGTCAGGTCGTTTTGGATCATGCTGAGATAACAGGGCGGTAATTAGGAGAGCTATCTCCCTGTCAAGAGAGCTATAAAAGGTGTTATTTACACCCTGCTCATGGCCCCAAAGGGAGAAGGCAATGGCACCCCAGTCCGGTACTCTTGCCTGGAAAATCTCGTGGACGGAGGAGCCTGGTGGGCCGCAGTCCATGGGGTTGTGAAGAGTCGGATACGACTGAGCAACTTCACTTTCACTTTTCCCTTTCATGCACTGGAGAAGGAAATGGCAACCCACTCCAGTGTTCTTGCCTGGACAGTCTCAGAGACGGGGGTGCCTGGTGGGCTGCCGTCTATGGGGTCGCACAGAGTCGGACACGACTGAAGTGACTTAGTAGCAGCAGCAGCAGCATGGCCCCAAATGCCCTCCACGTGGAATGCCTTTTTAAATACTCCAGTTCCCAGCCAAAATAATTCATCTTTATAATCTGAAATTCAGAATCATTGGTGGGAGACAAACACTGAGAGCTTTCTAAAATCAAACCCTTAACTCTGGGTTTGGTGGATGTCCCTGGGTGTAGCTGGTTGGAGGGGAGCTGTGATATGACCTAGAGTTTGGAAACGTGGGTGTTTGGGTGGCTTCAAACCAAAACAAAGCAAAAACGAACATGAAAACTACATAGAATCTGGCTTTGGGCTTCCTGAAGCCCTTAGCACCTGCGGCCAGAATCTCAGAAGACAGGAAGAAGGGAACTAGAGGGGAAGACAGAGCAGCCAGCATGCCGGAGGGGCAGTTATGTGGCAGGCAGAGCGAGAAGCGTGGCGTGGATTACTCGCTTCAGTCTTTCTGAGTCGATTTGATCACACCCCTTTCATACATGAGGTGAAAGAACGTTCTCAAGAGGACAGAGCTCTCAGACTGGTGTAATCTGGCTTTAAAAAAAAAAAAAATGGCAGTCAGCAAGCGGTGAGATGTGATTTAAGAGCCTTCTGACTCCCCACTTCTGCTCCTTGTATTCTCAGGGCAGGGTGACTCCACCCCAAGGAGACGCCAAGCCTGCGATGTGCTGGAACTAGTTCCTTACTGGCTGGCATGAGATGATGCCTGAATTTTCAGGAATTCTGTGAGCCAGCTGTTATACAGCTACGTATTATTAAAAGTTGAATAATATCAACTTACAAGTAATTAAATAAATCACATTGAAAGCAAAGGTGAGACTCTTCCTGGTGGTGTAGTGGTTAAGAACCCACCTGCCAATGCAGGGCGTCTGGAGAGCTTCTGCGGCTGGTCATGTCTATCACACCTGTCTGGTGAAGACACCACATAACAGGGCTGCTCTGCGAGGCTTCCCAACACCGCGCTCCGTGACGGCACACTGTTGGCTGGGCCCAGCCCCGGGTGGGGGGTTTATATCAGAGAGGCTGGAAAACACTACAAGCTGGGACTCCACCTACCCCGGAGGGCCCGTGTTAACGTCAGCCGGCACACCACAGCCCCAGCTCTCCCCTGGTGATCTGAGTCTCCCCAGGTCTAAGTTCGCTGGAACCTCCCCACTGCATCCACGCGAAGCTCCCTTCTCAGAGGGAAATTCACCAATACGGAAGAGAGCCATCCCTTCTCTGTTAGGTCTCACATTCTTTTCATTCTTTTCCCCCAAAGGTGGAAAATATACCCCAAAGTAACACCAGATACATAATTCATGAACCATATATAATTGATGTCGGGTTTAACAGAAGTAGAGCTGTAAGTGGTTGTCTATTAACTATTTATGACTCTCCCTGGGCTGCTGACGAGCTAGGCTCAGTGCGGAGATCACACCCATGCTCCCATGTTTTATTTAAACATTATTAAAAGCACACAGTCTGCAGCGAGGCCTCCCATTCCACTCTGAATTAGGCCCCGCTGTGAAGTCGCCTCTGGATCTCAGGAAGGTTAGGACTGGGTCTGCTGGCACTGCTTCTACCTTTTCCCTTTGAGTTTGGGGTTAGGCTGCCTCCTCCTCCCACCCCTGGGATCCCACTGCAGTTCTTCTGTGACCTGGGGTACAGGTCACTCCCCACAGCCTGCCCTGAGTCTCAGTTTGATCATGTGTCAAATGAGGGGGGCTTCCCCAGTGGCTCAGCTGGTAAAGAATCTGCCTGCGATGCAGCAGACCTGGGTTTGATCCCTGGGTTGGGAAGATTCCCCTGGAGAAGGGCATGACAACCCAATCCAGTATTCTTGCCTGGAGAGTCCCATGGACAGAGGAGCCTGGAGGGCTAGTCCACGGGGTTGCAGAGAGTCAGACACGACTGAGTGACTAACCCACAGACCCATACACATCAAGTGGGCGGTACTGTGGGCGGTACTGTAGGCGTTACTTAGGGCTTCTGGGAGGATGGGATTAGAGCGGTGATTATTAACAGAGTGACTCTGTTCCCCAGGGGACAGCTGGCAAGGTCTGGAGGTATTTTTGTGATGACCTGAGGTGGGGCTACTTGCATGTGCTGGGCAGAGGCCAGGGATACTGCTAAATATCCAACAAGGCACAGGACAGCCAGCATATCAGTTATTAGACCCAAAATGTCAGTAATGTCAAGACTGAGAAACCCTAGATTACAGAATCAAAAGCAATATTCATTTTTATAACTCATTTGCAAAAAATGTACTTGAATGATTAAATAACATGTGTCTAAATCTTCCAAAGAAGAGAATGGGTTTGAGCCAGTGCAGACCTGTGTCCAGATTCTATCTCAGCCAGTTGACTGGGGTGTGGACCTTGGAGCGGTTGCTCCAGTTCTCTGATCTTGGTTTCTTTATTGGTAAAAGAGGGACAATGACATCCAAGGGTGAGGCTTAAAGGACAGGTCTCAAGTAAAGCCCTTACCCCAATGCCCAGCACACAGTAAGCTGTAAAGTCCTAGCTCTCATCAACACGGCCCCCAGCCATCATGGGTGCGGGGCAGGATGCGCACACGGAGCTGGTGGACTTAGGATGTTGTCTGGGTGGACGAAGACAGAGTCATCATACGAATGAAAAGAAAAGAGAAAGAAAACACAGTAGCATCTATTAAGTGCCTACTGTGTGCTATCATTGGGCACTTCTACACACACCATCTCAGTTCATCCTCACAGCCACCCAATGAGATCAGCTGTATCTTGCTCCCATTTTACAGAAGGGGAAACTGAGGTTCTGCAGTGTTCACTTAGCCACCGCAGTCTCATACTTTGAGTCCAGTGATCTTTCCACCACCCTGTAGTGAGCTGAGGTGTCCTCTCCAAAAATCATATCCACTTGGAACCTGAGACTATAACCTTTTTGGAAATAGGGTCTTTGCAGATGTGGTTAAGACAAGGTCATACTAGATTAGGGGAGCTTTAAATCGGAGGCCCAGTGTCCTTAGGAGAAGAGAGGACACAGAGATGGGGAAGAGACGAAGACCATGTGAAGATGGGGAGTGAGATGGAACGCCTGGAGCCCCAGAAGCTGGAAGAAGGAAAGAATCTTCCCCAGAGCCTGCAGAGGGAGTGGGCGTGCTGACACCTTGCTCTCAGACTTCCGGCCCCTGGGACCATGCAAGGACACATCTCTGTCTTAAAACAACCAGTTTTTTTTAATCCGTTATGGCAGCTCTGAGAAACTAATGCAGATCCTCCTCCCCAAGATGAGCCAGAACAATTGTGTGAGGAAATGAGAGAGAAAGAGAGACTCCATGTCCACAGCCAGACCAGTGAGAACTGGTCAGGAGGATCCCCTGGAGGAGGGCATGGCAAGCCACTCCAGTATTCTTACCTGAAGAATCCCCATGAACAGAGGTGCCTGGCGGGCTATAGTCCATGGGGTTACAACATGTTGGACATGACTGAGCAACTATACACAGCACCCCAAAGCTTCCAGCCTACTCTGATTCATCATTTAAGATGTTCAGATGGTACATCTTCTAGGCAAACTTCTCCAGGTCTCCTGGTTCTACCAAACCACTTCCTCTTTTTCGCTTGCATATCCCAGCCTGTATCAGAAATATTCAGAGACACATGAATCTCCTCTGGATCCTGAGAACTCCAGAAGCATAGGCCCTGGTCCATCCATGTCTGCACCTCCCAGAACATCAGGGAGATGGCATAGCCATGTAGCAGGACACAAACCAAAGTGTGTTGATCTGAAAGTTCCAACTTTAAAGATAATTTTTGAGCTGTTCTCTTAAAAGGTAAAACTTCAAAATGCTGTGGAAACCACTCAGCAAACAATTTCTGAGGATCTATCCTGTGCCTGACCCTGAACTGGAGACCAAGAGTTGAATAAACCCACCCCTTATCTTAGAGACTCCCAGTCTAGGAAGACAAGAACACAGGCAATCATAATAACCTATGTAAATGGGGTGAACACAAGGCCATGTGGGAACACAGAGGAGTTACATAACCATGAGGGCTTCCTGGCAGTGAGCCCTGATCGGAATCTGAAAGGTTGAGGAGGCAGGCAGAGGGACGCAGGAGAACAAAGGTGATGAGTCAAGAAATAACCTGACATAGGGGCAAGAGCGCTGGGCCTTCATGCTCGAGTAGATCATGCGAGGTGATAAGAGGCCGACAACCAAAGGCAGAGAAACCTACAGAGGCTCGACCTCTAGGAAGAAGCTGGGGCTCTGTTCTGAAGGCAGTGGAGGAGAGCCATGGAAGATTTCTTAGCAGGAGAGTAACAGAGTAAAGATGTGCCCCTTCTAGAAGGATCTGCAGGGAGGAGCAAGCATACAGAAACAGTGGGGAGCCAAGATACAAGGCCTAGTCCAGGCCTAGTCCAGGGGGGTGCAGATTAAAATAAAGACAGAGGACAGGGGGTTGAAACATGAGTGGGTGGATTTGAAGACTACCTCAACAGGATAAAATCAGCAGGCGTGGCCATTAATCTGTGTGAGCCGGAGAGAGAAGGGCCATTGTGATTTCTAGCTTGGGTCACTGGGGGATGAGCTAAGAGTAAGCAGAGGTGCCAGCTCGTAAAAGAGCCCGAGGTTCAAGGGAAAGTTAAGACTACAGAGTCAGACCCAAGCAATGAAGGGTAAACCCGACAGGCGCAGCCTTCAAAGCCGATGCGTCTGGCTGGAAGCCAGCAGAGGCCTGGCCTTCAACTCACCCTCAGTTCTTTCGGTTGCCCTTGACCTCCCTTGGCTACACTGTCCTGGAGCTGAGGTGGTTTCACCCAAGCTCTGTTAACTATGGAAAAACAACAGGACATAAATCCACAGATGAGCTGTCTCGCCGCCCCAATGACAAAGGGACTTGAATGATTTAGAGCCAGAATATTCTTTTTTCCATAATGGCTCCTGGAGTCGCCAGGAATAGTACATTTACGAAAATTAATGGCAAAACCTCATTTTTCTTTTTTCTGGGAAGAGAACTTCCATTGGCGGGGTAATTGATCCTGATCTGGACGTGCCGGTGCACCAGCCTGGGGTGTAAATCATTCACACAAAACAACTCACGGCCCTTTAAACCAACACCGGCAGTGACAAATGGGACAGGCTGGGACAGGCGGGAAGGAACGCGAGGGCAGGGCCATCAACATCCTTCCCGCTTCTCGCCACGGCCCAGGATGCGGGTTCCTTTGTGGGGTCTCCTGCAGCAGAGAGACTATCTCTCAGCAGGGGTGGGCTGGGAGGGCAGCGTGCTGTCCCAGTGAGAGCTTTGAGCTGGACACGCAGGGAAGCTGACCCCAGCTCTGTCACCCGACTGTGCGGCCCTGGGGTTGCACTGCACGTCCACACCTGCTGGGGCGATAGAAGCATGAAAGAAGGTGACATCTGGGACTTCCCTGGCCATGCAGTGACTAAGACTCTGCGGCTGCAATGCAGGGGGGCCGGGGTTTGATCCCTGGTCAGGGAACTAGATCCCACCTGCTGCAACTAAGACTTTGCTTGCCTCAACTAAAGGTCCTGTGCATCGCAACAGAGATCTGGCAGGCACCAAATACATAAACTTTTTTGTTTTAAAAAGATGACATCTGCAAAGAGCCAAAGCCCAGAGTGACCCAATCAATGTGTGTTCAGGGAACAAATGAATGAATGCTTGGCTCAGGGAGTTCAGAAATTCACTATCCCTCTCAGGGAGATTTGAACTTTAAAAATAGAAGAGGGCAATGGTTACTCACAGAAAATGACTTGTGAGCAGGAGCATGATGCCAACTGGCCTTCTAAGACCCTCCAGATACCAGCACACGGATCCTTTAACAGAAAATGACTTGTGAGCAGGAGCATGATGCCAACTGGCCTTCTAAGACCCTCCAGATACCAGCACACGGATCCTTTAACAGAAAATGACTTGTGAGCAAGAGCATGATGCCAACTGGCCTTCTAAGAGCCTCCAGATACCAGCACACGGATCCTTTAACAGAAAATGACTTGTGAGCAGGAGCATGATGCCAACTGGCCTTCTAAGACCCTCCAGATACCAGCACACGGATCCTTTGTTTTCCCGTGAAGGTTTGGAGCCACCACCAGAGAAACATAGGAAATAGACAAGTAGCAGCCTTGGTGGTGTTTCTCCCTGTGGTATATGCTCTTGGGGGTGAGGGTCCATCTTGTTCCCTGCTGGTCCCCAACATCCAGCCCTGGGTTTGGCCTGGAGTAAAAACTAGGGATATATATCAACTCAAAGAATGAAAGAGCCGGAACCCTGCCTGCCTTGCAGGTGAAGTCTCTCAAGAACATGCAGCACAGAGCAGCCACCCTTGTCTTATGGGGAGGAAGGGAAGAAGGCAGACTGGTGGTACAGCCCGAAAGGTGAGATGCTATCTCCTGGACACCTGGCAGAGTGCCAGGACGCCATGCCAACGGGGGCAGGGGGCCTCGGCAACAGGGCTCCCCTGAGAACTCCCCTCACCCAACTGTCCCACCAGCAGTGCTCTGCCCACACTGTCAGCTTCTACAAAAAGCAAGGACCGTCTGATTCCGTGTCCCTCCCCTCCAATGCCATCTGCGTGCCATGCCCAGAGCTGGTGTTCAGTAAGTGGATAAATGAGGACATGAGGAAATATGACATCATCTCCTCCCCCAGTGGAAATATCTATCCTGGGGCTCAAAGGCAAGGTGCCTGTAAGAAGGCAGGTGGTTGGTGAGCTGGGGACATCCCCTATTAGGACAGGCCTGTGGCCTGACGCTGTCCCTGTGCGCCCTGCCCCCACAGAAGCATTGCAGCAACAGCCGGCTGTACAGCAACGCGCCCTCCCTCCGGAGGGGCTGGAAGGGGGGCTCCCTGAGAGTTAGCTCCTCCCAGAACCTGTCAACACGGCCTTATGTGGAAAAAGGGTGTTTACAGATATAACTAAGGTAAAGACCTGACATGAAATCAGATTGGATTTAGAGTGCGCCCGAAATCCAGTTACAGGTGGCCTTAGAAGAAAAGGTCGAAGGGCATCTGAGACACACATGCACAGGAGGACCACGTGAAGACAGAGGCAGAGGCTGGAGTGACCCAGCCATACACCAAGAATCACCTAGAACCACCAGAATTTGGAAGGGCAAACAAGAATTCTACCCTGGAACCATCAGAGGGAGCATGGACCTGCCAATATTTTGATTTCGGACTTTGGCCTTCAGAACTGTGAGAGAATAAATTGCTCTCGTTTTAAAGCACCCAGTTAGGACTTCCTTGGTGGTCCAGTGGCTAAGAGTCTGCATTCCCTATGCAGGGGGGCCCAGGTTCAATCTCTAGTCAGGGAACTAGACCCTGCATGCCACAACAAAGATCAAAGATTCTGGGAGCTGCAACTAAGATCCAGGGCAGTCAAATAAATATGGATGGGGCGGGAGTGGAGGGGGGTTCAGGATGGGGAACACATGTACACCCATGGTGGATTCATGTCAATGTATGGCAAAACCAATACAATATTGTAAAGTAATTAGCCTCCAACTAAAATAAATAAATTTATATTAAATAAATAAATAAACAGACAAACCCCCCAGTTTGGAGTAAATTTCCAAGGCAGCCCTAGAAAACTAATACACCACCCAACCCCAAAGACAACAAAATAAAAAGGACAGTTCAGCCTTGGTAAGCTTATCCAGAATCTTGAAATAAGAAAACAGAGAAAATGCAGGTCTAACCAGCAAACATGCAAGCTTTGTGCTTTAGAGTTTTGATCTGTATATGGGGGTTGCACTATAACCTTTGCCGTCTTTTAGGGCCTTTATAGATCTTAAGTATATGATGTCCCTGGAAATGGGAGTCATGTTCCTGGGAATGGGAGTGCGGAGAGGGAAGTTAAGAAGAGCAGAAAGGAGAGGAGAGGACAGAGAGGGAAAGAGAAAAAGAGCAGAGGCGAGAGGAGGAAAACCACCACCTGATGTGACCGGAAAGCCTGGGTGTGTGGCCAGTTAACAAAGACATCAGAGGAGAAAGGCCGGGATGCTGTCTGAGTCCAGCCAGAGCTGGCAGGAGGGGAGCTGGGCTGCATGAGAAGCAGGGCTGGCCAATGAGGAAGGTAGCCTGTCAGTGGGAAGAAAGAGCCTCACCCCTCCTGGGGCCGCTGGGGCGAGGTGGCGTGGAGGAGCTGCCAGTCACAGGGCTCGGATTCTGTCTGGGAACCTGGGTCTCTGTGTGGAGCCTCGCCTCCCCACACGACAGGCGGGCTGCTGGCCTGTCAAGGGCAGAGCTGATGTGAGTGACACCAGCCGCGGGAGGCAGTGGCCCAAGAAATATACTTGCTGCAGGAGGACAAGGTGGTGAGACCTGTCACAGACCCAGAGTGGACCAGGCAGGAAGGAGATAATGATTGTGATTTAGAGCCCTCTGGGCCGAACCACAGCACGATACGGGTTGTGAGGAGGTGCGTGGTGGTGTGCCAAGGGGGTGCCGGGTGCCTCCCAGGCCATGCAAGTGGAAACCTGGAGGCTGGGAGACAGCTAGGCTCCTGAGGGAGAGGAGGAGCAGGCTGTCTCAGGTGCTCTGTGATCCGTGCAGGAAACTGTCCTCATGAAAATATAATCGACTATAGAGAAACCTTCCCATTGGGAAGGAAATGCAATTTAAAATGTAGCCTGAGCCACAGAAGGGGACAGGCATGGCTCAGTGAATAAAGGCAGAGACTGCAGAGTTGGGCAGAACTGAGTTTAATGTCTTACTTGTGTGTGGCCTTGAGCAAGTGAATGTACCACTCTGGGCCTCAGTTTGACACGTGTGTGTCCCTGGGCCTCGGTTTTCCCATCTGAAAATGGCAATAAGATCAGTACCTGCCTCATAGGATTGTCACGGAGATTTAAATGAGAAAGGATTAACTCAGAACCCGGCACCTGGCCAGTGCTTAGTAAGTGGTGGGCTTAGCACAATTGCTTTTGTCTTTTATCTTTGTGGTGGTTGTTAACAGCCCAGGAAGAGCTCTCATGCTTAACAGGTATGACCTGGACAAGTCTGCTCTGTTAAGCCTCAGTTTCCTCATTTGTAAAGGGGGATAATAATTCTGACTTGGCATGGTTATAACGACTACATGACGATTACACGGTATTATGGGTCTTAGGAGTATGCAAGAGAGCAATTTAATAAATGCTGAGTCTCTCCTGTTTGCACAAGGCTGCCCTGCCTCTGGAGGAGAAAGTGTGAGGCAGGAAGACAAAAGTTCGGAGCCTGAGACGCAAAGGTAGCTGGACGCCATCCTGCAGGAGTGAACGGCATTGGCTCACTCTGGACACGCCCCCGGAGTTTGGGGCCAATGGCAGGGTCGGCTCGCAGCCCATCCCCTTCCAGTGTCTTCCCTGCTTCGGGTTTACACCACGTCCCCAGAGGCCTGCGCCTGAGGCCCTTACTCAGAAATAAGGAGGGCTCCCCTCCTGAACCTCGGTCCCAGGACCGCACTCACCAGCTCCATGCACCGCCGGCTGGCCTCGGCCTCCCGCTGCACCAGCTCTTCCATGTCTGCCTTAAGCTCCTCCAGGCGCCGCTGGTAGTACTGGCTGTTCTCCCGCTGCTGGGACTCGGCCGCGGCCGCCTGCGAGAGCTCCTCGCCCATCTTGATCAGGCTGTCCCGAAGCCGGATCACCAGCACCTGCAGCCCGGGCAAAGAGCACACGCCCAGCCTGGAGTTAGAGGTCTGGGGCCCGACACCGGGGGGCTCTAGGAACAGAAACCCTCTGCTGAGTCTCTGTGCGTTTTAATGAAGTAACTAGGGTAATAACCACGATTTCTGGTACAAAAATGAAGGAAACATAGAAAACGAGAGCTGTTACTCTGGAAGGCAGCGTACATAGTGACTGACGCTGAATTTACGTTCTGGGTTCAAATCCTACCTCCACCTATCTTCCTAGCTGTGACCCTGGGCAGGTAATTAACCTTCTGAGAGGCAGGGGTGCCTGTACCTATGTCTCAGGGATGCTGTAAGAGTTGAACACATTAAGTTACACAGAAGGCTTGGCTCAGTACCCAGCACATCCTATGTGCTGGGTAAGGGCTGGGAATTAATATTTATAGCAGCCTTCATTCAGCTGACGGTTTGGAAGGTGGAGTGGTGCCATGGAGAAGACATCAGGCAGGGAGGAGAGGGAGAGGTGGGTCCAAACCCCTTCCCCAAGGTGGGTTACTGTTTCCCGATTTGTAAAACAAGGAGGTTTGAGCAAGTCATCTCCCATGAGCCTCAGCTCTCATACTTTATGGCATTCTTCTTTTTTTGTGTGTGTGGAAAAGCCAGAAGGACACGATGAAACTATGAAGAGACAGAAAAGAGCTGTGGGCATCACTGAAGACGACCTTAACTCAACAGGGGGGGCTGCAAAATTCATGGCCAACAAGTCTGGAACCAATCGATTCTGGTGGGCAAATACTCGAGTGTTGACATAAAATGGAGCCTGGGTGAAGATTTTAGGTCCCTGCTAAGGATTCTGAGCCCCTTTCCAGATCAGAGACTGAATGATGGTCTGAAATAAAAGCTTCACAACTCGTTTGCTTTTTTCCCATTCAACTGGAGTTAGCAACAGTTTCAAAGGGCAACAGGAGGGTCATAAGAGGAGTGCCCAAACTGTGTCCCCAAGGTATCCTATCTCCAGGACCTGGGGCTCTGCTAAATTCCAACAGTGATATCAGAGGAAAGGTGAATCTGGAGACAGAACCTGCCGTTTCAAGTTATTCTACCATGGTTTTCTTCTCTGCTGCTGCTAGAATCAAGCAAAAAATTATATGTGATGCAGCTCAATATTACGTATTTAGTCATTTAAAATATCATAGATCAGAGTTCCATGGAGATCTGCAGAGACAATTATGCCCTGAGGGATCCCGTGAGCAATTCCAAGAACCATGGAGGGTCAAGGCAGTTTTTCTCTGGTCTTCATTCAGAGCAGCTTTCCTAGAGACCAGATGCCCAACAGAAGGTCAGGAGAAAATGTTTCAGAGCGAGAAGAGTAGCCTTCCACTGACCAAACACACGGTCACCCTGTGGGTGAGCCAGCTGGCCACAGGGAGATGAGAACGTGAGACCAGAGCAGAGCAAAGGTCAGGAGTTAGGCTTCTCTTATCCCTGATGCTACCTGCTTTATCTTTAATGACTCGACCTTTCCGGGGGCCATCTTCTCATTCTCTCCCACCTGCCCCAGGCGCTGTGATGAACATCAAGTGGAGCAGCTGATGTAGAAGGTTCTGGCAGTGGTGATGGCCTCTGTAAACATTCCATGCCATTGGTGTACAGAGCTAACAGTGAAGACAGTCAGTGAATCCCACCGCTGCCCATCCAAGTCCTGGAAACATCCCTGACTCCCTAGCCTGAAAAGACTTCCACCCTCTAAACCTCACAGACCTCTCTCCTTATAATGGGTGTTTCAGTTCAGTTCAGTCACTCAGTCATGTCCAACTCTTTGCAACCCCATGAATCGCAGCATGCCAGGCCTCCCTGTCCATCACCAACTCCTGGAGTTCACTCAGACTCACGTCCATCAAGTCAGTGATACCATCCAGCCATCTCATCCTCTGTCATCCCCTTCTCCTCCTGCCCCCAATCCTCCCAGCATCAGAGTTTTTTCCAGTGAGTCAACTCTTCGCAAGAGGTGGCCAAAGTACTGGAGTTTCAGCTTTAGCATCATTCCTTCCAAAGAACACCCAGGACCGATCTCCTTTAGAATGGACGGGTTGGATCTCCCTACAGTCCAAGGGACTCTCAAGAGTCTCCTCCAACACCACAGTTCAAAAGCATCCATTCTTCAGCGCTCAGCTTTCTTCACAGTCCAACTCTCACATCCATACATGACTACTGGAAAAACCATAGCCTTGACTACAGGGAGCTTTGTTGGCAAAGTAATGTCTCTGCTTTTGAATATGCTATCTAGGTTGGTCATAACTTTCCTTCCAAGGAGTAACTGTCTTTTAATTTCATGGCTGCAATCACCATCTGCAGTGATTTTGGAGCCCAAAAAAATAAAGTCTGATACTGTTTCTACTGTTTCCCCATCTATTTCCCATGAAGTGATGGGACTAGATGCCATGATAGTTTTCCGAATGTTGAGCTTTTAGCCAACTTTTCACTCTCCTTTATCACTTTCATCAAGAGGCTTTTTAGTTCCTCTTCACTTTCTGCCATAAGAATGGTATCATCTGCATATCTGAGGTTATTGATTTCTCCTGGCAATCTTGATTCCTGCTTATACTTCCAGCCCAGCATTTCTCATGATGTACTCTGTACCCACATCTCCTACAAAGCTCTGTGCTTCTGGGAAGCAGCATCTGTCTTTCATGCTCCTGAAACAAAGCCTGACACTAGCTACAAAAGAAGTGTCCCATGCCTGTGTGGATGAGTGGGGGGTGAAGATGGGCAGAAGTGGATCAATGGATAAAAAGATGGACAGAGGGATCAAGGTCTAAAGGGGAGAAAAGCATAGAGGAAGCGAAGAAAAAAGAAAAAGGAAGAACAAATGGAAGGGAGAAGATGGATGGACCAACGCGGGTGGATGGAGATGGGGATGGAGGAGGTGGACAGGCCGAGTGGATGAGCAGCTAGTGGGCCGGGGAGACTGAAGGAAGGAGGGAGGGAGGGAACTCAGATGGGAGGTGGGTGAGTGATACAGATACAGACAGAGGCATACGGGAGGACAGACGGAGGGTGGGGGAAGGGTGGAGCTGGCACAAAGGCCTGCACAGCTCTAGGTCTGGGCAACATTGACACGCCAACTGGTACCTCAAATCTCTTGATCTGCACTTTCTGGAACTCTGTCTTGTTCTCCAGGTCGCAGATGACTGCCTCCTGCCTGCTGACGATGGCCCGGTCCACGGTGGACTGTTCCAGGTACTCGATGCGCATCTGGGCCACCTGCAGCTGGGGACGCACCCAAGACGGCTACTGACCACGCGGTGGCCTGAGTCCTGGATCCTGGGCCCCGGCCAGACCCAGCTCCGGAGCCATCCACACCGCTCCTTCTCAGCTCAGGTGCGCACACACCAACTGCCAGACCCGGGCTGAGGACTCGGCCCCGGACCCCACCCCTCCCCGTGCCTTCAGCTCTCACTCGGGCCTTTAGCCAGTGCTGCTCTCACCTCCGGCTCTTGCCCTGGGGTCTGAGGGCAGCAAAGCTTTTGCATCAAGGACACTACTGAGATTAGGTTTGGGAGCCAAGCACCTCTCCTGGAGTCCAAAGCTGGCTCCCCAGTCTAGCTGGCTGAGTCTGGGAAGGTCTGTGTGCTTCCCTGAGCCTGTTTACTCACTCTCATGTGTGAAGACTGAAGGAGACTGATGCCTGGCGCATAGTAAGCACCAGCACATGGCCATTCCTGCTATTATTTGGTTCTGACTGTGGTCATTCTGTGCCCACAGGTACTGCTGGAAACCAGGTCACTCTGATAGCTGCTCTAAGTGGGCACATGCGTGAGTTCTAAGAGAGCTTTGAGAATTTCATGGATGGTAGCAACTCACTACGTAATGAGGGGAATTTAGGCAACTTAGGAGAAATCAGGACTTCAAAGGAAGTTTCACAGAGGATGGTGATCCTGTCTTGCACTGACGAGCCCTGTTCCTTGAAGCCACTTCTCAGGGGGAGAAATCCTGCTCTGAATGTCTGATAGGCCTCACTGCGTGTGGCATCTACGGGTGTGAACAAGCATGGGCAGTAGTATGTGTGTCTGTGTGTGTGTGTATGTCTATGGATGTGAACAAGCATGGGCAGTAGTGTGTGTGTGTGTCTATGGATGTGAACAAGCAGGGGCAGTGTGTGTGTGTGTCTACGGGTGTGAAAAGCATGAGCAGTAGTGTGTGTGTGTGTGTGTCTACGGGTGTGAACAAGCATGGGCAGTAGTGTGTGTGTGTCTATGGGTGTGAACAAGCATGGGCAGCAGTGTGTGTGTGTGTCTATGGGTGTGAACAAGCATGGGCAGCAGTGTGTGTGTGTGTCTATGGGTGTGAACAAGCATGGGCAGCAGTGTGTGTGTGTCTATGGGCGTGAACAAGCATGGGCAGCAGTGTGTGTGTCTACAGGTGTGAACAAGCATAGGCAGTAGTATGTGTGTGTGTCTACGGATGTGAACAAGCATGGGCAGTGGTGTGTGTGTGTGTGTCTACAGGTGTGAACAAGCATGGGCAGCAGTGTGTGTCTATGGGTGTGAACAAGCATGGGCAGCAGGTGTGTGTGTTTGTCTACGGGTGTGAAAAGCATGGGCAGTAGTGTGTGTGTGTGTGTGTCTACGGGTGTGAACAAGCATGGGCAGTAGTGTGTGTGTGTGTCTACAGGTGTGAACAAGCATGGGCAGCAGTGTGTGTGTGTGTCTATGGGTGTGAACAAGCATGGGCAGCAGTGTGTGTGTGTCTATGGGTGTGAACAAGCATGGGCAGCAGTGTGTGTGTCTACGGGTGTGAACAAGCATGGGCAGTAGTGTGTGTGTCTACAGGTGTGAACAAGCATAGGCAGTAGTATGTGTGTGTGTCTACGGATGTGAACAAGCATGGGCAGCGGTGTGTGTGTCTACAGGTGTGAACAAGCATGGGCAGCAGTGTGTGTGTGTCTACGGGTGTGAACAAGCATGGGCAGCGGTGTGTGTGTGTCTCTGGGACTGTCCTCAATTCATCTGCCATGTGGCTGAAGCTGAGTGAACAATGAGTGAATGAACAGCAGTTTGCATGGCCCTCCCCCACTACACGGCGGCTGTGAGCACATACTTGTTCTTGAAGCTTGTTCTTCTCCTTCCTGGCTTCCTCCAGCTGCAGCTGCAGTTCCTGGATCTGCCCAATGTCAGCAGCAGACTGGTGAGATGAAAAGTGTCACCTGAGACCATAGGCTCTGCTGGAAGTCCCTTGTTCTCCCACCACAGATATGTGCACACCACAGAGTGTCTATGACAACAGCTAGTTCTAAAGGGCCCCTCACATCCCCCCAGTATCTCAGCGAGAGCAGTTCATTCCCACGCCATAGCCCATAGCTTCGGTCAACTGTCCAGCACCTTATCATACACCCTTGAGAGCCCAGATGGAATGAGATGGCTGCGGCACTAGGGCCAGAATTCAGAGGGAAGAGTACAATGTGAGGTCAGGTAACTGGGGTTCTAAACGTGGATTCCAGTCATAGCAAGCCACAGAACCTCTCTGCACCTCAGGGTCCCCATATGTAAAACTGGCTGATGGTCTCTGCTGAGACCCTCTACATAGGGTCTGTCTGAAGACTAAATGAGGCAATGGAGAGTCCTTAAGAAAGAGTTGAGCCAAATGGCTGAATGTGACTATCCCCAGAGAGGATTCCAGAGGGGAGGAGGGCTCCTTGTTTTCTATTTTCCACAGGTATTTATTCTTTTATAGTATTTATAATGGGTGTACTAATTTACTGCTTTTGTAAATCAACAAATAAATGTCCATCTTGAACAAAAGTAGGTTTGAGTTTTGATCCCTATTTACCTTTGTGGTTTATCCTCAAAGGTCCTGAGACCAGAGAGTGGCCTGACTGAGTTGCCTGCTCACTGTCCCCGCCCATACACCCAAGGCCGCCAAGCCTTCTGCCCAAGGCCACTACCTGAGCAATGAGGTCCTTGTGCTTCTGCATGAGATCGTTCAGATCGTCCTGGTCCTCATCAATGCGCTTCAGGAGGTCCGCCCTCTCAAACTGCAGCCGGTACAGCTGCTCGTCCACCTGGCAGAGCAGGACGAGGGCAGGTGAGGTAGGAGGGGGCGGGAGAGGGTCTGCTGGGGGGAGGGGTTGATGAGCAGCAGGGAGGCTTGCCCGTGGGTGTGTCAGGTGAGTGAATATCTACCTGAAAGGGAGGCCACAGCTGTGTCAACGCCTCCTGTGGGTATGTCACGCGTGTGTGCACACTAGGCAGGCATGCGGCTGGCTGTATGAATGCAGCATGTGTACGTGAATGGATTTGTAAGCCCACCCAGGAATCTACTCATATACAATTTAAGTGTGCATGATGCATACGTGTGAGTAATCTCAGTAACTACGGCTAAACTTAGATGCTTATTTTACCTACAAGGGTCTTTATTTGGAGGTGCGTCTGTGACCTCGTAGGTGAGTGTGTACATTCATCCCTGTACACGTGTGTGTGTGTCAATGTTTATGGGCAGGTTCCCCTGGATCTAGCACCAACCAAACCTGGGACAAAAGGGCCAGATATAAGCTTTTGCCCATAAATCTCTAGCTCCACCTAAACTTAATGGTTTTACATGTTGTGTACAAATTTAAGCCGACCCTGTACACCCAGAGAGGGCACATAGAAACCACACCCAATCTTCACCAGCATAATAGATCTGTGATCTATGTTCATTTGTCCCTGTTCAGCGCTGAGCTCCCAGATGGCTGGGGTCCTTTTAGGAGTAAGTCCAAACGGGCTCCGCCTGGAAGTCTGGACCTGAAGAAGTAGCCTGGCAAAAGTTACCACGTGCCCTCCTGGGGTGGTGAGCGCACAGTGGGTCTACCACAGGTGCCTGGGGGTGGCTGGCATGGTGTGGGCTCACAACAGATAGCTGCGCTCCCACTTCCGGTTCCGGTGCTGAGCGAACGACAGGCTCGGACTGGAAGCGTCCCCCAGGGCTGAGCACCCTGGGTTCACAGGGGGCGCCTTGCCTCCCTTCACACAGCTGACCCTCACACGCACCCCGATGGCTGGATCACACTCAGCTCGGAGAAAGCTGCCAGTGCTCTCCAAGTGCCGAGCACTCAGTGGGTCTATGAGGGACGTCTGGACCTCCTCGTTCAGTACAGGGCGTGCCCCGGCCCCTCCCCTGTGCCCGCGGCGGCCCCGCCCCCGGAGGCACAGGTACCAGGCTCTTGCTGCGGGTCATGCTCTCCAGCTCGCTGTGCATGTTCTCCAGGTCTGCCGTCAGCACCTTCTGGGTCTTCAAGGCATCTTCACACTTGGCTTCACTCTGCTCCAGCTGGACCCGGCAAGAGGGGGAGAGGCGAGGGGAGAGGTCTCATTAAGTGGCCCCCTTGATCGGCCCTCCCCGCCGGCCTGGCCCCGCCCCTTCCAGGAAGGGGAGTGCGGGCAACCCTTCCATCTTCAGGGCTCTTCATCAACCCACGGAGCGGGCAGCAGAGCTGTCTGAGGTAGAGGCGGCCGGGTTCCAAGCCCACTCAACACTGAGGAAGCCCTGCCCCACAAACTAAGGCCAGGCCACCCCCGATTTAGCGCCAGGGGCAAGCCCCCACCCATTCAGCGTATTGGCTGCCACCCACTCAGCACTTGGCACACACAGCACACTCATGGTGGCCCCTGCCCTCCTACAGGGCAGACAGGAAGGGACAGGTAATGACAGCCCCTCTGAAGGTACAAGGAAGAGGAGGGCATGAGGACCCTGGAACACAGGATGGGGGCCGGGAAGGCTTCCTAGAGGAGCTGCTCATAGTTCATTCAGTGGGGACTTGCCAAGCAGATGTTTTTAATCAGAATTGTGAACCCCCTTTTAAATGGTATGCAAAATATTCTATGTGTGAGCACCTCCTGGTACATGACTTCACTAGATTCCTGAAGGTTAAGAGCCACTGACTTCAAGTTTCTCTTTCCCGACCTTTCTTTTCTCTTCCTTCTGTCCACTTGCACACAGCAGGCCCCCTATGCTAGCACAGTGGGGCCAAGGGAGTGGGTACAAGGACCTTTGTGGCCCCAGAGGACAAACATTTCCCACTGGAGAAACCACATTCGTGCATAAACCCTAAGTCTGTTCTGCGATTGAGCATCCCCCCCTTCTAGGGTTTCTGAACCCTAGAATCTCTGAGCAGAAAACTGCCTTATAAATCACTGAAGGCAAGCGCTTAAGGCTCAGAGAGGGCTGGAGCCTTGTTTGGAGTCACACAGCTGCAAGGAGCAAAGACACCACCTGAATCGTCCCGACCAGCTTGCTTTCTCAACTGCCAGGCCACAGTCCTCCAAAATAGTAAATGACATTAAGGTTGGTGCCGACAGACAGGGGGGGAAAAAGCAAGCTAGACTTCTACTGAAATGTCATGCACACAATCAGCTCCCTGAGGCCACCCAGCGAAGAGGCCCCATTGATCACTGTAAGGAAAATGGGGGGCCAGGGCAGAGGACGCCCCAAGGACAGCTGGCCAAGGGGGTCTCTGTGGGGAAAGGCCGCCTGGGACCACGCTCATCTTCCTCAGCACATCGGGAGCTCGGCCCCACGTTAGTGTCACAATAACGACACGAGCTGGGGAGCAGGCGGGCTGCCTTCGTTCCAGTACCGCCTGGCAGTCCTGGGCAGACCTGGGAGGTGTGTGCTGCTGATACCCCCAGCGCACAGCCGGGAAACCAAGGCCCCAGCCTCCTCCCGCAGCTTCCTGGCCCGGTGCCTCTAATCCCAGCCCCACGCCCTGCCAGCAGCCACAGTTCCCCAAAGCTCCATCCTCAAGGCTGTAAGGAAAGTGTGTTTCTGCAGCAGGGCCCCGTGCTGGGCTGGGTGGGGAGGGCTCGGTGGTCCATTTCCCTCAGCAACTGGGAGGGACTGAGACACACTGAGAAAAATGATGTGGAGCAGGGGAGGTAATTGGCGATGTTAGAGCATAATCGACAGAGGAAATGAGAAGTCAGGCGTGGGCTCATCTCCCCCGCAGGTGACTCGGGGGCCTCTGGGAAGGCAAGGCAGGGGGTGGTGGGGTGGAGGGCTCCTCTGCAGGCTGGCAGGGCAAAGCCAGTCCTCGATTCAGGCACAAGTCAGAGGCCTTGTTAAGGAGAGGCACTTAATGCAACTAACACCTAAAAGATGCAAAGGAAATAGCCAGGTGGAGCTTTCAGTGGGAAGGTTCCCTGAATGGAGGCAACAGGAAGTGCAAAGGTCCTGAGGCAGGATCAGCAAGGAGCCTGGTGCTGCAGAACAGAAAGGCAGCTAGTATGGCTGGTCATACCAACAAAAGTCCGTCTAGTCAAAGCTATGTCATGTATGGATGTGAGAGTTGGACTATAAAGAAAGCTGAGCGCCGAAGAATTGATGCTTTTGAACTGTGGTGTTGGAGAAGACCCTCGAGAGTCCCTTGGACTGCAAGGAGATCCAACCAGTCCATCCTAAAGGAGATCAGTCCTGGGTGTTCATTGGAAGGACTGATGCTGAAGCTGAAACTCCCAATACTTTGGCCACATGATGCGAAGAACCGACTCACTGGAAAAGACCCTGATTCTGGGAAAGACTGAAGGCAGGAGGGGACGACAGAGGATGAGATGGTTGGATGGCATCATCAACGCGATGGACATGAGTTTGAGTAAACTTTGGGAGTTGGTGATGGACAGGGAAGCCTGGCATGCTGCAGTCCATGATGTCGTAAGGTCAGACACGACTAAGCAACTGAACTGAACTGATAACTGGTCAGCCTCACAGAGAGGGCCAGGAGGCGGCGATGCTGAGGAAGTGGGTGGGAGTCACGGCAGTGAGCCAGCGTGCCAAGCTCAGGTTTGTTTCAGTCTGCAAGAAAACCACACTCTCTAAGGAGGGCGGCGTGATCTCCCTCTGGCTGCCATGGGAGGATGCACTTTTATGGACAAAATTAGCAACAGGGCAGCCAGAGAGGATGCTGCTGTGGTCCTTCAGGAAGAGGTTGGTGGAGTGCTTCAGTCAGAGAGGAAGTGGGGAGAAATGGAAGGGTCTACACAGGGCGGTGTACAAGGAACAAAGAAACAGGCAGGCAGGAGCAGATGGGCCAGCACGGGAGATGATGTCAGATAACTAGCAGTGGAAGGAGGTGTCCGGTAGGGGCCCTGCCAGGCCGAGTCGCTCGGCCCAGGGCCAGGAGGCAAGGGAGAGTTCAAGTGGAGCCCACAGACGACGCAGTTCCCATCTGCTGAGCCCCGCCTTTGGCTGAAGGAGGGTTTCATCAACATGATGCCGCTGGTCCTCAGAACCCCCACAGAGGAAAGGCTGTATTTTCTGTCCCCTGGTGCTCAGCGATAAAGAATCCACCTGCCAACGCAGGAGACACAGGTTTGATCCCTGGGTAGGGAAGATATCCTGGGGAAGGAAACGGCAACCCACTCCAGTATTCTTGCCTGGAGAATCCCATGGACAGAGGAGCCTGGCAGGCTACAGTCCACGGGGTCGCAAAGAGTCGGACACGACTTATCCACTGAGCATGCACACATATCTGACATGCTCCTTCCTTTCCCCAGGCTCCCGGGAGCAAGCCGGGCAAGAGACAGCTCATCCCTCCCCAGGCAGAGAGGGGCAGAGGTGGCATGCAGGCAGCACATGGGGCTGCAGGCGTCGGTTTCAGCTCCTGTCGGGCTGGAGAGAGGATTATCTTGCTCCTGATGATTCAGGAATCAATGGCCACACCTGCTACTGTTGCTTGGGGACCATGTCCGGTACATGGCCTCTATCTGCCTGACTTCTCAACAGCCCCACGAGGTCCCTAGGAGAAAAGGTGTCGCTGTGAGGACCAACTGACCTCGGAGGAAACAGAGGTTCATGGAGGTGAAGTGACTCGCTCCCAGGCACACGGCCAGCAGTGGGTAAACCTGGTTGGTCCAACCCCAGAGCCCAAGCCTTTAACCACTGTACTCTGCTGCCCCTCATGGAAAGCCACACTCTGAAAAGAGCAGGATGGATTAAATAAAGAGAGAACTCCAACTGCAGAGAATACAGCCCAGAGGCTTGCTGTGACCACGGAAGCCACTCAGTCCTGTTACCATGACCTGAGCCAGGTGGGGCTGTAGAATGACAGGGAGACAAATCAGGGAGAATTGACAGAACTCGGATTCTGAATCCACTGAGGAAACATCGAGACCAGAGCCTTCCTGGGAGGAAAGAGTTCACCCCAAAGGGAAGCGGCAGGAAACCAAGCCATGCTGGCCCCTCTAAGCGCCAGGTGCACCGTGGGTGGGGTCAGACCTGGAGCGCCCGCCTTTCAGCCAGTCACTGAGCTCACCGCGCCTCAGTTTCCTCATCTATAGCATGGGCCTGGTCACATTCCAGGACCAGTGCAGAATAAATCAGTGAAAACCCGAGCATGCTTAGCACGGCGCCTGGCGCTGAGACAATGCCAAAACAGAAATGGCAGAGATTGCCGTTGTCTCTTTCATCACTGGGCTTCCCTGATAGCTCAGGTGGTAAAGAATCTGCCTGCAATGCGGAAGACCCTGGTTCAACTCCTGGGTTGGTAAGATTCGCTGGAGAAGCGATAGGCCACCCACTCCAGTATTCTCGGCTTCCCTAGTGGCTCAGCCGGTAAAGAAATCTCCTGCAATGCGGGAGACCTGGGTTCAATCCCTGGGTTGGGAAGATCCCTTGGAGAAGGGAAAGGCTACCCATTCCAGTGTTCTGGCCTGGAGAATTCCATGGATTGTATAGTCCATGGGGTCGCAAATAGCTGGACACAACTGAGCAACTTTCACTTTCATCACTCACTAGCCTGAGAAGTGAGGACTTTCCAACCCCATTTTAGAGGTGAAGAGAGTACCAGAGAGGCCAAGCTGTCATGGTCATGGGGCCAGTGAGGCAGGGCCTGGACCACAATCCCAGGGAAGGGTTTTAGGCTTCCTGGCAGACTGGGATGGCTGGAGGGAGGGTGCTGGCCCCAGAGGCAAGCAAGTCAAGCAGGCCCAGGTTTCATCGGGTCTGGACGGGCAACACCGGACATCACCCCAGCTTACAGACTCCCCCGGGGAAGGCCCAGGGATGCTGCTGATGAGCTGTATTAATGCCGAGCTTTAAAAATTTCAATTTATTACACTTTAGGGAGCGGGAAGAAATACAGGGCCATCTCAGGCTGATTTTCCATTATGGATGACGTAGTGGAAGAATAACTCACTGCACGTTATTTCCATATTGAGGCTGTGTAACTGACGTTTTTATGAAGTCGGGAGGAAGTCACGGCAGGGCTGAGATCAGATCCCTCGGGCTTGCAACGTGGCCACCGCTGCTCTGAAGGTGTCTTCCCGGGGGGAGGTCTGGGTGGAGCAGTCAGAGAGCAGAGGCTCCCCTGGAAGGTTGCTGGAGTCCCACCGCCAGCCCCACAGCCATGATGGCAACAAGTGTCCCAGGGGCGGCGGCCAGCACACCCGTCAGCTCCAAGCCACCACACGTCCCCGTGGATAAGCCCTCCCGGGTTCCAGGTAGGACCCCACCATGGTGGGGAGGGCTGGTGGAGAAAAGGCCCCCAGGATTTCCACCCCCTCTAGACCTGGGGTAGGGGCAGGACCCACAGCAGGCTCTCAGTGAAATAACCCATTGATTGATCTTCCAATTGATCTTCCAAAACAACCAACTGATCTTCCTACAAGTTCATGTTTTCTCTCCTTTCAAATCTTGTTTCTTGCAACATCAATACAATAATGTGCAAAGTTCATGGGTACAAAGCACCAAAATGCCTGTAATGGCCAGAAGCTCCTCTCCTCCTCGAGTAGTCCAGTCACCCCATCATCCACTCACTGGATCAGCCACCCGTCCCAGCGCCTGCACAGGGCGGGGCGTCAGTTCCTTCCCAGCCGCTAAGCCAGGAGACCTTGACCAGTGGCCACCGTGTACAGGAATGCCGGGGGCCGGGGCCCCGGCCTGGGCGGGCGCGGCGAGGTCCTGACTCCTGGACAGTGTGGGAGGACCCAGGAGGACCCTGGAGGCCCTGGAAGCCTGAGCTCTCGGGGGCAGGAGGAGGCGAACAGCACCCAGGACAGGAGTGCCACGGCAGCCCAGGGGGCCGCCAAGCACGTGGGGGAGGCGTCTGAGCCCCCGCTCTGGGCCAGGGGTAGCTCCGTGTTCACTCCCTTAACCCTGACAACAACACACTCGGCTCGGGTCAGCCGCCATTCTCACTGCTGTTTCTGGGGAAAATGATGGGTGGGGCGGTGAAGCGACTTAGCTTGGGTCACCCTGGCATTAAGTATCAGGCGGCCTGGACACCAGGCTCCCAGGGGCTGAGACTCCTCCTCCACGTGCTCGGCAGCCCCCAGGCGCCCACAGCGCTTCCATGCTGGATGCGGCTCATCTCCTCTCATGCCCAAGCCGCCGGTTAACTGCCGTCCTCTGTAACAGCGGTCCCCACCACACAGGCTCCGGAAGGGGAATCTGGCGATGTGACTGCACATGCCTACTCTCTTTTCTTTGGATAACAGCACCCCTATCTTCTCTGCAAAGAATGTCCATCCCTCAGATGTCTGTGATGGGGCCGACATCCCTCCCTCGAGCCTAGAGAAGCTCATGACTCAGACTTGCCAGTCAGAGCACCGCCTTCTTTGGCCTCAGCGGTTGGTCGTGGGACAGTAGCAAGACTGACACCAGGATTCTGGCTGTGACTACGGACACAGCTTTTTCTGACACAGGATGTAAGCCTGGAGTGTCCATCCTGCCCCCGAAAAGGAAGAGACGGCCTAAGAATAAAAGCTGACCTCAAGGTGCTGAGCCATGAGACACGTTCTTGATGTCATGACTGGAGCACCTAGATCTAGCCAAGCCTGAAGGCAGTCGTAGCCTCAGAACCTTTCAGATATTTCAGCCCGTCACATCCCTTTTTCTGCTTAATGAACTGTGACCTGTGCATACCGGGTGAGTGAGGGAGTCAGAAGAGCTAATACAGAGTCAGCCACAGAGTAAACCCCTGTGCCCAAAGCTGGATCCAAGGAGCTCCCTCCAAAACCCTTTGACAGCGTAACAGCCATGTATTTCCTACTCTTTGTGTAGACCCCTCCTCGTAGGGGGATAAATACTGACAGTCCCCCTTCCCTATTATTCAGTGGGGAGATGAAGACAGGATGAGATTTTTTTCGACACCAACCACATCAAGACACCACACGGGCCTTGAAGTTTATCACAACTGTAGCCCACCACAGCCATGCAGGGGAGGAATCAGCCTGGGCAGGGAAGTGACTTGCCCAAGGTCAGAGTCAAGTCCGTGAGACTCTCAACCCAAGCTGAAGAAAAAAAACAAAACCCCCGCTGTTTCTGGGCCACCACCAGCCCCCTCTGCACACAGCCTTTCTCTGCTGCTGGGTCTGTCTCAGGCATTCTCTCTCCAACACCCACCCTCTCATTCAGTGGGAGGAGGGTGATTGAGATTCCCAGCACACAGGCATCAACTACAAACCGAAGAATAGCAGTGCTTTCCCGTGCGATGCCATCTGCCTGCTCTAAATACCCGAGGTAAAATGTTTGCTTTGGACTTATTAAGCTACGAGACGAGTTGGCTTGACACACAGAATGAGCTGGGGAAAGAGGGAAAATTCTGATATTTCAGCAGAGTGGTCAGAACCTGGATTTCTGGGTCTGACTGAACAACTCAGAGGATTTAAAAATACCATAGAGCAAATGCCATGGGAAGTGTTCTAAGAAATGGTGGCTTTGGCGGGCTAATCTCAACACACCCTGGCCCGTGGCGTCCCAGAAGAGTTACCCTTTAGTAGGAAGCTTTTCCCTGGAGGCAGTCACCAACATCTCCAACTACAGACAGCCCTGATAGAGAACAAATTTATTAAATGCAAACATACTAAAAATATCAGGCCAGGTCCACCGATGGTCTGTCCAGCACAGGAGCTGGATGACAGCGGCCTCCAGGGAAATTTCCGAAGACCGTATGGTGGTTCCTCTCTGTGTCCTTGATCTCCAATCACTTGGGCATATTCTAAACGTTCTATGACTTTCCGTACATTGTGCTAGAAGACCATCATTTATCGATGCACTGAAATGCTCTCTGAGGATTTACTGTCCAGCACCCTCATCTCAGAGCAGTAACAATCACCGTGACGAGTAGGGCAATAATAGTATCTGCTCTCCGTGGATGCTGACCACATGTCTGTTAATTTGCAACACATACTGACTCTTGTCTTCATTTTACCAATGAGGAAACTGAGGCTCAGAGAGCCTCTGTGATATTCCAGTTAACGTGTCAAGGTCACATAGCTATTAAATGATGACTGGAGCCAGGAAGTGAACCGAAGTCGCTTTTAAACGCACAGCTTTTCCTTGTGAGCCCCGTGTCCTGTGTTTACCACCTGCTGAGTAAAGCAGGTCTCCTTTCACTTGTTTTAAGTCTATTTGAGCGTTTAGGAGCCCTTTCTAATTTTGTTGGAGAAGGAAATGGCAACCCACTCCAGTATTCTTGCCTGGAAAACCCCATGGACAGAGGAGCCTGGTGGACTACAGTACATGGGGTCGCAGAGAGTCGGACACGACTGAGCGACTTCACTTTCACATTTTGTATTACAGGACCAAAGGACGGCATGGGTCCTACATGACTGAACAGACTTCAAGAATTTCCTTCCTGCCTTCCCTCTGGGAACAATGGATTTGTAACACACTCCGAAGAGAGAGAGAAAAAAAATACAAACTTGAAAAAGCAGGATAAAATATTCAAAAAAGGTCCTCCCTGCCTCCATCCATTCATGCCCCCCTTTTGGTGATATTCCAGCTCCCCAGTGCTCCCCTAAATAGCATAGCATCTGAGCACCTCCACATCTGTCTTCCCACTGGACAGGGGCTCTGAAGGGTCTCTAGGCCTTGCGGTAGGGACTCCACACCTATGCACAGAGGGAGCGAGGCTGAGAGACAAGCTCAGTGCATTGCTGAATCGGCCCCAGTCAGCGGGGCTGCCGTCTGCCCCCTGAGCTGCCCACCACCTCGTGTGGCTACAGGAGCCCCAGACGCCCCCCCCCCCCCGAGGCCACCCACTGCCCGGACGTTCATAATGGCTCTAAGCCTAGATAACTTACATGCCCATCAACAGCAAAGGGGCTACATCGTGATGCAGTTAGAAGCCAGCAAGAAGGACCCGATGACCACGCGCAGTGTCATCAGCAAGTCTCACCTGCATCAGTGGGCCAAGGACAGCGCGACGGGGTTGGCGGGGGCTGCGGAATGGGAACAGGCTGAGGGTGGGAAGGCAGGTCAGGAGCCACAGGAGCAGATGAGGAAGCCAGCAATGGCTCTTAAATCAGCATCTGGCTCATCAGCCTGTCCCTTAAACCTGCGGGAACCTTTTGAGAACAAAAGGTCTTAGGGAGAGCCCAGAGGGAGGGCCCTTTTATCTTCCCCAGAATTACTTAGGACTTGAAGCTCTGGCTCTAGGGTGACCAGTTCATCCCTGTCTGCCTGGAACTTTTTTGGTTTTAAGATCAGAAGTCTCGTGTCCCAGGAACACCCTCAGACCCACACAAATCCAAGCGGCTTTGAAATGAAAAACACACAGCTTCCAATTCTAGGGCACCCAGGTGGAGGAAGTTTCTACCATACAACTGGCCCGAACTCTTCCAAAATTCTAGCGTCATAAAATACAAAGACAGAGGCTCTATGGGCAGTGTCACAAGACTGAACACAACTGTGACGTAGTCTAGGCTGGATCCTGAACAGGGAGAAAAATGGCTACAAAGAATGTGAGTAAAACAACAGGCAAAATCAGAATAGTCAGCAGACAGTATAAGCGGTCAGCAAAGTTTTCCTTCAAGTGCAAGCTGGAAAGTGTTTTAGGCTCTGCAGGCCTAGAGGCAAAATGGAAGGATAAATGCAGGTACTTATCTAACTTTAAATGTGGCTATTTAAAAACAAAACCTCTCTCAGCTCTCAAGCTGTAATAAAAAAAACAAAGCAAAACAAAAACGAAAAATCAGGCAGCATGGGCTGGACTTGGCCTGGGAGCCTGAGTTCGCTGAGCTCTGGGTTAGAATATCCATGCTAAAATTTCCAATTTTGATAAGGGTAAAGAGATCTCACATCTGTAACTTGTTTTCAAATAATTCAGAGGATGTAATTTAGTGAGAAAATGATACCGTGAACATGGCAAAAAGTTAAAAACTGAGGAATCTAGGTGAAGGATTTAAAGGAATCCTTTGAACTATCCTTATAATTTTTTGGTACACTGGAAATTCTTTCAAGATACATTATTTAAAGTACATCCTAGGGACCTTCCTGGTGGTCCAGTGGAGGCTCAGGTTTGATCTCTGGTCGGAAAACTGAGATCCCATGTGCTGTGCGGCATGACCAATACACACATAATAATAAATAAATAAATACAATGCATCCCAGTTGCCCCCCAAACTCTGTGACTTTGGGTGGGATTCTCATATGCTGAGCTTCCTGCTGCAGAGAAGGGACTACTGAATGCTGGCTGCTTCCTGTGGAGACTCTGCCACCCGGTGAGGCCTTGATCACGCGCAGAGCTCTGGCACCAGAGGACAGGTCCCTCTACTCGAGGGACTCGCTACACTGAAGTGGGTTGGGGGTACAGAGTTAGGTCATGACCTCTAAGCGCTTGGCCCCATAACTGGCTGAGTGTAAACCATGGATGTCTGCCATCAGTGTCTGCGTTCCCATGGTTAACGATGGCCCCAGGGGCTGGCCGGGCTCTCTGACAGGCTGGCCCCCACAGCTGAACAGTTCATCTATGCTTCGAGGGCTAAGCATAGATGGCATTCCCCGTCTGCCATGAAACCAGCCTCTTCCCACTTCATCACAGCCTTGGAAGTGTCAATATTTGTGGGGTGAGCAGACCGCTGATAACCATGTTTTTAACCAATTACAATTTGGTCTTTATCTCTCTCTGATAGGAGGTAATGTTAATATTGAATCAATTCACTCCAACATAATTTTTAAGAAAGTCTCTTCAAATAAAACATCCAGAACTACCAACAAACCAGCTGTTCCATGGTTCCGGGCTGGAGAGACGTGCTCCCAAAGTGTCCGCTCACACTAAAGACTCCACTGGGATGAGCCTCCGAGAGCCCACTAGTTATTTTCAATGTCTTGTGGAAGTGCGGGTGGTGCCTGGTCACCACCAACCTGGTTGAGGGCAAAGGGGACCCTCAGTCTTCTGTGCACCGGTGGGGACCCCTGGGAGTCCACTGCGTGGAAGACACACCAGGCCCGATGGGCCTACCCGAGGGCTTAGTTGTATGTAGGATCCCCGTGGGATGTGAGATCTTCCCAGACCAGGGATCAAACCCATGCCCCCTGCATTGGCAGGTGGATTCTTTACCACTGGACCACCAGGAAAGTCCTGGACTGTGCATCTTTAAAGGTCAAATTGAGGGAGGTGGATTGTGCCTCAGACGCAACCCAAATGCAGAGAAGCAGATGGTATTTGTATTTTAAAAAATCTCTCCTCAAAGATCAGGTGGCAGAAAGATTGCTTGTGCAAGACGGGAGGCCGGCAGACTTGAGAGAGTGCTGAATGAGACACACAGGTGGTGTGGGCTGAGAAGGGGGCAGGCGGGAGGGGCGGGGTGCCAGAGCTCTGCAGGGGGCCCAATGGCTGAGGCCTGGCGACAGCTTTGTCCTCAGCAGGAAGAGGGAAGACAGCCCCCGGCAGGAATTCAGTAAACAACTGAAGAGCTCGGGGGACTCTTTTCCATTTAACCGAAAGAAAAAAAAAAAGCAAATGACATATTTCCTTTCTGGAAGAGGCAAAGGTGAAAGGCATGAATTTTTTCAAAAAAAAAAAAAAGGTAGCCACTGCCCGGAGCAGACGGCATCCTCCACTTCCTCCTCGGAGCCAGGTGCGGGCACCTGCTGCTCACAGATGTTAATTATGCACAGCGATTATCTCAATTATATATCTTGGTGGCGGGATTGCTTCTGTCTCCAGATTAGTTTGTTTCCAGTGGAAACATTTCCTGGGAATTAATTAGTAATTGCTCCTAAAGAACGTGTGTCATTAGACCCACCCCACACATTGCCTTGTCTACCTGTTCCACCAGGTTGTGTAAAATCCCAGCCCGAATCCAAAGTCTTCCACCAGGCAACTCAGGGTGGGGGGTGGGGAGATGTAGGAGCCAGTAGGCAGCCCTGCGTTTAAAAATCCCTGCCTGACAGGTTTCAGTTTAGGGAATTCCTTCCAATCCAGGGTCTAGGGTGCTTTCTCCCAGCCCAGAAGCTGGGAATATCATGACTGCTTTTCTTCAGTAAGAACAAGGAACCTCTGACAGGCAGGGTGACTTACTCAGAATCTTATAACTAACTAGTTAAACAGCAGAGGCAGGATTAGAACTCATGAGGTGTGCGTCTTCCGTGTTTTATCACAGGGTCTTAAACCTCAAGTGTTAACTCAGACAGCACCAAGTCTTCCAATGGAGGGAAACTGAGTAGAAAGAGACAATTTTCTCAGGATTCTAGAAGGTGGGGTGAGGGGCAGAGGGG
Source organism: Bubalus kerabau (assembly GCF_029407905.1). NCBI lineage: Eukaryota > Metazoa > Chordata > Mammalia > Artiodactyla > Bovidae > Bubalus > Bubalus kerabau. The sequence goes on along the minus strand of NC_073639.1, from coordinate 69,800,062 downwards.
CTGCTTGTCCACATGGGAAGAATTCAGGGGCCCTGGGAGATGCTCTAAGGCAGGGGTCCTCAACCTCTGGGGTCTAATGCCTGATGATCTGAGGTGCAGCTGATGTAAAAACAAGTAAATGTAACACGCTTGAATCATCATGAAACCATCCCAGCGTGGTCCCCCAAAAAATTACCAAGAAACCAGTCCCTGGTGCCAACAAGGGACCACTACTCCAAGGAGATCCTCCCACACCTCTGGCTGAGCAGGGCGTGCCAAACATCACTGCTTCCGCTGGCCTTGAAGCCTGCCGTTTTTCACAAGCACTTCTGACCGCACTTGTGCCTGCTCTGTAGCTCCCTGTCACCTTTGGGATAAGGCCCAAACTCTTTAGCCAGGCTTAGTAAACCATTCATGGCTGATTCCAGCCTCAAAGAGCGACATTATCCTCTCTGCCCTTACCTTGGGGAACACTGTATACCAGCGATACAATGCACAACCGAGCATGCTCCATCACTCCACCTGCCTCTGCCCCTGGATGCGCGCGGGTGCTTCCTCCCAGAACACCCACATGCGCCTTACTCAGCCGGCTGGTCACTTCCATCTTCAGGACGACAGCTGAAGCCACGAGCTCCTCTCCCACAGCAAAATTAGCTAACCCCCCAACACTTCCCCAGGGGCTTCCCTGGTGGCTCAGTGGAAAAGAACCCCCTGCCAATGCAGGAGATGTGGGTTCGATCCCTGGGTGTGGAAGATCCCTTGGAGGGGGGCATGGTAACCCACTTCAGTATTCTTGTTTGGAGAATCCCATGGACAGTGGAGCCTGGTGGGCTGCAGACCATGGGGTTGCAAAAGAGTCAGACATGACTTAGTGACTAAACAACAACATTCCCCAGTAAAGATCTTGTCACCCTGCTGGCAACAGTCTCCTCTGAGGCCGGCCTCTCCCTGGACTGGGAGCCCCTGTTGAGAAGGGCACTTCCTTATCCCCACCGCCTGGCCTCAAATCATCCCAGAGTGGACACCGCATCAGCACTCACTGAATGCACACAATTTGCTCGCTGAGAGGTGCTTTCAAACGCATTCCTTCATACCTGCCCTGAGAGAAAACCTTTCTCTAGGTTACCCGGCGCCAAGGTTAGCAAGCTGTAGAGGCTTTGGAGGGTGTTCAAGCTCTTCAAACCTGTCCTGGCAGCACCTCATCACTGCCCCCGCCCCCCCCCCCCCACATGTGCCTGGGCCACCAGGAGATGACAATGCCCTGATTTAGGAGAAGGGCTCACGGAAGTCTTGGCACACGGTGAAGGTCACAAAACTAGCAAGTGCTGGAACCACTTCCCCTTAAGCAATATTTAACGAATTTTAAAACTGGTTGAACTAGGCTCTGTCACACTAATCTCACCGTCAGTCTTCTCATCTGCAAAATGGGCCCGTGCCATGGAACTTGAAAGGGTGTTTTGAAGGATAAACAGAACCCACATTTCCCAAATGGTGGTCCTAAGACCAGCATAGGATTTCCCTCATGCGACTGTTAAAAACGCAGATGCTGGGTCTCAACAAAGGGAAAAAAAAGGAGGAAGGGGGATCTAGAAATCTGTGATTTTTAAACAATGCTTGTTATGTGATGTGCAGCCAAGTCCGGGGACTCCTAAATTCCAAGGAAAAGCCTACACATGGTGGGTGCTAGAAAAATGCTCACATCGTGGCATAGAACTGGCGGCACAAAGACAGAGACTGCTGTGTGCCCTTGGGAAAGTCGCTCAGCCTCTCAAAACCTGTTTCCTAGTTAGTGAAATGGCTCAAAAACAGAAATCGCCACCTCCCAGAGTTCTGGTGAAGATGACCTAAATAAAGACACTTCTCGTTGCCACCTGACCCACGAGTCCCATCAGCTTCAAACTAGCCCCCGGTGTGCCTCCTTTTGCTGTCTCCACTTAACCCCAGAGACCATTTCCTCCAGCCCAGAGGGGTACACCAGCCTAACGGCACCCACTCAGCCTTCCTCGATCCACTCCCCACACAGAGGCGTCAATCAGACTGTGTCACGCCCCGCTCAGGATGCCCCAACGGCTTCTCATCACTGCTGGAATAAAATCCAAACCTTCCGGGCCCCACACGTTATAGCCGCTGCCTGCTCCTCCTTCTCCCAGGGGAGGCTAGCTGACCCATCCAAGCTAAACGAGACCTGCACAATTCCCTATTCCCTTTATTACTGATGGTAACTCTGCATGTTCCCTTTACTACCTGAATTAAGGTGTGGGATGTTTCTGCTTATTTGCATCATTGTTTGCTGTCCTCTTTCCCATCAGACGTCAGTTGCACGAGGAGAGGACCGCGCCTCTCTTGCCAACCGTTATGCACTAAGATCTAGCACGTCGCCGGGCACTCGGTGGATGCTGCATAAATACTGAATGAAGGGATGAATGAACAGGTCAGCCCCATCCCCAGCACTCAGGATGCAGCAAACTTAGCTCTCTCCTCCCCTCCCGCGCGTGCTCCCTGCCTCTGTCCCCAGAGCCTTCAGGTAAAGGACAACTCCCATACCTGGGAGAGGAGACCCAGCAGTGCCCGATGTCATCGCTGCTTTATTTGATTAGCTCTGACTCCAGCATCCAGGACACGTGTGCTGCGAGCCAAAGCAACTGTACCCTGACCTCTGGTCCACGCAATCCCGTCCTTATAACGATTTCCATGACAACGGCCACAGAAAGCCAAGGCTGTGAATTCCCTTTGATAGGAGCCAGACGCGGAGACAGGGAAGAAGGACTTTCAGAAGAATGAAGCTCTTTGATTCAGTGCAAGGCGCCTTCATTAAATACCACTATTTTCCAAGAACACACATTTTAACCCTGCAGAGGGAGTTTTCTCATGAATACTTTAAGAAAAAGAAAAAACAGAAAAGGAGAAAAAACAAAACCATCGTGGTTCCTTTTCAAGAACATTCACCTCTGGGGTGAGGAGGGCTTGGATGGCATCAGGAATATTTTGATGGAAGATGGGCTGAACACAGGGCCCCCTGCCAAGGGGGCTGCATGAACCCGAGACACCTGAGAGATGGCTGAGTGCTTGGACATCTGCCCGCCTGACAGAGGCGGCTCGGGTCCTCCATCTGCCTGGTCAGTCACATAGACAGGAAGAAACAAGGTAAGACAAAAGAGCTCCCACATTCTGCACTTGGACTCATGAGCCCAGGATTTGAATTCCAACCCTGCCACCCACCTGATGTGTTACCTTGGGTACACTGCTTCCCACCTCCAGACAGAATCTTCCCATCTGTAAAATGGGCACAAGACCACTTGCCCTCCCCCAGGGATACCACAAGGATCAAGGGAGGAGGACACGTTCAAGCACACGTGATTCTAATGTTCTGACACAGCCATAAAGAAAATGACTGACCAACTGTCCCGGTTTCTCTGGGACTGAGGGCTTGCCCAGGACATGGGACTTTTAGCAGTAACTTTTAGGACAGTCCACGCCCATCATGTCTCCTGAGGTGGTGGGGTCCCTCCTGGCCTCACCTCCCATCCACCTCCAGTGCTCCTCTGAGGCAGCCAGGGACGGTGGGGTCTGGAAATCTGGGTTTAAATTCTGATTCTGCATCGTCTAGCTGTGAGACTCAGTGGGTCACTTCCCCCCTTGCCACCCCGTCCCCTCGCTTGTGAATGGAGACGATGATACTCATGTAGGATTTGCATTATCAGCACTATCTGTTTCATACCCAGCTCTGCTGGTCACCACGCATGTGCACACGCAGGCCGACACAGACACACACACACAGTCACACAGACGTGCTGTACTCACCGTTCCGCCCAAGGGCCCTGATCTGCCCAAGGCCTCAAAACTCATTTGCTTCAGCCATAAAGAAGGGAACGGGCTCCCCAGTCATTTATGAACCCCTGTCCTCATGTATCACATCTACATGACCCACCCAGCTCCCCCATGCCACCCACCTCTCCACAGGTGTGTGAAAGTCAGAGGTCAGGGCTGTGACCGTGGCCACATCTGGCCAGGAGAACCACTATCCCCCTGCCGGCTGCAGTCCCCTCCCCACCCAGCTCTGAGAGGCCCGTGACACCCACCTGGCTCTGCACTTTCTCCAGCTCCTCCTTGCTGACCGACGTCTTGCCGTCCTCCATGGTCCCCAGCAGGAGCTGCACGTCTGACAACAGCGCGTGAGTCCTCCTGAGGTCCCTCCGAAGACGCTTTTCCACGTCAAAGTCCCGATGGCCGATCTGGAAGCCAAGGGAAAGTTCCTGTGAGCTAAGATGGCAAAGCAGTGGCCAGGGTCCAGGTTCTCTGGAATCAGGCTCCCTGAGTTCAGATCCTGCCTCCACCACTCATACTGTGGACCATGGACAAGACCTTTCTCCTTCTCAAGCCTCAGCCTTCTCACCTGCGCAACAGGAGTGGCAGCAACCACACAGGGCTGCTGTGGGAATTAGGTGCTTAGCCCAGAGCACGACCCACAGCAAAGGCACAGCAGTCTGAGCTGCTGTCATGACTGTTTTCACACCCTGAAATGATCCAAGTCATTCTGGCTCACAATGTGTACCAAAGCACCACCTTGTGAGAGCCAACACGTCAGGTGAGGCCCTCTGCTGATAGAAGTCAGGACAGCAGTGACCCCCAAGGGGCAGAGACTGGGTAATACAGGAGGGGCACTGCTAGCGGGGTTATGAGTGGCACTAATCTGGGTGCTGGCTTTATGAGCTGATGAAAATTCCATGTGCTATACAGGAGGGGTGAGGTGTGCATCTGTGTGAGTATGTCATACATCAGTGAATGGTATTAGAAACTGCTGTGCTGCTCTTCAAGGTCTAAAAGATGCATTTCTGTCGCTCGAGTTGGTCTCTTCTGCTAGTATAAAGACAGACCAGGGACTTCCCTGGTGGTTCAGTGGCTAAGACTCTGCGCTCCCAATGCAGAGGCCCCGGGTTTGATCCCTAGTCAGGGAAATAGATCCCACATGCCACAATGAAGACTGAAGACCTGGCACAGCCAAATAAATAAATAGATATTTTAAAAATAAAAATAAAGTCATACAAATTAAAAAAAAAAAAAAAAAGGCCATTTTCTGCAGAGGAACCTTGCCCAGAGGTGAGCACATTCTGTCACCCAGGATCCTGTCCTCCAAGGGACCAGTAGTCAAGTGCCCCCTGAAGAAGCCACAGCCTGGACTCTGTACCAGGAGGGCAGATTAGATTCGTTGACAACTCCCAGTGGCCAACGACACAGGCTGAGACAAACCAAGGGAGGTGAAGAAACACACAGGGGCCTGATGAAATCCCGACAGCCCACAGTCTCCCCTAGAAACAGAACAGTGGCTTCAAAAGCATTGGGGCTAATGTCTCTGAAAGAAACTAAAATCCTGTTCTCTGCAGACCAGAGGAAAGCAGCATTGTTGGAGGGGTTTAAAGAAAATGGGGTGCACGTTCGTCCTCCATGGGACCCGGTTTCTCCACCCCTGGATACCTGTGCCTCCACACCAAGTGCAACCAACCCCTAGGGTGTTAGAATGTCCCCGCGTATTTTAGATTTAGAATGAGGTGACCCAGGCTTGAAACCCTGTTTCACCACTTGTTAGACATGGAATTCAGGCCAAGTCATGACGCTTCTCTGAACCTGAGTATTTGTAAAGGAAGAGATTAAAAACACAAACAAAAAAAAACCCTGTCCTCCTTGTTAAGACAGGGATCAGACGTGATAATGAATCGAAAAGCACTTTGTACGCTGCCTAACGCTTTACAAATATCAAAGATTATGAGCGTTGTCTGATGACCTAGAATGAATTCCTTTAGACTTTGCATGACTATTATTCTACCACCAGTTTTGAATTCTTTGAAAAATGAGTTGGTTCTTAGACTACAGCCTCTTAGTTCTCAGATATATTGCTTTGTTAAGTTTAAAATGCTGATATATAGAGCCGAGCAGCTGAGGACTCGGCATTCATTGTTCCAGGCCCTTTGTCACATATTACCACATTTTACTGCCATGATAGTCTCTTTATAGTGACATTATTATTATTGCCTTTATTAAAATAGTAATAGCTTATACTTAGAGGGTTTGCTAAGTGTCAGGCACTGTTCTAAACACATCTGAACACATGGAGTCCACGTGGTGAATCTATGGGGTGTGAAGTACTATGAGTCCCATTTTACAGATGACCAAACTGAGGTTTACAACAAAAGTGAAGTCATTTGCCCAAGATCATAAATGGCAGAGTTAGGATATGAACCCAGTTTCTCTGACTGCAAAGAGGTAATTTTAGTAAAATACATGATGAGAGAGGTTATGTGGTGCCCTTTTTTTTTTTTTTTTTTTTTTAAGGGTGTTACGGAGGCGCAGAGGAGTATTCCAGCTCAGGCTGGCATGGGATTGCAGAGAGTCTCAGGTAAGCAGGAGCTGGTGAGCTGAGGTGCAGGAAGGGCCCAGCCGGGAAGCCATCCTGAATGTGCAGTGCTGGGGGGTTAGCCCAGGGGCACAGAGACAGGGCAAGTGACGGTGAGAGAGGCTCTTTGGGGCCCGCTCATGGCTCCTGAGGTGTGCGAGGCACTCCAGTAGATACTGGCACAGGGAAACAGAGGCACAGCCAAGAAAACTGGCACAATCAGGCCAAGGCCACACTGCTCCCAAGTGTCCACCTGGGGATCGGAACCCAGGCAGTCCATCATTAGTATTCAAGTCTCCACCCACTGCACCAGAGTACCTGGTTACACCAGAGCCTGGACTTATTAACTCTGGAGCCCAGGTTGTTGGTTGTGATTATACTCAGGCAGCGTGCTTTTGCATCTTTCTCATTTTTGTATCTGCCCCTGCTCTGCACACATCCTAAAGTGCTTTTCATTCTCCTGTGGGGCAGGTCAGTACCAGGGACATTCCGGGTGACACCATCCTCGCTGCCAAAAAGACTGAAAATGCTGGCACAAACTCTTCTCCAGAAGGATCACTGCAAACAAAATTCACAACAAAACCTCAGACCGAGTCATCCTCTCCTTCATAATAAATTGCTACACTAGAGGAGGAGACAAAAAAAAAGCCCCAAACTCATTAGGTTAATGGGAAATAAATGTCATTCTGCAAGTTTACATTTTGCAGCACACAGATTCAAATTTAGATAAAGCCGGTGAATAATTAACCAATAAATCTAAATGATGTTCAGTGTTGTTGTGGGAAACTCTATTCCAACCTCGATAGTCCCACCGTTTATCATAAAGCTGTTAGGGGAAGCTGTTCAATATCTGTCGACAAAGAACTCTCTAAGCACTTTGAACAAATGATCTAAATATTAGGGACAATCAAGCCACTTCACAGACAGGAAAATTGAGGCTTGGAGAGAGAATGTATGCAGCTGAAGGTTTCACAGCAAATTAATGGCAGATTAATTTGGTAACTTGCTTGATAACATTATGAAAAAAGATGGTTCAAAAAAGATAATTCTAGTTAGCTGAAACTTAATCATTTTTCAAGCAGCAAGGTGTTAGATTTTTTTTTTTAGAGGTTTTCAAATAATATAGATCTTCCTTTGAATCCAGCTACACCGTTGGTAAGCTATATGACCTTGGGCAATGGGCTTTACCTTTTGAGCCTCACTTGTTTCATTTACATGAAGGAACAAATAGTATCTATTCCACAGACTTGCTGTGAAAAGTAAAGCATGCCAGAAAAAAATTATGGTTAAGGACTTAATCTAAAAATGTATGGGTAACTACCAAAGGAATAGAAATATGGTTTGTAGTTTTAGACCCAGCAATGGAAGAAAAGGGATCATAGAAGACATTATCGATCTATTCCAAAGCAGGAAAGGGAAAAACGAACAAGCAAAGAAAAAGAGTAATAAACCAACCAAACTATACACAAAAAAACAGAAATAATCATTAATTATTATATTAATATAAATGAATTAAATTCTCCAATGAAAAGTTACAGATTAAAGTACTACAAGACATTGTTAAACAGTATCCAGCTCTTTAAGGTTTACACACACACACACACAGAAAGGTTAACAACAAAAGGATAAAAAAGAAAACATCTTGCAGGCAAACTAAAAGAAATCAAGCAAAATAAAATAAGGCAAAAGTAATTCATGGAGAAAAGAGGAACACCATACAGAAAAGGAACAACCTACAATGTGCCAAGGAAATAAAGCAATAAAATAAACTTAGATGCCCTGAAAAACATAACCTCAAAATATAGAAAGAAAAAACAACCACAGAGTTATAAGCAAAGCATATTCCCATTTACCATTATAATTAATCAAAGTATAGAAAAATATTCTACTCATAATAGCCATAGAAACTACAAGATTCCTAGAAATAAATCTAACAAAGCAGCTTAGGACTTATATAGAAGAAAATAAAATACATACTAGAAGGTTATTTATTTATTATAAATTATTGATTTATAATAAGAAGTAAAATATTTATGAAAGCCACAGATATATGAAGAGATATAGCAAGCTCATGACTGCAATGGTTCACTATTTAAAAAAAAACAACTATGTCACTGGTTCCCAACTAATCTGCAAACCAATGCATTTGAAAATCCCATCAGGGTATACTATGCAATCTCAATAAGAAGATTAAAGGATCACAAATAGATAAGTGAATTATAGAGATGAGCTGTTTACAAGTTATCAGACCCAGCCATTAAGGCCACATGATGCAAGAACTGACAAATACACCAATTAAACAGAATTGACAGCCCCCAAATACAGACACACATAAATAAAAATTTTAGAAAAAAAATCACTCATGAAATAAAACGAAGGTGATTTATATCAGGAAAAAATAGATTCTTACCTCACACGTACCAAAATAAAAGCTAAGTGGATTAAAGACTTAAAAGTGCCCAAAACTTTAGAAATTTTCAGAAATATGGTGAATTATCTTTATGAAGTCAGTTAAGGAAAGAAATCGTAAAAGCACCAACCGTAACTGGCTAATAAGACTATTCAAAAAACACTTTATTAAGTAAAAAACATTATGTTTCTGTTGTTTAGTCGCTAATGAGTATCTGACTCTGGCCACCTCATGGACTGTAGCCTGCCAGGCTCCTCTGTCCATGGGGTTCTCCAGGCAGGAACACTGGAGTAGGTTGCCATTTCCTCCTCCAAGGGATCTTTCCGACCCAGGGATAGGACCTCTATCTCCTGCATTGATGGGCAGATTCTTTACCACTGAGCCATCAGGGAAGCCTCTAAAATGTTATAAACAAAGTGAAATGCTTATCTACAGAGTAGGAGCTCCTTCCAAAATATACAACCAAAAGTAGATTAGCATCTTGGATAAGGGTCATGAATAATTAATAGAAAAGAGAGGAAGACCAAACACTTTATGGGCACAATAAAGGACAGAAACGGTATGGACCTAACAGAAGCAGAAGATATTAAGAAGAGGCAGCAAGAATACACAGAAGAACTATACAAAAAAGATCTTAATGAACCAGATAACCACAATGGTGTGATCACTCACCTAGGGCCAGACATCCTGGAATGTGAAGTCAAGTGGGCCTTAGGAAGCATCACTACGAACAAAGCTAGTGGAGGTGATGGAATTCCAGCTGAGCTATTTCAAATCCTGGAAGATGATGCTGTGAAAACGCTACACTCAATATGCCAGCAAATTTGGAAAACTCAGCAATGGCCACAGGACTGGAAAAGGTCAGTTTTCATTCCAATCCCAAAGAAAGGCAATGCCAAAGAATGCTCAAACTACCGCACAATTGTACTCATCTCACATGCTAGCAAAGTAATGCTCAAAATTCTCCAAGCCAGGCTTCAACAGTACGTGAACCTAGAACTTCCAGATGTTCAAGCTGGATTTAGAAAAGGCAGAGGAACCAGAGATCAAATTGCCAACATCAGTTGGATCATCGAAAAAGCAAAAGAGTTCCAGAAAAACATCTACTTCTGCTTTATTGACTATGCCAAAGCCTTTGACTGTGTGGATCACAATAAACTGTGGAAAATTCTTAAAAAGATGGGAATACCAGACCACCTGACCTGCCTCCTGAGAAATATGTATGCAGGTCAGGAAGCAATAGTTAGAACTGGACATGGAATAACAGACTGGTTCCAAATAGGAAAAGGAGTACGTCAAGGCTATATATTGTCACTCTGCTAATTTAACTTAAATGCAGGGTATATTATGCGAAATGCTGAGCTGGATGAAGCACAAGCTGCAATCAAGATTGCCAGGAGAAGTATCAATAACCTCGTATATGCAAATGATACCACGCTTATGGCAGAAAGTGAAGAGGAACTAAAGAGTCTCTTGAGGAAAGGAAAGAGGAGAGTGAAAAAGCTGGCTTAAAACTCAACATTCAAAACACAAAGACCATGGTGTCCGGTCCCATCACTTCATGGCAAATAGATGGGGAAACAATGGAAACAGTGAGAGCCTTTATTTTCTTGGGCTCCAAAATCACTGCGGATGGTGACTATAGCCATGAAATTCAAAGACGTTTGCTCCTTTGAGAAAAGCTATGACCAACCTCGACAGCATATTAAAAAGCAGAGATATTAAGTTGCCAATAAGGTCTGTCTAGTCAAAGCTATGACTTTTCCAGTGGTCATGTATAGATGTGAGAGTTGAGCCAAAAAGAAAGCTGAGCACCAAAGAATTGATGCTTTTGAACTGTGGTGTTGGAGAAGACTCTTGAGAGTCCCTTGGATTACAAGGAGATCCAACCGGTCCATCCTAAAGGAAGTCTGTCCTGAATCTTCATTGGAAGGACTGATGCTGAAGCTCCGATACTTTGGTCACCTGATTCAAAGAGCTGACTCACTGGAAAAGATTCTGATGCTGGGAAAGATTGAAGGCAGGAGGAGAAGGGTCCGACAGAGGATGAGACGGTTGGATGGCATCACCGACTCAATGAACATGAATTTGAGCAAGCTCCAGGAGTTGGTAATGGACAGGGAAGCCTGGTGTGCTGCAGTCCATGGGGTCGCAAAGAGTTGAACATGACTGAGTGACTGAACAGAAACACTATAAACAGGTAACTCACATAAGAGAAAATCATAATAAACATGAAAAATGCAGAATTCCACTAGTAAAGAGGGATTAGCAGTACAATTCAACACTCAGTAACTGATAAAGATATTCAAATGTCTGACAGTGCCACGTGCTGGGGGATGTGGGGAAGAAAGAAAAAGCTGCTAATGACGGACTTCTAGTGCAGTGGTTAAGAGTCCACCTGCCAGTGAGAAGGCTTGAGGAGAAGTCCACGCACTGCAACGAAGAGTAGCCCCCATTCACCGCATCTGGAGAGACACCGCATGCAGCAACAAAGACCCATCACGACCAAAAATTAAATACCTCAACTAATTAATTTAAATATATTTCTAAAATATGCTGGTGACAACATAAACTGCCACTATCACTCTGAGGAACAATGTGGGCAACACCTGATGATTCCAAAATGGTACATCCCTCACAGCCAGCAGTTCCCTCTCCAGCTTCATACCCTGGAGCAGCTTTTCCCACAGGCACTGTGAGACACGTAAATACCCATCAACAGAAGAACAGGGGGAAAGAAGACGAACACTGTGAAGCCGTTTAAAAGGATGGATCAGAGCTACACGGGCCAGCATGGAGCAATCTCAACAACAGAGCCCAGGGGGAACAAAGTCAAGGCAGCTCACACACACATGCAGGGAAACTGCGGTCCCCAGCCTCAGGAAAGCAGGCCCCTCTGGGAGGGAAGAAAGAAATGACGGAAGGGTAGAGACACCAGAGATGAAGAATAGAAACCAAGGGGCCACCAACTGTTTTGGAGATGTTCTGCTTCCTTAAAAAACATCTGAATTCCATGCAGCAGAATGTTAATTTATGTGAACCCTGTCCTCCCGGTGCACAGACATCAATTACGCTATCTGTTCTACTCTCAGTGTCTCACTGAAACACTTACAAGTATTTAACGTGTAAGTTATTCAAGGGCTCCAGCTTGGTGACTCACACAGAATTAGCATTTCATTCACTGAAGTTATCTTCTCTCTGCCTGTAAAATTCAGACTTTAGCAATATTTATAAGAACCTTTCTTTATTGGATTAATGCCTTTGTTTTCTCAAATGGACCATGCTGGACAGAAGGTGACCTTCTCCCAGGGATTTTTAAAATATTTATTTTTGTTTATTTGGCCACACCACACACAGAATTGTTAGTTGTGGTGTTCGGGCTCTTAGCTGTGGCATGTGGACTGTAGTTCCCTGATCAGGGGTTGAACCCTGGTCCCTTGCATTCGGAGCATGGCGTCTTACCCACTGGACCACCAGGGAAGTCTCTCCCACGGATTTCTGTCATTCTAGAATCAAATACGGAGGTGTGCTTTCTCGCACGGAAGCCAAAAAGCGGGCAGAGCCTCAATGGCGTGTGCACTCAGTGGCCCCAGTTTGCTTGGCTGAAAATTCAGAAAACCCAGAGAAGAAAGAATATACGGTCCTCCCCCTGATGCCCTCAGCTTCCGGCTCTCACTCTCATGGCGGCGGTGGTCCCACTCTAGAATTCACTCATTTAGTCAATTAAAAAAAACGACAACAACATAGTGAGCACCTATTTGTCCAAGGCCTGGCTGACTATTGGAAGGGGACCCACAGCTCTCTGTGAACAAGAGGAATGACTGGGCTGGGGGTGGAGATACTGACAGCAAGATCGTCACTACTTAAAAGACAATGAACACATTAAGCAGATACATTAAAAAAAAACACTCCTATGATATTTTAACAGAAAATCATAGGAGCTGCTGGCACTTCTCTCCAATGTTGGGGTTCACGGGGCAGCAGCATGGGCGGGGGAAGAACATCCGGGGGATGCAGGAGCGGTTCCCCAAGCTCCGACACCCGGCGCTGGCTCTGGGCTCTGCTCACTGCTTTCTCTGCAGGAGTGGTGCCCTGTAAAGCGGGAGGCTGACTGTGTCCTGGAGGGACACTTGTTCGTGTTGGTGGACGCTGCTGGTTGTCATGGCCAAGGGGCGTGCTCCTGGCCTTTAGGAGGTGGAGGCCAGAAATGCTGCTCAACAGGCTGCAACACACCAGACAGCCCCTCCCCTCCTTGTCCCCCCCCACCCCGCCCCCACCGACAACAAGGAGCGATGCCGCTCCCAACGTCAGGCCCGCAGTGCCGCACAGGGCACCCTGGTCTCCAGCGAGGGCGGCAGCCCCACCAGGCTCTGCTCATCAGGAGCTCAGGGTGCCTCATCAGATCACCCAGCACCGTGCAGACAGCAGCAGCCCAGCCCTGCCGCCTGACTCTGTGGCCAGCAAAAGTCCGGTTCTCAAGAGGGCAGCTGTGAGCACAGTGGCCGTTCAGTCACCCTGCCAAAGCGAAGGCCGTCGTCTACATGCTCACCCCGGCAGTGGCTGAAGGCAAGACCACTGGGCCTGGCGCTTGTGGCCAGACCCACTCTCTGTATTCTCAGGGGTTCTTCCAAGAACCCTGCTGTGTGAAGACCACCCCCCCCCCCCCCCCCCCACCGCCCTTACACAGAAGGTCCCCTCTGAAGCGGCGGTGAGTGAGGACAGACAGACTGGTGGAGCAGAAGGCTCCTGGGAAGAGCAGGTGGAGGCCAGCTGACAGGTCTATCCTCGGGCCGGGTCCTAAGACCCCCACTCCCCGCTGGCCTCCCCAGCAATCAGCTCTCAACCGGGCCGGGGCAGGGACTGCGCTCTCCCGGCTGTCTGCTGTGGCTCCGTCTTACCTGGTCGCAGAGGGTCCCGATCAAGCCTTCCAGGTCCTGCTTCTCGTGGAGGACCATCTGCTTCTCTTCGTACTCTTGCTCCAGCTGCATTTCCAGCTGGCGGAGCTGCGGGCACAAAGGGTAGACGTAGGCGTGGGACACGCGCACTCCATCTGGACGGGCCCCCCAAAGCCAGGACCCTCTGGAGGACGGACGGGGCTGGGCGTGTGGAATTCATGGCCGCTCGCCCAGTTCCACAAAGGCTGACCTAGTAGTTTGCGTGGGGGGAGGAGGTATTTCTGTTAGAGAATTCAGAAGCCTAAAAGCTCAGGAGCTGGACAATTATGGGGAGAACGGAACAATTATGGGGAGCCCCCTGGCATTCACTGTGGAGTCCCCAGCCCCAGTCCCCTGCCCATTTCCTAACAGCTGTCTCCTTCCTCTGCCGTGGCCTCTCTAGAACAGGTACAAGTCTGGGCGCATTGACTTTTTAAGACTTTGTACAGCATCATATCCTACATGTTAAAATGCATTCATCTTTCTTATTAAATACACCTGTTGCTGTTTAGTCACTAAGTCGTGTCTGACTCTTTGCAACCCCATGGACCATAGCCCACCAGGCTCCTTTCTTCTCCAGGCGAGAATACTGGAGTAGGTTGCCATGCCCTCCTCCAGGGGATCTTCCCGATCCAGGGGTTGAACCTGTGTCTCCTGCTTGGCAGGTGTGGATTCTTTATCCTTGAGCTACCTGGGAACTATAATGCAGCAAAAGTTGCATTTGATATTATTTGGTATCTAGACTGCAAGTCTGTCTCTCCAAAATTCCTAACGTTGATATTATAACTCCCAAGGCAAGAATATTTGATGATGAGGCCTTTGGGAGATGGTTAGAGTTAGATGAGGTTGGCTGGGAGGGGGGAGCCCCCATGCTGGAATGAGTGCCCTTACAAAAAAAAACCTCATTGCCTCTCTCTTCCCTATGTGAGGACACAGTGAGAAGGCAGCCGTCTATCTGCAAGTTGGGAGTGGGGCCCTTGCCCTACACCAGATCTGCCAGCACCTTGATCTTGGGACTTTCCAGCCTCCAGAACTATGGGAAATAAACCTTTGCTCTTTAAGCCCCCACTCTCCACCCCCAGTTTTGCTCGAGTAGCCCAAACTGACTAAGACTATGGCTACGAGAGGCTCTTTTAACTTACAATCGGCTCTGATTTCTCAGTGACCACCCAGCAGAGGCAAGCGCTCCCTGCTAAAGCGGATGCCCCACGGTAACGGCGCTGTGCACAGCCTCTTCTGCACCTGCCTCTCGTGTGTGCTGTCTCACCCCTTCCTCCTGCTCCATCCTGTGCCATCAGTGGACTTCCCTCACAGATGGGCAACCTGAGTCAGAGAGCGGTCCTGAAGCAGAGACTCCTAGGTCAGCTGCTGCTGAGAACTGTCAGCATTCCGTCTGCTGGCCTGGGCTCCTCTGTCACCATCAGACAGTCAGCAGCTTTCCCACCCAGGTCACTAATGATTGATTTCCTGCCACGGAGAGAGGCAGGGCGAGCAGAGCAGTCACTGGACGTGCAGTCAAATGTTAGTATCTGTCCGAGGAGAGGCACACCCTTCTCTGACCTCACTCCCCCCTTTATAAATCTGTCCGTGAAGAAGCCCCAGGAGGGTCTGGGTCACATCTCCAGCCCATCAGGGTCCTGGCTCGGGGCACTCACAACACGTTGAGGCGCTCCTGGAACGCATTAGCAATTGTGCCCCCTTCACCTGAGGGCACATGGGCAGGGACTGGGTTTCCACCTCCTGACCCATGGAGAGAAAAAACAAAGTCCTGATGGACGGTCATTTCAGAAGACAGTTCAAGACTTTCTTTTAAGAATGAGAGACACAAGGCAGTCTGCTCACACCTGCAGAAGCTGAAACTCCTTTTGAAAAATGTACAAAATAATAGAAGCTATGTGTCAAGCGAGGCAGTTCTCTAGAGAGTATTCTGTAGAACATTTCTGTGTGGTAACTCCCAGCACTTTACAGTTTATAAGGCACCTTACCATTCTTTGATCTTATTCTCACAATAGCATAGGGGAAGGAAATCAGCTTCTCTTTTTGCTCCCATTTCACAGATGAGAAAACTGAGTCTTAGGGAAGTTAGGAGACTTACTCAAGGGCACACAGGTCTGAATAAACCTAAAATCTATGACTTTTTCAACTCCAGGAAGTTCTGGGGAGAATGTACTTGGCCCCTTGGGATGATCTGCATGAACCCCCAGAGGGGCTGAACTGTAAAGGAGCCCCAAAAGGAGTATTTGGGGAGCGGGCCGGGCAGCAGATGCAGCAGCATCAACCACTGGGAGTGAAGAAGGGCTCGCTTCTTACAGCCCCTCACCCCCCAGCAGTGATGGGGTACCAAGGCGGCCCCATCTGCCCAGGACAAGAGGCCCATCTCCCGCCAGGGTCCTGACACCACCACGGCCTCCTCCAGCCTCGCCCAGGATGATGCTACTCAGGCAGGAGGTGGGGAGTGTGGGCAGGGGGAGGGGACTCTACAGGACGTCAAGTCCCTGCACTCGCCTTCTCCTGGAATGGAGCAGGCACGCCCAGGAGCAGGTCAGCCACGGGGCTGGTTCCCGGGTACCTCTGGGAAGGATCGGCCGCCTGGAAATCCACACACACACCAGTACTGCTTGTAAGTTTCCAGCAAAGGAGGAGGACATTACAAACTCTGAGCCATGGTTCCACACCTGTGATCTTTTGAATCTTCCCCATAACCCTGCAAGGTGGCCACTGTTATCCTATTTCACAGATGAGAGAAGTGAGGCTTATCAGCAAGGTTACGTGATTTCTCCCACGCCCCACATTTGATAGCTAATGGAGTCTGAATTCGATCCAAGCCTCTATAACTCCAAATAAACTAGCAACATCAGCTTTCTTGTGTGTCTTATAAACTGGCTCCAAGTGACCAGTGGTGGACAGGGAGAAAGCAGCTGAGGAAGGGAATGGAGTTCGGGTGGAGCGGAGGGTTTATGGTTACTTTCCCAGGATCACACTGTTGTTGCGTTGGGAAGACAAACACTCATACCAAGAGTCGATGAGTTCCAGCACCCACACTCTCAGCCCCTGCAGTCGGAGGTCTCTGCAGGGACGCTGTTTAGGGAGCTAATATCAGAGTCGACTACGGGGAATGGTACTCGGCCCTTTCTGGGAGATGCACAATGTACCCAGGCTATGAAGGGACCACAGAAGTCCTGCCTAGACAAAACCTGTTCAGAGAGGCTTAACCCAAAGCTCGTCAGCAATTCCGTTTTAAAGATTCACCTTATAACTCACATCAGTAAATGCATCCATAAGGAAGTTTGTGTTGGTGTTGGTTATAACAACAGAAAATCAGAAGATCCTAGATGTCCAATGATAAGAGACTTAATTGCTGAGTAAACAAGAGCACAGGCCTTTGGTGGAATACTTTCAAGCCCATAAACATGTGAATTAGGTCCGCACGTACTGACAGGAGAGGAGGCCCAGAACAAACTTCAGAGGGAAAACAGCAGGCTTCAAAGCAGCACGACCCCATTCAGGTAAAATGGTATCTCTGTGCATATGCTCGTGCGGGCACAGAGAAAGAAAGAACATTTAAAATAGTAATAATGATGATGTCTTGGTGGTTAAGATTTCAAGTGCTTGTTGCCTTCTTATACACTGTTTGAAATGTCTGCAAAGAGCTTGGATAAAAATGTAAGAAACGATCTGCAAGGCAAACAAACCAGAAGGGACTGGTCCCCTTCTTGACACATATACATCCTCATCCAGGGCATCAGCCGCATGGCACTCTGGGCTCTTGGTAGAAGTCTAGGGTGATTATGCTGGACAGTTCAGAGGCTTCTGGAAGCCCCAAAACCGTAGCTATTAGGACAGTTACTTCTGCTCCAGCACCCTCGACAGCACTTCCCAAGGAAGCTGAGCTCATCCCCATGCTGTAGGGACGAGGCGCGTGCACTGGCCGCGCCGGGACGCCAGGGCGCAGCTGCGCTCGCAGCTCACGTACCCGCCTCTGGCAGGACTGGCGAACGTCCTCCAGCTCCTCCTCCTTGTCCTCACGGTCCTTCTGGTGCATCTGCTTCATCCGTTCAATCTCTAGTTCAAACCGCTGGCGGAGCTGAGGGGGCAAGAACAGCACATGAGGGTGACCCCCACCAACCACGTCACCCTTAGCATTTCAGCTGTGTTTTTTGGACAGCACAGGTAAGAGTCAAGTTATTCCCCCAGGCACCCAGGGATATCAGAAATGGTAGACAAATGGCCCAAATGCCGCCTCTGTCCCTTCCATGGTTGTAACGGAGGTCACTAATGAACTGGACTCTGTGCCACTGAGTTGAGACGTGACCTTAGAATCCTTCTCAATGCTCTTAAGATGGAACAGGTTTGTCATCCCTGGAGCAGGCACCAGGGAAATTCTTCTGGCTGGGTGGCCAGGTGGATGGGTAAATGACAGAATACAAGTTTACTTCTGAGGATACTAAACCCTGGAGAGGGAGGTGATGTGCCCAAGACGTAACCCTTGATTAGTTACCTTTCTCTGTAGAAAATAGCCTCCTTAAAACACACTGGTGAGAATTAGCACAATGCATGGCACAGAAAGATTCCTTTTTCTTTCCCCATTATTTTGCAGAGTAAGGACTAGCCCCACTCTTCCTGGAAGCCTGACATTATTAAGAACTGTGTTCCCATGAAGGAGAAGGGTCTTTTCAGTGAGACCCTCCAAAACCTGCTCAGGGCAGGAAGAGACCTGTCTGCGATGTTTAAACTGTGTCATTTTATGTACAAGATTCTAGAACTGGAAGCACAAGTGGGATTAAATTACAGTTTAAGAGTTTATTTCCTTTTTCTTTTTTAAAAAATTACCATCAAGCTAACAGTGCATGGAAATATTTGAAGTAACACCTGCTGCACAGCAAGCAGGATCTTAGTTCCCCAACGAGGGATGGAACCTGCGCCCCCTGCGTTGGAAGCACACGGTCTTAACCACTGGAGCACCAGAAAACTCCCAAGAGTTTACTCTCTTGATTTTCATAATTGAGAGACTGACTCAAGCTCTTGCTTGTCAAGTTTTGTGGCATATTAGAATTACCTGGTGCCCTTCTTCTTCTTTTTTTTTTTTTAAATTCAGTTCCAAGGCTTCACTCTAGACCTCTTGGGTCAGAACTTCCAGGGTACAGACCCAAGAGCCTGTACTGTAAGCTTTCCATGATCTGCACTCTTCCTCGCTGCAAGCCATGGAGCAACGTGGAACCCAGCACAGCAGAGGGCCAGACTGCAGGAGCTATCAGGACCTGACCATCTGCCCTGCACCTCGCAGCAAGCTTTCACGAGGCCACAACTGCTGCCCCTGACATGGACATTCAGCTGAGAAAAAAACAACGGTGGTCTTTTCCAATGCTGATGATACTCTCCACGATGCAGGATCTTAGTGAAGAGTAAAAAGAACTGAAAGCATCAGAGCCCCGTTAAGAATTCCCGGCAGAAAGCAGGCTCACTTTAAATGCCAACTTCCTTCCCTGCTGCCTTTAAAATGACAAGAGGTTATAGGGAGATAATCCAAAATGAGGATCTTAAGCAAGTAAATATAATATTCCTTTTTCATTTTTTTCTAGCCTCTTGGATACTCCTGACATCTGCAATACCATTTATGTCAAGCTTATGTGAGTTAACATAAAATTTCCTGGAAAAAGTGTTATGTTGTAATCAATAAATATCTCCTGGATGTCTACAATAACCCAGAGCAGTACAAGGTGACGGGCGAGGCTGAAGATGAATGAGAAGATGAATGAGGGGTTGAGTCAGCCTCCTGGGGAAGCTGGGAGGGGAGCGGGGCTGGGCAGCTGCGTTCAGCCCCCTGGGTCCTTGAGGTCAAGGCTGCACATTTCTGCTTCCCAAGCACATAGTGGTCCCCTGGTGGCATCTCCCAGAGTTAACTCAACTTTCCAAAGTGTTTGTTTTATATTTTTAAAGAGTGCTTTTAAAAAATTTATTTATTTATTTTTGTTTATTTTGCTGTGCTGTGTCTTAGTTGCAGGATGTGGGATCTAGTTCCCTGACCAGGGACTGAACCTGGGCCCTCCACATTGGGAGCGAGAGTCTTAACCGCTGAACAACCAAGGGAGTCCCAGTCTCTTTATTCTTGACTATGGGCTGCTGCGTAACACTGTTCCATCCTCTACATCCCTGAACGACCTGTCCAGATGGCCCACCTCCGTCACGAACCTTCACAGATTCACAGCTGGGATTGGAGGGAGGCTGGGGGTGGACAAGACTCTGACAAGACTCTGTACAGATGAGGAGACTGAAGTCTAGAGAAAACAGGGGGCTTGCCAAATGTCCACAGACCCCATCTGCATGGGACCATCTTGCAGATCCTTAGATGCCATGTGACACCCCTGCCTCTATGCCTTTGCGCAGGCTATTCCCCTGCCTGGAACTCTCCTGGTCAGCCAACTCAGGCTTGTCCTTTAGCTTTCAGCTTCAGTAAATGTTACTTCCTCCAGGAAGCCTACCCTGAGTACTCCAAATCTGTTCCCCAAACCAGACCTGCAGGTTACACCTTCCCGTAACACTCAACATGACTCTGACCTTCAGAAGGGTCGACACCACATCGTCTTGTTTACAGCTACACCCCTAGCATCCGTCCAGTGCTTGACACACAGTAGGTGCTTAATAAACACAGGTTTGATGGACTGAGCAAAGAAGCTCTGTTTTTCTCAACCTCTCCAGACTGTCCCCACACTTGCCACACCCAAGTCTCAATGCTCAGCAGATTCCATACGGATGGAGTGGGGATGAGTGAGAAGCAAGGCCAGCACCCGGGCCTATCCCTGACCACCCCTACTCCCCCACCCGCCTTCATCAGAGCAGCTCAGAGTTTATCTGCTTTACATATTCATGCTGGCTTGGTCAGATATTCTTGAAAAAGGAGTTCCAATCTTAAAACCATTTCAAAATAATTACCCCTTCTGAAGTCCCATGTGAGAAACTGCTTTAGAACTAAGCATCAAGAAAAGCCTTGCTTCTTCTTGAAAACTTGGCTTATTTTTAAATGGCTGCTGCTGCTAAGTCACTTCAGTCGTGTCCGACTCTGTGCGACCCCACAGACAGCAGCCCACTAGGCTCCCCCGTCCCTGGGATTCTCAAGGCAAGAACACTGGAGTGGGTTGCCATTTCCTTCTCCAATGAATGAAAGTGAAAAGTGAAAGTGAAGTCGCTCAGTTGTGTCCGACTTTTAGTGACCCCATGGACTGTAGCCCATCAGGCTCCTCCATCCATGGGATTTTCCAGGCAAGAGTACTGGAGTGGGGTGCCATTGCCTTCTCCGAGATTTTATCTTGGGGTTGATAAAAAGCATGTAAGTCACACTGCCCTTTTCTCTCTGGCCACCAGGAATTTGAAAGCTAAAACTACTGAGTGTGTGAGGGTACGTGTTCTGCGTGTTTGCATATTAATTCACTCTTCCTTAGCACTGGTTTTGTGTTTTTCTAGTTTGGCTTGTTTTATTTCTTGTTCTATTTTACCACACATACATCTTATAAGATTCCTTGAATTCTCTGTGGAATGACTTGGGCATATAAGCAAACAAGCAGACATCAGGATATTCATCGGGTGCTTCACTGAGGGGCTGGTACAAGAGTCTTGGGGTATGTGTGTGTTTGTCGCTCAGCTGTGTCCCACTCTTTGTGACCCCATGAACTGTAGCCTGCCAGGCTCCTCTGTCCATGGGATTTTCCAGGCAAGAATACTGGAGTGGGTAGCCATTCCCTTCTCCATGGAATCTGGAGTCCTGCCTTATTCCTCTTATTTTGCATTTTCCAAAAATCGGGGCTCCCACCTCCCTGGAGGCTGTGCACAACACAGGTGTGTGAGGCGCTGTGGCATCAGAGGGCGCAGGCTCCAAATCGTGTCCCTGCCGCTTTTTCTATTTCTGAGCCTCGGCTTCCACATCTGTAGCGTGGAGGAAACCTCAGCATATAGACTTCATGTGGAGATTCATGAGATGATATGTGAGGAGAACTTAGGACTGAGTCTGGTACCCAGACAGCGCTGAATACCAGACATAGGGGTCAGCAGCTATTTATTGAGTACCAGCTATGTACCTGGCCTCATTAGGGGATGCCCTGACAAGCAAGGTCAACCAAAAAGTCCTCCCACCCCCATAAAACACATATCCAAATGGGGAGAAAAGCACTGAGCACATTTTGGAAAACACTGTCACACGTGATAGTGGGTGCTGTGAAGGTGAGAGAAGGTGAATGTGGAGTTGGGGTGGGACTGCTTCTGAGGAGGAGATCAGCTTGAGCTCCTTGGAGGGGGTGACAATGACGCCTGCAGAATGGTAGGGGGCTCCACGAGAGGTCTGAGTGTCAGGCTTAGGGGTTCTGAGGTTCTCTGGGGTAATAGGGAGCCACAGAAGAATGAGGAGCAGCTGAGTGAGGTGGTGAATTTAAACACAACCTTCTGCCCCAGAGTCAGCACGGGGCAGGGCATCGCCCTGGACAGGACTTTCCTACCTGCTCCAGCTGCTTGATGGTGTTTTCCTGCTGGCTCTGGACTTTCTCGTGCTCGAGGGCACTGGATTCCAGCTTCCAGAGCCTCTCCTTCAAGCCCGCAACGCAGTTCTCCCCCAGAGAGGGTGACCTCAGCAGCTCCTGCTTCTGGGCCTGCAGCATCTCCACCTCCTGCTTCAGCTGCAAGCTTTCCTGCTCCTTTTGCTGCAGAGACAAAGTGGGCGGGGATCCAGAGTCATGTGACCACACTTCCCACCCCTCCCCCACCTCCAGGGACACCTCTAAGACTGGTGGGAGGGCGCTTTCCACTTTTCAGAGCAGCCCTCACCACCTGGGCCTTGCAGCCCCTCGCTGTGCCCCCATGGGACCCTGAGGGCCCTCCTGGGACAGATCAGACAGGCACGGGTGGGGAGTCGGTGGGAAGCAACACACTGGCCCTAGAGCTAGACCTCAAAACTCAAACAGGAGGTATTTGCCCCATCTGAAAGCTGTGCACCTGCCGAGGCTGGGCCGGAGATGTTGGAGCCGGGAAGCAAAGTGGCCAGAAATGACTCTTCCAGGTTAGAAGGTTTGGGCATGACCATGAGGGAGTTGCACGTCAGGCTCAGGGGCTCTCCCAGGGTAACGGGGAGCCACAGCAGGCTGAGGAGCAGCTGAGTGAGGTGAGGTGCCTGTGTCCCATTTTAATAAAATCCCTCTGAGCTGCAGCCTGCAAGGGGCAGGGCCCTGCCCCTACCTGGGTCTACAGCTAACTCCTCTGTGACAGATGGGCACCCAGGTGGGCACCTCGGAACGCAGGCAGGTGCCTGGAGCAAGATCGTGAGGGACGTGGAGCTGGCGAGGCCTGCTTATCCACCACCTGCCACCCCTGGTTGGCTGATGCAGGCACGCTGGGCTCCGTGACTCTGGCAGGCTGACAGAGCAGGACAGTCACACACAGAGCTCTCTTCCCGGCACCACGTGCAGCGAGGCTGTGCGAGGGGTTTCCTGAGACCCAGCGACGGACACCCTGGGTGGTGCCACGCCCCCACGCCTCACCTTCAAGAGCTGCTGAAGCTTTCCCAGCTCGCCCCGGACGCTGGTGTTCTCCTGGGCCACTTTCTCACGGAGGCCCTTCTCAAACACGCACTCTCCCAGGGCCTGGGCCAGCTGCGTGTCAAACCTGTCCAAGTAGAACACGGGTCATGGCACCCGGGGGTGGGGGGTGCGCCTGGGGCAGAGCAGGGGTGGGACTGGAGAGAGGTCGTTAGCTTGTTGAGAACCGCTAGAGAGAGACAGTGTCAGGTGATGGAGAGTTTGTGGATATGGGGTAGGAATACTGAACACCAGAGGGTGACTTTGAGGGTTTATGGTTTCCAGAAAAATGCCAAACACTTATTTAAAATGTGATAAAAAAAATATAAGCAAATATAAGTTGGGTGAGAGGCGCTTCCTGGACTGGGCGTCATTTCACACGGCTCTTTCAGCTTCTGTCCCTCTCACAGGCGAGGAAACCTGCAGAAGGCTCTGCCAAGCCTCAGAAAGATGTGGCTTTGGCCACCTGCTCCAGGGAACTGGGTGTGGCCAGAATAGCGGAACTGGGTGAGGGATTTCAGCCTTGGTGAGAAGGTCTCCCTTGTTACAAGATCATCCAATGTCCCTCAATGGTAGATGGTCAGTCAAAGCCTCAAGACTCCAAAGAAAGCCAACTATGAGTCATATGAGAGAGCCCCTGCTGTCGGAAGGGCCCAGGGGCTTTCTGATTGGCTCCTGGTGACGTCATTCGAGAGGCGCTATTGGCTACCTCTGAATGGCAACATTGTGATGATGGTAATGGTCCGGCAGTTTCAAACTGCCTGGCTCTGAGCTGGGCTCCATGGAGTCCTCATAGCAATTCAGCAGAAAACACATCTTAGCCATTTCGCAGAAGAGAAGACTGAAGTTCAGAGGTGAAGTGAGTCAGCCAAAATCCTGAAACGGGTCTGAGCCAGCTTCTCCGCTGCCTAAGGTGGTCTGCTATCCACCTGCTCAGGTGCTGCAGCAGGCAGGTAAAGACAGGGGCCAGACAGTGACGGACGTCTTCAAGGAGTTCTTCTGGGCCACTGAATGCCAGGGAACGCCTCCAGCAGAACCTAACTCTTGGAACACACTGCCCGAACAGCTGTCTGAGGCCAGATGAACTCACTCACAGCCTTCACCCCACTAGGAGCGGGCCAGGGATCCAGCCTCCCACAGCTCCAGCACAGTCCTTATCCCTAGGGGACCTCCACCGGCCCTCGGAACTGAGCTTTGTGACCCATGAGTAACCATGGCAACCGGGCCACTCTGAACTGAGAGGCCAAGGTGGGGAAAGGGAACCTCAACAGCATGGAGACATCCCTCCACCCAGAGCCCAGCCAATAGGAGGCAGCTGCGTTGACCCTTTGATTAAACATAAAGAGGTGTGAGGAAGTATGGCTAACTTCTCCATCTCTCCCTCACTACAGGCATGCTACCTGATTTTCCACCACGAGAGGCCTCTACCTGCTCACGGGCTCCCGGCTAAAATGCTAATCCATCTAGAAAGGTAATGGCTGCTATTTGCAATTAGCATCAAAACATAAACTAACTTCTGCCAAGAGATGGTCAGGGAGTAGAGGGCATCACAGGGCAGGTGAGTTTTAAGAAGAGATGCAAGTACGATGAAATGGAAACTCTCCGGGGGCCATTATCTGGAATGAAGGATTCTGTCCAAGGTGGGTGGTCATGGGAAACACCAGAGGGATGGAATTTTCTGGCTGCATAAACTCCAAGGGCAGAGCCCCCCTGCCACCCATCAGAAAGCGGAAACCCTCCTTAAGGCCTCTCAGAACAGGAGTAGAACCCATAGATAAGGGCCAGGATTGTCACAGCGGGCAGAAACCTCCGGGATGATGGAATTCCATCTCTCGATTAACAGATGGCATCTGTCGGAGCCAGTCTTCAGCACCAGGTAGTCTGCTTAACTTCGAAGACAGCTCTAAAACATCAGTCACTGTCTGGCTCAGAGAGGTAGTGTTACCTGACAAGGTCACACAGCAAACGATCAAGGTGGGACTAAGCCATTTTCCCTGCTGCAAGGACAAGGTGTAGCCAGAGCATGCATGGGAAGGTGGAAAAGGAAAAAGAGTCAGCTATCAGCCAGAAAAAAAACAAACTTCTCTCATCTGGGGAGGCATACTAATAACTCCCCAAAGAACTTTTTTTTTTTTTTTTTTTTTTAATGAAGAAGCCAGTTCAGGAAAGCTCAAAGATAAATGAGAGAAACAATATTTAATGCAGATCAAATTCAAAACCGGTACCACTCCCATGGAAATGTAATTCGGTTGGCTACCTCTTGGAAAAAAGGCGTTCTTGGCAAAAATCATGTCCTGGAACACAGCAAGGTTCTTCTGTGTTTTCAACTGGGACCTTCTAAAAGAAGCTAAGTTCCATCTATTCGCCTCCTAGGAAGTCTCCAGCAGGGCTTGTCTGGCTCAGAACAGGGCCCCTGCACACCTTTACCCTCACCAGGTGAGCTGAAGAACTTCAGACACAGCCAAGGAGTCCAGGGATGAAGGCATCCCAGGATATGAGGTTCCACGTACGGAGGCTTGTGAGAGAGACCTGAGTGCCAGTCTAGGCTCCTAGACGGGGAAAGCAAGCGCCGGAACCAGTGTGCGGATTCAAGACTGGCATCTTATTCATGCGCAGAGCCCAGATCCTGCCAGAACTGCTCACGTGAGCTGAGAGTCTAAACTTTAAATGGAAAGGGCAGTGACTCAAGTTTTTGGCCGTCTCCCCATTTTCACCAGTGGGGATGGGAACCAGACCCTAGTCCTGTGTGGGATCTACCAACTGTATCATCTAGTTTCACCACAGGAGGGTGCTCCACCTGAGGAGCAGAATCCTCTCAGGAGGAGAAGGGCTGAAGGACTCGTCCAAGGTCACACAGCTGGAAAGAGGCACAGCTGGGACTTGAACCAGCACTGGACCCCTACCCACCAGGCTAGGCTGATTCTGCCTCCACAACAAACCCTTCACTCTTAGTGGGGATGCTGAGGCCCAGAGAGGCCAAGAAAGCCCCCAAGCTTACGTGGGTGGCTGGCAGTAGAGCTGAGACTGAATAACAGAGAAGAATGATTTCTTGCTGGATCCCTGGGAGAACCACACAGCCATGTGTGGGGAGGGACGGGGCGAGTGAGGGCAGAGCTAGGAGGCTGAGCTCCAGGGACGAAGAGCCCTGACTGGAGTGACGGGGCTTCACAGGAGAATCCGGAGACCCCAGTACCCGGGGAGCCCACCCACGCGCCCAGGTCACGACTCACTTCTTCTGCTTCTTCTCCAAGTCGTGGTTTCGGCTCTGCTGGCTCTCCAGCAGGAAGCGCGTGTCCTCCAGGTCGCAGGTCAGAAGGTGGCACTTCCTCTTGAGCTGCTGGGCTGTCCTCTGGGCTCCCTCGTAGGCCCTCTGCAGCTCCCCGAGCTGTGGAGGGGCAGAAGGAATCAGCCCACCCTGTCAGCACTGAATGGGCCCCCTACTTTCAAGCTGAAGCAGCTGCTGCTCCCAGTTAGAGTCTAACAGGAAGAGATCAGGATCTGGGCCGGAGAGACCCAGTCCTGACCACTTGTCACCTGCATCAGTGTGGGGAGCTATTCCTCTGAGCTTCAGTTTGCTCGGGGGTAATATGGGGGGGGCGGTGTCTGTCATTCTCTGAGGGTTTTTAATTTTCCTCAATACTCCTCTGGCCAGCAGATTCTGAATGTGCCCTGCCCAACTCTACAGCCCCTGGAGAACCATGTATAATTGATAGCCCCGTTGGCTGCCTCATCTGGGAGGTGTGTGTGGACTAGCTGAGAAGCAGCCAGAACAGTTGAGAGGGATTCTGGCCAGGAGACCCACGGGATGGGCTCTCAACGGCACTTCAGAAGTACTGCCTCACACGGGAACGCGCGTGGCTGCAAACAAACAGAAGAACCGCGGCTCTTGCATCTCCCTCCAGGAAGCACCCTCCCAATGTCCTAGTTCAGATCTGGGAGAGAGGGCGACTTGGCATGCTCGCTTTGAAGAAATGGGCTCATTAAAGAATTGCCTTAAATAAGCAAAACACCGAGTTAATGAAGCCTGTAATTCTAAATTCAGTATTTGAAGGCAAATGGGATGTTTTCTTATATTCCGCTGTTCAGAAAAAGGTTGCAGTTTTATTACTTTTTAATGTAGCATGAATATCCCTCCTTCCTTGGGGAGGCTGACCCGACTTGATAATTTGTTATGAAAGAACTGGGCTGTTCCCGGGCGGCTGTGCCTTGGCTGGTTATCTACAGCCCGGATGTCTCCTGAGGATCACGATACAATGTCCACCTTGAAAGTGACCGCTAAAACCATCGCCAGGGAGCCTCACTTCCGCTGTTTATAAAATCCCATGAGATCTCACCCTGGCCCACTTCTGCAGGATGGTTTCATGATACTTTTTGCTCACAGTGAGGAGATACATAAATAATAATGGGACAGGAAATATGACCTCAACTTTTATGGTACTTACCTCTACTGGGGGACACCAAGAAGTAAGCAGATGATAACAATACAACATAATGAGGCTTATATCTGGGGAAATAAATTAGGGGCAATCTCCCCAATCTGTGTCAGGGAAGACTTTCTGGGGGGAAAGATATTTAAGCTGAGAATGTAAGGTTTGTCAGAGATAGAATCTAGGTAGGGAAGAGAAAGAGTGTTCTAGGAAAAGGAAAGAGCATATGCCAAGACCCAGAGGTGAGAAAGAATAAGCCTTTCTTGAAGGAGGGGGTGGAAAACCAGTGTAATGGAATGGAATAGAGTCCAGAAACAGACCCACAGAAATATTGTTGGTTGATCTTTTACAAAGGGGCAAATGCTATATAGTGGAGGCTTTCTGACAAATGGTGCTGAAACAACTGGTCATTCGCAAGTGAAAAAAAAAAAATCTAGGCACAGATTTTACACAAAAATTAACTCAAAATGGATCACAGATGTAAATACAAAATGCAAAACTGTAAAGCTCCTGGAAGATAACATAGCAGAAAACCTTGATGACCTTAGATTTGGCGATGACGTTTTAGATATAACACCAGAGGCATGGCCCATGAAAAAGAGAATTTATAAGCTGGATTTTATTAAAACTAAACATTTCTACTCTGCAAAAGACACTTTCAAGAAAATGAAAAGCCACAGACAGGAAGAAAACATTTGCAAAAGACATACCTGATAAAGAACTTATCCAAAATATACCAGAAAATCAGAAAACAAACAACTCAATTAAAAAACAGGCTAAAGACCTTAACAGACAGTGTGACAAAGAGGGACCTATTGCCCACACGCCCAGCGACCTCCACGTGCTGTCAGTGGAGGTGACACATGACACAGCTGATGCCCCCTCTCCCTTTTCGGGTTCAGTCAACACCTAGAAGAGGGAGGGGAGACCCTGCCCTAATTCTGTGGCCTTGACGACCCAGACTATCTTCCCCCTTTACCTTCTGTTCCAGCTCATTCCTAGACGCCAGCTCCAACTCCAGCCTCTCCTCCGACTGCTGGAGACGCTTCCTGAGGAACTCGTTCTCCATCTGAGCACAGTCGAGGCGCATCTGCCACTCGTCCACTGTTCAAGAGAGTCAGAGAGGCCAGTCAGGAAACTCGGTGAACGGGCCGTTCCCTCCCGTCCTTAGCCCTTTGTGCACAATTTCACAGTGTTAACAGAATTCCCGAGGTTCAACCCTAGGCTTAGGATCTGGAAATCCCACATTAAGTCCAAGCTTAAAACACCACTTTCTCCAGGCAGCCTTCCCTGACTACATCCAGGTGCTGAACATTATTGACCGGTCACTATGTTAAGCTTGGTCATTTACAGAGCTCAATTTCTCTACATGTGTGCATACACCTTCCCCCTATGGAAATTCTGTAATTTTTGAGGGTACAGGAGCTGTTTTATACATTTGTGGGTTCTCTACAACCTCTAGAAGAGTCCCCTATGCACGGAAGTTTCCCCTGTGTGGCAAAACAAGTTTACCAGCTGGCCATTCTACTGGCCATTCACATTGGGTGATGGAGTACATCATCAGTGATGGCTGAATTAATTAACAAATAAATCAGTGAACAATAATTAAAGTGTCTACTATGCAAAGGGCAACAGAGACAATGGTCACAACATGTCTATGTAATAACTAAACAATCCCTTGATTTGGTAAAATTCTCCAAAAAAAAAGTCATTTGCTGGTGGTGATGAAAACTCACTGAATAGAACAGGCTACACTAGGTTGTGATAGCTTATATTCTGATTGAATAAAAGAGTAACATTCTTTAAGGTAATAGAGATGTGGAAAATATTGTACAAATGGAGAGTGTAAGATAGAGACCATCCATCCATCATCCATCCAAACATCGCCCATCCATCCATCCATCCATCCTCCCAACATCCATCTATCCATCATCCAGCCACCATCCATCCATCACCCGTCCACCCATCCATCCACCCACCTATCATCCATCCATCATCCATTCATCCACCCAACATCCATCTACCCATCACCCACCCCTCCATCCATCCATCCATCTACCTATCCATCATCTATCCATCCATCCATCCATCATCCATCCATCCATCATCCATTGTTCCATCTACCTTCCATCCAACCAAATGCTCACACTACTCCATACCAGGCACAAGAGATCATGAAATGAATAAGAAACCATTCTGTCTTCCAGAAGAATCCACTTGTGGAGACAAACACATAAATTCAGCTTGAACAAAGCATGACCAGGACTCTCATAAAAGGAACTTAAGGAAGTTCAGAAGAGGACTCAAACTCATGAGGGAAGCAAACTTATGCTTTGTTCACGACCATAGTCAATAATCATAGTCATAGACCATAGTCATAAGCAAACTTATGTTTTGTTCACGACCACAGGACTTACTATAATGCCTGCTGCTGCTGCTGCTAAGTCACTTCAGTCGTGCCCAACTCTGTGTGACCCCATAGATGGCAGCCCACCAGGCTCCCCCATCCCTGGGATTCTCCAGGCAAGAACACTGGAGTGGGGTGCCATTGCCTTCTCCAATGCATGAAAGTGAAAAGTGAAACGGAAGTCGCTCAGTCGTGCCCGACTCTTTGCGACCCCATGGACTGCAGCCTACCAGGCACCTCCGTCCATGGGATTCTCCAGGCAGGAGTACTGGAGTGGGGTGCCATCGCCTTCTCCAATGCATGAAAGTGAAAAATGAAAGGAAAGTCGCTCAGTCGTGCCCAACTCTTTGCAACTCCATGGACTGCAGCCCACCAGGCTCCTCCATCCATAGCATTTGCCAGGCAAGAGTGCTGGAGTGGGGTGCCATCACCTGCTCCGACTATAATGCCTAGCATATCATAAATGCTCTGTAACTTTCACTTCAGACATGGCTAGGTGAGTGAATGGATGGATGGATGGATGGACAAACAGATGGATGGCAGGACTGAGGTCTTGTCGGGGGTGATTCTCACATAACTAACCCAAAGAGAAGGATGATATAATTGTAAAAAGTTGAAGCTTCTTCAAATTTCCATCAGGGTAAATAATATCATGGTAGGAAAGGAATCCTCTCTCTCCATCATGGAAAAAAAAAATCTCAAGTGGCGAATGGCACAGCTTCAAAAAGGAAAGGGCAGCAGATAGGATTTCTCAGGTGGCCTGTGTGCTCCGTGCTCCAGACAGGGGTGTGAGTGGGCGCCACAGATGGCTCAGGACCTGCTCCACTGCCCCAGCCTCCTTCCCCGTGGGCGCCATTCTTCACATACGGGTCAGTGAGTCCTCCATTTTCCAGTACCATTTTCCTGGGCTTCCTGGCCTCCCAGTGACATTGCAAATTTCTGGACAGCAAGGCCCAACCACAATTCTTCTACAACCCTTGCCCCAGAGTCCAGCTCAGCACTGAACACACTCCATGAGAGGTTCTCTTTAAAGATTTCACCACGCATAGTGAGAAAACATATATATTTTCAGTAATTTCTACCCCAGCTTGATCCATAGGGGAGGTTATGGTGGCATTGCAGTAGTATAATTAAAGTGCTTTATTGCTTCTTTCAACTTTCCTATGTCATAGACATCTTCTATAATGAGTATGTACTACTTTCATAATCAAAAACAAAATATTTGTGGATTGGCTTCCTGGAATAAGCATCCTGAGCTGAAAGCCTGCGCAGCACTGTGACTAATGTGCTCCTGAGCTCAGCGCGTTTCCCCCTCGGCCGACTCCCGTATCTCTGCACAGGAAGACAAATGGCCGGGGAGCGTCGTTCACACAAAAATCACCATCAGGATGGAACCGGGGCTGACGTTCTTCTGGGGAACCTGTGCTGGTTCTGGGCAAACAGGTTCCCTTCTCCCCAAGGCCCCACTTTGTTAGGGCTCGGGTACCTGAGAGTCTCAGACTCCTCAGGATGAACCTCCCTGGCAAACACCTGCCCTGTGGGTAGCCAGGATGAGAGGATGACAGGAGCGGAGTAGGAAGCCAACGTGCCTTCCCCTCCTCCACCACCTCCTGACCTCGGCCCCTTCGAGTGTCCCTGACATTTCTAGGGCATCGATCCTCTGGGGGCACTAGAGGAGCGATGTCTATGTTTTATAAAGGCTGACAGACACGCCAGGAACCCTCCTCAGCTAACTCATTTCGACTGGGCAGAGGAGATGACAGGGCTGCCTCCTGCCCATCCAGCCGTGAGATGTGTCTCCAGGCGACCAAGACGGGCACCACCAGGAGTCCCTGGCTCCGCTGAGCATATCTTTCATTACGCAATTCACTCTAACAGCTAACCAAGTGCCTGACATCACTTTCAAACAGGGCAAGGAGTAGTCCCTGCTCCACGGGTGATGAGCAGGAAAAAGGATCCCACTATTAGTGCTACTAGAAATAATAATAAAGTGAGCAACAACTATTCAGCATTCTGTACCATGCATGTGGCTAAACACCTTCCATTCATCATCTCTGACTACAGCCATTTGAAAGATGAGGAAACCAAGGCACGATAATTTCTTTGGCCAAAGTAATAGAGTCTAGATTCAAATCCAGAAATGCGATTTTATAGCTTTCACTTCTTAACCACTGAACTGAGTTCCTCAAAATTTACATTGTTGTTGTTTACTCGCTTAGTCGTGTCCAACTCTCTGCGACCCCATGGACTGCAGCACACCAGGCTTCCCTGTCCTTCACCATCTCCCAGAGTTCACTCAAACTCATGTCCATTGAGTCAGTGATACCATCCAACCATCTCAACCTCTGTTGCCCCCTTCTCCTGTTTACAATATTTCCCAGCATCAGGATCTCTTCCAATGACCCTGGCTCACTGGAATTTAATAAAAATTTATATTATGAAAGTGAAAGTCACTCAGTCATGTCCAACTCTTTGCAACCCCATGGACTATACAGTCCGTGGAATTCTCCAGGCCAGAATACTAGAGTGGGTAGCTTTCCCTTCTCCAGGGAACCTTCCTAACCCAAGGATTGAACCCAGGTATCCTGCATTGCAGGCAGATTCTTTACCAATTGAGCTATCAGGGAAGCCCCAAAACTTATATTAAAATTATTCATATAAAAAAGATTCTTAAATATAAGGGTGCCTTGCCCATCTACAGGGGATGACACAGGATGAGATGGTTGGACGGCATCACCAACTTGATGAACGTGAGTTTGAGCAAGCTCCAGGAGATGGTGAAGGACAGGGAAGCTTGACGTGCTGCAGTCCATAGAGTCTCAAAGAGTTGGACACAACTGAGTGACTGAATGGAACCACCCATCTATAGAACCACTATTTTTTAAATCATTCTTTGCATTATTAATCAACAGCACCTGTCACATTGGTAATTTATTACCTTAGATATTGTTGGGTTATCTGTTTAGTGCCTGCCTCTTGCACTGAACTGTACACCCTAAGAAGGCAAGATCTGTTTCTGTTTTCTCTGCCAACATCTCAGCCCCTAATGCAGCACCTAGAGCATTGTAAGTGCTCCGTACGTGCGAATGAATGAATGAATGAAAAGAAGGACAGCTGTTCACCAGTGTCTGATCCCATGGTTCCCAAGGACTCACCTCCTCCAGTGTGACTCCTCTCCAAATCATTCAACTGAATTTTCTGCTGGGCTTCCTCCAACCGCTTCTCCACTTCTCCTAGATTCTTCTGGACTTGCTCATACTTGTTCTGGAAGAGAGGCCTCGAGGTTTCAAACCGGAGCTAAGACAGTGGCCATCTCACCCAAGGTGCTTTCAAATCAGGACTGGCCCCTATCCCCACCCCTACCCCCACAATCTTCACCCAGGACACCTCCAAGGCCAAGACTTAGGAAGACTCAGATGTCCTCCAGGACTCCCAGCATGGGAGTCAGTAAGCCTGTGCATCCCAGATATGAGCAGAGCAGGGCAGGCCCGACCCGCCTGGCCACTCTTCTCGGGCACTCTCATCCCCAGCGCTCCCGACCACTCGCCTTTAGCTCCTGGACCTCCCGGGAGGCCCGCAGCCGCTCTGCCCGCTCACTCTCCAGCACCTGGCAGGCCATGTCCCCTTTGAAGCGCTCATCTGCCAGCTCTGTGGTCAGCTCAGCGATCTGGAGGGGGAGGGTTAAGGCAGGGTTACTCAGCTGGGGCTGCCAACCCTTCTCCTCCCGCCCATGCTCCATGGGACCATCCTTGCACTGATACTAGGTCTTATCGCAAGGCGACCCTGCAGCGTAATAAGGTGGTTAAGAGCACGGGCGTCAGGATGTTCTGGTCCTGGTGAGTTAGAATTCCTGGCCCAGCACTCACTGTCTGTGTGACTCTCAGCCACACAGGATGCCTCTCCAATGCTCGGTTTTCTCCACTTTAGTAAGGAAGGGGACAGGGGATAGAATTGTTTAGAGAATTAAGTGAGAGAATCCACACAGAGCTTAGTACAGTGCCAAGCACACAGTAAATGCTCGACTAACAATTATTCTAGTAGCAACTCTCCTTAGGCATCCTTCAGGAAGCCATTTCACTTGACCAAACAGGCTTCCTTGGTAAGACGCACACTCGCAGATGCCCACCCCCCACGGACGCTCTCGGCCAGGAAGCCCCCCATGGCTCCCCGGGGCCCGCAGCCTCGACCAGGCTGCAGCCGTGCTGCCACACAGTGTGTGCTCACAGCCTGTGTATGCCTCACACGCTTTTATGCAATCACCTATTCTATTAGCTATCACACAAACCCGTACGATGCGACCGGGCCACGAGTTTTCAGGAAAACTAGGCTGAATGCTTTGGAGGGAATGAATACAAGCAAGTTGCTTCTTAAAATTCTGTCATATAGGTGGAGGTGCAAAAACTATAAAGGAAAAACTCCAAGTACAAAGTGTAGGCTTCTGCATTTGAATTCTTTTGCCATTTGCTCTGCTTTAAAGAAATCGAAACTGGAAATCACGTAGTTGTGTGTGAGGGGTGTGGTTTAAAAAAGAAGTAGATCTTGAGTTTTTGGTCCCACCTCAGTGAGTTGCGGAGAAGGCGATGGCACCCCACTCCAGTACTCTTGCCTGGAAAATCCCATGGATGGAGGAGCCTGGTAGGCTGCAGTCCACGGGGTCGCAGAGTCGGACACAACTGAGCGACTTCACTTTCACTTTTCACTTCGGAGGAGGAAATGGCAACCCACTCCAGTGTGGGTTCTTGCCTGGAGAATCCCAGGGACGGGGGAGCCTGGTGGGCTGCCGTCTATGGGGTCGCACAGAGTTGGACACGACTGAAGCGACAGCAGTAGCAGTGAGTTGAGGCAGACATGTTTCAAGTTAAAAATTAAAATGTTTATTTTTTAAATGAATTCCCACTTGCATTGGCTTTTTTTCCCCCCAAAATAAATGGAAAACACCAAGTGAGTCAGCGCTTTTGTGGTCTTATTGTTTCAAATACAGCCTTCTGGGTTCAAGGATATGCCAAGGTAAGTGAGAAGAGAAACATACAAGTGGACAGTTCATGACCAAGAAGGACATAAATGATGCTGTACAGCAGAGTCCTCATGAAACTGGGGCTATGCTCCTCACTTGGTTCTAGGTGGGTCAGACTTAAAGTAAAGTGGAAGTCACTCAATGGTGTTCAACTCTTTGCGACCCCATGGACTGCAGTCTGCCAGACCCCTCTGTCCATGGAACTTTAGTTCAGTTCAGTCGCTCAGTCGTGTCCGTCTCTTTGTGACCCATTGGACTCTAGCACTCCAGGCTTCTCTGTCCATCACCATCTCCTGGAGCTTGCTCAAACCCATATCCATTGAGTTGGTGATGCCATCCAACCATCTCATCCTCTGTCCTCCCCTTATCCTGCCTTTAATCTTTCCCAGCACCAGGGTCTTTTCCAGTAAGTCAGTTCTCTGCATCAGGTGGCCAAAGTATAAGAGTTTCAGCTTCAGCATCATTCCTTCTAATAAATATTCAGGACTGATTTCCTTTAGGATTGACTGGTTTGATCTTGCAGTCCAAGGGACTCTCAAGAGTCTGTATAGACAAGAATACTGGGACTTTACAGGCAAGAATACTGGAATGGGTTGCCAGATCCATTCAGGATCTTCCTGACCCAGGGATCGAACCCAGGTCTCTTGCATTGCAGGTCGGTTCTTTACCATCTGAGCCACTGGGGTGCGTAAAGGCATTCAAGTTGGAAAAGCGATCACTTGCAGTGGGCACCGACCACGGGCCAGTGTACTCCAGGAGCACCCCCGATCACACAACATGGCCTCCATCCCTGCCGTCAGCATGGATACCAAACACCAGGAGAGTATTCTCTCTGCCTTAACCATTTAGTATGAAATTCAATTTGTGCTAATCGGCTTGAGTAAAGAGAGCACAGAATTAATTTAATGCATTAATTTTGAATTCCGCAGACCCCAAGTCTGGAGCTCAAAGGACAATTCGTCTTTCCAAACTGGGGAAACAATAGCCGCTTTTCTCGGAGACAGTAGCCTCTGACCGTCCCCATCCCCACAAAGCCCTTCTCCTTCACACATTTTGGGGTCCAGAGGCTCTGTCCTTGAGTTGAGGTGGGTGAAAAATGAAGGCCAGTTTAATGAGGGAGAGCCGGGTTGCAAACCCAGAAGGGTCCTGTGCAGACCACACTAGGACCAATTAACCAGGAATTATTCTGGAATCCTCCCTGGATCCACCGCTTGGCTGAATCATCAGAAACCCTCTTTCTACTCAGGGACAATGACTCCAAGGGTCTGCCAGAGAGAGGGAGACAGAAATGAATGAATCTGCTGTACGTTTTGCAGAGTCAAACAGAAATAACATTCCCCACATCTTGACACAGACACCACCCTGGGGGAACAGTGGGCTGCAGGGATGTGAAGGACCTTAACTGCAGAGCACACAGGGTCCCCTGGGCTGTCAGAGTCACCTGCCCTGCACGACGCCAGCACCTACTGCCTGCCAGACCTGCCTTCGAAGACTCTGCTGTTGGGGAGCTGCCGGGAGCCACCACGGGAGATCCCACCCATGACAAAGGTCATGTGGAGGAGGCCTGACAGGCAAAGGCGGATCAGGCCTCGAGGGAACCCCTGAATCTGCTCAAGCATCTACCCCAAAACCAAAATCTGTCTTACTATTTTGTGCCTCTCACTAACTCTTCTGACATTAACAGGGGGCTATCCCCGGCCGCCTTTCTCTGGAAAAAGTCAACTTAGGGCTTTAGTTAATAAGTCCCTTGGACATAAAAGGAATATTTCTATTTTAACCCCTCTGTTGGCATTCTAGCTTGCCTGACAAGTTTATCCATACTCTTGCAATTAACACACATGATTGTTCACAACTCCCCAACCTTGAAAGGCCTAAACATTCTAAAAGTCCTAATGAGCATAGAGTCCTTTAAGGGATGAAAAATTATTAGAATAGATAGTACTGGTAAAGGGCTTCATTATTGGGCCAGTGCTTGCTGCCAAGTTCCCGTATCCCTTATCCATTGTGCACCTGGGAGTGCACTGGTTAACATAGTTGGAATGTAGGAAAAACAAGTAGCACCCTGGGAATTAACCACATCAGACCTTTGAGCTAATTGGTTCTTTCTTTGTTGTGACCCACTGCACCTTTGCTCTGTGAGAATGTAACTCTGTTTAGTACTTTCTGAGGCTGAGAGAAATAAAGAAGAAACACATTAAGGGAAAACAAGTTTTCTGGCTGATCAGCCTTTATCAAAAAAGGGTCATAAAATGTCCACAGGCCTCCAAGGC
Source organism: Bubalus kerabau (assembly GCF_029407905.1). NCBI lineage: Eukaryota > Metazoa > Chordata > Mammalia > Artiodactyla > Bovidae > Bubalus > Bubalus kerabau. The sequence goes on along the minus strand of NC_073639.1, from coordinate 69,762,679 downwards.
CAGAAGATATTATACACAACATTGTTTATGGGAAAAGTATGTAGAAAAAATCCTGGTTTTGATAAAGACAAAACAGATGTAATGTTTGGGCTGACTCTGTATGACTTTGCATCTTTCATTTCCCTCTATGTACAAGTCAAGGTATAAAAGTTCCTTTTGATAATAAAGGTATGGGCCTCGCTCACCGAAGCTTGGTCTCCCCGTGTCGTTCTTTTTTTCCTTTTCTCTCCTTTTCTCTCTCTGTTCTTCTTTCAGGATGACTCCTTGGAACACAGGGGCCTGGCGCTGCACCAGAGCACGGAACCAGGTGCTGGGAGACCTGGGGCGAGGTCAAGGCTCGGGCGCCATCTGACCACGGGGCCCCAGTGAGACATCCCTTGCCCACCCTGCTAGTGGACAGTCACGGCCGTCAGGAGCCACCTCTCTCAGGGCTCCGCTAATGCACGTCTGCCCTAGATCTCCAGTCCCCGCTGTGCCCCACTGGTTCCCTCAGCGATTCTTCACCCAGAAGTGAAACTTCTTGGGCTAATGAGGCCAGACAGGGGTGCACATGGGCCTCTGCCTTTTGCCATAAAGGAGGTCCTGTACATATTCCAGAGAGAAGACACCACCCCGCTCTCAGGCATCGCCTTGTGCTCCTGCAGCCTCCCTGGTGCTCCTACCCAGTCAAGCTGCTTCCCTGTAAAAATACAAACCCCACTGGCCATGCAGGCTGATACTGCACGCTTGAAGAGTATTTATAACTGGCGTCTCAGAGGCCCCTCATCTCCTCTTCGGCTCCTTTGCAAATGAAGCACGTAAATCATTTTGCAGTAACGTTGTCTTTTTAATAAGGCTCGTCAAATGGCATTCTCGCTGACGAGGCACACCATGTTCCAGCCACGCTTCTGTGGCTGTTTCCCCGCTGAGACGAGAGGTGGGGTGCAGGCGCTGGGAACGGTGCTGGGGGGCTGCATGATGCACAGCCCTGAAGGAGTGTCTGCTCCCCAACTGTCAACAGAAGCTCCCTTCCAAGATTGAAGAACCGAGTAGAAGGAGACAGTTCGTACCTATTCTGTAACTTGACATTTCTCAAAGTGTGGGCCCTGAACAAGCAGGTTCAGCATCACTTGAGAACTTATTAGAACTACAAAAGCTCCAGGGCCATCCTAAGCCACCGACTCAGAATCTTGAAGGCTGGGATCCAACGATCCACACCCTAACCCATCCTCCTGGGGATTCTGACAGACGTTCGAGGAGAACCCCACTACCCTAACATAGCACGACCCTCTGCACCAGGGTCACCTCGAGGCTTGCTGGAGAAGTGCGGAGGGACCCCGATCCCCACGATTCCCTCCCGGGCCCAACCTTGAGAGATGGAGCCAGGAAAGCTACGGGGGTAACAGCTCCTCTGGGTGATTCTGAGGGCTTCCCACATGGCACTAGTGGTAAAGAACCCGCCTGCCAACGCAGGAGACGTAAGAGATGCGGGTTCGACCCCTGGGTTGGGAAGATCCCCTGGAGGAGGAAATGGCAACCCATTACAGTATTCTTGCCTGGGAAATCCCATGGACAGAGGAGCCTGGCAAGCTGCATCCCATGGGGTCACAAAGAACTGGACACGACCGAGTGGATTTAGCACTCATGGGTGATTCCGATGCTCTTTCAAGCGCAAAAGCAACCAATAAAAATCAACAGGAGCTTTGCAGAGAGGAAGGTAGGAATTAGAGCCCTTTCTCCAAATAGAATCCTACTTGGGCCCCAACATGCTGCATTTCACCAAATCTGAGCTGCCGTTGATTTTAAGATGCACAGTTTAGAACGTGAGAGAGGAATGCACGGCCAGTTCCTAGTGTGAGAGGCTGCTGACTAGGTTCAGCGAAGTACAAAGGGAGAAAATAATTCATCTGAGAATCGATAAAAACGGAATCAAAGCACGAGCAGCACATCTACTCTAACAGACGCAGGTGCGGGCGTTCTGGAGCCCTGGACCCCTACTTGCCCTCTGACGGGCCTGAAGAGACGCAGGGCTTCGGAAAACACGCAATAAATTACTCCCTCAGTGCAGACAAGCCACGGAGTGGAGGGGATCCACACTGGTTATATAGTTATCCACACTGAACAACTGACCAGACATCCACAGCTTATGAAGAACTGCTACGGATCAACAAGAAAAGCCATAGGAAAGACTGCGAAGACCACTTTGTCAGGGAAGATAACCAAATAGCCAAAAACACGTGAAAATACACAAATTAAAATCATAAGGTGGTACAACTGGGCAACAGCCACAGTCGCTAACGGAAAAAGGCAGACAATCCCCAGTGCTGGGAAGACGTGGGGCAGACAGAAGGCTCACCCTCAGCCGTCGGGGAACAAATGGACACCAACACGGCGGTGAGCTATCTGCAGCATCTATGAAAACTGAACACAGAAATAACTTAAAACCCAGTGGTTCCATCCCTCAGTGTGTGCTAACGGCCACGCGTGATCTGTGCACCAAAAGACACACGTCAGGAGGTCCAGAGCAAGCTGGTTCTTTACAGTTTAAAAATAGCAACAGTCGAATGTTCCTTTAGAGGAAGGGTAAGGACGGGTGTCTGCATGTAACTGACTAGTCTACAGCAGAGGGGGTCTGCGAACCATAGTCACTGACGTCACCAATGATGTCAAGTCAAAGAAACCAGGGACAGAGGAACGCACAAATTCAATGAATCTCAGTAAAGTTCAGAAAAAAGGCAAACGCTATTCTTTAGCGGCAGGAGTCCATTTGTGGTTAATGATGGAGGGCAGTGGCTGGAAGGGGCACGAGGTAGGGGAACCTGGGAGCGAACTGTCAACCAGCGCTGGGGGTGCTGGCTGCACCGGTGCGTCCACTTTGTGAAAACTCATTAAGCTGCACACTTATGATGTGTACACTTTTTTTGTATGTTGGACTGTTACATAGAGTTTAAAAGGCAGGAGGAAGAAGAGAAGCAGGAGGAAGAAGACGGAGAGGAGGCGGTGGGGAGGAAGAGGAAGAAATCCCAACACTTAGTCATCTAAATGTGCTTCCGGCATGAAGCTCAGCTTTGATTCCCGACTGAATTCTCTTTGTGGTAGGGGCATCACGCCCTTGACTTGCAGTTTAATGTTACACTACCAAAAGCATTTCTACAGACCCCTTCTACATTTACTGTGTGAATATAGGTGAGTGCCCTCAGGGTCCTTTTAATGAGGCTTCATGGGAGAAGCTCCTCTAATACCTTGATTATCTCCATATCCTGAAAAGTTACTCTTCGCTCAAGCAACAGAGGTGTGTGTGGGTGTGTATGCATATAACCCAGACACAACATGTTTATGGAATATCCTGTTTTCCTTTTTGCTTTGGTTGCTAGGAAGCACTGTATCAAAATTTCAACCCATTTTTGATAGTTCCACACACCCATTCTGTGTCTATTCTGCACTGGGGGCGGGGCTGATGTGATGAGGCCTCCCAAGGACAGGGTCTCCCAGTCTAGCTGGGACGCAGGTGATCAGGAGGCACTGATCAATGCTGTGAGGGGAAGCACAGGGCCACTAGTAGCCTGTAGTGGGGGCCTAATGGACCCGTGGGCTTCCCAGGTGGCTCAGTGGGAAGGAATCCACCTGCCAAGAGAAGACACAGGTTCAATCCCCAGGTCGGGAGGATCCCCTGGAGAAGGAAATGGCAACCCACGCCAATGTTCTTGCCTGGGAAATCCCATGGACAGAGGAGCCTGGCGGGCTACTGTCCATGGGGTCGCAAAGAGTTGGACTTGACTTAGTGATGGAACAACCACCACCCACCCTTAGAGCATCAAGAAAGGCTTCTTGGAGGAAGCACCACTGGAACTAAGTATGAAGGGATGACCAGACATTTACCAGGTGAGGAGGGTGGAGTGGGACGTTCTAGGCAGAAGGAATAGCACAGGCAAAGGCATGTATTGAGAGTGAGTCTAAGGCCAATGGTAAAGGTCTATATTCTAACTCTGTCCTTGATTTTGTGTATTCTTCGATTCTTGGTTCCCTTTGCTGATTTTCTTAGCTTTAACTTTTTATCTTATTTTTTCAAGACTTCATGCACCTTTTTGCAACCGTGTATGATACAAAAACTAAAGAGCCCAGGCAGGATATGCTGCAGGTGCTGACGCGAGCATGCGTAGTTTGGGCCTCAGAAGCCTGGCTCCCTCCTCTACCACCAGTGTCCCATGAGCGGAGCTCCAGATGCTAGAAACGCTCACCTCCTCCTCCTCTCCAAGTCTCCCCCAACAGCTGACACATTGCAAACCCCCAAGTCCAATGTGACAGCTCGTGATGGATTACTGCATAAAATGTCAGCTTGGTGGGAAGGAATTTCTGCCAGGAAGTCACCGATATTCCCCACCAGCCCACAGCTCTCCGACTGCTTCTGCTGCTCTACTCATGGCTACTTCCAGCAAGAGGGGTCAGGCACTGGCTCTCCGGAGCCTCAGTGGAGGTATTTTAAGGTATTCAGGTGCCATTCCCCCTCCTCACAGTCTCATCCACGAGGGGCAGTAGCCCAGCCCAGCCGTCCTCCTGGTGCACCGGAGACCCTCCCTTCCAGGAGCCCCTGCCCCTCGCCTGACCGTGAGGGTGGACCACCAGGGAATTCCCGATCTTGATTTCTGAGGTTTTCAGGGCTCCCTTAAATTGTGCCCCCTTGGCGAATGCTTGGCTCGCCCTAGTCCCAACTACCTGTCTCCAGGAAGCCCTGGTACATCACAGGGTTCTGCTGAAGTTCAGGTGGAGCTCATTCATTCCCTTCTTCATTCCCTTGTTCATCAGATGTATCTGAGTACCTTCCATGTGATAGACTTTCTACCAGACCCCTCGGATATAGCCAGAGACAAGGCAAAGTCCCTATCCTCACCAAGTCTCCAGGCCAACAGAGGGAGACAGGCCCCAAGTAGATAAACGTGCAAGCTAGCTTTCAGATGGTGGAGTGCCGCAGGTATTAAACAGAGGGAGGTGACGGGGAGGGAGATCAAGCGGGGGGTGATATTACGTAAGTGATCAGGGAAGACGTCTGTGGACTGAAAAGTACGAAGCTAGATCTGAAGCATGGGATGCCCCCATCTCTGTGCAGATCTGGAGGAAAGGTAGAGGCAGCCAGTTCAAAGGTCCTGAGGCAGCGTGACAGACTGTCTCAGTCCAGAGCAAAACCAGAGCTTCCTGTGCTTGCGCGGCTGGGGTGGTGTCACTGCCGACAATAGTGCTTGTTTGGTTGATGGCTAGCACGGGTTGTAATTAGGTTCACCAGCAAAAGCCAACAGTACTCAATTCTTTTTCTTCCGCATTTTCTTTTTTAAGGGCAATCCAAATCAGTTCTTATATCGCTGGCTGAAAGGCCTTTTCTTCTATAAAGAGCCAGAGAGTAAATATTTTTAATCTTTGCAGGTCACACAGTCTCTGTCACAAACTGCTCAACTCTGCCTTTGTAGCATGCAAGCAGCCAGAGACTGCACACTAATGAATGGGCGTGGCTGTGCCAATAAAACTTTATTTATAAAGAACCGGTGGTGACATGGGTTTGCCCTGTGGGCCATAGTTTGCCCATCTCTTTATTCATTTTCACTGTGGTAACTCAGGTTTTAGTCTAACAAGATGTGTTCCTCCATTCTGCCAACAGACGCCCTTTCGGGTGCTTATGCTCTTCAACATGAGACGCACTGCTGCTAAGAGCATCTTGTCTTTACATTTCTGTGGGAGAGGTTCTCCAGCACGTGAGCCTGGAAGTGGAATGGCTGGGCCACAGGGCACAGGCCGCGCCAACTCTCAGAGATGACGCTAGACTGTTCAAGAGCCACGAGACCAACAGACACCCATACCAGCAGCGTGAGTTCCCACTGCTACGCACTCCTGTTGCCAACACTGGCGGCATCGGACTTCAGGATTTTGCCCATTTCAAGCATTAAGTGATACCTGTTGTGCTGTGAATGCACGTTTCCTGACTGCTGGTTAGTAGTCTTTTCATGAGTTTATTGGCCATTTGCATTCCTGATCCTTTAAGCTCCTAAAATGAGTTTCCCTGCTGAGAACTGCCAATTTCTAATGTTTGCCCCCCACCCCCCGACTTTTTTTTTACTGGAATGTTTACCTTTTCCCAATTGCTTTGAGGAAGTTCTTTACATATTCTGGTTCCTCTCTGTCGGTTGCATTTGTTGTAAATTTCATCGTCAAGAACATGGTGTGCCTTTATTTTATGCTCTGACAATCAGAAGTTGATCACCTTATTGGGGTCACAGTGATCATTCTCCCCTGCGAGCTGTGCTTTTGTGACTTCTTTAAGCAATTCTTCCCTTGGGAGCCACATGACATGGCTTTGAGACTCATCTCTACACTTGCTGGTTGTGGGGCTGGGGGAAGGCACTTAATACCCCAGAGCCTGCGTTTCCAACTCTAAAATGGGGAGTGGAGTGGCATGAACCTCACAGGGTTATTCTGAGGAGTCTTGAAGGGACTGAGCACCACGCCCGGCTCACTGTCACGTTCCCCATCAATAGACCTCCCCTCCGTGCAGGAGGGATGGGTGTACCTTGCTCTCCAGCAGGTCTGCGTTCTGCCGGAGTTCATTCCGAGACTTCTCTGCCTTCTCTAGCTTCTGCCTCAGCGCTGTAAGCTCCGCCTACAAAAGCAAACACAGTAACAGAAGCCCTTCTGGACTGGAGGTGCAGGTTCCACGCGTGTTAAGACTGGCCAGCAAATGCAGTGGGTGACGCAGCCAGCCCATCTGTGATGACGGCCATTTCTGCATATGATCATCTCTGCTCAGGCAAGCCCGGTCCATACCAGCCTGGACTAGGGTCTGGAAGCAAATCCTTGGAACAAGACCACTGTTTATTGAGACGGTGCACACCCAAGTGAGACAGGGACACCTGAGTGACACGGGGCACCCAGCTCTTCATCTTCCCCAGTTAGCACTTTTGGCCCGGGGGCCGTCGTGAGGTTTACAGCACCACCGTCAGGAGCAACTGCACTGCTCACCACCCGCAGGCCAGGCGAGTGAGCCACAAACGCACACCCCAGGGAGGGCCACGCGGCACGAAAAGAGAACAAGGAAGATTTCTATAAAAATGGGAACCCTGTGACAATACGTAAATGCAGCACATTAACATGTGGTATGCCTTAAATGTACAATGCTGTAGGTCAAACATACCTCAACTAAAAAATTTTAAAAGATAATCCAAAAATAGGACGTGGCATGGTTCTTACAATCTATTTTGAAGTGAAAAATGCAAGTTGCAGAAGAATATATAGTATGCCACCTTTTGTGTAAGAAAGAAACCATTAGTCCTGTGTGTATGTGTGTGTGCACACGCGTGTGTACTGCACGTGTGCACATGTGCGCCCACGTGTGTACATGCACACCTTGCTTCATTGTGCTGGGTTCTGCAGATGCTGCATTTTTTACAAATTGAAGGTTGGTGGCAACCCTGCGATGAGCAAGTCTATTGGTGCATTTTTTCCAAAAGCGTTATCTTTTAATTAAGGTATGCAGATTTGGGGGGGACCAAATGCTATTACACACTTAACAGACTACAGTACAGCGTCAACATAACTTGTATAGGTCCTGGAAAGTCACCCAGTTCACGTGACTCACTGTGATATCGATTTATCTTGGCAGCCTGGAGCTGAACCTGCACGATCTCCAAGATATGCCTGTATGTGCTCATTTTTGCCAAAAGGAACAACAGGCAGGATAACCCAGAAACCAGTCACAACAGTTTCCCTGGTGGCTGAGTGGTAAAGAATCTGCCTGCCAAGGCAGGAAACCCGAGTTCAATCCCCAGTTTGGGAAGAGCCCCTGGAGAAGGAAATAGCAACCTATTCCAGTATTCTTGCCTGGAGAATCCCATGGACAGCGGAGCCTGGTGGGCTGCAGTCCGTGGAGTCAGACACGACTGAGCGACTAAACAACAATCAGAACAGCTACCTGTATCAAGTGGGTGCTAACGGGGTTGAAGGGAGGGTAGGGGGAGTATCCTCTGAGAGGCACAAAAATAAACAGCTCACGGACTCTCCCACAGACCCTCTCTGGGAGGAGAGGTGGAGTGCCGGCACCCACTCAGACCGGCACCCACTCACCTACCGAGGAGCTGGGCACTGGGTGGAGGGAGGCTGTGCCAGCTGGGGCAGAGGGATGTCTGTAAAGGGGCAGTGAGGGCTAGTGGTGGAGCATTTCTGGATGAAGAATATCCAGGGCTGGGGGCACTAGTCTGGATGCAAACACCAGGGAGCGGGCTGGAGGGGATGGGGGAGTGGGGATCGCCCCGCCCACCGTGTGGACCCACCTCCTTGGTGCGGAGCTGCTCCTCCCCGATGGTGGTGCTCAGCAGGGGCTGAAGGGAACCCAGGAGCCGCCACCACGGCCAGTCCCTGACTGCCAGGAACACAGCTACGTTCTTCTGGATGCACCGGGCGGCCAGCCGGTGAATCTGCAGGGGATGAGAGTGCAGACTGAGGGCCCTTCCCAGCTCAGCTGAAGGACACAGAGGGCGGTAGGCAAGGGGGCTGGAGGATATCGGTTTATCCTTAGTGGAAGGGATGGGGAACTTAAAAAAAAAAAAAGGCTTCCTTTAATGGAGTCAGGCTCTCAGCATCAGGCCACAATTTAGTCTGGAATAACTAATAATAACAATAGGATAAGGAGTAGAAATATTCTACAACGGGGTCACCTCTCACATGTGGATTAGGCGCAAAAGTCACTGTGCAAGGCAAAACTCCTGGAAAATCCCTGAAACCTGCCAAGAAGCAGTGGCCATAATGATGCTGTCAGTTGATACTTAAGGAAGAGATACCAGTTCCAGTGCATTTAAACACAAGTCCATGCTTCTCACTCTTGAGTGTGCATCAAATCTCCAGGAGGGCTTGTTAAAACACAGGTGCCTGGGCTCCAGCCCAGAGGGTCTGATTCAGTGAGCCTGGGGCAGGGCCCAAGAATCTGCATTGTGCACAAACTCCTAGCTGATGTGGATGCTGCTGGTCTGGGGGCCACACTTTGAGAACCGCTGACCAAGGTCATTCTAATCAGAGGTGGGAATCAAGCTAAGTAAGAAGCTACCATCACAACAGCCAAGGCTTGCTCAGCCAGCACAGTGCCTCCCACAGGCCAGACACCACCTGGAGCATGTTACAGCAGCTCAGTCCTCACTACAGCCCTATGAAGGTAGGTGTTATCATCATCCCCGTTTTACAGATGGGAAAACTGAGGCACAGAGCGGTACAGTCACTCGTCCAGTGTCACACGGCTTCTCAGAGGTGGAGTCAGGATCTGAACCCCTGCAGTGTCGCTGCAGGAGAGCCCAGGCTCTTAATTTAGCCTGTTTCAAACTGTTCCACGGCATACACTACCTGAGCACAGCGGGCTGGTGAGACAGCTCACGGTATTTTCATTATTAATCTTCCTGCCTTTTTCTATTCTTACCAAGTACGTATTTGTGAGTTTACACGTTCACAGAAGCTGGGGGCACGGGCGCTAAGACTCTGTGCTGGTGGCAGTAATTAGCAACACTAGGGCAGCGGCAGCTGGTACTATTACCGAGCAGCTACATGTGGCATGTCCTGTACTACGTGCATGCTACCTCGTGTCACCTCCACTCAGCGACTATGTGGTAGAGGTGAGATTCAAACGTGCTTCCTGTCTGCCTCTAGAGCCATGCTGAGCTCTCCATCGTGCAGGCTGCGGAGAGGAGACTCAGCTCTGGAGAGCTCTGAGGATGGTGGCCTAGAGCGGCTCAGGACTGCAGACTCCGACCCTGCCCTCTGGTCCTAAAGGCCTCCGTGGACAGATCCTGCCCATGCCCTGTCTGCTGGTCCACAGCAGCCAAGTTCTCCAGAGATGGGACAGACTGAAATCATTTCCAACCCAGGAGGGCTTGGACAACCTCTGGACATCCTGACCAAGGCTCTCATCAGTGGTGATTTGATGTCAGTTCAGTTACTTCAGTCACTCAGTAGTGTCCAACTTTTTGTGACCCCACGGACTACAGCACACCAGGCCTCCCTGTCCATCACCAACTCCCAGAGTTTACTCAAACTCAAGTCAACATCCTAGAAACAGCTGTATCATCTTACAAAGTATCCGTTAAAGTCTGATCACCTGGACAGAGTGTGGGCACCAGCATGGGAGATGGGCAGACCTCCTTGCCCACCCCAGACTCACTGGACCATGATCTGCACGCTAACAATATCCACTGGACATTCGTGCACAAGAGCAAGTGTGAGAAGCAGGGATGACAGCCCCTGGACCAGCGTGGAGGACGCTCTTCCAGATCCCACGCCCCTGCCAGGTTCACGCGACACTCAGCGCCCCCACCTTCAGCTTCTTGAATCCCTGGCGAGAGAGAAAGCCCCTGCAGGCCGCCTGGAACAGGACGATGCTCTGAGACACCAGCTTCTCCCGCTGCTTCTCCAGCCTGGACACCACGCCCGCCTTGAGGAAGACCTGGAGGGAGGGAAGGCTGCAGGTGACTCTCCACAAATGCATCAGACTGTTTCACGTGGGAGGGGCTGCAGCTCAGCCCTGCTTCTCCCGAGTCCAACCAAAATGTTTGTGAGCAGCTGCCCTGGACCAGGGTTCTAAATGGTCAAAGCACCTTGTCTCCTGAGGCCTCCTCTTTCCCTTCTCTTGGCCCCAGAGCTGCACAGTGTGGCCACACACCTGAGTGTGGTCACTGTCACCACCCGGGGGTTGTTAGAAATGCAGCATCCTGGGCCCCACCTCAGACCTGCTGAATCCAGACAATCCCTAGGGGGACTCAAGCACGTTTGCTGAGAAGCCCCTCACATCTCCGGGTCCTTGCACCACTCAGGGAGTGTGGTCAATGCGGATTCCCAGGCCCTGCCCCAGGGAGTGCAGAACCAGCGGGCTGGGTGGCATTCCTGAGTATGCATTCTGTTTTGACAAGTGCTGCTGGCCAGGAGAGAAGAGCTGCCCCAGAAACACTCGGTCCTGCCTCAGAAGGAGGGGCAGAGAAGGTGGGGAAGTGGGGGCAGCCCTTCTCAGTCAGAAGAGGCCGGGGCCAGGCTGGAGCCGCCTGCGGGAGGCACACAGGCATAGAGTGGAAGACAGCTGGAGGTTCACAGCTCTGGGCCTCAGCTCTCAATAGCGGATGGGGGCTCCCGCGGCAAAGTGATCAGTGCATTCTCGGCTCCCACAGGGCTGTCCCTCAGAGACTGTGGGGAACAGCGGAGGGTTTTCAGAGTGAGCCTGAGGCTCTGGGGCCAGGCCTGCCCTGGCCAAGGCTCTGGGGTCACTGCGGCTGGTGTCGCCTCCCCACAGGTAAAGAAGAGACACGCTCATGCTGCTCATTTTCTGAGCACAGTCTCTTGCGTTACTTCACCAGATGCGGTTTGTAGCCCCAAAGATGGCCAGCCGCTGGAGAGCACCATCTTAATCGCTGATACTGTCAGGTAATCTGCGGCATTATCCATTAATGGCTCACACGGACAGAGCCCTCCTACGTTCTGGATCTGAACCAGATGCTTGATAGGCAGGCAAAACACCTGACGTGGAGAGTCTGAGACAGTAGTTACCACAACCCCCTCCCCCGCAATGGTAGTTACCACAACCCCCTCCCCCCCATTAAAAAATCGTTTTTGGCTGCACCGTGTGGCATGTGGGATCTTAATTCCCCAACCAGGGATCAACCCCCAGCCCCCTGCACTGGCAGCAAGAAGTCTTAACCACTGGACCACCAGGAAAGTGTCCAATCCCCACATTTGATGGAGGAAGAACCTAGGGCTAAAAAAGGCATGTTTTTGCCCAGATCCTCCACCGCCAAATGGTAACACGGGGATTAACTTCCCTTTCTGACTCCAGAGGAGACCATGGTTGTCACTGAATGTAATTAACATTTGCATGGCATCTGCATTTTGAGAAGCTCTTCTTCTATGTCCCATTTTAACTCGAGTTCCTGTGGCTGGTGAGCAGCAAAGCTGAGACTTGATCCGGGAACCTCGAGTCCACCTCCTGCATCCATTCACATTGTCGGCATGAGGAGCTTTCATTTCCTGGCTCACGTGGTACACAAACATCAGGGGTACGTGGCCGAACAGTAATCTGATTCCAGGTGGAACCAAGGGTCTCCGTCGAGTCTTCATCCCCTTAAACCTGTTTTCTGTAACCATGACCAACCACTTGGCCAGCCCCGCGGCAAACCTTTCCTCGGAGGGAAGGTGGAGATTAGCGCACCCCATTGCTGCTAATTAACTCTGTTCTGTAACCCTCCATCACTGTACACAACACTTCCTATGAGCCGGGCTGCCAAGACAATCAGCCTCGTTGAAACAAAGACACGATTGACTCATTACCTATCAGATTGCCTCAATAATGACTGTATTAATTTCACAAGCTAGTGAGTCCCAAAAGCCGCTGTTAAAAAAAGAAATCAATGATCAACGTGACGACAGCTCTAGCCCGTATATTAGAGCCGCAGGCGCTGCCAGGACGGCTACTGATTAAGTATGACGCTTTCATTAAAAAGATAATTGGAAACGACCATACACAGAATGGGAATACGTCATTGCCGCTGTAGAATCGTGATTTTTTTTTTTCCTTTTCTTTTCTCTTTTAAAAGCACATCGTCGTCCAGGAGGCTGACAGCATGTGGAATCCCACCTTTTTCATAAACGTCGTGGCCCTCGGCACAGGCCTCAATGAGGCACTGGAGGCTGAGAATCACAAAGGAAAATCTAAATGATTCATTCACTCTTTGTGGATCCAGCTGCCTACTGGACCCAAGCAGAGTGTAATGTCCCAACATCCCCTTCCGAATGGAATCTCTGGGAGCCGCTGTTAGGCACACTGCTTTTGCTCTCCAAGTGCTACAGGCCAGGTTTCAACATCTAATGTGGCCATCGCTCTCCCGTCTAATACTCCTGAGAAATTAGCCATTCTCTCTTAGTAATTTTCCAGATTATAGGCACTTCCCTGGTGGCTCAGACGGTAAAGCATCTGTCTAGAATGTGGGAGACCTGGGTTCAAGCCCTGGGTTGGGAAGATTCCCTGGAGAAGGAAATTTTCCAGATTAGAGGAGATCAATTCTTTAAACATTAAAATGTTACCCTGTTTGACAAGCATCCTGCCCCTGCTGGCAAATGCCTACCACAAACAATGACACACCACCCCTGTCAAATGACAATGCACTGATCCCCACAGCCGACTTGGGAGGCAGAAAGCAGAGGGTCCATTTTAGAGATGGGGGAACTAGGCTCAGAGAGACGACGTCACTTTTCCACACTCGCACTCTGAGGCAGTGGTGGGGCCTGGGTGTGGACCAGCTCAGTCTGCTCTCTCCTATTCGTAGCCTTCCCACCTATGAAGTGATGAATCTGACAAAGCATGAGACCTGCATCTGCCCTTGAAGATGGCCATCTGCCACCACACCTGGCTTCCAAAAGGACACATGGACTTTGACAGGCTCTGGATGTTTCTTTGTGAACGACAAGCATGACTCGATATTCGTCCTGCGTCATCAGGGGTGCTCTGGCTTGCAGACCTTTGGTCTCACGGCCCTGAGACTGTGAGAAGTGACTTCTCATTTGGCTCTTTTCGTCTTACTCTGCATTAGTTGCTGGGGTCACAAGGACTGACTGTGAAACTCATGAAGTAACTAGGCACTGATCTGAACCGGGCTTCTCCAACCTAGGCACGTACTCAGATCCCATAGGGAGCCTGTTACAACTCAGACTGTGGGGCTCCCGCTCCAGGATTTCAGTCAGTGGTCTGGCTGGGGTGGCGGCGCCTGAAGACATGTGTTTTCGGGAAGCTCTCGGGCGATGCTGAGGCAGCTGGTCCAGGGATCACACCTTGAGAACCGCTGTTAGTCTAAAAGGATGATGTTCTTGGAGCTGAAGAATTCCTCTGATTAAATAATTTGCTGTATATTTCCATGAGTAAACAACAGAACCACAGCATTTTGAAAAGAACATGGGAGGACTTCCCTAGCAGTCCAGTGGTTAAAACTCCATGCTTCCAATGCAGGGGCCACGGGTTTGATCCCTGGCTGGGGAACTAAGATCCCATGTGCCGTGTGGTGTGACAAAAAAAAAAAAAAAGGAAAAGAACTTGGGCTTTGGACTGGTACACATTTCCATGGGAGCTGTGCTCCTGGATCCTGAGAGGAACTGGAAAAGGGCTGACTTCCCAGAGGTACAGTTTCCTCACTGGTGAAGAAGGGATACTATAATCATCTCAACAGAGACTGTGAGGGGAAAAGAGGAATAACATATGATGTTGCTTAGCACAGCACCAGGCTTGTGGCGGGCCCAGTAACCCATGGCTTTATCTCCTCTGCTGGAAACGTCCACAGAACGCCCTGTGGACCAGTCAGGTTGGGACCACAGCAGGCTAACAGCTGCCACCACAGGCTTTAGGACCAAGAAGCCTGTGGGGAGAGGCCGGTGTGTCTAGGGGGCAAGGACTGGCGTGAATGACTGTGAGCTGTCCGAGGAAAGAGGTGTGATGGGGCAGGACACTTCACTCTGATAAGAGGCACTCAGGGCCAATAGTGCCCCCAGGATGGGCTTCTGGAAACCAGGGTCCTGCCCCAGCACTGTACATGGTACCTGAACATGGAAACAATTGACAAGGGTTTCCTGGATGACATTAATCACTCAGAAGGTAACTAAGTGGGGAAATGGTCCTCTAGTCTCCTATGTCTCCAGCTTGTATTCCTAAATGTTGTCCGCACTCTCCTCCCACCAGCTGGTCCTTGAGTCTACAAACTCTGTAGCTCACTCCCCACACTATGACCCACGCACTCTGGGAGGTGGTAATGGGTCTTCTACTGAAACAAGTGGGTGAAGGCCCCAGGGTCAGGTCATCTGGGGAGTCCTGAACGCTGCATGTTCCCTCATGAAAACTTTGAGGATGCCTTGAGCACGTTAGGGCTCCCTGAAATTCTTCTCTAAGCATTTAAACTTTTTCTGAAAGGCTGCTGGCTCAACACCCATTTGGAGAAATCTATGTCCCTCAGCTCTGAAATTATACGCCTTCTTCTCATGCCCTCTCCTCTGACTTACTGCTGCTAATCCCTAAGACTATAGCTGTGTTACATGTGGTTGCAAAGTAAAAGCTGCAAGGCTTCGAGTGAAAGTGGGCCTTTCTGAGGTTCAGAAAGTTCTACTAAGGTCCAGATGTAAACTCTGCAGACCACTGAGGTCCCTGAGAGTGTCACCTCTAATAAATGATAGTCCTCAGTGGTCTCTCCACCCACACTTACCACATTTTATCTTAACAGCCTTGTCATATAAGGAGGGCAGAGAGTCACTAGCCCTGCATTCAGCTGGGGGAAAAGGAGACACACAGAAGTAGCAGAAGCTGAGGAGGACAAGAGTCAGGTCTCATGTGGGGCCCTGATGTCACAGGTAGAACGGCAAACGAAGGCGCCCTACTCACCTGGCTGCGCCCCACTGCCACGGCCTTCTTCTCCAGGTCCAGCGTCTGCAGGAGCTGCGCCACGGCCTGGGAAGGAGAGGACCGTTAGAGGAGAAGACAGAGGGCGGGCTGGAGACTCCCAGAGTGGACGGTCAGCTTGCTGGAGGGCTGACACCCGGAGAGAGCAGATGCTCCCATGTCTGCAAGCTAACAGAGCTCCACCTCCCCAGGAAGTGCAGAGATGGGCATGGGCTGGAGCTTGCTGGAGGGCTGACACCCGGAGAGAGCAGATGCTCCCATGTCTGCGAGCTAACAGAGCTCCACCTCCCCAGGAAGTGCAGAGATGGGGATGGGCTGGGTCCTGACTGTGTGCCCTCACCCTGCTGAGACCTTCACAGACACCATCTCGCTTCACCCTCGTGGCAGCCCCAGGTGGGTCGTCACACTAGCACACCCATTTCATGGAGGAGAGAACCACAGATGCAAAACAAATGGAGGATGTGTCTGCTACAGAAAACAGTATGGTGAAACCTCAAAAAATGAAACACGTGATTTCCATATGATCTAGAAATTCCACTTCTGGATATTTACCCAAAAGAACTGGAAGCAGGGACTTGAAAAGATACTTGTACACACTCAGTTCACACTGGCATCATTCACAGTAGCCAAAAGGTGGAAGTAACCTAAGTGTTACTAAACGCAGTGGTGGCTGCAGCCATGAAATTAACAGACACTTGGTTCTTGGAAGGAAAGCTATGATGAACCTAGACAGCATACTGAAAAGCAGAGACATCACTTTGTTGATAAAGGTCTGTCCAGTCAAAGCTATGGTTTTTCCATAGTCTTGTACAGATGGGACAGCTGGACAATAAGGAAGGCTGAGCACCGGAGAACTGATGCTTTAGAACTGTGGTGTGAAGAAGACTCCTGAGAGTCCCTTGGCCTGCACAGAGATCAAACCAGTCAATCGTAAAGGAAATCAACCCTGAATATTCACTGGGAGGACTGATGCTGGAGCTGAAGCTCCAATCCTCTGGCCATCTGATGCAAACAGCCAACTCATGGAAAAGACCCTGATGCTGGGAAAGATTGAGGCAACAGGAGAAGGGGGCAACAGAGGATGAGATGGTTAGATAGCATGACCAACTCTATGGACATGAATTTGAGCCAACTCTGGGCGACAGTGGAGGACAGAGGAGCCTGGCATGCCACAGTCCATGGGGTCACAAAGACTCAGACATGATTTAGGGACTGAACAACAACCTAAGTGTCTATCAACAGATGGATGGATAAACAAAAATGTGGTGTATATACCCAACAGAATATTAATCATGTTTAAAGGGGAAGGGAATTCTGAAACAAGCTACAACGTGGATGAACCCTAAGGACATTATATTTAGTGAAATAAGCCAGTCACAAAAGGACAAATGCCATATCATTCCACTTATATGACACACCTAGAGCAGTCAAATTCATAGAAAGTGTCCATAGAATGATGGCTGCCGGCAGCTGGGGTGATGGGGATGGCAAGTTAGTGTCAATGGGTACAGACTTTCAGTCTTGCAGAAAGAACGAGTTCTAGAGATGGATGGTGATGATGGCCACACAGGAGTGTGAAAACACTTAATATTGCTAAACTGCACACTTAAAAATCTCTAAAATGCTCAATTTTATGTTATGTATATTTTGCCACAATTTTTAAAAAATGGAAGGAAGAGAATTCCCTGGTGGTCCAGTGGCTAAGACTCCACACTCCCAGAGCAGGGGGCCCGAGTTTGATCCCTAACTAGATCCCACCCACCATAACTATGAGTTTGAAACTAAGACCTGGAGCAGGCAAACAAATAAATATTAAAAAACCAAAAACAAAACAGAATGAAGGCATTTCCCCAAGGTTATAAGTTACACGAGCCAAGTTCGAATCAGGGCGTGTCAGGCCACACTGCAACCGCCATGTCTGGATTGCTGCCCAGGCCCAGGCCAGGGGCAGAGGGCCTAAGGCCACTGGGGAATTTACCCCCGTGGCAGCCACCCCAGCGCCCTGTTCTCTCACCCACTAGCCAGGGACAGCCGGACTCTCCCGAATATGGCCACTAACCCTGTGTTCCTGGCCTAGATGAGGGAGGGAGAGTCCATGTTTAATTCATCAGTTTCCTCTACCGCATCTGGTATACAGCAGGAGCTCGATAAATATGATGAGATCCAGTGAGGGTGGAAGCAGGGCAGGTTGGAGTGGGGGAGTGGGGAGAAAGGCAATGCCCCCTTTAGGAGAAACAAATTCACCTGAGATCCCTAGACTCTGCCTTGGCCAGGCTGTCAGCCATTTAATGGAATCTGGCTCAGACAGTAAAAAATGTGCCTGCAATGCGGGAGACTCTGGTTCCATCCCTGGGTCAGGAAGATCCCCTGGAGAAGGGAATGGCAACCCTCCAATACTCCAGTATTCCTGCCTGGAGAATCCCATGGACAGAGGAGTCTGGTGGGCCCCAGTCCAAGGGGTCACAGAGAGTCAGACATGACTGAGTGACTAACGCTTTCCCTTTCCTCTTGTCACAGAGGCTGCAGGCTCTGGAGCAATCCTGTCAAGAGCTCTGTACCCTCGGACAAATGTAGGTCCAGCTTGGTCCCTTTGTGACTCCAATTCCCCTCCTGCTCCATCCACCCCCACACCAGCCCTCTTGGACTTCCCATTCACTGAAAACCACCCACTGGTTTTTATCTACAGAATAAATTGTCAGAAAAGTCATTGTGACATTCCACCAAGAAAAAGGTATTCTGAGACAGAGTAAGTTGGTAGATGAGTTTCAATTTCATGGATCATAGCATCACAGAAAACTTCCCAAAACACACACACAAAAGAAAATGTTTATTAAAAGTCCAGACCAAGGCTGTAATCTGGGGGGAAGTTTCCTTCTCTGACCTCTGAGAAGAACATTCCATAGCATCCCCTCCAAAAACTCAGTGGTTTCACTTAATATTGCATTTTAGCCAAAATTGCTCCCAGGGAGCTACAGGCAGCAAAATGCAAAAAAAAAAAAAACAACATATCCAGAAAACGTTTCTTTCCTCTCTGCACAAGAGGAAAACAAAGTAAAAGCTGAGAAGCATTTATTCAAGAGAAACTTCTGGGCCTTTAATAATGGTGGGAAGTTTGTGGTAACTGCAATCAAGACCCTTCCACTCCCACCAGGCTCTGTCACTGCAGGGGTCCCACTGGGGTGAGGCAAGCAATGAAAACTAGCTGCTTTGCTGCCAGAAGGGGTTCACATACAGGGAGAAAGTGAGCAAAAATCCCACACCCAGAACCATCATCAGAAACAGTAAGTGATCTTGGCACCAAACGAATGGAGAAGATCAATGGCACAGCTAGCCTAAGACTGTTTTCTGGGAGGGGCAAGCAGTGGGGCAGTAATTAGCCAGGTTCCTATAACAAGGAGATACTGGGAATGGGATGGTCACAGTTGGCCGTGATAACCATGCCCCATACATTCCTGGCCATCTGGAAAGCTATCCACACGCACAGGAAGGACTTGGCGGGTGGAGGGGGGGCTGAGGCACTTATACATTCCTACCTAAATATAAGGCCACGTGCACAGGCGGAAAATACGGAGAAGAGCCACACAGAAAGTAAAATCTGTGGCACAACTACAAATGCCTGAATGCTGGATGCACTTTCCAAACCACACAGAGCACCGTAAAATCACTGTGCAAACCAGATAAAAGGTCATACATTCAAGATGTTTGACCCCAACCTCTGCTGACCACTAAGCTGTGCTGGCACGGGGTCAACCCTTGAGAATCCACAATTTCTAATAAAAACAAGAATTTTTATGAAGTGAACAGAGACAGTAGCAGTCTCACACCACAGGGGAGACAGACTCCATAAATCTAGTCCTATTAAGTTACTAATTGGGAAAAGGTTGGGATCTAGAGACGCAATATTTTATTATTGAAAATGTCCAGTTTTCAAGAGAAAATTACAAGACATGCAAAGAAATTAGAAAGTGTGACCTATGTTCAAGGAACAAACCCCCAAAATCAGTCGCAGGAAACCCTCTGGGGGTGTAGATGCTGGCCTTAAAAAAGACTTCCGGATAGCTCTCACGAGGCACGTAACAGGCTTATTTAACTCACATGTCTGGCACGTGCTGTCTCCATGAGGACTAGGAGGCGGCGGAGGTTCTGAGGTTATAAGCCGCTCGGGGGCACTGTGGGGTGATGACCCAGCCTCAACCCCCATCACTCGGGGCGCAAACTGCCAGGCCCTGGATGTACCCAGGAGAGGCCCAGCCTCCATGACACGGTCCCCGTGTCCTCCAACTGTGCACGGAGGTTTCTCTCCAATATTTAGCGAGGATGCCTCCCTCCCCCCAGCAAACCACACAGTCTGGCATCTCACATCAAGCTGCACATGCCAGACCGGCTGCAGAAGACTCCAGGAACCACAAAGGGCCGTGGCCGGGAAGGGCTCCCTACTCACCCCTCCACGGGTCGCACGATGCAGGGACCCACGGCTGTGGGAATGGATGCTCTCCTGACCACCCTGCTGTCAGGACCGCACCTCCTCTAGGAAACCCACACCATGGCCAATGGCTGCCATACGCTGGGCACCTACTATGTGCCAGACACTGTTATGCCCTGTCATACACTGCCCCTGGTCATACAGCTATCAAGCATCAAGGGGCACAGATGAATGGAAAGAGAGATGGCAGAAACCAGGATTTGAACCCAAGTCTGTCTCTAAACCACATGCTTTTAACCACCAAAACTTTTACACGCTGATGAAAACATTCCATAAGGGTTAGGACTACGTCTCTGTTCTTTAACTCTATAGTTTCATGATTATAAATAGTATGTCTGGCACTAAGCACAAGCAATATGAACAAACATATAAATAAAAAACACACATATTTGTATAACTGGGTTAGTTAACACTAAACAGAAAACAAGCAGAATCATTAAAACAGTAGACCCAAACTGGAAGAGGATGGCAAAGTGAGAAAGTCAAAAATGATGAATAAATTCCAGAGGGCTAGGGCTAAGGCTATGGGAGGGCTTACCAGGTGGCTCAGTGGTAAAGAATCCACCTGCCAATGCAGAAGACACAGGTTCGATCCCTGGGTCAGGAAGATCTCCTGGAGGAGGAAATGACAACCCACTCCAGTATTCTTGCCTGGAGAATCCCATGGACAGAGGAGCCTGGTGGGCTACAGTCCGTGGAAGTGAAAAAGAGTGGACACGACTGAGTGACTGAACATGCATGCACACAAACACAAGGCCACAGGAGGCCCTGAAAAAGTCATTTGGCACCCTCAGAATGGACAGCTCCTCTCTTCCTCTCTCCCTACCCAAGGCCCCCAGCCATAGGCTCATGGGAACCTCTCCAAAACAGAAAAGGACTCGGGGACAAGTTCAGAGGAAATCAGGAGTATCCACCATGGTCTGAGATGGAACAAGGGTGGCTGCCTTTGAGAAGATAGGCATGCCATAATTATGTTCAGATCAAGTCCCCGGGGACAGAGATTTGGTGGCTAGAATCAATCCTCACTGTAGACACTTTGAAGGGAAGAGGGGACCGGGGGTTTCCTGTCATCCATCAGGGAGACCTGGAAACTCCTGCCTCAGCAGCAAAGAGATAAGGGACCAGAATCACAAAGCCGATGTGAACCTAACAAGCTCTTCCAGTAACCTTTCTGAGACCCCCTCACAGTCACTCTGGGAGGCCTTCAGTGTAGGTTAAGGCATACTCTTAGCCAGATGGGAAAGCCCAGGAGAGAGAAGAAGAACCCACCATGATTAGAGGGTGAGACGGTCATTTTGGAGACCTGAGCACATGCCTGGGTGTCTAGAAGAGACAGAGGCATCCTCAATGGTTGAGGTCAGCGTGAGGACACTGCTTCATAGAAAGGACCAGGGGATGGGCAGAGTAGATTTGACTTCCTTCGTAATTTTGCTTAAGCAAGTTCAAATAATAAAGATCTGGTCTTTGATACCATGCCCTTGCTGATAACCTTCCGGTCTGCCATCACTGACCACCTGATGAACCTGATGACCACTAGTCTCTCTGCCCCTGCTGACGATGACCATGGTCTGGCCCTTGCCAACATCCTCAGACCCTTTTCTTCTACCTGGCAGCATTTATGTGCCAGCCACACTGGATCTGGTTCTGACTCTGGACCTCTGCACCTGCCGAACCCAATGTGGCTTGCCCTGCACTCTTTCTCTTACTTGATTCCTCCAAACCGTTCCAGAAAGCTCTATTCAATCATCACTTGCTCTGTCTTCCCTGTATGTCCTACCCTCAACCCCTGCTGCAAATATCAGAAGCTTTAGAGGTGTTCCCTGGGACCTCCCAGAGCCCCCTCTCTGTCTAGGAATTGCTAATTTTCATCCTTCTTCTTCGGAAGATTGTCTTCTGTTCATCCTCGTCTCTCTGATGGCTAGCACAGGGCCTGGTGCAAAGCAGGCACTTGGTGACAGCTGGATGGACTTGATAATAATTATTTTAACATCATGATGGCATGTTCTGTGTAAATCTTCACCAAATACTCTGCCTGTCTTCATAGGGCTTCCATTCAAAAGTCCTGTGTGAACGTGAAAAGATGCTCACCAGCCCTGGCCATCAGGGGACTGCAAGTCAAAACGACAATGAGATACCACCTCACACCCGAAAGGGTGACTACAAAAAATACCCCAGAAAATAACAAATGTTGGCAAGATGTGGAGAAACTGCAACCCTCATGCACTGTTGAAGGGAATAGAAAATGGTACAGCCATTATGGAAAACAGTTTGGAGGTTCCTCAAAAAATTAAATATAGTATTACCATATGATCCAGCAATTCCACTTTGAGTATGTACCCAAGAGAATCAAAAAACAGGGTCTCAAAAGAGGCATCTGTACACTGTGTTCACAGCAGGGTCATTCACAACAGCCAAAAGGTGGCAACAGCCCAAGTGTCCACTGACAAGAGGATGGATATACAAAATGCTGCACACAAGGATCCAAGTCAGCCTTCAAGGGAAGGAAATTCTGACATGTGCCACTACATGGTGAGCCCTGGGGACATCATGCTAAGTGCCATCAGCCAGTCACAAAGGACAAGCATTGTATGAGTCCACCTATATGTGGCTCCTGGAGCAGCCAGATTCACGGAGACAGAAAGCAGAATGCTGGCTGCCAAGGGCTGGCTGGGAGGCAGGATGGGGACATAGTGTTTCACGGGGATGGTTCCAGTTTTGGAAAATGAAAGGAGTTCTGGAGCTGGAGGGCCGTGATGGTTACACAATGAATGTACTTACGACCACTAAACTGTATGCTTAAAAATGGGTTAAGGTGGTAAGTTTTATGTTATGTGTATTTTACCACAATATATAGTAAAGAGCCCTGTGTGAGGAGTTTGAGAGCCTGGGTTCAAACCCCGGCTCTACCACTGCCCCACGGCCTGGCTGGGGTTGGGAACCTCAGTTGCTTCTGCTGTGAAATGGGGATAATTCCAAGAGCAGGGAGGCTTTATCAATTGAGGGCTGTTTCAGAGTGAAAGTCGGTAGGGAACCTTTTCACATTACACCTGATATTTTGTGATAAGAGTTTGTGCATCTGCAGTTAAAAAAAAAAAAAAAAAAGGCATATGCTATTTTTGTTTCAGGAGCACAAAATCCAGCAGGGACCCTCCAAATGAGAGTGCTTCACTGGGAGAGAGCCTGGTTTAAGCACCACGTGCACGCTAGGCACATGGGGGACGTGCTGAGGCCTGGTTCACACCCTGCAGTGAATTCCCTCTGCTGCCGTCTAGCGTCTAATGACAATATTGACCTTTCCTATCTGTCAGGCTTGTCTTATTAAATCCCGAGGTCTTAAATGCTTTGCACACAGAGGATGACAGTTTGCCCACCCAAGCACGTGTTCATGTATAATTCATGGTGTATCGTGCTGCTTAGCAGATGAATATTTATCAGCTTTTTCATAAGAGGCAGGCTGGCATTTCCTTTTGTTGCTACCAAAATCCTATGCTGCAGCAAATGAAATTTGTGAGCAAATAAAAAAAAAAGAAGAAGAACAAGAAGCGAAAACTCCCCAGTCCATTCTGCTTGTAATTTTCCACTTTCCGAGGCCTCCAGAGTGTGTGTGTGGAGGTGGTTTCGGTCTGGCTACGAGAGAACTGCTGAGTCGTCCAGAATAGAAACGCTTCCATATGCTCCCCCCGCCCCCGCCGAAAACTCCCCCATGCCCCACTTCTGCACTGCCTTCAATAGCAGAGGAGCCCAAGCCCCTTTCGGTGGCTCCAGTCCAGATGCTCTGGATGGAGATCAAGACTGGGGGGTGGGGGCAACCAAGGATAAGGAAGCCCGATGAAGCTTGGTCCACAGTGGCTGGTGGCACTGAGCCAGGCAATTTCATGGTTTCCACAGTGGGATGCCCCCCAGGGAGGGGACAGCCCCGCGCCACACCAGCTGGGGTCTGAGGTCCCCTCCCCGGGGGTGGACGCAGGAGCGCCATGAGAAATGCCGCTGTGTCTGTGGGAGGAAGCCTGTGCCCTGGTCCCCGCTGCAGAGGAGAGCCAAGAAAGGGCTGAAGACTTGTGCCTCCGCTGCTGGCTCTTCTCGCCTTGCGACTCACTGACTGAGGACTCCAGGCTGGGAGGTCCGGTGCGCACGGGCGCACTCACTGGAGGGGAGTTTTCAACACAGCTGTGAATGCACAGTCTGCGTGGCCTGGCTGCCACCTCTCTGGCCTTGGAAGACGGTGATGACGATGACAATGACAACCACAGCTCATACATGAGGAGCCCTTACTGTATGCCGGGCCCTGCATCAAGCACACCAATTACACCACCACGCACAATCCACCGGACACTCCACTGAGGTTGGTGTTATCATCGTTCCCATTTTACAAATTAGGAAACTGAGGCAGAAAGATGGATTAACTCATCTAAGTTCACACAGTCCCAGCTGGGAGTCAACTGCAGGGCTGTGTGACTTGAGCCCCTGCTTTCTTAACGACCCTCCATGCAATCAAGAAACTTGAGTTCAAGGGCAAAACCCACGAACGCTTGGCTGTGTGGCCTCAAGGCAATCAGTCACCTCCACGAGCCCACGTTTCAGCATTCACAAAAGAGGCGCGACGGCTCATTTTGCAGGGCTGCTGTGAGGATGCACTAGGGCTTTGCAAACTGTCAAGAGCTCTGTCATCACTGATCAGCCTGCGGCTGTTCTCAACAGAAACATTTACTGGAGATTTTGCACTAGGAGTGAAGACTTCTGGCTCCAGAAGTTTATGTAGAGATGGAGAAAGGAGACATACAGGGGCAGTAACACAAGGTCAGGTACGTGTCTTCATTCATTCATCCGACAGGTGATTTGTTAAGCACTTGCTCTGAGCCCGAAAACACACAGTCCCCCCAAAAAATGTTATTTCAGACATGGCTAAGTGCTACACAGATGTTTAAACAAGAAGATGCGATGGAGAATAACACGAGCAAGATGTGAACAGCAAGATGACACTGGCCTGGCCAGGACTGGGGACAGGCGACAGCCCTCTGTGCAAAGGCCCTGAGGGGAGTGTTTGGGACCACAAGCCCTCTTTTCACAGACTCTCAGGGTGCAACTCCCTATGGGAATGATGACCTTCCGCCCTGCTGGGAGCCTCCTACCTGGGACCTACTCTTCCCGTGGTTCTAATTCTTTTTCTGCACTTCCTCAGGCAGAGTTTCAGAAGGACCATTCTGTGATGGGCAGTGTTGTAAGTGACACTGCAGGGGGCATGGTCTGGAGTAGGGGTGCGGGTCAAACGTCAGGCCATCCTCATCTCTGCCCCCAAGACCCAACTCTCAGATCCCAGCTGACCCAGCTGCCCCCAGGCTACCCGCTGCAGAGCAGAAGCATCGGCACCTCCACACCTCCACCCTACCCCACCGCGCCCCCACCGCCACCCCCAGGTCCATGTACCTTCCTCTCTTCCACTCCTTCGGGGGCTGATATGAGCTCCTTCACGAGCGCAGGGTCCAGCACCTGGAATCTTCGGCGGAACTGAGTGAGCCCCATGTGGTCAGAGTAGCCTGGGGTGTGGGGAGCAGGAGAAGAACAAAGAATCCGAATGAGACACCCGGCCCAGGGGTCTACTACCAGCCTTGCTACTCACCTGCTGTGTGTACTCACTTCCTGGGGCCTCAGTTTCCCTGTTTGCTAATATAAGACACTGGGTTCCATCAGCATTTGCCAAATGCATTCCCCACAACACAGACCCTGTAAGAGGCTCCACTGAAGCCTGAAAAAGCTGCCCCATCCTCCACCTCTTGGAAGGTCATGATGTGTATCAACACCAAAGTCAAAGGCTCCAGAACCTCGGCAGGGACGATGCCTGATTAGCTTGACTTAACCCAGAGTTCTCCGAACATGCTGGACCATGGGAAAATGTTTTGATCTAAGTTTTTACCCCCTGACAGACTGCAGGTGGGAAACACTGCATCAGGCCATAGCTAAGGGTTCTTTTAAATCTATAGTAGGATGCACACAGCTGCACCCTGCTGTGTGGAAACTGAAAAGCTACTAAGAGAACGTGACATTCGAGCTGGCCTCTGAGGGGCTGTGAGAGTCTGCGAGAGGGTTTTGTGTGGAAGGAAGTCCAGGCAGAGCAGGAAACAGGTCTGTCCCAGTCGCGGTGACACCATTCACAGAGTGCTCACGTGTGTAAGACACTAGGATAACAGCATCCTTTTCGCAGAGACCCTGGGCCTGTGCTGCTCTCCCATCATACAGACGTGGACACTGAGGACCAGAGCAAGTCACGGGGCGCAGAGTGACATGGATCGTAACTCTCCCTGCGGGGAGACAAACCCAAACAAGATGATGTGATGGAGAATGACAGAAGCCAGGATCTGAATAGCAAGATGACTCTGGCCTGGCGAGGACTGGGGAGATAAATGTAGGCAGCAACAGTCACTAATCCAGCAGAGAGGAACCAACAGTGAGGTCACAGATGAGCAGGGACCAGGTGCCAAGGGACCTAAACTCACATTCCAGACCTCAAGGCTGACCACACAGAGACCTGGAGGCTGGGGGGTTATAGGGCTGCCATTGTGAGTCAGACATGGGTTCACATCTCCTATCTGCCCTGGTTAGCCCTCTGAGCAGTGACAGATGACTCTTGTTTCTGAGATTCAAGTTCTTCAGTTGTTCAATGAGAGTAATAACAACTTATTGACCAGAGACGTATTAATATGTCTTTGGTTACCCAACTGTTATTGACCAGAGTGTTTCAATATTCATTTACATAACAAATCGTCAGCCAGGAGCATTAGTTTCTGCAAAAATCCCCTGGTCAATAACGTGCTAAGACCTCTTGTCACACAGTCATGACAAGGATTAAATCCAATAATGATTACAGGAAAAGAAGCTAACGTGTTTTGAGCACTTGTCCATGTCCAGGCACTTTTCTTATTCCCTTACTAATTCACCATCCCACTCAATGGCTCTCTGAAACCTGAGCTGTTACAGGACAGGAAAGGGAGGCACAACCTAGGGGCCTGACAGTGTCAACCACGACCACGCACAGGCCAACTGGCTCCAGAGTCTGGGCTGTGCCCACCAGGCTGCCCCGTATGTAACATGTGATGAGCATTTACTGTCTGCCAGGCTCCGTGCTAAGCACTCTGTGAGAACACCACCACTGAGTGTGTGTAACCACACGGTGCCCCGAGCATCTGAAGTGCCCAGGAAATAGCCTATGCACACGTGCATCACGTGTGCCTGTGTCTACGCGTACAGGCACATCTCAGAGATACTGTGGGCTCGGTTCCAGACCACTGCAACAAATCAAATATCATAAAACTTTTTTGCTTTCTCAGTGCACATAAAAGTTAAATTTATACTATACTATAGTTTATTACGTGTGCAATAGCATTATATCTAAAAAACAATGTGCAGACCTTCATTTAAAAAATTTATTACTGAATAAAAAATACTAACCATCATCTCAGCCTTCATCAAGTTGTAAGTTTTTGTTGGTGGAGGGTTAGAAATACTGCAAGAATGACCAAATGTGACACAGAGATGCAAAATGAGCAAATGTTGTTGGAAAAAGTGGCACCAACAGACTGGCATGAAACAGGGTTACCACACACCTTCAATTTATGAAAACAAACAAACAAACAAACAAACTGTGCTCTAAGCACAACAGAACAAGGCCTGCTTGTGTATCTGTTACACACACACACAGTCCAAATCGTAAATCTGTGACATCAATAACTATGTATGGATCTTTGTATGCAAGTAAATATTTCTCACATGGTGTGAGAGAGACACAAGTGACTCAGAGCAGAAAACAATGAGGAAACGAACCAGGTCTCGGAACCAGAAATTGGCAGGAGACTTCAACCCTTCACGGAGTTGGAAGCCCTTCCTGAGTTGGGCCCTGAGACGGCAGAGGGTGGACACACAGGGAGGAAGGGGACTTGCTGACCGAGCCTACGTGCAAGGGCTCTAACCTCCTGCCAGCCAGGCGCAATCGAGCGGCCTGGGCTGTGACTGGCTCGCGCTTCCCTGTGACAGTGTCTGTCTTCCTATGCCTGCGGTTGTGCAGACAGGAGGGGAAATCAATGCGATGCTGGGGGAAGCGAGCGGTTCATGGTTGCTGCCGGCTGCTCCTGGCTCCTCTGCCCAGCACCTTGCGCCCAGGACTCAGTATGAGTGCCGTGGAAGGAGACAGGGCAGTGACCACAAGCTGGGGGGAGGGGGGCAGTGACCGAGGAAATATTAAACAAGTGGGGGCCCACCTAGACTCCCATAAGCCCCAGCTACCCCATCCCTTGACTTCGCCTGAGCTGTTCCTGTCAGGGAGGCAAATCCACAGGGTGGCCAATGGGATCTCAGAGACAGAAAAGAATGGGAAAATTTCAGATCAAACTCAGCTCAGAAGAAGAGCTAACGGGGGGACCCTGGTGCACGCCTACTTTCTAAAATATGGGCCTAAAACTTCATTCCTTTGATGGAAACCCCTCCTCCCCCATCATGCCCATCACCTCCTCAGCTGGACCGGGGAAAGCCAGTCTTCCAAAGACGGGGTTAAGCCTCCCCGGTGGGTCCACCCCTCCTCTCCCACATCCACCCAGGTTCACTCACTGTGAACCTGGAAACCCAGGCTCTCCCACACCTCCCTGCCTCTGCACACAGTGCTCCTTCGACCAAGCTTTCCCTCTCCCCGCACCACCCAGAGGTGAGCAGTTGCTTTCTTCTAAGACTCAATGAAGATGTTACCTCCAATGGGCATGGTACCTCCCACATCCCTGCGTGACACATGCCCTGGTCACATCATACAATCATCACCTGTTTCCATATGGATCTCCCAAACCAGGCTGAGCATCGTGAAGGCCAAATATTAATGACTGAAAAAATTTCACCCTCAATTCCAAGGCAGATGCTCTTAAGATGTTTGTTGTTGAAAAGGAAGATGGGCAAGACACACTCCAAGCCTTCCAGGTCGTTGAAGTTGCTGAGTCGCTCAGTTGTGTCCAACTCTTTTGCCACCCCGTGGACTGTAGCCAACCAAGCTCCTCTGTCCATGGGATTCTCCAGGCAAGAATACTGGAGTGGATTGCCATACCCTCCCTCCAGGGGGTATCCTGACTCAGGGATTGAACTTCCATCTCCTGCATTGCAGGTGGATTTTTTTTTACCACTGAGCCACCAGGGAAGCCCTGCCTTCCAGGAGTGCACAACTAGTTCAGGAATGGTTAGACTTCAGGCTCAAAGAGCAAGTCCCAGGAGTTAGCAACAAGGTGCTTGCTCCCTGCTCGCCTCTCACCTGCTCTGTGCAGACGCAGCGCCTCCAGGATGTAGGATCCTGCGAGCTGCACCCTCAGTGCGGGGATGTCCAAGGGCAGGGACCTGCCTGCCTCAGGCTTGTCTCCACCAGGCTGTGGTGGAGTCGGAGACCCCTGGACGCCTCTGCTCTCCACTGCTGCGCTCGGCACCAGGCAATGGATGAAGTGTAACTGAGACCGTCTGATCACGCTGATCAATGCGTCCTAGGACCAAGAAGAGATGGGGTCAGGGCCAGAGTGAGACCGACAAGGGTCTGGACACTCCCCAAACATACATTCAGTCTGGTCTGGGCATCTCTGGAGGCCCCTATGTCCTACCACAAGGGCCTCTTATCCATGGCCTGATTTGTACTCATGAGAAATAAAGGGCCTCTATAATTATCCTTATTATCATAGATGGAAAAACTGGGACACAGAGAGGACAAACGAGTGGCCCCAAGCAGAGGGGGCCAGTCACCCAAGAAGAAAACTAGAGCCCAGAACCTTGGCTGGGGGCTTTTCCAGGATAAGATGCTACGAGTCGGCTCCTTAAGCCCTCCTTCCCGTGTCCCACCTTCCTAAGCTTAGCCTAATCTCTTGTTACTGGGTTACCATGTCCAGGTGGCATCTTCACACCAGGGTTGGGTCCAGCCGCCCTCTCTAGGGGAGCCTGGAGGTGGGCACACCGGCCTTTTAGAGGGGAGAGGGGAAGCGGGCAGAACAGGGCTGGCTGCGATGCTTGTCACCTTGGTCAGGAAGGTGACCTGTTTCCTGCCAACTTCCTGAAGCTGCTCAAATGAGACCAAGGAGCTGAGGCTTAGGCCTCAGACTGGGACGGGTCACTGTGCTGCCCTGAGCCTCAGCTTCTTCCTCGGTGGAGCGTGGGGGTTGGCTGCCTGTCCCTTCAGGCCTGCTGGAGAGCTCAGAGCTGGTGCGCCTGGATAACTCACCCTGGGGGCGGGTGGGGGGCCCCCACCCCATGAGAACAGGGCCCCGCTCACCATCTGCAGCTTGATCTGGGAGCAGGGGGCTTTCCTCTTCACCGCAGCCAGGCTGCTGGCGAACGTCCTCCTCACTGCGCAGCTCCGCTGCTGGGCCTGCTGGGAGGTGCCCTCCAGGCCGGCCACGGCCCGGCACACGGGGGACAGCTTGGCCCGGGACTGGAACAGGGTCCTCAGCTCCTCCCTGGTAGGCAGGATAGGCGGGGAGAGAGAAGGGCTTCAGGGGTTTGAGGGCGAGCAAAGGGGACCCCCTTGGCTCTGGACATCTGCTTCCTGAAACCATGTCCTAGCTGCCAAGTCTGTTCATAGTCCCTTCTCCCAGATGATCCTTTGTTCAGGGACAAATGCCAGCATCTTCCTCCATGCCTCTCTCCCTCTCCTAACCTCAGAGCATCTTCCTTCTATTGGATGTTCCCGTCACTCACACACCTGCAGGAACTCTGCGCAGCCAGCACTTTCTTAGAGGGTAAAATCACCTCGGTTATCTCTAGAACTGGTCTGAGCACAGCAGGTGCTTAGTCTGTCCAACAGACAGTTTGAGCACCAAGGAGACCCTACCGAGCCCCAGGATGAAGCTGGGACCCAGGGAAGGCCTCAGGCTCTCTGGCTGCCCCGGCCTCTCCCCTCCACTAGAAGCCTGTGGGTGACTCCCCTGCAAATCCAGGCCCCACCCAGACCAGCCCTCAAGACCCTTATCCATCCCCACTCTGGGCCCAACTGACTACACAGCCATTAAGAAAATGAGTCTTGCCAGATGCACGGAGGTTGCTAAAAGCAGTTCCATGCCTTGCGGAGCACGCAGACTGACAATGGTGCAAAGATGCTCGTGTTGCAACAGAAGTCTGGGGAGACAGCCTGGAGAGCCCCCTGGAGGCGGGAGCCCTGAGAAGGCAGGCTGTGGGCACCCTGCCTGGTACAGGGAGAGGAGGTAGTGCCCACAGCCCTGACCCTGCATGAGGATGGCCCCATCAGTGGCGCTGGGAGACCCGACCTCTGGTCTGCAGTATGCAGTGTGGCCTGGGGCAGTCACGGGTCCTCTCTGGACCCCCCGATACACGGCACAAAGGTTCAGTGAGCATGAGCACCTCCCGGGAACCCCCCCAGCATCCCTGAGAGACTAGAGGGGCTCAGGAATCACAGTGCTACACAAGCAGTCCTGGTGAATCGGGATCCTGACTGCAGAACCACGGGCTAAGAAGAAGCGCTGTCTGCCCTCAAACTCACCAACCCGTGGCTCTCAAGCCTGGAAGACACCCTGCTGGGATTTACTGCCGCACTCCTACTTGTGAGCACACGCTGCTCCTTGTCCCAGAAGGTTCCACACTCACCAGGCCACCTGGCTAACCAAGGTGTGCCTGCCCTTCCCCAACTCTACACCTCTCACTCAGCTTGAGGGTTTCTGAGCAGCAGGGGGATTTATAAGGAGGCCACAAGATGTGTGTTGAGGGGTAACCATGAACCAGGTTCCTCAACAAGCCATCCACTCTGTTATGTCACCAAAGCCTTACATCACACTTGTAAGCTTGGCAGCATCATTCCCACTTCTCAGACTGTGAAACTGAGGCTCGGGTCATGCAGCTTGAAAAAGGCAAAAGCAGAACCTGAGCATCTGCCTGACTCCAGAGCTGTACAATGTGGCTTCACCCAAAAACCCTGAGGTTGCAGAGAAGGAAAGGGGCTGCCCACAGTCACCCAGGGGGCACAGGGCTGGGCTGGGCCTGGACTCAGGTCCCCCGGCTCCCCCTACAGCACTCTATGTGCTTGTTAACTCTCCTTCTGCCCCATCCTCTGACTATCTCTCTCTCTGGGAGCTGTTTCCCTGAGCCCCCACTAGATTTTTCCAATCAACGCTGACTATCCGGCTCTGAGAACGCCTTCCAAGGATCACTTAGACCCAAATTGTATTCTGACTCTGCTACTCTTTTGTTATGTGGTCAAAGGTGAACCACTTCGCCTCCTGGGGCCTCAGTTTTCTCATTTATAAAATGGGGCTAGGGATACAGTTGTTGTAAGGATTAAAAAGACCCTTATAGGAACTTCCCTGGTGACCCAGTGGCTAAGACTCATTGCTCCCTATGCAGGAGGCCTGGGTTCGATCCCTAGTCAGGGAATGAGATCTGCATGCTGCAACTAAAGACACAGCACAGTCAGATAAATAAGTAAATAAATATATATATGTTTAAAGACCCTTATAAAGTTCTTCCTCTGATGCCAAGTGCACAGCAGGGAGTTAGTAACCGTGGTCTCAGCTTCACACGCGCACGCACACACACACACACTCCCCCAACAAGCATTTTCCAATAGCTCTCTGAATTCAAGGCAGCCCTCTGCCAGCACATCTGAGCAGAGCAGTTAAGAAATGCAGTCAGCTTTTTTCAGGCTGCAAAAAGTTATCACTTCGGTTTTATGATCCCCTAGTTGGAGGATGTCCATAAAAGTCCTCCCAGTCACATCATCTCCCAGATACTTAATGAATAAGAAGTCACAGCTTCCTAGCTTTCGTTCCACCTCCCCAGACGGCCAGCTTTCCTCCTTGGCTGGACTCAGGCCAGTCCCAGGAGATGCTGAATCGCTCCTGTTAGAGTTACAGGTCTTTGTGTCATTAGGGAAGGGTCCCCGTACCAGCCCTCCATCACTGACGGCTGCTATGACTGCACAGCCCCAGCGCCTCGAACACCCCCCACGCATCCCCAGCCCTGGCTGGGCTCACCTGTTCGAATGCTGTAGGACCTGGGGGGCGTCCAGGGCCGAAAGGTTGGGTTTGGCCCTGTGGAGCCAGCCCGTGAGGTCATAGCGCACAGGGTCGTGTCCCAGCTGGTGGGCGATCTCGCACTGGAGGGGCTGCTCACAGGTCCGGAGGGCAGAGGCTCCTGAAAGCAGACACAGGGCATGAGCGCCCGGCCTGGCGGGGACACTCTGCCATCGCGCGGCGTCTTTGAGAACACACTTTTCCCATTCTGATGTGACTCAAGCCTTCAGTTCTGGGCACTGCGTTTCCCCTGCTCTGTGCACTTACACGCACAGCTTCCAGCCCACATTCCGTTCCTCCTGCTTCCTCAGTCAGTCTTTCTGATGTGGACTGTTTTTAACGTCTGTATTGAATTTGTTACAATACTGTTTCCGTTTTACATTTTGATTTTTCGGCTTCGAGGCAGGATGTTAGTTCCCCGAACAGACATCTAACCCATGTCCCCTACATTGGAAGGTGAAGTCTTAACCACTGGACCACCAGGAAAGCCCCTCCTCCTTGCTTTCTTAAATCGAAGATACCTGCGTTCCCCAATTACCATTAGCACGTACCATCTTTGTGATTTTAGCCAGAACCATGAATCACATGGACCGTTTTTTAATGTTTTCTTTCAATCGACTCAGTTTTACAGGTAAAGTCCATTCGTAAAGAAGCATTATACTGCAGGTTTGGTGTGCCAGCTATATTTACTTTCTAATATTCATGGAAATAAATACACAATTATTAAATATTTTGAAAATATGTGTAGGTACCACTTAAAATTGTCTGGAATACCAGTTGCCAAACAAACGCACAGCAAATTCTTGGGAGATGCTGGTGGACACCTGGTTCCAAGGGACAGAGTGGGAGAAACAAAGGGGCTTGGAGTTAGAGAGGACCTGGGTTCAAATCCTGGCCTGACAATTTTTTTATAGTGGGACAGGGGCCAAACCACCTAAACCTCTGAGCCTCGGTCTCTTCCTCCGCCCAGGGTGCACCTTAAGTGAGAGGCAACAGCCAGCGAGCCCCACGTATTCTGCTTGAGTGAACGTTCTCATTAACTCAGAGCTAATCGGAAAGCCCCAGAGGCAAAAAATAATTTTTTAATACCAAAATGTCTGAGTTAATGTGTCTATCAGTCAGTCCAGGACAAGAATTGCTGCCCTGGGACCTGAGAGGCTTCCCGTGTCTTCAGGCCTCACAGAGAGAGGAAAAGGCCTTCGAGTCCTGCCCCCACCACACCCTACAGGATACCTCTGCTTCTGGCCCCGCTTTCTGTGTCTTTAGGCTAAAAGTCAGGATCCAGGAAACACTCCATTTGAGAACTCTGGTTCACCCGATTCTGCATCAGAGCAGAGCAGGGGATGGGTAGGGAGGAGGCAGTGGCAGGGGTCCACAGGGCCCTGCTCTGGCCCAGGCCCTGGGGAGATGGCAGAGCACAAGACGAATATCCTCTGACCTGGGGGGGTGGGGCGCATATAGGGAGGTCATCAGGCTGATGAGAAGCAAGCCAAGAGAACAGGTCGCCAAACATCCCAGAACCCAGAAGGGGCCCTGAAGGAGACGAGGAGGGCATCAGGAAGGAAGTAGTGTGGCTATAGAGAGGACAGGGTCAGGGAGGCCTCTGTGGAGGAGCGCCAAGCAGGGAGCCAAAGGAGGAGGACTACAAACGCTTCTGGGTACACCCGAGCCCCTCTGTCCTCACCCCAGGCCCGGGGGTGTCACCATCTTACAGGCGAGGAAGGAGGTGACTGACTACAATGCACACACATTGCAGCTAACTAGTGGAGCATGGGTCCAACCCAGCACGCTTGGGTCCAGTGCATGGGCAGGCTTCTAACAGCTCTGTCTCTTGGCTTTCTGTGGGTCTGGGTGAGTTTCCTCCTCTACAGTCCCCCAGGAAGAAAATAACCGTTCCAGAACCCTGGAGACATTTCCTGAAGACAGGGCCCACAGGGTACTCCCCAGAGGTGGGGTGTGGTGGTGCCCACACTGTCCGGCTCAGACTAAGGGCCCCACAAATAGCAGTTCTGACTGCCCCTCCTAATGGCAGAGGCCAGTACCTCAGAAAACAGAGGTGACCTTCTGGAACAGAGGACCATGGGCAGCATCACACCAAGCACTATGACCCCCACCTCCAGGGTGAGGGCAGTCCAGGGTCGTGTATATTTCATGACTGTGTCAGTAGAAAGAAGGATTGATATTAGTAATACATAAATACATTACATTGGTTTGCTACAGCTGCCATAACAAAGCATTACAGACTATGTGGCTGGAAGCCCAAGGTCAAGGTGTTGGCAGGGTTGGTTTCACTGAGGCCTCTCTCCTTGGCTTGCAGATAGATACCTTTACTCTGTGTCTTTCTTGGTGAATGTCTGTGTCCTAATCTCTCGTCTGAAGGACCAGTCATATTAAATTAGGACCCACCACAGTGACCTCCTGAGAAATCTGTATGCACGTCAAGAAGTAACAGTCAGAACTGGACATGGACAACAGGCTGGTTCAAAGTTGGGAAAGGAGTATGTCAAGGCTGTGTATTGTCACCCTGCTTATTTAACTTAAATGCAGAGTATATCATGAGAAATGCTGGGCTGGATGAAGCACAAGCTGGAATCAAGATTGCCAGTAGAAATATCAATAACCTCAGATATGCAGATGACATCACCCTTATGGCAGAAAGTAAAGAACGAAAGAACCTCTTGATGAAAGTGAAAGAGGAGAGTGAAAAAGTTGGCTTAAAACTCAATATTCAGAAGACAAAGATCATGGCATCCAGTCCCATCACTTCATGGGAAATAGATGGGGAAACAGGGAACAGTGAGAGACTTTATATTTTTGGGCTCCAAAATCACTGCAGATGGTGACTACAGCCATGAAATTAAAAGACGCTTACTCCTTGAAGAACAGCTATGACCAACCTAGACAGCATATTAAAAAGCAGAGACATTACTTTACCAACAAAGGTCCATCTAGTCAAAGCTATGGTTTTTTCAGTGGTCATGTATGGATGTGAGAGTTGGACTATAAAGAAAGTTGAGCGCCAAAGAATTGATGCTTTTGAACTGTGGTGTTGGAGAAGACTCTTGAGAGTCCCTTGGACTGCAAGGAGATCCAACCAGTCCATCCTAAAGGAAATCAGTCCTGGATATTCATAGGAAGGACTGATGCTAAAGCTGAAATTCCAATACTCTGGCTACCTGATAGAAAGAACCGACTCATTGGAAAAGACCCTGACGTTGAGAAAGATTGAAGGCGGGAGAAGGGGCCGACAGAGGATGAGATGGTTGGATGGCATCACTGACGCTATGGGCATGAGTTTGAGTAAGCTCCAGGAGTTGGTGATGGACAGGGAAGCCTGGCGTGCTGCAGTCCACGGGTACGCAAAGAGTCAGACCCAACTGAGTGACTGAACTAAACAGTGACCTTAGTTAAACTTACTTTAACTCTTTAAAGACCCTGTATCTATAGAAAGTCCCATTCTTGGGTGCTAGGGGTTAGAAATTCAACATATGAATTTTTGAGGAGGGGGAATACAGTTCAGTCCACAATATATACTTAAAACATGTGTTTGCCTTAAAGTCCATTTTTTTCTTCTACTTTTAACAGAAATTAAAAGATTGTTGTGGACCCCTAAGAGTACTGTGGGCCCCAGGCACAGCCTCTCCTGGGCCCAGGCAAGTCACCACAGAGCCAAGCTCTCGGGAGCCATGTGGGTACTAATGCTCTGGGTGTGGTCCCGGGAGAGCAGCTGGATCCATCAGGTGCAGAAGCGCTCCACATGTGTCCCGGAGAGAGGCTCCAGCCCAGCAGCACTGAGCGCTGTCCACGTCTTTCTCCAGCTCCTCCCCCAATTTCTCATAAGCCACTCCAGTCAGAAGGTCACCCCAAATACTCCCATCGGAGCTGCACTTTTCTCAGTGGCCAGGGACCTCCACGAAGCCCAGTCACGGCCATTCTTCAGCCACGCCTCACTCAAACTTTCAAGTAGTATTTAACTCGGTTGGTCTGTCCCTCCTTCTGAGGCTTCCAGGATGCCACACCCTCTCATCCCCACTCCGACATCCCGGGCCACTCCTCCCCAGCTACCTTTGCTGGACACAAGCCTTGTCCCTGGAATGTCCCAGGGCCGAATCCCTGGCCATCTTCACTGCCAACCTTCATTCCTTTAGTGATCCAAACTGAAACTGTGGTCCTCCATGTCTTCTTACAGATACTGGCTTTTTTCTTTATCATCCATCTCCTCTGCTGGAACTTCAGCCCCTCGGTGGACAGTTTTGTTTTGTTCACAGATGTATTTCTCAGCCTACATTTCAGGTGCTCCAGAAGTATTTGTTGAAGGAACCAGTGCACAAACAAGCCCACAATCTGACTGCCATGCCAGGTGGGACCTGGAAGACTCCGCAGTGCATTGTCTTCTTACAGGCCTGGGGGCGTCCTGGTGGAAGGGGGCTTACTCGAGGCTGAGGCAGACATGGCTTGTGCTGAATCTGCCTTCTGACATGCACCGTCTGGGTGATCACAGACAAGCATTCTCTACCAGCCTCTCTCTGGAGCTCACTTTCCTCATTCTGGGGACAGGGCCGGGGGGTAAGAATACGGACCTCTAAATACGGGACAGAATTTGACCAGACACTCTACACAAAGCCCTGAGCTCGGCCCCTGCATGGAGTGCACACAGCACTCCTCCAACCCCTGGGAAGACAGGGATGGTATTCTTCGTTGTATCACAGCCTCAGACTCGTCAGTAACAACTGGCAGCTGATGACCAAGCTCTGCGGGTACATCCCCTCACCCCACCAAGGCAGTAGAAATTCTGGAGAGAAGGCAGCCAGGGCAAGCTCCATCTCCGTTGTTCAAAATGCTGTGAGATTGGTTTGGCGCCACATTGGTGAAACTACAAATAGATGGACTTGAACTTAAAGCTGATGGATGCCAAACCCCATGGTCTCTGAACTCAGTTTCAGCTCCAAGTGTCCACTCCCTTGCACTTCTCCTCTCACCAATCCAGCCCAGCAGCCAGTGCTCGGCAACTCCGGAGTCTGCCCACCTCCCCAGGGAGGCGGCTCCTCTCACCTCCCAGCTGCCTTCCTCTCATGTCTCCACAATGCAGTCTGGGGAACCTTCTAGAACCCGAATCTGACCATAGCTCCCACTGCCTAGAATCCCACATGGCTTCTCATTGCTCTTGGGTTAAAACCAATGTTTTCTGTGAGGCCTGCCAGGGCTGGAGGTCTGAGCCCATATGACATCTCCCTGTTTGTCCTGCACCGCACCCCTAGCTCTCCGTCAGATTTACCTGCAGGCCTCTCCCGAGAGGCCCTGGCTGCGGGAGAAATAAGGTCCGCCTGACACCCACCACCAACCCCCAGTCTGCCATCTCAGGCTCAGGAGACCCACATGTACTTATGTGTCAGCTTCTCATCTCCCACCCCTCCCTCTCCCCAGCAAGGACAGGGGTCCAATCAGGCTGTTCGCCTCCGTGTAGATTAGAGCCCACTCAGAACACATGATGAATACATGAATGGATGAGCACATGAATGAATGAAGGCGCACACCCAGGCGGGTGCACAACCCCCCCGAGTGCAGGCCTTGTCAGGGCTTCGAGGAGACAGAGTCCACCTCCCACCGGGAGAGGTGATGAGGAGGAGAGGAGCCCCCTCCGCCACCCCGCTCCCTCCCTCACCTTCAGCTCCAGCTCCTTTCTTCTCAGAGGCGGCACAGAGGCGCTCGAGCACCATGCTGTCCTGGGAGCCCTCCACCCGGACCTCCTCGTCCAGGATCCAGAAAAGGCCCCTGGCGTCCTCAGCACCTCCTCCGGCTGGCAGGCGCACCTGGAGGGAGACCCAGGATACACTGAGGAGCCCCCCGAGAGAGACTTCTCATCTCACCTAGGGAGTCGGGGGTCTGTGGCCCAGGCATCATGACTCAGACGTGCTGCTCTGGATCCATGCTCCGCTCACCCCCAGACTCTCAGTGGAGAAGCCACAGGACTACCAATCTATTGGTTACAAGGGTCTGGATCCTGCCTCTGTCTTCATCTCCTGGATGACCCCGGGCAACTTATTGCCCCTCTCTGAGGCTCATCTTCCCTTCTGCAAAATGGAGACTGACAACACTGTCCTCCAAGGTGAGGATTTAGCCAGAGCGAGCCCTCTGTACACCACACATCCCTGGCTCCACGTGGGCAGCTGGTCTCCTCGTGCGCAGCCTAACATGAAAGGATGAATCCCATCCCCATCACGTCCTCTTAGAAGTCTTTGTATTTTTTATAGTAAAATCTTGAGAGGAAAAAGGCAACAAGAACATCTTAGAGAAAGTGAACTTGCCTCAACCACACAGATGTGAAATTTTAAATCCAGCGCCAGCATCAGAGACCCTCCAGGCGACCCCTGCATCTCCACACGTGGGAAACGGGGAGAGGCCTGGGGATCTGCAGGGCTTATCCGAGGGTCCCCAGTGAGCTAATGTGTCCAAACATGGTGTCAAACAGTTAAAGAGGAAATGTGCTGTGTATGATGGCCAACGGTCCCAGTGTGCCCAGGGTCAGGGGCTTCCCAGGACATGAGGGTTTCAATGCCAAGGTCAGCAGCGTCCCTGGTAAACCAGGACAGTTGCTTACTCTGACACAGGAATATCAGTCCACACCCCACTGAGAGGGGTACAGCGAGGGGGAGGGACACGTCCAGGGTCACATGGAGAGGCCCAGGGCACAAGTGTACCTGCCCCTGGGATCCTGGGTCTTCACCATGGCCTCTCTTGCTGGAGCTGAAATCTACAGCCAGCCCCTCCCAGCTGTTCCAGCCACTGCCCAGGAGTCCTGGGGACACCAGGATCTTTTCCTCCTCACACTGTCTGGGTGGTCCCTCAGGCTCTCCCCTCCCAGAAAGGGAGGAAGTAGGACAGGGACAGGGACCCAGCCCGAGAGGCACCAGGGAGCAGCAGAAGCTGCCGTGAAGGGCAGGCAGGGCTCATAGTCAAGAGTGCTTTGCAGGACAAGGTGCAGCCCGCTGCGAGCTGAGAGAAGCCAGGGAACCGGGAAAAGGTGTCCAAGTGCAGGAGAAACGTGACCAGCAGGACACCTACTGGGCATCACCCACCCTGTGGGGCTGTTTGTCCCAGATCTCACGGGTGTTCAGGACAACCCAGTTGTACTACCTGTTGTTCCCATGTGGGTGATGAGAAAGCCGAGGTTCAGAGAGGAGAAGTGACGCGCCCAAGGTCACCAAGATCAGCTTGGAGCCCGGCAAGTTCCATGGCCTGAGCCCTTTCTTTTACAGCAGGTTGGGGAGAGTTGGGGGGTGGGGCAATGAGGGAGGCCAAATTCCAGTATGATGGTCATGGACTGCTGAGAGAGGGCTGAGCAGAGCAGCAGATCAGGGGTCAGCACAGTGGGTTCTGGGGGCAGGGAGAGGGAGCCAAAGACTCAGGGATCCCCAAACTAAAGTCTGTCTGCCTCCAGGGAGCTCAGGGGCCTGCATCCAGCATCACCCCCATTGTCCATCCCCAGGGGCCCCTGACTGTCCCGGTCTCTGCTGGGTGCAGCATCTTCGTCTGAACACCTGACCTTGCCAGGTGACAGTGCCTGGAGGTCACCGGGTACCAGCCCTGGAGCGCCCCGGCTCCGTCCACAGACTGCAGGCATGACTGCATTCTAAGACGCCGACTCAGACTCGGAAACTGATGGGATTGAAATGCTGGTTGTCTAGGCCACACCCTCTGACCAATCAACACAGAATCTGGGAGGGGGTCCCCAGGGTCAGTGTTCTGAACAATCCATGGGTCATTTGAGGTGCGAACAGAGCTGTGATCTAGTAGCTCAAAGTCTCCAATCCACCAGTATTTCGATAAAAAGCCCAAGAGGCACCTGAGAGCCGTGGTTCACGGGGCCCTGTGTTACCTGCGAGGGGGTCTGATCCACCACGGCCACCGAGGTCCCTGGGGATGACTCCGGGAGGTCAAACTGCACAGGAACATCTTCCTAGAAAGTCACACAAGTTCAGCATGAGTTCCTTCCGCAAGCTGAGGGGGAAGAAAACGTCTGGAGGAGGCTGAAGAGAAGTGAGGGCTTTAATCTCACACCTTGGCCCTTTTACTGTTATTTTTCATCGTGGTACTATACACATGACATGAAATTTACCACTTAAACTATTTATTTGTTTGGTGGCACAGGGTCTTGGTTGCAGCGTGTGGGCTCTAGTTTCCCTGCCCTGCCCTGTGCTGTGCTCAGTCGTGTCTGACTCTTTGTGACCCCAGGGACTGTAGCCTGCCAGGCTCCTCTGTGCATGGGGATTCTCCAGGCAAGAGTACTGGGGTGGGTTACCATGGCCTCCTCCAGGGGATCTTCCCAAACCAGGGATTGAACCCAGGTCCTCCGCACTGCAGGCGCATTCTTTACCGTCTGAGCCACCAGGGAAGCCCCAAGTCCCTGACCAGGGACCAAACCTGGGCCCCCGCATTGGGAGCGTGGCACCTTAGCCTCTGGACCCCCAGGGAAGTCTGCATTTAGATCACCTTTAAGGGCACAGTTCACCAGCATAAAGCACGTTCACATCGTTGTGCAACCTTCACCACCACCCAGCTCCAAACTTTTCATCTTGCAAAACTGAAACCTGGCATCCAGTGAACACGAGCTCCCTGCTTCCTCTCCCCATTTCTGTCTCTATGAATGTGACCACTCTAAGCATACCACATGAGCAGAATCACACAGGATTTGTCCTTCCGTGACTGACTTGCAGCAGTATAGTGCTGACTTGCTGACTTGCTTAGTATAGTGTTCTCAAGGCTCATCCAGTCACAGCATGTGTCAGAATTCCCTTCCTTTTTATAGTTGAATGACAGCCCCTTGTATGAAAACATCACATTTGTTTATCCATTCATTCACTGATGGACACTTGCGATGCTTCCACCTGTTGGCTATTACCAGTAATGCTGTCATGAACATGGGTGTACAAATCTCTCTTTGAGACCTTGCTTGGAATCCTTTAGGGTAGATACCCAGAAGTGGAATTTCTGGATCAAACGGTGGTTCTATTTTTAATTTTCTGAGAAAACACCATACTGTTTTCCACGGCAGCTGCACCACTTTTTATTCCCAGCAGTCCACATGGGTTCCAGCTCCTCTACATCCTCCCCAGCAGTTCTTACTTTTTGTTTATTTTTCCATTTAGTGGGTGTGAAATGGTATCTCAGTGGGCTTTTGATTTGCATTTCCCTAAACTAGTGATGCTGAACATCTTTTCAAGTGTTTATTGGCCATTTGCTCATCTATTTTGGAGAAACAGCTATTCAATTCCTTTGCCTGTTTAACCATTTTCTTATTTATCTTTGGTTGTGCCGTCTTTGTTGCTGCGTGGACTCTTCTCAGATGTGGCAAGCAGGGGCTACTCTCTAGTCGTGCAGGCTTCTCACTGCAGTGGCTTCTGTTGCAGAGCATGGGCTCTAGGGTGTGCCTGTTTCAACAGTTGCACCTTCCAGGCTCTAGAGCACAGGCTCAGTAGATGTGGTGCGTGGGCTTAGCTGCTCCAAGACATGTGGGATCTTCCTAGACCAGGGATTGAACCCATGCCTCCTACATTGGCAGGTGGATTCTTTACCATTGAGCCACCAGAGAAGCCCTTTGCCCATGTTTAATCAGGTTCTTTGTCTTTATCCTTTTAGCCTTGGTACGAGAAGAAAGGATACAGACCAGGATCCCAAGAGCATCCTAATATTGTCCATCCTGCAGGGTTGTCAGCAATCATGGTGAGGTTATCAGGAACTGACGACTCAGTGCAGACCCTTCTAATATTTACTGAGCACCCAATAAGTGCTGGGCTGAGTGCTAGAGAGAGCAAACAAACTCTGGAAAACAACAGCCAGCATACAAAAGTAATCAGAAATGTCCAGACCACGCAATGTTCAAAGATATTCATCACGGTGTTTTTTCTAACAGCATAAATGTGGAAATCTCCCAGGCAAACTCCAGGAGATGGTAAGGGACAGGAAGCTTGGTGTGCTGCAGTCCATGGGCAGTTGTGTCTGCGAAGAGTCAGACACGACTTGGCTACTGAACAAATGTGGAAATCACCCAGGGGTCCAAAGGAGAGCTGAGATAGAATCTGACGTAACCAGAGACATGCATCCTTTCTAAGAGCTGTGAATGGTGGAGGGAATGTGAACAACATAAGGCTATGAGGAAAAATCAAACAACAGAATCGTATACAGATGGACGCGAAATCTACAGAGAAGACCATGTATGGGGAAATGGCTGGCGTAAGATACTGACAGAGGTAACAGTGGTTGCCTCTGGGTGCTGGGGTAAAGGAGATGGTATTTTCTGCTTCTGGACACTTATTTGCACTTGACAGTTTTTAAATAAAGAACATGTTTTACTTTGATAATAAGAAATAAAGTGAAATATTATGGGGAAAAATATGATGGATGCTACCACATGTGGAATGACTAATACAGATTAGGCATTTTCTAGACCACTTCATCAAATGTTCAAAACAGTGTCTTTACAAGGTGTGCTAACACCAGGGAGGAAGGAGGGAGTAGATGCCAGGGGGCATCTGGGGTGCTCACGGTATCTCCTCTCCCCTGGGTGGTAGCTGTGTGAGTGTGTTCAGCTGGACAAATTCACCAAGATGAGACGTATACTCTGGATTTAGGCACTTGTGTGTGTAAATGTTATAGTTCAATTTAACTTTTTTTTTTAACATAAGTAAAGGCAGGCATGCAGGAATGAGCCTGAACAGGTTTGCATGCAGAGCCTCCTTGGAGGGTTGCTGCATATTCACCTTTGGTGGATGCTCCCATGTTATGATCCAGAGACTGTGCACACCACACGATTTTCACACACAGGTGAAAAGGGCATGAAGGGCCTTCCACAGAGAGGTTGCAACCTAACTGCTGGAGAACGGTTCAGCTTGGGTGTGTGGGTGAAGAGGAACTGATCAGCCCAAACAAGGGATAGCTGTGGGAGCAGGGCCTGAGGAGCCCCAAGCTCTGAACTGTAAGAGGCCATGGGAGACAGAGGGAGATGGGGGAGGAGCAGAGGCCCTGGCAATGAGGCCTGCAGTTTGGGTTTTAATCAGTGCTGGACCAGACAGCATGAAGCTAAACCCAGGATGAGCACCAGAAGCCCCAGGCC
The DNA here is from genome assembly GCF_029407905.1 of Bubalus kerabau. Lineage (NCBI taxonomy): Eukaryota > Metazoa > Chordata > Mammalia > Artiodactyla > Bovidae > Bubalus > Bubalus kerabau. The sequence continues at coordinate 69,718,646 of NC_073639.1, read as the reverse complement.
AGCCATACCTCCCGGAATCGCTCCAGCGCCGAGACGAAGGTCCGCTGGTAGAAGAGCAGCTGCAGGCGCTCGTGGACGTAATTGTGGCACAGCTCCTCGAAGGTGGCAGCCCGGTCTCTGCCCTGGTGCCGGGGGTTCTGAAAGCCCGGAGAGTCCACCACCATGATGGAGGCCATGGAGAGGTGGTGGGAGGAGAAGGATCTGTGGGGGAAAGGAAAGGGGCCCTGAGAGACATGGAATCTTAGAGCCCTTCTGGTCCAGGCCCCCCACTCCCCCATCACAGAGATGGAGAAACCAGGGCAGCATGCTGGGCAGGTCTGCAGACCCAGCAGAACACACTACTTGTGGGCTGTGTGACTTTGGGAAAGTTACTTAACCTCTCTGAACATGGGCTTCCCCCAGTGTTAAATGGTGGGAGGGATGAATAGGAAGACCCAGGGGCTGCAAAGAAAAAAAAAAAAAAGGAGCTAAAGGATGGAAAGTGCCTCCCCTGGACATTGCAGGCCATTAGGACGCATGCTCTCTCCACCAGGCCAAGACTGGAGAAAATACTTGCTTAAGGCTGCACCACAAATTTGCTATAACGTTAAGACTAGAGCCTCCTTTTCTTTCTTAGTGACACGTGGCATCAGAAAAACAACTTTGTTCAGTATCTGCCTCAGTTTACAAAGCTCTCTCAAGCTTCACCTCCCTGGATCCTCTTGACAAATCTATGACGGTGGATGGAGAAGGGACTATTTGCATCAAAAACCAAGAGTTAAGAGACTCTAGAGTCACATGTGGGTTCCAACCCTTGCTCAGCCATAGCGGGGCTGCGTGTCTTGGCAGAGTTGCCCAGAGTCTCTGAATGTCCGCCGTGGAAGGGCTAACGATGGAGACGAACTCAGAAGGCTGGTGGGAGGGCTGGGTGTGATAAAACGTCCATGGCTCTGAACATGGTAAGCGCTCAGTGTTTTTTGCTATTATTCCCATCAGCATGAGCAGTTATGTACATGAGAGTACTAAGTTTGAACTCAAGTGCTTTGCTGTTATTTGCTGAGGTTTTCCATCTATAAAATGGGGCCAATAAGACACACCACACAGACATGCTTGAAGATTAAGTGAGTTAGTGTTCAGAAAGCCAGATGCCTGCTGGGCGCTTGTAAACGGCAGGACGGGCAAGTGTCGTCATCACCAATACACCCATTTCCCGGATTCGGGCTCCCAGAACCCCAGAGCCAACCAGGAAGCAGCCACCCGCTTCCTGCAGTTCACCGATAAATGCTTCTTCCCCTGAGCACGCACGATCCCCTGGTTTCTAGATAATGTGTCTGCAATCTCAGAGGGTAATTACTCCAGCAGGAAGAGAGAGAGTCGACTCTATGTCCGCAGAGAACCCTAGCTGCGCTGTTGCTACGCACCAGTCTCATCCCTTGAACAGGATGTCGGAAGCCTAATTACGCCTCCCGCTTACACGGTGGAGTGGGGGAAGCCCTTCCACAAGCTCTGGATCGGCCCCACTGGAACTGCTTAGATTTCCCAGGGTTCAGAGCGGCACTCCCCATGATAGAGAACACAGGCTCCCAGTAGTATTCCCTGCAGATATCTGCAGTGTTTTATGATCACAATTTAGGAAGAGTTGTTCACAGACATTTTTAAATTTATCTTTATTTTTTATTGATTTCTTATTAAATTTATTTTTATTTATTTTTTAGCTGTACCACGTGGCATGCAGGATCTTAGTTCTCTGACCAAGGATTGAACTCATGCCCTTTGCAATGGAAGCGCGGATTCTTAACCACTGGACCGCCAGGGGAGTCCCTTATTGACTTCTTTTAATCTTTGCAGTGACCCTGGGGAACAGACCTATTAAATATTTCACAGATGCACAAGGGGAGGTCAGAGAGGTGAACTGATCTGCCAAAGTCACACAGCCCGTGGGTGGCCAAGGTAGAATTAAAGCCAGCACCATCCAGCTCAAAAACCCACTCTCCAGCTCAACAGAACCCCACTCTGCTAAACTCCCCAGGCTTGGGCTCATTCACGTGTTGCAAAGAGACCACCTCTATACCAGAGGAAAGGCTGCCGTTACCTGTTGATGAGCGAGACCACGGTGGCAAAGACCTCTTGGTACAGGCCGGAGGCCATGCCCTCCACACACTCCACGCCCGTCATCTTGAGCCCTGCAGTGGGGAAGAAAGGAGGGTGGGCATCCCACGGTCAGGACCTTGCCTGGGTCCAGGGACATCACTGCTGGCCTTAGAGGACCTTCCACCACCACACACACACACATCACCCTGCTGCTGAAATTACTCATGTCCTTAGGATCAAGTTCAAGTGTCTTGTCAGGTCCTCCAGGGTCCTGTGTGGCCTGACCCTACCTCTCCTCCATTGTGATCTCCTGGTCATCCCTCAGGGCTCAAGCCAATGTCACCTCCTCAGGGAAGCCCACCGTAACCACTGCCACGAACCCATTAGGCCAGTTCTCAGGACTATCTTGCCTTTTTAAAAAAAAAAAAAATTCTTTACTTTTATTTTATGGAGGTAGGTATGCCCATTTCACTGCTAAAGACACTGAGGGCCAAATGGCACTGAGTTAGGTTAAGTCTCACGGGGCTACTTGGAAAGTAAATGGTGTTTGCAGACTCCCTTATTATTATCATTGTTGTTATTATTATTATTGGCTGTTACATGCAGCATGTGGGATCTTAGTTCCTCCACCAAGGATCGAACCCATGCCCCCTGTACTGAAAGTAGAGTCTTAATCCACTGGACCACGAGGGACGTCCCCTTGCTTTTTTGAAAAATTTACTTTTCAAACTGAGACACGATTGACATACAAAAAAACCTGTACATTTTTAATCGTACATCCTGATAAGTTTGAAGCATAAACCCATGACATCATCACCATAGATATGCCATAAACATAACCATCACCTCTAAAAGTTTCTTTCCTGTGTGTGTGTGTGTGTGTGTGTGTCTGTGAGAGGCGGAGACAGAGGAACTTTTAACATAAGATTAACAGATTTTTACATACAGAATACATTACTGCCAACTGCAGGCACTCTGTTGTACGGTGGAGATATTCATCTACTGATCACTTTGTCTGTCCTCTAGAGTTTTTTCATCTTGACTAAATGAAACTATGTACTCTGTGATCAAAATGTCTCTTTTCCCCCTCCCTCTCTACCCCTGTCCCAGTAACCACCATTCTACTCTGTGTCTAAGTTGGACTACTTTAGATTTCTGATATAAGTAGCATATAACTCAAAAGTCAAAAAAGAAGGAAATCCTGCCATTTGCACCAACACGGATGAACCCGGAGGACGTTATGCTGAGTGAAGTGAATGGGCCACCGGAGGGCACATGGACCCTAGTTTCGCAGCAGTGACCACAGCTCATCTTTACTTTCTGGTTATTCTGTTAGTCTGTGTCTCCCACCCTGCCCCCCACTGAAAGTGCCCCAAGGATGGGGACTGATTCTGAGTCTGTTGGCTCCAAATTCCAATTTCTGACACACAGTACTCAGTAAATATCTATTGTTCCCTCTTTCTAGGGGGAAATTTGGCAGTTTCACAGCAGAAGCCGTAACATGTTGGACTTAATAACTTTACTCTTAGGATTTTATTGTATTGAAATATGCAGAGAAACAAAGATTTCTAGGTACATACATTCTCCAAATTGTTCATTAAAATGGCAAAAAATCACTTTTTCAAGACAGCTCGAATATCTAAAGAATAGCAAATGGGATAGATAATTTGTAGTCCAACCATATAATAGAATACTTCAAGTCAGATCTAGAAGAATATTGAATGAGATGGAAAAGTGCCTGCATATAGTGTTAGGAGGAATAAAAAAAGCTTAGAAAACTATTACAATGGTAGCCTCAATTTTGTAAAAACACACACGGGTCCCATTAGAACAGCCAGCCTTGATTAAGGGGCACTGAGCAGAGCGGGGTAAGGAGTGGGGCTTGTATCTCAAACACTGATCCTTAGGTGTTGGTTCCAGCCACGGAACTGGAAACAGTTTGCAAATTTGCAGGCCCTAGGGCTTGGAGAAATAGTTTTGCTTGTACATTCCAGGCCGCCCGCTGCAGCCCCAAAGCATTTCCCGTCCCTGCTTTAACTCCACCTGCATCCTGGGTCGTTGCTAGGCAACCCACAGCCTCCCAGCATCTCTGTCAAGCCTGCTGGTCCCCTGCCTGCTTAATATCTACCCTTGAGATCTCAGGCTGCGAGGCTGACTCAGCTTCACAAAGCAGTGCATACATGTAACTGTGTTTCTGTGTGTGTGTGTACATATGTGCACTGTGTGCAGGTGTGTGCACACGTGCATGTGTACACATGCCTGTACATGGCACAAGCGTGTGCCTGTGCATGTGCACCCGTGTCGGAGAGGAGGCGTAACTATTAGGCAGACCCCAGCTTACACAAGAGCACAGAACTGGATGGCAGTGAAGTCTATGACATCAGCCATCAAGCTGAAGTCCCTGGCAGGTGGAGCAGCCCTGTGGATCCAAGGGGCCTCTAACAGACGGTGCTAAAAGCACAGTTCAAAACAGTGCTACTCGCTAAGCCCAGACTGCAGTCTCCGGAGAGCTCCTCTTGGAGAGTTCTGAGATCCCGGGGCTCTGAGGGGTCCTCTGCCCTCACCTTCTACAGCCAAAGCATCTGGCCACCGAGGCTGCAGACCTGGGACTCAGCAGACCCGCCTGAGCAGGTGCAGTGTAAGGGTGCTCCTGCTTGCCCCGCTCCACGTCAGTTCAAAGCACCCCCATTCCTCCGGCTGCTCAGACTCAAGTCCTAGAAGGCGTCCTGGCCCCCTGCTTCTGCCCAGGGCTCATGCCGACAGCTCTAATTGTCAACTAGACCTTGAACTGGCCACCTCCGCCCACCTGGCCCACCCATCCCTTGTCCAGCCTCCATCACCTCACCAGGGTGACCTGTATCGGTTCCCACCCACTCCTTGCTCTTCATCCAGGCTGGGCTTCACGCAGAATAAACTAATCATGCCCTTCCCCTGCCTGTGCCCCTCCATGGGTTCCCTCAGTATGAAAAGAAAACTCCATTTATAGACTACTCTGTGAGCTCTCTAACCTTATCTACTGTCCTCCCCGCCAGACCAACCACCTTGGCCTTATTTCTGTTGTGGCAGGTCAGTCTTCCACCTAGAGCAGGGGCTCAGCAGAGAGCACATCCAGGGGAAAGGCCATGGTCCCTGGCACCATCCTTAGTGCCCACTCCTGGCAGCACAGGGCCCCCTCCCAGGTTTCGGCAGCATCTGACCAGGACAGAGCACTGTGCAGGAAGGGCCAAGCCCATTTCCAGAGAAGCAGCTTCATTTGCACCTAGAAGGTCTACATACAGTAGACCCTCAATAAATCCTTGATGAATAGTGAAAGGATGCTGGTCTGTCCCCAAAGGGTGGCTCCACAGAGACCCAGCCCACCCAGGGAGGCCACGGTGTGGTACCTGAGCTCGTTTCTTCACCCTCCAGGCTCCGCCGGCTTGGCCGAGACGTCACCTGCTCGATGATCTGTCGCAAGTGGTGCTTGAAAGTGGCCGTGTTCAGCTCCTCATACTCACAGCCCAAGGCCTCTGCTGCATGGTTGGCCCACTCAAAGCGCATGAACTGCTTCCGGCCCACTGCACGGGGGACAGAGCAGAGGAGGGCGGTGAGGTCCTGGGTGGGTGATGGGTAGGCATCCAAGAAAACCTCGGAGAATCTTGCCATCTCCCAGCCTCTGGGCCACCCACCCTCAGCAGGAGCCTGAACCACTGAGGCCTGGCCCCAGCTGACGGCCTCAGGCAGGAGCCAGCTTTCCCAAGAGACACGTTTGTCCTACTAAGCTGCCACCTGCAGCTTAGTTGTTCACTTTTCCAAAACAATTAAAAATATCATCCTCTCTATGGGCTATTATAATGCCACTTAACATCAGCAACAAAGCCTATACAACATGGGCAATGCTTATATGGTAACATTAAATGAAAAGGAATAGAAAAAATCATACTGTAGTATGGCATCAATTGTGTAAATCACTCTAAGCTGCTATATAAATAGGAAAAGGAGATATATTCAAACGTTTTCTGCAGTGGTTCTGTACTAATTTTGTAATCCAAATTCTAAAATTTAATGATTTACTAAGGCGAACTGCAGTTCTACTCTTAAAATAATTTTCTCCCATTTTCTATCTTCCCATATCTGTGTTTCTTTCTTTGAAATAAGAATCACAGCTGCCAACAGAGACTTCTCAATCCATCAGAAAAAGATCATAAGGGTATCATTCTTCAAACAGACATCTTAAAGAATCTGCCTGGTTTAAGAAAAATGTGGAAGTTTGGGGAAAGACTTTATCTGGGGCTTTGACAATATCCACCTGGAGTGGGTTGCCATTTCTTTCTCCAGGGGATCTTCCCCACCCAGGGACTGAACCAAGGCATCCTGCATTGCGGGCGGATTCTTTACCAGCTGAGCCCCCAGGGAAGCCCAATAAGAAGGAGCGCTGGCCACTGCTTATCCAGGTCCTCCTACACGCCAGTTACTCAGTACTGATTCTCTCAAGAACATCATTTTATTACCTCCATTTTAGAAATAATTCCCATTTTACATATAATAAAACTGAGATCCAGAGAGGTTACATGGCTAGTAAAAAACTCCTGCCACTTTAACAAATGATCAAGAAGGTAAGAACGATGGTGGTGATTATGCGGTGAGGATGGTGGAGGGGACGATGTGATGACGGCGGTAAGAGTAACGCGAGTGCTGACAGTTGCCACTTACCGACCCCACTTAGTTCAACATGTCATCTTTGTTCAGCTCATGGCTTCTGGAGTCAGAACACCTGTCTTAGAGTTCCAGGTGTGACACAGAAAAAAATCAGTACATACAAGCCTTAACTACTTATTATTATTACTGAATCTTCACAAAAGTCCTAAAAGCAGTATCGTTCCTATTTTACAGATAAGAAAACTGATTCAGAAAAGTCACCAGAAATCAGGCTAAATGGAAGAACTATTGACCCCAAATCAATATGGACTGTAGCCTGCCAGGCTCCTCTGTCCATGGGATTCTTCAGGCAAAAATACTGGAGCAGGTAGCCATTCCATTCTCCAGGAGATCTTCCTAACCCAAGGACTGAACTGGGTCTCCTGCATCACAGGCAGATTCTTTACCATCTGAGCCACCAGGGAAGTCTCCTTCAATATCACCTTGAGAATATTATGACCCTAGGTAAGACTTTCTTTGACGTGGAATCACTGATCTTTTCACTTTCCGTAAGTACCTAGTGAAAGGAAATGTTATACGGCACTATCTTAAATGAGAACCCATTTTTTGTAGGAGGTCACTGAGAGGATGTGGCACCCAGGTGGCCTGTGAGCTTGCCCTGGGCAACTGGAGGGGCCTCACCCTTTGCCCTGCCCCTGGAATGCCCACCCAGCTCTCCCCACTCCCGCAGTGGGCTCTGTTACAAGGACGCAGCCTTGAGACAGCAGGGTGCTTCTGAGACCCTCCAGAGGGGCTCTGTGACCCAGCCCAGTGCCAGCCTCTCTATAAATTCCTAAGATTCTAGAGGGCACGGGTGGAGATCCACCCACCTTGCAGCGCCAGAGACAAGCCTCATGTGTCAGTTCCCTTGTGTGTTACACTTGCCACCCTCCCATCTAGAAGGGCTGCCTCTTCAGTCTCTCCCTGTCCCCCCACCAGTGTATGGGGGGCTAGTTTTTGAATCAACACTGCCATCATTTGTCACAAACAGAAGGCAGAGATAAATACAATGTGCGTACAGAGATACCATTAGAGTCTAATTAGATACAGTTACCTGGGAGCCCGAGGTCTGCTTTCTCTTTGCTAAAAATAATGGAGATTAGCAAGCATTACAGAGAGGCGTTGCAGGCTACTAGCCCTGAATGAGACATCCTCTTCCTAGGATGGGGCTGAAAGTGAACTCAACAGAACACGACTGTCCAGGCAGCCGATGCCCTGCCCCTCTCCCGCCCCATCGCCTCCACTGCAACCCTCTGAAACGGTCTCCGGACCCTGCCCGCCGTGACCCGTAGCCTTGAGAAGCTACAAGCACTCGCAAAGGGGCTCAGCGACAGCTGTGTCTGAAAAGAGGAGCTGGAAGCGGACAGGGCAGGCCTCTAAGTCCAGCCGGACTTAAGGGGTATATTTCCAAGCGCTCTGCGCAGCATCCTGCTGGTGAAACCCAGGAGGCACACGTGAGCCTTGCGGGAAAACGCGTTTCTGCGTCCAGCCCCCTGAAGCCTGGCCAAGCGCCACACCCAACCCTGTGGGTCCCGACGTCTTTGTACAGAGCTGGGAGGAGGCCAGGCCTTCTCAGAGGGGGCTGAGAACCCTGGGCTGGCACCTGTGGCGGGGAGAAGGCAGACTGGACAGGAACACAGGCACCAGAGCAGCCAGGGTCTGCTTATGAGAACACTGAGCCACAAAGAGAGCGACCTTCTGAGGTCTCGTGGCTGGTAACGGGCAGACACGAGATCTGAACTTAACGTCTTCTGACTTCAGCTTTCAGTGTGCTAACCCTGGGACCATGCAGAGGAGCCTTCATACAGGGATATTGTTCTGAAACCAGAACCGAGCGAAAAATCAGAGTCAAAGGCTTAAAATTCCCCTTGAGAATCTCTTAAATTGCCCATAGCGTGTAGTACTGCAGCATACTTCCCCGAGTCCGACTCAGCAAGCCTCCCCTCCAGTGGAACACCACAGGAAGTGGGTGGCTTGCCTTCAGGGCCCATGACACACAGAAAAATACTTATCGGTAACCACTGGCCTCACACCTGCCTGTGTGTGGCCGGATTTACATAAATACAATGTTGTCTAACGGGGCCGCCCACCCTTGAAACAGCTCTCTATGAAAGAACTACCTGCAGACATCAGTTCTGTAGTTATGCTCAGTGAAAAACAGTCCGTGCATCTCGCCATGGCCTGGGGGATGCACACCTGGATGTGTCTACACAGAGCAGGAGGACGGCTGAATGACCCTGGCTCATCTCCCAGCTGCCTTGGGAGGTGTGCAGGCTGAAGGCTGTTAGGCCTGATTTATAGCAGAGGCCACCAAGACCCAGAGAGGGGAACCGCCCTGCCCTGAGTCACAGCCGTAAATGGCTGAGCCAGCACTTGAGTCTAGGTCTCTGGACCCTCTGATCATGGCATGGGGTTAGGGGTAGCTCTGGTATCCCCAATATCTCACATTTCAGACCTGGCCTGAGCACACACGTGGGCTGTAGGTCAAGTCAAAAGGCAACAGGGCTACACTTCAGAAGGCAGCACAGGGGGTGGACCAGAGCAGGAAGGCTGCCGCTGCGCCACCGTCTGCCCCGGGGCTTCCTGTGCCCCCACTGCTGGAGGCCTTTGTTCGCACGGGCATTTGCTCAAGCACAGGGTGTGGCTGGACGTGCCACAGAACAAACATCCCCAGCCCTCAACCAGTGACTCCAAGTTTGAAAGCAGTAGTTGCTCAGTCGTGCCCGACTCTTTGCGACCCCATGGACTGTAGCCCACCAGGCTCCTCTGTCCATGGGATTCTCCAGGCAAGAACACTGGAGTGGGTTTCCATGATCTTCCTGACCCAGGGACTGAAGGTAAGGCCTTTTGAGAGCAGTTGCTCCGGTGGGCTGCCGTCTATGGGGTCGCACAGAGTCGGACTCGACTGACGTGACTTAGTAGCAGTAGCAGCAACAGCAGCTCCAGGCTATGCTCTATGCTGACCCCCCGAGGCCTCTAGCAGAGTGGAGCCCCAGCTGCCTGCAGAAGTAGCTGGTTCTGGTGACAGGCTCTTAGGGCTGCCTTCCTTCCCCACGCCCCTCCCAGGGCTTCCTGGGATCACCTCCCACGCGAGATTCTAGCCCCTGAACCCTCATCTCAGCCGCTGCACCCATTTACAGCCCTAAGGCTCAGAGACAGCCTCAGATGCTGATCCCACGTAACATGATTTGCTTTGGTTTTTCCTTCAATTGGGCTTCCATGGTGGCTCAGACCGTAAAGAATCTGCCTCCAAAGCAGCAGGTAGACCCAGGTTCGATCCCTGTGTTGGGAAGATTCCCTGGAGAAAGGAATGGCTGCTCACTCCAGTATCCTTGGCTGGAGAATTCCATGGACAGGGGAGCCTGGTGGGCTACAGTCCATGGAGTCACAAAGAGTAGAACACGACTGAGTGACTAACACATACCTCCCTTCAATTATTGAGGCCAAGAGAAGGTTCTCTGGAAGTGAGCCAAATTCCTGGCATGCTGCTCTTTGGGTTGTGTGCCTCTGTCTATCCCTAGAAACTGTCTGTAGATGTGGGGTGAGGTCTGGCCCCAATCACCGTGCTACCAAGGGCAGAAACTCCCCGGGTGACCAGAGGGCTGTGGAGCAGGACAGAGCGGCCACACGGCCAGGGTCAGAATCTCCCAAAGGGCTCCTCAGAACAGGTGTTCCCTGGGGAGAAATGGATGCTGTGTGGTATCACTTTGCCGGTAACATAAGTTTCTTAACTGCAGGACATCTCAGAGCCTTTAAGGAATATGGTATGATGCTCCAAGAAAGGGACGTTCTGTGCAGACCGATGTGGCCTGGGAATGCTTTCAGACCAAGATGGTCCAACATCCAATGAGACACCAGTTTAGGAAACAGTGGCTTAGCTGAAAGAGTTCTCCATTAACCAGGTGACCCTGGGCAAATCACTGTACCTGAGTCATTTGCCCAAGATCACTCTGCTGGGAAGAAGCAAGCTAGGATTTGAAGACAAGAATGAACAAAGGGAAATGAGAGAAAGAAAAGAGAAAAAAGGAAGGAGTGAGGGAGAGTGATGAAACTGCAGTCTCTGAGATGCTGAGATCCATCTGCAAAGGCAGGTTTTCCTGTTTACGCTCAATACAAAAAAAAAAAAGAGGAAAAAAATGACACGACCGTCTTTCCCTTGGGCACCGTCAGTTCAATTGCTATCAGTTACTGTGGCCTCCTGCATTTATCGATGACCAGGTGACTTTTCCGCTGAGTCACTGGCCGTTACGTGACCTATCTGTAACACTGGTGCATCTGGCTCACATCTCCTCACACAGAGGTTTACAGTTTGGAGGTCCGTGAAGGAAGGGGCCACCTGCAGGGAAGAGATGAGCCTGAAAGGCCATGGGTGCCCCGAGAAAAGGCGACGTTCCAGAAACAGATTGCTTGGGTTCAAATCCCACCTCTGCTGGCCAAAGCCAGGTGATATTGGGGAAACCGTGTCGCCTCTTTGAGCCTCAGTTTCCTCCCCTGTGAAATTGCCTCTACCCCCAGGGCGTTCCTGTGAAGGGCCAGTGGAGTTCCAGGTGCAGATCGCTAAGCACAGGATCTGCGGGATAAATGTCAACCTTTGTAATCATGACCACATGCTGAGATTTCTGCCCAGGGATACCAGGTCAGGTTCAGTTGTTGGGACCCTGGAAAATGGGGCTGTCTTAGAGGCCAGAACTTTAAGGCTCTTCCTGAGTGTGAGGTTTCCTGCCTGTTCCAGCTGCCCCTGGGTGCCATGCAGCCCCAGAAACCTGGACAGATCTTAGAGAAGTCATCTGTCCCTCCGCACAGTGAGTGAGCCCCATAAGGTCTGGTCAACAAGCCACCAATAAATCGTTGCTGAGTTGTTCAGAATCCACGATCAACTGGAAAGACAATGAGTGGACCTCTCTGGATACTATGGTGTTGGGGGAAAAAATGGCTTGCTGGACAAGTCAGCAGCAGCAGCATCTGCTTAAACCAAGCAAAACGGGCCACTCTTCTGCAAGACTGTTCAGTACCATGAGTCTGCTGCTGTGCATCAGTTGACAGGAGAAAGGGAGCAAGGGTAGGGGTCTCTTGGACTAACTGATCAAGCAGCTGGTGGGGAAAGACTGGCATGGCATCTTTGGGGTGGTGGCTGGTCATGGGAAGAACCAGATATGGCAGTTTTAGACCAGGCTGCAAGATCTCGAGCAGGACATCTGAGCCTCAGTTTCCATATCCATACAGCGGGGTGGTTCCTCTCCCAGGGAGTCACTATAAGGATGAAACAAGACACTGGATGTGACGCTGCCTAGGAGTGTCCCCAGGGCAGCTGATCCGAGCTGAGAAGCAGAGTTACCAGGCCTTGGTGGAAGGCATCACTCATCACCTGGGGGAACTGCAGGAGCAACAGTTTGAGGGGTGGGACCAGTAGCCGGTGAGTGACTGACCAGTAGCCTGAGGCCACACAGTTTAAACCAGGATTAAACCTGGCCCTGGCTGGCCCTCAGTCTGATGCTCTTCCTACATTCTGGGGTTCCTCAGCAAGGTAGGCTGAGCAGGGGTCCCTCAACCTATCAGACTGTCTCCTTTGAAGCTGGGGCCCAAGGGAAGCCCAGAAAAACAACGGGTGTTTTCGGAGTACTCACCACATGCCTGGTGCTGTGCTAAGTGCTTAATCCCATCAGGGCAAGAACCACGTGAAAAGGTGTGATTACTAATCCCTTGTGTATTCATGACACCACAGACCACGCAGCAAAACATGGCATGAATGGGGGAATCTTCAAAGACATAACTCCCTGGTCCCACACTGGGCTCCTCCCCTTTCCAAGTTAGGACCTTCGGTAACTTCTTTGCCTTTCTGAGCCTCCACCGACTCACCATAAAAAGGGTGTAACTCTCCATATCTCTCAGTCGTGTCCGACTCTCTGTGACCCCGTGGACCGCAGCACACCAGGCTTCCCTCTCCATCACCAGCTCCCAGAGCTTGCTCAAACTCATGTCCATTGAATGGGTGATGCCATCCAACCATCTTATCCTCTCTCGTCCCCTTCTCCTCCTGCCTTCAATCTTTCCCAGCATCAGGGTCTTTTCCAGTGAGTCAGTTCTTTGCATCAGGTGGCCAAAGTATTGGAGCTTCAGCTTGTAACCATATCGAGTTACAAGGATTAAATGGAATAACCACGCAAAGCACTTAAGTCATGCCTGGCAGAGAGCGGACTCAGCAAATAGTGACAGGTAATAATCCCATCATCACCATCATCATTGCTGTCAGCAGCATTGCTATGCTCTGACTCTGAAGGGTGAGACGTGCTTTTATGATGGGAGTCCTCACTGAGCCATAGATCACTGGAGTCTCTGATGAGCAAGGCTAAAAGAGATCCCAGCGAGTGTCTATACACCCTCATTAGGCAAGTCCTTTCCCCTCTCTGAGCCTCAGTTTCCTCATCTGTAAAATGGGGTGACAGTGCCTACTCCATGGAATCACTGAGATGAACAAAGCTCTTAGCATAGGACCTGCCCCTTGTAAGCACAGGATGAATGTCAGCTGCTGTTATTACTTATGGGAAACAGAAGTCATAAAGAGGGGAGGGGCTTTTGCTGGGCCAACCTGAAGCCGGTCCCTTGGGGGTTCCAGCTGCCTCACATCTCCCTCCCGAAGCCTGGGGCTGGCGGCAGGAATGCCTTCTAGCATCAGCCACTTCAGGGGTTTGTGGCTTTTTAAAATATAATTGTTTACATCCCACAGCAGCCATTCCAGCTTAATGAATGAATTCAATATGCTCAGAAAACGCAGAATAAATCCTTGCCTGTGGCCCAGAATAGGCCGGGCTGCGGCAGCTGTCGGGCAGGGAGCCAAGCCACCAGCTGGGGCCTGTGGCAGGGGAAGGGTAGGGGCAGGACATGGCCCAGGGGGTGCCTGCCTTAGGGCTGTAGGGCTGTGCTGGGGCTGTGTGGGAAACCTCTCTTAATCCCGAACACCAGTGCCAGGGTCTGAGGCTGGCACCTGGCTGATGGGGACACCGAAGCCCCAGGCCTTGCTCAAGGGGCCACCACACCTCTGGTCACAAGGGGTCCTCTGTCTGACGCACCCTCCCTTACTCCCTCTCAGTTTGGGAGATTCGGTTCAGGGTCCCAGGTCCTAGGACCCCTTGGGGAGAGGACCCTGCTGAACTTTAGGTGTCTCCTATCTATTTCTCCTGGCATCTCCAGTGCGCCTGTCTGGGTCTCCCTCCTTGGATCAGAGGGGAATTATGTCCTAGAAAGTGAGGATGGTGGTGCCCGAGGGTTTGCCGTCTAAGGCACAGGGAAGATAGGAGAGGAGGGAGCAGTGGAGAGAGAGGAAGGGGAGAAGTGGAGGGGGCAGGGGGAGCATGGGGGAGGAGGGGAAGGATGGGGAAGGGGAGCAGCACGAACTCAGCAACGGCCCAGGTGTCCAGGGGCCCAGACTCTTGCTCAACATCCCCCACGGGCATGTGAGGGTGCCGTGACCAGACCTGCGTGAACAAATACCCAGGGTGGGGAATTGCACTGTGTTCATGGAAGCACCCAAACTCAGACACACCCCTCTGGTCCCGCAGGCCCAGGAAACCACGCCTGCAGAACGCTCACCCCTGCACCGCCTCTACAGACAAGGATGCCCACACGGTGCTGTTTACAATCCCCCAAAGCAGGCAACTGCCGGAAGGCTCTTCAGCTGGAGAAGTGCCACGGAGACAGAGACCCGTCCCCGGGCAAGCCCCGCAGCCAGCGGAGACAAGACGGGCACCATGGCATCCTGCGAGCAGCGTGGTCCACCCTGCCCAGACAGGGAGAAGCAGAGCGTGTCAAACGGAGCCACTGTGAACCTGTTTCTGAACCAGTAACGTCGCCCCACCCACCCCAGCAGGGCGACTGTCACAGGCACAGCTCACGCTCGGTCTCAAGGGCCTGAGGAGCTGGCCTGCGGCTGGGACCACAGCAACATGGCCAGGGCCACGCACTGGTTTTCAGAGGGACTGCAGCCCTGGCCATGGCCACGGCCACAGGGAGGAGTCAGGGGACTCAACATGTTACTGTTCCAACTACTGATGAGTCTATGACGACTTCGAATCAGAATTTTAAAGAGAAAAGCCAGCCTACTGGGGCACTGGAACCAGCCTGGAGCACATGGTCATGGTGGACACATGAACCAACACGTCTGTCAAATCCCAGAGAATGTACACCACTGAGCTGAACCTCAGGGTACACCAGGAGCTTCAGTCAATAACTGTGCATCAATCCTGGCTTGTCAGCTGCACTAAACGTCACCTTTGCACCTTAACAGCGGTCGCCTTCAAGGGCAGGAGGACCACGGGAATGGGGAGCGACCTGCTTCCGACATTCTATGTTCATTTGTACTGCTTCCACTTCTCACAGGAAGACAACTTTACGGTGTCGCTTGTGCAGTTGTTTAAAAACAATTAAAAAAAAAGGGTTAAAAGTCTGCACCAAGTGCCTGAACATACACTGACTGCTTCACGCTGACAGCATTGATATTACTACTCCCCTTGGCCTTCTGGGGTCCTGCCTGGGCTTGAGAAGCATCAGGCCACCTCCTCCTATCCATGGACAGGCTGCCCTGGCTGCTGGATGTCGGGGGTCCTGGTAGAAAGCGGGGGGCTGGGCCCTTGTCATTGCTGCCATCGTCTCTCCATCCTGCGGGCCTCTTGGGGCTCCCCAAGTTACAGCCCCATCTCTTCGGGGTCTGGCACCTTTATCAGGGCAGGCAGGAGTGGTGGCCGATCAGCAGCCTCCCTCCATCATCCCGTTACAGGGCCCGTCCTTGGGTTATACACGGGCCCAAGTGTGTTGTATGTCAGGCACTGGGGTCAGTGACAAGGAGACTGGTCAATTCAGTGATTGACAGATAAGTTAAACCTCCCATCAGGCTTTAGAGCCAAAGGAAAGCAGGCAACTCAGCCATCAGGGCAGACACCACCCGTCCTGGTTATTATAGTCTAGATTCTGAACATTACTGTCATTTTACGGAGTCACGAGGGACAGCAGGCAGAGTGACAGAGTCTCAGACTTTCCAGGGCGGGTGTATGTCGTCTCTTACAGCCATGGGGCCACAGGGATTGGAGAGGATTGAAGACCAGCCCAAGCCAGCGTGGCATACTCAGGCTTTGAGGGGAGATACTGCAACAGGGGACAGATTTTCCATTAATAACAACAGCAATAATAACAAGGGTCATTGAGCTATACATATTCAAAATGAGTACTGTAGTCCTCCCAAGGACACGGGGAGGTGACACAATTATTATCCCCAATCTTCAGATGAGGACACTGAGCCTCAGAGGTCAAGAGGGTCACAGATGGCAAAGTAAGATACACGCAGGTCCACCTGCCCCGAGCCCATGTCGGGAGCCTCGATTCCTAGCTCCTCTGTCTCGGTTTCCCTTCGTGGATGACCTTGCAGATGAAGGGAGACTGCAGGCTGGGGACGGACCTGAAGCCGCTCTGAGCGGTCAGATGGAGGTCCCAGGACGGGTGAGGGGAGGTCCGGGCACCAATAAGGCACCCGAGGACTAGGCCAGGTGGGCAGCCTTACAGAGGAGAGGGACACTGGCTGCGGAGGCAGACAGGTGCTGATTCTAACTGTGGCTGCACCAGGTGATGCTGTTTGACCTTGGCGGTCTCACATAACCTCTCTGAGCCTCAGCAGCCTGCATTGCCAAGTGGGAATTCCCTCCCTACCTGCCAGGCTTGCTGGCCTTTGAAGCTGTGGCACAGAGCGTGGTGGTAGTGACCCTGTGTGACTAAGAAGAGGGGAAACAGCTTTCATGCTGCTCTCTGGAAGCTTCCGGGGAGCTGCCAGGCCACAAGGAGGCCCAAAGAGGCCGCTGGGAGAGCCCTGAGCTCTGAGAAGCAGAGAGAGAGAGGTGTCTGGCCTCCCGGCCACTCCACCCCTACTGTTTCTGCATCACCACCTCTGACCGCAGCCCAGCCAAGCCCTCCTACACTGCAGACCCCTAGGAGCTTGGGGCGACAGTAAGAGGAGACTTGAAGCCATGGGGCTTGCGGCTGATTTTTTCCCCAGCACGGTCACCGGCCCAGTCACAGAGTTGGCACGTGCTAGAACCCTCATGTCCCCGAGCCCCAGTCTGTGTCACTCCTGACCACTCTGACCACTACCCTCACACAGTCCTTGGCCCCCAGAACCGTCATCAAAGCTGTGGAAAGAGCACTTGACTGAGTCCGGAACTGGACTCCAGCTCTGAAGCTGCCGTTCACTAGCACCGAGAGGTCACCATGTGCCCCAAAGCAAGGAGCCACACCCCCTGGAGGCTTGAGTTCTCCACCCAGTATATGGGCCTCAGGACTGCCCCCACCCAACTCTGGCCCACCGCAGGGGCAGGCAGGCACTGCCGCAATGGAGACCACTGATAACGAAGCGTTCTGCAAAGAGAAATGCTGGGGCTTGTGGCACATCCCACGTGCCAGGTGGGATGCAGTCTTGTGACCAGTGATGGAGAAGGTGGGTGGAGTTACCATTTTACAGGCACAGGTTAAATCACACAGGCTGGTTCCGCCCCCTGCAGGGCCCAGCATGTCCCTCCTTCCCACCTGCCTCCTTGTCAAGGGGGCTCCAGAGAACATCCGTTCGCTGCCATTCAACACCCACGGGGGCTGGCTGATGGTTCCATGGGCCACATTTTGCCAAAGGGAAGAAACTCAAGGTTGGATAAATGGTTCTCTGGTGGCTCCTGAGGGATGGCTCGGGCCGTGAGTCTTGGTTAACAGCAAACCGTCCCTGTGTCAAATCACCCAGGGTTTTCTGCCTGCCATGCCAAGGTGGCCTCCAGGGCCCCTCTCGCTGACTTCCCAAGGGCTCCATCAGGGACCGTGAGCCTGGGAGACAGAGGAGGGGGAGACAGTGCAGAAAGACGGAGGGATGCGGCCTGCTGACAACTGACCAGCTGAGCCGGGAGCCACCTGGCCTGTCTGTGGGAGGAGGCCCAGAGCCCCAGCATCTCCAGCACCTCGGTCGTGGGTGAGACCCTAGACGGCTCTCCACCACAGTCTCCCCCTCTTAGGAGGATGTACAGGTGAGCCCTGGAACTTGGCCAAGGTCACACACAGCTAAATAGACGCTGAGCTGGGATCTGAGCCCAGGACCAGCTGACTTTGAGCCACCCGGGGCCCTGCGCCTCCACATTCTGGGGAGAGACGTTCTCTCTGCCATTGCCCAGGGCACTGCTGGTGACAGGGTGACCCCGAGCCCCACAGCAGCCAGCCTCCTGAGGTCAAGACCACCACGTCAGGGGGCTGAAGGCACTGAGGAGGCAGTAGGGGGGGGCCACGGTGGCAGCACCCTGCAGGCACTCAGGGGTCAGGGGAGGTTTAAAGGGACTCCCCCAAACGAGGAGGGTCAGAGGAGCCCCCAGGAGTGTGCTGGGACTGGCTCCCTGGGGAGAAGCCAAACTGGGCAGGAACCATGAGAATGCAAGGACCACGTGGCTACCTGAGGGCCTGGGCCCCCATGGAGGGGACCAACCTGCCAACTCGTGCTCAGTGGCCTCTTATGGGACCCTGGGCCTGGGACCTGCTGCATAGGGCTTGTGGCTGGCACCTGTCATGAATGTGCCTTTGGTCTTTGCAGTTCCAGACACACCGCTCCGAAAACCCTTGGAATCTCTGAAATGGTGATGGTGTCTTTTGTCTGCTAAGGAGACAACCAGTGGCTGGGGGACCCTAGATGGTGTCAGGAGAGGGGCTGATCACCCGAAAGACCCAGGCATAACTAGAAACCGGGAACTTTCAGTTCCATTCCCTCCAGGGAGGGGAGAGAAGAGGCTGGAGATGGAGTGAATCGCCAAGGGCCAATGATTCAATCAAGCACACCCATGTAATGAAACCTCCAGAAAATCCCTGATGAGGGGGCTCAGAGAGCTTCCAGGGTGCTGGGAGGCCCACACACCAGTGAGGATGGAAGCCCCTTCTTCTGCCGCCTGCCCCACGTGTCTCTTTCACATGGGCGTTCCCTGAGCTGTGTGCTTTATAGCAGATGCTGGTAAGCAAAGCACCCTCTTAACCCCTGTGAGCCGTTCCAGCAAGTTATCAACCCAAGAAGGGGTCTGTGGCCTGTGTCTGAAGTGGTATGGTCTTGTGGGACTGAGCCCCTGACCTACCCGAACTGCAGGTAGTGTCAGGAGTGGGTTAAATCGTAGGACACCCAGCTGGTGTCCAGAGAATCAGAGGACGGCCTGGTGTGAGTAAAAGCCACACCTTTGGTGTCAGAATTGTCATGAGTAAAAACAGCTCAGGGTGCCTCAGAGAAGATCTAGGAGCCCGAGAGGACAGAGGTCACGGCACATGGGGCCAGGGAGGCAGCAGATGTGGTCCCAGAGGCTGGGCTCAGCGCCTGGACAGACTGGGTCCAAATCCCAGCTCTGGCTTCAGCTACACGCCCCAGGGGATGAGGATGAACCGCTCTGGCAGGCCTCGGTCTCCCCATCTGTAAGAAGGGTATCTTACAGTTCTCGCTCCTCCCAGGCTGTTCCAAGGTTGTGCACTGACATCACGTCTGTGAGCGTGCGGCCTGGGCAAACAGACCAATTCTTCAGCAAGGGGTGACCCAACCAGCCTATGCAAAGTCTAGGGCAGGGGAGTGGTCGTGGCAGGGAGACCTCATTCTGGACATACCAGCTGTCGGACGCCAGGTGGACTCACTCCTCTTACAAAGCTCCTCACTGTGAGCCAAGTCCTGTGCTCTCAGCACTGGCCCTGACTCATTTAACCCTCACGGCAAGCCTGCAAGGTGGCTGCCATCACTACCCCATTTTACTGGGGAGGAAACTGAGGTTCAGAGGAGCCAAGCCAGGAGGCTGATGCTTTCCCACTGCACTATCTTTCTGTACCGGGTTATCAAACGAACCAAATCATATCAGAAGTCGCAAGGGGTACAGGCACTTGTGAAAGCAGCAAACGCTAAACCAGTGTTAGTGGTAGTTGTCATTACTGCCTTCGCAGTTCAAAAATCCCGAGTCCAGTTATAAGGCCTGAAATCTCCCCACAGGGACAGATATGGTTTTTAAAAACAGAATCAGGACTTTCAAAACAAGTTAAGGAAGTCAGGCATGCTGGGAGGAGAGCATCGTTTTAATGGGGGGAGAAAAAACCTGATTAATGGAAATGATTCTTAATATATTTCAAAATGATCTGTTATGACACAAAGTCAAGACATTTATATACGACTTTGAAATTCTTAATAGCTGATTTCAGAGCAACCTATTATGAAGTCTTCCAAAGCAGAATATATTGTAAGTAAATCACCAGGCAGGCCTCCCAGGCAGACTGACGGCAGCTCCTCTTAAAATAATTTATACGGTGGGGTGGGGGAGGCTGGAGGAGCTATTGCCATAATCATGTATTAATAAAATATTTATAAGTGACTCTCTCTTTTATTGTTACAGGTATGAGTCCCAAGCCCACATCAGAGGGGGTGCCCCGTGAGCCCCAGGGAGATAGAGTCAGGCATCAGATTTCTCTGGTGGCAGCTTAATAGACCGGGGGCTCCCTCAGCCTCTGTCCTGTGGCATCAGAGGCAGAGCAGGCTCCAGTGTGACAGAGGGACCCCTGTCTTGCCCTCTCCCTAGGCTTTGCTGAGTGCCGGGAGGGAGGGAGCCAGCCTGTCTGAGCTGAGTGCAGCCGAGAGACCCATGGCTGTGGCACCCTGGAGAATTGGCTAACCCAGGCTCAACAGCACAATCTGCTGAAGGACTGCCCTGAGCCGGAGTCAAGAACGACCTGCCCACCGCCCCCGGGGCCTCACTCGTACCACCCCATACACGTCCCCGGTCCATCACTGCAGGCACCTGTCTGCACCCCTCTGCTTTCCTGGCTACGGGAACCTGCTCAGCTCAGGCATGGGGCAGGCTGGAGGGGCAGGGGTAACACGCCCTGGGAGCAGCCTTCAAGCAGGCAGAAGCAGGTGGTGGCAGTGGATCAACATCCTGGCTCCCTCGCCCCTTGGGTAATACACAGTGAGACATGCTGTTCAGAGGTGTCTCCAGAGGTCCCCAGAGACAGTGGTCCCTCACTTCCCAGAGTTAGTCCACTTATAATTTTATTTTTATTTATAAAAATGTTTTAAATGTTTATTTGGTTGTCCTGGCTCCTAGTTATGGCACGAGCGATCCTCGATCTTCATTGCAGCATGCAGGGTCTTTAGTTGCAGCGTTTGGGGTCTTTAGTAGAGGCATGATGGGTCTTTTAGTTGGGACATGCAGGATTTAGTTCCCTGAGCAGAGACTGAACCCAGACACCCTGCCTTAGGAGCTTAGAGTCTTAGCCACTGGACCACCAGGGAAGTCCCTAATTCACACCTTAACTCCCCATCATCACCCACCTTTCCTTCCCTCACTCCCCTCTTGGTTCTTTCTGATATCCCCTTCCCCCAAAGTTACATGCACTCAAATCTTCGTCTCAGGGTCTGCCTCAGGATAGCCCAGCTTAATACAGCTCTCTCTTCCTTATTGTATTCAATCCTCACACCAACCCACATTAGCCCATTAAAAGAGAAGCCTCTGAAGCTTGGAGAAGTTTGCTTTTTAACTCACATCTGCCTCGCTCAAGAACCCATACCCTGGGGTTTAGTGCACCTGGACCTTCGGAGCCTCAGTCTTCCATTCTGTAAAACAGGTCTGTTTCCTTTCACATCCCCTTCAACCTACAGATGCCTGTGCCCCGACTCTAAATCTTCAACAGCTCTTCTGGTCTGAACTGTGCAGTGGCGTCCCTAATCCCAGACTGTTTACAAAGCTGTCTGATTTACAAACAATCAGGATGTAGAGCATGCCCCACGGCTGATTTTTGGAACAGGCAAGCGGCATTTGTTTTTTCCATGTTTGTATAGTCAGGCATGCCTGCCCTTGGCCTGGACCAACTGCAGAGTTGCCACCTTACCTATTTCTGACTCAGCATAACCCCTAGAAATGTCCAAAATCAAATCAGCGCACCAGTACATGAGGCTCAAGAGTATGATAATCAAAAGGACAGGCAACAGGGCCCAGGGGGACGGTGGTGGAGGAACCATGTGCCGCCGTGTTCCAAAGAAGTCCGCTGCCTCCCAGAGGAAGGGCCCGACGCCTGCCAGCATCAGCACACAGCTCCAGAGGACAGGCGCTGTGCACGCCTGTATCCACTCCACAAGCCAGTCCCAACTGGATGTTCTCGGCCCAAAGGAAGCCACTCTCGAGAGGAAAGAGCTAGACAAGGACACAGTCATAACACAGGGCACCATAAGCCCCATGAAGGCAGGGGCTGCACTGCTCTGCACACTGACCATCTCCTGCGACCTTTCACAGGGACGAGGGAGGTGGCAGAGGAGCCTGGCTAGGGAAGCGAGGAGCCTTGAATGCCAAGCCAAGGGATTTTACTCGATGGAGCAGACAAGGGAGCGCCTCGGAGGATTCTAAGCAGGGAACAGCACCAGAGGTCTGTGTTCTAGAAAGGAGCCTGGTGGTCACAACAAGGGAGGAGCGAAGGCATCGGCAATGAGGCTACTGTGATAACCCGGGAAAAAAAAGACTGTCAAACTCTTAGTCTAAGGTGATAATAGTAAGAATAGAGAAGTCAGGACAGGAATGCCATCACGGGGGTATCTACAGGGAAAGGGGAACGACTGGAGGGCAGGGACAGGCAGAACCCCTGGGGGAGACCAGTGTGAAGGAGGACAGCCAGCACACAGTTCAGGACGGGAGCGAGTCTGGGAGGAGAAGCACAGCCGGGTCGGCTCAGCACACACAGCAGGAGCCTCTCCCTGATGTCTAGACAGAAACACATCACCTTCAGTGCAGGGACCCAGCCTTCTCTCACCTGTTCCAGGGCGCCTCTCTGCAGCACAGTGGCTACAAGCTACATGTGGCTATATAAATGTATGTTAATTAGAATTTAATACAATGAAAACATTCCTCAGTTGCACCAACTACAGGTCAAATGCTCGAAGGCCACAAGCAGCAAGCGGCCACCCTACTGGACAGAGGAGCTCCCAGACATCGCAGAAGTCCGAATGGACAGTGCTGGGCTCTGAGGCTTGCTTGAAAATCAGCTCCGCTTCCTTCCCAGCACGCCTGCTTCTATAGCCGAAGAGAGAGCAGCCCCAGAGATACAGAAGACGACACGCTGACACCATCCCACCTCACAGGCAGAAGGGCCTTGTCAGGCACCCGTCAGTGGAGACAGCCGGCAGTCCAGGAGAGCTCGGCTGGGAAGCACATACCTTTGCAAGCCCCTGCTGCGCCCAGGTGGTAGATGGCTGCCAGCACCCGCCAAATGGCCCTCTGCTCGCCGTCTGAAATGCCCAGTGTCTCCATGGCGCCCTGGAGCTGGGCGAAGGCGGCCGCTGCCCTCTGCTTGTCTTCAGGCTGAGAACAAGGGCAGAGAGGGAGATAAGCAGACCGTCACAGTGGAGGAAACGCAAGCTCACAGCAGGAAGCGGGCTCAGTCTCGGGGGACTGTGTGGACGTTTTATGACCACAGTACATTACCCACGATTAGCTGGGGAGTACCGACACACGAACTCAGAGTGCTGGGAAAGTTATAAAAATCACTTCTGTCTGACTTTGGATAGCGTGTGATTTTTATTCGTTCATGTGTTCAATAAGATTTACCGAGGCTCTGTGCTGGACTCTGGGGAGGCAGAGATGAGCGAAATCCAGAACCTGACTCTGAGGACCTTTCAAGGTAGAAGTGGAAAGAGACGTAAAAACAACTAAGTGTGAGACAGGGATCTCAGAGGAGGGCCAGGCTGATTAATCCTGCCCAAGAGAGTCAAAGAGACTGTCGCAGAAGATGAGACAAAATTGTGAATGAAATCTGAATGGCAAACAGGCAGAGCTGACCAATTTGACACAAGAGGCCTGGTGGGCGGGGGGACAAGGAGAACAAAGGAGGTCTCTGGAGAGAACAGGCAGTCACCTGGACATGGCCAGGGAAGCAGGGATTTCTGGAGTGGGGCAGACAGAGGAGGGGTAGAGACATGCATGAGAAGCTGGCCGGTGCCGACAGGGAAGGCCTCAAACCCCATGTTAAAGGGCACAGGCTTAAAATTCCAGCCATGATAGACAAAAATATACCCATGTTTCCATTCCTGGACCCGAAGCAGACACCACCAATCAATGAAGATCCCACAGGAAGTCCAGACTCTCTTCAGGACACTCCCTCTTGCAGCCCCCACTAACTGACCTGCCTCAGCAACTGAGATAGATCCTGTCTGCCATCCCCAGGGCAAGCAGCGGGCAACCACCAGAGATTTTTCAGCAGGAGGGGAAAGAAAATGGTATGTTCAGATGTTTATGGGTTGCAGAGTATCGCTTTTTCTTTCCCAGATTTACAATCCCAATTATGTCTGATTGAATATTAAAATCAATCTGAAACTCCTGCACACACACACAGCATCTGGCCAAGGAGACTCAACCCCTGAAGCCTGCTGGGTAGAGAGGAAGTGAGCTGACGATGAGAATTCTTTTGTAGATAATCCTCCAGCAGATAACGAGGAACTAACGTGCACCTGGCCTGCTCACAGAGCTTGGGTGATGAACTGTAAGCTGTCAAAGCTGGCAAGTCCTTGGATCTTAGGGATTCAGAGAGGGCACAATGCTTGCCCCAAGTCACACAGCAAATTAGTACCAGATTCAGGGTAAAAATCAGGTTTTTCTGACTCTCCACCCAGGCCACTTGTCCCCTCCACTCAAGCCACTTCTAACTGGGAAAGAAACCTGCCAAGGATCATCGACCAATTGAGACGACATCAAAGCGCACAATGACATTGAGGGATGTGCTGTAAGAATGTTTCAATTAACAGCAAAAGCATGTTCCACTGATCCATCATATTTCTGGGCCACCACAGGACCACAAAATCCCTAGCAACCAGGAACTCAACCTAGCAACCACAGCTGCTCCACTGGAGCAAACGGAGGAAGGGAAGGCATCTTACCAACGTGCTCTTGGTTATTTATGAGATTTCAAAGTAGCAGAGAAAGGACACCAAAAGGACGTGGCGCCACATTTATTACAGCTCCCACTGGCAGCCGTGAGCATTTGACTTCCAATTAGAGGCGGACTCCATCATCTGCCACTTAGCTCACACGAACAGAAGAATTAGCAAACTTCCACTGCAGCTGGCATGCATCTTCTCCTCTGCTCCCCGCCTCCCCCAAGGGCGGAGGGCTGAATGTATGACCTTCTGATCTGAGACAGCTAGGATCAGGAGGAGGCTGACTGGTCCCTCAGCTTCCAGGGAGCCAGACACCTCTGCACAATGCCCTGACAGAGAGCCAGTCCTTCCTCAAAATCGAGGAAACAGAAATCAGGCAGGGCGGTGCAGCAGATCAACTCACAGCTGGAACGTCTACCAAGAGGAGGCTGGGTAAAGAGCGGGTGGTCTAGGCAGGGCGTAGTGGTGGAGCACCACACAGCTATGAGAAAGATCGCATCACTGATCATGCGAGCACGTGTGTGAACCCCATATGAGTCAGAGGAGCCACATACAAAACACCGCGCCACGTGTGATTCTGTTCATGTGAAAGCCGAAAGCGGGCAGCACAGCCCTCTGGGAAGAGAAGTCAGGAGGATGACATGGGTGGGAAGGATGGTTCTGATCCATCTGATCCCATCCATCCAGGGTGGGGGCTCCAGGGAGCCTTTGCTGGATTGAGGAACGTTCTAGATGGTGATCCAGGGTGGGGCTGCAGCTGTGTGTAGGGATATAACCACTGCTGAGTGGACACTGAAAATCAGTGCTTTTGTACACTTGACCGAATGGTGCACATGGAGAGAGAAAAATCAGTAAAAAAAGAAAAGCCAACTCAGAAGGTGCCCAGGGTTTGTCCAATGCAATCAGACTCAAGGTCAACCCAAGATGGCGGGTCACTTAGAAGAATAAAATCCAAGATGTTCTCTGAACATTCAACCAGGCTATGCTGAGAGCACCAGGAGGTTCTGACCATGCAGAGGCCAGACCCGGACCTGGGAGCGGACAGAACTGCACATGCCCCCACCTCTGTGCCCCCAGAAGTGTGACAGCACAATCTCCTGCCCTTGCATTGGAGGCTCAGTTTCCACCATGTAGATGGAAAAAACTGCCAACCCTGCTCCTAGGTCACTGTGAGGACTAAATGAGGACATGGATAAAGCACCAGCATGGTGCCCGGCACACAGTGGTGCTCCATAAATGCCAGGCTCAAGGCCACGCCTTTGACCAGGCTGTCCAGCCTTCCAGGGACGCCTCCCCCACTGCCGTCCAGCAGCCCCAGCAGGCAGATCGCCGTGGCCTTGTCCTGGGGAGCTCCAGGTTCAAGGAGTGGAGACATGCAGACACCGATGGCACAGGCTGGGCGCTGGGCCTGGGGAGAGGTGCAGAGCCGACATTGGGAAGAAGTGGTGAACAGAGCAAACAGAATCAGCTTGGAGAAATGGGTGCTGGGTGGGGAGGCAGGGTGTCCTAGTGGAAGGGCACGGTGGAGGACAGGGTGCGCTGGGCGCCGAGTACCCCGAAGATGGACGTGCAGGCCTCTCTCACGTGGCCCACGGCAGCGGGGACCCGGGGTCTGCAGCCGGGCGCTGCTCTCTGGGGGAGGGCGTGGCCCTGGGGGCCTGCAACTTGGTTCCCTGGGGACAAGCACCTGGTGGGGCCCGGGTCTCACTCTGCTTCACGGGGGTGTACACCGCATGCCCTCCTCCAGGGCCAGGGTGGGCTCTCCCGTGTCTCTACAGCCCACCAACCCAGGAAGGTCCCCACCCCTCCACCCCTGGATCTGGAGCAGCTCTGGAGGGAAACACTGAACACAGCCTCGCTTCATCTGCAAAAGAAACATCGGTGCCTGAACAGGGGGTGAACCTGACAGAGACCGCCAGGAGGGCAGGACAGGTCCGTCCAGCCAGGGCTCCCGGTATCTCAACACTGCCAGGTCTGCGTCCTCTCCAGGTGCCGAAAGCGCATGTAAGGAGGGAGAGAAGGGCTGCCCTAGGGGCTTTTGCCCTGCCAGGCAGCCTCAGTCTCTCCAACTGTTTGGAGGAGGAAACTGACGCTCAGAGAGGGTGAGACACGTGCCCGAGGCCACGTGGTGAGGACGGGCAGAGTTTCCACACCCTAGATTCTCTACCGAGCCCCAACCCTAGGAGCAGACCCAGGAGCTGGGTGCTGCCCTACCCACTCCACAGGGAAGAAACTGAAGCTGACAGAGGAGAAGTGACCCAGGGGTGCACAGCAGGTCACATCCCAGAACACACAGCCTTCAGCCAGGGCACAGGTCTGGGGCGATGTCATGGGACACACAAGTGCCGGTTTGGAGTCAGGCCAACCTGGGTTCAACGGGCATGAATTTGAGCCAACTCCGGGAGACAGTGAAGGACCGGGAAGCCTGGCATATCGCAGTCCCTGGGGTTGCACAGTCAGACATGACTCTGACTGAACAACAATGACGACGACCTGGATTCCAGTCCTGTCTCGGCCACTTAAAAGCTGTGTGCCCTTGGCCAAGTAGCTTCACCTCTCTGAGCCTGGTTACTCCTCCTGAAAAACAGATGTGATCATAATCCCTTGTGTCAAAGGGGCCTTACGAGGATTAAGTAAGAGAAAGCTCCGGGTAGAGCCCCTGGCAGGAGCACCACAGTCCCCAACCTTCTGTCTGGAGCACATTCCTCCACAGTTGATGCCTGGGTCATAAAAAATCAATGTGCCTCGGGCCGAAGCCTGGCTGCTGACAGCCAGAAGCAAACTGCTGGGAAGCAAGGATTATTACTATTATTATGATGATGATGACCGCTGCTGCCAGTGTTTATTTTTTACAAAATCAGCCTAGGCTGTGGAAAAATAAATTACAGAGAAGAAGAAAATATGAAACCTTTTGATTTCAAATGTGTCATGGTGCCCCAGCAGATCTCAAACAAGTTCCATTTCAGAGCTGTGATGTGGCGGGCAGTGGTGGGGGCGGGGTGGGGTGGGTGGCGCTGCACGGGCCCAGGAGGGGAAGCTGGCAGTCTGTGAGCAGAGGCAGCCCCAGAGGGCCGCTCCCCTGCCCTGCTCCGCTGACAGCCCCCCATCTCACACACTCACCCTGCGCTCTACTGCCTGCCTGCCTCTCCCCCACCGTCACCTCTGCATCAGGGGCTCAGGAACGCTGGCCTCCCTGCGCCTGACTCACTTCTCTCTCTCAGCACAAGATCAGCTCATGCTCACCTCCTCCAGGCAACCTTCTCTGATATGACTTCAATCCTCCAGGACTGCCCGTGCAACATTCAGGACACAAGTTAAAAAAAAAAAAAAATCAATGTTTGTCCGAAACTCTAATTTAATTGGGCACCCTATAATGTTCCCAGTTTTTGTGAGTCATAAGTGACCAATGAGCACGGTCTGTTGTTAGGTGTGCAATGTGAGGATGCGATGCAAGCACACGTAGTGAAGTAACTGCCACGATGAAGTGAATGCATGCCTCCATCACCACACAGTCACCACTTCCTGGTGTGTGGTGAGATCACTGAAGATCCACCCTCCCAGGACACTTCAGGTGTACAGTAAGTACAGTGTTAATAACTAAATCACCACCGTCCTACACCAGGTACAAGATGAACACGTGCAGGCATCCTGCATTTCTATTTGCTGACTCTGGTGACTTTAGGGGCTTCAGGGTGACGCAGCAGCTCTCACTCCTGGGGGCATTTCCTGAGCACTGAACTCCTTTTCTGAGATGATACCTGGACAGCCCGATCCCAGAAAATGAGCCCAGGCTTGTATCAAAGACCAACGAGCTTCCAGATTCTATTTTTGCTCCTAGAAAACAAAGAAAACACTCTCTCTGTACCTGCCAGGTAGCAGGACGAGAACAAAGAACTACCCTACAAGTTCCCACAGATCAATTGGTCTAAAAAAACAACCCCCAGAAACAGAGAAAAAAGAAAACCACTTCAAACACCTCCTTGATATGGGTTCACACTATGCCCATTCCTGTGCACACACTGTGAACAAACAGGTCAGGCCGGGAAGATCACGGGGGCCTGGCTGGAGCCCTTTTTGTCCTCAAAACCAAGAAAACAAACCATCACGCTCTTGCTGGTTCAAACGCATGCAACTGGCCCAAACTCATTAGAGGAAGCCCAGCACTGGGGCAGCCACGCATCCTCTGCCATCCGGGGTAGGATCTGAGCTCCCCGCGCCCCCCAACCAGGGGGAGAAAGGGCCTGAATGAAGAACATACTGCAGATCCCCTTGAGGCAGGGGCGGAGACAGCAAGGTGAGGCTGGGGGAGCCGCATCGCCCCACCCCATCTCACTCCACCCACTGTCGAAACAGACTTGCTGACAGTGGTTCTCAAAGTGGGGTCCCTGGACCCCCCGCTTCAGCATCACCTGGGGACTTGTGAGAAACAGACTCTCAGGTCCCAGCCCAGGCCTAGTTAATCAATAACTCTGCAGATAGTACCCAGCAGAGAGATGGACAGAGAGAGAGCCCAGCACGCCTTACTGAGGTGTAACTGACAGAAACCAACCACTCCTCTTTAAGTACAACGTGACAGGCTATGACACACACAAACGAAAGCATCAGTGCTAAAGACGACGGACACGTCCCTCAGCCCCGAGAGTTCCCTTTCTTATGACCCTCTCCCCCGTCTTCTGCCCTCACCCAATCCCAGGCAACCACTGACCTGCCTGCTGTCACGGCAGGTTCAGCTGCACTTTTCAGAGCTTCACGTAAATGAGATCATACAGCTGTACTCTCTCATCCGAGATTTTTCACTCCGCAGTTATTCTGATCAGTACTTCATTATTGAGGAGCATACTGTCTTTATGGATATTCCACAGTGAACTCACCCATTCACCCGTTGATAGATATTTTGGATAGTTTCTGGGTTTTGGCTATCACAAATAAAACTGCTAATGCACTCATGTAAAAAAGTGGATGTACACATCCATTCTCCTGAATAAACACCTGGGAGTAGACTGGCACACCACGTGGGGGGTGTATGCTAAACCTTGTAAGAGATGGTTTGCCAAGATGGTAAGAGCCTATCTTCCACTCCCACCAGCACGGTTATGAAAGCTCCAGTTACCCCCGATTCTCACCAGCACGGGTTATGCTCCACCTTTTCAAGTGCAGGCACTCTATGTATCATGCAGTGATATTTCGTCGTGGTTTTAAAGTCCTTTAATGACTAACGTATATTGTACGTGCTTATCTGCCATCTACGTAATCTTCTTTGGTAAAACTATGTGAAATTCTTCTGCCCATCTTTTTTGTCAGGTTGTTTTATTTATGAGTTCTGAGAGTCATTTATATATTCGGGATTCAGAGACTTCATCATATATGTGATCTGCAAGTATTTCCTCCCAGTCTGTGGCTTGTATTTTCATATTAACAGTAACACTCAAAGAGCAAAAGTTCTTAATTTCAATGAAGTGCAGTTCATAGGCTTGTTCTCTCGGGGGCTGTACTTTTAATGTCACACCTATGAAGTCTCCGCTCAATGCAGTTACAGAAATTTTCCTCCTGTTTTCTAAATTTTACAGCTTTTACATTTAGGCCCAGGATCCACTTTGGTTAATTTTTCTATACGGCGTGAGTTCTTGTAGATTGACATTCTTTTTTTGCATGAGGATGCCCAATTATTCCAGTACCCTTTGTTTCTCCAACATGTATATTTGGAAAAAAAGCTTTGGAATAGAAATGACCACTCCCCTCCACCTGGTGAACTACTCATCCTTCAAAACCCAGCTCACATGTCCCCTTGGCTAAGAAGCCTTCCCTGACTGAGGCCAAGTAGCTTTCAACTATCCTCTGTTACAGGGAATCTTGTACAGACTCTGGAATATTCTTATGTCACATGACTGCATTAATTCCCAAGTTGCTCTCTCCTGACCGAGTGAAAATTCACAGATGAGGACCATAATCCCGGCGTTTAGCACAGGCGTGACACAGGGAGTGACGGCAGGAGCGTGGGGGTGGGAGGGAACTCAAAATAATGTTTAAAATATAAAACAGTAAATAAAACAAGTGAATAATCTTCTTTCTTAAACAACTGAATACCACCTCTCCAGGCCCTGGTCATAGGCCCCATCCTCCAGGAAGCCATCTCTGACTGCCCCTTTCCGCACTGAACACTATTAACAATATTTCCTACGAGAACCACCTCTAACTGATGCAACCCAAGCCCAGGGCTAGGTGCTTTATGCACATCCTTTCCTTTAATCCTCACAACAGATCCATGAGGAGATACCACTTCCATCGTCATTTACCAAAGAGGAGACAGATGTCCAGAGAGGCTAGGGCCCATGCCTGAGGTCATACATCCAGTAAGTGTCAGAGCCGGGGCTTGACTCTAGACAGCCTGTCCCAGAGCCCACGCTCTTACCTCTACACGGACCACCTCTTGGTTCCCGTTATTTGTACAAGACTCATTTCCCCGACAAGCCCAGGCCCCACAAAGGCAGTCCTATCTCCCCCATGTGACCAGCCCTGGCCAAGTCTGCACCCCAGTGGCAGAGGGACCCCTCGCTCATGGGGACACAAGACCACTCACACCCAGAAGGCCTCCTCCTTACCTTAGGCCACAGGCCCATGCCAAAGGAGCTGCTGCCCGCCGTCTGGTGCAGGTACAGGTCTGTCCTGGAAACAGAAGGGACCAGAAGTAAAGGAGGACCCGCCCACACTGGTGGTCTGGGAGAGCAGGCGGTCATCATGGCATGGGGCTCCATACAATGCCCCAGGTGGCCCCAGAGCTGGCCTAGGGCCCCGGCCCCACTGCCCAAATATTCCTCACTTGCTGCCCTCACTGGGCCCTTCCTAAGGAAAGGCCTTCCAAAAGCTTTCTTACTCCTTAGTTACCCTGCTCTGAGAACTGAAAGCTTCCTCTCTCATCTCTCTGAAGGGTACAAGTGTCCCTCTGGCCTTATCACGAGGCTCAGGACAGGTGGAGCCGCTCCCTCAACTCGGAGAGGAAGGCAGGAGACAAATAATGGGGACACAGAGGCAAACCTGGCCAGGGGTAAGCAACCCCTCAAGCCTCATGGGAGCTTTGCTCCTTCTCTCTACAGATGAGGAAACCGAGGCTCAGAGACAGGGAGCCACGTGCCTAAGGACGCCCAGGAGTCAGGGAGGTGCAGAAAGGACTCCCCGGGCCACCTCCCTCAGGAGGCCCTCTGAGATGAGGCTCCTGGCTTCTCAGGGGCTATTCCACCTGGGGCCTCCTTGCCCTGAGGTACCCCAGGTGCAGCCAGGGCTCTCACAGAGTTGAGGAACTTCTGCAAGGTTGGGGTATGCTGTTCCTGGCCCACCTCCCATGCTCCTGTCAGAGCCTGGACCGAAATACCAGAGTAGACATCCTCCACACCCCAGCATGGATAAAGAGCCGTACGTGAACTATCTCACTTAATCCTACAAGGTCAGTCAAGGTACTGCTTCCACTTTACAGAGGAAGAAACCGCAGTTCAGAGCAGATGGCACCTGGCTAGGTTCCCCGGCCCAGGAGCAGTCCCAGGCAGCTGGAATCAGAGGCCAGGTTCCTTACCACTGGGCTCCGCTTGGCTCTGGGCAGAGCTGGGGCCGGACCCCAGGAGAGCCAACACCCTCTGACTCACTGGCCTCGGCTGGCCCCATCCAGCCCAGTCGCTCACCTGAGATCCAGGTCCAACCCAGCTAGCATCTGGGAGAAAACCTCGAAATTGCCTTCCCCTTCTGGCTGCCGGGCCACGCGGCTCTTCTCCAAAAGCATCGTCTGCCGAGGAGAGGACAGACACCCGGTCACCACGGGGCCACTAGGCTGCCCCACCCAGAACCACTCAACTGTTTGAGGCAACATTTCAGGCCCCAACTTGGCTGGACACCTCCGAATTGGAACACCCAGGCCTTGGTCTTATTGATTCAGATTCCACGTAGGGAATTAACAAATGCTCTTTGATTAAGGAACTCATTCTGATTAAAGAATCCAAAGGTAATCACAATTAACATACATAAGAGCCACCCTCCAACATACTCTTATGTAACGGAAGCCTGTAATAACGTGACCAAAATGGTGATGAATGCGAGAATTTCAGGGCCAGTTCAGAAAGGGGATTTATTTGGCACCAGCGAGTCTGGATATTATCCCAGTTCCACATACAAATAACCCTTCTAATAACCTAATCCTATTTTCTGTTCAAATAGAATGTTTGTGGGGAGGAAGGGGAGGGGGTGGACGATTTTGGAGATGGGAACAAACAGGCCATGTGCTCGTCACACACGAGCTGCTGCAGAAGGCCGGAGAGCGTCTGTTTAATTTCAGCTTACACTTTTAAGACCCAACTAATGAGTGGCTGAATTATGTATTTACTCATGAATATTTCATCCCCGTGATACTCCAAGATGCAGACAGGCCAGTTCGCTCCGGGACGGGATGTGGGGGCACTGAACGAGGCGGGGAGAAGCTGGCCACAGCCTGGGGAGTGATGACCATTTAGACATATTCCAGGGTCCCAGCTGGGGGCATGGGCCCAGCTGAGTGGGGCTGGGGACCCTGCAGCTCTGAAGACTCCCTCCCTCTCCCACCCAGAGGCCTCACCTGGAGCTGGGCAGCCGTGACTCGGCCTGTGGCGTTAAAGTCCAGTGACATCACCATGGCGAACCGAGTGGCACTGCGGCTGTGGCCGGTGGACACCGAGCCGAAGGCCCGGAGGACAGTGAAGGCCGCTCGAATCTTCTCCACTGTGGGGACATGGGTGGGGCATCACCCATGGCCCAGGCACTGCCACCCCTGCCTCTCACAGGACCCCATTCTGGCCCCAAGCCCCAGTGGGACCCCTGCCACCTCCCCAGATCAGCTCTAAGCCACGCCCATTTCACTGCTGGGCTGGCCCTGTGCTGAGAGCAGAAGTGCAGGGGGAGCAAGGCTGAGTCAAGACAGGAGATACACAGACCCCGGATTGGTGGCATCTGAGTGACAAGGGCTGTCCCCGGGCCTCCTGGACCTGGTGGAGTTTAGGAGGAGGGCAGGGCTCTCAGGAAACTCTCCATCACAGCAGGTTTGAGAAGCCCAGCAGTCTTCCCACAACTATTTCCCAAGCTCCTCTCTGGGCCAGGTGCTGTGCCAGGCGCCTGGATACAGCCCAGCCTGACTCCCACCCTCCAACCCACACACACTTTCGGCAGACCTACGTTCTGCAAGGGCCAAGACTGGTGCCTCTCCCGCTGGATGCCAGCTCCTAACCTGCGCCAGATGCAGAGCAGGTGCTCAATAAAGCACTGGCATAACCCCGGGGAGAAGCAGGATAATACCACGGTTAGGCAAGTTTGAATACTGGATCTCCCTTTTGATAGCTACCTGGTTTGGAACAAATTAACCTTCCTGTGTCTCAGACACCCCATCTATAAGATGGGTAAGTACCTACCTACCTCATGTGGTTGTCATGAAGACTAAAAGATTTAATAATGTAAAGTGCTTAGAACAGGCTCCAAAGGGGGGTGCTGTTAGCATTATGTTTGCTATTATACGAAGAAAAGCAGTATTGCTTGGGCCATATATTCTCAGCAGGGTGAATACTGCCCTCAAGAGGGCAGACACTGATTCTTGAAGGTGCGGAAGTTTTCCTTTCTTATGTATAGAGCACAGATACATACACACACACACACATAGACCTAACTGCATAAACAGATCATGGTGAACCTCTGGCATTAAACTTTCATGGTGGGAGGTGATTAGCAGAAGTAACATCTAGAAAGCCCTCAAAGGGGCAACAGTAGCTTGAGAACTCTGGCCCAGGGGTAACAGCTCTGGAACCAGCCTGCCTGGCTTTGAGTACTGGCACTAGGGTGTATGAGCCACGTGGTCTGGGCAAGCTGGTAAACCTCTCTAAGTCTTACTGGACTCCTCTATAAAATTCAAATAATAATGATATCTCCTTTACAGGGCTGTTTTAAATAATGAATAAGTTAACCTGTTTGGAATGGAGTCTGGCTCACGAGTCCTCAGCAAGCACTCACTACGATCACTACCAATACTGAATTACTATTATCGACTGAC
Organism: Bubalus kerabau; assembly: GCF_029407905.1. NCBI lineage: Eukaryota > Metazoa > Chordata > Mammalia > Artiodactyla > Bovidae > Bubalus > Bubalus kerabau. The sequence continues at coordinate 69,683,913 of NC_073639.1, read as the reverse complement.
ACTCTCTGTAAGGCCCAGCTCACACATCATTTCCTCAAGGCAGCCGCCCGCCCCTCCGCCATGAGCCCTCCTTCTCCCCCCAACCCTGCTGCACCACCTCGTAGCACAGACGTGCCGCCGAGCCTCCCTTCTGGCCATCGGCTCCTCCTGAGCACAGGCCCTGCCCTGTCTTTACTCGCAGGTCCTCTGCACAGGCCAGCAGGCCGTGCACGGCATGGGGACCCCACGTCGAAGGGTACAGCATTTGTATCACACACTCACAGGCTTGCACAGTTATCAGGATGCTGGCCCAGGACGTGGCCGTCACTGCTTGGTTCTAACAATGACCAAGTGTTGATGACTGACCTGCAGATGGCAGTGGGTGTCTGGAGGGAGGAGACCTAACTTCTAATTCACACAGAAGCATCTTAGCAAACCAGAGGTGGCCCTGCCTGGAAGCCAGCACAGGGTCTGCACACACGCACCCAGTGAAGGCTGGCTGATTGGATGTAAGAAAGGGCCACACAGTGCCTCCTTTGACTCTCCCTTCCTCTTCCTATGCCCGCCCCCTCCCCATGTCCTGGCTGCATGTCACCTGGTGACCACTATACCTGAAATCCTGCCATCCACGCTGCCCGCCATCCCCACCAGGTGCTCCAGGACCTGCTCACAGCAGGTGGTCTTGCCAGCACCACTCCGGCCCAGGGTCACGATGCTCTGGTCTCTCCGCTGGCTTAGCAGAGCCCAGTACGCCCGCTGGGCCAGGGAGCTGATGTGGGCAGGCAGGCCATCCCGGCGGTTCCTGGGCACCTGTGGGAAGATCACGGGCATCAGCCTTCCCACCAAGCCAGAGCCCAGGAAGCACTCCACGACCAGCACTGAGCCCAGATCCGCGTTCCTGCTCCCATCCCACTCGACTTAACAGAGAAGCTGTGCGTTTTTCTGGGGAGAGCCCAGGGTGAAGGTCGAGGCCCACCACTGGTCCCCTGTGAGTCTATGCATAGTCTTGGCCCCTGAACTGAGAGCCTGGGCCTGCCTTGCAGCTAATGAGAGGCCTGAACCAGAGCTGCGTTAGCTCGTGGGGTTCATCTCGCTACTATGCAAATCACTGGATTGTTCCTGCCTGAACAAAGCAGCTGGATAAACGGCCCGACTGATTAGTGATGCCTGCCATGGAAACAGAATGGGGCATGGGGAGATGGTGGTACGTGTCCTAAGTATTTGCCATAACAGATTTCGATGATACCTGAAGCTGCTTCCACTTCTTCGTTCATCCATCCACTCATTCTTCACTCAAAAACAAAACGTTCATTAAATGTCTACTATATAGCAGGCACTAGGGACACAACACTACTCAAAACAAATAAAGGAAACCTTTGCCCACCATGGGGCTTCCTGCTGGCACCAGTGGAAAAGAATCTATCTACCAATGCAGGAGATGTGGGTACAATCCCTGGGTCGGGAAGACTGCCTGGAGAAAGAAACGGCAACCCACGCCAATGTTCTTGCCTGGAGAATTCCACAGACAGAGGAGCCTGGTGGGCTGCAGTCCACGGGGTCGCACAGAGTCAGACACGACTGAGCCACTGAGTATACACACACTGCCAACTATGAGGAGATACCGTTATACACCTGTTAGAATAGCTAAAAACAGGTTTTAATTTTTTTTTTTTTTGGACACTCGCTACCAGGTTCTGGCGAAGAGGCAGAAGGACTGGGGCTCCCCACAGCGCCAGTGGGAAAGCTCCACGATCAGGCCTGTCTGGAGAGCAGTGTCACGACTTCTTTCACGGCGAGATGTGCATCACACAACAGAGCAAACCCCACGCCTAGGGATCTACCCATAACAAACGAACACCCGTTCTCACCAAAAAGCCCTCTCTGTCACTGACTACATTGACTACGAATTCAAAATCACACACACCAAAAAGCCTAGAAACAACGCAAATGCGCTTCAACTAAAGAGCGAATAAGGCAACCAATCACCCTAGTTTTAGTCTTGGGAAGTCCCATGTCCCAGAAAAACCACTCCAGCCCAGGGAAACTGGGACAGCAGGTTCCCCTCTGAATGGATAAACAAAGCTATACAATAGAATAAAAGAACCAACGGCTCAGAGCTGCAACAATATGAGTGAATTTCAAATGTGGGTGTTGTGTGCATTGTGCTAAGTGGAAGAAGCCAATTCGAAAGGTTACATGCTGTACGAGTCCATTTATACGACTTTTCAGAAAAGGCAAAACTAGGGAAAAGGGACAAAGGAACAGATCACAGTGGCTGCCGAGGGCAGGGCATGGGGGAGGGGATATCCACAAGGATGTGGAAAACTTTGGGGGTGATGGAACTTCTGGGGGTGATGGAACTTCCTGTAATTGACGGTGGAGGCAACTACACAATTGTGTTTGTCAAAAACCTACAAAACTAAACGTTAAAAGAGGTGACTTTAACTGTATGTAATTTATACCTTTCATATATAAAAAAAAGCCCTGCCGATAGAACTTGCTTTCATTTGGGAGAAAACAGGTGATAAACAAACCAACTAATTAAATTATACTGAACGGGAGTCATTTTAGAGCCACGAGCCTGGATGAGATCACCAAGAAAATGGGCCTTTAAAGAGGGAGAGAGAAGAGGTGTGGGGAGGGGGCTGACCTGAAGAGATCAGGGACCAGCTAAGGAGGCTGAGAGGGAGGGCCGGTGGATGAGAGGAAAAGCAGGAGAGCAGAATCTGGGAGCTAAGGAAGGGAGTGGCGGCAGGAGGAGGGGGGACCAGCCCCTGAAATGCGCTGAGGGTCAGGTCAGGGGACACCAGGGACTGACCACGGGGCAGCATGGAGATCACTGGTGACCTGAGAAATGTCCGCTTAGCACGGTTTTCAGGGAGAATGGAAGATGGAATCAGAGATAGCAAGGGCAGTGAAGAGGCATAGAAGGGAGCAGGGGACCAGGCCTGGCCAGAGGAGGCACTGGAAGCCCAGGATGCTAACTGGGTGACCAGTGAGGCCCCACCCACCCTCCCCAGTGGCCTGGCAGGACCAGGGGCACAAACCCCAGTGGGGCAGCCCCCCACAAACCTGGGCCCCCAGTGCACTGTTGGCCTTTACAGCCCAAGACCCCCAGCAACAGTGATGAGCCCCATTCTGACACAAAGCAAAAGGCTCAGCAGGACCCCAAAGCTGGCAAAGGAAGACAGGCCCCTCACACTGGCTGGGCACGGCCTGGGGGCATGGGCAGGCAGAGGGCCTCAGGGTCTGAGCCCCAAGCCACCTCCCACCGTGGAAACATCAAGGCCCAGGCTGTCCCAACCGCCAGCATTCCCAGGCCTGCAGGGGAGAAGGGAGGATCCTGCAGACACACTCAGGTACCCTCACAGGCTTGCACATGGGCATGGTCAAGGGCACACATACCCAACAGCAGCAGAGGCCTCTGTACACAAGTGTGCCCATCTACACCCAACACAGTCACAGCAACTCACTCCAACAGAGGCCTGCACCCCCCACGCATACCCCCAGCTCCCAGCCGCTGGGTGAGCCCAGACCCTCAGCGAGAAAGGCCCCTAGCCCTGCCCAGACCCCACCAAGCCCATCTTCAAGGCGGCCCCAGTCCCCTCCTGCAGGTCTCTGCTGCCACCTGGTGGCCACTTGAGGAACCAGATGAGACCCAGCCAAAGAGCAGGTGTGGGAGGCAGGATGACTTGAGCAGGGCCCAGCCCCAACCCAGCAGTTACAGGGGCTTAGCTGGGGCTCACAGGACTCAAGTTCCTCCTACCAGGGTGGGTCCTAACGCCTGCATTATGAGGCTCTTTGACCCAGCCAGAGTAAAGGATGCACAATCCTGGACAACTGAGAACTGTGAGAACCGAACTTGCAGAGGAGGGACCTGCGACAGACACCTCTCCCGGGGGTTCCTACAGAGCTGGAGCTCAGCTTCTCAGAAGGCTTGGAGCATGGCCTGCCCGGCAAGGGAGAGGGGGTGCACGCATGGCCCTTGGCCAGAACGGCCAGGTCGGGGAGGGGCTGGGAGGGTGACTTAGAGGGGGCGCAAAGGGAGTCCTAGAGAAGAGAAGCCTTGGGGAGGGGGTCCAGGCTACTGCCCCCTCTTTAATGGACTCAGCATCATTCAGGGGCTACGAATGACTTTGTCCTGTGGGACTCCAAGGGCAAGATGCAGCTTCTCATCCCCAGTTGACAGATAAGAGGCATCATGACCTTTCCAAAGCACTGAGGTGCATTAGCAGGAATCCTAGAGGCCTGACCCCTCCCGGGCCAACAAGCCCTCCGAATGGAGCACAGACGAGATTCTGACCTCCAACGGCTCTCCCTGCCTCCACTCCTGCCCACCTCTCACCTCCACCCCATGGCCAAGAGGATCCTTTCCTAGCATAGTCACACTACATGTCACTGCTCTGCTGAAAATCTCCACCAGGCTCAGAGCAGGAGCGGAGCCACTTCGACCCCGTGTGAGACCTGGCACCAGCCGTTCCTACCTCCTATAATCTCCTCCACACACTGCTCTTTGTCATGATGGACCTGTCTTCCCCACGAGGACAAGCAGCTCACAAAGGCAGGTTGATCTGCCCACCTTCGCACACGGGACCCTCCATCATTATCTCCGACAGGAGCAACCAGGTGAACTGAGGCTGAGTGAAGTGCAAGTGCAAGTCCCTCAGTCGCGTCGGACCCTGTGACCCCGTGGACTACGCAGCCCACGGAATTCTCCAGGCCAGAATGCTGAGGGGACCGGGCGCAAATGACGGGGTTGCAGCTGCAGGCCCCTCCACAAGATGGCGCCGAGAGGGTCCTCTCACTACGACCGTGGTCTTGACAATAAACAGACCGTTTCTACACTCCACAGGGTGTAGAAACGAATAAAAGTAGAACGGAGGCTTAGTTTCCCAGTTCATGCGGGTGTCTGGGACTCCCGAGGGTCCAGCCTGGGCTTCAGAGCACAGAGGGCCCAGCCATGTGGGTTTCACCCCAGCTCCTCCAGCTCCGAGCCTGAGTCTGGAGCTGGCCCAGCTTCCCATCCGTTAATAGGGCTAGTCTTGGCCCCCGTCCTCTCATGGACCTGAGGACTGGCTGAGATGACACGCAAAGCTGCGTAAAGGAGAGCCTGACAGACCTGACACCATCCGATACGTTCTCTCCCACTGTCACTGTCTCTTGTGCTCCCGTTGCTGTTTGTATCCGTTCTCTTCCCCTCTAAGGAGGGGGCACCATGTGGTCCCCAAGGCTCCCCGATGCTCTGACACCCCAGCAGCCATGTCTGCAGGATGCCGCTCAGACAGGCTTGCAGGGGCTCAGGGGATCTGCTCCCGAGATGCAGAGGACCCTGGCCTGGCCCCGCCCCGCCCCTGGGGCCCCCTCACCTTGCCAGCAGAGGGCGCCATGAGCCCTTGGGGCTGGAGGAAGATCAGGTCGGGCCCAGCGTGGGTGTGAGGTAGCTGAGCCTGGTAGCGCTGCAGAAGCGTGTTCAGGACACTGGACTCGTTGACACTGACCAGGGAGGCCAGGTCCTCAGCCTGGTCCAGCTCCGGGGGGTTGGCCTGCGAACCATCACACAGAGAGTCCTCTGGCCTCCTGGGCCCCCACACCACCACGACCACCACCACGCCCACCTCCGCCCCCTGGCCCCACACACGGCCCTGGTGACCCGGTTCCTGGGCAGCAGTGCACTGAGGACTCCGCAGAGAGCGACAAAACCTACAGATGAAACAGCGGCATCGCTTCTCCTGCGCTCTGTGCAACTGGCAGCTGCCCCTCCCTACACTGCGCTCAGGGCACCAGGAGGGGAGGCACTCTGAGGACACGCAGCAAGATTCACGTGCCTTCTGTCTCTCAGACACAGAAAGGCGGGTGTGCTCGGAGGACGTGTCCTCTGCTGCTTCTCTCCCTTCTGCGTCTTGTCGGGGAGCTCTGCGTGTGCTCAGGGATGCTTAGGACGAAGGCCAATGCCCTGATTGCCCCATTTCTCTGACAGCCTGACACACACTCAACAGTTGGAAATACTACACCTAGACCCTTCTAGAAGCAAGGAATGACTGCAGCCTCTCCTTGGGGCATCCATTTGAAAAGCTTCCTAGCACTTTTCTGGCTCCAGGGAGTTTCCTGGGCCTACTGCTCTGTGGTCGTTCGTCAAGTTTTTTTCCTGAGGACACTGGCCCTCTGCAAACTCCCAGCACTGGTGGGAGGAGCGGGCCTGAGGTGTGCAGAGGAGGAGAGAGGGGTGAAGGTGAACAAGGCCAAGGAGAACTCCTGGAAGAAGCTCCTGCTCAGGCAGTAGATGTGAAGGGTGGAAAGCATCAGGACAAGACCTTTTACTTCTTTCATTAGAGTCTGACTTATTCTCACACAGATTCATGGTACAGTGCAAAAATTATGCAAAACAACCAAAAAAGAAGAACCAAACTAAAGGCTGATACCCAAAAAGCAGGCCACTGGAACCTATGCCATGGCTAACCACAAGCTGCAAATTTGGCTCTGAGTCTCCTGGCAGCCAGGGTGAAGAAGGAAGCATACCAAAGTCCATACAAAGGAAAACAATCACTTTCTCCAGCAGAATTCCCAGGCCCAAGATCTGACAAACCTCTCTCTTAACGTGTCCTCATAAAGGGGACACCATGGGACAGAGCTATGAAACCCCGTAACAAGACACCCCTAGCAGAGCAGTGAGTTCAACAGTGAACTTCCCTACAGTCCCCCCAGGGCGCCGAGGGGAAGCATTCAGTGCAGTCATGCCCGAGGAACTCTCTCGCAGTGGGGAAAGTGGGGTGGAGCAGGCAGGGCGGGCCGGGGGCTCACCCGGTGAAGGTGCTCCTCGTCCACCTCGGTGATGCTACCGTCGGCATCGATGCACAGTCGCACCCTTCCTGCCGGCAGGTCTGCAGTTCCCTCGTCTGGCTTCAGCACCGTTGCTGGAAGACACCCCAGGGGTGGAGGGGTACAGCAAGGGGGGTTGGGGAGAGCAGGGAAAGAGGGGAAGAAAGAAGATGGAGGTGGGACAGGTGGAGGGGAAAGGAAAAAAGATGAGAAGAGAGAGGGCCTGGGACACAGGGAAAATGGGCGTCATCCTCTTCCTTGGGGGCCTATTTACAGGGAGGGTGGTGAATTGTGACCCCAAACCCATGGAGATTTGGGTCTGACAGGCTGGGTCTGATTCATCTGGGGCTTCTATCAGCTGGCACAGGCACAGAGTTGGCAGCCAGACGGCTGGGCGCACTGTCCACTGCATACCTCGACTCGGGACAGCAAATAATGGCATATGGGCTGCCACTCCTCCCGCAAGAGCCCTCCAGACATCACTAACCAATCACTCCTCCCAGCCGTGTTCTGAACAGACTCAGAATCACTTCTCCGTAGAGTCTGGTCACCAGCCACAAGTAATCAACAAAGGTGGATTCACGAGATGGGATCCACCTGCACTAGGCTCCAGACACAACGCTGCAGAAGCCAAACAATGCTTGTTGCTTTCATGAATTAGCTAAATAATTAATTACCAAGGCACAAACGCCTTTGAAAATAGCACCCAACAGACTATCTGCTGAGAGTGAAATGACGCCCAACTAGTTCCACTCCAAAGCCATGTCTCCGCACCCTAGTCCTGGCTGCCCTGACCCCTCCCTTCCCCTCAGTCCCCAAATTGTGATCAGGACCTGGCACATACAGCGACCAGCACTGCGGGGTTGAGAGGGAGACTCAGACCCCAGATGTGCTAACACCCCTAATTACCAAGAGTGAATCCATCCTTCTGAACCAGCCAGACCTTCTCTGCCTCATACCATCTGTCTTCATGAGCCTGGGGGCAAAGGTCACATAAATTAGCGCAAGGGGATGCACCCTCCCCCGCCCCCGTGCGAGGAGCAGACCTCTTACATGGGCATTTCTCATAGTATGTCTGGGACCAGCTAAATCAGAATCCCCTGGTGCAAGTGGGGGTGCTTATTTAAATGCAGAGGCCACGGCCCCACCCTAGCTTTCGTAAAGGGAAGCTCGAAGGTGGGGCCTGGGAATCTGCATTTTAAGCAATCTGCCATTTACACAGCTCAAAGAACTATCTTGGGACCTTGTAAGCTCAGTGGCAAGGGGACACCTCTCATGGTTGGGACACTACCTCACTCTGTGGAGAATCTCACCTCTGGACAGGTCAGATTCCCCTGTGGGGCCTCCCGACCCCTGTGTGTCGAGGGGGACGTGCCTGGTCCCTCCTCTGGGCTGGCCACCCCTCCACTCCTGTCCATCTCTGGTCCCCGCCTTGTCCACCCCCACGGACAAGCCTTTCCCATCCCCCTTCTCTGGCCTGCGCCTCCCCGCCCCCCTGCAGTCCCCTCACCTGCCCCGAGACTCCGCTCTGGCCTCCTCTGCTCCCCTCCTGGCTCTCCGTCAGCCTCTGAGACTTCTCCTCGTGGCCGTCCAGAGCAGGCTGCCCAGGTCCTCCCAGCTCCAGCTCCAGGCACCCGGCTCTGGGGCGGGGCTCCTCTGCTTTCTGTCCTCTGCTCTCAGGCTGGTCCTCCTTACCAGCTGTTTTCGGGGTATCCCCACGTGCATCCACCTCCTTGGGGGCTTTATCATCCTTCTCTGCCTTACCCCCGGCTTTACCCGCCTCTCCAGAGGCGCTTTGAGGTGGCCTCATCTTTTCCATCTTGCCCTGGGGCTCCCCTGCCTTCCCAGTCCTGCTCTGAGGCTCACCTGCCTTGTCCATGGCTCTGGGAGCCTCCCCCGCCTTCCCTGGCACTTTGCCAGTCTTCTCTGCCTTGGTCTGAGGTTCCTCCGTCTTGTCTGCCTTACTCAGGAGCGCACCTTCTTTGTCCTTCTTACGCTGGGGACTGTCCCACTTGCCCCTTCTGCCCAGGGAACCTCCCCACCTTCTCACCGGGGCTTGGGCCCCAGCCCACTTCCCTTCACCTGCTACATCCTTGGAGAGACCCCCCTTTGCCCCCTTGTTTGGGGGATCCCCTGCCCCCTTCTCCGCTGTCCCTGGTTGACCCCCATCACCCAGCCCGTCTTTGCCCTGGAGCTCTGCCTTTTTCACCTTGTTGGTCTGGGGGGCCTCGCCCCCTTTTCCCACTGTGCCTTGATCCTGCTCCCCTTTCGTCGGCAGCACAGTTCCTGGGTCCCCAAGGCCCCCAGTCTGCGTCTTCTCAGCCTTCGGAGGTGCATCTGTGGTGCTGGCCTGGGGGCCACGAGGAGTCCCTGGGGTGTCCCCCTTTTTTCCCCCTCCAGGATCCGTGGCTGGGGGTGGGGTCTTGGAAGTGGGGGCATCGCGGGGCTGGGTCCTCTGCTCTGGCTTGGCTGAGTCCGGGTCCAGCTTGGCCACCATCAACAACACGTCACCCCTCCTCACCCCTCTCTTGAAGGGCAGGCTTTTTTTGGCAGGTGTCCCACTGGGGCCTGATTCTTGGGGCTTCTCGCCATTGATGGTCATCAGCACAGGGTCCATGGTCCCGGCCTCCTCACCCTTCCTGCCCAGAACGTCTGTGCTCAGAGGAGAGCCTGACTGGGCGTTCTGGCTCCCAGGCTTGGTGCCAGTGCTGGGCTGGCCAGCAGAAACCTCTGGGATCTAGAAGAGACACCACAACTGTTCTCAGCTGCGTGCTGACCAGACAGCTTTGTCATTCACTCATTCATTCATTCACTTCTTTATCACCCAGCCATTCATTCCCTCACATACCCTCAAGCACCTAGGGGCAATGAACCAAACCTCACAATCCTACATCCTAGACCTTGGCTCAGAACTTGAAGGCCCAGTGCCATTATGAAAGGAAAGTGGACTTTGGAGCCCAACAGACCCAAATTCACTCCAAACTCTGCCACTAGCTAGCTGTGTGGCCTTGGGTAAATTACTTTCCCTCTCTGAGCCAGTTTCCTTACCAATAAAATGAGAACCATAATGGCCTCTCAGGGTGGGCGGGCGGCTTCACGGTAACACGTGGAAGCTGAGCCCAGCGCCTGGCACGCCCTCAGCAACAGGAGCCACTGTTGCTGCTGTCCCAGATGCTGGGGCCACTGCTCTATTATTTACACCCGATTCTTCCACTGGGCCAGGGAGCGACGGGAAAGGACGTGGAGCCTGTCATCAGAGGACCTGTCCTAGTCTTGGCTCTGAAGCTCTCCAGCTGAGTGACCTTGGATGACATCACCTATCGCCTCTGAGAACTGGTTTCCTCTCAGTGCAGGCAGATACCACGTGACCCTCCAGATTTTCTGCATGCCAAGATGTGGAAATTTCAGAGAACTGAACGAAACGAGCTGCTGCTACTGGTCCTTCTGCACCAGGTGAGGGTCCTGCTTTGGCCCCAAGGTCCTCCACTCTTGGTTGGCCGAGACACCTGGGTACCCGACACCCAGGGGTCTCCACTACCTGTTCCTCCCCTACATCTTTCTACTGCCCAGTGACACCAGCCCTGCCCATCCCACCAACCTCTAGCCAGCCTGGCTGTGACCAGAACAGCTCCAGGGCCAGCGTGGCCTCTGCAGGAGGACCTGGCAGGGGCAGTTCTACCCTGAGGCCTGGCCACACACCTGCCCTGGTCTGTGTTCTGCCACCTTGGACCCTGCTAGAGCCAGCCTCCCACACACCTGCGCTTGGGAATCTGGGCCTCTCACCCTCCTTATGCACCCAAACCCGGCCCAGGATTGTGCTGAGTCCACCTGCACACCCGAGTCTCCTCTCCCAAACCCAGATCTACTCTCTCGCACCTGGGCACTGCCACAGCCACTGAGCTGGTACCCCATCAGTTTGCTGCCAGTCATTTAAAACCTGGTCAAAGATTTTAGCAGTTGCCCAGTCTCCAGGAAAGCCATTCAACACAGCCATCTGCCATTCGAAGCTGTTGAAGAGGAACTCCCCACCCCTCTGCCGTCTGGTCTCACCGTCCCTGCTTGCCTGCACATTTCAGCCACACCTGACACTGCCCAGCTTCTATGCTTTTGTTCACATTGGGCCTGCTGCCTGGAACACCCCTGCCCGTCTCCACTCATCCATGCGCAACTCATCCTTCTATACCCAGCTCAAATGCCCCCTCCTCAGCAAGCCTGTGCCTGAAGACCTGGGTCAGAAAAACGGCCTCATGGACCCTGAAGCCGCAGAGCTCTGTGTGCTCAGGCAAGTTTGCAGCAGGACCACATTCTGCATCCCGTTCTAGCTCTGACTGGTGTCACCTCCAGAGCAGTCTCAGTCCTCATCTTTGTAAAATGACAACAGTAATACACGTAACAATAATGACCAGTGTTACCATCAACCTTGAGGAGGACCCTACATGGCCATCCTGCAATATCTGACTTACCCAGTAGAGAAGCCAGTGAAGCAGGTTCTGAACTTCTCCCCATTCCACAGATAAGGGAGCAAACTCAAAGATGTTAGGTGGCCCGAGAGACAAACCCGGAACAAAAAGTCACACAGGCCTCTCTCAGTGTAAAGACAGTGCCCTTGACTGCTGAGCCTTAACAACCTTGCTTGTCTTTCTGGGACTCGCTGGAGTCTCCTGGGAGCTTTTAAAAAACATTCTGACCTTTTGGTTCCAATCCCAGAGGATCTGATGCAGCTGGTCTGGGTGGTGGGCCCCTAGGAGACTGCAATATGCAACAGGAGGCTGAGACCCCATGGCCTGGTGGCTCAGTCTGACCTTCTGGGGCCAAGCAGGTCACCATCTTGGAAAGGGATTGGCTGTACCTGGCAAATCTCAGCACTGTCTGCACTGTTTTGAAAAGTGAGTCAGTACTTTATTTTTAAAACCAAACCCCCACAGAGGAGACAGTAATGCAGGGATGCACCTAACAAGATAACCCATCCCAGCCTCCTCCCCTCCATGCTGTGCATTCCCCTCCTGTGAATTTTCTTGGTCACCGAGGCCCTCAGATCCCACCTGCAGCCTCCTAGTCTAAGGGGGAAGCAACGCATCTAGAATCATGGGGGCCAAAAGGAAGCTCACAGCACAACCATTTTACAGATGGGCAAACTAAAGCTGAGAGAGTGGATGGGATCCAGCCTGGAGCACACAGAGTGGTGGAGCTAGAGCTAGAACCCGGGTCTCTGACATTTGTTCTCTTCCTGTTGGATAGTATTGCTGTCTCTCCCTGCCCCTCAATGACTGGGTGGCCTTAGGAAAACCAAGTCACCTCCCAGAGCCTTATTTCCATTCCTGCAGAATGGTGATGGAGGCTAATGACTCCCTGCAAGGACTCTAGGAGGACCAAATAAAACCAGCAGTGCTGGGTGAGGGGAGAGGGGCCCTAGTTACTTAGTGACAGAGCAGGAAAATTAAACTGGCAGGAGCAAGCTGGGGCCTGCTGCCTCACAGGAACACGTCCTGCCCTCCTCCAGGCCCAGGGATGTCTTGGCCCACGGTCCAGACACCTGTTGTGGTCTGAGGCCTGTCTATCCTGCTCAGAGGCACCTTCCACACCCTGCAGTGACAGCCTGTCCCTATTCTCTGCTCAGCTCTGCTTCTTAACCTGCACACAGCAACGCTCACACAGCTTACAGGCTCCTGGAACCCTTTCTTCGCCAGGCCACTGTGGCTGCCACACCAGCCATCTCACTCCCCAGACTGGCCCTTTCCCAGGCAGCTTGCCAGAGCAGAAGACACATGGCCTCTGGCTCTGTCTGCCCCCATGTGGCCTCATGACCTTGAGCAAGTAAGTGCTTTAGCCTCTCTGAACCTCAGTTGCCACCTCTGATAAGTGGATATAATCCCATCTACCCCTTTGTACAGGGTATCAGGCGAGCCCCTGAGCAGTGAGTCCTGTCGAGTGAGAAACGGAACACAGTGACCCTCATTATGACCATTAACAGCAGCCTGTGGGGGGTTGACTTTGGCCCCCACTTACTTACGCCTGGTCAGGCAGGTGTGGGAACAGTCTCTCTACCCTGACACCTTCCCCCACGAGGATGTGGCAGGGATATTTCAGCAGTTCAGTGGCTACAGGACTTCCCTGACGCAGCACAGTCACTGGGGTTGGACAGGGGCAGGCACATGAGGGACCAGCCCGGCAAGCAACAGCTGAAGGGTGTGGGAGGCAGAGCCAGGCTGCCGGTTGGGCTCAAGCCAACTCCAGGCTCTGAGGCCACCAGATCGCTCGGCCCCGTCACCGAAGCATCCATTCCACCTCAAGAGGGCACAGCAGAGATGCAAGGAGAGGTCCTTCCTGCTAACACTGTGAGGTGCTCCAGGTGCACTGCGACCCAAGCCTGCGTCCCTGGTGCCAGCTTCACCATCCTGCCAGGGTTTCCTGGCCCAAAGAGCTGGGGGAGGACGGAGGTGGCCCTGAACACCAACTGGGATCAATCTGCAAGTCCTTAAAGCACAGGGACTGCACCTCGTCCACTCACTGCTTCCATCTAGCAGCGCTGTTCAGATCAAGTGGACACCAACCAGTCAGAAGGGAGGCCATCCGAAGCAGGGTCCTGAGGCCCCTCCTGTGCCAAGCAGTAACCCTTTGATTACTGGCTTGTGGTGATTCTGACGGACTTGGGAAAGGGACCCAGGTAAGCATGGCCACTGGAAAGCGCCTGGGGGACTTGGGCCCATGGCCATTTACCACCTGGGATGGAAGGGTTTCGGTATGTTAACAACCAATACAGCAATAACTGGTGAACACCAGCGGAACATCTTTCCTGCTTAACTGAAAGCAAACTATACATCCGTAGCTAATATTTAGTTTTCCCTTTCTGCAAAAGTAGTGGTCAGTGATTCCCATCATACCTTAACTGATACCATTCATTCATTCACTCAACAAAAATTTTTGAGCGTTCACCATGGGCCAAGTTCTATGAGAGCTGCTCAAGATACAGAGTTGAATGAGATAGTTGTTGCTCTTAAGGAATTCCTAGTTGATCAAGTCACATGATCAAGTAATTACTCTGCTGACCAAAATTAAGACAGGCATAGAGGGTGAAGTGGAAATCAGAAGGAGGAAGGTAATGGGAGAGCTTTCTAGAGATGTACTATGTAAGCTGGGTTTTGACAAATGTATAGGAGTTCAACAGATTATGTTAAAGCTAGGACACTCCTCAATGAGGAGACTGCAGGAACAAAGGCTGGCAAGTGACTCAAGAGTAGGCTCACGGGACAGGAAGGTGGGTGCTGACAGTCACCTGGTCCTTTTCCAGTGGGGCCACTTACCTCTCGTTCCGGAGAGGCAAGAGCTGCCTCTTTCCTCAGTCTAGCTTCCTTGGACTCTTTCTCAGTCTCTCGGACCAGCTGCCTAATGAAGCCCCCTGGGATGACAGAGAAAAGGGGAGGAGGCGAGGATGGTGGAGGGCTCTTGTCCTCTTCCCGAATCTGTTTGGCAGAAGCAAGGAATGAGAAAGCTCAGTGAATGAACCAGTAGGGGCAAGCTGTCCTTTAAGAGTCTTGGACGCAGCTGGGGAGGGGGCCAAGCGGGCACCAAGTCCATGTATGAGAGGCCACAGCGAAGCTGGCAAAGCCCTGGGAAACCTCAGGACAACAGATGAAAATGGAACGCTCAACCTTGAGGCTGCTCCAGGCAGTGCCATTTCCGCCTGGATCCAGTGTCCTCATAGTATGGATTGGCACAGTGGAACCCACTGGTACCCATCCTTGGTGTGGGACAGCCCCATCTCTGGGAAGACCCGCTTCAAAAGGAGCTTTTCCAGTTTCCAGAAGGGGACAGGTCACAGGGAACCATCCACACTCTCTGGTCCCATCTCAGCTTGTGGTAAATAGATTAAATAATTCACCCCCTTAATCACTTTCTATGCCAGGAGCGTGGTGAGGGAGGGCAGGGCTGGAAGCCATGGTTCATCTAAGGATCCAGCCCTATGGCTATAGCCCACTCCACTGACCCCATGCCCTGACTTCTTGACGGTCCTGGGCAGCCAGAGACTCCCCAGCACTGGGCTGGAAAGCCTGCATTTTACCCCAGAAACACGGTCCAAGCCAGAGCTGGGTGGACTTGGATTGCAGCTGAGACTTGCCACCTTGGAGATGGAGACCTGGGACTGGATGTAATCCACAGGGGTTTGTCTTTATCCAGCATCATTGTGACTGCTCATGAGTTTAAAGGAAAAAGAAAAAAAAAAAACCTCCAAGCATTCTATGCATTCTATGGCAGAGCTACATACTGGTTTAAAATAAGCTCCTTATCAAGATCCTCCCTGAGAGGCTGGCAAAGACTTGACATCCACAGCCCCATTGATAAAGAGGAACCTAAAGGAGACAGGAAACACCAAGAGACAGAACAGAGGCCCAGAGATAAGGCAGGCCTCTCCCAGGAGGAGAGAAGCGGGGACATGGGAGGCTGGGCTCACATTTCCTCTGTACCTCTCCACATGGACCGAAATCTGCACTGTGAGGTTGAAAGGCACGCTCTAGGGCAGGTGTCATTCCGCTCCCTCCAGCATCAGTCTATGCCACGTCAGATCAGCAAGGGGCAGAGGCAGCCAGGAGACACTTCTCAACCACCCCACCCTTCAGCCTCCAATTCATCAAATCAGTGCACAAGGGTGGGGGTGAGGAACAGGGGAGATAACAGGCATAAAAGAAAGAGGCAGCCCTTTATGGATTCTTACAACAAATACAACTGAGAAAAGAGCCATCAACGGGAAGAAGAGCTTGTTTCCAGTTTTCCATGGGTGACAGAAGGCAGGGACCTCAGAAACCTATCCCCATGGCATAAGGCTGGCAGCCGGCAGCCCTGCCTCTGGTGCCCTGCTTCCCCACCCACACTGTCCCACACAAAGCCCCGTGCTCATCAGAGCTGCCATGAGGATGGTGCCGGGACAGCTGGTCTACCTTCATTCCCCTGCCGTCACCTCCTGAGGGACAGAGACCAGCAGCCATGGGAGGAGTCAAGGGCATGGTCACTAATGCCTGGCTAGACTGGAGATGCCATGGTTAACTGAGGCGGAAGATGGAAGGGAGCCTGGACATGCGCCAGGGGAGCTCTGGATGTCAGAACCTCTGCCTGAGGTGGGAGGGGGTAGCCTGAGACAGCAGGGCTAGGACGCGTCCTTGGAGGGTCTGGCTGGCCCCTGAGGCTGCGGCCCGAGCCCTGAGTGCTACTTTCCTTCTGCTCCCACAGGGCGAGGCGTGATGAGATGGCCATGCTGAGGCAGTGCCAGGACCGTGAGGTGAGATGAGATGAGATGAGATGGAGCTCTCTGCCAGGCAGCACGGAATGCAGCTTTATGGACACAGGCAGCGCATGAGGTGATGCACAGAAACTGACCCATGGAGACACAGTAGGGAGAGAAGAGAGACAGGTTAGCTCGTGGGTACCACCCAGACCCACCCCCTCCGATGCCAGGGACCAGGCCAGGCACAACTCACTGTCATGTACATCTGGGAGGAATATGGTCAGCAGAGAGCTGCTGGCTATGGAGTGGACAGTGCCGTGAAATTCTTGCCAACCCTGACCACACACTTTTAACTTTCTCTTGACGTATACAGCCAGAAAAGTATGTACTTGTAAATGTATAGCTCAGTGGCTCTCACATAAAGAACACAACAATAGAACCAGCACTGTGACCAGATCAAAACTATTAAACTTTCAAAATAAAAACATGGTGTTATTTTAAAATATATTAAATTTCAACTTAAAATATTAAAAATAAATTAAAATTATAAAATAAAACTAATTTTGATTAAAATTCTTTAAAAGTACATTTTAATTTAATTTGAAATATTCTTTTATGTATGACTATAGTATAAAGCTCCAATACTTTGGCTACCTGATGTGAAAAGCCAACTCACTGGCAAAGACTGAGGGCAGGAGGACAAGGGGGCAACAGAGGATGAGATGGTTGGATGGCATCACTGACTCCATGGACATGAGTTTGAGCAAACTCAGGGAGACCGTGAAGAACAGGGAAGCCTGGCGTGCTGCAGTCCATGGGGGTCAGAGTCAGACAGGACTTAGAGACTGAACAACAACACGGTATATAAATATTATCTAGATATATAAATATTATAAATAAAATAACAAACATGCAAATCTAATCAACAGCAATGGAGGTGAGAGGAGTTGTTAGGGTTCAGCTGGGACGAAGCACAAGGGGAACTTTCTAGGAAAATAGAAATGTCATATCTTGACATGAGCTGTGAAATGTGAAGTTAAATGGAGTCACTCATGTCAAGGGGTTTTACAACAGAGCTGGCAGGCCATTAAGGAGGTGGACCTCATACACGTCCTCCCCAACTGCAACCACAAAACTTCGGAACTGGTGCAAATGGCAGGTATTACAAGGACTCGGCAAGAATCCCTGAGGTTTGTCTCAGAGAGGAACTCTGACTTCCCTCAGTGACAGCCTCAGTGCTCAGTCACCTTAAGGAAGGCCAGCTCTGGCCTCCAACATCAATTACAGTTCTTTGCAAACCTCCCCTAAGGCTTTAAAAGTCCCTGAATTTTACTCCCCAGCAGGACACTGCTTTGCAATCAGAATCTGTGTATCTCAAAATGCAATTCTTTACTACCAAATAAACTTTTTTGATGATGATTGTTTCCTCTAGGTTTACTCAGGTGACAGAGTGCTGGTCACACTAGCATATCACGTGTGAGAATCCCCTCAGCTGTACAACCAGGAATACTTTACTGTATAAAATCGTATCAATTAGAAAACAGAACATTACCAACTCACGACAATCCCTCCTACCCCCTTCTAGTAACTATTCCACACTCTCCAGATTTCTGAAATCACAGAAGAGTGTGCGTTTCTTTTGTGAGTGGGTAATTGGTCATATAATTTGACCATGAAAATGAGGAAAGCGCAGGAAACCTTGGCTATTTAACTGACTGAGAGCTTTGAGGAAAAGATTCAGCATTTTTAGCATCATTTTCAAAACCTTAACAAACATACACAACTTTTGACCTAGAAAGTCCTCTTTTGGAAAACAAATTGAGGAAGTGATCCTCAACCAGAAAAACATCATCACTGTGTTGCTTGTAGGACTAAAAATCCTAAACGTGAGCGTTACTCAGTTGTGTCCAACTCTTTGGGACCCCATGGACTATACGGTCCATGGAATTCTCCAGGCAAGAATACTGGAATGGGTAGCCTTTCCCTTCTCCAGGGGATCTTTCCAACCCAGGGATTGAACTCAGCTTTTCCCTATTTTAGGTGGATTCTTCACCAGATGAGCCACAAGGTAAGCCCAAGAATACTGGAGTGGGTAGCCTATCCCGTCCCTAGTGGATCTTCCCAACCCAGGAATCAAACCAGGGTCTCCTGCATTGCAGGTGGATTCTTTACCAACTGAGCCTCCAGTAACTGGAGAAGCCAAATCAATTAGCACACATCTGAGTTGAAGGAATAGTATGAATTCCTGAAAAGGATGCTTAAGAACATTTTATTAATAAAACAACTTTATCCATTCCATTGTCAGGCTTCTAGAAGGACAGCATCAATAAGAACCTACTGAAGAGAATTTAATGGTTTATTTATTTCCATAGTATAAACAGAAATGTCCGGGGGAAATGTAAATCAGCAAACCCAAACTGGAAAGAACCTGTCAGCCTCGGATCCAGGTGTCAGTAACAAAAAATTAAACTGTTAAAAATAAAAACCACTTCACCGAGGCATAACTTCTATGCCTGCCATAAGCTTCATTCATTGTAAGTGCACACTTAGATGCTTTCTGATAAACTTTGCAACCCTGGGCGATTTGACCAGAATCACCCCCTAAAGCCCCTTCATGCCTATGTGCAGTCTCTAGCTGTCCCCACCCTCGGCTCCAGACTTCTGATAGAGATGGAATCCTAGAGAATGCAGTATTTTACATGTGGCTTCTTGCATTTTGCATGTTTTTAAGGTTTTTCTGCATTGTTGTGTACATCAGCATTCCATTTTTTATGGATAAAGCACATCCTGTTTATCCATTCACCAGCTGATGGGCATTTGGGCTGTTTTCACTTTGGGGCAAGATGAATTACGCTGCTCTGAGTAGGCCTGTAAGTCTTAGTGCCCATGTGTTTCCACTTCTCTTCGGGAGATTCCTAGGCGGCAGCACTACTGGGCTGTCTGCTAACTTTACGTTTGACTTTTTAAGAAGCAGCGCAACTGTTTGCCCATCCTGCCTGCAGCGTCTCAAGCTCCACCGGGGAACATCTGTAGTGACACTGAATGGTGCTGGTGCTGGCTTGTAAAGATGGCAGACGGCACTATGGGGCATGCGCGTAGTGCACTCCAAAACCGGCATGTAACAAAGCACTCCACACAAAAGGAAGAGCCCTTCCACATGCCCAGGTTCTGCAACTGAAAATTCCACCAAGTGTGGATTAAAAAAACTGGGGGTGGGGAGGGGGGATGGTAAAAATATCCAGAACGTTCCAAAAAGCAAATGTTGAATTTGCTGTGCCCTGACAACTATTTACACTGTATTCACATTTACATTGTATTTATATAGCATTTACATCGTGTTTATAACTGCTGATAGCATCCGCACTGCATTCGATATTATTAGCAATCTTGAAGGAGAAGGCAACGGCACCCCACTCCAGCACTCTTGCCTGGAAATTCCCATGGACGGAAGAGCCTGGTGGGCTGCAGTCCATGGGGTCGCTAAGAGTCGGACACGACTGAGCGACTTCACTTTCACTTTTCACTTTCATGCATTGGAGAAGGAAATGGCAACCCACTGCAGTGTTCCTGCCTGGAGAATCCCAGGGACGGGGGAGCCTGGTGGGCTGCCGTCTATGGGGTCGCACAGAGTCAGACACGACTGACGCGACTTAGCAGCAGCAGCCATCTTGAGATGGTTAAAAGTATACGAGAAAAACTGTGCTGGGTTATACGTAAATATTAAGGTAACTATTACTCCTTTTTATATAAGGGACTTGGGCCTCCACGGATTTTGGTATTTGTGGAGGTTCCTACAACCAAACCCCTGGGGATACCCAGATCTTAAACGATACGCCAAAATCTTAGTGAAGGGGGTCAGGAGGGGAGGACAAGGCCTCTTTCCTCCCCCTTCAACTTTTCTCACTTCTAGCTATGAGTAGGGTCCCTCGCTGCCCGCTCCTGGAAAAGACCCCAGCCCCCCATCTCCGACTGTTAGTTACCATGGTTCACGAGTTTTCAATGGCCCCTTTGGCCTGTCAGTAGCTGTTGTCCGTAACTTGTCCGTAAGAAAACAGCCTGAACAGCATTCCAAGCAATCTCTCCTCACACAGGGAGAGCAGCACATCCGGGGAGTTGATGAGACGGATCCCGCGAGACCCCGCTGAGGAGAACCCATCTCGCGAGACCCCACCGTAGCCCTTGCCTTAAAACCCCGTGCGAGAGGACGTCAACTCCGATCATCTCGCGAGAGCACACTGTGGCCCTAGCTTTCCAGGTGCGTAGCGTGGGGTGACGTCACACCCACTCCCACCATCTCGTGAGATCCCATCGTGGCTCTCGTTGACCGACCCCGCGTGAGGTGATGTCAAGCGAATTTCATCATCTCGCGAGAGCCTACTGGGGCCCTCGCTTTCCATCTCCTCAGTGGGTTGCTGTCACGTGATAGATTGAAATCAGCGCAGGGAGTGTTTACACTATAGAAACTAGGAAAAATCATAAATCGCGGCTTTTACTCCTGGAGCCAGTCCGTTAAACACTCAGCACAGCACTGGCGGACACCGTAGCGCTCCTGCAGGGCCTGGCAAGGGTGAAATCACAAGAGCCAAAGACTGAACAAGGGATATTTCAGCTCTGATGAGGTCAGGTGCCCACGGGAGACCCTGAAAACTCCTTCAAGTGCAACAGCCAAGTCTTTGCATAAGAAAAAGACCCCATAGCGTGGGCTCTCCCACTTGCAAAGGCACATGACGTTGAGCTGGAGATTAAGCGGGAGGCCAGATCCCTGGGGTCGAGAGGGGCGAGGGGTGAGAAGAGGACAAAAGACCCTCCTCCCGATTCATTGCCTTAGGAGACACTGGAGCGTCCAGGAGTGACTCACAGCCGTAATCCGCTCTGCTACAGGCCTGGGCAGCTGGAGCCCAGGTTATGAATAGGCCTGACCTGAGGTGGCTGCCCTGGTCACTGCCCTGCCCCGACTCCCAACACTTCCCATCCGGCCCGCCAGGTCAGTGGCTGCCTCCCAAGAATAGCCCTCGGCTTCAAGGCTCCAGGGGGAATCCTGGCTGATGATCTGGGCTGTCCTCAACCCAGCCGTGGGCGGGCCCAGAGGGCTGTAGCACATGGGGGCAAGGAGAGGGCTCAGTCTCTGCCTTTACTCCTCACATCCTGCCCCTCAAAGGCACCAGGCCAGCCCCACTGACCCAGGATCAGGATCCAACCCTACTGGGGCGGCTTTGTCAAGCCTTAATTTAAGCAAGTGTTCTTATCACCGCATTCTCATCCAGGCCTGAAACTCACACCTGCCTCATCAGCTGCCGTTTTAAGCCCATGAAGAGGCCCCAGATGCTCTGAATTCATGGGATGAAGTCTCAAGTCTCCCCTTAGGGGTGAGGAGGGCTGGTGAAAGGAAAGGTCACTCCCAAAGCCAGGGATGGCTTGAAACAGTTTTCCATGTAGACATGCTGGTATGAGTGGCCTCAAGGCTTTCCCTCTCACCCCTCAAGGTCCAGCCTTGACCCAGCAGCTAATCCTCCAGTGACTTCACCTGTCTCAAAGGACAAATTCCCGAGTCTGGATGGTGACTCACACAGCCCTCAGGGTCCCCCTTGTTCCTCTACTTCAGTGACGCTGACCTGGATGCATTCTTCCACAGGGGTTCCCACCTCAGGGCCTTTGCACATTCTTCTCCTTCTGCTTCACACACTTTTCCTTCCGCATGGCTCACGTCTTCTCCTCTTTCAAGTCTTTGCTCAGAGTCATCTTCTCGATGATCCTGCCTTCACCATCCTGTTTGAATGGCTCCCTGGCCCCATTCCTCCCTGTCCTGGGGCCGCTCGTCGTCTGATTTTGCTCTTTCCCCGCAGCACTTGCTCACTGTCCATCGTGCTGTGTGTTTCTTGTTTAGTTTTTGACCCCTTGTGCAGAACGCGGCCCCTAAGAGGTGCAGCATTTCCACCTATTATGTTCACGTATGCGGCCCCAGAGCCTAGAACATCGCCTGGCACATACTTTGCTCTCAATGCATATTTGCTGAATGACTGAATGATTTTGGATGGATAATTAGGAGTGTAGCTGGCAAGGGTCAGTGCAGGCCATCGCCAGCAAGTCTATGGCAGGGATTTCTGGTGTCTCCTTGTGTCGTCTGTATCTGCATCTCTTATCGTGGCCCAAGTCCATGTCCTGCTGCCGCTATCACCCTGTGGGGGCCTAGGAAGTTCTCTGAGACTCAATTTTCTCAGCCATAAAATGGGCAGAGGACAGCCACGTACCCACATGCTTAACCACCGATAACTGCTTGCAGTCATCTTTTCATCTTCGTTTGACTCCACGGTCAAAGTCAGCCTGGAGACCCCAGCCCAGGACCCAGAACCGGATGATTCACCCACATTTAGGGAGAACCTACTCTGTGCCAAGCACCGAGACAGAAACCTTACACCTAAACTGCTCTCAGCTCTCTTAAAGGCCTACTGGACCTGAAATTTAATTATCTTAAAATCCATTATCCCATTTCATCCCCAAGACAGCAACCATGTGGTTGGCATCACTCCAGTAGAGCAGAGACTCAGATAAGTTGAGGCACTTGCTTGAGTTCACCTGGCAAGAAGGTCAAGTGCTTTCCTCTCAGGATCCTGACCAATACAGCTGGGGAGGCAAGTAGCTTCGACTCATAGCCTCTGATAGATGAGTAGTTGTGTCTGGAGTGTTACTTGGGAAGGACTCTGAGCTTCCATCTGGGCTCATAGGGAAAAGGGTGATCTGATTATTAATGTCTGCCTTGGGTGTAGAATGAGAGAATGATGACTACTGCTTGCTATCTAGAGGCTAAATGGGCAAAAGTGACTCATGATTTGTACATGGTCCAGCCAGTCTCACTCAGACCTTGTGTCTGGTGGTCACAGAGCCAGGTGGGAATGAAAAGGGACCTGGTCAGCACACAGGCCCCCCTTCCCTAATCAGGTCAAGAGAACCCCACAGCCAGCAAGTGGGTGAGGATTCAGGCCACTCATAACAACCCACATCCTCCTAGAAGAGGAGAACGGGGAGGGGGATAAGTGGGAAACAAAGGTAGGGAAGTTCACAGAAGGAAAGAGAGAGTGTGAAGAGACAGGGTGGGCTAGAAGGAGGGAGGGCAAAGCAGGTGAGGCTTTGAGATGGAAAAGGATGGACAAGAGAGGACTAGCAGGGCTCGTCTTCCATAAGAGAGGCTCAGAGGCCCAGCCCTGCTCACAAGGAATTTCCTGGATGGAGGACCGATCAGTGCCCCGTTGGTCACATCCAGTGCTGGGGCACTCAGGACAAGGTGGGACACGCGGGGTCTGCTCTAATTGCTTTTTTCTTAGAGCAGACCTGCACAGCCCTCGCAGGCCAGCAAACCCACCTTCTCCGGTCCTGGGGTCTGTCAAGCAGGGAAAGGAAGGGACTCGGCTAGGACTCACAGCTCCCACGGCAGCAGAACCAGGGTCCTTATCTCCCAGTGCCCGGGGCCTGCCGCTTCTTCCCTCCTATCCAGAGAGCTGACCTCCTGGGGTGACCTCATCCTGGCCCCGGTTCTCCTCTCTGGAGCAACACATAGGGATCCACCTACGACACCCAAGGGATTGACCCCCAATTTTCTCATCAGGAGCCTTCAACCATTTCCCAGGTGAGACATTTCTCATGGCTCCCAGACCCCACAGAATACCGGTTTGGTGTTTCCTGTTGCCAGATTGAAGCGAGAGACTGGTCAGGCTTCTGCTGTGAGGCTCCCCTGACTGTTTTCAGGATTTGATTGCTCCATCATATGGCTGTCTTTCTATTCCTGCTGTGTTGCTACCTGGAGCTTTGCTGTTGAATACAGCAGCCATTAGCCACACTGCTCCTGCCATTTAGTCCCTAAGTCTTGTCTGACTCTGCAACCCCATGGGCTATAGTCCGCTACACTCCTCTGTCCATGGGATTCTCCTCCAGGCAAGAATACTGGAATGGGTTGCCATTTCCTCCTCCAGGGAATCTTCCCAACCCAGGGATCGAACCTGAGTCTTCTGCATTGGCAGGTGGGATCTTTTACCACTGAGCCATTTGGGAAGCCCCATTAGCCACATGGGGCTATTGAAATATAAATGAATGTAAATGTCAGCCTCTCAGTTGCACCAGGCACATTTCATGTGTTTGACACGTGGATAGTGGCTACCATATTGGACAGCACAGATACAGAACATGTCTATCATCAAAGAAAGTGCTGTCAGACAGAATGGGACTAGACGAGGGCTTTCAACAGGTGGTGATTGTGTCCACCCACAGGCATTTGGTGGCGATAGTGGAAAAGGACACTCCTGCCAATGCAGGAGATATAAGAGATGCAAGTTCGATCCCTGGGTCGGGAAGATCCCCTGGAGTAGGGCATGGCAACCCACTCCAGTATTCTTGCCTGGAGAATCCCATGGACAGAGGAGCCTGTTGGGCTACAGTCCATGGGGTTGTTGTAAAGAGCTGGACAGGACTGAAGAGACTTGGCATAAAAGCATTTTTGGCTGTCACAACTGGAGACAGGGTGCTAGTGGGCAGAGGCCAGGGATGCTGATAAACAGCCTACATTGCTCAGGACAGCTGCCCCCACCCCCACCACAACAAAGAATTAGTCAGTCCCAAATGTCAATAGTGCTGAGGCCAAGAAGGAGAATCATGTCAAGTGGAGAGGAGCGGTAAGAGGGGAAAAAAAAAAAGCAAAATAATCTTGCTTCAAACAATACATACATGTGACATAGAAAGAACTGAGCAATGAGTCAACCCACTGCTGACGGAAGAACAGGAGGAAAAGTTACTCCTGGATCCGTCACCACTCAGTGGCTCTGTGGCCCCAGGCAAGTCACTAGCCCTCTCTGATTCTCAGATTTCTGGATAAAACTGGGCTAGTATCATGCCCCCTCCTAGACTGTCAACGGATTAAATGAGTTTGAACCAGCTTCGTCATCTGTGGAACAGCATTGCATAATTGGTTATCTCGGCTCACGCTGTTGATTAGACTAGACCAAACAAGTCTCTGGCAGTAAGGCGCCAAGTCCCACTTTCATTTCACTCTGAGTGACCATGGGTTGCTTAAGCCTCTAAATCTCACTTCCCGATCTGTAAAATGGGGCCGATTGCTCCTGACCAAGCTTACAGCAATACCCAGCGTGGAGACATTTAATCCTGGTGAGCAACCATCTCTCTCTCTCGACAGCTAATCCGGTTGCCCTCCATGAAACTGAAACTCAAACCCCAGCTGGTACTCAAGAAACAGCTGAAAATGCACGCAGTCTTTTATGGGCAGAGAAAAATTCCCTTGGGACCCCCAGACCTTGAACTTCCTGCCACCCTGAGCGCCAGTGCCGGCCACATTATTTGGCACCGATTCTCCAAGATCTTTTCTGTGCTGCCACAAACTGTGCTGCTAAGTCGCTTCAGTCGTGTCCGACTCTGTGCGACCCATAGACGGCAGCCCACCAGGCTCCCCCGTCCCTGGGATTCTCCAGGCAAGAACACTGGAGTGGGTTGCCATTTCAAACTGTAGTTCCTCAAAATAATGAAGTTATCAGGGAGACACACAGTGTAGCTGAAAGGAAAATTACGGAGCTGCGTGAGTCATGGTGGGGGCAGGCGGAGGTGATTCAGATGAAGCTGACGGTGACTGGGTCCTTCAGAAAGGGTGGTGTGCGTGTGCGTGTACGTGTGTGTGTGAGAGAGAGAGCGAGCAAGTGAGAGCAGGAGTGGAAGGAGAGTGGGAATGACACCTGCCTTGACGGTTCTGAGCTCTCATCCCAATGACCTTGTTTGTGTGATGAAAGTTAATTTTTGTCGAAAACTAGAACTGAGATTTAATTCTTTCCTTTGAGGTTTGGGGGATGACGGTGGAGGTTTTAGGGGTGGGGGTTATCAGGGAAGTGAAAGTGTTAGTTGCTCGGTCGTGTCTGACTCTTTGCAACCCCATGAACTGCAGCCATGCCTCTGTCCATGAAATTCTCCGTGCAAGAATACTGGAATGGGTTGCCATTCCCTTCTCCAGGGGATATTCCTGACCCAGGGACCGAACCTGCATCTCCTGCATTGCAGGCAGATTCTTTACCGTCTGAGCCACCAGGGAAGCCTGTTATTGGGAAATTGGGTTATTAGTCCTACCCTGGGGAGCCTGACGTGAAGGCAGTGGCTGCTGTGAACTCGGTGCTGTCGCTGCAGAGCTGTGTGTCCTTGGGCAAGTTGCTAACCCTCTCTGTACCTCAGCTGCCCCACCTGTGAACAGGTGCGGCTGGATTTGACAGCACCCAGGGGCCCTCCACTTGCTTCAAACTGACTTTCTCCATTTTTCAAATAATTCAGTTTCACATAGCTTAAAAATTAGGGTACCATGAAAACATATGGAGGGAACTTAAATGCATATTGCTAAATGAAAAGTACCCAATCTGTAAAGACTACATCCTGAAGACTCCAACTATGTAACATTCTGGAAAAGGCAAAACTATGGAGACAGTAAAAGGATCAGTGACTGCCGGGAGTTGAGGAGAGGGAAGGATGAATATGCAGGGCACAGCGTATTTTCAGAGTGGTGAAACTATTTTATATGATACAATAATGATGGGCACATATCATGATGCATTTTCCAAACCCATAGAATATACACCACCGAGAGTGAACCCTCGTATGGAATGTGGACTTGGGGTGACAATGATGTGTCAGTATAGGTTCATCAGCTATTAACAGATATCCCACCCTTGGGGGGTGGTATTATAAGGGAGGCTATGAATGTAGGAAGCAGGGGGTATATGGGAGATTTCTGTACCTTCCCCTCAATTTTGCTGTGAATCTAAAATTGCTCTAAAAATATATTAATTTTAAAAAATTAATGATATGTCACATACCACTGCGACTAACTACCTGTTTAAACTGGACCATTTGGACAGTGGTTTTTATCTCCGAGGTAAACCAGGAGCTGCTGAAGGGCTGTCTCCTGGAGCCCTTGTGGACACCCAGCCCGAGTTCCCATTTTTTGGGCAGTGGCGGGAGGCTCTCTCCGGCGTTTGGGGCCTCCTGGTCTCAGCTCAGAAAGCCCTCAGAAGTGCCTGATCTTGTCCCTGGCTGACCATGGACCTTATGAAAATTTGCACTCATCAGACCCTGATAGCGGACGAGTGCAAGTATGTTTTGCAAGTATGTGATACCCTGAGTCTTGACAAGGTGGGTACCCCCTGGGGTTGTATCGGCTCCCACAGAGGAGAAGTGTTTCTCCAGCTTTGGTGGGCACCAGTGTTCTTGCCTGAAAAATCCCAGAGGACAGAGGCTCCTGGCGGGCCATAGTCCAAGGGGTTGCAAGGAGTCGGACACGACTGAGCACACAGACCCCTCAATCGGTTTAAACTCTGAGGACCTGCAGGTCCCTTCCCCCCAGGGCTGTTGACTAGTTCTGAGATGGGAATGTACATTTTAAAAGCCTTTCCCCTGCCCCAGGGCAGGCCGGTAGAGGTGACCAAAGACCCAGCCTGGGGAGAAACGCTGCCACAGACACTGAATCCTGGTTGCCACCTCCGGGATGATCTCGCCAAGGCCCCTGGGGTTTAGAAGGCGGAACTAAGGCTCGGATCCCGGGAGGGACTGATCGAGGTCACAGTGTCAGCAGAGCCCACACTGGGCTATTCAAGGTGACCTGGCCCAGGTGCCACCGGATGTCTCATGGGTGACACGCAGCCCCTCCAAAGTCAGGTGACCCGGAGACCCTCCCCCGCCAATCCCTCCCGTCTTGGGCCATTAAATTCTAGATCTTATCCACAGCCCACCCAGACCTATCAACCCAGATCCAGGAGAGCCTAAATTTAGTAGCAAAGCCAACCCCGAGGGAACCAGGGTCCTGTTGGACACAGGAAGCCCCCGTGGGACCCCCAGCCTCTCCTGAGCTGGGGCACTGATCAGGCCAGGCATCTGCTTGGCCGGTCAAGGAGTGAATGCCGCAGCCCAGTTTTCCAAGTCCTGTGGGATGGAAGCCCAGGGTCGAGGCCAGGCTGGGTGGCTTGGAACTGACTGGGCTTTCCCCTCCCGGCCACCTCTATGGAAAAGCTGCTCCAAGGCCCTGACCCTGAGGCCTGACTCCAGGGAGGGAGCTCCGTGTCCCCTCCCCAGCGTCTCCACTGCCCCCCGCCACCCACTGAGGCCAGTGCAGGTCTCCATTCAAAGATATACCCCTAACGGGTGAGCCAGAGAAAACACCTCCTGTCCGACAGGGGATCAAGTCAGCGCCACATGAAATCCAAACCGTCACCCACCATCCCCTCCCTCCTCCCTTGCCATGCTTATTTGGAATAAATGGAATAAAAAAAAAAAAACAATTACCACCACGGCTGATACTCAACAGTGTTGGAAACACGAAAGGGGAAGAGTTGGGCTCCCTGAGCATCAACCGACACTCAGTTAAGCAGAAATCACTAGTAGCTTTGGGAAAATACGAACCTTGCTGTCTGCCAGCCGAGATTCCAAAGTGGTTATCCCATGACTCTAAATGTATATAGATATTTAAGAATCGGCCAACAGCTGGGGCCTGAGCAGGGTGATCTTTTAACAGCGTTCCCTCGCACCAGCGTGTGGTTGTAAAGTTCTCCCGTGAAACACCCAACCAGCAAAGGGGAACAGGCCTCGCAGGCTGAAAGGCCTGAAATAGACGAGACCAGCGGCCACCGCAGCCCCCAAGGCACATTCCGGACAATTATGCCCGTCCGCTCGTCGGGTGCCTGTCGTAAAACCCAGCCCAACGGTACCTTCTCCACCCGGGGCCAAGGGCACAGGATCCACTCCCGTCCAAAGGGCCTCCCCAGGTCGCAGCACAGAGATCCCACCAAGCTGGGTGAGCAGGGACGGAGGAGAAATGTCCGCGGCTCCCCTCCTCACACCGTCGTTCACATCCCCTCCCCTGACTGCTCCTCCCGCACCCTCCCCCTGCACCAGTGTGATAGCAGCAGCTGAGTGGACAAGTCATTTCTAAAATTAGCTGCTGAGCTCCAGGTCTGGACAGGGGACGGCAGCCCGGGGTGGCCGCTGACTAGTCAGTTGGAGCGCATGGACATATTTGGTGGCGTGGAGCGGGGGAGGGGACAGCTCCCGACACAAGCACATTCTCCCCTCCAACGCCACGCCTGTCCAGGCGGGCCACTCAGTCACACTCCCGTCTCCGCTTCACGCAGATAACCAGAGGCCAGAGCAACTGGGCGAGGAGGAGAGCCCGGCTCCATGTCCCAGCTGGTCTCTGGAAGGACATCACTTAACCAAGCGCTGGTGTCTCTTGGTAAGCAATCAATGCGTGGAAACACAGGTAAGAAGGAGGCGGCTGCCATCATACACAAACCTGAGGTCTTCTATGAACTCATTTCCTAGTCCCAACAACCCTGGGAGGTAGGGTTTTCCCCAGGCCCGTCTTACCCACGGAGAAACTTTGGCTCGGAAAAATGAACCAACTTACCTTACGCAGCCCACCGACTCAATGGACGTGCATCTGAGCAAACTCCGGGAGACCATGAAGGACAGAGAAGCCTGGCGTGCTGCAGTCCGTGGGGGCGCTGAGAGTTGAACATGACTTAGTGACTGAACGACAACCTTAAAAAGCAGAGAGCCAGGATTTGAACCCTCCAAGTTCTTTCTGGCCCCCCCAGAAGGCACGGTCTTAAAACTCTGCAGCAAACGAGAGGCTCTAAAGCCTGCCCTGTCCACTGCCTGTGTTACTGACTCTTGTCCTTGGGCTCTAATCAACAGGAATTGGTAAGAAGCCGGATGAGGAATTCAGGCAAGGCTTTCCTGGGGCTCGTGCTGCAGAGGAGGGAGGGCTGGTTCCGTACACGAGGGGAGGGTGGGGGTGGATGCCTGGGCCAGGCAGGAGGGGTGGCTTAGGTGGTCTGCCCACCCCGTGGTGAGGCCGGGCGCATGGATCGTGCGCAGTACCGGCTTTTGCTCCCGGCACCTCCACAATGCCAGTTTGCTTGTGGCCTTTTGTATCTTCTTGTTCCAAGGAATTACCCCAACTGTGCATGTATGCAGTTAACGTTAGTCTCTCGCTGTCTCTCTGTATTCCCTTGCTCTAAAAGAAGTTGGTCCAACGTTGGCACAAACACTTGGGTAAGGGACCCCAGGTCCCAGCCTATCTCACCAGGAAGGAGAAAAGTAGAGACTTTCACAGATGATGTATGTCGTGCTGGTCCACACAGCTAGCAAGGGGTTGTCAGGATGCAAATCCCGGACTTCCCGACTCTGAAGCCCATGGTCATTGGAATGAATGGTCATTTCAACCATTTGTTTTTGTTTTAATGTGACTGTATCAGATATGTATTACATGTAACCCGGACAAACTTAATCATCGAGCCTGACTAAAGGGGTGTGCTTGTTCTTTATTAAAATATTGTTGATTTGCAATATTATCTTAGTTTCAAGTGTACAAGACGGTGATTCCAAATTTTTATAGGTTACACTCTGCTTAAAGTTACAAGAGGTGGGATTTTTTCAATGGCATCTAGAAAGGGCAACAATTACGTGTTCAGCTCCAGTAGCAAAGCCTCTAAAAGTGTAGTCAGTATGATCTTATTTTACATTTGTTACAGGGACCAAACTTTACATAAACCAATGGAATATTTGTAATTCTGTTCCTTCCTTTTTCCATTCCTCCTTGGTCAGGAGGGCATTTCAAGGCAGAGAAGCGAAACCATCCTTATCTGTCACACAGAAACAAGGAGGTGCAAGACAGGTTTAGAACAGGATCAGGCCAGTGGCCCAGAGGCATCCTCTTTCACTAATATACACGTAAAAGGCAGAAAACTTTGGAAATTCCCAACGCAGGAAACTATGACTGACAGGTAGAGACACGTTTTGCTCAGTCGCGTCGCATCTGACTCTCTGCAACCTCCTGGACTGTAGCCCGCCAGACTCCTCTGTTCACGGAGTTTTTCCAGGCAAGAATACTGGAGCTAGTTGCCATTTCCTCCTCCAAGGGATGTTCCTGACCAAAGGATGGAGCCCGGGTCTCCTGCACTGGTTGCTGACCACTAGCAGCACCTGGCAAGCGGGGTTGTTCAGTGGCTCAGTCGTGTCCGACTCTGCGACTCCATGGACTGTGGCCCGCCAGGCTCCTCGGTCCATGGAGTCCTCCACACGAAGTACTGGAGTGGGTTGCCATTCCCTTCTCCAGGAAGCCCTTTACCAGCTATCAAATCAACTCTATGAACTGGGCATTTTATCCACTTTCCAATGTTATCCTTTAAGAATAAAAATGTAGAATCCAGTCATTTGGGTTATCTGTAAATCAGGCAAAATGTCTCCTTGCTGTGGCCATCTGCCTCTGTCTCCCATTTAACCTGTTAGGAACGAGTTAATGTGGGCCACTAAGTACACTTCCCCTCGTGGGCTTTGTTACGTGCGTGTCCAAAGCTGCGTACATGAGCACAGAGTGAAGCCTCAGGGGTTACCTGGTTGGTCGCATCCTTGGAGATAACCAGCCTGAACAACTCGGACTGAAAACCTTTTTTCAACCTCTGGTACCTGGATGGTTAGAAAGCGGCCAGGAAAAGAAAGCCTGTCCTTTAGTTCAACACCTGGTTCCTGCCCAGGTAAACCAGCAGGAGCTCTGGGTTCGGAAGGCATGGTTTGAGGGGGAAGATGACATACAGGAGATACTCAGGCTATGTGGGAGCCGCCCTGAGACTTGCGGGAGAAGAGATTTCCTTTTCGCTCTCCAGGTATAGCCGAAGTCCCTCACATTTACCCTTGAATGGAAATTTGGGAGCATATTTTTGGCTAGAATGGCCCTTCAAAGTCATCTAATTCAACTCTCTTAATTTAGGGATGAGAGAACAGAGGACCAAAGACGCTGCCCAGTGATCTTGCTGGGAGTAGGGTCCCAGGCTGCTCCCTCTGCTCCTGGGTGCCAAGGGGTGACGGGATCTCTGCAGCTCTCAGGAGTGGGCCTTGGTTACCTACTGCGTCAGACCAAGGGCTCCGCCACCAGGGTGCCCTTTGCCCATGACGATGACCACGTGTTCCACAGCTGGGGCTCCTGTCAATGGTTTTGGGAGAGGTTTTCAAGTTGGCAAATACAAATACACTCCATGGACCAACCGTGATGGCCATCTTTCCTGAACCAGTTAGGGACAGGTGTTTCCAGCTCAAGGAGAGAGGTACCTACCTTACCCTCAACCTGTGGACCAACAAGCAGGATGTCATGCCCAGGCATGCCTGTGGCTCTGGGGCCACGACCTCCTTAAATTTCTAGCTTAAATTGACACACGCCACGGGGGTCTCTCCTCAGGTCTTTGTGGGAGCAGGGATAGAGGAGAGGCCTTAACGTCTGGGAGGGACGCCAGGGTCACCCTGAGAGTACACGCAGGAGGCCTGGTTGATCTCCTAAAAAAACTGGAGACAAGACGGACCTCCCGGCTCTCCCAGACTCTTTCCTGGCGCCTTTCCATGCCTTCCACAAGCAGGTTAGTCTCCCAAACCCTGACACTGAACTTGGCTGTGCTCCAGCAATCCTTGAAATGGGCAGAAAAAGCTTGTTGGCAGTTCCCTTCCTACAAGAAAATCTGCCTTTGTGTGAATTTCCCCCCAAATCAGGATTTTTTACAAACGAAGTCACCTCCTGATAACCAGATAGCTTGATGAAGAAATGTAGGTTTTACCTGGCTGGAAAAACAGCACACCAAAGTTAAGTCTCTTTGTATACAGATCCTTTTTATTGAGGTTTATATAAGTAATTTATCAACAAAGAAAACCAGCCCGCCTGCCCCCCAAATAACCATGAAAAATGGCGATACTACCCAACGGTGACGCGCCACGCATGGGGCAGGTGACCTTGGACCTGGCCCAGCATCTCACATGGGAAACGATTTCAGGCCGGTAAACACACACTAAGAGGAGGCTGTGACCTCTGCTGGCGCGATCGATGGGAAGAGAAAGAAAACCAGATAACAGGTACAATCTTTAGATTTATAAAATCGAATTCACTGACCTCTTTTGGTATAGCAATGCACGAGAAAAAACGGATTTATTTCTTCAAAGGTGTTACCCTTTGGCCACAAACAGAACAAATATGTGACCACGTGCATGGTTATGCAGCAGGGGACACAAGGAGAGAAAAATGTCAGTGTGTGAGGACGGACCCGCTCACCCCTCACAGGGACCCATCTTCATTCTATTTCACATGGACCCCTCAAAGGTCTGCTCAAGAATAAGACCTCTTGCAAAGTTTTAACGGTGGACAAGCCCATTTCCCAAATCATTTTGAATCGGCGAGGTGGGAAGAGTCATGTTCGAAGGAGCTGCTCCCAGAAGTGCTGCTTTTAAACCCAGTCGGCCATTTTCTAAAGAACGTGGAGGAAGAGGCTTCCATTTAGGTAGCTGATGAGTCAGGTGCTACGGTCAAATCTCGAGGCGATGGCAAGGCTGGTTGGGTGATTTGGCACAGGAAGACTCAGAAGTGATGTTCTGCAGGTGGACTTCGGCTCCCAAAGGCTGGCCATACGAGTACCTACCTGCCCTGCTTGCTGGGGCCCCTACATGCTGCTGCGAAATCGACATCATGAGGAGAAGACTCCGACATGCTTTCCTGAAGCTCTTCTATGATGGAGCTGGTCTAGAGTGGTGCGTTTGGGGAACCTGTCCACAAGCACAGGGCCTTCAGAAGAGGTAGATGAAAGCAGTACTTCACGGCAAGTTCACGGTCAGATGTTACCCAAGAAGGGCACGTGCCTCTCGGCACAGGTCTGAGGGTTAGCTGTTGTTGAAAAAAGTCTGCGGCCGTGAGAAGGGATGTCCGCCCCACACTGCTATAGGCTTTGTTTCCATTTTATTTTGTGAACAAAACAAAACAAAACAAAATGAAACAGAAAGGAGTGTGTTTTCTTAAATAACAAACTATACAAATAAAAAGGAGCAGAAGCAGTAAGCAATGTTTTTGATGAGAACAAAGAAAGGGTTCAATAAATAATATAAAATGCTTTTGTGCTAAAATAGAACTCTTGTTTTTATATATATATATGTAGTTTGGCATCTTAATGTTACCCAGAAAAAAGCCACATCTATTAGTTAAAACATAGAAAAATACAAACAATAAAACTTCAAAAAAAAAAAAGGCCAGTGCTTAGCTTATAAACCATATATAAAATGTACATCATGGAATATATCAACTAAGAAACAAGAAGTTGAATTTCAAGTCCTCTGAAATATGAATACACGATTAGAAATATTTCTCCCTTCCCTACCCGCACATGAGACACATTTTATGTCAGGAAAAAAACTAAAATGGAAGCATAGTTATCAGTTTTTCAGAGATGACTTTGAGATTTTTTAGGTATAAGAGAGCTTACTGTAAGAACTTGAGTTATTTAAGTCTAAAATGAAGAATTAAATTTTTCCTATATATGGTTTTGATGAATGCATATACTGTTAATCCATTTTCTGTAACGTGTGTGTGCGTGTTTTAATAAAGGCGATTTAAAATTCGGGGTGCTACATTTATCAGTAAGCGCTGACCCAGCCATGCCAGTGAAGTGGCCCGTCACTCGTGTCCCCATTGCCAGAGTTGGGCATCTCTGTCACTCTCTTGTCAGAGAATGGCTCTCTTAAGTCTTTGAGGATGAAGGAAATCTAAAGGCCATTATGATTCGAGGAAACCGAGAAGTATCATTTTAGAGTTCAATTCATTCATTCTACAGTAAATTTTTTAAAAGGTGGCCTGGATACAAAAATTCTTATTAACATGAATTTAAATGATTAATTCTTTAAAGCTTCTCAAGTCAACCTGATGCAGGAGGAAAAATCATGTTAGAACTTTAGGGGAAAAAAAAATGTTTCGAAAAGTTAAAAACTGTTAGAGCTCACTCTGCCTGGCTCAGGCGGCAAGCCTCGTCTTGTTATCAGCGGGGAATTACAGTAACTTCAGAGCTTGGGCGGCCACATCCCCACCTGACCTGCAGGGCAGGGCGCTGACAGCCACCCACACCTCCACTCTGGCCCCTGCGTGGCTGCCAGGCACACACAGCCAGCCGGGCAGCAGCTCTGGGCTCCACGCGACTTTCCCGGGATGCTGGATGACAGACAGGGGCAACCTGAAGTCCTGGGGAAAGCAGACAGCATCTTGTAAGTCCAGAAGCTCCCCAGTCCAAGAGACTGAGTCTTACAAGAGTTACTATTCAACTCCTCTTCTTCTAAGAGGAGGTCAACCCGGAAGCCCCAATTTAACTGTAACTTCCCTGGTCCTTGATGGTGTAAAGAGATGGGTTTTTACCAGCAAATACACTCCCTTTTCTCTTTGCCCCACTTCTACCAGGATTTCTCAGCATCTGTCACAAATCTGAATGAAAGCTGACTCCTCTCTGGGTACAAAGAACACACCCATCCCCTGGCAGGCGAGGCGTTCACTCCTCAAGTATCTCTGAATGACACACACACTTCCCTGAATGTAAGTGAGAAAAATCACAACTAATTAAATCACGCAAGAAAAGTTTTATCTTACACTAACACATTGCAAAAAATTTTTTAACAGATTTACATCAAGCAAAAAAATCCAACTTTGAGAATTTTCTTTTCTTCTTGATGGGTTAAAATTTTGAAACGTTAGAAAAGTTAATTCCACAGAAAAAATCAAACGTTGTATTGTATTGACTAAACTATAAATTCCAAATGAAATTAAAAAAAAAAATCCTCAGGCGGGGCTGGGGAACACACTTTGATCTTCAGAGTTAAACCACATTGTCAATTGGTCAATGACATTTTTAAAAAATGACCAGTGAGGGTCTTCAAACAATTGTTGCCAGTGTCTGTACGGAGTATTTCAAACTGCAAATCAAGGCGAAACATTGCTTTAAGAAGGTCGTTGTTTGTGGCTGTTGCCCTATTTACTTCTCCAGCTTTGTTGCTGTCTTTCTTGAGCAGAATGCTGTCTTTCTTCTCTTTACATACAGAACTTGAAGTTGTCGTGTCTGTGAATTGACCAGTTAGAGGCACAAGTAGTGAAACGGTCTCCTTAGCAGTGAAGCAACAGCTGCTTTCTAGCAGTTTCGCTGAAAAATCATACTTAAACATGACAGAGAAGGAAAAACCATGAGCCCCAATGACATAAGGGCATAAATGCACCAAGGAGAATGTTAACAGGCCAAAAAAAGAAATAAATAACCTCGGATTCTCCAAAGCTTTTAATTCACTCCATAGATGTCGCATAGCAGCATAATCAATTTTTAGGCTTTGCTTTAATGATCTCTTTGATTTATGAAATCGAGACATTGTTAACATAATTTTATAAAAATATCAGCTTCGACGATTTTCTCCAACAACGTTAATACATCCCAACCATATCTAAAATAATGATAGTACCTTTGCTCAATTCTATCCTTTTGAACGGTCCAAACGTAGTTACAGCCACACAGGAAGACCTAAAACAGCCACGTATACCAAGTCTTCCAAAAACAGCCGACTTCTTTGGCCATGTGGGTACCAAATGCTGGCACAGAAGGGTCCCAGAAAAGTCTTCCATCTGGCAGTAGAGACACGTACCCCATCAGAATGGCTGCACGAATGAGTTCAGGAGGAAGACTGGCCTCTCCGGGGGTGTCAAACTAGACCCCAACACAACCCAGGACCCGCCCTAAAAAGAAGCCACTCATCCTAACCTCACAGAGTACTTTTAATAGATGACGTCCACGTGACACTTCTCAGCCCTGTCCTTATCCATCCATCTCGAGTTGAGGAAGTGTGAAAGTTTACTTGGAATAAATCTGAGGCAACAGGGCTTTTGGGGTGTTCCAATTCATTTTTCTTTTCCAAAGAGATGACGACCTTACGTTCTGGTCCAGAGCTTAAATGATATTTTTCAGAGATGCAAACTGGCATAGCTGGTGCCCTGGGGACGCAACGTTGGGACGCTAAGCCCAGACCCCTGAGGAATTTGTGTACCTTCTCCACGAGAGTCTGCATCCCTACCTTGTCCGGCAGAGGCGCGAGGCTCAGCAATTTCTAAACCGTCATTTACTCATCTCTGAACTTAAGCGCTGAGCACACGGGCGCTCGCAACAGAGCGGCTAACAGCAGGGGTGACGGTGACGGACACTCGCTACGGGAGATGTTCCCTCGCCGTGAAGTGCTTTTCCAGCTCCGTTTTTTTATTTCAACTTTTTTTTTTTTAAATAGAACTTGAATACTCTTCTTCCCTTTTAAATCAGGAGAATCCATGTAAATAGTAGGCCCCAACTTCTACACTGCAAACAGCAGAGAGCAGAACATGTATATTACACTCCAACTAGCAAGTGAGATAAATAGCAAACCTTGCAGTCTCTTTTCCAAGGTAATTCCTATGAAACAAAAGGCTCTTTCAGTAATTATCTTCCCAAACTCGCAAGACGTCGTTTCGTTAAGAAGGACTGACTTTCCCAGTGAGCACGGCACACAAATGTAAACACAGAGATTTGGAACGACTAAAAATATCGAGGACAGGATACAGATAATTACGATGTCAAGTTATTTATATTGTGAGTAGTCGACTTGGAAACAGACAATAAAAGTGCACTAAGAATAGGACAAATATGTTGACTTTGAAAATTACTGTTATTATTTTTAGTCTGATGACACGGAGGACATCACTGGGAAACACACTGGGTTTCAGAGCCCAGCACTTATTTGGGGCTGACACCAACCCCGGGGAGAGGACGGCCACCGGGCCAACCACTGCTGTCCAGGGCGGCCCGTCCGGGCCCGGGGCCACGGATGACGGCTGGACGACAGCGCAGGCTCAACATACACAGTTAACCCATCTGGCACATTCATCTTCGGCATTCCTTTCTCAATAAAATTCATTTTAAATTATACTAAAATGTCAAACACAGTTTCTTTCCTTGACCCATTCATTACCAAGATGCTTCCTGAGGTCAGGCAGAGGGAACCAGAGGTGCTGGGTCACATGACTGCTTCTGTTCAAACCCAAGACAGGTGCTGCACCCCCCCAAGGCAGTCCCGGGCACCCAGACACAGGACAGTGCTGTGGACTTGGAGGGTTTTGAAAATAGCTATTGCCTTGAGATGTAAACCACCACTGCCTCTCTCGTAGAGCCACTGCAAACCTTCTGAAGATCTGTGATCTGATGCCTCCAGAGTTGAGTGCTCCCACACCCTCAGGGGGTAGGGGTGGGCTCGGGGGCAGGGTCCTCGATCCCCAGCTGCCTAAGCTCCCTGTCACAGGCAGGCTGGTACCCATGGGTGCAGCACCCATGGGGAGGGCCCAGGTGCAACCCTCTAAGAAAACCTCTGCAGCTTTCAAGCCCTGGAGAATGAGAGACACCCCCGGGGTGGCCTGCCATCCCCCTAGTAGCACGGAGCAAAGACAGTCAAACCCAGGAGCAGCTGTTGATGGACAGAACGTGGCAGTGCAGGGCAATCTGAACAGCAGACTGCTCGACCCCATCTTAGCAAGTCTGAGATACACTTGACAGTGGATGTAAAAAGTGCCGTGATCAGTAGGAAGCATTTCAAGTTCTAGGTTCACCATAACCAAAAGAAACGTATGGCAAAGAAGGAGAATTTCATTTCTTCAGTAGTTTCGAGGACAGAGAGATGAGATGGTGGCAGAAGGCCCTTAGGAGGGAGGAGGCGCCCCCGAGCCTGACAGTGGTCACCCCTCCTAGGAGAAGTATCTCGGAGTGCTGGCCTCACCCCAGCCACAGAGCACCCCGGAGGGGAGCGACTCCGTCTCTCATCCTCACACTTTTCCCCAAGGCTGCACTCTGAGGACTGAGCAGCCCACGTGGACTGCCCGGAGGAGGTACTTTCTCTCAGGACCCTCCCCATCGGTCAGGGGTTCAGAGGCCGTTGCTGTTCCTGTGGCAGAGGGGCGGCTTTGAGAGTTCCACGACGGCTGAGCGGGATTTGTTGAGGAACTTGGGGGCTCGCCGTAGCAGCCGCTGGGCCTCCATGAATGTCTCCGTCAGCTCTTTCTTCCACTGCACGAACTCTGGGTCACTCTGAGGGCAAACACACAGAGGGGAGGAGTTGGGACAGTGTCGCGGCTCTGCTGACACATGTGGAAGCCTCTGGCCAGTCCAGATGGCCTCGGAACCCCATAGGGAAAGCACACTCCATGTCCCTCCTCCAGGCCAGTGAGGAAGTGGGGAGTCACACAGAGACTTCCCCCAGGGGCCCCTTGCTCAGAGGAGGGATGACGCCCTTCAGAGGAGCCTCATACAGCCCCACTAGGAGACTTGCTGCCTTGACTTTGTAAAGCAATCACCTGTGATCTCTGATGTCTTACCACAACTTAAGTCTAGAAGATAAAATGAGGAATTGGATTTTTCTGGCTGAGCTGCACAGCACATGGGATCTCAGTTCCCCAACCAGGGACTGAACCTGCACCCCTGCAGTGGAAGCGCAGAGTCTTAACCACTGGACCACCAGGGAAGTCCCCAGGGAGGAATTTTCACAAATCTAAGAAGCACCTTCACATGTGTAATGATGCCAGGAAGTAATTAAGCATGTTTTCCCATCAGCTATTGGTTTAGCTCTTTAGACATGCTCTCTCCCTCTACACACACACACCCCACACCCCCGCCCCAGCAGAAAAGTGTTGAAGTCATGAAATAAACACATCTTTGTATCTGCTACTGCTCTCTTTCTCCAAATATGCTCTTTTTTCACACCTCCACACCCTCCCTCAATACCTCAGTAGGTACCTGTTCAGGAATTAAGTCTGGGCTATGATAGAACTTCGGGAAAAGAAAAATTGCATTTCCCTGTTCACAGTTATTTGGGGATCTTATGTTTACTTACAGAGAAGGCAATGGCACCCCACTTCAGTACTCTTGCCTGGAAAATCCCATGGATGGAGGAGCCTGGTAGGCTGCAGTCCATGGGGTCGCTAGGAGTCGGACATGACTGAGTGACTTCACTTTCACTTTTCACTTTCATGCACTGGAGAAGGAAATGGCACCCCACTCCAGTGTTCTTGCCTGGAGAATCCCAGGGGCGGGGAGCCTGGTGGGCTGCCGTCTATGGGGCCACACAGAGTCGGACACTCCAGCGTTCTTGCCTGGAGAATCCCAGGGACGGCGGGGCCTGGTGGCTGCCATCTCTGGGGCCGCACAGAGTCGGACACGACTGAAGCGACTTAGCAGCAGCAACATGTTTACTTAAACACAAACCTCAATTTAAACATTCTGAAAGCAGAGCAGATCTGGGAAACTGTGGAACAAATGCAATTTGAGGCCCCTATTAATTACTGGATGGTTTCCACAGAGAGGGTAACCACGTTATTTCCTGTCCTTTCTCCTGTCATCTTCTAAGAACACTTTTTTTAAAATAATTGTTAATTTGCCAAAAACTTGTATCTTCTGACTTTCTTGCTAAGTTTGTGAGTGATGAAGCATGGACTGAGAAAATGTTAGATAGGCAGGCAGGCATCTTTGCTGAACGTTTACATAATTGTTGTAACTTTCACCCCTGTGGAAAATGCAAATGAAGACTTACCTCACACTGCAAAACAAACTGCTTCCCTCCTTTTATTCTCAACAAAATGCACTTTTTGTCTTTAATCTGAGTTTCTTCCACGGACACAATCTGTTCCATTGTCAGTAAACTTTGCTGTTGGTAAAAATAAGAGATGATGAGTCACTTCACTTATTATTGTGTGAATTTTTAAGTTAATAAATCATATTGAAAACTACCAGCTCAGATAAAGTAAAGGAAAAAAAAAACACAGCCGTTTTTCTTTCTTTGATGATATTCTAGAAGTGGGAGAGAAACAACTACAAGGGAAATGTACAAAAATTCAAAATATCTCAAAGAAAGCTGCGAAGAGAGAAATGTCTCTATGAGGCAGAAAGCAAAGCTGTTCCCTCAGCACAGTACTGACGTGGGGATCAGTGTGGATCGCACGCGCCCCTCCGGTATCACACTCTCCCCTGGACACAATCAATCCTGCTGTGAGGGAACAATGATGCAGTACACATGATATGCAGGAGCCAGAGGGGTGGCACTGGCTTTGAACCCACAGCTCAGGAAACGTTTGGGCATGTTAGCTTGTAAGCAACTGCTATTCTGATCATATCGAAATGATGCTATGAACACAGGTGATGTGCAGAAAAGATGGTCCCTCTGGGTCCATGGCATCATTGCTTCGGCCGAGTGCCACAGTGACTCTGAGCACCTTACCATTTTATGTTTTTTGGGGTAAATACTCCACGAATCCTAAATGAAAAACAACACCAGCATAAGCTCACATTTCTTTTCTCCTGAGTTAAACTTACGAGTCTACCCAAGCACATGACATAGCTTCATGAATCGACACTAAACATTCTTTTAAAACCAAGGTAATTTGTCACCTTGTCAGCCAATGGTAAACAAAATAAGATTATCTTTTTTTAGTTTTTGAATATTCTGAAAAGTGAGATAATCTCCTTTCAATGTGTACAACAGTGACTTACTAAGGCCACTCACTAACTGCAAATAAACATTATATAATGATATATGTATGGATTAATACTAAAGTGCATTAGAGAATTACATTCTGCAACGTAAAAAATACACATGTAATATTATATAAAATACAATTATATACACATATTTTATATGTGTATTTTATATTACACAATACTAGTACCTGAGTTATAACTGAGGATCCTCCCAAAGAGTTTTCTTAATCTCAACCCAGATCCTGGCTGCATTGATTTTCAGAAGATGATTTCTATGGGACTAGTAGTAGTGAGAAGATTCTGCTCATTTGTAGAGCATGTGGTCATACTCAGGCAGCAGTCACTCACAATTAAATGGCATCTTCACCAACTGGGATTTGCAAAACTCATTCCGAAGCCGAATACACCAGGTGTGGGCTCACCACTGGTGGGCTCCATGCTCCAGGAAGGGGAAGCCATACTCCGATACACCCACTACATTTTTCACAGTTGGGACTGCTGTCCTGCTTATGATGACCAACCTTCCCTCTCCAAGAGCAGAAACCCTTCCTTCCACGGACATGGCTCTTCACACAGCAGGTGTTTAATAAATGCTGCCCAGCCTCCTACCAGTGATGGCAGGGATCAGAAATTTCTTTCTTCTCGTTCACAAACATCAGCCCTTGAAAGGACCTCACAGGGCTGCCGTACCTGTCTTCCTGTCTAATTGGATGAAGCCCACTTCTAGTCTTCCAGACGGGTGCGGCAAAGCAGGAGGCTCAGGTGGTCTGACCTCGGTGCCAGAGCTTCTTGGGCTACACCTATGACCTTGTCTCACCTGACCCCGACTGGGGAAGCCTCATCATGGGGACAGGCAGAGCTTGGTCAGAATCACTCCTCCCCCAAACCTGTGCCTGGGGCCAGACCTTCCCTCTCTAAGCCCTGGTTCTCTCTTTATAAGGGTTGGACCTCTAAGGGTGCTAAGCAAATTAAATGTGTGTGTGTGGACAGTACCTGTCCCAAGATAAATATGCAAAAACTGTGGTAGTTGTTACTATTCCTTTTCTTTTTAATATTAACTTTTACTGGAGTATAGTTTGCTTTATACTGTCACCATTTCCACGTCTCCCCTTTCACAGATGAGGAAACTGAGGCTCAGGCAACACAATGTGCTTCCGAGTCCCAGAGACATGAGTGGTGTGTCTGAACACCTCTGGCTCCAAAGTCCCAGTTTTTGTCCCCTTTTGGGATCCACCCAATCACTACCCAGCCTTCCGCAAACCTGCCTACTCTAATTTCCCTGGATGGCACATTCTATTTTCAAGGGGTGCCAAATCCTTCCTTGATTCAGAGGAGTCCGAGAGTCTGAACGTGAGAAATCTCACGTATACAGGTTAGAAGAGACACACAGAGCACAGGCAGAGATTTTACAAAACTTGCCAGCGATACAAAATCACCATGGAAACCGGCGCTCGGGCCGATGCTGCAGACTTACTCGAGACTCGCCCTCTCCTCTCCACTCAAGTCTGTTGGGAAAGAGGTAAAAATAGCGGCGCTGCCACTGGGTCAGGAAAGGGTTCCCCAGCTTCAGCATGTACCCATGCATGATGCAGTCTCTTCCCAGGGCGTAATCTGAGGCACAGAACACAGCGGAGCGTTCAGCGGGGTCGGAAACAGAATGCCCGCAGGCTTCTCAGAAAAAAAGAATGACACGCTTTCGGGAAAAAG
Source organism: Bubalus kerabau (assembly GCF_029407905.1). Taxonomy (NCBI): domain Eukaryota; kingdom Metazoa; phylum Chordata; class Mammalia; order Artiodactyla; family Bovidae; genus Bubalus; species Bubalus kerabau. The sequence continues at coordinate 69,640,794 of NC_073639.1, read as the reverse complement.
AACAAGTTGCTATAAAGAGAACACTCTATAGAAATCATTACTTTCGCTTTCAAGCACACGAAAGAACAAGCTTCTTCAGCTCTCTACTCACATGTTAGATGGCTGTTTCTCCATATTCTGATAAATTCAAGATGCTCCTCTATCGCTCTGAGAGGGTAAACGCTTGTCTGCTAACTAGTTTTTTCATTAAGCAGGGTGACAATTGGGGAACAGACAGTGATCATACTGTGCCTAAAGCACCTTTACCTTTACATGACACTGGGGTTCTCCCTTTAACGGTCTATTAAAAAGAAGAGCAGAGAGGCTTCTTTGTCCAAAGAAACCAAAGCAACACAAGGATCAAAATTATTCTTCTTCCATTAAGGTTATAATTACCCTTCAAATATATGGTTATGTAGAGAGACCAAGTTAATTCGTGCTCATGCCAGGTTCTGATTATATTTTTACAGCAAAGTATTGTCTCGAAAAAAAGGTCAATTTTAAGTAGCTTGCTTTGCCTTCCTTAGAGGCTTTGGTGATCACGCTAAAATCATTCATTCATTCATCACTCAGTCATTCAGCTATGAAGGGAATGGATGCATAGGTGCTAGGCACAGTGGTGAATAAAAGAGACAAAAGTCCTTGCCTTCAGGGAGCTTACACTCTTAGTTGGAGATTCATGTAATAAATAAGCAAAACCCACGTTGTGTCACATGGACAAAAGCAGGAAGGGGATGAATGAAAGAGGGCATGGCCGGAGGAGGGTTCGTGGTGATGAGGTATGGTTCACGGAGTTGCCAGTTTAATGGAAAAGGTGTCTGAACTTCTTAAGTATACTTAAAGTGTAAGTCTTCTATTTTTACTTCAGAGATCTAAGCCTAGACTATATTTTTGTGTAAGGGTGACCTCTGAGATATTCAACCAAGACCTAATTATATCAAAATTACTTACATATATTTGAAGATAAATTCATTGTTCTGCTAGATGTTCTAATTGCTGCTGCTGCTAAGTCACTTCCGTCGTGTCCGACTCTGTGCGACCCCATTGACGGCGGCCCACCAGGCTCCCCCGTCCCTGGGATTCTCCAGGCAAGAACACTGGAGTGGGTTGCCATTTCCTTCTCCAATGCTTGAAAGTGAAAAGTGAAAGTGAAGTTGCTCAGTCGCGTCCGACTCTTCGCGACCCCGTGGACTGCAGCCCACCAGGCTCCCCCGTCCGTGGGATTCTCCAGGCGGGAGCGCTGGAGTGGGGCGCCATCGCCTGCTCCGTGTTCTAACTGCAGCTCTAGTTGAAAGGCTGCACTTCAACAATGTCGTTAAGATGTGTGTTTTTGCTTTCTGGGTCCAATCTGTCAAGATTCTAGTGACATCATGGGTCTCCCTTGAGGAACTACTGAGGCTGTAATTTCCTGTGTAAAATCCATTCCGGAAAACGTGGTCTAGAGTGATCTCAATGGACCCACTGCTCTAAAGAACAGCTTAGAAATAAAGCCCCTTTCCCTGCAGAGTGGAGGTGAGCAAGGTTAAAGGGCTGTCATGCTCCCTTGGTGCAACTCAGGTGACTTTCAGCTAAGGAGTCATTCATTCTGGGATGGAGGACACTTTTCTAAGTAGGTGATAAATCCTACTAGGAACAGCTGACAAGACCCAGGAACCCTGCATCAAGATGCCCCAACCAAAGCAAGCATAGTTTGAAATGGTTTCTGATCATTCTTACTATATGTTAACCTCAGGAAGGTCTTTGCTTAGAAGTAAAACCAAAGATATCTTAATCACTAACCACAACAAGTTTAAATCCAAAATCCATTAAGTCTTAGAAAAATCAAGACTGCCAATATTTGGTGAATCAAAAATGACCAATTTATTTAATACTGGATGTGATGTACTGTCCTTTGGAAATCCTAGCAGGTCACTCAAATATGGCCAATAAAACTGTGGTTTGCTGACTCTTTAATGCTGTTTGTAATGTGTATACTCATGTCTCTTGACAAGAAACATGTAATAGTCAGTTCCGCACCACCCTTTTTGGGGCCCAGTAGAAAATGAAAATGCAGGTTCCTTGTTAAAAAATTATTAAGAACCTCAAGATGGTGCCAGCAGAGCATTAACCTGGGGGCGGGAGGGGGGTCCTAATGATACCACACAGGCAGGCCAGACACCCATGAAGCTGCCCGTGTTCCCGACACCATCATGCTTACTCTTTAAAGGAAGAAAAGCTTCCAAATTGGCCCTAAAACACTCCAAGGTAAGAAGGCAAGAGTATTGACAGAATACTGCTGACAATCTCTATACATATTACATGTGCGTGGACTAAAGACTTTGAAATATCAAGAATATATATATTTACATATGTATGTGTAACTGAATCACTTTGCTGTGTACCTGAAGCTAACACAACATTGCAAATCAACTATATTTCAATAAAAATTTAAAAATAAATAAAATATATAAAGACAAACGACTCTGCAATATCATTTCACGCTGAACACTCCTGGGCCAGGTAAAATTCAAACAACTGATGGCATTCCCCTCCCTCTCCCACCGCTGGAAAGGACTTTATGACCCAGATACTGTTTTCTGCTTTACGAGAGATTTTGAAAATTCATCGCGTTAGAAATATCTTGAGACACACCGGTTATTTTACCTTCTTCGTGGCCAAGCTGCTTATTTTTAGCTCTCTTCCTGGCCTCGATTTTATCCGTGTCTGCATTTACTGCTTCATAAACTGTTTCCGCCACTTCCTGCTGCCAGCGCTCAGAGATCACCAGAGGGAAGTTCTTGTAGAGTTCTTGGTCGCAATCAAGAAGCTTGTTATTTTAAGAAATCAAGACATGTATGATTTGACATGCTTACAAAGGCAACAGATTCCAAAGCACCGTAACTGTGTGTGAGAAGCTAACGAGATGACAGGCTATAACCATTAGGAGACGACTTCTCAGCTGTCATAAACCTCTGCTGACGATCGTTGAGCAGTCAGGCATATACTATACAACATGGAAAACATAGCCAGTGTTTCATAAGGACCGCAAATGGAGTAGAACCTTTCAAAACTGAGAATCACTACAGTGTACAACTCTAAGCTATATAGTATTGTACATCAACTATACTTCAATAAAGTTTTTCTAAAAAAAAGGAAAATAAAACAAAGGACAATCCAACCACTGGGGTCCATCATAGCGATACGTGATAAGGACACTCCACTCCCAACCCCGTGTCAGTCAGATTCAGGCCAGTCTTCTACAGCATCCTTACTTCGTTTTTGCCAATGAAAAATTAACATATACAGGGTTTTCTATAAAGTACTACAAGAATCTGGCAATAAAATAAAATTTCAATTATAGTGAAGCTATTCTATTCGTGGGATTTCCCAGGTGGCGATAAAGCTAAAGAATCCATCTGCCAATGCAGGAGATGCAAGAGATGTGAGTCTGATCCCCGGGCCGGGAAGATCCCTTGGAGAAGGAAATGGCAACCACTCTAGTATTCTTGCCTGGGAAATCCCAAGGACAGAGGAGCCTGGTGGGCTACAGCCCATGGGGTCGCAAAGAGTTGGACATGACTAAGGGACTGTGCACGCACACACTTTTTATTTGTAAAGGCAGGAAAACAGATCTGTATGGTTTTAGAGACATCAACAAGGGAGAACCCAGGAGGGCTCTCTGCTCTGTACCCACCCTCCATTAATCTGGAAAGTGAGAAATACAAAAAGGTCAACCAGGCTGAATTTACCGTTCAGCCCACGAACCTTCCAACGAATCCACGTTGAACAGCAGAATTAATCTCAAGACACGTGGAGAGTTTAGGCAGCTTGGCCTTTTAGAGGCACTATAATAAAAATTACACTTAATGACAGCATCTCTCTGCCAAACTATTACTCAGAATTCTTCATTCTTCCTCCTAAATGAGGCTGTGCTCTGAAAGCAAGCTGAGAAAATACTTTTTCAGATCTGAGCTACAGATTTGTGGCAGAAAGACAAGCGACCCTACTGATAGAAAATAATAGGCCTGTCTCTCAAAAGCACAGCTCTTTCTAGAAGCTTGACTCACTCATTCCCTTGCCTGAGAGGTGAGTACAGGAGAGAGATTACTATAGGCAAGTCACTTAGAAGGAAAATGGAGAAAGACTGAGGGTGAGGCTCTGGCCCACAGGCCTTTGGCGCATCCCTGAACCACTGGGAGAACCTGCATCCAGGTCCCAATGGGGATGCTCTCCACCTGCCCTTATTGACCTGTTACCCTAAAGTGAAGATTCTGAGGTCAAAATGTGTACCCGTTTTCCCCTTTCTGCTTTCTTCAGATGCCCAAACCAAGCCGGGTGCTGACCTTTTGGGTGTCCTGAGTGTGAACACGTGTGTGTGTGTGTGTGTGCAGGGGAGTGTCAGAGCATCAAGGCTAGGCGAGCACCCTGTGATAACACTGGGACAGATTCTGGAGTCTGGCAAGAGTGAAAATACCCTCCTTTCCCAAGCAGTTGCTCCGAAATGGATGCCTCTGCTTTATGTATAAAGGGTTCCAGCTCCTGTAAGGCCAGAGAGCCTTGGTCTTTATGACTCAGCCTATGCGAAAAACTCACCAAACAAAGCCCTACCAGAAGTGAGCTGTTTTTCCTTAAAGACGATGTGCTATTTTGGCTGCTTTTTAAGAGACACAGCCTTCTCAGCTCTGGCTCAGGAAGAAGCAAAACCAGCACAACAGGAGGTGTTAGCGCACCTGCCAGGAGGCGGACACAGGTGACCAACCCCAGAGGAGGCCTGGCAATGAAACCGCTCGCTTCATGGGGGTGAAAACCAGCGCTCCCAAGGTTCCCGCAACAGCCCCGGCTCACTCTGGTAACAAGTGTGGATTTGAGCTCAGGGTGTCTGACTCCAAAGGCCAGACTACAGCTGAGAAAACCAAAAGCGTGAAAATCCCCTCTGAATATTAAAAATTTCATGGGCTCCCATGGGATATTCACTTTCTTTTTAGTGTCCTTTGCTGGAGAGAAGCACGTCTGATGACAAGCTCTTCTGTGACAGCGGTCACCCTTTGAGATAACTCTGTAAAGGGGCTGCTCCCGAAGCTGCAGGGTGCTAGTTAAACCCCGCCAAGTCCTGTCGTACAGGCCACAGGAGATGCTGAGCCTCTGGGCAGTGGTTGGCTGTCATCCCCAGGGGAGCCAAGGCTCCGACCAGGGCAGCGGCCGTGGCCCTCTCCGCTGTGCTGCTCTGAGCTCCTCTGCCACCCTCCATCCTGAGAAACTGACCCCGCGAGCACACCAATCACACTTACAGCTGGCTGCCTGGTCGGAAAGACCAGGGAGCTGACACAAGGCCAGGAACGCAGGCTGCTAAGGACACGGTGGTGGGGCGGGGGGCGGCTCTCAGAGGCTTGGGGTGGTGGCGGGGGGAGGCTCTGGGGGAAGCTGAGAAAGTGGGAGCAGTGAGAACTTGACACGCGGTGACACGCTTTGACTCAGCAGCCGAAAGAGGGCGACTGTGTCTCGTGACTCACCATCTCTAAATATGCCCTTGTCTACTTGGAAAACAATGATAGGAACCAGAGTTTGAAAAATGCAGAGCATGCTATATGTACAAAAAACAGTGATTATTTCACTTTGGATTGACAAGTGTGAAATGATTCATGCTGTTTGCCCTTTTCATCCTAACACAGAGAGACTGGGAAATTTGGGAGAATTAAGACGGCTGGCTCTCTGGCTTGAGGCCAGGTAATGCTTGCCATCACATGGTTATTTTTCCTGCTTCATAATATATCTGAGTTTTCTATCAACCACCCATCTATCCAAATCAATAACAATGTGACTATTTTTCAGCTTATCAAACATGAAATGGGTGGTCAAACAAAGCTCTCCTACGGGACGTCCATGATGGTCCAGTGGTTAAAAATTCACCTTCCAATGCAGAGGATGCAGGTTCTATCCCTGGTCTGGGAACTGAAATCCCACACGCCATGGTGCTACTGAGCCCGCATACTGCTAACTAGAGAGAAGCCCGTATGCTGCAACTAAGACCTGACTAAATAAACTAATGAAAAAAAAAGCTTTTGTAGTCTCTAATTCAGGTCTTGATCTCTTCTACATTCATCAAACATGTGGATATGCATTTGTAAGTTATAGTCCAACACAAACATGGCAGTACTAAGACAGTTATGAAGTCTGATTTCCAAAAGAAAGGAAAAAGAAATCCCCCTCCCCAAAGCAAGGCTCACAAGAGTACCTTGATGCCTTTGGTATCCTCTTCATCAAATGAGCCGATGTCAAAGGCGTCAGCTGCATTGACTTCCCCTCGGGGAGGGATCAAGGGTGGAGGGTACTGGAAGAGCCAGAGAAGAAGGGTTCGGTTACCAGGGGACCAGGCCCTGGGCCCAGCCTGCTATCCTATAAAGAATTTGCCGTGAAAGATGTCAAGGTGCCAGTCTGTGTGGCACTCATTCAAGCTCACACAATCACAGTACATGGTCCACAATAGCCCCCAAAGGAGATGCACCCTCCACGATCCAGTTGCTAGAGGCTGAATGCCTGCAACAGGGCAGGAGAGGGTATCCCACACCCACAAATGCCCCAAGGCTGATGCTGGCCGAACCAGAGCCCAGACTCTACGTCTAAACAGGCGGGACTAACAGAGCATCAGTCCTCAAATGAGTCTGTACACAGATGAGTCCAAAGCTGATCATCAAGGTTGAGAAAAAAAAAAACGACAACTTTAATTTGGGGTGTTTTCCTGTATCAGAGAGAACATTAAAAAATATGTTACAATAAGCCAAGGGGCTCATGCTGCTACCCAGTCATGGTAATTCTTAAATTATGTGGGGCTGGGCTTGAAAGTGTCTGTAAGTATATGACGTTTCCTGCATATTTTTTACATATAAACAAAAAGGAAGAAGTGGTCCCAAAGGGAATGAGCTAGGAGGCGGTGCTTGAATAGAGGAGCAAGAAGCTGGGCTGCGGATGGGAGAGCTGGGGAACTCTGGGGACAGAGCCGGAATGCAGAGCTGCAGACAAAGATGCAGCTGGAGGGCGCGTCGGGGGTGGTACCGGGGCGGGGTCCCAGCAGGGTACCTTCTGCAGGTAGACATGCTGCCAGTCGATGCCTCTGAAGAAGTCGTGCGTTTTTAGCTCCTGTGCGCTGCAGGAGAGACAGAATCACAGCAGCAGTAAGTCTGCATTCGGAAAACTAACAAATGGTTCGCAAACGTCATCTCCTGTTAAGCACACACAGCAACAACTGTTTCCAGTTCTTTAAGACAGCAGGTAAAACATGCTTCTTTCCAAGCCCCCAGGAAACACTGCGATGCTTAGAAACACTGCATGTTGAGCCTAGGAATATGATCCCATATGATCATTTACAGGGGATGCTCACCCCAGCCTAAGATAACCTACGGTTTTTGCAGACTATCTCTGTGCATCTGTAATTGTGAGAACAAATTTAACTAAGAATTGAGTTAGAGCGATCTACGCGTTAAAGAGGTTTACAGCAAAGGTCTACAAGTCCTGATAGATCAGATAACAGAGATCAAAGCAACAAGTACTAATTTCGAAGCAAACTAGACATCTAATAGAATGGTGCATGCTAAACCCCTTCATAAACTGAAGAAAACATTTTTTCCAAAGAGCACTGCTGCTGAAGCTCAGTTCACACGGAACAGAAGGAGCTGCAGACTCTGAGGAACACAGACCCATGAAGACACACGGCTCCTATTGATGCTCCCCCACCCACCCTGAACTGGAATGGCAGATTCTTGATACACTGAAAGGAACCGTACTGCTTTCAGGGGGGAGATGCTGAAATGCAGAAGCGTCGGCCTACCTGCCTCCGTGGCAGCCGAGGCGCTTACTGACGTCTCGCTGAAGCAGGCCTTCCAGAAGGGACTTGAGCTCAGGGGAGAAGACGTCTGGAAGTTCCACGTTCTGGGGGTGGAAGGAGGGGGACACGCCTTCAAAAACGCATCTGTGGCAACAGTGCCGTAACCCTCGACCAGATTTGAAGGCCATTTCTTCCATAAGGATAGTGTTAAAGAAAACTGCAGATACCTCACAAGCTAACATTGACTCTATAAAGAAACCCAGGGTGGCTGCTCATCACTTCCAGAGTCCATCGGCAGGCTGGAGCCAGAAGAATTGGGTCTCCTCGCTCTTCTGCATCCCAGTCATTTTGACTTTTTTTTTCTTTAGTTTTGGTCTTGATTTTTCTGTATCTTTCTCTTATTGTCTGTTAGCAAATCTTGTTGTCTGCCTTGGCATCTATTTCCATTATTTTAAGAAAGCATTTTCTTATACTAGTTGTAATAGAATGAGATAGGAAAATTATAATGAGAAAAAAAATGGTTTTTGACTTTCTTACCATGGTGAGAGTCATTCGGTCTATCTCATGCTTATCTTTGGTTTTATGTTGTCTGAAAGGGCTGTGACTGTAGAAACAAAGAAAATTCTATTACTAGATGGTTTTGGGTAACAGCAAATACTGTTGACTAATATTTGAACAAACTATTATGTTCTGCCACTGCTCATTCAAAACTGCAGGAACACAAAAGCCATAAACAAAGACCATTTCCAGAGGAAACCTGATGATCAGGTTGACAATCAGACGTATTAGGTCCTGAATGAGCAAGGCTGATGTTTACTTGAACTCTTGATACTCATGTCAATGAAGTCATGCTACCAGAATAAACTTTAGCAAATATATTCCAAATGACAATTTAAAATATCACTTGGAAAAAAATCAGCCAACAGGTTTTTATGAAAATGAAAGTCATACACATGACATCTGTCACATTAGTGTTCGAGATAATAGTAACGTTCATACAGTTTTTTCAGAAAAAGTGGATGAGTCCCTCAAACAATGGAAAGAGCTGCCATTGAACCAAAATACAAAATGAAGACACTCCCCTGCCCCAGAACCCAGTAATTTTAAGAAATACATTCCTTTGGTGATAAGAGATACAAACCAACCCTGTGCTCCCAGACCCTCCAGGGTTCTGAGAACTGCTCACTCATGTTCTAACTTACAAACGGCTCCTGATCTAAGAGTCAGAAACCCCGGGCTCATGCTGTGACTTGGCTATTGGCTGCAAGTCATTCATGGAAACCTCGTCTCAGTCTCTTCATCTGTGCGTGGCATAATGTCACAAGCATCACCGAAACGGTGCAAGAACGACTAAAATAATGCATATGCCAGCGGCTGAGACAATGGGAGGATACAGCGGGCAACCGATAGACAAATGTGACAGATGAACCTAACTTTACAAAATAAATGTCTCCTTGTAAAGATATTATTCTCACTCTTGATTATGTTTTTAAAGTGCTGAAGCTAAAGTTAATCTTAGATATCGCTTAAACACGGACTCTGAAATATGACACAAATGAACTTATCTACGACACAGACACCGGTTCACAGACCCAGAGAACAGACCGGCTGTTGCCAAGGCGGAGGGGGCTGGGGAGAGGGGAGGACTGGGAGCTTGGCATTAACAGCTGTAAACTCCTGCATACAGAATGGGTGAACAACAAGGTCCCGCTGCACAGCACAGGGAACTACAATAAATATCCCATGACAAACCATAATGGAAAAGAAGAGAAAAAAACACACGTAAAACTGAATCACTTTGCTGTACAGTAGAAATTAGCACAACACTATAAATCAACTATGCTTCAATAAAATATTTTTTTAAAATAAAGATGCTCCTAGCATTAAAAGAGACCAGTAAACATACAAACTAGAAAACCCTGGCTTTATTTACTTACTTGAAAATTAAAGAAGGGACATACGTGATAGGGTTTCCTGGTAGTAAAGACATGCCTGTTAAACGACCAGTCCTACAGATTTATTTGGGCCTTCCCTGGAGGCTCAGACAGTAAAGAATCTGCCTGCAGTGCAGGAGACTCTGGTTCTAACCCTGGGTTGGGAAGATCTCCTGAGGAAGAGAATGGCAGCATTCTTGTCTGGAGAATTCCACGGACAGAGGAGTCTGCTGGGCTACAGTCCACGGGGTTGTGAAGAATCAGATACGCCTGGGCGACTAACACTTTGACTTTTCACTTTCATAGGTTTATTTATAAGGCATATAAAACATAAGCTGAGGCAAGATATTACAAAAGAGTTCTATAAAACAGAATAGGATGTTGAATACATAACTCAGTATGATTTAGAAAAAAAAAACTAATTAAAACTGCGCCCACCCTTGCAATCTACTTACTGCTACTGAATTAGGTAAACTATGCACTGCACCATCTCTTGAAGAGATGATTCCACTTTAGAGTATTTATTATTTAAATATTTCAGTTTTCATTTTGCACGAGAGGGGGCACTGTAACGCTTATTTTCTTTCTTAAGCAATGAAAAACACATTAATTTCCATCTCTTGAAAGCTTTCATTTGGGGGGGGGGGATCTAAATAAGGTGAATCAGTAAACATGCGTTAATTTTTCAAACAGATTTTGGTTGGAAATATTCTTTGCACCCTAAATGTTTCCAAGGAGAAAAAAAATGTAAAATTATTGCAGTTAAAAAGCAAATGGGATAGAATAACAAATAATATGTTATTATGAGACATTATAATTTCTGAAAACTTGACTTGTATCACTTTCTTTTTCAGATTTATTTTTGGCAGTGCTGGGCCTTTGCTGCTGGGTGGACTTTCTCCAGTTGCAGTGAGCAGGGGCCACTCTAGTTTCGACGAGCGGGGTCGCTCTCCACTTGTGATGAGCGGGGCCACTCTCTTCATTGCGGTGCGTGGACTTCTCAATGCAGCGGCTTTCCACAGTTGCGGTGAGCGGGGGCCGCTCTCTACTTGTGACGAGCGGGGCCACTCTCTTCATCGCAGTGCGCAGGCTTCTCACTGCAGCGGCTTCTCTTGTTGTGGAGCACGGGCTCTGAATGCGTGGGCTTAGTTGCCACGGTGCATGTGGGATCTTAGTTCCTTGACCAGGGATTGAACGTGTGTCCTCTGCAGCCAAATTCTTAACCCCTGGGCCATCAGGTAAGCTCCGGCTTGTATCACTCTTGTACACAAAACACACAGAGATGTGAACATGTTCATGGTTCAAGAGAAAAGGAGTGTAGACTTAGCAGTGCTTACTAAGACCTCAGTCTGTCTGCACGACACGACTGTTGCCACTCCCCAGGGGAGTTCCTTCACATGTAAAAGAGGATGTGGGAAGGTCGCCCCTGTTTGGCAAATCCTCCTGCTCTGGCTCCCGCGTGAAAAGCTGCTCTTGACCCTCGTGTGATGCCGGAAGCAGGGGGCTGTGCCCCACACTTGCAGAGAAGGACGGCTATGTTCTGACAGGGATGCTCTGTGCTAAATTTAAAAACTCTTTCATGAGACCCAAGGGAGGGCTTTGCAAGGGGACTGGAGTTAAAGTTAGTGGTGCCAAAAACATTCCCAGCACATGCGCACGGTCGCTACAAACCCTGTTTGATAAATATAGCTCTCTGTCTGACTCAATAAGAGACGATCGGAAATGCTTGTCGGCTCTCAGGCTCTGGGGTGTCTTGTGGAGAGGGTTTGGTCTTTCAAGGCCTGATGCGCATCTGTTTCCAATGGCTTCTTGATTATTCTTTGTGAACAAAACCCAAGATTCCATTTCTATTTTGGAAAATGTTAAAGAAAACCTCCGATAGTAATGATCTCCATTCTGAGGGAGGCACGTGGGGCCTACAGATCCTGTGTGATCACAGCTGCTCCCGGACGCAGCCGCTTTAAATAGGAGACGGTAACGGGTCTGTCAACAGCTTGCGACACCAGCCAAGCCCTCATGCAACATTCGGGCTGCGTTGAAGGACGTTGTGGAAACAGGATTCGCATGTGCAGTGGTCAGATGTGGCTTTGGAATTACAAGAGAGAGTGCGAGAGCTGCGAATTTCCCCCAGATGAGTTGGGAAATCGTTCAAGACATGACAAACGATGGGGAAACATACAGAGACACACACACGACACATCATATTCACAGTGAAACCGGAGCTCAGAAACAATCCATTTATAAACACAAGTGATTAAAAAGTCTTACATCAAAAATTAATTTTAGAATACCAAAAAGACGGCATGCAACATCAAATGTGAGTTTTGAACCTAAGCCAACAGCTGCCAAAATATTTATAAACATTCCTTTTGTCCCGAGAGGAACAAACTCAGTAACCTCAGACAAAGCTCTGCTCTCCCCAGACCACCCCCGGGGCTCTCTCCTCGTGTCTGACAATCAATGGGGACAAGTTTAAGATCAAGGTTATGGTCACACCAATTCTTTCCCTTAACAGATATCTAAACTGAACTCTAGCTCGAGGATCGTGACCACAATTCTACACATTTGCAACATCTTTGTAAACGGATGCTCTCCCATATCTGGCAGTCAGCTGAAGTGGAAAGTGACCCCACCCAACACATGGTGCAGGGACGCCAACACATGCTCCAGTCTCAACAGCATCCTCACATCCAGGTTCCTGTCTCTTGCACCCTGTGGAATCCTTCGAGGGCGTCACGACAGAATGAGAGGTGCAGAGAAATGTTTCAGCCAAGGTGATGGGCACACTGGTCAGTGCAGGAAGTATCTGATCACAGAAAACAGAAGCAAAAAGACCCTTGGTGACCGCTGATCACCATCACTGCACAGACACGGGAAGGATGGGAAGAGACTGGTCTGCTGCGGAGTTCCTTCTCCTCGGCTGGGTGACCCTTTGTGGGGGCAGTGGGGGTGTCCTCTGCAGCACCCCTGGCCTCGACCTGCCAGATACCAGAAGGAGCCCCTCCCCTAATTGGCACCACCAAAAATGTCCCCAAGCATTGCCAGGAGCTCCTGGAGTTGAGGACGAGTGCTGGGGAGGGTCTGGCATGGAGTCTGGTTTATTCCATGAGGACTGACGCTGCTGCAGCTTATGGTGTGGCTGCCAGAAGCACTGTGCCCAGCTCTCTGAACCTGTCCATGTGAGACGCCATTTCTAGCTGCCACCGTTCTCGTCTCTTGTTATCCATCCATCCCATCCCCACTACCATCCTCTGGATGTCTTCCTGTCGGCCTAGACTCCCCTCCACAGGGGTCACATCAACTGCGATGCTTTAACCAAGCCTGATCAAGGACGTCACAGAGGAAGTAGCACCTTCCAACTCAGTCCTGCAGACCTGAACCATGACCAAGGAAGATGGAATTCACTTTTTCAGCCACAAATACGTTGTTGGCATAGAATTAATGACTGGATCCATCCTTGAATCTTATAAAAACAGGAATATATGCCAGACTGTCCCTAGTCTATACATGTGGACATCATTATAGACAGAACAACAACATTAGACAGAAATCAATAAAGAAAGAAAGCCCTAAACCAAGGCTCTGCCATATTTCACAACTGACTTTCACATCTTGAGTTTATCCACAACAGTTTTGCTGTTGTGCAGTTTTTTTTAATTGTCTCATGATTCTGTAACTGTGGCTTCTGACCTCTGACTGCTCCCCCCACAACCAGAGGAGACCTGAGTGAAGACAGTGTGTTTGGATGTGCTCACCGCGCATGCAGGGACCCCGCTGCTGGGGAAACTTCTCGGGGGGAAAGCGGTTTTCTCTGGTCTGCTTTGCAGAAACTCTCTAATTAGGTCAGCTAGTCTGATTACATGAATTAAGGCCCTCCAGGCTCCACAAACACAATAATTCAATTAAGGACCAACAGGACCTGAGTCTCTGAGCAGTAATATAATTTCAGTTCCCCAGTGAGGCAGTGAGCAGAGAACAACTAGATTACCCGTGTCCTGGGGAAGCAGCCAGGGTGCCTGGAACCTAGTCTGGGGGGAAGACAGGGAATCCAGCCTCTTTCCAGATTGTGTTAAATAACATCTTATGGAAAAACATGAACAAACTTTTTGGCCAACCGAATATAAGAAGAACATGCTGTGATGCTCAGTAAGGCTTTCCGGGAAAAATGTGGCCAGTTGAGCAAACTACCAGGGCTGTGTGTTCATAGGGGAAATGTAACAGGGAGAATCCTGACCAGGAAATTTTAATATAAACTGCTTTTTTTGTGGTACCTCTATGAATGGAGAATAATCAAAAACACATCTTAAACACTTACACTCTCTATTAAAATTGACTCAAGACTCTTAAAACTAATGGAATGTTAACATAATTTGTAAATGTTCAATGTGAGAACATATCTCAGGAGCACTTTCATTCTGTCCTCTTTCCTCTGTATTTCATCATCTCTGGCAGTTCACACCGAAGGGACAAGCATAGCACAAGTGAATTGCACAATTTTATCTTTATGTTTTTAAAAACTGCAAATTTCAGCATGTTCACAAACAAATGTGCAATTTTAACACAGGTTCACTTTGGGTCTTCACCCTCTTGGGTAAGAAATGCTTTAAGCTCACAAGACAATCATGAGTAATTCATTTCTAGGGAAAAGAAATTCTCCTACCCTCTTCAATTATCTATATTTAAAAATAGCATTCATTCCCCAAATAAGGCTTAACAATGGAAATAGTCCAACACAGTCTTATTTTACGTCTAAACGTGCTGGAATTTCTTCCTGGAGTGGGACAAAAATCCCCAAAGCTTACGGGAAGGAAACTCATCTTTACGGGCAGAAAGAGCTGTGAGCACTGCCTGGATCACTGTGTGGCTTAAAGATTGCTATGTGATCTATACAGATACCAGCACCTAATAACACGTAAACATTTCTTATCCTGATCCAAGGGCACGCCACAGTGATGGACTGAAGGGACACAGGGCACTCACCCTCTCAGAAGTTTGAAAAGCATGCAGCCCAGGGAGAACCAGTCGGCACTGCTGTCGTAGGCGGTCCCCTTCTGCAGAACTTCGGGCGCCATGTACCCGTGGGTGCCACTGGGGAGGAGAAGGGCGCGTGCAGTCAGCAGCATGTTCCCGCTCACAGACTATTCCAGCTCGCCCAGAGGCCAGGGCGCCATTCATCAAACAGCAGCAAGGCCAAACAAGGGGGAGGGGACACCGGCGCTTCCATCAAGCTTCCATCAGGTGCTTGGCGAACACCCAATAGGAAAATGATCTTTCCTTCATTAAAATAGGAATGAATATTAATAAATTACCATATGAGATAAACGTGAGCCATGTGCATGCTCTGGGCATGCTCCATGGTCTGGGAGGTGAGATCTGAATCTTGTGAGCCTTCCCCACTACAACAAGGGGGAGCCAAGGGTCTCCTGCCCACTGGAGAGCTTTTGTGTGCAGACGTGTGGGGCTGGGGAGGTGATGATGAATGGGTGACCACACTGCAGTGTTCCGGACCTGGAAGCGATGGGGACAGGTTAGTGCCCGTCCCCATCTGTGAGGACAGGTGACCAAACTGCAACACTCTGGATCTGGAAGCAATGAGGACAGGTTAGCCTGTCCCCATCTATGAGGACAGGTGACCACACCACAGCACTCTGGACCTGAAGTGATGGGATCGGGCACTCCTGTGAGGCGCCACCCCCATGCTGAGGACTGGGGTTTGCACAGGCGTCCATGGCGGCCCCCACCCCTCCACAGTCATGGTGCTCCCCAAGTGGTGGCGGGGAAGCTGACAGGTATGGAGACAGAGAAATCCCAGGTCTGAAGAGCTGCCGACAGGTCAAAGGACCCAGCTTAGCAAATGTCCAGATGGCTTGCAGGAAGCTGAGGAAAACCACCTGGGAGGACAGCCGCTTACACATAATATGTTCTATCTGCAACTCAAAATCCTCCCCTGTCCCACAATGTGAGCACACCCCATTCCAAGAGCGAGAGAAGGCTCGTGGGAGACTTTCAGAGGTGTGGGCTCAAAAGGGCTCCCCAAAAGCCATTATCTGCAGCTGCGTTCCCATCCGTCATCGATTTTCTTCACTGACAGAATGAGTGATGACGTGATACCTTCACCCTGCAGAACACACGTGGGATGGGCTCAGGGCAGCGCCGGCATTTGAAAAGAACCCCTTGCGTTCTTAGAAGCATTTCTAACTTGCTTATGCTCAGTTTCGGTGAGAATCTGCTCAGACAAGTGACCCTAGATTGTTGATGACTCTGGCTCAACACTGGGACCGGTGTCCTCTCAGCCTCATAGTTCCAGCTTGAAAGACTTCCGAACAGTGGAAACGGGCACCGGTCCATCCACCGGAAAAACTCCGCCCCCTGCAATCCAAAGTCTGCCGGCATGAGGTCAGCGAGCCACGCTATGAGGACGTCAGAGATTTCCGTAAGGGGCATCCAAGCCATTTTCTGGGAAGGCTTAATTTCAGTGTGGCCAGGAAAACCTTGGTGGCTTCATAACCTGCGATTCTCGGGATCAAAACCCAGTCCTGGGATGGGAAGACCTCGACAAGGAGACATACACGGGGTTAACGCACATCACGCCTCCGGGTGGACACGGCACACAAAGCAGAGCACTGGGCCACCTGCCACGTGGTTTCCAGTCGCTGCCACTCGGCAGCACCCGAGGCTGCCTGCACTTCCCACTGCTGGTCTGTGCTGTCCACGCTGAAAGAACACCTGAGCATTTAAAGGCATGGTGACTAGAGACCGAGAGTTGCATTCTTGAGAAAATCAGCTGGGACTCAGTGAGTCACTGACGATCTGCTCGATTCCACAATCAGAGTTTTCCTATGTCGTCTGGTGGCTGCTCCACGGTTCACTTTCAGTTTCTGAGAATCCAATTCCATCATTAAAAGGACGGAGTCGGGGTCAAGATGGGGAACCAACCACGATGCTGCTCTGCCAGCATCAGATGGAGTCCTGGGATCACACCTACCACTTTGAAAAGACCCGAGAAGCCCAGTCGAGGGTGAAAAGTCTGGCCACAAGCTTTTAATCTAGTACCAGGTCCATCCTCTCAAAGCCTCGGGGAGTTCAAACGAGTGTAGGGAGCTGGAGCCTTAGAGCCGGACAGAACTGGATTTTAATTCAAGCCCCACGATCTGCCAGGCCTGTGACTTTGCTCAAGTTCCTTAGTTTCTTGGAACCTCAGATTCCACCCCATAAAAAGTCGATGATTATATCCATGCCCTATGCGGGCTTCTAAGGAGCCTCTTGATGGAAGTCTTGAAAGAGGAGAGTGAAAAAGTTGGCTTAAAACTCAACACTCAAAAAACAAAGATCATAGCATCCAGTCCCATCACTTTATGGCAAATAGATAGGGAAACAATGGAAACAGTGACAGACTTTATTTTCTTGGGCTCCAAAATCACTGCAGATGGTGACCGCAGCCACAAAATTAAAAGACGCTTGCTCCTTGGAAGAAAAGCTATGACAAACCTAGAAAGCATATAAAAAGCAGAGACATGACTTTGCCGACAAAGATCTGTATAGTCAAAGCTATGGTTCTTTCAGTAGTCATGTATGTACGTGAGAGCTGGAACGCAAAGAAAGCTGAGCGCCAAAGAATTGATGCTTTTGAACTGTGGTGTTGGAGAAGACTCTTGAGAGTCTCTTGGACTGCAAGATCCAACCAGTTCATCCTAAAGGAAATCCTGAATTGGAAGGTCTGATGCTGAAGCTGAGGCTCCAATACTTTGGCCACCTGATGCGAAGAACTTACTCATTGGAAAAGACCCTGATGCTGGGAAAGATTGAAGGCAGGAGGAGAAGAGGGTGGCAGAGGATGAGATGGTTGCATGGCATCACTGACTTGATTGACATGAGTTTGAGCAAGCTCTGGAAGTTGGTGATCGACAGGGAAGCCTGGTGTGCTGCAGTCCATGGGGTTGCAAAGAGTTGGACACGACTGAGAGACTGAACTGAACAGAACTGAATGAAGACACTAACAACAACATATTTAGGCCGCCAGCTATGTGTTCCTGGGACAGCCAATGCTCCACTCACAGCATGACTGCTGTCCCCACACCAGTCACTTCCTGGACAGTCCCCTGGGCGGCTGTTCTGGGAGGTCAGGGAGCCCGTCTGCCTCAGCCCCGCAGCACCGGCAGCACCTGGCACACAGCCAGCGTCAACTAGACCCTTACTACGTGCAGGAGGCGACCGCACGCTCACAACTGTCACATGCAGTGAGCAGCACTGTAAGGAGAAAAACGAGGCTGGTGCCACGTGGAAGGATTCAAACCCACACCTGTCTCCAAAGCCTCTGTTCTCCGCCTCCTCCACCTAAAAACATACTTCTTCATTGAGCGTTTATCCTTTTCAAGTAGCGACCTCACTATCGTCATTTAAACATGGAAGCCAAGCTTCCCGACAGGGTCGGAAGGTTGAACCCTTAATGGATGCGGTTCAGATAATGGACAACAGACCACCTTTCAGGCCTGGCGTGTGAATTACAGTAAGACGTGAGCGAGGCCCTATATGGGAATGAGTAACCCTGCTTCTGAAAGTTAATTCCTTTGGGAGATTAACTCTTATGAGCTCTTGGGTTCATATTCAGTTGTGACTACCCTAAATTGAAGAAATTAGCATATCAAATAGCTGTGGCATTAAAAATTCAAATGACTCTCTTAAAAATGTCTGATGAACTCCCTGGGAGAGGCTGATATATCCAACCCCAGGTTCTGGCCTCATAATTGTCAAGTGCTGGCAAAATGCTAAGACTTTTATCACCCTGTCCCACATTCTGCAGGAAGGGAGAGACATCTTTACAGAAACGGCACTAATTGCCATTAATATCTGATCAGAGCTTTAAATGGCAATTCTGATTTAATGCAGCCCCTCGTAAAGTAGTGCAGTTTTAGAACCATTTTACTTCTAGTCTCACACACACAGAAAAGGATTTATAGTTTATTTTCTGCATGGATGCATGAAACAAGACCCCTGGGAGTTACTTCAAGACCATTCAATACAGCGATGATGCACAATAAGATAGAATGTTAAGAGACTCACTGCTAAGACTGACATACTGAAGAAGAAAATAATTGAGGGAATTTTTTCCACAAACTGTACACCTGTCCATACTTTCTACACAGATAAACTGACACCAAAGAAACAGGAATGAAAACCAGTACACATTCTGTTCTGCCTGTGTCGAGCGCCGGGGCAGCCACCACACGCCTGCTGACGCTGCAGTGATCTCGGGCTCAGGCAAGCGCTCAGGACGGTGTCAGCACGTGTGGTCCACCGAGGCGGGGGGCAGGCATGGCCAAGGGCAGGGGCTTCCGGCAGCTTCCTCTGTATGGAGGACGCATGTAATATTGAAATCTAACAACAGGATCTGCGTGAAAAGTTTGAACTGCAAGTAGATGATTCTTTTAATTAAAAAAAGAATCCTAATTTTTTTTTTAGGGGAAAAAAAAAGGAAATGTTTTGAAAAAGAAGGAGAGAGAGGATGGAGAGAGAAGCTTGACTTCTGGGCTTTCCCTGGAAAGCTCTATGCCGTTGCCTGTGCCCCTTCTTTGGCACATAAGCTGTCATGGTCTACTACGAGCGCTGCCCAGAAGATGAAGAGCGTGAGGGTCACAGAGCCAGCGTGGACTCGGCTCTGCTGCGAAGGCCCCCATCCCGCCCTCAGCCTCCCTGTCCCGGGCAGCTAACACTGTGGATCCCCTGCGAGCCCCCAGAATGGTGAAAGCAAGCACCCCACCCCACCGCTCTCCTCTCCCTCTGACCCAGCATCATCACATGTTGGAAACTACTGCAGACCAGAGAAAACTGGGAGAACAAACGACCATGCTGGGGTCTGAGCAAGAAAGTGAGTGGAACTAGGAAATGACAGTGAACAGTCAGTGTGACCATGCTGGGGTCTGAGCAAGAAAGTGAGTGGAACTAGGAAATGACAGTGAACAGTCAGTGTGACTACTCACACGCTCGCGTGCGGCTTCTTTTTGGAAAAATCGCAGGCAAGACCGAGGTCTGATATCCTCACGTGTCCGTGCTCATCCAGGAGGATATTGGCGGGCTAAAATGAAAGAGAAGGTGATTTCTGCGAGTCCCCAAGGCGTCCCGAGGCCTGGAGAACTTCCAGAGTCACAGGCACTTGCTATCATTATTTTATCCCAGTTCATTCCTACACATGAATTCTAGTATTAATTACATCATCACCTCCAAGTGCGGCATGAGACTGACAATGACACCTATGTTATCAATAACTTTAGCAGGAGAATGGCGAGGAGGGATGGAGAAGAGTCTACTCGTTTGGCAATGGAACACAGGGCAGGTAACACAGGAGGGTCACCACCACAGTTCATCGCTGTTACAGTATTTCCCTTCCACGCAAGAACCGCAATCCAGCCGGGATGGGGTGTCTCTCCACAAAGGGAGTGAGTCCACTGGCTCCTCCGCCTCTGTGAACCACTAGGCTTTGAACCGTGGAACTCAGCACAGAAAGCAATCTTGTAACAATGTACAAGTCATGACCTAGGAAATCAAAACATTCCATGGGGCCACACTAATCCTGATAAACATTATTTCACTTTATTAGGAGAGAATCTATGGAGGCCTTACCAAATGACCGGATATGATTTTGACCACAACTCTGCTGAAATATATCCATTAAGATTAGATTTAGTCTGCGTGATCATGGAAAATGAAACTCCCCTCCCTAATATACACTGAATTACAGACATCTTGGTATTTTTCTGCTGGAGATCAACTATTGTTTTGCTCAAAATAAAAATAATGGCATGCCATTATAAAACTGAAGCATGAATAATCATGAGTGACTAGAAATAAGTTTGAATAGAAATTAGATAATACCACTGCCTACTAAATAGTTTAGAAAACAGAAATACCACATCAAGATGATTCGAGACCGGTTACAGATTTAAATTAAAATGTATTACAATGGCGCTTCATGGGCTTTCGGCATGCATTTT
Source organism: Bubalus kerabau (assembly GCF_029407905.1). NCBI lineage: Eukaryota > Metazoa > Chordata > Mammalia > Artiodactyla > Bovidae > Bubalus > Bubalus kerabau. The sequence goes on along the minus strand of NC_073639.1, from coordinate 69,620,095 downwards.
ATTCTTCTGCAAAACTCACCCTGAGGAAATAAAATGTCATGTGCCAACCAGAGTCTAATTATTTCTAATTTGATGAAAATACATTTTTTTTTGTCTTCTTTATGCTCCTATGAAGGCTATGGGAGTAATTCTTTAGCTTTGCAGGAGGCTTTGAAAGTTACAAAGTACTTCGTGGAAAAAAAATAATACGCTCAACTGTGAAATACACCATTTCGGATTCTTAGGAGGTAACCTCCTTTAGAAGCCAACCAAAACACATGAGCCCCTTAGAGAAGGGGGCATTATCGGTACACTTGATCTGGTTAACTTGCTTTCAGTTTAAGAAGGAATTGGAGAGTGGAGGCAAACAGGCTTCTCCTACGGGTTTCGCATCCTCCAGAAGCTGCCACGCCTATCACATTTCTTCTCACCATTATTTATACCTTTATGTGCCTGAATGATCATCTCTATAATTTGTCACGGTCCCTTTCATCTGCTCCCTCACCTTCATTCTGCTGGCTACATGAATATCACCTCAGAAGTACCAAGCAAACCACCAACTCCCTCTCTCATGAAGGATCCTCGACCAAGCAAGCATCGTGCTCTGGAATGGAAAAACTGAGAAAGCACCTGCTTCATTCTGTTCAAGTCCAGTAAGACTTTTTAAAGGGAAGCACGGTAAAGAAGCCTCAGTGTGGCAGACTGGGGCTATGGAGTTCTGGAACCTAGAAATGTGCTAGTGACTTTTTTAAGGCAATCTCGAAATCGCCTGAGGTTCAGAGGGTGGGGGAAATTCCGCCGGCTTTCAGATACCCCATCCCCACCTGATCAGCCCTGCCTCAGTCTTTCTATGTGCAAGTTCACCAGTAGATATGTCCCGTACGACAGTGGTTCTCTGCTTCTTTATCTCTGTACACCTTCTGCCCTCACACCAAGCCAGGGCCAAATCAGTTGCTTGGTGAACATTAACAGAATTATGATCAATTGTAAAATGGGTGACAACAACAAAAAAACCTACCCTGCTTTTCATAATTAACTAATTAAAATATCTGAGCTGGCGTATGTGCTGCACCAGGCAGGAAGGAGACAGGGACAACGGGGAAAGACTGGAGTCCTCAGAAAAGAGTTCAGTGTCTGGAGGAGACCGAAATCATGAAGGTGATATTCTGCTCAGGGCTGAGAGGAGGAAAATGACGGGATGCCATGAAAGAGGGGGAGATGCATGGGGGATCACAACTACCACACGACTGCACGTCGGACAGACGGCGGGGAATCCGGCAGACCACCTTACCTTCAAGTCTCTGTAAACGACAAACCGATTGTGCATGTGTTCCAGCCCCAGGATGATTTCTGTGGCGTAAAACCGCATCTCCTTCTCAGAAAACACCCCGTGCTGCGAAAGGTGATAGTGCAGGTCACCCCCTGGAATCAGAGACGCAGAGTGTAACTCGGTGCGTGAATTCCAGGGAGACAAAAGTCACAGTCATCGTGCAGAGTCATGACACGGTTAACTCACTTTATGCTTTGTCTACATGTATGATATAGATGTATCACTGACTTCTGTAATCTGATGAAACACTTTAAAAAATCCCAGAGAAAACTAAACCATTGAGAAGACTCAGATGCGACAGTGGCCGGGACAATATGAACCCAAGCCTCCGCTCTCGGATGGACATCACAGCTCCCATGTGTACCACTTCGGGGGAGGTGGGACGGGGGGCGAGCTGATCCTTTGATTACTACAGTCCTGTCTCCTAGCTGACTCAACCCATGTAGTGAGGCAGTAGGTGGCTTGGCAACTGGCTCTGTGGATAGTAAATATGGAGACAAAATAAATACACTGCTCATATTGATAGATATTTGAGAAAGCAAATACAGTAAAATTTTAACTGGTAAAAAACCCAGGTGGTTGGGTGTTTGGGTGTCCCCAGTAAAATCCTTTCAATGTTGCAGTATGTTTGAATTTTTCACAATAAAGGGTTAAAAAAAGTCAATGATCATATGGCCTCCAGTTAGAGAGACAGAGAATGCCACCAACAGGGTAAGGGAATGTTCTCATAAATGATAAAGGCGGAGCCACAGCTGATTTACACAGGTTCACGTGTGTCCACTTCCATTACCTTTGATTCCCTAAGTATCTTCCTGTTCACACACACATATTCTTGTGTAACTACTTTCGATCAGCAAGTAAAAGATTTCCAGCATCGCTGAAGGCTCCCTATGCCCACCCCAGGCAGCATTATCAGCTCACAGCCCCTCATTACAGCCAACTGGACTCTACTCTGACCTCTCCCCTCACATCAATTAGCTCTGCCAGTTCTGACAGTGACACAAATCAAGTCACGCAGGAAATATGCCGCTGTGTCTGGCTGGTTTGCTCATTATTACATCTGTGAAATTCCTTCATGCTGTTGGATGGGTCTGGTTCTAAATCAAAAACTCAAAACATAACTAAAACTTCACTTTCTTTCTTTTTTTTTATTTTTTTTAAATTTTTTTAATTTTATTTTATTTTTAAACTTTACATAATTGTATTAGTTTTGCCAAATATCAGAATGAATCCGCCACAGGTACTTCAAAACAGGTATTCATTTATGGAAATATATGCTTTTCCATTTCAGCCTCTGTTACTAAAAATGCTTTGAATTAATTATATCATGTCACTTTCTAGTATTAGAAAACTGAGTGAGTGAGTGAGTCAAAGCTGCTCAGCTGTGTCTGACTCTTTGCGAACCCATGGACTGCAGCCTGCCAACCTCCTATGTCCATGGGGATTCCCCAGGCAAGAATACTGGAGTGGGTTGCCATGCCTTCCTCCAGGGGATCTTCCTGACCCAGGGATTGAACCCAGGTCTCCCGCACTGCAGGTGGATGCTTTACCATCTGAGCCACCAGGGAAGACAGTTAGAAAAGTACTTTCTGGCCAAAGTTCTTCCTGTATTCTCCAGTTCATCACTGACAGTTTAAAGATTGATATATGGTGGGTCTGGACTAAACGTACAGACTATTGGTATAAAATCTGAGCTGCTTCAGAGTCAGTCCTTCAGTTCAGTTCAGTTCAGTTCAGTCGCTCAGTCGTGTCTGACTCTTTGCGACTCCATGAATCGCAGCACGCCAGGCCTCCCTGTCCATCACCAACTCTTGGAGTTCACTCAGACTCACGTCCATCGAGTCAGTGATGCCATCCAGACATCTCATCCTCTGTCGTCCCCCTTCTCCTCCTGCCCCCAATCCCTCCCAGCATCAGAGTCTTTCCCAATGAGTCAACTCTTCGCATGAGGTAGCCAAAGTACTGGAGTTTCAGCTTTAGCATCATTCCTTCCAAAGAAATCCCAGGGCTGATCTCCTTCAGAATGGACTGGTTGGATCTCCTTGCAGTCCAAGGGACTCTCAAGAGTCTTCTCCAACACCACAGTTCAAAAGCATCAATTCTTCGGCGCTCAGCCTTCTTCACAGTCCAACTCTCACATCCATACATGACCACAGGAAAAACCATAGCCTTCACTAGACGAACCTTTGTTGGCAAAGTAATGTCTCTGCTTTTGAATATGCTATCTAGGTTGGTCATAACTTTCCTTCCAAGGAGTAAGCGTCTTTTAATTTCATGGCTGCAGTCACCATCTGCAGTGATTTTGGAGCCCAGAAAAATAAAGTCTGACACTGTTTCCACTGTTTCTCCATCTATTTCCCATGAAGTGATGGGACCGGATGCCATGATCTTTGTTTTCTGAATGTTGAGCTTTAAGCCAACTTTTTCACTCTCCACTTTCACTTTCATCAAGAGGCTTTTTAGTTCCTCTTCACTTTCTGCCATAAGGGTGGTGTCATCTGCATATCTGAAGTTATTGATATATCTCCCAGCAATCTTGATTCCAGCTTGTGTTTCTTCCAGTCCAGCGTTTCTCATGATGTACTCTGCATATAAGTTAAATAAGCAGGGTGACAATATACAGCCTTGACGTGCTCCTTTCCCTATTTGGAACCAGTCTGATGTTCCATGTCCACTTCTAACTGTTGCTTCCTGACCTGCATACAGATTTCTCAAGAGGCAGGTCAGGTGGTCTGGTATTCCCATCTCTTTCAGAATTTTCCACAGTTTATTGTGATCCACACAGTCAAAGGCTTTGACATAGTCAATAAAGCAGAAATAGATGTTTTTCTGGAACTCTCTTGCTTTTTCGATGGTCCAGCGGATGTTGGCAATTTGATCTCTGGTTCCTCTGCCTTTTCTAAAACCAGCTTGAACATCTGGAAGTTCACGGTTCACATATTGCTGAAGCCTGGCTTGGAGAATTTTGAGCATTACTTTACTAGCATGTGAGATGAGTGCATTTGTACGGTAGTTTGAGCATTCTTTGGCATTGCCTTTCTTTGGGATTGGAATGAAAACTGACCTTTTCCAGTCCTGTGGCCACTGCTGAGTTTTCCAAATTTGCTGGTATACTGAGTGCAGCACTTTCACAGCATCATCTTTCAGGATTTGAAAGAGCTCAACTGGAATTCCATCACCTCCACTAGCTTTGTTCGTAGTGATGCTTTCTAAGGCCCACTTAACTTCACAATCCAGGATGTCTAGCTCTAGATGAGTGATCATACCATCATAATTATCTGGGTCGTGAAGATCTTTTTTGTATAGTTCTTCTGTGTATTCTTGCCTTCACAGTTGGCTTTTAAATATATTCCTGTCTTTGGCCTATGAATCTTTAGGAGACATTTCATTCCTAAAGTTGAGGGCCAGTTGACTGCAGTCAACTTTTTATAATGAAGTTGAATTGGAAATTCAAAGAGTGAAAGGTTTCCTTAAACTTGAGGGGGAATCTAATTATCTGAAAGACCCAAATGGCCAGTCTGTCTGGAGCAATGCAAGCTAAGATCAAACATCCTGAAACAAACAAACAACAGCACGGCAGAGTCACTCAGTGTATTCAGACTCCCCACGTCTTGCTTACCATTCATCAGATCCAAGATGAAGCACAGTTTATCTGGAGTGTGGAAGGCATAGGTCATACAGACGATGAAAGGACAATCCTAGAGTGAAAAAAAAAAAAAAATATATATATATATACACACATATATAAGAAAAGCAAAAGCTGTCCTGGAAAGTATATCTACTACCAAGTGCCACCTATACATTTTTTTTAAAGCCATGACACCGCCCTGTATATGAAACACAGACACCTATGTGGTCACTTAAACAGACCCAGGAAAGGGAGCCTGATTCCATGGGAAAAAAACAATGCAGAGAGATACAGACACTGCTAATTGGAGATGAACTCAGAGATGCTCTGTCGCTCTGATTAAATCATGACTCCTCTATCTATATCTTCAAAAGACTCAGATTCTACAGAAAAATACTACTGCCTTGCTAGTCCTCCTGTTGGTCTACACTTTGGTTCTGGTTATAGTCACATATCCATTTCAATGTCTGATTCTGAGCTGGAAGAACCTTTATCATGGGGAGAAATGTTACTAATATTACTGTCTTGAAACACTAACAACAAAAATGGAATTAACTCAGCTTTGAAAGTAGAAAATATGCCAGGGTGGAGGATAGAATAACTCAATTAAAGATGAGGTAAAGATGTCAATTTTCTCCCAAATTAATCTATACATTCCATGTAAACAATTAAAATGGAAATTGACAAACTCATCCCCATATTTATATGGAAATGTAAACAACCAAGAAAAGTTCAGATAACTCTTGAAGAAAAATAAAGCTGAAACTTCTGTTCTTCAGAAGGCACCATGAAGAGAGTAAGAAAGGCAAATAATAGAATGGGAGGAGGTATTTGAAATCCACATATATCTTGAATATATAAAGAACCCTCATCAATCAATAAAGAAAAAAGCAAACAACCCAACAGGAAAATGGCGTGCCAATAACAACAACAATACTGTATATATGTTACTGAGTATCAAATAGTGTGTAAGTCTTTAAACAGATGCTAGACCTCAGCTGTCCACCAAGGAAATGCAAACTGCAAACCACAACGTTTCATCACTAAAACAAAGGAGAATGACTAAACTCACAAAGACTGATGGTACCAAGTGTTGCAAAGACACAGAGTTAACGGGACTTCCGACATGGTAGCTGGGAGGGCACAATAGTACAACCACTCTCACCAGGCGTTTGATGTCATCTGCCAACGCTGATCACTACCTGCAAAGCCTATGAGCCGGAAATTCCAGCCCGGGCTATTTACCTAACAGTAATCTGTACTCATGTGCCCCAAGGGACCTGCATGAGCATGGTCTTCACAGCACTATTCAAAACAGCCCCAACCAGGAATAATCCCAATGTCTACCGACAGGAGGATGGACACACGAACTGTGGCACGACGGAATACTATAGAGCAGGGGCTGCCAAACTCCTTCTGCAAATGGGCTAGACAGGAAATATTTTAAGCTTTTCAGGCCCCATCCAGTCCCTGTCACATAGGTTTCTCTGCTTCTTTTCTCTTGACAATTTCTTCTCTTTTGCTTTAAAAAAAAAAAAATTCTTAGTTCATAGACTGTGAACACAAGCCAGATTTGGTCCCCAGGCCACACACATAGCCTGATGACCCCTGCTATTTAGCTACAGAAGGTGCTGTTGCTATGAGCAACGACTCAGCTGCATCTCTCAAGCAATACTGAGAGAAGCCAGACACAAAAAGAATACATTTATATCAAGTTCCAACAGGGGCACAGCTAAATTCCAGTGTCAGACATCTGGGTAGTAGTTAGCTTGGGCATGGGGTGAGCAGCTGAAAAGGGTAAAGGGAGACTTCTGGGATGTGGGTGACTTTCTCTCTCTTGACCTAGGTTCTGGATACACGCATGTGCTCCCTGGTGAAAACCCACTAGATCTAGCACCAGGTCCTGCAGTAAGCCAGGCTTTCTTCCTGCAAACTTATCATTCGAATTCTCTGGATCCACCGGGGCTGGACCCCGGCAAGGTCCCACTGAGATACATGCTCAGTGAACACTTGCCACTCAACTGAGTCAAATGACAAACGGCATATCTACATCTACTTCCTTAACAGAAGCCAAAAATTATTACATTCTACAGAATACACACAACAGAGTACTCTGTGAACAGAATTCACTTTGCTCATACCTGTAGATGAAGGGCTTACAGATGAATTTGTGTAGACACATGCCTGTGTGCTCAGGATTCAAGAACTTGAACTCAATTTCCACAAGTCTTCGGGAGGAAATTCATTTTGTGGTTACCTTGTTTTCCTTAAGAGTTCAGTTGAGACGGTCTTGGTGTTCACTAATTTCGAGATTTATTTTGTTTTATATAGTTGTAAAATAAAGCTGCTGTCCTTTATCTGTTAAAAGCTATCTGGTTCTTGGGGGACGGGACGCACCATCCTAATTGGAGCCCCACCAGTGTTTCACCAGACCTTTTCATAGTCTGCTGGTGACGACTCATTCTGCTCTAAATATCATGCTCCTTCCTTAATGGGGTTCCCCACGTACTCTGGTTCCTGATCTAATGAGCAATTCATCCCTAGAGCAGACAAGTGGGTGGACCAGGAACTTAGTAAAGCCTGGGTCTTTTCCCGCTTGAGAGAGCAATTCCACTCACTTCAGCCAGGGGACCAACAGAGCCTGGAAAGGGGTATTTCTGAACAGACAGTGTTCAGTCCTTCTAAGGACAGCCCTGAGAAAACAGCAAAAGGTCAAAGTGGAGTTAAGATACTATGTTATTATGATGGGACATGAATTGGAGATTTAGAGTCATAGGCTACTCCAATAGGAAGTGCTCTTCTAAAAAAAAAAAAAATCACCTGGTCCAAATTCTTTATTTTAAAGACGAGGAAACTAAACACTGCCCCCTCCCCCCACCTCTAAAAGGGAAATGACTTGCCTGAGACCACAAAGAAATCTGATAGCCAGCCAAGATTCAAACCCCAAGTCTCCCACTCTGGACCCTTGCCAGACCCTGTCCTATGTCACTCCACTTACAAAGGTAACGTTTCCATAGAAACGTAAAATCAAAGCTCGGTTAAAGGGATGTGATTCGGTTATCTCTAAGGAGTTCACTGACCAGGATCCCTCATCTCTTAGGCCCTGAGCAGATGGCATCTTGAGTCTCAGGTGGGGTCTGAGACACAAAGAACTGAATGCTGACCCACATAGTCAAACAGGCAGCAGTTTAATAATGGTGTTAACACAGTTTCTAAGATAATTATGGTAAGATGTTCTGTCTTGATTACAAATTCAAGGTGAATAAGAACTAGGTTCTCATAGGTGGATCCTTAAATAAAAGCTCTTAAGCAAGGAATTATCTCCTTTTTTTTTTTTAAGGTTTTTTTTGGGGGCGGGGGGCATGCAGGATCTTAGTTCCCCAACCAGGGATTGAATCTGAGTCTCCTGCACTGGAAGCATGAAGTCTTGACCACTGGACTGCCGGGGAAGTCCCTGGAACTGTCTTCTTTGACTTCCTAGTGAGCAAAACAGTCCGCATTTTGCAGGAACTTAAACTGTGATAAAACAGACCACAAAGTAGTCCTCCAGAAAAGTTCTCCACCCTGCAGTCAGAGGAACCCTTTAAGAACTGCAAGGCTTATTAAATGGCTGTAAAGATTGTTAAAAGCTCTTTCTGCTGGTCTGGCCTGTCTGCTTCCCTCTCTCCGCAGCGTCCCCGTGTGGTCCTCACTGCATCACTTCAGAGCCCAGCAGTGCTGACCTGTGAGTCCCCAGAGCACCCGTGCTCAGGACTCACACACACCCTAGCGTCCCCTCCGACCCCAGAGGACTGCCCTGTTAAATGCCTTCTGAGCACCACAGACCTCTCTTTCACAGCTCTTGTCACATGTTCCAACAATCGACACATGTCTGAGATTCTCTGAGTAAACCCTGCTGTCTCTCATTTTATGCAGCCCTATAAGGGCAAAGACCAAATTTGCGTTTCGGGACCCCTGCCTCGTAGCAGAGTACCTGGCACAATCTAAGACTCAAGGATGATCAGGAAATGAATAAGCAACACTCCTCATGAATAACTGACTGACTTAATGAAGGTGCTGATGGCTCCTCCCAGTAATGGACATACTTGCCCTGATTCCCTTTTCATGACCCAAAAGTTACGGAATAAAACTGGGAACAGTACTTATTGCCTCTTTTGGGGGTGAGAAGTAGGAATTCTCAATTTGAGATTGAAACAGTAAAACAACCTCCAAGCAGAAAGAAAACTCTGATGGTGACTCCAGCTTATTTCCATGCCAACACCTTAGGTAATCATATTGACACAGGCTGATTGATCAACACGTCACCTAAGGAGGCAATTTTAAACTAAAGGTTACTTAAATCCTACAAACTGTAGCCTTTGATCAACAAAAATGACTCTAAATAACTTTACTACAATTCTTTTGGTTAAATTATGCACTTATAATGTTTTTTAAAATGCTAAACTGTCTTGATATTTGAATAAAAAGCAGAAACAAGTCTTAGATTAGTTCAAAGCAGTAGCCCAACATAACTGCAATTTTTTATTTACCCCCTTATGGGCAGACCAGTGAGGAATTCTACAACTACTTAATCACATTCTATTCACCTAAATAAAACAAAAATGCTACATGAAAATTAAAATTGTTCATATATTTTTCCAACACCCTCAATTTTTTTCCATAGGCTCTCCTGGGAATAAACATCCAAGGCTTTGAGATAAGACATTAAAAATCAATATTTTAATAAAGCACTTAAAGTCTGCAATAAGCACACATTCACATCTGAAATGAAGACAGAGACATTTCCAACAGATACTGCAAACCAACGTCATTCACGTTGATTCCAATACAGTGCACAGGCCACTCAGATTCCATTCCAATCAGTTAAAATCTTGGTCACACACACAGAGCCACTCTTACTTGAAATGTTTAATGTCTGCATGTTGGCACGTAGAGGTGCACAATTAGACATTACTGTTCATAGCGATGGCATTTTCATCTGTTATAGTTAAACTGAATTATGATATTTATTGACTTCAATAGTAAAGAGCCTTTCTAGAAGCACTCAAAACTAACACTAGAATAACATAAACCACAACACAATAAATATATTTGGCGACAAGAAAGCATGGCGCCTACAAAGGGATGAGAAAAGAACACTGGGCTTGTTTAGGAAGTGCAGGGACTCTGGGCAAAGAATGATGTGCCTGGATCTCAGGTTCCTTGCTTATCAGCTAAAAGGAATGCCTGAGTGATCATGAAGAACTGAGTCTTTGAAAACCTCTAGGCAGTCCATGGGATCGAGAAGAGTCGGACACGACTGAGCGACTTCACTTTCACTTTTCACTTTCTTGCATTGGAGAAGGAAATGGCAACCCACTCCAGTGTTCTTGCCTGGAGAATCCCAGGGACGGGGGAGCCTGGTGGGCTGCCATCTATGGGGTCACACAGAGTCGGACACGACTTAGCAGCAGCAGCAGCAGCAGGTGAAGGTGAGCTTATTCAGAACCCAGCTGTGACAGCTGGAGGTACCCCTAGGCTCTGTGCCTCACTTGCCAGGGTACACGGGCAATGCCCAGGTTTCTGGGACCATGGGTTTTTCTGGGTGTCTTTACATATATCTGCCCGAGTAAATAAAAGCTGAGATTTTGGTCCCGGTTGATGCCATTAATAGGAAAAGAAATCAGAGCGGGATGTTGCTTTACAAGTCAAGACAACACAGGGTGAAGCTGGCTTTGACATGTGATGAGCTCAAAAAGACAGCTGGTCCAGTGGGCAGAAACATGGCGCTGGAGACGGAAAAGACCAGCATCCACAGCAGGGAAAGGGGGCAAGTGCTGAGGAGACAGGGTCCCCTCCAAATGAAATATGGACTGGCTGCTGCTAAGTTGCTTCAGTCGTGTCCGACCCTGTGCGACCCCACAGACGGCAGCCCACCAGGCATCTCTGTCCCTGGGATTCTGTGGGGCACTCCAAAGGGATAGCTGGGGGTTGACGAAGCCACCTCACTTCCTCTCTGTTTGTGAAGGAGGGAAGCAACATTCCTCTTACTTTTTCTCCTCTGGGTTAGTCCTTCGCTGTCATGCAGCCAATTCTTAACTATATTCAGGTGATTTTTTTGGTCACTGATATGATTCTATTCTGCCATCTCTGTCATATTCCACAAAGAAGGAAGTCATAAATGGGCAGTGAAGGAACAAGCGGTCAGTGTGCGTGGCAGTGGCTGGTAGTATGTTCCTAATTCCCAACTCAGACAGAGGCCATCTTTGAATTATTATTTATATTAATTTAGTGCTGCTGCTCCCTGCTATAAATTCTAATCCCCTCAAGAACTGGCTAGCTGCATAATTCAACAGGGGAAAAAAAAAAAAAAACCTGTATCTTAAATTGTCCTGATACCAAAAAAAAAAAACAAAACACCAAATAAATAGAAAAACACACTGCTGCTGCTACTGCTGCTGCTAAGTCGCTTCAGTCGTGTCCGACTCTGTGCGACCCCATAGACGGCGGCCCACCAGGCTCCCCCGTCCCTGGGATTCTCCAGGCTAGAACACTGGAGTGGGTTGCCATTTCCTTCTCCAATGCATGGAAGTGAAAAGTGAAAGTGAAGTCGCTCAGTCGTGTCCGATTCTAGCGACTCCATGGACTGCAGCCTACCAGGCTCCTCCATCCATGGGATTTTCCAGGCAAGAGTACTGGAGTGGGGTGCCATTGCCTTCTCTGGAAAAACACACACACACACACACACACAAATGCAATGTTCAAAACTGAATACTCACTCCTGTGCTCACCAGGGACAACATGATCCTTTCATTTAAGGCTAAGGTTTCTCCCTGTTTCATCTTGATTCTCTTCTTATCCAAGCATTTCATTGCATACCTAGAACCATAAATATTACTGAAGAAAATCTATACAGAAAATATATCTAAGTGGATTTAAATGATACACATTATATTGGAGGAAGTTTCTAAAAATTCGGGAAGTCTTTTAAAGCAGCAAAATGCTTCTAAGAGACTAAGGGAATCTGAATAAAGTAGAGACTTCAGTCAGTAACAGCACATCAATATCTGTTCATTCATTGTAACATGTGTCCTGTACTATGGTAAGAGGGATATGGAGTACATAGAAACTCCCTGTACTATTTTTTGCTCCTTTTCTCCAAACCTAAAATTTTTCTGAAGTGAAAAGGCTATTTTAAAAAAATCAAGCAATAATTAAGATATTCCTATTCTTATATGAACTGACATTTCAGTTAAATAAAATAAATAAAATAATAAATAAAGTAGATACACAAAAAATTCAGGGCAATAAATTTTGTATGTATCCCTACTGTCTAGTACTTGTGTGTGTGTGTGTGTGTGTGTGTTTTGTAGGGGTGGAGCCTGTACTATAATATTTAGTGTGTAGGAATTGTGAATTAAGCACATTAAATCAGTCAAGATTTTATAATTAATTAATTATAAAATTAATTAAATCAGTCTAATTAATTAAATCAGACTAATTAAATCAGTCAAGATTTTATAAGCGTGTAGAGGGTAAGATTCTAAAACACTGCTCATCAACTAAATGGGATTTTCTTTGAACGTGAGTATAAAACCCTCTTAATATTCCCAGCAAAACATACAAGTGTAGAATGCTTACATCTTTCCAGTGTCTGCTTTCCTGCAACCGTATACTTCACCGAATCCTCCTCGTCCAATGATCCGATGCACGCTGAAATCATTCATGGTCAACTGTGAATTTAAAATGCAACACAGAAACGTAAAACTGTGTAAAAACTATCCCACCGTTTTCATGCAAAACATACACAGTTATTGAAACAGTGATTCTGACACTGCTGCCCTTTCGGCGACTGGACCTGCAAGCTGAGAGGTAAGAGGCACAGGTGGCAGGACATTCCAGAACCGCCTTCCATGTAAACTGCACAGGATGCAAACCGTGGAGGCAACTGGGAAGACGACCCGGTGGGAGCCCATTGTTTTATCCAGTCCCATGAATGTTAGATTATAAGGTATACACTCTCAAGACAAGTGAATGTGAAATTTCCAGGCAAACTACAAAGTGAACTCGGCTACTCTGAAGCTGAAAGTTTGGCAACAGTCCAGCCATTCCAGGAACTTCTGTGGTAGAAAAATAGGTCTGCATCAAGGGCATCTATGCTCTCCTAACAGTTGGGCCATACGATCAGAAAGCCCAATGAATGCTGGCCATGTGAATTTTTTTATCAAAAGCATCAGTAAGTAGAGAGGACTCATGCTGGGCATGTGAATGTGAAACCAGACGGAGTGTGAGTAACTCGATGAAGAGGCTTTCATTCATAAGCACTAGGCTTTCATCAATATCATCTCAGCAATGCCTTGCTTCCCAAGAAGTTTTCATAGCATCAGATGGTACAAAGGCAGAGAGATAGTCCTATGTTCATGATAAAAGGCCATCAGACAATAGCAAATGCTTTTTGTTACGTATCCTGGCAAAAGAAGGGTCAGATGCTTGAAGGGTTTCTCCAGACAACCCTTCAGACATCATGTCTGCAGCCAGGCAGGGGCATCTGGCCCTCGAGCTTCACGTTTGCTGCTCAGAGGACAGAAGGACATGAAGACGTGAGGACACCACGTCTGCTAAAGGAGCATAGGCACAGGAGGATCCACAGCAGAGATAAGGTTTTTTGGTTTTGTTTGTTCGTTTTTTGGCCATGCAGATGCATGCAGGATCGAACCCTCGTTCCCTAGAGTAGAAGCACAGGATCTTAATCACTGGACCGCTCAGAAGTCCTGTTATTTTTAAAAATGTGTCACTGCCTCTTGCTTCTCAATCCTGCAGGAAATGGGGCAGAGAGGGGAAATTAAAATGAAAAAAACAAAACCAAAAACCCACTTCTGTGAATGGTACTGTTCAACTAAAAAAAAAAATTTTTTTTAATCAAAAACAGAATCCAGTTATTTATTTTTCTCAATTGCAAACCTTTATGGAGGGAGAGCACAAGGGAAAGGGGAAGAGAAGCGAACACTCTAAAAGTGAAGTAAAGAATGTGCCCCAGAATTCCTGACACGGAAAAGCTAAGAGAAGACGTAGTATTAGGGGATACAAGCTAGGAAGTATCCCGCCTTTAAGGACTGCTTTCATCATTCTCAAAACAATAAAAAAGATGCAACTGTGGTCTAGTAAGAGATATCATCATGTTTATTACATGACTGCACCTAATAAGAAAAAAAAGCAAGGAAATTTACCAGGATAGCAAATGACAGGGGCACCGGAATTACATGATGTAGAAGACTTGTATCTTTACTACTATTTCTATTCAAAGCTTAATTATGGCTTAAAATATCCTTCCTTAAATAAATAAATGCATTCTTATATGAATATGAAAAAAGAGGACGAAAACTCAAAGTGTGTACAACTGGATATGGGAGGATGGATTTTTCATGCGTAAAGCTGTAAGCAGGACATCTGTTTGGGCAGCATGTTACCCTTGGGAGTATGCTGCTGAATAAAATATTTTCTCACGAAACTGAGCCAAAGGAAGTTTTTATTTAAAAAAATAAAGGCAAAGATGATACTCACATGGATATTTAATTCCACGTTTTTCCACTGACAAAATCTAGTAAACTTGTCACTGAAAAAGAATGTGAGGAATTACTGAAAAGTTAAATATCACGTTAACTGAGAACTAGCTCTGTATACTTGTGTGACTTCTCAGAGTGAGCTTTCATAAATATTTTTTTCACAAAGCGTTTGCCTAGCACTCAAGGCTTTATTTTACGATTCAAACTGAAATCTTCATGTTTCTGCTTTAATTGTCATTATGTTATGGTAACAATCTTTATCTGAGTCGGTACTGTCCAACAGACGGGTAACAGATGACTCATAAGTAATTTAATTTTAATAATGTATCTTATTTGAACCAATATATCAAAAATTATCATTTCCACATGTGATCAATATAAAATTTTAATGAGATAGTCTACATTCTTATTTTTGTGTTGCTTTGAAAGTGAAAATCACTCAGTTGTGTCCAACTCTTTGTGACCCCAAGGACTATACAGTCTCTGGAATTCTCCAGGCCAGAATATTGGAGTGGGTAGCCTTTCCCTTCTCCAAAAGATCTTCTCAACCCAGGGATCGAACCCAGGGCTCCAGCATTACAGGTGGATTCTTTACCAGCTGAGCCACAAGGGAAGCCCAAGAATACTAGAGTGGGTAGCCTATCCCTTCTCCAGGGAATCTTCCCAACCAGGAATCGAACCGGGGTCTCCTGCATTGCAGGTGGATTCTTTACCAACTGAGCTATCAGAGAAGCCCCTGAAAGTGGTTTGAATTCATTGCTTTGAAACCCAGTGTGTATTTTGCATTTATAGCCCATTTTTATGTAAATCTTCATATAGAGAACAGACTTATGGTTCTCTGTGTGAGAGAGGATGAGAGGGGTGGGAGAGGGCTCGATTGGGAGTTTGGGATAAGCAGATGTAAACTATTATATATAGGATGGATAAACGACAGAGTCCTACTGGATAGCACAGGGAACTAGATTCAACACCTTGTGATAAACCATAATGGAAAAGAATATGAAAAAGAATATATACATATATGTATAGCTGAATCGCTTTGCTGTACAGTAGAAATTAACACTGCAAATCAACTATACTTCAACAAAATTTAAAAAAAAAGTGAATGGTCAATTCAGTGGGAGACAATGACTGTGCAGGTTTACCTGGATACACAGTGAAGTTATAAGACCTCTTCCCCAATTTCAATTACCATCCCCATTTCTCCCCTCTCCCCCAAGGGTCACAGAACAATGAGCTGACCCAAGAGTTTGGGAAAAGTCAGGTCTTTAGAATCAGCAGCCATGGAGACAGCCCAAGACTCAGCTGAATCTTAGCCCTGAACCAGTGCCCTGGCCCCTCAGTTCCATGCCACTGCTTTTTGGCAAAGTCCCTCTGGTCCTGCTCAGAAAATGTAATCATTTGTATGCAGATTCGTTTCCCACAGTACTGACTCTACTCCAAGATAAAATTATCTCTTGAACTCTGGTAGAATCTTGATACAACTTTTTTTAAAAATTACTTTAGTTCTGTGAACATGTGGAGAAGAAAAAAAAAAAAAAACAAAAAACACTGAAGCATTTGTCCTTAAAGGGCAATTACTGAACAGCTGTGGGCTGCTCCCACCCTGAGACTCAATCATCACGACAACTGTCTAGAAATTAGCCAAGTTTACAGAGACGAGCAGAGTCCATGTGAATGCAGATTCAGAGTCAGAAAGTCCGATCCCTAAGGTGCGCCATCACAGAGGAACACTCAAAACACTGAAGGGCTGACTCGCGGGTGCCTGGGAAGCATGGGAACACTTTCATAGGCATCCCTGAAATTTTTTAAATTTACATTTTTTAAAATGTCATTTTACCTTGGAGCAGAGCTGATTCACAATTCTGTGCTAGTTTCAGATGTACGGCAAAGGAACTCGGTTACATATACGCATATATCTATTCCTTTCAGATTCTCTTCCCCTTCAGGTTATTATAAATATCAAGCAGAACTCCCTGCACTACACAGTAGGTTCTTGTTAATTATCTAGAAAGTTTTCAGGATTTTATGTGACAAACATACTCTATAGTTTGAGTAACCCAAAGAGACACATTTATTGGGTATGTTAAGACAGACACGACAAAAGACATCTGCCAATATACCTAAATTCTACTATGTAAAGAATCAAGAAAAGGGCTGTCTCATTTTTAAGGATATGACTTTAACATATAAACAAATGAACTGAATCTAGACTCATGTTTGCATTAGCAAATGTGTCCCAATAAGATACCTTCAATATTGAGGTTCTCTAGTCTATTTACATTTTGGATCATTTGGAAACTAAAAAACTAAAAGTCAAAGGGATGTTAATATATACAAATCCTAAACTATAGGGGGTACAAGCTAATACAAAGCCTGGCACAGAGCACATGGATAATAAATGTTTGTTGAATGAATAAATTAACACATTTTAAGGATAGCATTTATGGGGTAACATGAGGTATACCTACACAGTACAAGATTTAAATATCATAGCCCAGTCAGTAAAGAATCTTCCTGCAATGCAGGAGACCTGGGTTTGATTCCTGGGTTGGAAAGATCCTCTGGAGAAGGAAATGGCAACCCACTCCAGTATTTTCACCTAGAGAATCCCATGGACAGAGGAGCCTGGCAGACTACAGTCCACGGGGTCGCAGAGTCAGACACGACTTAGCAAATAAACCGCCACACTAACATAATGTTACATGACAAACATATCTCAACAAAAAAGACTTTGTACACAAAGCTTCATACCTTTCCATGAATTTTTGAAAAATGCTGCCTCGGAGACTTTCACAAATTTCTTCTATGTATGGCTGGAAAGGATGGAAAAGAAATTCCACACTGCATCAGTAAGAACACAGTAAAGTGAAAAACACAAGTGGATGAGACTCAGATGTGCTGCTGCTGCTAAGGCGCTTCAGTCGTGTCCGACTCTGTGTGACCCCATGGACGGCAGCCCACCAGGCTCCCCCGTCCCTGGGATTCTCCAGGCAAGAACACTGGACTGGGTTGCCATTTCCTTCTCCAATGCATGAAAGAGAAAAGTGAAAGTGAAGTCGCTCAGTCGTGTCCGACTCTTCGCGACCCCATGGACTGCAGTCCACCAGGCTCCTCCATCCATGGGATTTTCCAGGCAAGAGTACTGGAGTGGGGTGCCACTGCCTTCTCCACAGATGTGGTGAGGTTCCCAACTATGTGCTCCCATAATCATCAATAATGGATATGCAGATGACACCACACTTATGGCAGAAAGTGAAGAACCAAAGAGCCTCTTGATGAAAGTAAAAGAGGAAAGTGAAAAAGTTGGCTTAAAACTCAGCATTCAGAAAACTAAGATCATGGCATCCGGTCCCATCACTTCATGGCAAATAGATGGGGAAACAATGGAAATACTGACAGACTTTATTTTGGGGGGCTCCAAAATCACTACAGATGGTGACTGCAGCCATGAAATTAGGAGATGCTTGCTCCTTGGAAGAAAAGTTATGACCAACCTAGACAGCATATTAAAAGGCAGAGACATCAACTTTACCAACAAAGGTCCATCTAGTCAAAGCTGTGGTTTTTCCAGTAGTCATGTATGGATGTGAGAGCTGGACTATAAAGAAAGCTGAGTGTCAAAGAATTGATGCTGTTGAACTGTAGTGTTGGAGAAGACTCTTGAGAGTCCCTTGGACAGCTAGGAGATCCAACCAGTCCATGCTAAAGAAAATCAGTTCTGAATATTCATTGGAAGGACTGATACTGAAGCTGAAACTCCAATATTTTGGCCACCTGATGCGAAGAACTGACTCATCTGCAAAGACCCTGATGCTGGGAAAGATTGAAGGCAGGAGGACAAGGGGACGACAGAGGATGAGATGGTTGGAGTGCATCACCAATTCAATGGACAGGAGTTTGAGTAAACTCCAGAAGTTGGTGATGGACAGGGAGGCCTGGCATGCAGCAGTCCATGGGGTCCCAAAGAGTCAGACACAACTGAGTGACTGACCTGAACTAACCTGATAGCACCTTGGACTCGCCCTCCTCAGCGCCTGTCTAGTTTGCACCAATGGATTCATGGGCATGGCTGCTTGCTTAGTCGTCATCTACACCACTCAACGGCAGGTTCCCTGAAGGCGAGGACAGGTCTGTCCTGTGTGCCACTGCGTCTCTACTGTCTGGCACAGCTCATGGCAAGTCACAGACATGCCTTAAATGCCTGGAATTAGCTTCATGGGCGTGTGACCCATGCAGTCCCACAGAAGAGCCCAGTCCTCGGTATGGTGCCCTACTGTTGCCATCTTGAAATTTCTGAACAAGGACCCCCACGTTTACATTGTGTACTGAGCCCTGTAAATTATGTAGTGGCAGCCTGTGAATTACAATTAATTATATAATTGCCATTAATTACAATTATCATAAATGATCTGCATTGAGTTTCAAAGACTAAAAGTGAAGGAACCCATGGAGTAAAGCTTTTTTTTAATTAGCTATTTGCAAGGTCTTTGAGCAAGTTCATGGCTAAGCCGAGATTACGGCAAGGACTCCTGGCTCACATGTGTGGGGCTCTTTCCCTATGGAAAACAATCTGCTTCAATTTCATGCCACTTTACACATTATCAAATAAACTGCATAAATTTATTTCCCATGGGGTAGTCTTCAAATCAAGAGTGATAAAAATATCAAATCCCAACACTTCACAACTCAGCTTAGGGGCAATTAGCTAGTTCTAGAAAATATCGTGATACCCTACTCTCTCCCTGAATGATAGAAATTTAATGTTTTCTGTGTCTTTGTAGATCATCCTAAAAATGTGCAAAAAAGAAGGACCAGATGTCAGGAGACGTCCAAGGCAAGTGCTCACACGAGGAAACGTACAGAAGCCACAGTCACCAACACGGTCGGTGAGACCCCTGCAGCCCGCCTGGGAGCCTCCCTTGCTACCACGGGGCTAAGCTAGCCTCTGCCACTTGGCAGGGCCATCAGCGTCCTGGGCAAGGCACGGGGCGTGGTCACTACAACCAAGTGGGCTTGTTCCCTCCTTAGTAACAGGGGACGCTGACCTCTCTCTCTCTGAAGCTTTTTGCAACTCTGAAGTCCTATGTGTCTATAATCAAAGATAACAGTCATCTTCACCTAGTCTTCTAGATGCTAAACACCAAGGCCACAAGTCTCAAGAGGTTCAAAAGACATCAAGTGTGGAAAGATGT
This sequence comes from Bubalus kerabau, assembly GCF_029407905.1. NCBI lineage: Eukaryota > Metazoa > Chordata > Mammalia > Artiodactyla > Bovidae > Bubalus > Bubalus kerabau. The sequence continues at coordinate 69,600,421 of NC_073639.1, read as the reverse complement.
ATGAAAGACTACATTTGTATGTAACAGATTTTCTATTTACAGAAACTCTTAACATTTTTTTCATATTTTATAAAACATCCTGTACCAGAAATTCTTAAGACCAGATATGATATACCACACTGCCACTTTCAACATGAAGGACCACAAAATGTGTCAGGTAAGCAATGCAAAAGCCAAAGGTCAATAGTGGGGTCATGAGCAAACGATCTCACTGCTCTGATTCCTGGTTCCTCAATCTGTAAGATGGGAGAGTTACATCTCATCTGCAAGGCCACTGTGAGGGTTTAGTAAGATTCAAAACACTGAGACTTCCCTGGTGGCTCGGACGGTCAAGAATCCGCTTGCAATGTGGGAGACCTGGGTTCGATCCCTGGGTTGGGAAGATCCCCTGGAGGAGGGCATGGCAATCCACTCCAGTATACTTGCCTGGAGAATCCCATTGACAGAGGAGCCTGGCAGTCTATAGTCCATGGGGTTCGTAAAGAGTCGGACACGACTGAGCCACTAAGCACAGAACACCAAGAGCCAAACACGGGGCCTGGCACATTCCAGGAACCTACATGTAAGCCAGGACTGCTCCCAGCTCTTGCCACCAAATGCACCTGTGCAATTATTTCTAAAGTCAACTTTGCAAACAAAAAGAATAAAAAGCATTTTGTATTTATTTTCAAAGCATGTTTTTAACTACCTTGTTCTACTTGATAAGAAATTTCACCTCAGGCATCACACTTTCCAATGTTTAAATATACGATAAACCTACAGCAATCAAAATAGTATGGTACTGACATAAAAACAGACCTTATGGATCAATGGGACAGAACAGAGTTCAGAAATAAATCCACACACCTACGGTCACCTGATCTTTGACAAGGACATCAAGCATTCAGTGGGGAAAAGACAGTCACTTCAATAAATTGAGGATGAGATTGGACCCTTACCTCACACCATATATAAAAATAAACTCAATAAGACCTGAAACCATACAACCAGAAGAAAACATGGGAAAAAGCTTCTTGACACTGGTTTGGGTGATGATTTTTTGCATATGACATCAAAAGCTCTGGCAACAAAAGCAAAATCAAACAAGTGGGATTGCATCAGACTAAAAAGCTTCTGCAGAGAAAAAGGAAACAATTAACAGAGTGAATAGGCAACCTGGAGAATGAAAGAAGTTATTTGTAAACCTATGAGGAACTCAACTCAACAGCAAAAGCCCAAATAACCCAATTCAAAAGTGGGCTGAAGACCTGAATAGACATTTTTCAAAAGAGATAATAAATGGCCAACAGGCATATGAAAAGGTGCTCAGCATCACTAATCTCAAGGAAATGCAAATCAAAACCACAGAGAGATACCATCTCACACCTGTCAGGATGACTGTTATCAGAAAGCCCAGAGGTACGTGTTGCTGAGGATACAGAAAAAGGGAATCCCTGTGCACTGTTGGTGGGAATGCAAACTGGGACAGCCATTACAGAACAGTGTAAAGACTCCCTCTGGTGTATATCCAAAGGAAATTAAATCCGTATCTTGAAGAGATACCCACATGCCCATGTTCACTGCAGCATTACTTCACAATGGTAAAGATATGCAGATAACCCAAGGGTCCGTCAATGGATGAATGGATAAAGAAAATGGGGGATGGAGATATACATGTACATATACATATATGTGTGTACACACACACACACACAAATGGTATACTCTGTTCTGTTCTTTAAAAAGAAGGAAATCCTGACATTTACGACAGCACAGGTGAATCTGGAGAACATTATGCTAAGTGAAACAAGCCAGACACAGAAAGACAATTACAAGCTGATCTCTCCTGTATGTGGAATCTAAAAAAAGTCCAACTTATAAAAGCAGAGTAGAAAGTTGGTTGCCAAGGGTTAGGAAGTGGGGAAAATGGGGGAGATGTTGCTTAAAGGGTACAAAGTTTCAGTTCTGCAGGATAAATAAGTCTTGGAGAGCTAATGTCCAGTATGGGGACGATAGTTAATAGTATTGTATTGTACACTTGAAATTTGCTAAGAAAGTTGATCTTAAGTGTTCTCACCACCCATGCATACAAATATAACTACATGAGGTGATGAGTATGCTGCTTAGTTAGATTGCACAATCATTTCACAATGAATACACATACCAAAACATCACACTGTACACTTTCAATTATACACAACTTTTATTTCTCAATTATAACTCATTTAAAGCCAGGAGGGAAAATTCCAACCCAAAGAATATCAAGTAACTTTAATGTTACTTAAATGTTATAGAGATCAATGTCCCTCTATAAACAGGGTATCCAAACATATAACTTCTACTTTATACTTTGACCACCATGTTCTAATGGTACGTATTATACCGAATTGCACTAAAATTCTTTCTTATTTAAATCGACATAATAATGACCATTTCCTTCACCACTGAAATAAAAATACCAGCTATTCTATATCTGTTTTATCAGAACATTACTCAATTATTTTCTTATGAACAAATCAGTAAAGTGCTTTTAAAAGATATATTGGAGACATGGCTTCTAAATCAATGTTTCTTGAAGCCACAAAGATAATTTTGTTGGTCTTTGTATCTCTCATCTGAAACTATCTCTTTAAATGTTATTTATGCTATGGGAAAAGCCAACATCAGAGCTGTAAAATCTATGTAGTAATGTAGCAATATTAAATGTAACTGACTACACAACTATCTCTGAACCATGTCAAAGTCAGAAAACTGAAATTATGACATGAAAACATCACAGAGGCAACAAAAAGCAGGTATTCAAATTGCACTTTCTGACTGTGGGGTGTTTGAGAAGATTGACATTTATGGAGTGCTGTGATAGACAAGCCTGGTACAAAGCAGCTCATATGCACCGGGTCCTCAAAACCGCATTTACGGGACAGTCTGCTGGCATTTCTACTCCACAGAGGGAAAAACAGAAGTGCGGAGAGGCATGGTACCTTGCCCAGGGTCTTGAAAGTCAGGTCACTGTATTTCAGAGCCCAAGCTTATAACCAACTAGACTGTACTAAAACGTCTGACATTTTAAGAGATGTCCATCTAATCATTTTGGCAGAAAGGCAGCAGCCGGTTTGGGTACCGTGCCCAAATGTTCTCAGAGTCAAACCAGTATCTTTTCTATAGAATAATCAGATTCATTTTGTATGAATCTGTATAAACAAGCCCAGCCATAAGGCACTAAGGCAAAAATCAACTTACTTCTCTTCAAATGACTGAATAATCCAAGAAAAGGATAAACTAGTTATTTTCATTTATGAAAACCATTATGTTAATAAATGGTATTCGTTCCTATTTCTTGTAACTCCCAGAAACATAAAAAGTACATGATCCACTTGGAAATTTGACCGTACCCTTGCAAGCTGCCATCTCTATAGAAATCCCACGGGATAACAGAAAAGGCTTTCAGGAGGAAAACCAGTGCATCCAAAGAGCAGCCAAGACATGCGCCCATCAGTTGTGGATCGAGTTTTCTGAGCCTTATAATTTAAATCTATGATTGTGTTGTGTTCAAGATAAGAGGAGCTGAGGCAAAATCCAATTTCTCAGTCATGACTCCAAGGCCATTCATTCCTTCTTGATTGCTTAAAATGAATCTGCTTCATCTGGGGAAGGATCGCCGTGGGGACCAACACCTGTACCACTAGAAAGTAAATCTTGCCCAGTCCCTGCTCATCACAGGTGCCTGGGATGTCAAACAGGAAAAGCCTTTTCCCTCCAATGTCTCATCTTGATTGATTTATAGGGAAAAAAAAACACTGAAAGAATGCTCTAGCAGCCTTTTTCAGGACAGCCTTTATGATGCTGGCATAAGAGCACGTTTCAATGAAAAGACAGGTGATATTAAACTTTGGTTCTTCCAGATAAACCTCTAGGTAAGAAATAGTCTCGAAATTCCACCAGCGCTTTCACCCAAGCAAAGAATGCCCCCAAATACAACCATTAAGTGAATTAGAAACATTTATTTGGAGAGCATTTTACCTTACCTGAAAAAGAGTTGATGTCACTTGTTTCTTGGACAGATGACTTTGTACGTGTTCTACGGCTTGCTTTGAGAATGGCTTTAAAAAAACACATACAATGTTTTCTTTTTCTTTTTCCCCCACAAATATAAAACAGAGCAAACCTCTGTGCACTTTACAATATCACAACATATAATTTAACACAACAGTTACTAAGCAGTAGCCTATGGTGACCACATCAACATGCATTCTTAAAAAAATCTGCTGCATGTTTGTGGGCGAGCCAGATGATTGTTTCTCAGAGCTTCCAGAGTTCTTAGAAACTATGTCAAGACGGCTGATACACATGGGGGCATCTAACTGAAACATCTATGCCCACAAGAGATCAAGGCTACTTTGACTTAAAAAGGGTGTAAGGAATCGTATTATCACCGTATTAATATTAAATGCATCATTTCTCAGTTGGCTGATACTGGGGTCCTAAAAATGTAAAATTTCTGTTTCATGAGAGAACACGAATGCACAAAGATATACCTAAGAATTAAATGCCAGGATCACAAAGCTAAACCACAGTGTTGAAAAGACTCTAGGTTAAGGAAAGGCTTGTTGTAACCACTGCAAAGAGGAATTGGTTCTAAAAGAACAAAACTCACACTGACAAAAATTAGAAACCCTGTCCTCCCCCTAAACTTCAAATTATGTCTGAAGTAATGCACAAGAAGAAGAGCTTAAAAAAGCATATCACTCTGCTAAAAACCCTCTAAACTGCTGCCCTACATGAAAGCTACATCTACAGAGGCTTTCTCAGTGAACACGTGGCATTTTCCAAGGTCCAACCATCCCTAGCAGGGCAGCGAGGCACAGAGCCTTACGGTAAGCTCTAGCTCAGAAGTTCAGTAAGCGCTGGAGACAACACAATGAGTACACGGAAGTGTATCACTGTCGTGACCTGTGCTGTCCGATCGGACTCGCTGCGGTGATGGAAATGCTGTGAATCGGGGCTGATGCAGGAGCCACCAGCCACATGTGGGTACTGCACATTTCAAATGCGGCTCCGGAGGACGTCAGGAATTAAAATTTTAGTTCCATTTGATTGCAATTAATATAAACATACTTCCCTGGTGGCTCAGTGGTAAAGAACCCGCCTGCCAATGCGGGAGATGCAGGTTTGATTCCTGGGTTGGGAAGATCCCTTGGAGAAGGGGATGGCAACCCACTCTAGTATTCTTGCCTGGGAAATCCATAGACAGAGGAGCCTGATGGATCACAGTCCAGGGGTCACAAAGAGTTGACACAACTTAAGAGACTAAGCAACAACAAATGTAAACACAATTAAATACTCGCACATGGCTAGTGGCTACTGCATCGGACACAGCAGTCCAGGGGTCTTAGGACACTTCTTTGGAAAACATTTTTTATGTAGAGAGATTACAGTGTACGTTTTCATTATTAATTATTCCACCCACTCCTGGTAGAAGAATTTCCTAGGAACCTCGTTTATCCTAATGACTGAATAAGATTGTTTCTCTGATTTACAAGCAAAAAAAAAAAAAAGATTTCAACCATCATTCAACTATTAGTGAACTATATTAACATACTAATTATAATCAACTTTATTAATTCAAAGAAAGCATTTAAGATATTTATCGATAAATATTTGATTAGTCTAATTGTTAAAGGGGAGCTAAATGAAAAAAATAAAGCTTCATTTCCTTAGAGAGTCGAGAATTGAGCTTAGCCTTTTCTTGGATTGATGTGCATTAGCCATTTTATCAACATCTGTACTGAAAGTATCCACTTTTGGAACCTTATTAAAAGTACATGGAGCAGCAGATATTGGATCAGTATTACCAGGAAACAAATGACAAAACTTGAGAAACATGGGTTCCATCCTGGACGAATACCTTTAAATCTTTCCTCCTATCTCAACTTTTTTTTTTTTTTGTTATTTCTCCTCTTTTATTTCTTTTTTTTTTTTTTTTTTTTTTAATTTTATTTTATTTTTAAACTTTACATAACTGTATTAGATTTGCCAAATATCAAAATGAATCCGCCACAGGTACACATGTGTTCCCCATCCTGAACCCTCCTCCCTCCTCCCTCCCCATTCCATCCCTCTGGGTCGTCCCAGTGCACCAGCCCCAAGCATCCAGTATCGTGCATCGAACCTGGACTGGCAACTCATTTCATACATGATATTTACATGTTTCAATGCCATTCTCCCAAATCTTCCCACCCTCTCCCTCTCCCACAGAGTCCATAAGACTGTTCTATACATCTGTGTCTCTTTTGCTGTCTCGTACACAGGGTTAAACACGTGGAGCCTGTCTCACTTACTCACACTGAATTAATACAAGAAGGAGAGGCACTTACATGCGAACAGGACAGCAGCTCCTTCATGATGTACGTGTCATAGATCTGTCGGCTCCTACACAGGCGATCTTCCTCGTTCTCAAGCTTTTCATATTCTTTTATCTAGACAGTTAAAAGTTATGATTGTTAGGTACTGTCTTCCTAGAAACTTACTTTATTAAAAGATATTACTCGTCTTGGCAGAAACCACTTCCACATGAGATCAAGCAAATTACTTGAATTGGCCAGTGCACAGGAAACAACCACTTCTAATGTTGAAATAATGGCGCTGGAATAATTTAAGTTCAACTTGGGACAGACGAATGGACTTCTTCCTATGATGAACCTCGTTGCTTATATTTAGAAAGACAATATTAGGCAACAAACACTGCCATGGTTACAATTATCTTATGATATAGCAGCCATGGACCATTCATTCTTGCCAATTCTCCTTTCCAAAGCACAAATAATTTGAACTTGGCAGTAATCCATTTCCATGAGTTATGATGGGGATCATTTTCACTTGACTACAGTGTTACAAAACTCAGGAGGAAAAAATAATAATGAATTGTCAGGATTCCTGCAGAGATTTTTTAAAATCAACTAAATCTTTTGGAAAGACATTCATCATAGATAAAAGCACTGGTTTTTCATACTGGAACCGTCTCTGCACCCTGAAATTATTAACAGAAAGGTTCCTTCAAACAGTAACCTGACGGGTGTTAAGATAGACTAAATAATAAAATGGGCTTAGCAAATATGCTTTGTGAGGACAGGGTCTCTATTACTTTAACCTCACAAGTTCTCAGATCAGAGAAGTGTTTTCACTCCTTTACAGAAATACGTTAAATCTAAAAGACAAGAAGAGAATGAAAACAAATGAAATATGGAATTGGTAGGAAGACTGCAGTGAAGACTTTCAATATAATGACAAATAACTACAGAGGGCTTATTTCTGAAAAAACAGAAAATTTTCCTACCAAGTAGCCAGTTGTTATACTTTCATAATATCTGAGCGCTTCTTATTCTGCTATGATTAAAGAGTAGGGCTGACCACTCCTAGAGGTAAGAAAATAAACTGAATAGAAATAAAAGCTGCCTTTTTTACTGTATAGTCTCAGCTTGACAGAGCTTCCCTGATAGTTCAGTTGGTAAAGAATCCACCTGCAATGCAGGAGACCCCTGTTCGATTCCTGGGTTGGGAAGATCCTCTGGAGAAGGGATAGGCTACCCACTCCAATATTCTTGGGCTTCCCTTGTGGCTCAGCTGGTAAAGAATCTGCCTGCAATGCTGGACACCTGGTTCAATCCCTGGGTTGGGAAGATCCCCTGGAGAAGAGAAAGGTTACCCACTCCAGTATTCTGGCCTGGAGAATTCCAAGGACTGCATAGTCCATGGGGTCGCAAAGAGTCGGATATGACTGAGTGACTTTCACTCACTTTGACAGGTTTTGAAATCAAAACCAGTAAATCCTGTGAGAATCTCTGATAATGAAAGGGCATGCTTGGCAGGGAGAAGAGTATGTACAGAGCATGAAGCATACACAGCATGTGTATGAAGGCTAACTGCTTCACACACTTGAGAAATTACTGGGATCATCTTAATTGTCCTTAAATATCAGTGAGATGGCTGAAATTCACAAGTCTGTAACTGCCTGGGCTTAGAATTCAGTCTTCTTGGGGCAGACACTGAAATCGAACATGAAGGAAGGAGGCCTAGGAGAGGTTGATACTCCATCCAATAGGAAAACACTTAAAATGTTTTTTAATTATTAAAAAAAATGCATTGAAATATAGGTGATTTACAATGTCCTGTTAGTTTCAGATATATAAGTGACTCAGTTTATATATGTGTGTATATATATATATACACACACACACACACACATATACATTCTTTTTATACTCTCTTCCATAATAAGTTATTATAACATACTGAGTAGAGTTCCTTGTGCCATACAGCAGGTCCTTGTTGGTTACCTATTTTATATGTAGTAATGTGTATATTTTAATCCCAAACTCCTAATTGATCCCTCTCCCTTCCCCTTTGGTAACCACAGTTTGTTTTTTATGTCTGTGAGTCTACTTTCGCTTTGAAAATAAGTTCATTTGTATCATTTGCTTTAGATTCCACTATAAGTGATATCGTATGATATTTGTCTTTCTCGGTCTGGCTTACTTCACTTTAGTGTGATCATCTCCTAGGTCCATCCATGTTGCTGCAAATGGCATTATTTTCTTCTTTTTATGACTGAGTAATATTTCATTGTATATACAGACCACATCTTTATCCATTCATCTGTCGATAGACATCTAGGTTGCTTCCATGTCTTAGCTATTATAAACAGCGCTGCTGTGAACATCGGGGTATATGGCTCTTTTCAAATTATGTCTTTCTCCAGGAGGAAAACATTTTTTTAATGAAGAAGCAAGCCAGAAATGTTGGCATAACCAAAGGACCTGGCCTTAATCATCCTAAGTTAACTCAGGAGAACATGTCTACAAGGTTCAAACACCATCCCAGACGCAAACATGGCAGCTGCAAGGAAACAGAAGCTAGACACTGAAATCTGAAGGAGAGCCAGAAAATAAACAAAGGACTCTGGTTTGGCTGATTTCTTTTGTTGTGTTGTTTGGTTTCAGTAAGGTCCAAAAATTAATGTCCGAATGCTAGGATAAAAGAGGTGGACTCTCAGTGAACCCAAGGCAAATGTTTCTGCCCAAACATACAAATAAACTCTAGGAATACTAAATCTTCATGGAATTATTACCCTCAAACACAAGGGTAAGGAAACCTAAGTCTATGTTCTGGGGCCTGTAAAGCAAGCTGACACCTGATTCAACGGGAGTTTCCTATGAACTGTGATAGACTGACTATACAGAAAATCCTAGTTACTTGCACAAACCACGCCCTGAACCACAACACTGGCTCTAGTGGGTGCCTTGTGCCTCAGAAACTCTGACTTGAACAGCAGCAAAGGTTAATTCTTAGTAGGCAAAGCAAGAGCTTAAAGCGTCTGGGGCTGTAATTCAAAATTCACTTTCTATTATCAGTCAGACCACTAATTAAAGAACATGCCGTCAACCATCAATTAGCTCTAGACAGGATGTTCTGACCATAATATACACAGAGAAAACGTCATCCCTAATTCTGGCAGGCAGGTTGTCCAGGGAATGGAGCAGGCAGAGGCCCAGGTTCAAGGTGAAAGGTCGCCCCTAGAGCAGGACAGAAGCATCACCAGCAGTGATGAACGTTTACTGACCGTGTGGTCCCCCCTTTCTGCTTTGGTGGTTACAAAGCTCACAGCTGAGCATATAGCCTAAACACGTAGAACCCTAAGAGCAAGCCCCTTTGGCCCACAGCTTTCACAGGCCACCCTCTCTGTTTCCCATCTGTCCCATGCCATTCCAGCCTAGTAAAGCCGCAGCGGCCTCCACCTTGCCCAGTCAAGGGCCTCTCTTTCTGTCCTCAGCTTCCTGACACCCCAGCAGCATTCAGCTCAGTGGTGCACTCCTGGCTCGTCTGAGTTCTGGGATCTCCTCTGACTTCTGGGATCTATACTCCCCAGGAGTTTGCCACCCTGCCTCCTCTTCTTCAGTCTCCCTTGGTAATTTTTCCTCTTCTGTTAGGCTTCTAAATACTGAAGTGCCTCAGAGCATGGTGCTAAGACACCCCTTTTTCATCCACTATATTCTCCTTGGATAAAGCTCTTCAGTTGCACAGTTTCAAACACCAGTTCTATTCCAATGACTAAGTCCGGGTTTTCAGGACTCACTTCTCTCTCAGAGCTCCAGAGTCTGGATACTGAGCCACCTATTGGATATTTCCACATCCTCTCTACTCCAGCCAATCATCTCCTTCCCCTAGTCCTCTTAATCACAAAAATGAGTAAAACCATCCTCCCAGCTGCTTATGGAGAAGGCAATGGCAACCCACTCCAGTATTCTTGCCTGGAGAATCCCATGGATGGGGGAGCCTGGCAGGCTACAGACCATGGGATTGCAAGAGTCAGACACGACTTAGCGACTAAACCACCACCACCACCACCCAGGTGCCTAAGCCAAAAAAGCAATAATCATCATTGATTTTGCTCTTTTGCCCACTCTGTCCCCAACATCCCCTACATTCAATTCATTAGCCAATCACATTGGTTTGATATTCAAAATATATCACAAACCAAGCCCTGATTCAGGTAATAGTCAACTAATCTCTAACAGAACATTTCTGGACATCTATAAAACCCAACTACACTGGACCACGGAAGAGTGACCGAAAGTACACAGGTTATGGGGAAAGGGCATCGAACAGAAGCCAGAAAGAAAGAGAGGATATTCCTGAAAATAAAGAGCCAGGGGAGAGCTCCAAAATTCTGCATATAAAATCTCAAAATCTCTGGTGGACCCTTAATGATGTGTGAGCATGACAGACCCAAATTAGTCCAGCACAGGTTTAAAGAATTGAACAAGGTTAAATTGCTACCCACTGCATGAGAAGACAGACCATCAAGTCTGAGTAAGCCAAATTAACTCCTGAGACTATATATATATCTCTCAATACCCTACAGAAAAGCAGTTTTGAGTGCCAACAATACCAATGTGCAAGATACAATCTAAAACTATTCTATGTTTGAAGAAACAGAGAAATGTGGGTCATACCCAAGAGAACAGATCATCAGTGAGGACCTATCCAAGGTAATTCAGAGACTGGAATTATCAGAAAAGGATTTTAAAACAGCCGTTATAACTATACTAAAAGATGCACAGAGAACATGCATATAATGAACAACAAACTAGGAAATAGCAGCAGACAGATGATAACTATGAAATAAGCCATGTTGGAAATCCTATCTGAAAAAAAATTCAGTGGATGGACATAACAACAGACGAGAGATACCAAAAGAGTCAGTGAGTTTGAAGACAGCTCCGTAGAAATTATCTAATCTGAAGAACAGAAAGGAAAAAAAATATTTGGGGAAAAATTGAATAAGGCATCAGTGATATCTAGGATAATATCCAAAGATCAAGCATACATACAGCTGGAGTTCTAAAGAGAGGACAAGAAGAGATTAAGGTAGAAATAGCGTTTTATAATGGCCCAAATTTTACCCGACATGGTGAAAAATATAAATTGACAGATTCAAAAAACTAAGTGAATGCCACAAAGGATATACACAACGTCTGAAATTACTCCACTAAAATGCACCTCCTCGGTCAGTCTTCGACCCAGCAATTTAAGGCGGTCACCAAATCACAATACATCACATTAAGCTTTGAGTCTGTTTCGAGTCATTATTTCCTAATATCTTTCCTATTTATTTATCACTTGTTTATTGTCTGTTTCGACAAAAACAGGAGCTCAAAGAGAGCACACACTCTCTCTGTCTTGCTCATCCAAACAATACTTCTGAGCATTAGTGTTTGACAAATACTGGTTGAATGAGTAAAGAAAACTCTCTAACTTTACCTCTGATGTTATACTTCCTATTTTCCATGATTTATGATTAAATCTAGGGTAATATAAATATTGTCATAAGCTTCCTCTAGTCTAACTGGAACAAGGTCAACTGCATGCCAGGTGCTGCTCTTGTCTGCACACACACGGGACGACCCGAGGGCACAGACACTACTATCGCCCTGATTTTTAGCTGAGAAGCCCAGGGAGGGCAAAGCAGGACTGCCCAGCTTCAAGCAGGGATCAGGATCATAAATTAGGAACTAGAGGATCCACTGGGTTGATGAAAGCAAGGAGTCAGACTTACTGATAACCTCAGCCTTAGAGGCTGTACTGACTTAAGAGAACTGTATTTGAAGCCCCTAGGTGGATGACGCCGTGAAGAACACAGAGCAAGTTGGTCAGGAGCCCTGAACCATTTTCCTCCGAGGAGATGATCTGACAGGCCAGATCCATCACACAGCCTGGGACAGAGGCACTGGGGAGCAAGCCAAGGAAGAGAAGGCCCGTGTTTAGCGTTCAGATGGAGACGTATCAGCAGGAGTCACCACCACACTGCTGAGAAGTGCTTAAGAAATAACCCAGTAGACTGCCCATCTGTTTCATCTGCTGAAGGACACAGCTTTGTATTTAACAAAGCAGTTGAGTACATGCTGAAACTGAAGAGGTGAAGCTTTTAAGAACACAGGAAAGAAAAATAATTTTTGACAGATCAAGCTGTGATTCTCATACAGATAAAATGCCTGGTTCACATTGAAATAAAAAGTTATTTTGTACTGAGTGAAACCCTTTCACATTTAGTTTTCTTTTTTTTTTCACATGATGCCAAATGTACATCATCATTTCATCATCCTTCCTGGAAATACATTAATACAATTAAAAAATGTAGAAAAATATCAAGTTTTCATGTATATCAGTAAACCAGGGGAAAAAGGAATATCCTTCCAATTTTCAAATGTACAAAGATGACTAACATCACCCCTAATTATGCCATGCTTTCTCTGGACCAGTTCAAGTGCTTTAGGGTAAAGATACACCATGCTAATAATACTAGCATATGTCATCTCTAAAATATATTTTAATGAATATATTTCCTAACTTCAATTTTAATTTCCTCTGTGACTCACAAATTATTTAGAAGCTATTTATTTCCAGACAGCTAAGGATTTCTTAACACTGTTGTGAAATTTGCGCTTAAGTCCACTGTGATCAGAATACATACTCTGAACAATTTCAATCTTGAAATTTGCAGAAACTTGCTTTAGGGCCCAGCGTATGTTCTATTTTGGTAAATGTTCCATACGTACTTTTAAGAACACAAACTGTTTTTGCTGAAAGCAGCATTCTGGATGTCAAGTTAAGTCAACTGTATTCATCACTTTATTAAGATCGTCTATATCCTTACTAATTTTTGCCTATTTGTTTCTACAAGCTCTTGAAGTATCTGTGTGTCCCAGGAGGATTGTAGAATTATTTTGTTTTGACCTCCCTGCCAGTTTTTGCTTGATGTATTTTAAAGTTTTGCTATTTGTAACATACAAATTTGAGACAAAGATACTGACTCCTCTATCATGATGAAATCATCTCTATCTCAAAGTAGCATTGCTGTGTACTTTGATACTATGCCAGCTTTGCTTCAGTGAGTATATATATTACAAATACTCTTCCATCCTTCTGTTTAAAGTATGTTACTTCCTTAAACACTGAATCACTATAATGTACACCTGTAAGTGGAAGAAACACAAGCTGGAATCAAGACTGCCAGGAGAAATATCAAAACCTCAGATATGCAGATGACACCACCCTTATGGCAGAAAGTGAAGAGGAACTAAAGAGCCTCTTGATGAAAGTGAAAGTGGAGAGTGAAAGAGTTGGCTTAAAGCTCAACATTCAGAAAACAAAGATCGTGGCATCCGGTCCCATCACTTCATGGGAAATAGATGGGTAAACAGTGGAAACAGTGTCAGACTTTATTTTTCTGGGCTCTAAAATCACTGCAGATGGTGACTGCAGCCATGAAATTAGGATACGCTTACTCCTTGGAAGGAAAGTTATGACCAACCTAGATAGCATATTCAAAAGCAGAGACATTACTTTGCCAACAAAGGTCCATCTAGTCAAGGCTATGGTTTTTCCTGTGGTCATGTATGGATGTGAGAGTTGGACTGTGAAGAAGGCTGAGCGCCGAAGAATTGATGCTTTTGAACTGTGGTGTTGGAGAAGACTCTTGAGAGTCTCTTGGACTGCAAGGAGATCCAACCATTCCATTCTGAAGGAGATCAGCCCTGGGATTTCTTTGGAAGAAATGATGCTAAAGCTGAAACTCCAGTACTTTGGCCACCTCATGTGAAGAGTTGACTCATTGGAAAAGACTCTGATGCTGGGAGGGATTGGGGGCAAGAGTAAAAGGGGACGACAGAGGATGAGATGGCTGGATGGCATCACTGACTCGATGGACGTGAGTCTGAGTGAACTCCGGGAGTTGGTGATGGACAGGGAGGCCTGGCGTGCTGTGATTCATGGGGTTGCAAAGAGTCGGACACGACTGAGTGACTGATCTGATCTGATCTGAATATTGTATAGCAATTGTATTTTAATTTAAAAGTAAAGTAAAATACTTTAAATAAAGCATGCCACTTACAAGCAGTACATAACATGATTTTGGTTATCCAGTCTGACAAACTTAGTCTTTTACTAGGAGTATTTAGCCCATTTATATTAAATATAATTATTTATATAAATGGGTTTTTAGCTACCACAGTTCCTCTTTGTTTTCAATTTGACCTCCTACTTTATGTCGACCTTCTATTCTTTTTCTTTTTGGGGATTAAAACAATGTTGTTTTATTTCATAGTCCCTCTATTTCAACCTCCTAGATACACGTATTTTATTCTCTTAAATATTACCTTAAGAGGTTACAATATGCATTCTTTACAAGTCAATGCAAATTATTACTTTTACTGTCCCCAGTAATCCTAGAATCTTAAAATACTTTATTAACCCTCCTCCTGCCTTCTGTGATACTCTCATACATTTCAGTTTTACACACACTTTACACCCTAAGAACATATAACAGCCTTGTATGGCCAACATGTGTATATTTCACATGCATATTTGCCCTTTATGATGTCCTTCATCCCTTCTTGCATTTCCATCCAGGATCATTGCCCTTCTGCTTGAAGCAGCTCCTTTAATACTGATGGTAATGCAGTTCCACTACTGACAAATTCTCTTGGTTTTTGTCCAAAACCATCTTTATTTCATCTTCATTCTTTAAGGAAGTTTTGGCTGGGAAAATAATTTTAGGTTGGCAGCGTTTCTCTCTCATTACTTTAAAGATGGCCATTTTATTGTCTTCCTTTTTTCTGAATTGTTTAAGATGTCATAGTTGTGTTGGTCGTATTGAGCGAAGTCGCTCAGTCGTGTCTGACTCTTCGACCCCGTGGACTGTAACCCAGCAGGCTCTTCCATCCATGGGATTCTCCAGGCAAGAACACTGGAGTGGGTTGCCATTTCCTTCTCCAGAGGATCTTCCTGACCCAGGGATCGAACCTGGGTCTCCCACATTGCAGGCAGATGCTTTAACCTCTGAGCCACCAGGGAAGCCCATATTACTAGCCCTTTAAAAACTAGGTGTCTTTTTCTAACCTCTGGCTGCTTTTAAAATTTTCTGTCATGGGATTTCAGAGTCTTATATTGAGGAGCAAATATATGTTTCCTTGGTAGTCATCCTGCTTGGGGTTTTCTATGTGTTTTGAATCTTTAAGCTAATGTCTTTCATCATTTTGTAACAGTATTATATCCTCAAGTATTGCTTCTGCCCCATTCTCCCTCCTCTTTCTGGGACTCCACCTCTACAAAGACCTTTTTAAGTGCATCTCACTTGTCTTTAATGCCCTTATTTCTTTCTTATAGTTTTTTTTTTTTAATTTTATTTTATTTTTAAACTTTACATAATTGTATTAGTTTTGCCAAATATCCAAATGAATCCGCCACAGGTATACATGTGTTCCCCATCCTGAACCCTCCTCCCTCCTCCCTCCCCATTCCATCCCTCTGGGTCGTCCCAGTGCACCTCCTGCGTTTCAGTTTGAGATGATCTACTGAACTGCCTCCCATTCATTAATCCTGTCTCTCATTGTGACAATCTGCTATTGGTTCTAGCCACTGGGTTCTAATTTAAATACTGTACTTTATTTTCTAGAATATCTGCTTGGTTTTTCCACAATAAATCCAAATTATGCCAAAACTCTATCCTTCCATCTAATTATTTTGTCCAACTTTTCCTCTGTTGTCTTAAACATATTATTTACGGTTATTTTTAGGTACTTGTCAGCTAACTCCAATATCTGACTCATCTGTGGGTCTGATTCTATTGCCTTGTTTATAAGTCATATGATCTTTCTTCTATTGTGTCATATCATTTTTTAATGTATGGTGAATGCTGGAGAGTCTCTAAGTATTGCTATTTTGCACCTAGAAAGAGACAGAGGGCTCCCCTTGCTGTCTGCTGCACAGGCAGGGAGGGAGCTCACTGCCCACAGGGAGCTGAGCTGAGCTGGTCTTGCTGCCGTTTGTGTAGGACTCAGTCTTGAGAGAGTCAATTCCTAGGCAGGTTGATAAGAAAGTCCGGGGTCCCCAAGGATGAGAAAGGGGTCTGGGGTTCTCAAGGAGGAGGCAAGGACAACCATCTCTTCTTTTTCTCTACATTCCTTAATCTTAGTCATGTAAAATGTTTTCTCCTTTAAGCCCTAAGCTGATGATTACACAATGAACAACTCAGTTTAAACTCTATATAACAATAATGTGTCCTGCTTGAAGACAGTTTCTCCTTCTTGAAAACCTTTTGACTAAACCCTGTTATCTTAAAATGTATATTATGGGAGTGGGTCTGGTAAGATCTTTCTATTGTTAGTTCTAATCCTGTCATCTTAAAATGTAAATTGTGGGAGTAGGTCTAGTAAGATCTTTACAACCTTGAGACATTCTTTTGATTTATTGTAATAACAGAGGATGAGATGGTTGGATGGCATCACTGACTCAATGGACATGAGTTTGGGTAAACTCCGGGAGTTGGTGATGGACAGGGAGGCCTGGCGTGCTGCAGTTCATGGGGTCACAAAGAGTCAGACACGACTGAGCGACTGAACTGAACCGAACAACCAGTTAAACAGTATATAACTCCCTTGCTTAGACCGGCGAGGGGGACACTCTCCATCCCCCTTCTGATGTCTGTCAGAAGCTTTCTCTGTTCCTTTTCTTACTTTAATAAAACTCTGCTACACAAAAGCGCTTGAGTGATCAAGCCTGGTCCCTGGTCCCAAAGCTAAATCTTCTTTGGAGATCATGAATCCGACACATTCACCTTAAGCTATCAGTCTGCCTCTGGTTCACCCCCATTTCTAAGGCCTGGCTCTCCCTGGAGTTCAATGAGATCTGTCTCCCCCACATTGAACTTGGTTCTGCCCTTAAGAAGTCTTCAGGATGGCTCTTGGGCCCCTGTCCCATTCAAGCTTCAAAACTTGGCATACGTCTTGAGAAAGGGACTCATCATGTTTTGGGGGCCCCTCCAGTCTCATCTAGTCTTTACTCCAGACCCAGAAACCTCTTCTGGTTTTTCTGTCTCCCAGAAACAGCCTCCTGCCAGGGGCCAAACTTGGATTCTCATCTGCTCACCACACCTATGATAAGTGGTTCCAGATCTTCAGTGGGGTTTTCCTCTCCTGCCTGTTCTGTTTTCAGATTCGTGCCACAGCAGGTATATATTTAAATATCACGTAATCCTGCAAGGCTGTGAGAGGTTTCAGTGTGTCTTTCAGAAGCTCCTGGCCCATCTCTTCAGCCCCTCCCAATGTTTTGCTGGGAAAACGGGCTGTGGGCTTGAGGCCTCCCTCTCCGACAAGTCTCTGATTTGTCACTCCAGTAATGTGTGACCATAAAACTTTGCTAGTTATTCTTTTATCCAATAGCAGCCCTCTACCTCAGCTTGTGTCTCCAGAATCTGCAAGCTTCTGCAGAAAATAAAATGGGTGAGGATGCTCCGTCATCTTCCTCTAGAATTTTAGTCCAACTATTCCTCACTGACTCCAGAACATTATAGAGTTTTAAAGATATGTTTTTTATAGTTGGTGCCAGCATCTCTAATAAATTATATATCTTGTGCTACTAATTACTTTCAATGAATTTATAAATATTTTTAAATATTTGTAATATCTAGGAGTCTTAATATTTTTCCAAAGAACAGTTTAAATATGCTTTTAAAATAAAAGCATTGATAAAACAGTCACTTCTTACCTCTTCATAAAACTTCACCTGAGGTACAGCTTCATTAATTTCATTCAAACAAAAATCTTTAAATAGCAAGAAACCTAAAGAAAGAGAATAAAAAATTTCAGGGTGGGCAATGGATGGAAACTTTATCCCACAGGGTGTTTTCAAATTCATTTGTTTCAACCTCTTCCTCTCCTACATTAACAAAGAAATTTTAAAAGGTTTTAAGAGGCTACTTAATGCCTAATGCCTACAAGAAAATAATCCAGGTTAGATAAGAGTATCATACATCTGGCTCTTGCATTGGGTTCATTCTGTCTTGGCAACCCCCCTCCCACTTTTAAAAAATGCACAATTAACAGTGTAAGCGGTCACCACCACTCAGTGCCACTGGTCACTACCGAGAACATAAGACAAATCAAAGAAATCAGAGATGAGAGTAGTACAGAGGTGTTGGTAAGAGTCACCATGGATCTAATAAATCATATGCTCACTGAAACAGAACTAAACTCCCTTAAAAAGAAAACAAAACCAAAGGACCTCCCTAATCTTCCTAGCCTTTTCTCTCACCACATATTAGCTCAAGTCCCACCAAGTCCCCACCAAACACCTTCAGCCTGAGTGGATCATCCATCTCCAGATCATGCATTTCCCTTTCACAACCCCACGCCTCATCAAGCCATCACGACCCGCTGCCCAGGATACCACTCCCATTGCACAGTGCCCGCTACACAGTGGAAGGCAAATAAATATTTGTTGAATGAATGTTTGCTGGCATGGCCCTTCCAACAAGTCAAAGCACTTAGCACACCCCGGTTAATTATCTGACTTACAAGCTCCCATCCTGTACCAAACCCAGTCAATGCCTCACACCTAGTCAAGTCTCAGCGAATGATAGAGGCTGGATAGGACAGGCTGACCAAGGGCAGAGATGTTTCTAAAAGTCAAAAACAATGAGAAGGTCCAAACAATTAAAGGATCACTAGGAGAAACAGAAGTCATGGGGGGCGGGGGGAGTGGGAAATGAAGAAACACTCAAAGAAAGTTAAAATGTTGGGTGAGAGCTAGACCAGAACTCCCCGGGTAGGAGAGAGCTGGAAGGAAGCAGCTTTGACATGATTTTCATTCAAGTTAACATAAGAATAATATGACTTGAGCTTGTCTGTTACTGCCCCGTAAATTCCCCTCCATGGTTCCAGGAACATGACCTTTGAAAATGGTAAATGTTTGTTCACTGGAACTAGAAGAAAAGTATCTGAACTACTTGGTTAAACAGGCAAGGCCAGAGTATGAGGGCTGGGTGCAGACCGCAAGCAGGAGCACAGCCGTGATCCTTGGCCACCTTGTCAACTGCAGCGGGGCTGGAGGGGCTAATGCATGAAGGAAGCGGGGAGTTCAAGCAGCAGCCAAATAGGAAAAATCGAAGGTGTCATTCTCCACTGATTCTCATGTTAATATGTTTATTTTAAACATATTAGTTTAGAGTAAGGTAAAGTAAGAGTAAGGTCGTCTTTTTGTTCTCATTCCTCTCAAAGAAATTTTACATTTCCCTCGTCATGTCATCTTTGACTCCTGAGTCATTCAGAATGACTGCACCTTCAGAAATGTGCAATTTTCAGATATTTGGATTTTTTTTTTAGATATTTTAGGGGATATCGATTTCTGTTTAATTCTGTTGTAGTCAGAGGACACATTCAGTAGGATTTCAACACTGAAAATTTACTGAAATTTGGTTTGGGACCAAAATTGGACCGAATTTGGTCCTTACAGGTGAATGTTTCAAGGGTACTTGGAAAAAAAAAAAGTATATAAGGTGAAGTGTTTCATTAAACAGAGTAAAAAGGCAATTAAGTTGGTTGATAGGGTTGTCTGGGTCCTCTAAACTCTTACTAAATGTCGGTCTGCTTACTCTCTCCATTAATCATGGAGGACTGTTGAAATGCCCATTTGTAAATTGGAGAGGAGAGGCAAGAAAGGAGGAAGGGGATGGAGAGAGGAGTTGAATGAATAAACAACCAATTTAGTATCTGTCACCTACTTTAATGCAACTTCCATCCTCAGTGTGCACGATAAGTCGATGAAGGTTTTTGATTATTTATGTATTTATTTTTGGCTGCACCGGGTCTCTGCTGCTGCACAGACGTCTCTCTAGCTGCGGCGAGCAGGGGCTACTCTCCAGTGGTCCGAGGGCTTCTCATCGCCGTGGTTTCTCTTGCTGCAGAGCACAGACTCTAGGGCACAAGGGCTCAGTACTTGTGGCACACGGGCTTAGTTGCTCCGTGGCACGTGGGATCTCCCTGGACCAGGGATCAAACCTTGTCCTCTGCAGTGGCTGGCATATTCTTTGCCACTGAGACACCAAGGAAGCGGCAAAGAATTATTTTAACATTGTATGTGGGGACAGTATTTCCCTCCTGTCTGTATGCAAACTTAAGTGCTACTTTCTATCACAGCAGCTGCTAAAATGGAGCAGCCAGAAGAAAGATATTTTGCCTTTAGGATAAATCCTAGATCACTGTGTTCCAGGCTAAAAGCAATTTACCTTCATTAGACTTAAATTACATTTTTAAAAAAGAGAAACGTTACTGATTAGAACAAAAGCTAAAAGGAAAAATGAAGAAAATTTTCGCCTAGCTAGTTCGCTTCATCAGTGTGATTTCTCCAGATTTCAAAGAATAAAAAACTGTGACCCAACACCTGCTTACTAGATAACTGTGGAATGTGTTTACCCTTGTTTCTATATTTGAGCCACTGCAAACTGTCTGGATACTGATTAACTTCCGAGTGTATGCGACATCCAGGAAAGGCAAACTATCCCAATGTCCCACCAAAATATTTTGCAAAAATCAGGAGAAAGAATTGTATTATCTTTTATAAAACACCAATTAAAAACTTGAAATAGTAAATATAAGTGGTCTCTATGGGAAATTAAAATTTAGCCTCCTAAAAAAATTTTTAAAAAAAGGAAAGAGAAACATGAAAAAGTTTTCTAAGAAATAATACCTGGGGCTTCCCTGGTGGCTCAGTGGTGACGAATCCTCCTGCCAGTGCAGGAGACATGGCTCCATCCCTGAGGACTCCACAGGCCACGGAACTACCAAGCTCATGTGCCGCGACTACTGAGCCTGTGCCCTGGAGCCTGGGGCTGCAGCTACGAGGCCCATGCGCCCTGGGACCCAGGCTTCGCAACAAGGAGAAGCCACTGCAGTGAGAAGCCGTGCACCACAGCTAGAGAGAAGACCCCACTTGCCACAACTAGAGAAAAGCCCGTGCGGCAACAAAGACCCAGCACACCCCCTCCCCCACCCCCCCAACAAAAGAAATAAGACTTGTCTTGGGCTTTGTCAAGGAAGTTCAAACACTGGGAAGGAGGATAGATTGCATAACTGACTGCTACAAGTTTCCACCAAAATGTACTGATTTGACAAAGCATTTCCTGTGTCTACTAAGGGTCACTGTGCTGTACGTTGGTGAAGGCAGAGTCCTCATAAGAGACTTACTGGTTGATGTAAGGGGCAGACAACAAAGTAGTAAACAAATAAAATAATGTTAATGTACAGTAAATGATATAAAAATTAAATGTGGTGCTGAGATCAAAGATAAAACAGAATGTCAAGACCTCTCTGAGCTGTAGGATGAATAAAGTACAAAGCATTTCAAATTAGAGCAGGCCAGAATGCCTAACTCTCACCTTCTAGTCAATACTGCATTAGAGCTCTGTGCCAGTGCAATGAGAGAATGAGATGAAAGTCATCAAAACTGAAAAGTTAAAACTACTTTTATTCCTAGACAACCTAGTTAACTATGTAACAAATCCTAGCTACAAAATAGCTGCTGCTGCTGCTAAGTCGCTTCAGTCGTGTCCGACTCTTAGCGACCCCATAGAAGGCAGCCCACCAGGCTCCCCTGTCCCTGGGATTCTCCAGGCAAGAACACTGGAGTGGGTTGCCATTTCCTTCTCCAATGCATGAAAGAGAAAAGTGAAAGGGAAGTCGCTCAGTCGTGTCCGACTCTTAGCGACCCCGTGGACTGCAGCCTATCAGGCTCCTTCGTCCATGGGATTTTCCAGGCCAGAGTACTGGAGTGGGGCGCCATCACCTTCTCCGACAAAATAGCTACTAGAATATATAAGTGAATTTAGGAAGCTCATAAAATACAAGGTCATTAGCTAAGAATCAAGGACATTAGATATACTCACATAACATAATTTTAAAATGGAACTTTGAAACAAGTCCATTTGTGCTAACATCAAAAAATAATCAATATTTAGGAATAAATAAATAAGAGCTATTCAAGACCACTATGTGGAAAACTGAAAAATATCACTGAAAGATACTAAATAAGATCTAAATAAATGGAAAGATATATGGATTGGAAGACTCAGTATTGCTCAGATATTAATTCTCCCCAAACTGATCTATGGGGTCAATGTAATCCCAATCATAATTCCCAATGACAGGCTTTTTAATGAAACTGACAAGCTGATTCTAAAATGGATATGGAAATGCAAAAAAACTAAAATACCCAAAGCATCTTGAGAAAGAAGAAAAAAGTTCAAGGATGTACACTGCCTAATTTCAAGACTCATTCATTATACAGCCAAGGTAATCAACAGGGTGGTACTGGCATAAGACTAAATCAATGAAACACAACAGAGGATCCAGAAATACACTCAACTCATACGTCGTCAACTTATTTTCAACAAAGACAGCAAAGCAATTTATGGGAAAAAGGAAGTCTTTTCAAAAAAAAAGGTGCTAAGAAAAAACTTAAAACTTATATCAAAATGGGAGAAGAAAGAAACTTAAATCTGAAAAAGGCCTATATTCAGTTTACACATACACTAAAAAAAAAAAACCTCTTACAAATCAGTTTTTAAAAGGAAACACCCCAATAAAAGAATGGGCAAAGAAATCTGAACACTTCACAAAGGAAACAATATGAACAGACAAGAAGCACATGAAAAGGGTTTGACGCTGTTGTGTGCGCGTGCTAAGTGGTTTCAGTCGCGTCTGACTCTGCGACCCCGTGGGCTGCAGCCCGCCAGGCTCCTCTGTCCATGGGATTCTGCAGGAAAGAATACTGCAGCGGGTTGCCATGCCCTCCTCCAGGGGATCTTCCCAAATCAGTGATCAAACCTGCATCTCTTACGTCTCCTGTACTGGCAGGCGTAATTTACCATTTACGTGGCACCATTCACCACTGGCACCACCTGAGAAGCCCATGACTGCTGGTTATCATGCAAATATAAGTTAAATCACTTTGAGATACCACTTCACAACTACTAGAAGGGCAGAGTTAAGAAGACTGATAATATCAAATTTTGGCAACCAGAAGCCTTACTTGCTTTGAAGAATATACAATGTTTTGGACTCCTCATGCCACTGAATCAACAGTCAGAGAAAGAATGACTGTGTTGGCTGGGATGACTGATCCTGATACCAAAAGGAACCTGGGCTGTGACTCCACAATGGAGGGAAGCGGGAGAAGGGAAGAAGGGGGAAGCTCTTCCTTAGCACACAAACCATAGAAGGACTGATGGAGTTAGAAAATCAACAGGTGCCAAAATCAGTGGGTATACCTTTAACAAGGAGTAGAATATTCACACAGTCTCAAAAGTAATTTCCCGACATTAATTATTACTTACAAAGGGAAAGCAAAGATAGACCACACATTTGGAGAAAAGTAATTGTAATTTAAGTATCTGACAGAGAACTTGTATTCAAAGCATACAATGAAGTCTCAAATTCAATAATGAGAACACAAATAATTCACTATTTTTTAAAAATGAGAAGATTTGAATACTTGCACCAAAGATGATATATAAATGCAAAATAAGTGCATGAGAAGATGCCCAACATTATTAGTCATTAGAAAAATGCAAATTAACATCACAATAAGGTATCACTATATCCTTCTTAGAATAGCCAAAAAAAGAGAGAGAGAGAGAGAAACAATACCACTGCTGATTAGGAGAGAATGTGGAGAAACTAGGGCTCTCCATTGGGAAACATTTCTTTAAAGATCCATTTGCCATTCAGCCCAACAATCGCACTCCTAGATATTTATCCAAGAGGAATGAAAATTCATGTTCACACAAAAATCTGAACACAGATATTTATAGTAGCTGCATATATAATATAGAAAAATTGGGTATAACCCAAATGTTCTTCAGCTCCTGACTGAATAAAGTGTGACATATTGATACAATGGAACCCTACTCAACAAGACAAAGGAATGAACTACTGATACATCCACCATAAGTGACTCTCTAACGCACTGTGTTAAGTGAAAGAAACCAGATTCAAAGGCTACATACTGAATGAGTCCACTTCTGTGTCATTCTGGAAAAGGACAAACCATAGGAACAAACAGATCAGTGGCTGTCAGGGGTTAGGGTGGGGAGTGGGAGCTGACATATAAATGGCCCTAGAAAATCTGGGGAGGCGATGAATTACTCTACACCTTGACTTCTGTAGTTGTTATATTGATATAACTTTAAGCATTTGTCAAAACTGATAGAACTGTCCATTGTAGATGGTGACTTTTACTTAAATTATACCTCAATTAAACCTAAGTCTGCCTGCCCCTCCAAAAAAAAAAAAAGCTGATGCTAAAAAAAGAAAGACAAGTAAGATTGGGTGCATATAGTTGAGCCAGGGACAAGGCTCAAAAGGTGTTCCTGAATAGTGGCTTTAAGATGATCACAAATTGGGATCTAGAATTTCTAGAAGTCAATACTGGATCACTTACATTGTTGTCAATGACTACAAGATGCTTTTCATAAAGCACAAGTTTCTATGGAAGATAAAAATCATTCAAACGCAGAGCCATGGGACTAAAATAAGTAATTACAAAGGTTCTGGGTAACGCAGAGGTCAGAAATGACTCTGACACATTCAGGATACACAATATTTTTTTACAGGTGAAAATAAAGGAAATTGTAAATGATAACTCATGAATAAACTCCCAAAGGGTACCATGCCCCTTCTAAATGAATATGACTAAGCTAACTTCCCAATGAATACTTCTTTTCATTTCTTCCAAGTCCCAACAGGAATAAATATATATATTAAAAAAGAATATTTAGTTAATTTTATTTATCTATGTCATGAAAATCTTAAAACATTTTTTTTTTTATTTCAATCTCCTTGTCAAACTAGAACTTTCACCTTCCTGACTTAAAACTTACAGGATAAAATTAGAAACAAAATGTAGTTGAGGAATATTATAAATAGTTAGGTCTTCTAAAAATCCAAGTTACCATTCCACCTCCAATTTAAATTTGGCACATTCATGTTCAATAAAATATTCTTAGATTAATTAAAGGGATCACTCGTTCAGATAATGGAGAGATCTGGGACCATGAGTAGGAACAGTCTAGTAGACAAAAGCACAAATGGTAATGAGTCTGGCCAAAGAAAAATTCATAGAAGGTTCTGAGCAATTGGCTCTCGATTCAAAAAACAAAGGAAACTGGGACTGGGAGGAAAATGTGAAATTACAGAGTCAAGAAAAGTATATCTAAATCCTTGCAATAGCTGGACTACTTTAAGCCTTTACAAACATGAAAATTATTGAAGAGAAAACATATTTCTGGCTATGCACACCATGCCAACACTCTTTCCAGACTGGGGTCATTTTTTTTCATCTGTCACAGTTTAATGCACATCTAATAGCAAACAAGCAAACTGACAATTAAAATAAAGTGAGATTTACAGCAACTTAAAACAAATTATCCCAACAATCCACCTGATTTATGTTTCCCAAAGACATCTCAAAGAACAATGATTAAAGCTGGCAGTATGGAAATCAGAGTATGTGTGCACATCACAGAATAAACACAACAGGGACAAAGTGGGGAGGTTGCGGCGAACAAGCTGGGTCTAACCACAATTTTATCAAGGATTAAACACAATAGGAGTCCACCAACTAACGCATGTGGGTTAACTCTGTGATAATTCATGAGCCTATGCACTTGGACCTGAGCACTTTCCTATATGTATATTCCAATAAAGATTTATTTAAAACGAAGAGGATCAACCAGTAAGTTTTTAGGTCTGGATACTGTAAGCATAAGTGTAAAATGAAGGGGCTCTCAGAGCAACTGTAATCTGACTGGAGGAACTGACCCACGTACATAAAGACAATACCTAACTGCATTGCATCAGTTATGAGCCACGTTCGCTTTGCAGGAGAGAGACATGCTGCTTCCTAGATCACCACTCGGCCACTCACTCAGCTCCCATCATTCGTCCAGCGTCCCTTCTAATCTGTCCTGTGAGCTGCTGCCCCAGACCTGACCATGCTGTTCCCTTGTCGTCACTGCACGGGTGCCGGATAAGACCCAGCTTCCATCATCTGCAGCGCAGCACACACTGCACTCTGCCCCACCAGCTCACCGAGCTACAGCGCCCACCTGCCCAGCAAAGCCGGACACCAGCACAGGTCACTCAACATGCCACGAGCCCTCAGTCCCTTCACACAGGCTGACTGCTCGGCACCCGCCCCCTTCTTGCCATCCACCTCTCCCCGGCCCCACTTCCCCAGCCCCTCTTTCTCACAGACACCCACCCCCTGCAGACTTGACCTGGTTAACAACCACTTAACCTTCAGGACTTCAACTGAGCATCACGAATCACTATAAACAGCCCTCCTCCCCATCCCAGTGAGGTCAAGAAGCTGTCCCTCTTTTCTGCTCCCACAGCCCTGGGTCCTTAGCGCTTTCAAGGCCACTAAATTACAACTATCTCTTTTTATTTTAGGAATGGACGAAATGGCACAAAATTGTAAAACTGTATTAAAAAGGTACAAACTGAAAAGCTGCTGTCTAGTTCATGCCCCTCGTGTTCCCAGTAGCACGCCCACCACCATCACCCTCAATGTAACCTCTATTACTGGTTACTATGTCTTTTCGGGGAAGGGGTGGGTGTCACTTCTTGGCCAGGTGCTAGGAAATCCATGTGGCTGCGTCACCCAGCTCGATGCAGGGGACTCCGAGTTCTAAGGGACACCAGTGTCACAACGTGGCAAGAGCTTGGCACATGGAGGGTGGGCAGGGTGGCCTCTTGCTCACCCTGCACTGTTGCAGATGAGAAATGCCCACGGGTGGGTTTCTGTTGCAGACGCTGCGTCACCTGCTAACACGCCACAAAGGCAGGTGCAAAGACGAACTCTGACTTCCCTCCACACTGTCTCCATCAGACTTTTTTCCCATAACCAAGACCTTGTGGATCTTTCTAGACAAGTCACGAAGAGCTATTGGCCACTCCCTCCAGCTGCATCATTCCATCGGATGGAATGCGGGAAGTCACGTAACTTGTTTCCTAATGGTGAACATTTGGGCTGCAGCAAAGAGTTTGCTTTTATAAAACTGCAGAAATAAATAACCTTCTCCGCACATCATGTCTCATGTGTTCAAGCCTATCTGTAGGATACAGTCCTCAGAGTGAAAATCCTGAGCTAAAGATTATATAGACACTTTGTTATTTTATCAATAATAGACTTGGCCAAAGACCCATCGGATCAGTACCTGTTTGTACATCTTCTAGCAATGGATCGACCCCTGTTCTGAAACCCACAGCCATAGGGGGTGCGGGTTTCGACCCCTGGTTGGGGAACTAAAATTCTGCATGCTATGTGGTGCAGCCAAAAAACAGAAATAAGAAAAAAAAGGAATCCTTTGGGCCTCCACGTCTCGGGCACTGGCCCCGTCTGGTTCCTCGTTTGTTCCCGGCGTTCGTTGGCAGCGCTTCTCGCATCTCCTTAGACCTGACACCGGCCTTAGGAACAGACAGCAGCATCGTGTTAGGAAAGGATGCTCTTCTGGCATCACTGAGGAGCTGTTTGCTCGTGGGCTCTGGGAAGGAAGTGGCCTGCTCTTGTGTGGCTTTCTCTTTATCTTCAGCACAATGGATAGGACTTCATCCGCTCAATAAACATCTGATAGATGTACTAAGGGCAGATCAATATGGCTCGTGCTACAGTCACAGATGGTTTCAGGAAGAAGTACAGGCTGGGCGGGGAGAGATTAAGGGTAACAGAGTTCAAGTGGTCAGAGGCAGGAAATTTCCATGGGATAAGGAAGGAGGGGGACTTAGAATCTGGATGCAGCATGTTCCCAGGAGGAAGAGGTGGGGGGACGGTCTACCCTAGTGCTGAAGTCTGAACGGGTGGGGAGGGCTGGGAGACTGGGGAGCCTTCTAGAAAAGCCTCAGTGTTAGGCACTTCTCCCTTACACATGCTCCGCAAGTGCTGAGAGCTCGGAATTCCAATGAGCCTGCTGGGGAAGAGTTTTTACTATAAGTGGGCAGTTGTTTCAGACAAAATTAAACACGGCTCTCAAACTGGGAGCGGAGGATTTTAGAGCCAGGCCTCTTTCTTAACATGGCAAAGTTGGATCCTTCTTCCCTCCTCTTCCTCAGGACACGCATCCACCATTGTGTCTGTCCCCAGGTGACCCTCTTATCCACATCCCATCCCCTAGGCTGACCTGTATCTGCTAACAAGTACCGACCTCTATGTACTGTAACAGTGCCTGCCTCCCACCTCCCCTGAATATTTTCACTAGAATTCAAAGATGTTAGCAAAAGCCTTCAAGGCTCAAAAAAGTAGAACCTTGACAGCAGACGCCAGGTGGTGAGGTTGCCACTGCCAACCCTCTGCGGCATGGAGGCCCACAGCCCGCTGCTGCGGCCCTCTAGGGACGCGTGTGTGGCTGGAGCTGCTTCTCAGATCTGGGTGCGAAATTTAATGAACATGAAATGATTTCTTACTAGGGCAATGAGACGGTTTCTATGATTTTCAATCCAAATTCACTTTAACTTATAGCCAGCTACAGCTGGCTCTAGTAATTTCTTAATTAAATGACCGAGGTATTTAATTTTAAAAGTTAGACAGTACCTTTAACTGCTGTGATTCTTGTTCACTCGGGGCCTTATACCTTCTCCCGGGAGTGGGGATGTAGCCGTGAGAAGCTCCCTCCCCTCTCTGCACGGCAGGGACAATCACCCCGCTGCTCTCTCGGGACCATCTCTCAACACAGCAGCCCCACTGGGGCCTCAATGTCTGTGGACGCTCGTCCTAACGCTGGTCCCAGCAGGGCCCAGCGCCCACGAGGGTCACGCAGAGGTGATGGACAGGACACCGGGGAATCGCTGGCGGGCCGTTCACCCCTGGAATGCTGTCATCATGCTGAGAAAACAATCACAGTGTACAGACATACTCCCGCTCTTCACACAAAACGCTACCAGTGAGTTTTACAGTAACGGCAGCTGAAAGGATTTCATGCTAAAACAAAAAAGACAATCCCCTTCCCTCAAAAAGGGTCCACTCCCCTGATGCATAAAATACTGAACTAGCAGCTTTTGAGTCACCAAGAGGAAACAGCATCAGAGATTATCTCTGTTCTCCGATCTGGACTCCAGTCAGGGAAACAGCGTGGAAGGCTTAGGGTTAGACTAGATGGTTCACACAGGCGAGCTGGGTTTAAATCTCACACCCTATCACCTGCTTCCTTGGACTGTTTTCTTCTCTCACCTTCTTTTGGATTTAGTGCATCCCAAGCACACTGAGCAGGTTGTCGTCATCACTGGCTTATTAGCCCTACAGCTCTTCATTTCACGTGTTTACTGGAG
Source organism: Bubalus kerabau (assembly GCF_029407905.1). NCBI lineage: Eukaryota > Metazoa > Chordata > Mammalia > Artiodactyla > Bovidae > Bubalus > Bubalus kerabau. Next base: position 69,570,731 of record NC_073639.1, on the reverse strand, counting down.
TTTCCAGGTTCCTGCCTTCCCTGGGCTCCTGGAGCCCTTGCCTCGGCAGGACCACCACATGGGCACATTTTACAAAGTAACTCTAGGCCAAGAGCGGACCCAGCCCGGTTTATTTCCCTTCTTTCAAAGACCATGGCCTTTTCTGTGTCTGAAAGCAGTTACTTCATATATTTTGTCTAGTTCTCTAGTTGTTACGGTAGGAGGCCAAGTCTGGCTCTGGATACTGTATTATGTCCTGAAGCGCAACTTTATTTTTGAAATAAAGTATTTGGCTCTTCGCAGGAGAATGGGTTAAATGCATGAAACTGGGACTACCTGTAAAACCCCAGACGCATAACACCATCCGTGAAACTTCACACAGTGGTACAAAGATGGTGATGCCCAATTTCCGGCTTATCACAGCAGCACAAGTAAACCTCAGAAGCAGAAGCTTTTCTGAATGATAACAACCCATAATCAAGCCCTTAGGTGCTCTGTGTCCTATATACAGATCTCATTTAGTCTTCAGAATAACCCCACGCCGAGACAGACCTAGTCTCACCCTCAGGCGAGAGGACCAGCACTCAGAGGTGAAGCCACCTGCCCAGCATCTAGTAAACAGTGATGGCTGAGCTGAAATTGACTTCACAGAGTTGGGATCTGCCGCTCTCCAGAGTGCAGGCTCTCTGTCACTGTCCTGAGCTGACGACGTACATGAACTGATTAGGAGACGGCAGTAGAATTCAGCTTGACTAGTGCCGGAGCGTCCACGCGTGGTTAGTTTCTTCCTGAAATAACTATATGCTGCTGGGACAAAGCAGCACGAGTAATTTCCCATAAGAAGCGGTTCCGTAAAAAACCCTCACTCTCTCTTCACCTTCTCTTCCTCCTTTGTTGCCCCCCATCTTTCTTCCTCTGTGCATATGTACTCAGTCATGCCCAACTCTTTGCGACCCCATGGACTATAGTCCGTCAGGCTCCTCTGTCCATGGGATTTGCCAGGCAAGAATACTGGAGTGGGTTGCCATTTTATTCTCCAGGGGATTTTCCTGACCCAGGATCAAACCCGAGTCTCCTGCATTGGCAGGTGGATTCTTTACCACTGAATCACCTGGGAAAGCCCTTTCTTCCTCTACCTTTCTTTTTTTCTTTTATCTCTTTTTCCCCTGTCTCCATCTGTCAAAACAGCAGGAAGGGCAACAGCAAAAAAGAATGAAAGAAAATCAACTCAAATTTAATTCGTGAAACCATGGAGTGTTAGGCTTAAATGAAACATTAGATTTTATCTATTACAGTCCCTTTGTTTTGCTGATCAGGAAACTAAGGAGTATTTAAGGGGTTGATGAAAACACCCAGCTTGTTGGCTACCACAGGAGCCAGAGTCTAGGGCCCACTGCTAGCAGAGAGTGAGCAGAATCAGGACAAAGCTCTGGGCTTCAAGGCTGACCTAAAAGCATCAGGTAGAATACAACGATGTGACAACACTCTTCAGCACATGGCCCACAAAGCAAGCAAGTTAATTCCAAGATGCACGAGCACAATCATTTCCTAGTCCTGACTTGGATTAGAAGTAGGGTTACTAAGAAAAGATCAAAGATAAGGTATAAAACCCTCAGAAAAGGTATTTCCAAAAGAGCTAACTCAGGGGACATTATGCCAGCACACTGCCACCTGGGATTCTACAGGCAGTGGGGGCTCCTAAAGTCCAAACACCGCCCAACCACCTGTCCACCGCCAGTTCAAAGAGCCGATCGACAACTTTCCCAGTAGAGGTGATGTTTCCTAGGCCCCTGGAACCGTCTGGGAGTATATACTAAGACGTCAGCTTCACTAACATTGCTAGAGCATGTAGTATTTTCCCTGAATTATGTGGACCCTGGCAGCGAGAGAGCTACAAAGCTGACTCAGCTGCACATGTTGGCTGATTGGCTAGACTTGCCTTTTGGCCAAGAGTGTTCCATACCTGCCTTGGGGTCTAAACTCATGGCTCAGAAACGTCACCAGTAGCCCTTTCCAAGAAGTTCAGAACTCCTGGGCAGTAATCAGCAATCCTTACAGCTGCCTGATACCGACATGCTAGAGGTCCATGGGTTTCACATCCATCCTTTCGTAGGGTGAGCTAGTGGCAGATGGAAAGTCCCCTGGGGCCTGCGGTCTTAGTCTCCTCCATCTGCCTTTTTGTTTAATGAGACGTTTCCAACGAAGCACTTAAAACACACTTGATTCTCCATGTGTCATTTGGCAAAACCACAAAGAGCTGCCACAGAAAGATCTTTGTGCATTATCCCCAAATTCTGGATGTCAGAATCATGAGACATTAAATAGGAACTGTACAGCTGATATTTTAAAACTCCAGTACTATTTCCAAGAGCCAAGCCAAGCAACCTAAATGCCCATCGATAGATGAATGGTTAAAGATGTGGTACATATATACAACAGAATATTAGTCATAAAAAAGAATGAAATAATGCCATTTGTAGCAACATGGATGAACCTAGAGATGATTATACCTAATAAAGTAGATCAGACAAAGACAAATATCATAGGCTATCACTTATATGTGGAATCTAAGAAAAAAGATGCAAACGAACTTATTTCCAAAACAGAAACAAATTTATGGCTACCAAAGGGGAAAGTAGGAGGCGGGATAAATTAGGAGTCTGAGCTTGACAGATACACACTACTATGTGCAATCAGACAGACAACAAGGGCCTACTGTACGGGACAGGAAACCATATTCAATATCTTATAATAATCTGTAATGGAAAAGAATCTGAGAAGTGTATATATACATGTGACAATCACTTTGCTATACACCCGAAACTAACACAACATTGTACATCAATTATACTTCAATTAAGGAAAAACTCCATATGCATTCTAATTTCCAAACTAGCGTTTCCTGCTAATAGGTAGAAAATAGCAGCTGTTGAAGAACCCAAGTTCAATTCAGGCTCTGCTTTTTGGGGTTAGGTGAGCTTGGTCACATTATTTTACCCAGCATTGAAAACACTCACACCGTGTTAATCAACAGTAAGCAGGTGGCCATTACTGTCTTAAACCAGTAGTTTGTTCCAATCAACCATGAGCTCAGGAGAGCGCAAGATAAATTAAACAGCAACCATCTAAAAGGTAAACAGGTTTCCAAGGTGGCACAGCGGTAAAGAACCTGCCTGCCAATGGAGACTCAACAGACACAAGTTTGATCCCTGGGTCGGGAAGATCCCCTGGAGTAGGAAATGGCAACCCATTCCAGTATTCTTGCCTGGAAAATTCAATGGACACAGGAGCCTGGTGGGCTATAGTCCATAGGGTCCAAAGAGTCGGACACAGCTGAGTGAGCACACACGCAGCACAAAAAGTAGACAGAGTTGCCAGCCTGCAGATCAGGGGTCTGGTGGGCACATGCCAGCGTTCCTATAGTTTTAGTGACGAGATGTTAAAGGATTGCATCTTTCTAGTAAACACTAGCTCTTCGAGTTTTTCTGCGAAAAGATAATCATGGCTGATCTTAGAACCTGAACGATGGCTTTCAAAAGTAAAACCAGACCAAGTAAACTAGTTTAAAATGAACAAGAGAAAAAAAGACAACTTAATTTCTCATAGGACTGGGTTAAGCCTTTTTACCCTCTTTGAAAGCTGCCACAAATCTCTCAGGTCCCCAATTTTCGGAGCCATTCAGACTGACTCCAACACAAGATGCCAATCCCCAGGCTTGTTGGAGCCAAAAAAGATAAGGAGTCGGCCTAAAGGTCTGCCTGCCAGTGGGGTTTGAAGTAACAACCTTTCCCTCTTCTTCAGCATCTTTCCTCTCTGGGCGACATTTCTGTTAAGAGACGCAGGCTGGAAAGGGTGCAGAAGCTCTGCCCATCATTTCTGTGGGTTCCCTCACCACTGGTGGCCTGTGCCTGCCTGGCCTCTTCAACTGCAAATCCAATTAGCTGTGCTTAGTCAAGTGTTTACCTCTGCTACTGGAAAGTTTAAATAGATGTTTAACTCTTTCCCTCACTAGAAGTCTCCACAAAGACATGGATAATTGAAGCGGAATGGAACAGGGCCCCAGGTTTTTCTTCTCTGTCAGGGCAGGTGGCTGTCAGCCAGAGGAAGCTTTACAGATGAGCTGGGGGGACCGTAGCCGTCTGTCACTGTCAGTCAGGGAAAGTATTTGTCTGGAGAAGACCCTGCACTGGGACATAAACAAACCCTTCCAAAGAAGGGTGGAAACAAAAGAGAAAACAAAGCCTGAAGCAGGTTCCCGGGTTAAGACTTCCCGCTCTACAAACACATGCAAAAGGGCTCGACCTGCTATCATTTAACTCTGGTCAGAAGTCGCACGGTTTTAAGTACTTGCAGATTTTAGCCAGCTAACATGTTTTGAAGCACAAAGTACCAAGAAATGATTTTATAATTATAAAATAGATTGGTAACTTTGTTTTCTGAAACTGACAAAAAAGTAACCCTGAAATGTTTTCTTTTGTTGCATATATTTTTTTCAGTATTTCTGTGGTTTTCTATAATTACTAAATTAAAAAAATAGGTCTCCATGACATGTGTGTCCAGTTTTCTTTCTATAGCCCTGCTCAGAAAATCCTTTTAAAAAAATTTCTGTCTTTCCAAAATATTCTTTTTATAACAAAACATAACTTTTTCAAAGTCCATGGCAAGTAATTTCTTATGCCTTAACCCCAAATGCCAAATATAATTTATGCATTCTTTTACACAAATGTTCTTCAAAATTTTCAACAAAGGTGCCAAGACAATCCAATGGGGAGGAGGGGGAAAGCTGTCTTCTTCAAATAAGAAAACTTTTTTCAAATAACTAGATATTCATATGCAAAAAAAAAGATGAATTTAGACCCTTACCTCATATTACATATGACAATTAACTAAAAAATCAACCAAAGACCTAAGGTCTAAAATGATGAAACTTCTAGAGGAGAAAAAAAAGCTTTGTGGAATTCAGTTAGGCAAGAAATTCTTAGATACTACACCAAAACTCACTTTAAAAATTTGTAAACTGGACTTTAAAATTAAAACCTTCTGTACTTCAAAAGTCACCATGAAGAAAATGAAAAAGAAGCCAGTGAAGGTGAGGAAGTATTTGTAAATTAGACATACTATAAATAACAAATAAAGACGATAATTTTTTTTAAGGGCAAAAGATTTAAATAGATATTTCACCAAGATTTATAAGAATGGCTAATCACCACAAACATGTACAATATCGCTAACTGTTAGGGAAATGCAAATCAAGACCCCAGTGGAGCACCAGTTCATACCCACTAGGATGGTCAAAATCAAAAAGATCACAGCATGTTGATGAAGCTACGGCAAACCTGGAACTCTCATAAAATGATGGTGAGAGTGTAAGAAAGGACACAATTCAGAAAACAACTAGTGACAACTTAATAAGTTAAACTTGAATATACCATACAGCCCAGCAATTCCATTCCTAGTAACATGCCCAGGAGAAATGAAAACATACATTCACACTTTTATGTGAATATTCACAGCAACATCATTTGTAACAGACCAAAAGTGGGAATAATTCAAATGTCTATCAACTGGTGAAGGGATATGCCAAATGTGGCCTATCCATATAATGAGGTATCACTCAGCAACAGAAGGGAAAGAAGCACTGATACACACGGTGTGGCTGAACCTCCAAAACCTGATGTGAAACGAAAGAAACCAGACGCAAGAGACTAACCGTCTACAGCCTGCAGGATTCCACTCACATGAAATGTTCCGAAAAGGCAAATTGCTATTGAGACAGAGAGATTAGTGGTTGCCTGGGGCTGTGGCTGGGAGCAGGAAGTGACTCCAAGTGGGTACAGGGGGTCTCTGAGACGTGGTTTACTAAAACTCATCGAATTATACTGACTCATAACGAGTGAATGATACGACATATAATATCATGCCTCAATAAAGCTGTTTTTAAAAGAGTAAAAGTTGCAAAATTTTATCCTTGACCAAAACCATGCTTCAGAGACCAACATTATCTCACACAAACTCTGAAAGATTAATATGCAAACTTGGGATTAGGTTCTCAATTCAGTGTGAGAAAAGGAAATGTCTTCCATGGCAATAATGATATGATGTCATATTACATTAACCATGATGCTCTTTATACATGAGAGCAATATTTGCATACTTTATGAATTAACCATCTATTCTGGAGTCTCCTTATGATGAGAAACATCCTTCTCTAACAGGAGAGGGGATGCAGTCAGAGGAGCTGAGCAGTCTGTCGGTAGACAGATGGAATTCATCAAAACTGTGTAAAATTCTTAAAAAGATGGGAATACCAGACCACCTGACCTGCCTCCTGAGAAATCTGTATGCGGGTCTGGAAGCAACAATTAGAACTGGACGTGGAACAACAGACTGGTTCCAAATAGGGAAAGGAGTACGTCAAGGCTGTATATTGTCACCCTGCTTGTTTAACTTATATGCAGAGTAATCATAAGAAATGCTGGGCTGGAGGAAGCACATGCTGAAATTAAGACTGCCGGGAGAAATATCAATAAACCTCAGATATGTAGATGACACCACACTTATGGCAGAAAGTGAACAAGAACTAAAGAGCCTCTTGATGAAAGTGAAAGTGGAGAGTGAAAAAGTTGGCTTAAATTCAACATTTTGAAAACAAAGATCATGGCATCTGGTTCCATCACTTCATGGCAAATAGATGGAGAAACAGTGGAAACAGTGGCAGACTTTATTTCTTGGGGCTCCAAAATCACTGTAGATGGTGACTACAGCCATGAAATTAGGATACGCTTACTCCTTGGAAGGAAAGTTATGACCAACCTAGATAGCATATTGAAAAGCAGAGACATTACTTTGCCAACAAAGGTTTGTCTAGTCAAAGCTATGGTTTTTCCTGTGGTCATGTATGGATGTGAGAGTTGGACTATAAAGAAAGCTGAGTGCCGAAGAATTGATGCTTTTGAACTGTGGTGTTGGAGAAGACTCTTGAGAGTCTCTTGGACTGCAAGGAGATCCAACCAGTCCATCCTAAAGGAAATCAATCCTGAAGATTCATTGGAAGGACTGATGCTGAAGCTGAAACTCCAAAACTTTGGCCACCTGATGAGAAGAACTGACTCTTTTGAAAAGACCCTGATGCTGGGAAAGACTGAAGGTAGGAGGAGAAGGGAACGACAGAGGATGAGGTGGTTGGATGGCATCACTGACTCAAAGGACATGAGTTTGTTATAAACTGCGGAAGTTGGTACTGGACAGGAAGGCCTGGTGTGCTGCAGTCCATGGGGTTGCAAAGAGTAGGACACGACTGAGCAACTGAACTGAACTGAACTGAATATGTCGCACTTGCATATGATGAAATTATTATTCCAGTTGATCACATAAGAAAACAATAGCAAAATCATCTTAACCATATCTACTGGATAACCAGTATCCCTTTAAAATCATTCTTTCAATGAGCCAAACCAAGGACACTTGTCAGTATCTAAGTTTTACTGACAGCAAATTAGGAATCAATTTAATTGATGCCCATTAGAAAAGGAGTACATCAAGGCTGTATATTGTCACCCTGCTTATTTAACTTATATGCAGAGTACATCATGAGAAATGCTGGACTGGAAGAAACACAAGCTGGAATCAAGATTGCCGGGAGAAATAGCAATAATCTCAGATATGCAGATGACACCACCCTTATGGCAGAAAGTGAAGAGGAACTAAAAAGCCTCTTGATGAAAGTGAAAGTGGAGAGTGAAAAAGTTGGCTTAAAGCTCAACATTCAGAAAACAAAGATCATGGCATCCAGTCCCACCACTTCATGGGAAATAGATGGGGAAACAGTGGAAACAGTGTCAGACTTTATTTTTCTGGGCTCCAAAATCACTGCAGATGGTGACTGCAGCCATGAAATTAAAAGACGCTTACTCCTTGGAAGGAAAGTTATGACCAACCTAGATAGCACATTCAAAAGTAAAGACATTACTTTGCCAACAAAGGTTTGTCTAGTCAAGGCTATTGTTTTTCCTGTGGTCATGTATGGATGTGAGAGTTAGACTGTGAAGAAGGCTGAGCGCTGAGGAATTGATGCTTTTGAACTGTGGTGTTGGAGAAGACTCTTGAGAGTCCCTTGGACTGCAAAGAGATCCAACCAGTCCATTCTGAAGGAGATCAGCCCTGGGATGTCTTTGGAGCTGAAACTCCAGTACTTTGGCCACCTCATGCAAAGAGTTGACTCATTGGGAAAGACTCTGATGCTGGGAGGGATTGGGGGCAGGAGGAGAAGGGGACGACAGAGGATGAGATGGCTGGATGGCATCACTGACTCGATGGACGTGAGTCTGAGTGAACTCCGGGAGTTGGTGATGGACAGGGAGGCCTGGCGTGCTGTGATTCATGGGGTCGCAAAGAGTCGGACATGACTGAGCGACTGAACTGAAACTGAACTGAAGATGGTTGATTGCTATGTAACCATTAGAAAAATAAAGACAACTGTCACTTAACCTTTTTTATTTGGGAAGCTGGCAATTAAAAACAGAACTAAGCATTTATCCTGCTCTATTAGCTTTTTTTTTTTAAGGTTACTGCTTTATTTTTTTTTTTTTTTAATTTTGGCCAAGCAGCATGTGGAATCTTAGTTCCCTGACCAGGAAATCAAACCTGCACCCCCTGAGGTGGAAGCATGCAGTCTAAAACCACTGGATCATCAGGGAAGTCCCCCGCTCTATTACTTTCTACTGCTGTGTAACAAACATTCACAAACTCAGTGGCTTAAAAGTGCCACTAATAAACAGCTCCTGGTTCTGGAGATGAGAAGTCCTGGCTGGCTCCTCTGGCTTTTCTGCTTACGTAAGCGGTAAGTCCCTTCAGTCATGTCCAACTCATTGTGACCCAATGGACAGCAGCCCGCCAGACTGCTCTGTTGATGGGATTCGCCAGGCAAGAACACTGGAGTGGGTTTGCCCTGCCCTCCTCAGGGGATCTTCCCAACCTAGGGACCAAACATGCATCTTTTACATCTCCTGCATTGGCAGGCAGGTTCTTCACCACTAGCTTTGCCTTTCTGCTTAGGGGCTCATAAGGCCAGAATCAAGGTGCTGACAACCTGGGTTCTTATCTAGAGGCTCTGGGGAGGCATTGGCTTCCAAACTCATTCAGGTTGTTGGCAGAATGCAGTTCCGATGGCTGTAAGACTGTTTCCCTGCTGTCTGCCATAGACAACAGTTACAATCCTTTTCATGGGGTCCTTCAACCTGCAAAGTCAGCAAGGGAGTATCCAGTCTTTCTCATGTCAGTCTCTCTGGCTTCCTCTTCTGCTGCCAGCCTGAGGACATTCTCTGCTTTTAAAAGGCTGGTGTGAGTGGATTCAGCCCACCTAGAACATAGCCTTAACTGTATTTGCAAAACCTCTTTCAGCAGGTTACCCTTGGGAGTAACACCGGAGGCAAAAGTCATGGGAGACATCTTAGAAATCTGCCAACCATACCCGACTATCTCTACAGGCAAATAAATAGCTTGGGTTGATGAATAAAGGCAGTAAACACGGAAGGAATGGCGCGATTAGCAAGCTCACCACTTTGTTACTTCCTAATATAGTAATCGATTTGGGCAGAGACCATCAGTGAAAATGAAGCGAATGGTGGGTGACAGCTAAGCGAGGAACCCGAGGGCTGACCGCACCGGAGCCACTGTGGAGAAGTGACGGCAGAGGGGCACCTACGTGTCACACGCCTCCCGCTGCAGAGTCTGAACCTGACACGCTCGCGCAGCTGCTGGAGCTGGCTTTCAGTTCACGGGAAATTCAGGAAGCAGAAGTGCGATTTGTTGAAATGACACCATGAGAGAGCAAGCAGAAAAATCCAGAATGTGGAACACTCTACAGTACAACTGTCCTGGTTTCTTTAAAATGTCAATTACCTGTGGGTGGGGGACCATTCTAGATTAGCAGGATGTTATTACCAATTACATTACAAGAACAATATATGGATCCTGATTCAAAAAACCAAGAGTAAAAGGACATTTTAAAGTTAATCAGAAAAACCTGAATATAGACTCAGTATTACAGTAAGAATCATCATTTTCATTGGTTGGAATAAAGGTATTAAAGTTGTATAAGAAAATATTCAGATATTCTAGAGATTCACATAGGGCTAAAATGTTATGAGGGGTTTGCTAAATGCCTTAAAATTTTCCAGCAACCAAAAAAAGAGGAGATGGACAAAGCAGGTACACAAAATGTTGAAAACATATTGAGTTTCAGTGGTGTATAAGAATGTGCTGTGCTTAGTCGCTCAGTTGTGTCCGACTCTTTATGGCCCCATGGACTGCAGCCTGCCAGGCTCCTCTGTCCAAGGGGATTTTCCAGGCCAGAATGCTGGAGTGGGTTGCCATACCCTCCTCCAGGGAATCTTCCCAACCCAGGGACAAAACCCAGGTCCCCCACATTGCAGGCGGATTCTTTACCATCTGAACCACCAGGGAAGCCTGGTATATAAGAATGGGGGATCACTACTCTGGTCCAGTTTTACCCAAGACTAAAACTTTTCATACTAAGAGATTTCATTCACTGAACACCTGTGAAGAACAATCACCATGTTCAGGGCTTTGCATCCATTCTCTGCTGGATCTTCACAAGGCCCAATGAAGTGGGTGCCATCCGTATGCCCACTTTTATAGCTAGGCAAACGGCTGAAATGACAACCAGTCTGGGTATAGCCAATAGGCCTGCCAATCACTTGCCACCCAGAAAAGCCTCAGAAGCCAAGTAAATGGAAGATTTCTACATATTTTTTTTGTTTCACAAAGCATTTTGGCATGTCGGCTACAGCCCACGTTGGGGGACGGTCCCCCAAACTGTGTGTCAACTGCCAGCCAACATGGGGGTGCTGGCAGGCTTGGAAAGAGAGATGAGAGCAGAGGGGGATCGTGGGTGAAAGGGAAACAAGGGGAGCACAGAAAAGCAACAAGGTGGAGACACGGAGAGAGTCATGGAGAGGGGCAGAGGGAAGAGATGGGGAAGGCAGAAAAGGAAGACAGAGACCAGGAGACTCAAAGCGACTGCAATCTCGGTCCACTTTCCACTCGCCCCATCCCTCACACCAGCCAGAAAATGAGAGCGCCATGGAGCAGGGAAGAACCAGACACGTTAAATACAGAGCTCTGTCCACATGTAATTACAGATCTGTGTCTGCACGTTTACTTGTCCTCTTCCCCATCCCCACCCCCACCAAGCTTAAACCTGGCTTCTCCCCGAAAAGCCAGGCTCCCGGCTCAGGAGTCGGGAGGAAGGGAAGGAGGAGTTCTTTATCTGAACCATGTTTCGTTTTTTTTAATAACTTAATTGAGATAAAAGCCACAGACCACCAGTGCCTGGCGAAGCTACTGGGGAGGAGAATCTGTGAGTCTGGAGTTAATGCCATTAGGGGCTCAGATCAAAGGCTCCTGGAGCCAGCTTCAGGTGAGGGTTTAATCACAACCATGGAAAAGACAGCTCTGGGCCTCGCACTTTTGATGAGGGGGCTGGTGGATGAGAGATGCAAAAGCAGTTACAGGAGGGAGAGAGGGGCAGAAATGACAAAGGAATAAAGAGACCTTGATGCATTTCAGAGACTGGAAACTAGAGCTGCAGGGGAGGGCAAGCCTGTCACAATCCCCAGGGCATCTTAGTAACCCGAAACCACTTGCTCAAATTACACGTAGAAAAACACCTTCCTCTCTTGGCCTTAGGGCCATCTTTTGAAGTGGAGGAAGAAGAGAATGCGTAGACTGAAGAGCAGAAGAAGAAAGATGAGGTAGAGGTCCAAGGAAACTGGTATACCATGGAGGCCACAGAAGGAGAAACAAGGGAAGCCAGAGGCCAGGGATGCTGGTACAAACTGCTGAACTGCACGCCTACCATCGCAAACTTGTCTCGGTGGGTCTATGGCCATTTGATCAGCTCCACCACCTCTGAGAGACCCATCTTGCTCGTTATCAAGGAGGTCCCTCTTTTGGTCCTTTGCCCTGAACCCACATGATATTCTAGACTAGCTCTCTTCTCAGTTGTGGCTGAATGTAACATGTGTACAATAAATCATCCCTTTTGCTGTCTTAGGGGCTTCCCTGGTGGCTCAGATGGTAAAACGTCTGCCTGCAATGCGGGAGACCCAGGTTCGATCCCTGGGTCGGGAAGAGCCCATGGAGAAGGAAATGGCAACCCACTCCAGTACTCTTGCCTGGAAAATTCCATGGACAGAGGAGCCTTGTAGGCTTGCAAAGAGTCGGACACGACTGAGCGACTTCACTTCTACTTTTCTAATTTGCTGTCTTAGCTGAAGACAAAAATTGAAAAAAAAAAAAAAAAAAAAAGCTTCCTCTCCTAGCGGTGTTATTCCTAAGAGCCAAAACTGGAAACAACTGGCAGATGAGTGGATGAAGGAAATGTGGCTCGGTGGAGCAGGGGAATATTATGGGGAAGAAGAAAAGAAGGCAGTGCCGATACACACGCAACAACATGGATGAACCCTGAAAACATCGCGCTGAGAGACGCCAGATGCAAAAGGCCACGTTACAGGATGCTGTCGGTGCGGCGAGTACAACACGGCCAGATCCACAGAGGCAGGAATTAGATGAGTGGTGCTTAGGGGTTAGGGGCACGGGGAGAGTGGAGAGGGAGGGACTGCTCACGGGTGCAGCTTCTTCCCCCTCCGCCTTTGGCCGGGGGGCGGGGGAAGGGAGCTATTTTATTTTGTTTTATTGATTGATTGATCTTTTGGCCAGGACTCGCAGCAGGTGGGACCTTGGTCCCCCGACCAGAGATCAAACCCTTGCACCCTGCACTGGAGGCACTGGAAGCAGAGTCTTAACCCCTGGACCACCTGGACAGTCCCGATGCAGTTTCTTTTTGGGGTACTGAAAATGCTCCCCGATGAGACTGTGCTGATGGTCACACAACTCTGTGAATACACCAAAACCTACTGGACTGGATAGGGGAAATATACTGTATCAAATGTACCTCAACAGAGCTGTAAAACATTTGAAAAATTTTAAGTCACCATTAAAGAATTTCTTTTTTCCCCTTTTCTCCCAAAGATATGGAGTTTCTTTCTCTGGTCATCAGGATAGTTTAATTTTCTGCTTTTTGGTACAAAATCAGAAGCAAAGGAGAGGATTCGTACAGATGGCAGTTAACCAAACACCATGAAAGCGATGAGAAGAAGCAGTGGAGGATGAGATGAAAGCTAAATCTGTCCCCCCACCAAACCCCTATGCTCAAGGTGAAACCTTCCGTGTGGCCAAGGGTTCCCCTATGTCATCCTCAGAGCAGACGGGCCACTCCTGATCAGCTCCTTCAAAGCACGCCACCTGCCTTTTGACTGCTGTATTGAGCGGGTCATTACAGAAGGCAAATCTATAGCCTTCGTGTTGTTCAGTCGCTAAGTCGTGTCCAACTCTTTGTGACCCCATATGGATTGCAGCACGCCAGGCTTCCCTGTCCTTCACTATCTCCCAGAGTTTGTTCAAACCTACACTCACTGAGTCAGTGATGCCATCCAACCATCCCATCCTCTATTGCCCCCTTCTCCTCCTGCCCTCAATCTTTCCCAGCATCAGGGTCTTTTCCAATGAGCTGGCTCTTCACATCAGGTGGCCAAAGTATTGGAGCTTCAGCTTCAGTATCAGTCTTTCCAATGAACACCCAGGACTGATTTCCTTTAGGACTGACTGGTTGGATCTCCTTGCTGTCCAAGGGACTCTCAAGAGTCTTCTCCAGCACCACAGTTTGAAAGCAACAATTCTTTGGCACTCAGCCTTCTTTAAGTCCAGCTCTCACATCCACACATGACCACTGGAAAAACCATAGCTTTGACACTACAGACTTTTGATGGCAAAGTGATGTCTCCACTTTTTAATACACTGTCTAGGTTTGTCATAGCTATTCTTCCAAGAAACAAGTGTCTTGTAACTTCGTGGCTGCAGTCTCTGTCTGCAGTGATTCTGGAGCCCAAGAAAATGAAATCTGACACTCTTTCCACATTTTCCTCATCTATTTGCCATGAAGTGATAGGATGTCATGATCTTAGTTTTTTGACTGTTGAGTTTTAAGCCAGCTTTTTCACTCTCCTCTTTCACCCTCTTCAGGAGGCTTTTTAGTTCCTCTTCATAGGTGGTCACTTTGTGACAGACAGTGGTTCACAAAAATCCAGACTTTCCATACCAGTTTCTGCTTTACTTGAATAAAGGAGATCACTGTAACTTTTTCTAAAAAATAAAAATAAAAATAAATCTATCCAATTCTTACCGGGTGACCTTCTACAGTACATTTTATAGTCATGGAACCTTCAGAGAATTATCAGAATGTAAGATCAGAACAAGTCGCTTCATCAGCCCGAGTCTCGCCTCCTGACCTGTACACAGAAGGATGACCCAGGACTATCAGTATATTCAGTCTCGAAGGGACCACTCAGCCTGGATCTGCACATCACGGGAGCAGAAACACTCGAAGAAGCAGGGTTCCAGGAAACTTCAGAAAGACTATAATTTCTTGGAATTTTAATAATTTCCTCTAGTATTACGTTAATTTAAAAACTAAGACACAGTTTCCCTGCAAAGCTCCTCTGAACAGCTGTGGGAGGCAAACAAGATGCAAAGAGAGGAGGACAGATGCCTGGTCTCTTACATTCAGCTACACTGATTTTTTTGTGAAAACTCGAGCATAATCTGTTTATTACATCACTGTAAGTTAACAATAGAGCAAGTTAACAACAGAGCCGGCTGACAGGCCAAAGATGAATTCTATCATTGAGAACAAAAGATTGTTCAGGAAATTTCTGGATGGGGGGGAACTGATTTCGGGGAATGTAAAACAAAAATACATAGTTGATAGCACTCCTCTAACCTAGCCGACAGGCACCTTTAAACAAGCTGCCAGTCTTTCAGAAGGCAGGTGGGAATAAAGGATCTCATTTCTTCATGGGCCTTGAAATTCCCACTAAAGCAATTCCTGTCTGGTCCCAGCTTCTCCAGGGCACTAACTGCTGGGGACCACAGAGCACCCCTACAGAACCACACATCTGTATGGGTCGAGGGCATCAGCCAGTGGGCAACAGGTCCATGAACTCTGCGTACATAAGAGGAGCAGTCCTGGTGACCTGCTAAGCAGAGGTTCCAAATAGAGCCATAGGAATAAGGGAGACTGAGGCGGAACTGACAAGAGTGAGTGACAAACAAAACCCACGAACCCTTGAGAACTGACCCAGTAAGCCGACCACACACTTTGGAAGCAGAGAGCCAAGCACACAGCGGGGTGAGGGTGATGAAGACACATGCCGACACCTGTGATCATGGAGAGTACAAGGTCAGTGAGAGAGGATGAGGACCTCAGGCACAGATCTGAACAGAAGATTTCTCTCTGGGCATCAAGAACCCAATCCTTGGACCAGGGGAATCTTCCACACTGCCTTAAAACCTACACCCAAACTCATCTGTTTCCCAGTAGCTTACTCACAAGAGACATTACTAGGGACGTAAGTAATCACTTAGGATCTTATTAATTACATGCCATTTCCTTCACCCCCAGCTTGAGCTATAACACATATGACAGCATAGGCGGGGGTGGGGAGGGGTGTTTACACTTTACTGTAGAACCACGATTAGAGTGAACTGTCTGCCAAGTGAACAGCCAGACTTACCTATTCTCTGATTAAAAATCTTGTCAAAGGTGATTTCGTGTCTCTCCTCAAGATACTTCTGCATCACGCTCCGGATACTAGAAGAGAAGAGTGACATGTTTTTAACAATGCCAGCCTCCATCCCTAGAATGGAAAATATATGGATGTTTTCATTCGAGGGCACTGGCTTGATTAACTCTATTCTGGTATTCATTGTACACTTTAAACATATATAATTTTGTCAGTTATACCTCAATAAAAAAATATGCTCCCCTCAAAAGGATATTGGCTTGACAAAAGACGCCTGTTACTGACACCCACAACCACATGAACAGCTGACCAAACTTAAAGCTCACACCTCTGGCTAGTACCCTCTCCTGCAGCCCAGGGCCAGCCTTACAGGTAAAGTTTGTTGTTGTCTAGTCATTACATCATGTCCGACTCCTTTGTCACCTCATGGACTATAGCCCACCAGGCTCCTCTGTCCATGGGATTTCCCAGGCAAGGTTCCTGGAGTGGGTTGCCTTTTCTTTCTCCAGATCTTCCCTACTTAATTAAAAAAATAATATAAGGAATTTGGGGAAGTTCTCCCTCAACACCACCACTTTCCAAAAATAATAAAGATGTGCATGCACACACACAAGACAAATTCTGCTAACCTATCGATGAGATTCTTTCTAAAGAAAAAGCCAATGTTCCCTGGATATATTAATATTAAAAAATCACACTACTACACAGCAAGTATAAACCACAAGAAAATATAATTAGAAAGAAGATTTCACTTACACCAGAGTAGGAAACATCGAATGTCTTGAAATAAATCTTTCAAAATATGTGCAGGAATGTTACAGGAAAAATTACAAAATTGTATTGAGAGACAGTAAAGAAGTTTTTAATAAGCAGAAAGATACAGCATGGTAAGGAACAGAAAGATTTAATATTGCAAAAATTCTAATCAGATTCATCTACAAAATCAATATAACTCCTGTCAATATTCCAACAGGATTTTCCATAGAACACGGAAACAGATAAGCTTTTTATAAAATGCATGCAAAAAAACAGGCTCAAAAATAGCCAGGACATTTCTGAAGAAAGAGAATGATGATAAAAAGGCCCATTATGAAGCTAAAATAGTCAAGACAGGATAACAAACTGACCAATGAAATGGAACAGAAATCACACAAACTGAGCCGCACAGGAGTGGAACTTTGATATGTAACTAAAGTGGCAAGGCAGAAAAATGGAGAAAGGAGCAATTATTCAATAAGTGAACCTCCAAAGCTATCATCCAAATAGAAAAAGCAGAAATTAAATCTCTGTCATCTACTGATGGGCAACAGTTTGGCATCATTTCCCCCCACCACCCTTTCTTTTGCTTTTTGAAACAAACTGAGGTAATTAAATGCATGTTTAAGTGTACCGTTAAATGAGTTTTTCACATATAATACTGTCCTAATCAAGATATCAAATATTTATATTTTTCAAAAAATGCTCTTTTGCAATCTATCTCCCCAAGTTCTAGGATCTGAGCACCTATTGATCTCCTCCTTCCTGTTTAATAAAGACAATTTGCTATAGTTCTAGAATTCTCTATAGATAAAATAATGCACTATGTTGTCTTTGGTTTTGGTTTCTTTCCCTCAGCATAAACAAGCTTCATCTGTATTGCTGTGTGCATAAGTTTTTAGTTCCTTCTTATTGCCAAGAAGTATGTTATTGGACGAATATTCTACCATTTGTTTATCTGTCCATCTGTTGATAGACGTTTGGGCTGTTTCCAGTTTGGGGCTATTATAAATAAAACTGCTTTAAACATTTGTGTACAAGTTGTCTCATGGGCATGTGTTTTCATTTTTCATGGGTAAATATCTAGAAGTGAAACTGTTGGTCATATGGTGAATTATATTGAACATTATGAAACATTATGAGAGACATTATGGAACCATATTCTGAACTAGGTGTAGGATTAATTCTTCGGTAGATGCTCTGTGCTAAGAAATCTCTCACATCCCAAGGTCAGGAAGCATTTAATCTATTCTCCCTCAGAAATTTTAAAGTTTAGATTTTATGTTTAGGTGTAATATCCATTTCATGTTATTTCTGTGTACAATGCAAGGTAAGAACCAAGGTTCTTCTTCTCCTTCTAATACGTAATTGTTCTGGTATCATCTGTTGAAAAACCTATCCTTTCTCTACTGAGTTTTCTTGGCATCTTTGTTGATTCAACACGAAATATGTGTTGGTCTATCTTTGGATTATTGTGTTACATTGATCTATATGTCTGTTCTTCACAAAAATGCCACCTTATCTTGATTGCTTTAGTTTTAAAACATCAGTCAATATCAGGAAGTTTAGTTATCTAAGTGTTCTAACTTTGTTTTACTGCCTTTGGTTTTATTTTTGTTTGTTTTTTGGCTATCCTGGGTTCACTGCATTTAAATTTTATAAGTCAACATGGAAATTTCTTCCCAGAAAAAGCCTACTGAGACTCTGATGGGGATTTTGTTGAATTTATAGATCAATTTTAGAGAAATTAATCTAAAGAACATTAAGTGTACTATACATAAATATATTTTTCCATTTATGTAAGCTTCTTTAATTTCTCTTAGCACTATTTCATACCTTTCAGTGTAGAAGTCTTATTCTTTTTCCTATAATACTTTCTTTGGTTTTGGAATCAAGATAGTATGATTCATAAAATTAGATGGGAATTATTCTTTTTTATTTAATTGTTCTGAAAAAGCTGGTATAAGACAGAATTAATTCTTCAAATGTTTGACAGAACTCATCAGTGAAGCCATCTGAGCTTGGAATTTTCTTTTTGGAAGGTTTTAAATTACAAATTTCATTTCTTTCACAGATATAGGGCCATACATATTTTCTATTTATTCTTGTGTTGGTAACTTTTATCTTTTAAAGAACTTGTCCCATTCACCCAAATTGTCAAATTACTAATATCTGACCTTATTTATTTGTTGTTCTTTCTTTGGTTTTGTTTCAGTTGCTGCAGGCGGGACCTTTAGATGAGGCATGTGAACTCCTAGCTGCAGCACATGGGATCGAGTTCTCCGACCAGGGACTGAACCTGGGCCCTCTGCACCGGGAGCTCAGAGTCTTAGCCACTGAACCACCAGGAAAGCCCTCTTTTTTTTCTTCTAATTATCCTTCTAATGTCTGTAGAAGCTCTTCAGTCATTCTTTATACTGTTAAACTGTATATTCTTTTTGTTTTCCTTTGATCATGCTAACTAGACGTGTATCATTCATACTGATCTTCAGTTTTTGTTTCATTCATTTTCTTCTATTATTTACACTTTTTATATTTATTGATTTCCACTCTGTCATTTAAATGCTTATAATTTACTATGGGATTAAATTGATATTTTTCCAACTTCTTAAAAAGTCAGATCAATTAATTTAAACATTTCTAATATAACCATTTAAATTATAAAATTTTCTCTATGCACTGACTTAACTGTATCTCACAGACACTAATATAGTCTGTTTTCATTTTCATTCAACTCAAATTATTGTCTAATTTCTCTTGGTATTTCTTCCTTGAACTATGAGTTATTTATAACTGAGTTGACTCATTTCCAGATATTTGGAGATTACCGGATATCTTTCTGTTACTGAATTTTGCTTCAAAAACAGAAATTTTAATTCTGCTCTTCAAAAGACACTGGAGAAAATTAAAAGACAAAGCATAGGCAGAGAAAATGCTGGCAAATCATATTCTGATTGAGGAATTGTATTCAGCATATATAAAGGCTTTTCAAAGCTCAAGAATAACAAAACAAACAACCTAATTTTAAAAAATGGGTAAATGATGTATACAGACACTTCACCAAAGAAGATAAGTGGATGGCAAGTAAGCATATGAAGAGATTCTCAACAGTGTTAGTCATTAGGAAAAGGCAAACTAAAATCACAGAGAAATGTTACTACACACCTATTAGACCAGCTAAAATTAGAAAAGACTGACCATACCGCATGTTGGCAAAGATGTGGAATAACTAATTCTCATACACAACTAGTGAGAAGGGAAAAAGAAAATAACTGGGCAGTTTCTTCATAAGTTAAAACACAAACCACTATATAGCCAACCCATCAATTCCACTCCTAGATATTTATCGCAGAGAAATGAAAGCATACATCCATAAACAGACTTGTACATGAACATTCTTGGCAGCGTTACTTGTGATGATCAAACACTGGAAACCCAATGCCACCAACAGATGAATAAGTATGAGTGGATATCCATATTGTGAAAGAATATTCAACAATAGAAAGGAATAAATTATTGATATAACATACATGGATCTCAAAATAGTTATTCTGAGTATAAGGAGCCAGGAGCCACAACCTAAAAAAATAAGAAGAGTACATACTGTTTGATCACAAAGCGGCAGGAGCAAACTTCTAGAGATGATATACATAGCCCCCCACCCCCCAAAAAATGTATCTGGGGCTTCCCTGGTGGCTCAGTGGTCAAGAATCCGCCGGCCAATGCAGGAGATATGGGTCTGATCCCTGATCCAGGAAGATTCCACATGCTGCTGAGCAAAAGCCCGTGTGCCCAACTACTGCGCCTGTGCTCTAGGGCCAGCGAGCTGCAAGTACCGAGTCTCCGCGCCCTAAAGCCTGTGCTCTGCAACAGGAGAAGCCACCACAGTGAGAGACCCGCGCACTGCAGCTAGAGAGCAGCCTCCGCTCTCTACAACTAGAGAGAAGCCCAAAATAAATAAAATCACACACACACACACACAGCTGGTCTCTCTCCTGGTTCTTGGCACAGAGCTCCTAAAGCCTGTGGAATTCCCTAAGTGATAAGAATGTCTTATTCATTAGGAGTCCTTTTCATCCATACTTGAGTTTATGCTGATGAGGTGACTAACAGGACTCTCTAGTATGATTCTTTCTTGTGGATGTTTGAAAGTTTCATTACAGAAAGTTTATTACTTATTTTTGCTTCACCCTACACAGCATATGGGAACTGAGCTCCCTGGACCAGGGGTTGAACCCAGGTCCCTGCAGGGGAAGCATGGAGTCTTAATCACTGGACCCCATGGAAGTTCCGAGATAGTTCAAAAATATCAAAATATGGCCTTCAAATACCTCCTCATCAAAATAAAGCATAGATATTTACTATGTATAATACTATCCCAACTGGAAGCATAATGGGTTTTTTTTTTTATTTTAATATCAATTTGTTGGTAATATACCAGCCTTACGTATCATAACCTATTGGAGTCCTGCTATAGAAATAAAAAGGCTTCCCTAGTGGCCCAGATGGTAAAGAATCTGCCTGCAATGAAGAAGACCTGGGTTCAATCCCTGGGTCAGGAAGATCCCCTGGAGAAGGAAATGGCAACCCACTCCAGCAATAAATATTATATCATATTTTAAAGAATTTTTGTACTACTAAAGTAGTTTAAGGACCAGATACCTGTTCTCTCCTGGCCAAAGGACAGCTATAGATATCTCTCATTATTAAAAATCTCTATATTCTATGTGAAGCTGACTTCTGTTCTATTCTGATGTTCAAAGCAAAATGCATCTAAACAAGTATTTCAAATACTATGTAACACATCACCTAAAAAAAGGGGTTATACATAAGGTAGTTGTGAAGATCAAGCAAACTGGATTTGTTAGAAGCACCACCCAGATAAGAGTTTGTTAAAATTATGACCATCAAGAGACCTAAAAGGCAGAATTTTTTTTTTAAGATAAGATGACTAAGCAGTTACACTAAGATTCAATTCCCCTGAAAGAAAATTGCTTTCTTTCACATGTAGTTACTAAACATTTTCCACTAACTGTTCATTAAATACCGGAAATGAAGCAACATTATCCAAAACACAAGGAAGACTTTACCACTAGATTTAAAACCACCAAACTCTGCCAGATACAGGCTCTGATGCGTGTGCTCAGCTGCTTCAGTCGTGTCCAACTCTGTGAGACCCCGTGGACTATGGCCCACCAGACTCTTCTGTCCATGGGGTTCTCCAGGCAAGAACACTGGAGTGGGCTGCCATTTCCTTCTCCAGGGATCTTCCCCACCCAGGGATCGAACCCGGGTCTCCTGCACTGCAGGTGGAGTCTCCACCACTGAGCCACTGGGCAGCCCCCTAAACTCTGAGGAGTCTTTAAAACTATCTGGTATAGCTGACTGTCAGCCCCTCCCAAAGTTCCCCAGTTGACCGGATCCTGGGCAAAAAGTCTTGCATATAATCTGCATAGCACTAGAGCACGTGAGATGATCTACATCCAGGAGACCACAAGCCAATTAAGCTACATGTGAATTCCTCTGTGTTTTCTCCTCCCATATTTTGACAGTCCACATCCTGTTTTTAGATGCCTTTCTTCTGCAATATATTACCTGATGTTAAGCGACACTAAAATAACTGAATTTCACTGACCAAAAAGAAAAAATCATATACAAAAGTCACACCTGAGCAGATATAATTTGAAGGATGAACAAATGTATGGGGTCAATCAAGTTTACCTAATTAAAGCTACCAAAACTTTGTGACCTAAACTGTTTCTTCAAATTAGTTACAATAATCATTTTAGAATCCATTTATCTGTTTCTCAAAATACTTTTGCATCAGCAATGATATAGAAGCAGCTTCATCCTAAGCATCCCATTAGGGTGCTTATTTCTATGTGAAATAAGCATCAGAGAATAGGAAGACAGGAGCCAAGGAGAGTCTGTAGGAGGGTCGAGGGCATCCTCCTGGTTTCCAAGATTAATTTTTTATGGAATTATCTCATTTAAAAGATCCTAATGCAAAGCAGCACTACTCACAACAGCCAAGACATGGAAACAACCTAAACGTCCATCAGCAGATGAACGGATAAAGAAGACGTGGTGCACACATATGATGGAATACTACTCAGCCATAAAAAGGAAACAATGCCATTTGCAGAAACATGGATGGACCTAGAGACTATCA
Organism: Bubalus kerabau; assembly: GCF_029407905.1. Taxonomy (NCBI): domain Eukaryota; kingdom Metazoa; phylum Chordata; class Mammalia; order Artiodactyla; family Bovidae; genus Bubalus; species Bubalus kerabau. Next base: position 69,548,162 of record NC_073639.1, on the reverse strand, counting down.
TACTAAGTGAAGTAAGTCAGACAAAGACAAATACCATATGGCACCACGTATAAGTGGAATTTAAAATATGACACAAATGAACTTACCTACCAAACAGAAACAGACCCACAGACACAAGAGGGCTGACTTATGGTTGCCAAGGGGGAGGGTGTTGGGGGTGGGAAGAATTGGCGCTTGGTATTAGCAGATGCCAACTATTATATATAGGATGGATAAACAAGGTCCTACTGTATAGCACAGGGAACTGTATTCAATATCCTGGGATAAACCGTAGTGGAAAAGCATATGAAAAAGAATGTGTGTGTGTGTGTATATATATACACACACACACACATAACTGATTCACATTGCCATACAGCAAAAATTAACACAACATTGTAAATCAACTATATTTCAATAAAATAAATGAAAAGACCCTAAGGGCCTCACATCCTGCCCACGGTCCATACTCCTCAGCACCTCACATGGAACATGTCCAAAGAGGCCCAGGGGACCTCATCAACCACACCTTCCCTGTGACCTCACACAGCAGCCACGCAGGATTTCTTCACTGCTGAGTAATTCTGTAAATGCCATTCCCACTCTCCTCGCATGGAAGCCTTCTGCTCATTCTCTAGGACTCAGGTCGGGGTCACTGGCCTTGCCCGAGCCCTGCAGAGGCACGCCCTCTCAACTCCAGTCTCCACTGTGTGTTGGGCGGCAAGGCTGTTTCATTCCCCACAACGTGCTTGGAAATATACACACCTCCATATCCATCCCCTGCTCATTTAATCACTCATTCATTCACAACAGGCAGTGTGCCCTTTCCAGAAGCCAAGCACCACGACACTCAGAATGCACAGTGAGTCCCACGCGTCTCTGCCCTGAAGGGGGCCACGTCTAGAAGGGTGACAGCGGGGTGAGCAGGGAGCCTCAATGCAGTGTGACAAAGCAGGGTCCCTGTGGCGTCAACAGGGACAGTCACAGGGGGCTACAGAGTCCAGGGCAGCACAGCTAGACTCCAGACCCTGGGGGGCCCCTGGCCAAGACGAGGTGACAGAGAAAGCAACGGGGCTACCTGTGCAGCAGCTGATAAACCATGCCTGCCTGCACCGAATAACCGAAGGAAGTGGACAAAGGACAGCGGCGGGTAAGAAACACACACAGAGAGAAAATGCCAGACAGCACAGAGCCTCCACTTTTGGATTCACTTATTTTTCTAACTAAGTGAGAATACCTAATTTACCACCCTTGACATTAATGTCTAGCTCGTCAAAGTTTCTTTCTTTTTTTTTAAAGCAAATACTTCCTTTCTAAGGACTGACAGATGATATGCTGTTTCTATAACTGGCAAAAATGCTGACTTGGACACGAATTGCTGTGTCTCCCTGCCCCCACTTCCCTAAGAGAATGTGAACCAGGCAAGAACATTAGTGACCGAGCACTCTCCAGGCAAACAGATCTACAAACTAAAATATTCTCCGTATAAGACCAATGAAGGGAATTCATCGACTCCTCATCTTCTAGTTTGGCACATGACGCCACTTGTCACGTGAGAACTTCATCTGAGTCTTGTACTCATTTTCTCCTTGATGGTTTCCAGGTTTGGGGGTTTGCCTCGGACAGCCCTTTATACTCCAGAATAATAAAAATATCTTCTCTCACATTTTTCTATGTTTAATAATTTTTATGATTATCTCATTAAACACTGGGGAACTTTTGTGTGTGTGTACAATGTGGACTTGATCCGATGATCAGCTATCACACACAATCCTTTCCCCAACAGACTCAAAATGCCACCTTTGCTCATAAGCCAAATTCAAGTTCTGCTATAAAGATGAATATAAATATGCATATACACATGATTCTGCATTCTCCACCATGTATGTGTCTATGCCTGAAACAAGACCCCAGGGTTTTAATTCCTACAGCAATGTCTCATGATTGCTAAAGCAGATCGCCACTATTCTATTGGTCATTTCTTCCCAGTTACCTCTTCTAGATGAATGAAGACAAGCTTATCACATTCTTTAAAATTCTCATTCAGATCTGGATTGTGATAAGGTTAATTTGAAGAGAATTGACATCTTTTCAGACGTGGGGTAGCTCCTCCCGGCCGCCGTCCCTGACCTCAGATGTGGGGTAACTCCTCTTGGCCGCCTCCCCTCAGGCATGGGGTCCTCCCGGCTTCTGCCCCTGACCTCGGACGTGGGGTAGCTCCTCTCCGTCGTGCTAACGGCGCCGGTCGCAGCCGCCCGTGCTAAATGCCAAGTAATCCAAGTCTATGCCCCAACCAGTAATGCTGAAGAAGCTGAACGGTTCTATGAAGACCTACAAGACCTTTTAGAACTAACACCCAAAAAAGATGTCCTTTTCTTTATAGGGGACTGGAATGCAAAAGTAGGAAGTCAAGAAACACCTGGAGAAAGAGGCAAATTTGGCTTTGGAGTAGGAATGAAGCAGGGCAAAGGCTAACAGAGTTTTGCCAAGAAAATGCACTGGTCATAGCAAACACCCTCTTCCAACAACACAAGAGAAGACTCTACACATGGATATCATCAGATGGTCAACACCGGAATCAGATTGATTATATTCTTTGCAGCCAAAGATTGAGAAGCTCTATACAGTCAACAAAAACAAGACCAGGAGCTGATTGTGGCTCAGATCATGAACTCCTTATTGCCAAATTCAGACTTAAATTCAAGAAAGTAGGGAAAACCACTAGACCATTCAGGTATGACCTAAATCAAATCCCTTATGATTATACAGTGGAAGTGAAAAATAGATTTAAGGGACTAGATCTGATAGACAGAGTGCCTGATGAACTATGGACTGAGGTTCGTGACACTGTACAGGAGACAGGGATCAAGACCATCCCCATGGAAAAGAAATGCAAAAAAGAAAAATGGCTGTCTGGGGAGGCCTTACAAATAGCTGTGAAAAGAAGAGAAGCGAAAAGCAGAGCAGAAAAGGAAAGATATAAGCATCTGAACGCAGAGTTCCAAAGAATAGCAAGAAGAGATAAGAAAGCCTTCCTCAGCGATCAATGCAAAAAAATAGAGGAAAACAACAGAATGGGAAAGACTAGAGATCTCTTCAAGAAAATTAGAGATACCAAGGGAACGTTTCATGCAAAGATGGGCTCGATAAAGGACAGAAATGGTATGGACCTAACAGAAGCAGAAGATATTAAGAAGAGATGGCAAGAATACACAGAAGAACTGTACAAAAAAGATCTTCACGACCCAGATAATCACGATGGTGTGATCACTCACGTAGAGCCAGATATCCTGGAATGTGAAGTCAAGTGGGCCTTAGAAAGCATCACTACAAACAAAGCTAGTGGAGGTGATGGAATTCCAGTTGAGCTATTCCAAATCCTGAAAGATGATGCTGTGAAAGTGCTGCACTCAACATGCCAGCAATTTGGAAAACTCAGCAGTGGCCACAGGACTGGAAAAGGTCAGTTTTCATTCCAATCCCAAAGAAAGGCAATGCCAAAGAATGCTCAAACTACCGCACAAATGCACTCATCTCACATGCTAGTAAAGTAATGCTCAAAATTCTCCAAGCCAGGCTTCAGCAATACGTGAACCGTGAACTTCCTGATGTTCAAGCTGGTTTTAGAAAAGGCAGAGGAACCAGAGAACAAATTGCCAACATCCACTGGATCATGGAAAAAGCAAGAGAGTTCCAGAAAAACATCTATTTCTGCTTTGTTGACTATGCCAAAGCCTTTGACTGTGTGGATCACAATAAACTGTGGAAAATTCTGAAAGAGATGGGAATACCAGACCACCTGATCTGCCTCTTGAGAAATGTGTATGCAGGTCAGGAAGCAACAGTTAGAACTGGACATGGAACAACAGACTGGTTCCAAATAGGAAAAGGAGTACGTCAAGGCTGTATATTGTCAACCTGCTTATTTAACTTATATGCAGAGTACATCATGAGAAACGCTGGGCTGGAAGAAGCACAAGCTGGAATCAAGATTGCCGGGAGACATATCAATAACCTCAGATATGCAGATGACACCACCCTTATGGCAGAAAGTGAAGAGGAACTAAAAAGCCTCTTGATGAAGGTAAAAGAGGAGAGTGAAAAAGTTGGCTTAAAGCTCAACATTCAGAAAAAGAAGATCATGGCATCCGGTCCCATCACTTCATGGGAAATAGATGGGGAAACAGTGGAAACAGTGTCAGACTTTATTTTTATGGGCTCCAAATTCACTGCAGATGGTGATTGCAGCCATGAAATTAAAAGACGCTTACTCCTTGGAAGAAAAGTTATGACCAACCTAGATAGCATATTCAAAAGCAGAGACATTACTTTGCCAACAAAGGTCTGTCTAGTCAAAGCTATGGTTTTTCCAGTAGTCATGTATGGATGTGAGAGTTAGACTATAAATAAAGCTGAGTGCTGAACAACGATGCTTTTGAACTGTGGTGTTGGAGAAGACTCTTGAGAGTCCCTTGGACAGCAAGGAGATCCAACCATTCCATTATGAAAGAGATCAGCCCTGGGATTTCTTTGGAATGAATGATGCAAAAGCTGAAACTCCAGTACTTTGGCCACCTCATGCGAAGAGTTGACTCATTGGAAAAGACTCATGCTGGGAGGGATTGGGGGCAGAAGAAGGGGACGACAGAGGATGAGATGGCTGGATGGCATCACTGACTCGATGGACGTGAGTCTGAGTGAACTCCAGTAGCTGGTGATGGACAGGGAGGCCTGGCGTGCTGATTCATGGGGTCGCAAAGAGTCGGACACGACTGAGCGACTGAACTGAACTGACATCTTCTCAATACTGAGTCTTCCAATCTAGAAATACCTTGTAACCCCCACCCCCCGCCACAACATTTATCCAGATTAGCTCTGACTTAAGTTTTATTTTTCTTCATACTAGTCTTACTGGTAATTAGTTGGTGAGGTCTGGTTTAGAGCAATGCATTACAAAACATTTAAAGAAATTATTTTGACAAATTAATATTCATGTAATTTAAATATAGAAATTTGTTCAAGTAATCTCAGTGACAGAGAATTACATGGAATGCATGCTTCAAGGGTAGACCATCTTAAACAGCACAGGCTGTCATTTTTTTCCTGCTAAATGTAAACATCAGAATTATGATTTAATAGATATTCATAACTGAATGAGGTTCGGTGAAATCGTCGTCTTCAGTGAGTAAATGGGTAAATCATTTTCTAAAGTTTCATGTCTTAACATGCTTTCTCTCTTGGATATTTTTGCATCTTTTTTTTCCCCGTCATCCTCCAGTGAGAAGTCTTCTGATCCAAAGGTTGTAAATTCATCCACAAGGACTTGGATTAGTCAGAACTCTGGTTGCAAATGAATTCACTACAACTCTACCCGTATCTTTGAAATCAGAGCCACGGAGCCTCTTCTTGAGTCATCTAATGCAGTTTTCAAGGAGCTCATCAGGCTGTTCTTTGAGACGCAGGATGTTTTGAGTCTCCATAGAGTGCATTGTAGGAAGTGATACCCCGTCACCAGCGCTGGTAACACGGACACCGGGACATCACGAGGCTATCACCAGCCCGATCCGAAGACAGTCGTGATCCTCACACGGAGCCATCTACCCTTGTTTTTAAAACCTTGTGTAAAATTTTTCAAATGTGCAAAAGTACAGACCAGTAGTGTGAATACCCATGATCCATCAGTCAACACCCTGTGGACAGCTGTTAAGATTTTAGCTGGCTTCCATTCTCACCCTCACTTTTCATGTTGTTTTTTTTTTTTTTTAAGCATTTAAAAGCAAATCTCAGACTGCATATCATTTTACCTTTACTACTTCCGCCTGCATTTCTGAAAATTACAGAAACTTTCCTTCCATAAACAGGGTCTGTTGTCTCTTCCCAACCCCACCCTGGAAATCACAATAATTCCTGAAGATCTAATACCCATTTCCTAAATCAAATTTCCAGGATTCTCTCAGAGATGTCTTCTGTAGAGCCGGGTGTGAAGTGCAGTGCAGTGCTCAGTCGTGTCTGACCTCATGGACTGTAACCCACGAGGCTCCTCTGTCCATGGAATTTTCCAGGCAAGAATACTGGAGTGGGTTGCCACTTCCTACTCCAGGGGATCTTCCTGACCCAAGGATCAAACCCACATCTCTTGTGTCTCCTGCGTTGGCAGGGAGAGTCTTTAGCACTGCACCATGTGGGAAGCCCAGTTAGGTTTGAATCAAGATTAGATCAAGATCTGCACATTCATTTGATCATTATCTGTTAATTTTGTTTTACCCTCGATCGCCCCTCCATCCCCACCAGTCACTTCTCATCTTCATGCCAGTGACTTCCTGAGGAGACCAGGACGGTAGTCCTGAAGGATGGCCCCCACCTGGACGCGTTGTTTTCGTCCTCATAAAATCACTCAATGTGTTCCTCTGTCTCCGCATTTCCTGTATGCTGCAAGTCAGCTCTGAAGACTTGGATACACTCAGGTCCATCTTTGAGGGAAGGACTGTTCACTACACCGTCTTCAGGCTGCCTCATATCAGGAGACACAGGGCTGGAAAGGAGGACGTTTCCGCCCCTCCTCTCTTGAGTTCTTTTGGCTGGTCTGATAATTAAATGGATGCAAGACAGAGTAACAGGAGAAAAAAAAAACACACAAATTTAATTCACACATACAGAGGTCTCATAGCAACAGGACCTAAAGAAATGATCAAAGCTGTCAGCTTTTATACCTATTACACAAAGAAACAATACATTTGTGAATACCTGAAAGAGATTTGGGCTTAGGGTAGTGAATTAGCAAGGAAGAAACAAGGCTTGTTCACACGGCCTTCTCGGCCTGGGCTCTCTGTCTCTGGTGATAAGGGCTGTCTGTCTCCCTCAGTGGCGGGAGGGTACCTTTCACCTGTGAGATTTACTTTCTGGTCTCAGGGGCACAAAGGAGGGTCAGAGTGTCTTTCTTACAGTGGTTGTTTCTTAAGTAATCTTAATTCAAAATAATCGCTATATCACTTTGGCCCATTTGGGGGTTGGCCTGTCCTGAGCCCCAACATTAGTGAGGTGAAAATTCACTAATTGGGAAAGTCTGAAAGTCTGACCTCTCCATTTAAAATTCCCCCATCAACCTTTCATTTAATGGTTTCATACACTGATGATCTTTACTTAAATCTACTTTCAGCAAAAGTTGCAAAATGATGGGTTGGTTTTTTTTCCTTAATTTTTTCATTCCTTCTGATTTTCTGCAATTTCCTCTTGATTTGCTGCAAGTCCTCTGTGAAAATGAATCTCTCATGATCAACTAGGAATTTTTGTTGTTGTTTAGTTGCTCAGTTGTGTCTGACTCTTTGCGACCCCATGGACTGTAGCCCACCAGACTCCTCTGTCCGTGGGATTTCTCAGGCAAGAATACTGGAGTGGGTTGCCATTTCTTTCTCCAGGGGATCTTCCCAACCCAGGGACCAAACCCACGCCTCCTACATTGGCAGGCAGGTTCTTTACCGCTGAGCCACCAGGGAAGTCCCATCTCTATATTACTGACAAGGAAGAGCTGAACACACATCACCAGGCGAAGAGGGCGAGCTCTAGATGGACTCGCTGAAGTGTCCCTGACAAACAGTTCCATCCCCATGTGAGCTCAATGACTTTTCTGTGAAGGTTACATAGGCAACCTGTTCCATTAATTTTCTGTCATAATTTAGAAGCTACCACTAACAAGATTAATCAATGTAACATAAAAAAAATCTTTAATGCATCTCAAGTACCCGACAAGTGTCTTCAAGCTGAGGATCCCCATTTACCTACTGACAGGCAGAGAGGTGAATTTTAATTTTGCTTTTTGAAATAAGGGTGCATCGGAAATTAAGAAAATGTGTTCGGGGTTAAGAAAGTATCATGAACCCCTGACATGTAGCTATTCTGAATTTAAAAGTGTCATCACTAGTAATAAGTGTCCTATTATTTAACATGAAATTTATGACATCTCACTTTTTCAGGAAATATGCATATACTTCTGATTAACTCAACATCTCCGGTCAAAGGATATGTAACTACTGGAGCAGCGCCTCATCAGATCCCAGTAGTTGGCCTCCAGATTGAATGAAGACAACGAATTTCCAAACTGTGTTACTGAAGTCTGAAATTGACAATGTTCCTCTACCCAAACCCGAGAACCTTCTTGGTTTAGAAGATTCATGTGGCAGAAGGTAGTCTGTGGGTGTCCATTAAAATGCACAGAATTTGAACTGAGGCTCAACTGCACCATTTGCTACCAAGGTGATCTTGAGCTGTTACCGTCACTCTGAACCTGGACTTTCTCCTCAAATGGGGATGCTGAGTATTGTGGAGCCGGTTCCCAGAATGTGGAAATAAGGGAAAAAGCTTGCCCTTGGAGAATGAAAATTTTAAATCAAGGCATAACACAAAGGGCAGAGAAATGCCCGAGGCTCCGAGGCTAGCAAGCCTTAGCTGCGGCTTCAGCAACTGTGCTATGACTCCAGTGGAGGCCTGGCACCGGTCAGAACAGGAAACGTGGAAGTGTGGACGGGGCGTCTCACCCTCAGGGTACTCACGGATTTCACACCCAGGGTAAAGCCACTCTGGAGAAACGACCTGGTCCCGGCTCCTGTGGCTGCCAAGCCAGGGGCCAGACCTTCTGAGCCCTCCGGCCACCGGCCTGTGCTACCTGCGTCTGCACCACATCCACAGGGGCGGCCTTCCAGAGGGGACGCTCGGGTCACAGGGCCTTCGGGCAGCCAGGCTCCTTGACAGCCAGCGCTGAATATCAATCTGACACTCCAGCTACAGTGGAGCTTTTGAGATGAATCGACCAGGTGAGTCCGTGCATTTGGGGGCGGGGGAGGGGGAGCCTCTAGCTCATCAGATTCTCCAAGGGGTCTTTAAATAAGAACCACCGGCCTAGAAGAGGAGAAGGTGTTAGTTGGGCCCGACTCGGCTTATGGATGTGAACTTCACATCAGGAGGCAGAGAGAGACTCTGCGATGACAGAATTCAGTTTCTGAGTCTGCAGGCGGAAGACCACCCCTGGGACCACAGGAAAGACCCTGATGTCTGAGGAGAGCACCAGCTGTCCCTCTAGACACAGTACCCTCCTCAATGTCTCCACGTGACATGTCTCAAGTAGTTGTCTTTTTCCTTTCTCAACTGTCTACCGACTACAGAGGACAACTTGAAAAGCTAACAAGAAAGATCCAATACATGTAAAACTGCAAAGCACTATACACAAGCATTAATGCAGGTTTTTTTAAAAAATCTAAATTCAAATCTCTTGCATAAATGTGAAACAGATGAACAACAGATGTCATTGGGTTCAAACCTAACTGATAAGCCCAACAAGTAGGATCTCCCATCAGGATCACTGTAATTAATTCTAATCCGGTTCACACCCTAGTTTAGGAGAATGTCTCTTAAGAGTGGAGAAAGAATTTTATCAGGTTAGGACCACTGAGGCCCCTCAAAACTAGAGTCTGGCTTTTTCTACTGTTCTCTTACCACCTACCCCATGCCAGAGAGTCGTGAGATACCCATAGGGCCAGAATGTTTACCTTAAAACTGTGATCTTACACAAAGGAGTATGTATCAGCTACTTCATCAGATCTTTCTGGCAGGACACAGCCAGAGAAAATAAGCTTCTCTTACAGGGTAACTTGGATTATTTTTTCTTAATAATTTGAAACGTCAATCCCCTGTCAAGCAAGACACTTTATTTAAAGGACGGAAACATGAAGATGCTGCCGGGTTTTCCACATGGAATTAAACAATCAACCAAATGGTTAAACCTTAATAAATCCCTGAATACAAAAGTCTTAACAGTTTTTTGATGGTTTTTTTTTTGGCGGGGGGGGCACTTCTCTGATGACTCAGATGGTAAAGAATCTGCCTGAAATGCAAGAGATTCGGGTTTGATCCCTGAGTCAGGACAATCCCCTGAAGAAGGAAATGGCAACCACTCCAGTATTCTTGCCTGGAGAATTCCATGGACAGAGGAGCCTGGCGGGCTATAGTATATAGGCTCGCAAAGAGTCAGGCGTGATTGAGCTACTACTAACGCTTTGACTTCACTTTCTTCATTAGCATAAGCATCCTCTCACCCTTTGCTTAGAAACTGCTCTTGTGCAGAGAACACCTTTCTCTTCTAGCTCAATTCTAGAGGGGTGTTTTGATAAAATAATGTTTTCCTCCACGGCCACTGGCAACAAAAGAGAAGGCAGTGCTTCCAAAATGGAACACAACAAGGGAGCAGGGCAAACTTCCCATTCTATTCTGTACTCAGGGTTCCAATGGCAAGATCCACCGTGTAATCCCTTTCCCACGTAGGGTGTCATTATAATAGGAGGAAAGAATCAGCGTGTGTAGCTGAACAAAGCAAAGCCTTTTAAAGATGAAAGTCCCCTGACCTTTTGTATTAGGATGAGTTTCTTTCTACATGTGGTACAGATCCCCCACTCCACCACCAAAAGGCTCCTATTTGGGAGACCTTCCTGCCAGTCCAGAAGTTAAGACATCTTGCTTCCACTGCAGGGGGCACAGGTTCGATCCCTAGTTGGGGAACTAAGATCCCACATGCTGCACAGAGAGGCCAAAAAATAGAAAAAGAAGAAAAAAAGCCCTGTATTTTTAAAAGAAGATCTATTGAAAATGTCATAGATGCCTTAAGACATTTTCATGATGCAAAATGAAAGCCTACAGTATTTAGCAGCTGTGCAAATGCCTTCACATCTCAGTTCATTTTTAACTTAAATCTTTATCAAAAGCAATACAGATACAGAAGATGTAGAAGAAATGACCTGAAAATATCACCAGTCATCTTTCTAAATAAAGAGCAATGGACTGACTTAATGACACAAAATACAAACACTACGAACATGTCGTGCAAGAAAGTTTTCTGGCTGAAAATAAAGAAACTTGCTGCTTTCCCCAGCTACTGGAGTTGTCAATTTTTGAACACATGAAACAAACATTCTCTAACCCTCAGGAGATGGATCTTTTCAGCTTAATGGAAGCTCAGTTTCTTCCTGAAATAGGTTAGCCCATGATTATCTGAGAAATGGACAGTGCCAGGCGCTCAGCACTAGTCAAAGGCAGTCACTGTCACGACACTCGGGGAGCCCAGCTTAGCTTCCAAACTCTGACCGTTTATGGAAACAACCGACCCCCTAACCAAACCAGTAAAATGAAATTTAAGAATCATTCATGGGACCAAAAATGTTCTCCCTGTAATGGAACTTTCAGAGGGACTCAATCATACACTTGATGTTGGATTTAACAGCTCTGCCATCACCGTATTTATTACAGTAATTTTGCAGATACCTTTTTCGTCTTCATAAATTTTAATATTCTACTCTGGTAGGTAATGTTCAGACTGATGAGCGTAGATTACAGAGCAGCGGGCAGGCTTCAGCATGACATGAGGAACAACTAAAGGCAATAAGTCAGTTCCCCACAGCAGCCACGGGGGCTGAGGTAGCTGCCTTCAAGAGACTGAAGATCTACTACCTTGTAGATGCATTAAACTTGTTTTGCAGGATCACAAAAGGAGCGAGAGCGATCTGTGCACAGGATGAATTACAAGAGAGCTTTCCATTATACTTCAATTAAAAAAAAAATCCTATGAAAATAAAAAGGTGGGGGGAGTGGTGGGAGGGAGGCTCCCCAGAGGGAGAGGATGCATGTATACATACAGCTGATTCACGCTGTTGCAGAAACTAACACAACATTGTAAAGCAATGATCCTCTAATTAAAATATATATATCCCGTGGGGGGGGCGGGGGGAGAGAAAGCGCTTTCTGACACATCTCTTCCAGAGATGCTCCCGGAGATGACCCTGGCTGGATGCTGGAGAGGGAGGTAGCCCTCCCAATGCAGGACTAGACTGGACGCCCTACAGGATCTTTTCAAACATGAGCTACGACAACGCTAGGTTATTAACACGTATCTGTGGATGTCTGAGGAAGACGAAAATGCATCACCTTATGCTCAACGCACTGAAGCCAGCTGCTTTCAGATTATGATTTTTGGTTCATTTTACTGACACAAAGGCCTTCTGAGGATGTCAACTCTCTCAATTGCTAAATTTTCTATTTTTTAAGAATGGCTCACTTATGAACTCTTAGGTACTGAAGCCAACATAGCCCAGAGCCTACTGGATTGATGAATGGAAGAAAAGGGAGGGAAGAGAGGGAGAGAAGAAAAAAGGGAGAAGAAGGAAAGAAAGGAAAAGAACCAAGCAAGGCACAGTGAGCAGAAGGTTCTAGACAAACAGCACTACCACAAACAGCTAGAGGAAGAACACTGAGGAGAAACCTGAGAAATTAACCTACTCGGGGTAAACAACGCAACTTTTCAGAAGTCCTGCCTTCCAAGCCCACCCGCTGTCCACAGTCTCCATGCAACACAGCCTTTATCCGCTACCGTTTTGTACTTTTTTAAGGGTGTTATGTCTTGTATTGTGTATAATCACAACCACAGGGTGTAAATAAAGAAAAACTATCTTTTCACATTTCTTTCACTCTTTTTTCTCTTGCGTTTTCTGTGTTTGAAATGAATGCTCTCTCCTGCTCACAAATGTATGGACAGAAAATGCTCTAAAAAGACAGAGACTTGGGGGACAGTTTGTGATCAGAAAAGAACAGATATCATATTGCACAGATGGGGAAACTGCATACACTGATATTAAGTGATGTACCAAGGGCGTATGGCAAACTGCCAGTGGAATCGGGGCTGTACTTCCTAGTCTAGAACTTTCTCTCCTAGGACAATATGGCAGGTAGGCGGGAGGGCACAGGAAAATGAGGGCCCAGCGATAAGGACAGCTGGCCTTCGAGTTCACTGAGGACGAAGGTCTGGCCAGGCGACTTTCACATAATCAGTTTTTCCAGCTCTCAAAACCCTGGAAGAAGGAAATGGGAGCGAACAAGAGTACAAGTCCAAGGCTGGGCCAAGGCTGACTCTTACAAACCACCAGTCACAAAATAAATGAGCTGCAAAAATATCTTCACTGTGTTCTCTAATGGGCTTTTTCTTTACTATCTTATAAAGTACCACAAATGTGCTTTGGCTTCACACTGAAGCCGAAGCACAGGTGACCCAAAAGATTTCCAAAATTAGGAGAAATATTTAGAGGAGAGGAGGAGCTTGCTGCAGTTCAGACCCATTGTTCAGTCGCCCAGTCGTGTCCGACTCTTCTCAGCCCCATTCTGGACTGCGGCACACCAGGCCTGGCCCTCACCATCTCCTGAAGTTTGCCCAAGTTCATGTCCATCGCATTGGTGATGCCATCCAACCATCTCGTCTTCTGACACCCTCTTCTCCTTCAGACCCATACAGCAATCCAAAAAGGCCCCAGGGTTCTAAATTCTAATCGGTAATAAAACCGGGGGGCTTTCCTCATAGCTCAGTTGGTAAAAAATTCGCCTGTGATGCAGGAGACCCCCGTTCGATTCCTGGGTCAGGAAGATCCCCTGGAGAAGGGATAGGCTACCCTCTCCAGTGTTCTTGGGCTTCCCTGGTGGCTCAGCTGGTAAAGAATCCACCTGCAATGCGGGAGACCTGGGTTGGATCCCTGGCTTGGGAAGATCCCCTGGAGAAGGGAAAGGCCACCCACTCCAGTATTCTGGCCTGGAGAATTCCATGGACTATATCGTCCATGGGGTCCCAAGGAGTTGGATGCGACTGAGGGACTTGCACTTGCACTTGATTTTCTTTCAGTAAAAACAGAGAAGGATAAAGAAGTGAAAAAGAGGAGAGGCAGCGGTGGCTCCAGATCACACAGCCTCATCAGCATGCAAATGACTTTGCAGGCAAATGACAGTAAGAAAGCCAGAGTTGCCAGGTTCATCATTTCCACTTCCCCACCGCCCATGTCCAGAAAACAAGGACAGACCATCAGGCACAGAATATGCATTTTCACCTACAGCTGTCTTCAAAGACAGTTTTCTAACAGAGGAAGATTATTTGAATGAGAAAGTGATTTTTATTGCAAATAAAGCCAAAAATACAGTTTTATTCCTTTTATCCTTTTCCCGGAAATGGAAAAAAATTGGGGGCGGGGGAGGGGGAAGCAGGAGGGGGAGAGTGGGCAGCCTGGGCTGCCCTTTTCTCTAAATGATAACAGAGACAGAAATCCTGTTGGGCGGCCAGAGGGTGAGGCGGTCTATTATTATACAATTTCTCATTAACAGCAGTGAGATCGCACTTCTCGTGTTAAACAGAACAGGCATTTAACCCCCCGAGCTCCTCCTGGGAAATAAGGCAGAAACTGCTTATTCACTTAGTCGTAATTACCGATTTCTCAGGTCCCAGAGGAATAGCTGTTCTCTATCAGTCTCTGAGGATGGTCCTGACTTTCCAATGCTGCCTGGCAGCTGGCTGAATCCGCACCCAGAAGCGTGAGATGGCAGAGCATGATGGAAAGCAGCTGGGCTCTGGGAAACCTGGGCTTGAATCTGGCTCCTGCCTCAGCCACGGTGAGCGGTCACCTGGGCTGGGTTCCTCAACCTCCCTGGGCACCTGCTTCTTCGGAAGACGGGGCCGATGCTGATCACCTGACAAGACTCTTGTGGGGAACACATGCCCTCAAGGTGCAAACTGCCCGGCAGCGGGGGGCGCTCTCGGTGAATGGTGGTTAGCACATCACTGCCTTGGGGAACTTAAGCTTCCCTCTTGCTTGACGGGGCTGCAGGGACCCCGGGTGTCCTCTCTGCTCTGGCCCATCTCTTACTCTACTTGCCATCCACCTGCTGAAGACTGAAGCATCCCTTCTTTGAGCCTTGAAGACACTGGGTCCAAGCAGATGTTTGCCGAAGCCCAATTCAGGGTACCAAGGAGGTTCTTTTAAGAGGCTAGCTCAAAACACATCGCTTCTAAGAGCTGGGACTGCCTGAACTCAAAGACATCAACTGAGCTCTCGACACAAGCCTTTTACAATGCTTGACTTGGGCAGATTCTGGGCCCCAAACTGAATGCAAGGGAACATCTATTTCTAAGAACTCCTGACTGCATGCAGCCCTTACCTCTTCAAGTCGCTGGCGCAAATTAACTTTGACCAAGAATGAAGTAATAGCTGAAAGGTCAGAATAAATTACATTTGGAAAGTGTAGCTTAGAGAAAAAGCAGCACACACTGCTTCATACATAGAAATGCTCCTATCGACAATGAAGAGCGCTTTTTTCCTGAAGGCTGTTTGTTCGTTCAACCCTGACTCTAGTTCAGAGCTGGCCATGCAGGCATAGAACACCCTCCAAGTCAAATGGAGAGGAATCTTTCAAATCCTCCTCCAGTCACTCGCTGACTGGAGCTAGGAAATTACAGAACATATCCCATTCCACATCAGAAGAAAACGAAGCTATTTTTCAAGACCAAGCACCTACGATAACTTTAAAAGCAGATGGGTGCACAGTACCATATTACTATGTATATTATGGCTAGGTAGCTTTTTAAGGGGGATAATTTAAAAATTACTGTAAAACACTGAGCAGGCATACTGTAATCCGTGAAAACAGAATAGTAAAGGCCACTTTGTGCTACCTGTCCAAGGTTAAAAAGAATCTTCTGGCAATTGCACATGAAAGTCCACATCTTTCTCGACTCCCTGTGTATTTCCTACTAGACTGTGTTGTAGTTTCGTTGCTCAGTCACTAAGTCACGTCTCTTTGTGACCCCATGAAGTGCAGCACGCCAGGCTTCCCTGTCCTTCACTATCTCCCAGAGTTTGCTCAAACTCACGTCCATTGAGTAGGGGATGCTATCCAACCAAATTATCCTCTGTCACTCCCTTCTCCTCTTGCCCTCAATCTTTCCCAGGATCAGGGTCTTTTCCTAGTCAGTTGGCTCTTCTAAGCCCCTTGAAGGAAGAGCTGTCAAGCCAGGCCTTGCTTGGCTCAGGAAAACAGCTCTACAACCGTGCACTGAATTCATGGAGTAAACAGTACCACAAACCTTCTTCAGGACAGTCGAAAACGTTTCTAGAAAATTATAAAGGCTCTTTAAAAGGCTTTCAGGCTTTCCCGTGACTTGGAAAGGACAAGTTTTGTGATGGATGAGCCTGATTTTTCAATGTCCACTGAACAGAAATAAAACTCTGGAAGAGAGATCGATTTTGTGACTGAACCTCTTGCAAGAATGTGTCAACTCAAGTCAACTGAATCCTGCTGTTCAGAAAAGATTATGAGAGTAACGAGACCAGAGGAAAAGCTGCCCCGACTCTACAGGGCTTAAGGTGCTGACCCTTTGCAGGCCTTGGTTTCTGAATTAGTCCCTATTGAATGTTTCTTCCCTAACATGGCATAAAACAACCGGCACACACATCTGAAGGTGCGTGTTTTCAACTGGGCACACACAGAGCGTCCATGGGTCACAGCTGCCTGTCACCATTAACACCTACATTAGCGCAACAAATGTTTCAGTAAACTAAAGCAGTTGTATAATTTGAACAAACAGGCAGCTTTTACAGGATTTACACTCATTGGTTCATTAACTGAATAACGTGTCAGCCTAACAAAATGGTTGCCTCTTTGCCATCTCTGAGAAGCAAAATCTCCCCTGGGCGGAATGTTCCATTTTCTGAGACTCTCCCGTAATAGGCAGGGGACTGCACACTCCTCATTTCCTTGAAATTAGCTGGATATTGCTTTGTTCTGTTGTCTCTCTGTGCAAAACTGTAGGAAACGGTGAAGTAAGGGAAATAAGGAAGCACACCAAATGCTCCAGTGGCTTCAGATAGTTAGCTGGAAAAAAGAGTCACTGCGGATAAACCAATGGCGAGGTTTATGCTTCCCATTTAGAAACTGAATATACAAAGCTAAATGTCTTGCTCAGGAATGCCAGCGGCTGGTGACCACGCAGCTTTCCTCAAAATGAAGCTGAAATAGAAACTTATCAGAGAACATCTGACCTGTATCCTTCACCAAAGACTGAAATCACACTAGTCTTCTGAGTCATGATGCTGAGGCATTTTCATGTGAAATTTACTTTCTTACCAGCTCTAGAAATCCCCCAACCTCCCACCCCATCCCCAAATCAAGCAGGTGAGCCACCAACTTGGAGAAAGATGTGAAGATGTTTTACCTGATGATCTCAACGTACAGAATCCTAGCTCAGCACAAGAAGTGGCAGTGACTACGTGAATGGTCACAGGAGAAAAGTAAAGCCAGTTGAGATAAATTCAAAACAAGTTAGAATCTCTGGAGAATGTTCCAATGGCCTAATTCAAAAGTCTACTTGGGAAAAAAAAAAGAGAGAGAGAGAGAGAAAAACAGCAACAGAATAACAATTACTAAAGAGCTGCTTCCTAAAATTACTCTCCTGTTTCTATGTCTCAGTTCTAAAATGTCATGAGAAATCTGCTGGCCCGTCACTAATTCTGCCTTAAACAGAGCATTACCAAAGAATGTCACTGAAAACAAAGGCCTTCACACAAGGAAGTGGATACCCTAAGCACTAAGGATGTTCTCAGGAGGGACATTAAAAAAGCAGAAGTCACATTAAGTTCAAAACACCAAGAAAAACAAAATGAACACAAGTTCCTAATTTTAATAATAGTATATGTCACCCCTCCACCGCAAAAAAAAAAAAAACAAAAAACTGTGCATGAGTTAAGATTTGTTGATTTTACATACAGATACTTTATATACTTAGGATTCCCTGTCCTTAAGGAAGAAAAAGAGGAAAAGAAAGTAAGCATTATATATGACATTTATAGAAATGCAGGGTTTTGTTTTGTGTTTTTTTTTAATGAAATTCAGGTTTCACGCGGGGTTCCTGTTTTACTTAGTTTTCCATTTGCCAGAAATTTTAAACAGCACTGCTTGTCAGTGAGCTCTGGACATGTTAAAGTCTGGAACAGGAGTGCTGTATTCACGATGCTCCAAAGGGCTTCCACTCTTCCTGACATTTCCTGCCTGTTCCTGCTCATCAAAGTAGGTTCTCCCCTGCAAAACCAAGATGCAGGGGCTACAAAGGACAGATCAGATCAGATCAGATCAGTCGCTCAGTTGTGTCCGACTCTTTGCGACCCCATGAATCGCAGCACGCCAGACCTCCCTGTCCATCACCAACTCCCGGAGTTCACTCAGACTCACGTCCATCGAGTCAGTGATGCCATCCAGCCATCTCATCCTCTGTCAAGCGAGACAAAAACATTCAGGAAGCAGACCTTCATGTACACAATCTGACTTTTCACAACAAACAGCACAAAGGGACTGATATTTTCTACATCGTGGGGCTCAGGCTCCTGGACTTGTGAAAAATAATCTGATGATCACTCAGCATCACAAGAAAGATTTTTTTTCCCCTTATGCCAAGGTAATATTTAAGCAATCTTAGACACAGAACGCATGAAGGGCTGATGCTTTCAAATGGAGAATGACTTTTAGTTTTCAGTAATATACAAAAATACATAGTTTTAAATTCATCGTTAAGATGATGCCTCATTGTACCATCAATTCCACCATGAGCTATAAGCGTCAAGGAGCTACATTTGCTGTACTCCTGATGGTGCTATTTAGGAAGGAAGCTAAGGGGTGGGGGGGAGAATCCAACTCCAATCCTCTGATACACTATCTGAAACTCACTATTAATCTGATAAATGACCTTTTCTGGGGTAATGCCAATGATAGGTAATGCCAATGATACGAACTAATCAAGTCTTTCATTACTTCACCAATAATAAATCATTTCTGAAGCAAAAAAAATTACAACTTGGTATGGACCTCACCAAGACCCTTGCCAATTCAATCGGGTCCTTGGCTGGTAATTTAAACAAAATTTCTGCCTGAAATTCACCCGTTCAACATGCGTTTTGAAGTGATTCCCATTTCAACCTTTTAATAAAGTGCCGCCACGTACCAAAGAGAAAATCAAGTGGGTCAGAATTCACTACTTGCTGCCAGGTGGACCTTAAAAGGGGGAGCGAGCATGGAAAACGGCAAATTAAGTGCCCGGGGCAAAAAAAAAAAAAAAAAAAGGCAGCTCGCCTGCACTCCCCAACTAAGGCGCCCAGAGGGAGCTGAGGAGAGGACGGAGTTGTAAAGGGGCACAGCCGCAGGAACTGTGTAAGGAACGGCCGGGATGGAGCGCAAGGGAAAGACAGGCAGCACCGGGCAGAAGGACGGACGGGGCAGGCGGGGGACCGTATGTGGGGGCGGGAGGGGAGGACGGGGGTGACAAAGATGCGGCTGGAAGGACAGCGATGGGGCAGGAGGGGAGCACAGCAATTAAAACAGGGAGGACCCCAGGGACGGGGCTGGCCCTAGAGAAAGGGATGGGGCAGGAAGCGGAGCGGGGACGGGGCTTGGTCCAGCGAAGTCACACCGCAGCCGGACAACCCCTCACAGGGGCGGTCGCTGCTCGCCGGCCGCCGCGCCGGGCACTCCGGGGCGCTCTCTCCCGGAGTCCCCCATCAACAGCCCTCCGAAGCCCCATTGCAGAGACGGGCACGGCGAGGCCGGCCCCTCAGCGCCCGCTCCCCGCAGCGCCGGCCCGGGGGTCAGAGGCGGACTGAGAGCCCGACCCTCCCGGACGCAGGGGGTCGCTGGCGGCCGCGCGGGGGGCGGCGGCGGCGCCCGGGCGCGGGGAGCCGGTACCTGGGCTCGGGCAGGACGATCTTCTTGCTGGCGCGGGCGGCCGGGGTCGCCTTGCTCTTCTCCATCGCCATCAGGTAGCTGACATCGGCCAGCACGGCCTCCAGGTCCGCCATGTTGGCGAGCGGCGGCGGCGGCGGCGGCGGCTCCTCAGGACCCGGACGGGACGCGCTCCCGCCGCCGCCGCCCGCCGCGCCCCGACGTTGGGGGGGCCGCCCCGGGGCAGCCCCCCCGGCCCGCCCCGCGCGCGCCCCCGCTCAGCGTCCCGCGCGCGCCGGCGCGCGCCCGCCCCGCCCCCGCGCGCGCCCCCGCCCCCGTCCCCGCCCCTTCCGCGGGGGTCGGCGGGGAGCGCGCGCGCCCTGCGGCCAGTTCCCCTGGGCGCCCGAGCCCAGCGGCCCCGCTTCTCGTAGGCTGACCCGCTCCCTGTGGGCACCGTCCCGCCCTCCCCTCGGGGTGGCCACGGGGGACTTCCTCTACTCCTCCTCCTCCTGCTCCTCCTCCTGCTCCCGACTTCCCGCCCGCAGCTCCAGGCGCTCTCACGCCGCCCTCTCTGCCCCACTGGGAACCCCTGCAAGCTGAGAGCGCCCAGGACCCGATGCCCAGCATGCCCGCCCCCGCCCCCCCGGGACCCCTGCGAGCCGAGGGCGCCCAGCACCCAGTGGACAACGAGGAGGTCCCTGTTCCCCGGACACGGCGGTTCTCAAACTGGACAGAACGCATCAGCATCCTCTAGACGGTCTGGGGTGGCTCCAGAGATGCGCGAGCCCCACCTGTTCACGCAGGTGATGCTGAAGCCTCGGTCCAGGTCGGCTTTGAACAGCCCCCGGCAGGCCAGCCCCTAAAGCCTCAGTCCTGACCCTGAACACCCTTCACCCCCCTCCCCACAGTTCAGTTCAGTTCAGTCGTGTACGACTCTGTGTGATGCCATGGACTGCAGCATGCCAGGTCCCCTGTCCATCACCAACTCCCAGGGTCCACTCAAACTCATGTCCATTGAGTTGGTGATGCCATCCAACCATCTCATCCTCTGTCATCCCCTTCTCCTCCCAGAAATGCACAAGCCCCACCTGTCCACCCAGGTGATGCTGAAGCCTCAGTCCAGGTCGGCTTTGAACAGCCCACAGGCCGACCGGCCCCTAAAGCCTCAGTCCTGACTCTGAACACCCCCAATCCCCTGCCCCCCACCACACACCCTATAAACTCTGCAAAGAGAAACCGAACAGCTGGAAGGTTACTTGTCTCAAGCTAAGTAAGCAGGGCAAATTGGGCTGAGAGCTCCCTAGTGGGAGCGGAGCTGGCCTTAGGAGCCCACTGGTACAGGAGCTGTCTGTCCAGGTGGTCACCACGCCCCTGCATGCAGAGGTTTGCCTCTGGATGTTAATAATGGTCGCTAAGAACTAGAACTGGCATTCAGGCTCTTGTGGTTTTACCATCAAATTAGGGGAACCCCACTTCCCCTGGTGGCTCAGTGGCAAAGAATCCTCCTGCCAATGCAGGAACTGCACTTTCAATCCCTGGGTTGGGAAGATCCCCTGGAGACAGAAATCACAACCCACTCCAGTATTCTTGCCTAGGAAACCCCATGGACAGAGGAGCCTGGTGGGCTACATATTCCATGGGGCCCCAACGAGTCGGACACGGCTTACCAACCAAGCAACACTGTGCACACAGCCCCAGCAGAAGGATGATACAGGGAAGTGGAACAGCTGGAGGCCAAACACCCAGGCAGGAGGGAATTTCCAGCTTCTCTGATCCTCAGTCTTGGTATCTGGTGGCAACACTCCCCACATGGGCCTGGGGTTTTCATTTACTTCTTAATTTTTCACAGCAACGCACACAAGTCCATGTTCGGAACCCATCACTCTGGCCAGAGTGAAGTTAAAGGACACCCAGACATCATAAGAAAACCTGAGCTGAAAATCCATTAAAAAAAAAAAAATCCTTTAAATGCATTCACATCGGTCACATTGTACCAGGAGCCTTGACTTTAGTATTTGAGTAAACGTTCTGTCAATAGCTTATATGGTCCACAGAGTGCCCCAGACATGGTTAAGGTCAAATTCTGGACGTTAAATGCAATGTCACAGCAGAAACAGCCTGATTTGGTCATCCCAAGAGCCCTGCCCTCTTTCTCTCTCTCTCTCCCACCAAGTCATACCTCCCCCCTGTCTTTTTCCCGGTATGCTTGTCATCACAATTGGCTGGTTTTCTCAAGACTGAAGGCACAACATTCAGAAAACTTGTCCAGAAAAGGATGAGAGGTGTGTAAGAAGTAGGCACTCAACTCTGAGGAGCTTGGTCAGGTATCAGAAAGCCAAAATGACAAGGGGGCACAAAATTCACCAATGATTTGCATAAGCCAAATATCAAACTTTCGTCTTCCACCCACTTTTTTTTTTGCAGGGGGAGAAAAAAGAACACAGAAGGCCTTGTCAAGGGTCACCCCAGGAGGAAGGTAAGTTTCAAAAAAGAAAAAAAAACCACATTTTTATAATTTGTACAATTTCTTTCAATAAGTCTTAAAAAAAATCATCCTTGCTTTCACATGATTCAATCATCAAATAAATACATACTTCTGCCTACATTTTCACGGTCTTCCAAATACTGAGATTTTTAACCTTGCCTCTTTGAATTCAGTTTTTTGTTTGGTAGTGGGTGGTTTCTCTTTCTTTCTTTGGGGAGGAAGTGGGTGGGCTGCAACGTAGAGCAGTAAGTCTGGAACAAGAGACACAGCTGAATTCTAACCCAAGCTCTGCCCTGACTAGCTGCTGTGATCTTCGGGGTAACACTTTTATATTTTATTGTTCTCATCAGTACAGGGGGAACAAAACCACTGCCCGGACCCCAGGGTTGTTAGAAGAGGAGGAGATAATGCTCATAAAAATGCACTGTGCCTGACACCCAGTAGGTCCCCAATAAAGGTCACTGCATTTCCTCTTTTTGCTTCATTTTACCTTTGCCTGCTAGAGAAGATACTGAAACGAAAGTCATTCCCAGACACCACCCTTGAAGCAGAAAGGCCCTTTTCGAAAAGGGTATCTCCTTAGTGCATTTCTAGGAACCCAAATTGGCACCAAAAAAAAAAAGTTAGTCTTTACAGACACAACCAATGACTCTTCTAATAGAAAGAACAGCGAGTCAAAATTGAGGCCCCTCCCCCAGTGAAGTTAGTGACCGGAGCACCCACTTCTTTTAATGTGAATTTGGGATTCCTGGCTCTCTCCTTTACTGTCTCACTTTCTCCCCACCTTTCGGCCCTCCCCTTCCTCCTTTCCCTGGACTCTCTTAATAGAACAGCTTTTCAAGTTCACCGCAAACAAAAGGCGCTGACGACAGCGATGAAGCTGTCATCACTGACCTGCTGGATCCTGTCGCCAAACACCAAGGCCAGCCTGGAATCTTTACGGACGCACAGAGAAAACAAATAAGAAATAGCAACCCATTTGTTCTCAGCCAATAAGGCTCCCTTGCAAATAAGCGTGCTTCCCGCCCTCCCACTCCCTGAGATGATTTCAATGACTGGGGTTCATGCTGCTTGTGATAATTGATAAAAACTCCAGAGTTCCTGCAAGGTTCATAATGTTCTCTTTTTCTCTTTTCTATGACTTCCCAAGATCAGGGGAGGTGTTGCTGAGATGGATGCATTAAATTTATGCTCCCCGGGGTTAATTTTGATAACAGCTTCAAGGGACGAAAGCTAACTAAAGAACTAACTTGTATTTGGTTTAGATTCTATGCTTCACTGGGGCTTCCTACTCACAGTGAGAATTCCCGGATTATAAAAACTGAGGAGGGAGGGTTGTTCTGGAAAACCAATCATGGACGCAGGAAAAAAAAGTCAACTTTAAGATTCCAATTAGAAGATTTTTGAGGGGGAAGGGATAAATTAGGAGTTTGGGCTTAACATAGACACAGTACTATATATGAAACAGATAATCAACAAGGACCTACTGAATAGCAGAGGGGACTCTACTCAATAATCTGTAAAAACTTGTATGGGAAAAGAATCTGAAAAAGAATGGATACATGTATACGTATAACTGAATCACTTTCCTGTACACCTGGAACTAACACAACATTGTAAATCAATAAAAATTAAATTTTACAAAAAGGTTTTGGGGACTGGCAGAATGTGCCTGTGCTTAATTCATTAATATCACAGTGTTTCATCCAATCCCTGCTAAGAGAGAGGGTTTTTTTTGGTAAGTGATCCCTTATATATGAGCTTCCCTGGTGGTTCAGCAGGAAAGAAACCGTCTGCAATGCAGGAGATGTAGGTTCAATCCCTGGGTCAGGAAGATCCTCTGGAGAAGGAAATGGAGACCCACTCCAGAATTCTTGCCTGGGAAATTCCATGGACAGAGGAGCCTGGCAGGCTACAATCCATGGGGTCACAAAAGAGTCAAACACAACTTAGCAACTAAACAATAACAACGGTCCCTAAATATAGTTGCTTCTTAAAAAAAGTGCACACCACTGGGGTTTGGATGGGTTTATTTCCGAACGTCTCATTCTGTAACGTGTGCAGGTGTGTGTAGCCATGCCAGGGCCACTGTCCCAACTCACCTGTTACTTAGATCACAGCTCTGCTCATTGTCACATGCATCACAGCAACTGCTTTTCACGCTGTTTTAACAGCAAAGCTTCACAAGCTTATAACAGAGGTTCTACACCTGGCACTTCATACCTTCAAAGAACTACAGAAAGGTCTAACACCAAACTTCAGTTCACAAACCAAATCACAATTTGGTTCACAAACTGAAATTACATTCAATACAGAAGGACCCTTAAATAAATGGGTGGAAACACACGTCTCTGCAGGGCGGGGTGGAGGGGCGGGGAGGTGGGTCAATCCCTCTCTGTAGAGAAGCTCTGGAGCCATGCGGCTCAGGAGCCAGGTGGCCCAGATTAGAACTCCCAGGGCTGGTACTTCCGAGTTGTGTGATCTTAGACAAACTGCTTAACCTCTTTGAGCCTTGGCACTCTCAGTGGTATTAATGAGACTGCTGTGAGAAGCATGTCGTAACATAAAAAATACTTACAACAGTGCGGTGCTCAAAAAAAAAGTTATCATCCTTATTATCCCCATCATCAGCAGAGTATCTCTACAACGGCACAGCGTGATGGCAAGTGACCAGTCTCAGGAATGGAAAAGCAGTGTCGGACATGACCCTCTGGCTTTAGCACTGCTGACTTACAGTAAGCGAGTTCTTCAGCTTTTTAATTCTCACCGTCCACTGCTGCCTAATGAAGGGACTGAATGAGCTGCTCCCTGAGGCCCCATCAAATTGTAAAATTCTCTGACTTTACTTAATCCTACAGTGAAACCCTTTGCATGATGAAGAATACTTTCACCTCTCAAAAACCGTCTTGTGAGCTTCAGGTTTACTGTATCAGGACACACCTAGAGCGTTAGCAATCACCGGTGCTGTGACGAGCAGGTGAGGTGAGCAACCGATCCATCCGCAGTTTTCCAGAATAGAAACTTTTCCTCCAGCACTTGCAGTCAGCACACTGACCGTGCTCAATAAACATGTGCTGGATGGCTGGCTGGCTGGATGGATAGATGGATGGATGGCATTAAAGATTACAGTTTCTTTGCCTCAAGAACTTTCTATCATAGACAATCTAAAGGTGAGGGAGGAGGAAACCATAACTGCCTACTAAAGAGGGAGCTCCCTGGTAGAGGACAAGCCCTGCCCAAGCAATTCCAGGGCACCTTGAAGGATGAAAAGCCCCAATCCCGGTCACCCTGGAACCTTCAGTTGAGGCTCTGAAGCAGTTCAAGCAGGTGTCACCCAGGAAGACTCGAGACCAAGAAGGGTCAGATCAGCTGAGCCTGACTGGGAAAACCTGAGAGAAAGGAGGAGAAGCAGGAGAAACAGCCTAGAGGGGTCAGCAGGACAAGATTAGACATGACCTGGGAGCCACAGAGGGGAGCTGAAGCGATCTGAGGGGCAGTGGGAAGTCAGCAGAAGTTTTCAAAGAGAAGAGTGACAACATCAGAGGCACTTTTGTAATAAGAGTCTGCTGGCTGGACATACAGGACAGGCGAACGAAAGGGGACCCTGGAGCCATCTAGGGTAGCACTGCAGGAGGTCTGGATGCCGGTGGCCGCAGTAGGCGGACCAGCACATCACACGCAGAGGTGCACGGGTATGTCACAACACGGAAGGGAGCCACTCACGGGGATCTGCAGCAGTGAGAGTGGAAGGAAAGTCCTCCTTCCATTCCTTCTGGAACCTGCAGAACAAGTCTTTTATTCCTCATCCAGCAGATGCCCACAGCCCACCAACTATTCATCCTGCTTCCACACCCTCCCTCCTTCAACCCATCTGATGCCTCCCTGCTCCTGCTCAAGAACCTTCAGTAGCTCCCCACTGTCCACCAAATCATCTTCAGAGTCCTCCACTGACACGTCCACGCTCTCCTTTCTATTTCTGCCTGATTCACGCCACATTAGTTCATGCTTTCACTCATTCAACAAATGCTTACTGAGTGCCTTCAGTGTGGTAGGCTGAGACACAGAATCACTCCCAGGAGGTTTCTAGGCACACTGAAACACTTCCAAATAAGCCACTTTGAATTATAATAGGTAACAATTATTAAGCACTTAAGTGTGCCAATTATCACACTGAACACTTTGTGTAACTATCTCATTAAATCTTCCCCAAAGGCTCAAGATGGAGATAGTTGGTCTCCATCAAGTCACCTGCAAAACAAGTATAGATACAATAAATAAATCAATAGGATCTGAACCCAGGCAGTCTGAGCCGAGTTTGGCCCCCTGATTCCTGTCTTCTAAATGTCCCGATACTCTTAAGTCATGAGGCTGCTGGGTCAAACAAGATAACATAACACACGGCTTTCCTGGTGATCCAGTGGTTAAGGATCGGCCTGCCAATGCAGGGGATACGGGTTCGATCCCTGGTCCAGGAAGATTCCACATGCTGCCGGGCAACTAAGCCGGTGCATCCCAGCTACTGAAGCCTGCCGCCTACAGCCTGTGCTCTGCAATAAGAGAAGCTTCCGCAGTAAACAGCCCCTGCTTCACAACGAAGAGTGGCCCCTGCTGGCTGCAGCATGAGAAAGCCCGCGTGCAGCAGTGAAGACCCAGCACAGCTATAAAAAAATATTTTTTAAGAAGATAGCATAGCACCTGTTCAAGTGTGTAGTAAGCTATAAAAATCCCATAAAATGCTCTTTCCAAATCACTTCCTGCTACTCACTGAGCCCAAATCACTCTGGCCAAACTAAGTCTAGCTTCAAAGGTCTTTCCTCCTGGTCCCTTTGCCTGGAACACTCTCCTTCAAGGTCTTTTCTTGGTCTCCCACCACTCAGTTCTATGCTCAAATGCCACTCCTGGCTTCTCTTTGAGAGAGACTCCACTTAGTCACCTTGGAGCAGTGAGCAAAGCTATCAGGGAGTCTTTCCTGGGTCTCCTTTCATTTCCCAAGCCCTTTTCTCCTTTCTTTCCCTCTTTTCACTCTTCCTCTCCCCCTCCTCCCATCTCCCCCTGCCCCTTGAGTCCTTCAGGCACAAATGCCCCCTTTCCACTTCTCCATGTTCTCCTCCCTTATCAAAAGCTGCTCTCAGGGAAAGATTTCCTATCAATCATTTACACACTAGTATGAATCTGTTGGGAAGTCAACTTTCCCCCAAATGTCTGCATTTCTAAGCCATCTGATTATAAAATAACAGGCTCTGCTCTTCTTCGGAGAAGACAATGGCAACCCACTCCAGTGTTCTTGCCTGGAGAATCCCAGGGATGGGGGAGCCTGGTGGGTTGCTGTCTATGGGGTCGCACAGAGTCAGACACGACTGAAGCGACCTAGCGGCAGCAGCAGCAGCTCTTCTTAAAATTTTTTTATCTACCAGGATTGTTTTGTGTGTGCACATGTGATATATCAAGGGTAGGAGAGTTTTCTACCCCAGGAATCATTCAGCTGACCTCACTGGACTGGAGTGATTTCAGGGTGGTGGTACAGTTGAGAGGAAAGAGGCTGGATACTGACAGGATTCTCCATGTGATCTCACTTCTAACATTACTTGCATGATCTTAGACCTAGCGACTTCCCCTCTCTGAATCTCCATTGTCTCTTCTGGAATTGAGGGTAACTAGGTGGCTCAGTGGGTAAAGAATCCGCCTGCCAATGCAGGAGACACAGGTTCAATCCCTGGGTTGGGAAAACCCCCTGGTGGAGGGGATGGAAACCCACTCCAGTATTCTTACCTGGAGAATCCCATGGACAGAGGAGCCTGGCGGCTACAGTCCATAGGGTCGCAAAGAGTTGGACACGACTGAAGAGACTGAGTATGCAGGCATCGCAAAGATGACTGCGAGGATTAAACAAGATAAGAAGACACACAGTAAGGACTCCACGGGACTGAATGAGTGACGTCCCCTCCCCTGCAGTCAGGTCTGATGGACCCTGTGCCTAGAGGCGCCAACACCTACGTGCCCTCCCAGGGCCCCCACCACACAACACTGTTTCCGGAAAGAACGGAGCAGGGAATTTGGCAGGAGACCACAAAAGTCCTAGAATCCTGACCACTCTTGGCTCTAGAGTACTCTCCTTCAGAGAATCACATTCTCAGGGCCAGTTTTAAGCATTTAAGACTTAACTGAGGATTGGAACCACTCCAGCCCCAAAGCTCTCCTTCCTGTGACTGTGACCAGCCATCGCCACCCGCGCCATGACAGTCTTATCACCCTCGTTGTCAGCATCGCCAAAGCCGACCCCTCTGAGAGCAGACACTAGTCCCCTAGAGCAGCGGTCCCTGACCTTTCTGGCACCAGAGACTGGTTTGGTGGAGGTCAATTTTCCCACGGATGGGGTGGGGGACCTGGTTTCAGGATGATCCAAGGGCATCACATCTACTGTGCACTTTATTTCTATTATTATTACATCAGCTCCACCTCAGACCATCAGGCATTAGATCCCAGAGGCTGGGGACCCCTGCCCTAGAGGAAACCATGATCCAGCCACCATAAACCTCAGAGCTAAAGTGGTAATTATCGGAAGATGAGGCAAGCTCTTCTCGTAGTCTCTGGGAAATGAAGTAGTCTCAGAATAAAAAAACTTTAGAAACATTACATTGATCTCCATTCATTCATCTGTTCATAGATTTCTTTATCAATCATTTATCTGGCAAATCTTTACTGGGGCCACTGGATGATAGTGGAAGCCAGGCAATGCTGTCTACCTTCACAGAATAACATTGGCACATGGGGACTCTGTCAGCGGCCCACTGAAATCCTGCTATGTGCCAGAAGGACATAGGTATCTGAGAGTGAGACCTCACGGTCAGGTGTGGATCCAGGAGGGCTTCTCTGAGGAGGTGACATTTAAGCTGAGAAACGAAGGATGAGCAGAAAGGGAAAGAGCAATGGCTCTTCCCAGGTGGGGGATGCAGCCTGGAGAAAGGCCCTGAGCAGAAGGAACATGGATGGAGAACAAGGGCAGTGAAGTGAGGCCTGAGACAGGGCAGAAGTCAGGCCTTCCAGGGCCATGGAGCGCACACTCTGTCCTGACAGTAATGGGGAGTCATGCACAGAGTCAAATAGGGATCTGACATCCTAAAGGAAATCAGTCCTGAATATTAATTGGAAGCACTGATGCTGAAGCTGAAAGTCCAATACTTTGGCCGCCTGATGCGAAGAACTGACTTATTTGAAAAGACCCTGATGCTGGGAAAGATTGAAGGCGGGAGGAGAAGGGGATGAAAGAGAATGAGATGGTTGGATGGCATCACTGACTCGATGGACATGAGTTTGAGTAAATTCCAGGAGTTGGTGATGGACAGGGAGGCCTGGCGTGCTGGAGTCCATAGGGTCACAAAGAGTCTGACATGACTGAGCGACTGAACTGAACTGACCTGATATCATCCAGCTGACCATGTGAATGAAAGCTCTGGCAGCTCTCTGGAGAATGACATTCCCCTTCCTTTAACACGGCCCCCAAAAAAGGCCTGTGGGGTGGGGGTGGTGGGAAAGGTGTGGGGGTGAGGGTGAGGGGAGAGACTGGGTTTTTCTGGAGGACTTTTCTTATAAACTGCTTTAAACAAGAATGAAAAAGAAGCTTCCCTGGTGGTCCAGTGGTTAAGACTTTTGCCTTCCAATGCAGCGGACTTGGGTTCAATCCCTGGTCAGAGGAGCTGAGATCCCGCATGCCCCTTGGCAAAAAGAACAAAACATAAAACATAAACAATATTATAACAAATTCAATAAAGACTTCTAAAATGGTCCACATTAAAAAATCTTTTTTTTTTTTTAAAAAAGGGGGAATGAATAGCAACCCACTCCAGTATTCTTGCCTGGGAAATCCCATGGACAGAGGAGCCTGGTGGGCTGCAGTCCATGGGACCCCAAAGAGTTCGACATGACTGAGTGACCAAATGCACAAAATTCAACATTCAGACACAGAGGCTGTTTTGTGGGTTTTCCTGTGTTTTGTTTCATCGTTGGAAATCTTACTGATGACTTAGTCAACTAAATGGTTGGGCTGCAAGAATCTGACCACTAAGTCAGTGGGCAACTGGATACACTGCTGCTTACATAACTGTCAGCATTTATGTCATAAGACAACATTGTTGATGCAATTCATCAACATATTTCACAAGTAAATATCACGAGATTATTAAGGAAAATGATCTTATACTGAGTATCTGTGTCATTTCTAAAATGGTCCTTTTTGGGGATGCATATTCATGCTCTTCATTATTGAGTATTTCTTCATCCTCACTATCTGAGATAGTGAAATAAAGACACATTTTATGAAAATGAAAAAGGAATGAGAGGGAGCAAACAGATGAGAGTTCCATCCATTCAAGCCTTCATGTTTCTAAACAAATAAGAAAGACGAGCAACATCAGGCCCCAGTGTTTCCATGCTTGGGGACATGAAGAGACACGTCTGTTTCGCCTCCTTCTCCAAAGTGCACCAGTGTGTACTACGCAAATCATTGCCACATGCGAACGGCAACGGGTGGGGCTGAGCAGCTCGGGACAAAGGCTCTGTGGGGTCACTGCCAGATCTGGGTGCCAGGGCTCTCCCCGACAGCGTCTGACCTCTCCCCTGGGCTGGCCCTCTGTTGTTGCCCCATCAGTTCAGTTGCCATCTGTGTGGATGCCCAGCCTGTGATCAAGAAATTTCTCCAGCGGAGCCCTTGCTCAAGAACTGTTGGCACAGCTAACAGCCCACTTGGGGGTCTTGGTGACTATTCTGATCACGATCAGAACCCAGCACAGGTGTCAGAGAGAAAGCGATTTCCCAGGACTGTGTGCGATCAGTCTAGACACCATGGGATGTTTGACTCCAAAAGCTTTCATCTACCAGTCATGAGCTGCAGGACTTCAGCACCTCCACAGGGAGGTTTCTTTCCCATCTGGGTTGTCTGTTACCAGCACTTAAACTGGAAAAGATCTGTTGGTAGATTAAGTTAGATTTCTGTATTGCCTTCTGTATCTCCATGCAGAGACAAGGCCTTTGTGTCAGTTTTTGCTGTGAGCAATAATACACATTTGTTTAGCATCTCCAAGACCCTACAGGTCAGGACTCTGGTTTTGGCTTAATGGGGTCCTCTGATCCTGATCTCACAGGGCCTCTATCACATGTCAAGTGTCAGCTGGGGCTGCAGGCTCATCTGAGGCTCAACTGGGGAAGGCTCTGCTCCACATTCTCATCCGTGCTGTGAACATTTCCAACAGTTCCTAACGGCCTGCTGGATTTCGGACCTTGGATTCTTGTTGACTGTTGACTGGAGGCCGTCCTTGGCTCCCAGAAGCCACACTCAGATCCTTGGTACACAGGCCTCCCCAACGTGACCTCATACTTTGTTGTTTCAGAGGTGCACGCGAGTATGTGTGTGTGATGTGTGCATACTGGGCTGCTACATAAAACGTACTTCATACTGTGAACCATGAGCAAAGCCTTTGAGAAATCCCTGAGCCAGACACTGTATCCACAAGCCCCTTGGTCACTGCAAAGACAAGTTAATAAGCTGACCTCACTCGACTTGTAATATTGAGTCTCTGAACCAGGGACTCATCCCTGACACAATTCATGGTTGCCCCCACCGAGATACAACTGCCCCACATGAGGTTCTAATAATGACCCTCACTCTGCCCACTTTAATGGAGAAATGGAAATTGTAACCACAATGATCAATGCAAATTGTTTTAGGTGAAGACACTCCCAGACCTTTTGGGTGGACAATCAGCATTTCAAAGAACAGGCTTTCAGAGTCTGGCCTTTTGAGAGATGGGTCACTCCTAAGACGCTCCATTACAGCCCAAAATGAGTGTTATGTGATTTAGAGCAAGGCACTTAACCTCCCTGGGCTTCTGCTTTTTTGATGATGAAACAAGGAGTAAGTGGGGCTGGAAGGGAATAAGGGAGACAGAACTTACTTTTTTTAATATTAATGATTTATGTGTTGCTGTATTTCCTACAAGAAGGTGTTACTTTTGTAACTTTAAAATATAGGACTTTTTTTTAAATTAAACTTTCAAATTTTGTACTGGGATATAGCCAATTAGATGTGGTGACAGTTTCAGGTGGACAGTGCAGGGACTCAGCCATACATGTACATGTACCCATTCACCCTCAAACTCTTCTCCCATTCAGACTGCCACATAACATTGAGCACAGGTCCATGTTCTACACAGTAGGACCCTGCTGGTTATCCAAACTCTCTAACTGTCCCTCCTCCCCATCCTCCCGCTCTGGCAACCATTTAAATACAAGAGTTTAAATTAACATAGAAGGAGAGAGTTGGCCTAGATTGCGATTTCTCAACACTAGAAACTCACATTCCCCCTTAATAAAATGGAAAGTGTGTGTGCTCGGGCCAACTCTGCAGACTTTGTTCTTTCCCATGTCAATTGCAGGCCAGACTCAGGTCACCTACAGGGAAGAAGCGGGGAGAGGAGGGGGGGTCGTGTAGGGAGGAAGGAAAAGGAGAAAAGAGCAAAGTCAGTGGAGTGCGGATTTTATTGAAGACTTGGTGGAGATGCAGAGGAAAGAACTATATTGTACATTACACAGCAGAAGTGCCCAGATACCATCTTGGGATGCATCTGCTCTTGAGCACGGGGACTGTGTCTCTATTTTCCACCCCATCCCACTACTATGGACTATGCCATTAGCAGCTTTGTTGTGCTGGGAACCACAATGGCCAGACTGCCTTTCTGTGTGTGCTTCTGGGTTACAGATGCTGAGAAGTGACGTTGTACAGGACCAGGGAGACCCAGGTGATGCGGCAGCCAGTGCGCCCTCAGGCTGTCCTCAGCTAGGCGAGGTGAGGGGCAGACAGAGGCAGCGGTGCAGGCAGCGCCCAGTGTGCCCTCCCTCTCTCCTGCCCTCCATCCCGGCTCTCCCCAACTCCGCTGATCAGCAGGGGTGTTCAGCCCGTCTCTGGACACGCAGCTGCAAAGTCACGCAGGCAGCAGCCACAGACCTCTATGGGCTTCTGTGGACTTCTACATCAGCCCTTTCACGGGGTCCCTGTGTCAGCCGGACACACCAAGCTGCTGGAATTCTCTTCCTCCTCAGCTCCCGTTTATGAAGCTTTTCTTCCCCCAGCTCCTTGTATATTCTGTATGTAACATCCTTGTATGTTCTGATTCCTGTAATGCCAACCTTAGTTCACAGCACCACGTGGTTCTGCATCCTGACTGGCCCCTCAAGACACACCAGGGTCTGGCCTCACAGACAGGAAGCATAAAATGGGGCTGGAGATCTCCATGAAAAGCCAAACCCTGCCGGATCTTAAGGTCTGGACAGGGACTTCCGTGGTGGTCTAGTGGTTAACACTTCACCTTCCAATGCAGGAGGCACGGGTTCGATCCCTGGCCAGGGAACTAAGATCTTGCATGCCTTGAGGCCAAAAAAAAAACAACAACCACAGAACAGAAACAATGGTGTAAAAGATCCAACAAAGACTTTTAAAATGGTCTGCATCAAAAAAAAAAATCTTAAAAAAAAATTTTTGGATAAGGTGTGTGGACTGAATCCTGAGGGCACTAGGGAGCCATAGAATACGACACACAGGCTGTGGCATGACTATATTTTTGTTTTCGAAACAAAGTGCTATGAAGAGAATAGATTAGTGGGGAGCCAGAGAGACTTTCAGGAGACAGTGCAAGGGCCACCACACATGTCCGCAAATATCTATTTGTCTCAATATAGATGGAGTGGTTGTTCAATGAAAGTTAAACTTTAATCATGGCCTGAAAGGTGATAAATCACTTGTCAAGCAAATATTTACTGTTCCGGGGCTACAGCTTCTCAGTGATAGGTGGATGGTCACCTCTTTTTCCATCCAAGGTCTAGAACATAAGAACTCTCTGAAATAGCAACAGCATGCATCAGATTAACAAATGAACCAGAAAAGATGGATGAGTTACACTGAGATGACAGGCGAGAGGGGACAGTTTAAACAATAGCCATGTGGCAGTACCAGGGACCATGTTTGCAGAGGCTGGTTCGCAGGCAACAGTAAGAACATGCTCCAAAAATGAACACTGGGAGGAGATGAAAGAAACAGAAAATTCCAATCTCCCTTGCCATCCAACCACTGCCGTGTCAGCTCTGTTCCAACATTCGTATTTCTATTCAGTTCACTGAGAACAGACTGTGTGCACATCAATTTTCTGAGCAGTTTTCTGAGGCTACAACTCAATATGGCATTACCTTTCTGAGAATTCAGCCCTAAAACAAGCACCTGCATTTTTTCCTCATCCACTAGGAAAACAGGAAAAAAAAAAAAAGAAACATGAAGAAGAGAGAGGTGGGTTTTGACTGTATATTCAGTTCTCAGCTTTTTAAAAAATATATAGCTGCCTTGAGTGTCATTCTTTTGAATTCCTTTAAGGTTTACATTCAATAACAACATTTGCTGGAGAAGGGCCCCCTGAAAACCTATAAGGACATGTGAATCTGAGCTGGCAGCAGACGGAGGAGGTGGGGGAAGTTACCCCACAGCCCAGAGAAAAATCATTTTCATTTCTTCTGAAATTAAGGGAACTATCTTTATTCCCACCTCATAATAAGGAAGTGGAAAGAAATGATAATGCTGAACTGCAATGGCCTGGGGTGTCCTTTTGTTTCTCCAAGTGGATCCTCTCAGATTGCAGCTTGGAGGAGAGGCTCTTGTGGGTGATAAAGGCTTGAAGAGAGCATGGACCCCGAAATACCAGGCGGAAATTAAATGATGGGCTTCCCTGGTTGCTCAGCAGGAAAGAACGCGCCTGCCATTAGGAGACGCGGCTTTGATCCCTGGGTCGGGAAGATCCTCTGGAGAAGGAAATGGAAACCCGCTCTAGTATTCTTGCCTGGGAAATCCCAAGGACAGAAGAGCCTGGTGGGCTACAGTCCACAGAGTCGCAAAGAGTTGGACACGACTTACTGACTAAACAACGA
Source organism: Bubalus kerabau (assembly GCF_029407905.1). Taxonomy (NCBI): domain Eukaryota; kingdom Metazoa; phylum Chordata; class Mammalia; order Artiodactyla; family Bovidae; genus Bubalus; species Bubalus kerabau. The sequence continues at coordinate 69,513,187 of NC_073639.1, read as the reverse complement.
CACCAACAATTCAGTTCTACTATATTCTGGACAAGGATGCTTCTCTTCTCTCTCTCACACACACATTCACACTCACACCATTCCTTTTTCTTCATTTTACTTTAAAAAATAAAATACTTGGCTGCACTGGGTCTCAGCTGTGGCACCAGGGATCTTCAATCTTGATTGCAGTAGGTGGGATCTTTTAGTTGCAGCATGTGGGATCTAGTTTCCTGACCAGGGATAGAACTCGGGCCCCCTGCATTGGGAGCATGGAGTCTTAGCCCCTGGACCGCCATGGAAGTCCCACACACCATTCCTTTTAGAAATACTCTATGAATAAACTTGAATAACTGTCACCAAGCAGCAGCCCTCCCCCACTCCCTTTCACACTCGCCCTCTCTCCGGAGAAGCCCCAGTCCCCCAGCCATGACAATATCACAGGTCCCTTTCATTCCCTATCCTGCTCCAAAGGACACTGCCACCTCCACTTGGCTCCTATGGTTCTGACTCCTTTTTCCCCAGTGCCAGGTATGGTGCCAGGTGCTGGAGACACTGGGGCACTGGAACAAGGGAGGATTCTTATTCTATCAGGAGACAGAGACAGCAGGTAGATAGAGGAACCAGATCCTGTGAGACTGCAGAAGGTGCTGTGAACAGTGGTGTGTAAAGAGTGCCATGGCGGGAGGGTGGTCTCTGTTTAGCTAGGTGGTCAGGAAAGGTCTTTCTGAAGAGGAACTGAGATTTGCATAGATGCCAGGAAAAGGAGAAGCCAAAACAGCACTCTCCGCAAAGGAAACAGCAGGTGCAAAGGTCCTGGGGCAGGAATGAGCTTTGAGAATTTAAAGCTCAGTGAGCTGAGGGGAATGGGAGGGAAGACAGCTGATAAGATCAGAGAGGTCGGTGCGGGCCAGGTTATACAGAGTTTTACAGAACCTGCTAAATTAGGGGCTTGGGATTAACGTATACACACTTTATTGTTCTTTAGTCACTAAGTTGTGTCCAACTCTTTTGCGGCCCCATGGACTGCAGCCCACTAGGCTCCTTTATCCATGGGATTCTCCAGGTAAGAATACTGGAACAGGTAGCCATTTCCTTCTCCAGGGGATCTTCCTGACCCAGGGATCGAACCTGAGTCTTCTGCACTGGCAGGCAGATTCTCAACTGCTGAGCTACCAGGGAAGCCTGTAAATATACACACTACTATATATAAAATAGATCAACAAGGACCTACTATATGGCACAGGGAACTACATTCAATATCTTGTAATAACCTATTACTATAATGGGAAAAAATCTGAAAATGACTATATGTATATATCTTTGCTATACACTTGAAAGTAGCATAACATTGCAAATTATACTTCAGTAAATAAAGATGTGCTTCCTTCTGTATGCTGCTGTGCCTGTTTGTCAGGCAGCAATAATCCAATAGGGCTGGACTCCTCAAGCTTGCAGAGGACACATTTCCCCAGGTCTGTCTGCTGGAGACGGTGTGAGGTAGGAAGAAGTTCACAGAAGGCTGTGAGCAGGCATGGAGGTGCCAGGCACGTGTTGGGAGAAACGCTCCAGACTCTTTTGCTGAAGATGACACATTCTGAGTGATCACACGCGACAGGGGATGGAATTAACAGAGCCATGGTTAACTTCGTCGCTCGTGACCCGAATCCAGAGCCATGCATCAGCCAGAAGGGGCTGGCATCGAGACAGAAAGCAGCCTCCCCACCGCCCAGAACCATGAAGCTTTTGCACCTAGAAGTCACCGAGCCTCTCTGCTTACAGAGGAGCCAAGAAAGGTAGAAATGGAGCTGGAAGAGCTTCAGACACCAAGGGCTGAGAGGAGCTACAGAGGAAAGTCTTCCATTCTGAACAAAAGAATAATGATATTCTTTGGAATATCATTGGAGAAAAGACCTGACTTTTAGGTGAAAAGGAGACAGCCACCACCAAAATACCAGAGCCAGCATCTACCCTCAGCTCCTTTTTTTAAACCTTTCTTTGTTTTTGACCGCACCATGCAGCATGTGGAATTAGTTCCCTGACCAAGGATTGAACCCATGGTCCCTGCATTAGAAACAGGGAGTCAACCACTGGACCACATGGGAAGTCCCCTTTAGCTCTTGATTTCTAATGCCATTCTCAAAAATAAAAGGAACCAGGGATCTCTGGAGAAATGGCTTTTCTAGGACTGGCTTAGGCGACACAAGGTAAGTCTGAAGGATCTGACAGTCACAGAAAGTAAGAAAGTGCTCGAGCAAAAACAACACATACAAGATGATGGGGGCGTATCAAAGGAACGGCAAGAACCGACCGAAAGAGCTCCCAGGAGCCATCGCTGGAGTGATCTGAGCCACAAAATGAATAAAGGAATATTGGATTATACCCCAGAGTATAAAATAAATATCCATGCATCCATGGATATTTATTATATAAATAAATATAAATATTATAAGTGATACAAATATTAAAAATGATTAAATAAATAAATTAAGGAGGGACACAGACAAATATCCTATACAGAACACCCAAAAATGTAGGTAGCTACCCTATCCTCAAAAAGATGGAAGATACAACCCCTTCTCCCTAAGTGAGGGCTGGGCACAGCACCTTCCCTCCAAGGAGGGGGGCAAGGTAAGGGAAAGAAAAACTTGGTTGTGGTGAGATCTGACCAACACCACTTCAGCCAGGCGACCAAAGTCAAGGCATGTTTGTATGCATCCTTCCCACTCCAGTATTAATGCCTGAAGAATCCCACGGACAGAGGAGCCTGGCAGGCTATGGTCCACAGGGCTGCAGAGTCAGACATGCATGCACACGTACATGGTAGGATATAATAAGGATGACACTTCATCTCCATGGTCTCTCTCCTAAGAAACCATTACCCCAGCTCATCATGAGAAAGACAAATCCCAATTGAGGTGCATGCTATGAAATGCCTGACCAGGACGCCTCAAACTAAGGTCATCAGAAACAAAGTCTGGAATTTGCTGTCTGGCTCAGGAAACTCAAACAGGGGCTCTGTCTCAACCTAGAGGGGTGGGATGGGGAGGGAGACGGGAGGGAGGTTCAAAAGGAAGGAGTTATATGTATACCTATGGCTGATTCATGCTGAGGCTTGACAGAAAACAACAGAATTCTGTAAAACAAGTATCCTTCAATAAAAAAGTAAATTTAAAAACCAAACAAAAAAACTGTCAATGAAGGACACAAGAAAAAAAAAAAAAGGAAAGAATAAAGTTTTGTGCATAACTTAAAAAAAAAAAAAGAAACAAAAAAGAGAATCTGAAGAGTTGGCACGGCCAAAAGACTCTTGAAGAGACACAAGTAAACAGAATGTAGGATTCATCCGGGTGGGAGCCTGGGACAGAAGAAGGATGTCCGAAAATGATGAAGAGGCTCTGAATAACGTGTGGACTTCAGTTAATAACATATCAGTATCCGTACGTCACTTAGGGGAAATTTACCATAATAATGGAAGATACGATTAGTGTTAATCACAGGGGAAACCAAGTGGTAAAACTCTCCGTACTAGCTTCAGAGTTTGTAAATCTAATTCTATCCTCAAATTTTAAAAATGTGTTTAGATGTAGAAGCAGAAAAGGGGCTTGTGGGCACAGCAGGGAAGGAGAGGGTGGGGCAAATGAGAGAGCAGCATTGATATATACACACTGTCATGCGTGAAGCAGACAGCTAGCGGGGAGCTGCTGCGCAACACAGGCAGCCCAGCCGGGCGCTGTGCGATGACCGAGAGAGGTGGGTGGAGGTGGGAGGGAGGCGCCAAAGGCAGGGGATTCGTACAGACAACCATGTCTGATTCAAGTTGTTGGACAGCAGACACCAGCATGACATGTAAAGCAATTATCTTCCAATTTAAAAAAATCCTTTTTAAGGTTAAATAAAATTCCATTGTATGTAAAAAAAAAAAAAAAGTAAAAGATAACAGTAACATTTGAACATCACAAAAAAATGTATTTAGAAAACAGTAAACTATGGGCCTCCCTGGACGGTAGAGGAGGAAGTGCAAGCTTAGATTTTAGTTTCACTGCCTGGCAGTTACTAGCTGGGTGGCCCTGGGGAAGTCACTTAACTTCCGAGCATTTCAACTTCCTCATCGAATGTGCCCACCATGGTTTCTTCCTCACAGAGCGGGAAAGAAGTCATGGTCACATGCTTCAGCTGCGGGGGACGCACCAAACATTCCATTATGACTACGGTCAGCGTTATTTCTTTTTCAGTGAGAAAATTAAATCAGGAGAATCCTACTCTCTCTTTTTTAAAATTTGAGTTCTATTTTTTTTTAAATAAAGTCTTCATTTATTTATTGATTTATCTGGATGCATGGCACGTGGAACTTGCCCGACCAGGAATCAAACTCATGCACCCAACATGAGTTAAGCACAGAGTCTTAACCACTGGACCACCAGGGAAGTCCAGGAAAATCCTACTTTCTTAATTAATAATTAGCAAGGGAATAACTGCCCCCAGGAGGGTTATGTATGCTGAATGTACAAAAGAGTTTTAACGCTTGTTGTGATCAACGTGTGGATACGTGAGTTATGGTGGAAAGGCAGACGGTACTGTTTGTTTATGACTCTTCCATCCCCGGTCTCCTGCTTCGGTGTAGAACGAGTGGATACCTATCCCCCTGACCTGAGGCAGGACCCTGTGATTTGTTTCCTTCAATGGCGACACAAACAGAGGCCTTGTGAGCTGTGACTTAGCCTCGCTCCAGCTAGCCACTGCTTCCACGGCCTGGTCCCAGCCCGAGAGTCACATGGAGCTGCCATGAATCCAAGTGAACACTGGCTGATCCCCAGACTCATGGAACAGAAGGAAATAAATTTTGTTTGCTATAAACCACGGAGGTTTGAGGTTGCTATGCAGCATTATCACAGACATAGTTGACGACGAGTGCATTATGACAGAACTATTTGGGCAGTGTCCATTATGTCTGCTTTTAGGTTTTATATGTTGACTCTGTAGAGATGAAATTATCTTTCTAGGAAAAGCAGGCAATGCCCCTCAAAGCACAGCTCACCAAAGAGGAGGAAGAGCTGCTCTTACACAGAAACCTCAGGCTGCTCAGAAATTTCTGTCAGTCTTTTCCTTGAATCCTGCTGTTTCTCACCTATCTCACTTATTTTTTGATACTTATTAACCATCTAAACTGGAGTCATGTATAGAGTAGCTATCAAATGTTAAACAAAGCAGACACTTCACGAAACACCTAGATGGTGCAATACTCCTGTAAAATTAGATTTGAGCTGTGTGCTCAGTCACTCAGCCGTGTTCGACTCTTTGCGACCCCACGGACTGTAGCTCACCAGATTCCTCTGTCCATGGAATTTTCCAGGCGCTCTCCCCAACTTACAGAGGAGGAAAAGAAGGCCCAAAGAACTTGAGTCACACAGCTTGTAAGGAGCAGCCCTCAGATTCAAGTATATGTCATGGGTTTCCACTGTCTTTGCAGGAAGGAGGAGGGGAGTATTACAACTATCTTTTTTTTAAATGGATACGCCTTTTAAAAGTGGACACGTGGAATCAAGGGCTGGACTCAGACATGAATCGCTAATTTAGAGACATCAGCAGCTTGGTGAGGGGGATACTCTCAGAGAAGACTTCTCAGAGGTCAAGTCGCCAGTAACTTATCAGTGACTGCTGCACACCTGTTACAGGTGTGTTGTGTGCTGAAGATGCAAAGAGTTTGAGTTTTATTCTAAAGTAATACAGATTCAGAGACAAGTTTTAAGCTATGACGGACCAGGAGGAAGACTATTGCAAGAAACCGAGAAAAATATGCTGATGACCTTTTAGGTAAAGCTTAATTTCAGAGGCATGTTGGAGGTGAAATTAACATGGTTGGGTTATGAGGGGTGGATAAGAAAAAGGAAATGATGACTCTTAGATTTCTGATTTGGACAGCTGGATGACCAGTGGTGACATTTCCTTACACAGACAGGAACTGATGTCTGTTTATTTGAAAGGGAGAGGGTGAATTCAGTTTTAGATAGGTTAAGTTATAGGTAGATGCCTGTAGACAGAAATTTAAGATGGGATATCTAAAGGCAGTTGGACATACATGTCTAAAGTGCAAGTCACTGTCTACTCTGTTCAAATAAGATCATCCCATTCTAATTAGGTAAGGGTCCAAGTCCAAATTTCTTAGGGGAAGTTCCCCACAGATGAGTTTGAAATAGCCATGAAGCTCTGGGGTCTGAAGTATAAAAAAGAATCCTGAGACACCTGTCCTAGGATACATCACTAAATGTGAATGTTGGTTTTTCTTTTTTTCTAAATGTTTTATTACGGAAAATTTCAATTATGTGCAAAAGCAGAGATTTAAAACCTGTCATTCATGGTCATTCTTGTTTCATCTATCACTACCCACTGCTTTCTCCCAGAGTAGATTATCTGAAGCAAATTCCAGACGTTATATTATTTCATCCAGGTACATTTTAGAAGGCACCTCTAAAAGACAGGGATTTGTTCTGTCTCTTAAAAATATCATCACAGTATTGTTAATACCCCTAAAAACTTAACAATTCATTAATTCAATCAGAAGATCAGCTTTTCCTTCTTTCTCTCCAACCTCCATTTTTTCCCACCTGATTTGACTGAGTGAGGATTGCATCTGCCTGATATATCACTTTATTTTCCTTTATCTATAGCTACTTTTTTATTTCCCTTGCAAACTGTTATGGAAAAACTGGATCATTTGCTCTGTGGAGTTTGTCACAACCTGGATTTTGCTGATTTGCATCTATGTGGTGTCTTTGAATATGTTTCTCTACACTTTGTATTTCCTGTACAAAGGCTTAGAGCTTTGTACTTAAGAGCTAGAGAGCTCTATAGGGGGCTCTATATAGAGCTAGAGAGCTCTGCTTTGTACTATAGAGCTTTCTATAGGCTTAGAGTTGTGATCTGAATCAGGTTTGAGTATGGGGCAAGAGGAGGAGAGTGAAAAAGCTTACTTAAAACTTAACATACAAAAAACAAAGGTCATGGCATCCAGTCCCATCACTCCATGGCAAATAGATGGGGAAACAATGGAAACAGGGACAGACTTTATTTTCTTGGCTCCAAAATCACTGCAAATGGTGACTGTAGCCACAAAATTAAAAGACGCTTACTGCTTGGAAGAAAAGCTATGAAAAACCTAGACAGCATATTAAAAAGCAGAGACATCACTTTACTGACAAAGGTCCATATAGTCAAAACTATGGTTTTTCCAGTACTCATGTACAGATGTGAGAGTTAGACCATAAAGAAGGCTGAATGCCAAAGAATTAATGTTTTCACACTGTGGTGCTGGAGAAGACTCTTGACAGTCCCTTGGACAGCAAGGAGATCAAACTAGTCAACCCTAAAGTCAATTCGGGTCAACCCTGAATATTCATTGGAAGGACTGATGCTCAGGCTGAAGCTCCAATACTTTGGCCACCTGATGCGAACAGTAGAGTCACTGGAAAAGATGCTGGGAAAGAATTCCCTGATGCTGGGAAAGATTGAAGGCAGGAGGAGAAGGGGACAACAGAAGATGACACGGTTGGATGGCATCACCAACTCAATGGACATGAGTTTGAGCAAACTCTGTGAGACAGCAAAGGACAGGGAAGCCTGGCATGCTGCAGTCCATGGGGTCGCAAAGAATTGGACACAACAGCGACCGAATATCTTGGGGCAAGAATATTCTAGAGGTAGTTGAATTACTCCATCAGAAAACACATTAACCTCTGGCAATCCCTTTGGGGGGATGTTAGCAACCAATAATGACCACTGCCTAGATCCATTATTTCCTTGGACATGGCAAACTGTGGCTATTTTATTTCCACAGAGAAAGCTTTTCTTCATCAACCGTTTGAACACAAAGATGGTTTCCACAGGAAAGGTAAGCTAAATGCTTGATTTTTTTATTTACCAATTTCAAGAATAATGATTTGGTTTTTTAACATCTTCTAAAAAGATCCAATGAGTTTTGGGGGTTTTGCTGGTTTGTTTGTTTTGTATTGCTTTTGCTATCATCACAAACTCACTATATTTGATTTATTTCAGCGCACTGCAGTATTATTCTTTCAGATGCTCAAGGAGTCTCTTTTGCCAGGGGAGCCAGTAGGTTGGTTCCCGGGTCTGTTTGATTTCCACAAACACAACCACAAAGACAAAGATAACCACAAAGACAACCACAGTCATCTTTGACGCCTTCCTTGTTTTCTGACTTAATACAATGTCCCACCATCATCTTGTACATTTCCCACACCAGTTCTAGAATCAGCCATTTCTCCAAGGAGCTCCGGTCCTTTTTATGGCCCTGAGAATTTGCTCTGAGAGACCATAATCTGGGTCACTACCTCTGGGTTGGTCATTGACTCCAGGTATTAACAGTGACCAAAAACTTGGAAGTACAAAAATGTTTGGACAGAAAATGTATCGTGAGTTTATACTATTTCCAGTTCAAGCTTAGGATTACAAGACTGTATTCATTTGGTTGACTTCGGGTTTATACCTTTTCTGTTAAGCCGAAAATCTTGGTTCCTAACAACATTAATATATGAATGTATTTACTTTATACATCAACATAAGAATGTATTCATATAACAGTGTACCTAAAATAGCTTTGAAATAACAAGGTATTACTAATGGTATGATTAATGAGAACGGTTTAAGTGTTTTGGTTGTTTTTAGGTATTTTTCTCCTTCGGGGTATTTGCCTCTAAACTGCTGAGTTCTAAAGTTGCTTGTGTATGGTTAAGTCACCAAACCAACACACAGTTAGGTTTATTTGTTCCACTGGGTTCTTGATTTTGAAATTTTACTCTTCATTTCCCACTTCAACTTTTTAAAATAATAAAAGAAATTTACATGGTTCCCAAGTCAAATCTACAAAACAAGGTATTTTCAGATGTAACTGTTTTTTAAATGTGTCAGCAACTCTTCTCTGATGCCTTCTATTTTCTGGAAAATCTTACATTATATCTACTAAAAGAAAGGAATAATGCTAACTGTCATTCAGACTGTTGGAAATGATGGGGTATAATTTTTTTTTCCTATGAAAAGAAAAACATTCAACCCCATAACTTGGAAGCATTTTTGTTTCTCCTAACAAGGGCCTGTCTGTCATTTTCCCACAGTTTTAAAGCCCCATTGCACAGCCTGAATGAAAACACAATGTCATCACGATTACTGAAATCAATTAAATGTCAAGGTTTTTCCATTTGCATGCAGCTTCCTTTGGACAAGAATGCTTTTCAGAAAATCTCTATTCCCTTTGGAATTTTTTTCCCCTTAAAGCTTTCATAATTAATGTGACAACACAAACCCAGCCGTGGCTGTAACTTCCTTTCACAGACACACAAACAGAACGTACCAGGCATCCAAGAGTGATGCTGGTTGTCCTGTAGGACTGGACAGCCCGGCTAGGAGACTTGCCTGCATCCCTGACGCTGACCGCATCCTTCTCTCTTCCCTCATCACTAGCTTCCTGTCTGCTCATTGACTCTACAGTTCAGGGTCTCAGGGATCTAGCCTCCCTCTCCTTCCTCCCTATCCAAGGGAGGGAACTGGAGCTTGGCAAGGTTCAGGTTTTTCTTAAGGAGGTAATAATTTGTCCTCTTTCTTGTCAGAAAGGCTATAAAGATGAGAGGGCAGCCAAAGAGCATTTCTTGTGTGTTTCTAAAACACAGTAGGTAACAACACAGAGGACGTGCGCTTTTCTCAACAGCTGAATTACCCTCCGGGAAGTCTTGGTTTTGTCAGCCAGATACTTCAATGAGTTCCTTGGGCTAGGGTTGGGAGCAGGTTGGAGGCGCAGATAATGGCTATTTTTTATTACTGCTATTTGTTTTGTATAGAGTGCAGAACATCACTGTGGGATGACAGTGGAATTACTAAAGAGGTGAGAGGGGCTGAAGGGAGAGGGGGCAGAGGAAAGATGAGACAAGTATCTTTGGCACGGAGGTCCTATGGGGATGAATGATGAAGAATCTTAAGGTTTTGCGTTTTCACATGCCACATAAATTCCTTCCCCAGCATTCTCCTAGCAACTTGAGCAAAATATTCATTGTTCATTAACATAGTGTGCAGTTAGACCTTGGTTGGTTTTTTTTTAAGATTAAACTTAAGTGGTGAGTTGGCTTAAAGATGGGCTCACCAAGAAAGTAGGGCTCCCCATTAGGGCCTGCTCGTATTTAAACTGCAGGTGTGATGCTTTATGTAACAGCTAGATTGCTTTTAGTTGTAAGAAACAAAACCTCAGCTTAAAATGACATGGCAAATAAAAGAAATTTGTTGATTCATACAAATGAAAATGGTCAACTGGTTGCAGGAACAGCTTGATCAGGGTGCTGATTTCACTGCTCTGTAACTGTCTTGATTCTGCCTTCTCTCACATGATGGCTTAGTTTTCAGACTCACTTTCATTACAATGACAAAAATGAGAAAGTTCCACATATTACGTCTTCCTGAAGAAGAGAGGGTTTCTATTTCACAACCACCAAATAAAATTATGGGATTGACTCTAACTGAACCCACTTGGGTCGCATGCCCACCTCTGAACCAATCATAGTTCAGTTCAGTTCAGTTCAGTCGCTCAGTCGTGTCCCACTCTTTGCAACCCCATGAATCGCAACACGCCAGGCCTCCCTGTCCATCACCAACTCCCGGAGTTCACTCAAACTCAACGTCCATCGAGTCGGTGATGCCATCCGGCCATCTCATCGTCTGTCATCCCCTTCTCCTCCTGCCCCCAATCCATCCCAGCATCAGTCTTTTCCAGTGAGTCAACTCTTCGCATGAGGTGGCCAAAGTACTGGAGTTTCAGCTTTAGCATCATTCCTTCCAAAGAACACCCAGGACCAATCTCAATGGAAATATAATACCATGTTCTCAATGCTTAGACTGGGGTTGTGTGACCATCTCTGAAATAAGCATGTGCAAGAGTAGAATTTCTTTTTAAAAATTTAAAATTTCCCCCCCAGGTTTATGGAGATACATGTGTAATGTTATATATGTTTAGGGTATACAATGAAGTGATCTGAAACAAATAGACACTGTGAAATGTTTACCACAATAAGGTTAATTAATGCACCTTTCACCTCATATGATTATCATTTTGTTTTTGTTGTGGTGAAAACATTAAACCTGGACTCGCAGGCATCTTTCAAGTATAAGGGGAAGTATTGTTAGTTACAGTCACCATGCTGGACCCTAGATCCCTGAAACTCGTTCACCTTATACCTGAGTGTCTGTATCCTAGGACCAACATCTCCCCATTTTCACCATCGCTAGCCCCCTGCCACCACCATTCTAGACAGTGGGATTATCTGATTGTATTAGGCCAGTTCGGGAGGGCTGGGGGGCTTACCTCTGGAACTGGGAACGGAGTCACTAAACCCTAAATGACATGTCTACCATGCATTACTTTGCTGACAAAGGCCCGTCTAGTCAAAGTTATGGTTTTTCCAGTAGTCATGCATGGATGTGAGAGTTGGACCATAAATAAGGTTGAGCACCGAAGAACTGATGCTTTCAAACTGTGGCTGGAGTAAGACTCTCGAGAGTCCCTTGGACTGCAAGGAGATCAAATCAGTCCATCCTAAAAGAAATCAACCCTGAATATTCACTGGAAGCTCTGATGCTGAAGCTGAAGCTCTAAAACATGGGCCATCTGATGCGAACAGCTGACTCATTAGAAAAGACCCTGATGCTGGGAAAGATTGAAGGCAGGAGAAGGGGACAACAGAGGATGAGATGGTTGGATGGCATCACAGACTCAATGAACATGAGTCTGAGCAAACTCCGGGAGATGGTGAAGGACAGGGAAGCCTGGCATGCTGCAGTCCGTGGGGTCGCAAAGGGTCAGACACAACTGAGCAGCTGAATGAACGAACCCTGAAATCACAACGCCCCATGCCTTCAGGAAGCAGATGCACAGATGCTGCTAAGAGATGTCTCCCTGGGCAGAGATTTTCCACTGGATTTTATATTTTTATTTTATTTTTTGAAGATTTTTTGATGTGGATCATTTTTAAAGTCTTAATTGAATTTGTTACAATATTGCTTCTGTTTTACATTTTGGTTTTCTGGCTGCAAGGCACGTGGGAATCTTAGCTCCCCAACGAGGGACTGAACCCACACCCGCCGCATTGGAAGGTGAAGTCCTAACCACGAGACCACCGGGGAAGTCTCTTTGGGTTTTAAAAAGTGCCTTTCTAGGTGTCATCGGAGTTGCACCTGGCAGGACTCAGGGCCCACCATGCACCTCTGCAATAATAATAATTAAAAAATAAAAAGTGCCTTTTGCTTTGGCCCTTCATCCTCCAACGCAATAGTAAACTGCTCTGCTACATCTCCAGCGAGCACAGGCATGCTCACAACTTTTCTTTGCTCAATATTTTTTTTCAAGGACTCCAAACACTGTCAAAAAGCTATTTGGGGATTTGGATGCGATTTAAAAACAGCTTTGGTGCTGGGCACACACTTAACAATATATTAATATATCTAGCTACCTTGTAACTTCTGCTTCTTTTTTCAGACAGGATGCCCAGGGGTTAGGGATTGGGGCTCTGGAGGTGGACTGCCTGATTCTGGACACTGGCTCTGACACACAGCAGCGGTGGACCTTGCGTAGTTGACCTGACTTTCCTGGGCCTCCGCTCCCCTCTCTGTAAGATGGGGGTGATATGATCATGCATGCCACGGAGTGGCCGTGACAACCACGTGCTATGCTGAAGGACAAAGCTGGGTTCAGTGCCTGGCACATCGTAAACGCTCCACAAATGCAATAGTGATGATGATGATCATGGCAAGTAATTGGCCTTGACTCCTGCTCTGTCCTCAGTTATATGGAGTCTGACACCACAAAATGGGTCATTTTCCAGAGTTCACCTAAGAAAATCTAAAGGTCACATGTCCTACACATCAGCTCTTTGGCAAGAATTTATAGAACCACAGATGTTTAAGTCCAAGAGACACTCAAATCTGAAGTTGGCATTTGCCTAGCACTGTTATAAAAATAAATGTTCAAAAGGGAAACTGGAGAGAGTTGAACAAGTGATTGTGGCCGTTGAGGTATTAAAATATTCATATCAAATTATTAATAACAATAATGAATGATGTTGGTATTACAATTTTCAGCAGCTCCTCCCACAAGAGTTAGGTCAACCCTACAAGACAAACAGGCAGCGGCAGCGTTAACAAGAAGGGACAGACAGCAGCTGCCGGCAGGAAGACACTGGAAGCCATGCAATTGACTTAAAACGGACCCAAGTTTTCAGTGGAGTGATGTCTCTCTCCTTCCCCTTCTCAAACAGAAATCCAATTTTTAAAATATTTATTTGTGTTTGGCTGTGCTGGGTCATCATTGCTTTGCTCGGGCTTTCTCTAGGTTCAGTGAGTAGGGGGCTACTCTTGCTTGTGCTACGTGGGCTTCTCTGCAGTGAGAAGCTTCTCTTGTTGTGGAGCAAGGGCTCAGTAGCTATGGCACATGGGCTTAGCTGCCTTGTGGCGTGTGGGATAGTCCCAGACCAGGGATTGAACCCATGTCTCCTGCATTGGCAGGTGGATTCTTATCCACTGCACCGCCAGGGAAGTTCAAGAAATTCAATTAAAAAAAAAATCCTGGTTCACCTGGATCATCTTCCCCGTTTCTTGCTTTTCCTCCACTCACTGAAATGGAACTTCGTCAAATCTGTGCTCCAACTACCACTGCGGTCACAGGGCACATTCCAGAAATGAAAACAGCATCTTGAAGAGGTCTCTGTTCTTCCATGATTGTTGTGGCATTATCCACAATAACCAAGCTACGGAACCAACCCAAGTGTGCATCAGTGGATGAATGGATAAAGAAATGTGACCCACAGTGGAACAGATACACAATGGAATATTGGCCAGCCATGAGAAATAAGGAAATCCTGCCATTTGTGACAACGTGGATGGAACTGGAGGGCACTACACTAAGTGAAATAAGTCAGAGAGAGAAAGACGAATACTGCATGGCATCACTTATCTTTAAAAAAATCATCAGATTCATAGAAACAAAGAGTAGAAAAGTGGTTGTCAGGACCTGGGCTGCAGGGGAACAGGAAGAGGTTGGTAAAAGAATACAAATTTTCAGCTGTAACATGACTAGAGTCTGAATAGCCAATGTAACACATGGTGACTATAGTTGGTAACACTATACTGTATAATTGAAATTTGCTAAGAGAGTACAACTTAAATGTTCCCACTAAAATAAAATAAAGGATGGAAGGTGATGGGAGTGTTAAAATTAACTAGATGGGAGGAATCTTTCACAATGTATATACACATCTACCAAACGATGTGCAGTCCATGGGGTTGCAGAGAGTTGGACACGACTGAGCGACTAGGCACAGCACAGCACGCTGTAAATGTCTTACAGTTTTATTTGTCCACTGTACCTCGCACACAGCTAAAGAGAAAGAACGAAAGCACATCCCAGTGTGCTCAGCTTCTGTCCTACCACACAGCTTTAGTTTTTATGATCAGTACCTAAACCTCAGCTTTAACGAGACAAATCAGGTTCCAAAAATCTCCAGAGGATGCAGAAGCTTAGAGCAGCGATTTTTGAGATTTAAAAGCTACTAGAATCTTCCAGGAGGAGGGAAGAACTGGTTAAAATGCAGATTCCTAGGCCCAATGCCAGAAAGCCCCCAACCCCGGAGTGTGGCCTGAGAGTCTGCATGTTGCACTACCTTCTTGAACAATTCCTTCTTGAATCAGGGATGGCTTGGATCATTTAAGGACCTGGTCTGGATGCTCAGATGACTGGACCCTTTGTACTTGAAGATATATACAGCAGACACCTAGTATTATTTATTTTGTGGGCATACACTACAGAGTGTGTGTTATGGACTGGAAGTTTGTTATCATCTCAAAATTCATTTGTTGAAACCTCAACCCCCAACGTGATGGTCTCTGGAGGGGTTTAGGTGAGGTCATGAGGATGGGACCCCTGTGATGGGATTAGTGGCCTTAATGGAGGGGGAGGAGAGACCACAGCACTCTCTGTCTCCACCCTGTGAGGACACAGAGGGATGGCGGTCACCTGCCAGCCCGGAAGAGAGCCCTTCTCAGGAACTGACTTGGCCAGCACTTTGAGCTTGGACTCCCCTACCCCAGTACTGTGAGAAATAAGTTCCTGTTGCTTAAGCTCAGCCTATGGTATTTTTTTTTTTATGGCAGTCTGAATGGACTGAGCCAGTGTCTGAGTGTGTGGTCCAAGAAGAACCAAAGCCACACAAAACCTGCCACAGACTCAGTTCATCCATCCCGCAAAGACCAAGGTTGAAGACACCTGATTCTGTCAGAGATTATCATTTGCTGATATTAAGTAAAATACGTTCTCCTCTCTAACACGTACAGTTTCTACCACGTACAAATTTCAAAACTCATGAATAGGTTACAGTGCTGGAATTGCTAGGATAATTTGCATTTTATAGAGGAAAGCTTCCTTCATTCAATATATTCAGGCTCTGATGCTGATAATAAAGGTCTTAACTTTTCATATGAAAATCCTTCTAGGTAGAAAAATCAACAGAAGTCTGTTTGTCTGAAAGATGTTGGAGACATCTGTTTTCTTTTCTTTTTTTTATTCCTTTTTTGGCTGTACTCTGTGTCTTGTGGGATCTTAGTTTTCCAACCAGGGACTGAACCCAGGCCCGCAACAGTGAAAGGGTGGAGCTAGACGGTCGCAGATCTGGGTGCCTGCGTTCCATAACGGGTACCTGACACCTCTTGGAACCCACCACAGATCTCCAGCCTCTGCCGTCCTGGGGACCCTTGACTGCAGGTTCCATTCCAGCCCCCATGACAGGGGTAACAGGCTCTGCCCACCTGCTGCAGTCATAGCCCTATATCCCTGACTCAACTCCTCGCTGGACCTGAGTCCTGAGAGCCGTAGACTCACCCAACAGCCATTTATGAACAATTCAGATGTTTAATTATTGCCCTTTGCAGAGAATCTTTGACCGCTCTGGGTGGGGAGTGGATGTACCCATTTCTCCCCCATTCCTCCGTTCAGCAGGATGATTCTAAATCCACCAAGATGGCCCCATGTGATGGAGCAGCCAACAGAGCTTGATACGCAGAGGTGCCCAGGTAAGTATCCACCCTGTACTGCCTCTCCTTTCCTCCTCTTTTCTCTGGGATTGCACCCACTTATTAAGTAGTAGCATATACTCTTTCCCATCTATTTAATAAGAGCATTTAACACAAATGGTCTCCTCACTGACTGTGAATCTAGGATCCCATTTAAGAGTCTGGAGGGGGAAAGAGGAACAGTAGAGAAGAAAGCAGGCAGTGATGTGGAGCGGGCTTGCACCAGTTTATAAGCACCGTTTATGCTCACCTCCTCCCAATCCATATTGATATGACATCATATCAACAGCCCAGAATGGGCCACGATGGGTGTATTTACACCCTGGAAATTGGCAAATGCTAAATCAGAACTTTTTTTTGCTAAACATTTACCAGCCCACCACTGGAAGGGGGCTAACATTAATTGAGCACCTCGTGTATGCCAGGCACTTTGTGGAGACTATCTGCCTTTCTTACCTAGTCTCACGACCACGTGACAAACTCTGTGAGGCTCAAAGAGATTCAGCAACTTGCTCAATGTCACCCTGCAGTTAGGAAAAGAAGTTGACTTTCCAACTCAAGACCAACTCAATCCAAACTCCTGTCACCACACTTGCCTCTCTGAGTTTGGAAAAGTCAAACCTGTTAAGAAGCCATAAATATAGCTGGCCACATCTCTGAAAGGTACTTTGGGGGCAGAGGAATGCTGGCTAGTAGAAATGCTAGCTCTTCCTCTGCCCAACAAAAATCTTGTGATATTCTCAATTCCCCGTAAGATTTTTCAGCTTATATCATCAATACAGAATTGACCTGTATTGACCCCCACTTTTTCCATTCCTCTCTCCTGGTGGCTTTGCATTACATGAACTGAGAGCCAAATTATTTGGAACCTTTGCCAAAGGTCAATTTAAGGGCCTTGCTTTGGGTGTGGAAGGCCAATAACATTATAAATTCACCACTGTGCTCAGCTGTTGGATAGATACATCATGAGCCAACTGGAGTACATTTCCATTCTACTTGACCAAAGGTAACCCTGTCTTTCCATCATGGGCATTACTATTGATGGAAGGTTCTACATAAGCTAATTCAGAGGGCATATAGGCAATTTTCTGTAAGCACACGCCCCCTCTGTTCATTAACAGTTTATCTCTCCAAGGACTTTGCTTCTTTCTCCTTTTTAAGATCTGTTTTGATTTTGTTGACCAGTTTTAAAGCCTTTATTTAGTCTGTTACAATATTGCTTCTGATTTATGTTTTGGTTTTTTGGCTGCGAGGCATGTGGGGTCGTAGCTCCCCACCCAGGGCCTGACCCCACACCTCCTGCACTGGGAGGTGAAGTCTTAGCCACTGGACCGATCCGGCAGGCCCCTTTCTCCTTCCAGAGGGAATAGCTCTCAACCGGGTCTGAGACAGCAACCCAGCAGAAAACAGATCACGAGGTCCCTTATCCAAGATGCTTCGAGTAAAAGCAACATCTCCTGATGGAGATAAACTGAGTGCCCAGGACAGTGATTTTAAATGAATGGTTCCTGCAATGTTAAGATAGCTCACGCCTCTGCCACTTACTCGAGGTTGAGTCAAGCTGACCTTGTTGGTTTTCCTGTGACCACAAAGACACCCTTCTCACTCCACACACGACTGACTTTCATCTACGGCCGACATTTGTGACTTTCAGGTGGTACGAGTTCAGTAACAAGTCAGGCTCTGTCTAGAAGGGTCTCTCTGAACCTTTAGCTGGATTCCCTGCCCTTTAAATTATATGCCGTTAGGCTCAGTGAGCCCTGATTAAGTACCTGTGGGAAGAAGTCCACACCATCTAGATTCTCTCCCAGCTAATGTGGTTGGAGGCCTCACCGGCAGCTTTCAGTCTTTGGGTCAGAGCATCTTAGGGAGAAGTAGAATTCAGCTCCTTGTAACCAGCATGGAAATATTCAAAGAGGAACATTTCAGCTTGAAGGGTGTGTGGCTGGCGATTGAGAAGATCCATGTGCAGCCTAAAGTGAGAGATGAAACACCAGGGGTCTACATGACTTTTGTCCTGGACTTGCTGTGGCGATGTAACCAAGTCACTTCCATCCTGACCTGGATCTCGTATTTTCTACCCATGAAATATGGAGGACTGGTGTAAATAGGGGCAGGAAAATCTAGTGATCCAGAGGCAAGGCAGGTAAAGTAAGTGAGTTCAGAGAGCTGAACTCAGAAAATAAGACCTCAGAGAAACCAGAGAGTATATGCTCCACCTAAAAGAAGACTGGAAACATCATCAGTAATGCAAACAGTAGTAATTATCACGATTGAACACTTATTCCAGGCATTATCCTAAACACTTTACATGTCTTAACTCATGCATTTCTCATCACACTCCTATGAGATAAGTTCCCATTTTACAAACGAGGAAACTGAGACACAGAGATGGCCAGTAACTTCCCAGAGTCACACGGCTAACAAACGAAAGAAAACCCTCATGGGCAGTTTCACCCTCTGGACTAGGTGATCTCTACCATCCTTCCAGTCCTAACCATCGATGTCTCTGTGGAAAGCAGGGTCTGCATAAAGTAGCTGCCCAGTAAAGACTGGATAGATGAGGGAATTTCCCAGAGGTCCTGTGGTTAGGACTCTGAGCTGTCATGGCCTAGGGCCTCGGTTAGATCCCTGGTTGGAGACCTGAGATCCCATAAGCTCCATGCCGCAGCCGGAAAAAAAAAAAAAAGAAAAAAAGATTGGTCAGTTCAATATCTAGGAGTGAAACTCTAGGTAACAAGTAGCATGTATTGAGTTATTTGCCAGACTCCATGTTAAACACCTTGGCAAGCTATGGCCCCCATCTCCTATTTCTGTGGGAACAGAGCCCTGGGCATCGTTTATGTTTATGGCTGTTTTCCTGCCACAGGAGTAGAACTGAGTAGTTAAGAGACCCATGGCCTGCAAGGCTTGAATGATTTACTATCTGGCTCTCTATGGAAAAGGTTTGCTCACCCCAGGACAGGAAATACAAAGGGACAGGGAAGCAGGAAGAGCCAGTGAAAAGTAATGGACACAATGGGGCATGTGGAGGCTTGAGAACGGTTGAAGGGCGGCAGTAGTTGGCAAGTGGCATTTTTGTGTTTTTCTGTTTTGTTTGCTTTTGTTGCGCTGCGTGTGGGATCTTAGTTCCCCAACCAGGGATCAATCCTACACTCCCTGCAGCGGAAGCTGGGAGTCCTAACCACTGGCCCACCAGGGAAGTCAAGTGGCATTTTTGCCAAGTGGGTAGGTAAAAGGAAAAGGGGTTCAAAATGTGAGCAAAAACTCAGCTCAGGGAATAAAACTTCAGCTATGGAGGAAAAGCAAGCCGGGGAACAGTTATTCTGGGCACTAGATGGCATTTCTAAAAGGCGAGAGATTGGATCAGATCCTGGGCTGATTTTGAAGGGGCGCTGTTGCTGTTTACTCAGCTAATCAATGCTTCATTCACTTGCAGAAGTTGCCCTGCGGTGGAACAGACTGCCGTTCAAGGGAGGGAGACTGGATTTCAGATGCGGGGATGCTTTTCTTTCATTCGCCCTTCCCCTCCCTCAGACGTTTATCAAACACGCACTGTGGATCTGGCATCAGACACAGCACTGATGGGGGCACGAGTCGGGGCAGAGCACGTTAAGAACAACAGGGCACACAGAAGGAAGAAGGGGAAATGAGAGAGAGAGATACAAACAGAGGCAGGGGGAAAACGAGCAGCGAGGGAGATGTACGGACATCTAGAAAGAAGAGATCAAGTCAGAAAATGAAAAGGAAGCACCGAAAGGTTTGAGCCGTGCGCTTCGGGGTGAATAATGACCTTTCACAGTTCCTCTTTGCCCTGGTGGCCAGCCACTACTCACAGATCTTAAGCCACTCCAAATCCTTAAGCATTCAGACGCCATGGTCTGCTTGGTTCTAAGTGGAGGATGGGGAGGAATGCATCTCTGACTTGCCAGTGGGAGTCCACAACACCTTGCCTGATGGGATGGGTAAAATTAAACCTGGAAAAATAACTGGCCCAGAAGCAAAAAAGTGTCCCACTGTGGGCATTTGGGAAAAGAATTAAAGGAGCTTAGGAGTCAGAGGAGATAAGATTTACAGCCAGAGAACAGTGTAAAGTGGTGTCAAATCACAGACTGTCAGAGCTGGGAGGGACCAGATGATGGTGGTGATCATGGCAGCAGCCTAACATTTCTTGGTTTAACACGTTCCAGGCTCTGTTCTAGTTCTGTTACCAGCCTCATCTGTGAATCCTCCCAACAATCTCTGGAGAGATGGCTTCCATTTCTCAGAAGAGAAAATGGAGACCCCAAAAGCAAAGCCACTTGCCCAAGTTCAAAGCTAAGGTGGAGCTGGGACTGGCACCCACCTCTCTGAGCCCTGAGCCACGAAGCCCATGATCCTCTAGGTATGGACCCTGGACCACCAGCAGCACCGCAGCAGTGTCTAAAATGCAGATTCCTGGGCCCCGCCCAGATTCACTGCATGGAAATCTCCAGGGCAGGGGAGCCTCAGATCTGCACTGTGAACCACGTCGTTCCTACAGTCGCTGCAGCTTGCGAATCACCGTACGAGACTCGGGTTCCAACCCAGTTCTTAAACTGCTCCACGGGCAGCCTTCCAAAAGGGTCTATGGCCTGCCGGTAGTAAACGGAAGTATGGGTCAATACGTGTTCACTCCTTTTCCTCTCCCCTTTTGGGTGGTGTAGAGTTTTCTCTCTGTCTGTGAGACTGTTTGATTCTGGCCAGTGGGACGGGAGCAGACGGGGTGATAAAACCGTGAACCGTGTATGTGAAGTGTGGCTTGTCTCTTGAGTGCCTGCCATCAGCACAAAAAGAACGCACTTCCCAGCCTTGTGGTTGCCAAGGGGAGGGCGAGCAAGGAAAGGACTGGGAGTTTGGGATTAGCAGAGGCAAACTACTCTTATGTAAAGGGTGGATAAACAAGGTCCTATTGCATCGCACAGGGAACTGCATTCACTGTTCTGTAATAACCCACAATGGAAAAGAATATGAAAAACTATACTTATACACATAACTGAATCACTTTGCTTTACACCTGAAACTCACACAACACTGGAAATCAACTTCAATTTTTTTTTTAAAAAGTGCTTCCCAAAGCAGTTGCCCCAGAGCTCCAGAATCAGACACATGGAGCACAGATGAACTATTCCAAAGCTAGAGTCAAACACAGCCAACCCATACTCTGAAACTAAAACACTCAAGCCAGCCTGTATACATGCCAACCACATGAGTGAGAAAAATAAGTCCTTGTTGTCAGCCACTGAGTGTGGGGATGATTTGTTATGGAGCATCAGCTGACTAAGACACCTAAAATTAAGTACCCTAAATTGTATGCTCATCTTTATTATATGTCCACTTTTGTGGGGAGATTTTTGTGGATTTCATGGTGGCTCAGATGGTAAAGAATCTGCCTGCAAAGCAGGAGACCCGGGTTTGTTCCCTGGGTCAGGTAGATCCTCTGGAGAAGGGAATGTCTATGCACTCCAGTATTCTTGCCTGGAGAACTCCGTGGACAGGAGTCTGGCAGGCTATAGTGTGTGGGGTCACAAAGAACTGGACTCAACTGGGTGACTAAAACTTTCACTTTCTGGAGAGAGGGTACATATACCTTTTGGCAAATTCTCAAAGAGACCAGGGACCCCCAAAATACTGAGTCACAGATGTACTTGAAAATTCTCTGCATTCTCAATGGAACCTGAGGCTCTGGGACTGCAGCAGAATGAATCTCCCCTGTCCCTCCCTGCCTCTTAGAATGAAAATGTCGAGATTGAATATGCTATGGGAGTTCCAAGAAGAGGGCCTGGGTGATGGTCTTAAGACTCGTTTTCAAATCCTGGAACTCTTAAGTATTATAAGATATGAAATAAATAAGCAGAAGAAAAAAAGAAGTGGGAGAAAAGGACATGGAGTCATTTTATAAGGTTTTCCTCCTCTTGTACCTTACAACTTACCCATTTATCGCCCCAGTGGAAAGAAATTTCTCTCCACCACCATGAAATAAACATAAACAATGCAATGTTTGGCCAGATGTGAAAAAAGAAAAACAGCAGGCCTCAGGCTGTGTTGGCTTCTATATAAATAAATATACAGAATCTATATTCAACACCTCGATCGGGAAAATGATGCTCGCATGTCACAGGACATTAATTTTTTAAAAAACCGTTAGGCAATATTTTTAGGAATTTGTGAAGACACAGTTGACGTTGCTTTTGGCCCGCAGGTTGTGAAGTAACAGCTCCAAGGACCCTTGGTAGGCAGCAGCAAGGCCCCCTAGGAGGATGTGAAATGAGCCAGCTAAGATTTCATTTGTTTGACGTCACTGCTCATATATTATCCTGAGTTGGAGGCCAAACAAGCCAATCTGGGAACCATCCATTTTCCCCGTGTTGGCCGCATCCCCTTGGCTGTTATCGGCTGAGTATTTCCACACGGATGGTTGGGTTCTGCCCAGTCGGGCAGACGCAACTGGACTTGAATGGGGTCCAGCTGGCAGGATTTCTGACTGCCTGATGCTTTCAAGGAGAGCAGAATTCAAATGGTGACTCCTGAACTGATAGGAGGGGAGGGGAAAAGGGCAGATGTATTTGCATCTGTAACCCAGGGCTACACGGGGATTGGAGAAGGGCCTTCGTGGGTAGTGCTGAAGGGATTAGGAGGGC
Organism: Bubalus kerabau; assembly: GCF_029407905.1. Lineage (NCBI taxonomy): Eukaryota > Metazoa > Chordata > Mammalia > Artiodactyla > Bovidae > Bubalus > Bubalus kerabau. Next base: position 69,490,436 of record NC_073639.1, on the reverse strand, counting down.
TCCTCCTCCTGCTCAGCCCCCCAGGACAGAATACTCTTTGTCCTGTTGGGTTTTAGTACAGTTTTTTGTTTTTTTTTTTTTTTTGGTCATTATTATCAAATAGCCTGGGTTTGGATCCCAGATACTCCACTTCTTTGCTGTGCACCATATAGGGCATTACTTGACCTCTCCGTGCTTCTGGAACTTTGTTGCAGAGTGAGGACAATACGCCTTGACAATTAAATGAGCTTGGGAGGTGCGCAGCACAGTGTGGTAGTTAAGAACGTGGGCTCTGGAGCTGCTGGTTGGGTTTGAATCCCAGCTCTACCACTCACTCGCTGTGCAGCCTAGGGCAACTTATGTAACCTCTCTGTGCTTCAGGTTCCTCTTACATGATAACAGTCCTTACCTTGGAGGCTTGTAAGGTAAGCCTCAGAGGCTAGCCCTGCATGCTCCACTTGTCCTCAGACGTCTGGCTCCTGTTACACTCACCTCCCTCGGCTAGACTCATGTGATGCACAAAGACCAGGTCTGTTCACCCCTCTGCGGGCTTGCCTTCAGCACACCAGTGAGACTTTCTTCCGGCGGGTTTCCCTCAACAGTCTGAAGCTGGACCTCTCTAGAGGATGGAGCCAGGAGGTATGCAGAGAGGATGGGTAAGATGGTCCATTTACTGAGCGAAATAAAGAGCGGTCTGGAGGGAAGACAGTGAGGAGATGAGCTTTTCTAGCTTGGAGGAGAGCACTGCAAGATACTATTTTTTTATTCTGGCTTAAGATATAGCATACAGTAAGCACTGAATAAGTGTAGGATGATGGAAGGGGTGGATGAATAGATGGGTGGATGGATGGATGAATGAATGGATGGATGACGGAGGCATGGATGGGTGGGTGGACGAGACAGACGGATGGATGGATGCATGGCTGGCTGGCTGAATGAATGATATATACTGTATTAATAGTATCCATAGTTAGTGCAGACTCCACAGGCTAAAGCTACGCCCCGACAATGCTATCCTAACTTCAGATGCCAGCTGCAAAGTTAGGGATCCCCAGGCCACCTCATTTCTGACCAACTGACTACAAAGGTAGGATCCCCAGTGTGCGTACTAAGTCACTTCAGTCGTGTCTAACTCTTTGAAACCCCATGGACTGCAGCCCACCAGGCTCCTCTGTCCATGGGATTCTCCAGGCAAGAATACTGGAGTGGCTTGCCACGCCCTCCTCCAGGGGATCTTCCCGATCCAGGGATCGAACCCGCATCTCCTGTGGCTCCTGCACTGCAGGCAGATTCTTGACCACTGAGCCACCAGGGAAGCCAGGGGACCCCACTACCTCCCTCAAATGTGGTAATTCACTGGAACTCAGGAAAGTGCTGTGCTTACGACTAAGTCTCATCATTAAGGATATAAATTTGGACCAGTCAAATGAAGACACACATATGATGTGAGGGGCCGAACTGTGTGCCCCTCAAATTCCTACACTGACGCTCTAACCCCCCAGAACCTCAAGGCGGGACCATGTTTGGAGATAGCACCTTTGAAGAGGTGGTTACGGGAAAACGAGGCCTGAAGGCACGCGGATGTGCTTGCCAACCAGGAAGCCCACCCCAGCCTCCAAGCCCAGCTTTTACCGGGGGTCTGTTAGTAGGCACAGTTGACTGAATCATGAGGCTGATCTCAGCTGGCTCAGAGCCTCAATGCTCTAACTCCGTGGTCCACCTTTCCAGCCTGGCCAGACGCCCCCCACTGCCCCCCCGCTGAAACTATGCAGAGGCCCATCCTGAACCACCTCATTAGCATGAGTGCTCAGGCTGCTCCTGGGGGCCCACCAGGGTTAACAAAGAGTCTCATCACTTGGGACTTTCCAAGAGTTTAGAGGCTCTGCTGCAGGAACCAGGGATGAGAAACAGCCACATTCTTTATTTTACAACATACAAATATATGTGCGTGATATATATGTTATATATATGGGTGTTCTATTTAATGCATTCAATTGTTCTAATTATATAGTGTATATATATATGAAATATATGTTCTTTTTTTGTAGACATGTACACACTACCATATATAAAATAGATAACTAATAAGGACATACTGTATAGCTCAGGGAACTCTACACAATACTCTGTAACAGAATCTATAAAAGAGTAGACACATGTGTATGTGTAACTGATTCACTTTGTTGTACCCCTGAGACTAACACAATGATGTAAATCAACTGTACTTCAATTCAGAAAGGTGAAACCGCGTTCAGCAAGACTACATCCATGAAGCGCCCACACGATCCCTGGCACAGGCGGGCACACAACAGGTGTTATGGATGGGGCTGTGTCCAGACCTTGAACACACGAGAGGTCAACAAACTTTAATTCTCACCACATCTAGTCTTCTGGCTACAAGATGGGGAAAGACATAAGCGCGAAAAGATGCAACTTTTCTTTTCAAAAAGCTCACAGCTTTGACCGTGAGCAAAGAAAGGCCATGGGAACAAAAAGCAATCAAAAGAAAGCAGCTATAATTGCATGAGTCAGGGTGCTCCCCGTGGAGAAAGACATACCAACTAAATCAGCTTTTTAAAATGCATTCCTTCACTATGGAGAACAGAATGGAGGTTCCTTTAAAAACTAAAAACAGAGCTACCGAATGACCCTGCGTCCCACAAGGATACATGCACTCCCAAGTTCACTGCAGTAGCGTTTACAATCGCCAAGACATGGAAGCAACCTAAATGCCCACTGACGGAGGAATGGATAAAGAGGACGTGGTGCACACCTACAATGGAATATGATTCAGCCATTAAAAAGAATAAAATAATGCCATTTGCAGCAGACATCCCTTATATGTGGAATCCAGAAAGAAATGGTACAAATGAACTTACAAAACAGAAGGAGACGCACAGACTTAGAGAAGCAACTTAACAGTTGTTGTGGGGAAGCCTGGGGAAAGGGGATGGTTAGGGAGTTTGGGATGGACATGTACACTCTGTTATACTCAAAATGGATAACCAACAAGAACCGACTGTACAGCACATGGAACTCTGCTCAAGGTTGTGTGGCAGCCCGGAAGGGAGAGGAGTTTAGGGGAAAATGGGTACATGTATATGTATGTCTGAGTACCTTTGGTGTTCACTTGAAACCATCATAACGTTGTTAATCAGCTATACTCTGATATAAAATAAAAAGTTTTTTTAATGCATACCTTGGTCCATAAAAGGCAAGAATCCATTTTTATTTTAAACTGTCAGTGTAGTGGTTAAGAATGTGAGACACAGAACATCTTCAGGTCTGGTTTGATCAGGGGTTATCAACACTATTCAGCCAGCATCTTTCAATAACAAATGATTTGTCCTGTTTGCTGCCTTTACAATTCTGACATAAAATTCACAGATAACATAATCCATAATAGAAAACCAACATTGTGTCATTTTACTGTGTTTGTTACATTTTGGGAAACTGGTTGGGGATTTGGGGTTGACACGTAATGCATTCCCTGGTAGCTCAGATAGTAAATAATCAGTCTGTAATGCAGGAGACCCAAGTTTGATCCCTGGTATGGAAGATCCCCTGGAGAAGACAATGGCTACCCTCCCCAGTATTCTTGCCTGGAGAATTCCATGGACAGAGGAGCCTGGTGGTCCATGGGGTCACAAAAAGTTGGACACGACTGAACGACTAACATTTTCACTTTTTTCTTTTGTAATGGACTATAATTTTCCCATTTTAAAACAATGGAAACTAAGACTTCTGCTTCTGGGAAGATCAAAGAGATATACTTTTCCCCATACCTTCCACCAAGTACAACCATAAACCCTGGATGTTACATGTGAAACAAACAGAAGACTTTGACAGGTAAAGAGAAGAAGGAAGAGCGGCTAGGGTCCTCAGCACTCAGGGAAGGACGTTAGGGAGTGGCCTTGAGGTAGCTGAGACCTGGGACCCTTTACTGCAGTGCCTGTTCCTGGACAAACTTCTCCTTGAGCAACAGAATACAAAGAAACTCCAAAAGACTAAAAATAACTGCACCCATTCCCAGTTGGTGTAACTACGAACAGTAAGATACAAAAAAGGCCACAAACCAAATGCCATTTCTGAGGTGCCAGGGGCAAAAATCAGGTACTGCCCAAGATCCCTGCCCCCTGCACAGGGCACCACTGAGGGGGGTGGGAAGACCACCTAAGCCAACCACCCAACCACCCCCCCCTCACCTTGTTTAAGGAACCAGCCCGCCCTCCCGAGGAGCAACCAGGGCACCTATTTCTTGTTCTTGGCTCCCTCCTGCTTCAGCAGGAGCCGCAATAAAGCTTTGCCTGAATGTCTCATCTGGCTTCTCATCAAGCTCTATTGATTAAAGAGTCCAAGAACCTGGGTTGCTAACAGCCTGAGATTTCTCTCGGCCTCATATACCCCAGAGTTGGAGCTGAGGAAGCTGGCAACCCCAAAATACCAAGTGCAGACAGAAGTTAAAAAAAAAAAAAAAAAAAAAAAAACCTAAAAAATCCTGCTCTTTGTAGACAAAGGGTCAGGAAAGAGACAGCCTCGCAGGACAGAAGACTTTTAGGCAATAATCGCTCTAATGTATCCAAACACAGGAACATCCGTAGCCCCAACACACTAGCAAAGACCAAGGGGGTGGGGAGCGTTAGACTTCCACTTTCTGAAGCTTCCTGAGGGGCCCCAACACTCCCACTGGGATGGGATCAGAGGGTCCAAGAAGCCAGGACTTTCATCCCACCACCACTAATCAGCCCCTCCCTGGATACCCACTTCCGGTTGGCCGTACTTTAGAGTCCCACCCACTCCCCGTGGCAGTGACGTCAGAGGAAGCCGAATGAAGAGTCAGGAATTTCGTCATTGTGCAGTGATAATGAGGCCATCCCCCACCGAGGCGAGTTACGGGAGCCATAACCCCCCTCCTAGGAGCTATAAGCACCCTCCTCTCCTCGGTGTCAACAGCAGGAGACCTGGGCTTCTCCCTCCTTTGGCAGAACGAGGTCAGAACAGGCCAACTAAGGGGTTTCCCTGGCAACCCAGTGGTTAGGACTCTGCGTTCCCGGTGCAGGGGGTACAGGTTCCATCTCTGGTTAGGGAACTGAGATCCCCTATGCCACACAATGTAGCCAGGAAAAAAAAAAAAAAAAAAAGCCAACTAAAACCAAAAGTTTAAATAAGATTCTGTCTCATAATTCTGTCCAGGTTTTACAGGCAAAAATCATCGTCATTGCAAGAGCCAGAAAGATCTCAAACTGAATGAAAAAAATAAGTAAAATAAAAACAATCCATAGATGTCAACACCAAGATGAGAGAGAACGTTAGAATTATCTCACAAAGATTTTAAAGAAACCATGATGAAAAGGCTTCAATGAGCAATTAGGAACACGCTTGGAACAAGTGAAAAAATAGAACCTCCTCGGCAAAGAAATGGGACATCTCAGCAAAGAAACAGGACATAAGAACAGAAAACAGATGGACGTTTTAGAACTTAAAAGTAGAGTAACTGATATGAAAACCTCAGTGGATTGGTTAACAGCTGGAGGGACAGAGGGAAAGAAAATCAGTGAACTGAAATATAACATGATAGAAATGATCTGAACAACAAAGACACAATAGACTGGAAAGAACAGATTCCTGACCTATGGAGCTATAATAAGATATCTAATATTTGTGTCATCAGAGTCCAGGAGGAGAGGAGAGACCGAGGGCGAGTTTGAAAACGTACTCAAAGAAATAATAATGAAACTTCCCATACTTGTCAAAGTACATACACATCCAGATTCAAGAAGCTGAGTGAACCAAAGACACATCATGCTTGAATTTCTCAAAACTAAAAACAAGAAATTTGGGAGCAGCCAGAGAAAACGTTTGTGAGATTCATGCATGTAGCATGTGAAGAGCTGTTTTACTCGTCCTTGTTTGTATAGTATTCTGTCGCATGAGAACACCGTTTTTGACCCATTCTACTATTGAGAATAAAGCTGCTGCAAACATCCTTAAACAGATCTTTGATGAAAATATGTAGGCATTTCTGTCGGGTATATTCATTCAAATGTAATTGCTGGATCATAGGGTAGGTGTAGGTGTTCAGCCTTACTAAAAAGTGCCAGGCTGTTTTCCAAAGAGTTCCAGTGGGTCCAGATCTTTACAACTAATGACATTGGACGACTTTCTAAACTCCTGGTGGATGGGGTGGCGGGGGGCAGGGTGGGGGTCATACTGCCTGCACTGAGCATTCTCTGGCAAAGCATGTCACGAGGTCCTGGCTTGCTCCCTATTTTCCTCTCTCTTCCAAGCTCCTTCTGTGTTGGCTTCACCTTCATATAGGTCCCCTATGTAGTGGTCAGATAGCTGGCAGCAGCTGGCAGAAAATGAGGCATTTGCCTCTCCTTCCCCAGTCCCTCCAGACTGAATTGAGGAATTAGTTCCTCTTGATGTTCCTCACAGAATCCATCCATGAACCCCTCAGTGATGGGGAGAAGTACCATACTCTGATTGGTCAGACCTTAGTCATATGCTTATCCTGGGATGGCAGTTGGGGTCTGCTCCACCTGAAGCTCTTGGAGGAGGAGTGAGGAAGGCAGTTTCCAAGAGGAAAAACGTGGTGCTGACATGAGAAGACTTACTGGGTAGCAAGAATATCACATACCCACTACAAAGGTTATATGCTAAACTGTGGGATGTACGCAGAGTTCTCTAAGAGACTGAAAATATGAAAGATTTCAGAATCAGGATCCAAACAGAAGTTAGGAAGCAAATCTTAGACGATGACATTTATAAGGGATAAATATAAAGCTTTATTCTTAGGTCCTAAAATTGCACAAGTACAAGATGGATTTTGCAAGCGCTCCAGGGACTTAAACATACGGGGTTTTGTTCAGACCAAACTCAATGCAAGAGTGCACCGTCACAGATGTAAAAGCTAAAGGCTTTCAAGGCCACATTAACAGAAGTAGAAGGTCTAAATGAGGGAGGTGATCAAGCATAATGAATTTTGTTCTGGTTCTCCTTAAGAACTGTGACAGACAGTAAAAGAGTATGCAGGCAGATGAAGGGAACTTAAAACCAGTCTTGTGAGATGTGGTTGAATAAAGTGCACTCTTTTGCTGAAAGCACAGAAGCTGGGACCTGGAGGGCAGGGAGACATGATCACCATCTTTAGAGCTGACATCTGTGAGCAAAGATCAGCTATGTTCTGAAGGGCCAAAGGACGTAAGCTTAGGGAATCTAGCCATTCCTATGAGGAGGAAGGTACTACCCGCTGTCTAACTAGATACTTTCTAGCTCTGGGTCAAGACTGACTGATCACATTTCAAGAACACCATAGCTTGGTCCTTCACACCAGAGGAGTGCTTGTACCAGTTGAGCTTTTCCCAAAACGTATCCTGTAGAACTCTAGTGGAAGAGAAGGCAAATCTGCCCAGAAGACACTGGGCACTCAAGTCCTCCTCACCCTTACAACATACAGTGAGATCACTAAAGATAGCAACGGCATTCAGTCGAGGAGCCCCGAGCCATGTAGCTTTCATTAAGCCAGTGTTTTCCAAGTGTATTTGAACGAAACTCTTCCTTTTCCTCTTAGCAACATCTGCTATCATCCTTTACAACGAATGCCCTGTGAAACTCAGTTTGAGAAACGCTGGACAACTTGGGGTTTAGAGCTCTAGCTAATCCAGAGCCCCATCGCTTGGTGAGATGGGCAAGATGAGTAAGGGCTGTGTACTCTGTGTCTCCCTCCCTCCGCCTCCCTCCCTGCCCCTACTCCCTGTCTGTCTGTCTATGTCTGTCTGTTTCTGTCTCCTGCCAGCAGCAAAATTAAAAGCCCTACCCCACTGCCATATCCTAAAAACTTCTCAAACAAGGGTCACAGTTTACTAATAAGTAACATCATAATGTGTCTTTGTTAGTGATTACTGTGTAACAAACCTCCCCCACCTCCGAAATCAATGCCTCAGAACAAGTGTAGCTGATCAGCTAGATCGGCTGGTGTGAACTGGCCTCCATTGGGATGTTGTATCTCTGCTCCACTATCCTCCAGCAGGCTGCTGCTGCTGCTGCTAAGTCGCTTCAGTCGTGTCCGACTCTGTGCGACCCCATAGATGGCAGCCCACCAGGCTCCCCCGTCCCTGGGTTTCTCCAGGCAAGAACACTGGAGTGGTTGCCATTTCCTTCTCCAATGCATGAAAGTGAAAAGGGAAAGTGAAGTTGTTCAGTCATGTCTGACTCTTAGTGACCCCATGGACTGCAGCCTACCAGGCTCCTCCGTCCATGGGATTTTTCAGGCAAGAGTACTGGAGAGGGTTGCCATCGCCTGCTCCACTCCAGCGGGCTAGCTTGGGCTTATCCACATGGCAGCCAGGCAGGGTTCCAGAAGCATGAGATGAAGCCTGCAGGATCTCTTGCAGCCTGGGGTCAGAACGTGTGCACCATCACTTCCGCCACATTCTGCTGGTCAAAGCAGGTCACAGAGGCAGCCCAGATTCAATGGGAATGGGAAAACAGACTCCACCTCTTATTGGGGTGGGGAGATTTCTAATGACAAAGGATGTGGGTACAGGGAGGCCATAATTGGGACATTAATGCAATCGTTCCACAGCCAACCCTGAAGGAGAAATTCCATTAGGTTCTTCCTTTGACTGCCATCCAATTCCTGGCCCCACAGTTAAAACCTTATCTACTCTTTTATCTTTCTAATGCGCAAATATTTATTACGCAGGACCCACAAGTGGGGAGAAGCCTGAGGGGACCTCCCAGGCACCAGGTGTCATTCTATTGTCAGAGATAAGGAAGTAGTAAGCAGGGATCCTGCCCTGGAATCCAGCGAGAGAGTCATAAACACCACGAATAAATGTGATAAACACCACAAATGAGCAGCGTTCAAAATGGAGTGGCAGCGCAAAGGAGAGTGAGACGAACTCTGTTCAGGCCAAACAGAGGGAGAGATGTGTGAGCTGGGATGAATGAAGATTTATGTATCTGGGCAGGCCTGGCAAGGAAAGGCATTCTGGAGAGGGAACAGCATTGATGAAGGCACGGAGGCTTGAAATAGGATGCCTAGCTGAGTGACTTCACTTTCACTTTTCACTTTCTTGCATTGGAGAATGCATTGGAGAAGGAAATGGCAACCCACTCCAGTGTTCTTGCCTGGAGAATCCTGGGGACGGGGGAGCCTGGTGGGCTGCCATCTATGGGGTCGCATAGAGTCGGACACGACTGAAGCGACTTAGCAGCAGCAGCAGCAGCAGTGCGGAGGAAAATCGGGAGATGAATCCTGGGACTAGCGATTGTAGAGGGACTTGGGGGCCCCACAGAGAAGGTCAACTTTATCCTCGGGGCCCTAGGAAGAGGCTGGGGGGAGGGTCCAAAGCAGGAGGGTGACCTGGGGAGACTGGAACTCCAGGAGGAGGACTTGGGAAGCTGAGTGGAGAAGAGGGCAGAGTAGGAGCCCGGTGAGGGAGAGGATGAGTTCTGTTTCGGACCTCTTGAGTTTAAGATGCTGACGGGGCAGCGGGTGGGGGTGGATCACTTCTCAGATCCAAATGCAGAAGAGACTTGGAGTGCTGAAGCCAGAAGGGGGCCCGTGGAAAAAGCACCCCATCCATCCTCTCCAGGATTTTCTCACTTTTCCCAATCTCCCCATTTGCATTTCTCTCTTCCCACACAGACACCCTGGCAACCAAAGCCCCAGTCTTTCCCTGCACTGGGAGGGGAGTCAATTAAAAAATATTCCATGATGGTGGGGGGGGTGAGTATCTGCTTTATGATAGTCTCTAAAGTGGCAGAGCCTCAGACCCCAGCCACATATCCTTTCCCTTCCCGCATGCACACACACACACACACACACACACACACAAGTGCACACACCACCTCCCACGGTCCGGGGCCAACATTTCGACATCTCTGCAGTGATCCGTGTTTTGCTCTCAGGGCCATCTGTCGCTGACTCTGCTATAAATCTTGTTGTGTTTCTTTGCCATATGGTGTAATTAATTACTTCAAGGCACCCAGGACCCCCCCTGCTCCTCGGGCGGGGGGCCAGCTGGCTCAGCGAGGAGCGATTTGCAGTGATGGGGCAGGGTCTGGCTACTGTACCCCGTCGCCCAGCTCCCACGGCAGGATCCGAGTTGGCTGAAACCCTGCTCCCTGTGGCAGCATCTGACAGCAGCTTGGCGGTGGCAGGGCTCTAGCTGTGACATGGTGGCATTTGCAGAGAATAAGGCCACACGCTATCTACCGCCATAGATGCCGTGCATGCCTATTAACTGAACTGGGACCCTCAACATCATTTATTTCTGTCATTTAATGGCTAGGTGGAGAACAGTCTGTTCCACATGAGTGGGCAGTTTTGGGGACTTCCACATCTTTGCAAGATAGCTGTTGCGGTGGGGGGTTTGGATATTAAGCACAGCCATGGGAGGCTAGGACACTGAGTCCCTCCCCAGCATTTAGCCTCCTTATCTGTAAACGAGGAGAACTGGAAGAGCACTCTGTTCCCTGGCGGCTCTAGCACGCTGAGTCCTTCGTGTAACCAACTAATATTCAGTCAACAACCAGCCCTGTGTAAGTGTTGGGGACACAGCTCTGAGGAGGCAGACATGGCCCCGTTCTCACGGAGCCTGCTCCTACAGTGGGAGAAGCACACACATGAAATATACATGTAAATAGACCACATAATCTCAGGGGGCAGCCAATGAGGTGAGGGACTGAATCAAGGGCCAGAGTTAGAAAACATCGGGGGCATCATCTTCAGAGTGAGGAATCATGGAGGACTGCTTTGAGGAGGTGATTTTTGTTGTTGTTAAACAGCTGTATTGAGATATAATTCACATACCGCAACTTTTACTCTTGCAAAGTGTACAATTCAAGGGTTGTTTGTTTTTTTTTAAATATACTTGCAAGGTTGTGCAATCATCAGCACCACTGAATTTTGGAACATTTCTGCATTCCCAAAAGAAATCTTATACTTAGCATTCACTTCCCTTTCTCCCCTTCCCCCTACCCACCAGCAACCACTAAGCTACTTTCTGTCTCTATGGATTTGCTTAGACATGTACTCTGAGTGGAACTGTGCCATATGTGGGCTTCTGTGAATGATTTCTTTCACTAAGCACAGTGTTTTCAAGTTTTATCCACATTGTAGCATGTATCAGCATGTCACTCCTTTTTTTTGCCAAATAATATTCCATTGTATGGGTACAACACGTTTCGCTTATCCCTTCATCAGCTGATGCATAGTTGGGTTGTTTCCGCTTTTTAGCCATTGTGAAGAATGCTGCTAAGAACATTCCCCTATAAGTTTTTGTGTGGGCATGTTTTTATTTGTTAAAGAGGTGATGCTGAACCTGAGATATGAATGGGGAAGAAAGAGCCAGTCATGCCCAAAGCTAAGAGAAGACTGTTCTTGGCTGAAGGGACAACACAGGCAACGGTCCAGAAACGGATGGGCTCCTGGAACCTTTTTGTGCATCCCAGGCTTTGGAGGAGTTCAGAAAGCATCTTACATGAACTACATGAATCCCACTTTCTACATACCTGTGTCTGACCTCTTTGTGAGCTGTGTAAGCTGTGGTTATTCAGTCTGAGGGGCATGGTTGGCTCAGAGGAGAATTCCTCAGACTGGGTAAATTAGGCTGATTTCCAAGGCTCCACAATTTGGGGGGAGTGTAGGGATTGTGGGCGGAGGCAGTTTCCTGGGTCGACAGAGTGGCAGTACGCTGCGGAGCTCGAGGGACTGGAGCGACAGGTCCCGGGCACCGTCACGCCTGCACACAGCCACCCCCCACTGACACACAACCCAGCCCGGCTGCCTGGCAGCAGAACTCTCCGCTCCTGTATCTCCCCGGCCACCAGTGAGATCTTTTCCCCTAATGGGTCTTTGCGTTGGTTTTCCCCTCTGCAGTGTTACTGAGCTATGACTGACATGTGATGTCATATAACCTTAAGATGCACGACATATTGATTTGACACATTTATATATCGCAAAATGATGACCGCCATGGTGTTAGCAAACACCTCCATCGGGTCACATAATTGCCATTTCTTTTTCTGTGGTGAGAACATTCAGGATCTACTCTCTTAGCAATTTTCAAGTATATAACAGTCCTATTGACTAAAATCACCATGCCCTTGTTTTCAATCTGGCTTCACCTCGATCAACCCAGCACCAGTTGCAAGGGGCTCAGCTCACCTGGGCTTAGCTGTCCCACGAGAGGGTCCAGGGAGGGCAGTATGGGCGGGGTGGGGGGGGGTGTTGGTCTTATAGGAGGTGCCAAGACAGCTGCGCATGCCTGCTAAGCCACTCAGTTGTGTCCGATTCTTTGTGGACCCCATGGACTATACCCCACCAGGCGCCTCTGTCCAGGGGATTTCCCAGGCAAGAACACTGGAGTAGGCTGCCAGCGTTGCCCCTACTCTAGGGGATCTTCCTGACACAGGGACTGAACCCATGTCTCTTATGTCTCCTGCATTGGCAGGCGCGTTCTTTACCACAGGAGGATAAATCTGCCCACTTGGCAGTGAAAGAAGATAGGGTATGTAGAAAGATTCATGCAGTTCACATAAGATGCCTTTTGAATTCCTCCAAAGCCTAATATATACACAAAGGATCCTGGTCTCATGCATACGTCTGCATTCGGGTGGGGTATTAAGCCAGGCGGGAGGGTTCGAGATGGCCCCACTCAATGGCTGGCAGTTGATGCTGTCTAATGGGTGACCTCTGATTTCCTCCATTGACATCTCATCCACTGGTAGGCGAGTCTCACAGCCTAGCGGTCCTAGTGACCCCAGAGGGCGAGAGGAAGAACTAATCTCAGGGCACACAGCATCACTGGCGCCACATCCTGGGGGTCAAAGCAAGTCACAGATTCAAGAGGCTGCAGGAAAATAAGACTCCACATCCTGAGAACAACGATAGCACACGGCAAAGGACTGTGGACCCGGGGAGATGGGCCCCTTCGGGGGTTATAA